>NC_141873.1:358031042-359281042 GCF_056163025.1 Triticum urartu | reverse complement strand
TTGTGGAGTTGAACCAAGGAGTTTGTAAGGGCAAGGAGTCGCCTACATCGTGAAGATCTACCGCTAGTGAGGCAAGTCCTGTGTGGGCGATGGCCATGGTGGGATAGACAAGGTTGCTTCTTCGTGGACCCTTTGTGGGTGGTTGCTTCTTCGTGGACCCTTCATGGGTGGAGCCCTGTGTGGACTCGCGCAACCGTTACCCTTGGGTGGAGCCCTGTGTGGACTCGCGCAACCGTTACCCTTCGTGGGTTGAAGTCTCCATCAACGTGGATGTAGGATAGCACCACCTATCCGAACCACGGGAAAAACATCCGTGTCTCCAATTGCGTTTGAATTCTCCAAACCCTTCCCTTTACATTCTTGCAAGTTGCATGCTTTACTTTCCGCTGCCTATATACTCTTTGCATGCTTGCTTGAATCATGTGATGATTGCTTGACTTGTCCTAAATTAGCTAAAATCTGCCAAGAACTAAAATTTGGAAAAGGTTAAGTTTTTATTTGGTCAAGTAGTCTAATCACCCCCCTCTAGACATACTTTCGATCCTACAAGTTGTATCAGAGCTTTGGTCTCCATTTGCTTTGATCTCCATAGCTTTTGGTGGTCATAGCCTTGGTTTCACAACCTAGGAGAGTATGGCGTCTAGCGAGGGAAATTATCACCGTAGAGGTCCTTACTTTGATGGTACTAATTTTGCTAGTTGGAAGCATAAAATGAAAATGCACATTCTTGGACATAACCCCGCCGTTTGGGCTATTGTGTGTGTTGGTTTGCAAGGTGACTTCTTTGATGGGAGAGAACCGAACCGTGAAGCTACCGCGGATGAGTTGAAGATGTTGCAATACAATGCTCAAGCTTGTGATATTCTCTTCAACGGATTGTGCCCCGAAGAATTCAACAAAATCAGCCGCCTTGAGAATGCGAAGGAAATTTGGGACACTTTGATTGATATGCACGAAGGTACCGACTCCGTCAAGGAATCCAAGATGGATGTGCTTCAAAGCCAACTTGACAAGTTCAAGATGAAGGATGGTGAAGGTGTCGCTGAAATGTACTCTAGGCTTGCTCTCATCACAAATGAGATTGCCGGCTTAGGAAGTGAAGAGATGACCGATAAATTCATCATCAAGAAGATTCTAAGAGCCTTGGATGGAAAATAGGATACCGTGTGCACATTGATCCAAATGATGCCCAATTACAAAGATCTCAAGCCAACGGAGGTGATTGGAAGAATTGTTGCTCATGAGATGTCACTTAAGGATAAAGCGGAACTTCACAACAAATCAAGTGGTGCCTATAAAGCCTCATATGAAGCCCCTACATCATCAAGTGAGAAACAAGACTTCAATGAAGAATTGAGCTTAATGGTGAAGAACTTCAACAAGTTCTACAAGAGTAGAAGAAAAGATAGAAGCTTCAAGTCAAGGTCCTACAATGACAAAAGATCTTCTAGTCGAGAGCGAAACTGCTACAATTGTGGAAGACCCGGACACTATTCCAATGAGTGTACGGCTCCCTACAAGAGAAGAGAAGATTCTCCAAAAAGAAGAAGCAAAGGATCACCACCAAGAGAGAGAAGGAGTAGAGATGATCGTTATGAATGAAGAAACTCACGGAGAAGCAAGGATTCGGAAAGGAAGGAAAAATCATCAAGGAGCTACACAAGACGAAGACATCAAGCTCATGTTGGTGAATGGGTATCCGGTTCCGACTCCGACAGCCACTCCGAGAGAAGTTATCACTCCGACTCCGAAGATACTCAAGATGAAGGTGTTGCCGGTCTAGCACTTGTGTCAACCAACTCCTACGACATATTTGACTCACCAAATGAAGGAATTGGAAGATGCTTCATGGCCAAAGGTCCTAAGGTAACACACCCCGAGTATGTTGATTTCAATAGTGATGAAGATGACTTGTTAGGTGATGATTTGCTTGTTGACAACTCTAGTGATGAATACTATGATGAAATGTCAATTAAACATGCTAATCAAGATAAAACGAATGACAATGATAAGGAGAAGATTGAGGCCCTAACTAAAGATCTAAACACTCTTAAGTTAGCTCATGAAACCATCTTTGAAGATCATCGAGAACTTTTAAGAGCTCATGAGAAATTACGCTTTGAAAAGCTCAATCTTGAGCAAGAGCATGAGTTCTTAAAGGCAATCAATGATGATCTCCGCAAGAAAAGTTCTTCTTACATTGCCAAGCGTTTACTCTTATCCACTTACATGCCTCAAGTCAAGTCTAGTAACAAGAAAGATTCTTCCTCTAGCAGTAACAATGATCATGCTAAATCCAATATTGTTGCTTCTAGTAGTTCTCTTGATTCCACTAATGATTCTCTTAGCCAAGTTACACTTGAGCAAGAAAATAGCTTATTGAAGGGAATTATAGAGAAAGGAGTGTACAAAAGCCTTGCCGGGAGTAAGCAATTCGAGGAAATTGTGCGCAAGCAAGGGATGCACCGGAAGAATCAAGGTGTTGGTTTTGAACGAAAGTTCAATGCCAATGGAGTTGAGTGGTAAGAAGATCAATACCCCAAGACAAAGTTTGTTCCTCAACAAAAGAAGTATACTTCTTTCAAGGGGACACAAGCTCAAGATGATCTTCCACCACAAGACTACAAGCAAAAAGGCAAGGACAAGCTTCAAGAGGAAATTGATGCATTTGAAGAAGCTCCAAAGACCTTAGTCAAGTGGATTCCCAAGACTACTTCAAGTTCCACTTCATCAAGTACGACTACAACTCCAAGGATTCCCATCAAGATGATGTGGATCCAAAAGAAGAAGAACTAGAGAGTTCTTGAGGGTGACTCCGCCAACATACTTCACACTTATCATTTTGGCAAGAACAAGTGCAATCAACTTCCACATCGTGCACTAGTTCAAGGAGTCACAAACCCTCTTGTTGGTAAGACAAGGGACAAGGTAACCTAAAAGTTTTCATGGACATCATCTTCGTGTGCATCACTCTATGTCTATGGATATCCTTGTTTGTTCCTTGTGGGACTAACCCATGTAGGTATTGAAAGTGCAATTCACTCAAATGGATAGCTCGAAGAGATCTACATCAACATTGAGCATCCACATCTTCAATATCTACATGAAGTCATCATCGACAAAACCCAAGGTTAGTTCATCCCTCTTAGGGGGGATATCACATCTAGGGGGAGCTTTACTCTAAGGCTTGAGCTAAAGCAACTCTAAAGATGTGAACAAAACAATGCTTTATGTAAAAGTGGTAACCCCACTTGAGCTTAAACGATGAGTATGACCTATGATCAAGTGTTCTCACTTGACTCCTAAGTCAATATACTCATATATAGATGACCTAGTCATTGCAAATTGCTTGATAGATGCTAGAATTGGTTGTGCATGCCTTGCCACATATTTCATTTGCCATCTTATTGTGTGAGCATGCTGGTTGCATAATTTACTCATTCGAGGACATCCACTTGTTGTTTTGATTGTTCGGTTTTATCTTTTTTTGCCAAGTGGATGGACAAGAATGCCTAAGAACCTCCTCTAGCTATCTATGCTTTTCTCGTCTCAAACTCTATTCATGCTGCATCACAAAATTTGATCAAGTCAGATTCGAACCATTCTGTGTGAGGAGCGCTCGGAGTCCCTGATTCGTCATAGACTTAAACTTACAAAACCTCTTTATGATTCTCGGTCTGACCGATACTCCACTTTCGGTCCTATCGAGATCATTAAGTTGATCTAGGTTTTCGATCTCGATGCAACCGATTTGTACCTTTCGGTCACACCGAGTTTCAGTAACTGCTTGCAGTTATGAATCTTGGTGCCACCGAGTTGTTCCACTCGGTCACACCGACAGGGTCGGGCTATATATAGTCACGGGCAAAATTTTGGAAATTTCTCCCAACCCCTCGCCCGCGGGATAGCCTGCTCTGCCCTCGTGGTCTCCGGATCGTCTTCTCGCCGCCAGCCACCTCCAGTCGCTGGTCTCCGTTGCCGTCAACGGGAATTCTGCCCCGCCGTTGCTGCCGTAGCAAGTCCCCGCCGAACTAGGGTATGGACTTGATCTTTGTGCTATTCCCCAATCTGATTCCCAGCACATTGCGATCATATTGATTCTAGCCACGTTTGATAAACTTCTATCCAGTCAATGAACTCATAGATTAGGTTTGATTCAAAAATTCTAGGTTTAGGTTTCCGCCGAAACCATCTCGGACCCACCGAGTTGAAAAACTCGGTCCCACCGATTTGGCTTATGCCATTGCACAAGTGAGACTCGGTCTGACCGAGAATTACTTATCGGTGTGACCGATTTTGGAACTCTGTGAAACCCTAGCAGTCTCGGTGCCACCGAACTGTGACTCGGTCCTACCGAGTTCACTAGTTTAGGTTCCAAAACTACTTCGGTATCACTGAGTTTGAAAATTGGTAGATCCGAGATGATTTCAGTGGGAAACTAAAACTATGTTTTTGGATCATTCTTTTGCAAAAATCTCTGCATTTTGTGATGCTCATCCTTTCTACCTCATCTATAATCTATTCACAGGGTCAGCAGTCAGTTTGCAGCATGTCTGATCAAAGTGATAGCCAAAATATGTCAGAGCAGCAAGTGGTGATGAGTGAGGGCACTAGTCCATCCAGTTCATCTGATGAAGGCAGCAGGAGCACTCCTAGCAACTTGCCAAAGGCTGCCACGAGACAAAGGAAGAAGAGGACTTCAGATTCCGAAGATGAGGACTATGTGGCAGAGGAAGAGGCCACTTCCAAGAGAGTTGAGCCAGCTCAAGGCACTAAGCCAGGCCTGAAAATCAAAAGGCCAGCAGGCAGGCAGCCAATGTCAAAGGCCATAATATCAACTGAGAAGCCCATAGAGCCAGTTGCAGCTGAGGGCAAGAAAAGAAAGGAAAGGGTGAAGAAGACTGTGGCTAGAGTGCTTGGCAAACCTTCCATCATGGAAGAGGAAGAAGAAGAAGAGGTAGCTGCACCAGCGCCCAAGGCACCCAAGCTAATGGGAGATGCCATAAAATCAGGGGGAGCTGCTTCCAAGGCCAAGCTAGCTCCAAAGCCAAAGCCAAAGAGGAATACAAGAAGCATTCCTGGAGCTGAGAAGAACAAGGCCCCAGTGCCTGAGACTGTTGCTGAAGAAGAGGAAGAGAATGTCCTGAGAAAGCTAAAGCCCAAGATCCCAGACCACAACGATGCTCATCCTGTGGCTGAGGATATGAAGCTCAGGAGAGATTCAGGGTTGAGGAAGTGGAGAGAAGCAGACCCATATGCTTCAAGGAGAAGGACAGCAGTTGACTACAGGTTTCACACCAAGGAGTAGCAGGATTTTTATGAGACAGTGCTGCTAGATAAGAAGCCCATTGTCTGTGATATGCGATGGGTTGATTGGCAATACATTAAGGACAATGAGGAGCACTATCCTAGAGTGCAAGACAGCTTCATAGCTTGTGGAGTAGCTGACTTTGTTGGGCAGAAGCTCACAAAGTGGAACGAGGAACTGATCATGCAATTCTACTCCACGGCACACTTTTATCCAGATGGGAGGATCACATGGATGTCTGAGGG
Organism: Triticum urartu; assembly: GCF_056163025.1. Taxonomy (NCBI): domain Eukaryota; kingdom Viridiplantae; phylum Streptophyta; class Magnoliopsida; order Poales; family Poaceae; genus Triticum; species Triticum urartu. The sequence goes on along the minus strand of NC_141873.1, from coordinate 359,275,489 downwards.
TACAAGGTACCAATCAACAGTTGCTGAGTGGGCACAGATCATTAATGCCCCAGAGGAGCAAGATGATGACTTGGATATCTATGCCAAGAAGAAGATGGACCATAACTCCATGTCCAATATGTACAAGGAAATTCCCAATGAAGCTCTTGACACCTTCAAATTTGGGTCTGTGCATTACCTTCTGTCAGGGCTCCCGACTATCAATTGGATCTTGAGGCACACCTTATTGCCCAAGTCAGGTGATCACAAGATGATCAGAGGCCATGCTATCAACTTGCTATATGTGTTTGATGTGCCTCAAAAGTTCAAGGTGATGAGCCTCATAGTGGAAACTATCAAAAGGACTGCAGCAGATCAGAAGAGGAGCTGTGGATATGCCCCTCAAATTCAGGAGCTCATCAACTCCAAGATGGGCACGGGCATATATCTATTGGACAAGGAACACCTGCCCATCCGTCCAGATTTCGAGGACAATCAAGTTGTCATGACTGAGAACGAGCCATCATCTGCCCAAGCATATGCAAAGGAGAAGGCAAGGAAGGAGAAAGCTGCCAAGATGCCTACTCAAGAGGAGGCATCTGAGTATTTCTTGAAGACTAAACAAGAGCAGCTTGGTTACTTGATTGCATCCACGCTGAGGATTGAGCAAAGTCTGGCCACCCTCACTCAGAATCAGCAGAGCCTAGAGAGAATCATGGAACAGAAGTTCTATGACTTGGATGTCAAGGTAACGAAAGTTCAGTCTGCAGTGGAGCAGCTCCAGGAGGACATGCAGGAGAGGAGAGGCAGGACTACCACTCATGCCTTTGCCAGAGTGCCACGAGGCCCGAGGTCATCTGCCGTGCCAGTTGCTGACACAAGAGCCACCACCTCAGCACCAGCCACAGCCTCAGTTCCACCAGCTCCAGCATCTACTTTAGCTCCAACTCCAGCATCTACTTCAGCATCTACCGAAGCCTTCGTCCTTGGAGTGGTCCGGACTCCACCACCACCAGAAGATCAAGCCTGAGCGTCGATCTAGCACTATGCATTTTCTAGGAACTTTTTGGTAACGTGTTGCCAAAGGGGGAGAAGATGTATAGATCTTAGGCTTCGAGAGAGAGTGTGTTGCTTTTCTCTCTTGCTTTATTTGGTGGTTTTTCGAACTTGTTTGCTTTTGAGTGCTTGGGTACTACGTCATTATTTGTGAGACATTGATGATCATGTGTTTGATCATAAGCTACACTTAATGCTTGCTTATTGCTATTATCCTATCTATCTTGTGTGATCATTCACTATTGGTGATGAGTGCATGTATTTCATTCTTATCATTTTAAGCGCTCCACCAAGATGTATGTGACATGGAAGAGTAACCCATGACTCTAACTCTTTGTGCATTTGCAGTCCAAAGCAAATTTTAAATATGCACAAATTTAGGGGGAGCTCTTACTTATCACATACTTCTCAAAGCGACGATATATTTCATGCTTATTATCTTTTGTCGAAGCTTTGATCTATATGTTGTCATCAATTACCAAAAAGGGGGAGATTGAAAGTGCAACTATCCCTAGGTGGTTTTGGTAATTCATAACAACATATAGCTCATTGAGCTAATGCTATTCCAAGATAATTATTTCAGGAAAGCTCAATGATTGGCATGGCATGGATGTGAAAGTGGAACCCTCAAAATGCTAAGGTCAAAGGATTGGCTCAAGCTCAAAAGCTCAAGACTCTTCATTTTATATTTTAGTGATCCAAGATCACATTGAGTCTTTAGGAAAAGCCAATACTATCAAGGAGGGATGAGGTGTTGCTTAATGAGCCTCTTGCTTCATGTGCTTAGTGATATGCTCCAAAACCCTCAACTACTTTCCCATATCCACATTTGACCTAAACCCTAAGCCAAACTCGGTCCTACCGATTCTTCCTATCCGGCGCCACCGAGTTTCACTTGTCATTAGCCACTGCCAAACCCTAGCAATTCGGTCCTACCGATAAGGATCTCGGTCTCACCGAGATGGGATTGCAAACTCTCTGTTTCCCTTTCGTAACTTTTCGATCTCACCGAAAGAGCGAATCGGTCCCACCGAGATTGCAATGTAAACTCAGTGTTTCCCCTTTGTAACTTTTCGGTCTCACTGAGTTCCACTCGGTCTCACCGAAAGAGCAAATCGGTCCCACCGAGTTTGCCTGACAAACTCTCTAGTTAGCTAATTACCAAATTCGGTCTCACCGAGTTTGTGTAATTGGTCTCACCGAGATTACGTTATGCCCAAACCCTAACCATATCGGTCCTACCGAGTTGCATGTCAGTCCCACCGAAAATCTCTAACGGTCACTAGGTTTACATTTTCGGTCCGACCGAGTTTATTAATTCGGTCCCATCGAGATTGGAAAACTGTGTAACGGTTGGATTTTGTGTGGAGGCTATATATACCCCTCCACCTCCTTCTCATTCGATGAGAGAGCCATCAGAACACACACACCATTCCAACTCATATGTTCTGAGAGAGAACCACCTACTCATGTGTTGAGACCAAGATATTCCATTCCTACCATATGAATCTTGATCTCTAGCCTTCCCAAGTTGCTTTCCACTCAAATCTTCTTTCCACCAAATCCAAATCCTATGAGAGAGAGTTGAGTGTTGGGGAGACTATCATTTGAAGCACAAGAGCAAGGAGTTCATTACCTACACACCATTTGTTACTTCTTGGAGAGTGGTGTCTCCTATATTGGCTAGGTGTCACTTGGGAGCCTCCAACAAGATTGTGGAGTTGAACCAAGGATTTTGTAAGGGCAAGGAGATTGCCTACTTCGTGAAGATCTACCGCTAGTGAGGCAAGTCCTGTGTGGGCGATGGCCATGGTGGGATAGACAAGGTTGCTTCTTCGTGGACCCTTTGTGGGTGGTTGCTTCTTCGTGTACCCTTCATGGGTGGAGCCCTGTGTGGACTCGCGCAACCGTTACGCTTGGGTGGAGCCCTGTGTGGACTCGCGCAACCGTTACCCTTCGTGGGTTGAAGTCTCCATCAACGTGGATGTAGGATAGCACCACCTATCCGAACCACGGGAAAAACATCCGTGTCTCCAATTGCGTTTGAATTCTCCAAACCCTTCCCTTTACATTCTTGCAAGTTGCATGCTTTACTTTCCGCTGCCTATGTACTCTTTGCATGCTTGCTTGAATCATGTGATGATTGCTTGACTTGTCCTAAATTAGCTAAAATCTGCCAAGAACTAAAATTGGGAAAAGGTTAAGTTTTTATTTGGTCAAGTAGTCTAATCACCCCCCTCTAGACATACTTTCGATCCTACACCATCCTATCCCCAACCGACGCGATGTCCGAAATTTTAAACGGGGGATAAGTTCGTAACTTTCCCCCATTTCAGAGAAGCGCGTCCCAAAGTTTGAGATCACCCCTCCCCTCCATTTCCCCATTCATACACCGTCGGCGGCACAACAACCTCCGCACTATGGCCAGCCTCCTCCGTCCGCCACCCCATCCTCCACCTTGCCGGAGCCGCTACCCCTACCCCATCGTCCACTGCAAGAGATGGACTTCTCTCATCCACGGCGCTGGACCAGCATTCTTTCATCGTCTCCTCTCGCTTCATCGGCGCCATCGTCCACCTTGCCCTTGCCGCTCCTACGACCGCCTCGTCCACGACAATAGGATATATCCCCCAACTCGGCCGTCTGCTGTCTAAAGTCTTCTTCCCCGTCGCCGACAGCCAGCGCACCCGCAGCACCCTCAACGTATCAGCATAGGCCTACATAGCGTCGCAAGAGAGGTGGTACTCTTCCATATGTGCTTAAGTTATTGATCTCACCCGGAAAATAGATCATAATTTGTTTACTGTACTTTTCTTGTCCGTACCAAATCGTAGTGGCTAGTTGAAAGCAAACATTGGTTGCGAAGTACCTTTGTCCGGTTTGCACCTTCATATCCGCCATGGCACGGGCACTATACTCGTAAAGCTTATGGTTTCCCCCCTTTATATTCACTACCATCATCGTAGGTGCTTCGTGTCATGCTAGCACTGCTCCTCAAGACCTCAACCCAAAGCTTACGTGTTGAAATACGAATCTGATATGATGCTCATATCACTAAAATAGAGAACGTTTAATTGGTCACCTAATGTTCCTATATTCGTTTCGAAAAGCATGTGCGCCACCCACTGGTCTAGCTAGTTCCACTTTCCTGATTTTTCTCTTGATGCTTAGGGTTTTCCCCTTTTATCTACTCTACTATGATCTGCGTAGGTGCTTTCTGTCGTACTAGCATTACTCCACCCTTCAAGCTAAACAACACAACACTCAGAATTCGAAAGCTTAGTTGTTCAAATATGATTGTGATATGATACTGATATTAGTTAACCGACACATTTAATTGGTTAGCTAAAGGTCCCACTTGAGTTTCCAAATGCATGTCGCGACATATAGAGAGACAACATAATTGCATTTCTTTGTCACTTGTTGACCGTACTTTCTTGTCCATACCAAATCTTAGTTGTTATTTCAAAGCAAACATCGGTTGCTAACTACCCTTTACGCGGTTTGCAGCTTCAGATCTGCCATCCCACTGCCACGGTCAACACTGTACTCATCATGCTTATGTTTTCCCCATTTTATGATGACCACAATCAGCCTACGTGGTTCGTGTCGTAATAGCACTGCTCCACCCATCGAGCTAAACAAGCTTAGTTGTACAAATTCATATATGATATTATTGCTGATATTAGTAAAACTGAGAGATGTTTAATTGGTTAGCTAAATGTTCCTACTTTACTTTTGAAGTGCATGTGAGCCACATATGGAGAGACCGGAAAGAATAGTATTTCTCTGTGCGCTCTGGTTCATCATGGGTGGCTAACCGACATTGTATTAAAAGACTTGTAATATCTTCAATCTGCTTGCTCTTCTGCTCTTCTTTAAGATGATACTCTTCTCTTGCGGTCGACTGGTCAGGTTGAGTTGTTCTCCCTTAGTATATTTTGAATCTGTCAGGTCAGGTCGACTTGTTCTTCTTTACTATATGTTGAAGCTATCATCTGCGAAGTGTCATCACTTCAGGAGCTCTCATATTTTGAGTAGTAGGCCACATTATATTAATGCACACAACAAATTACAGCATGCATGACATCTCTTAAAAGAATTGTAGAGATAGCACAAAGGGGTTTACAGGGAGGCAGTATTGGATTAGAATCACTTCTGCATTACAAAGAAAATCTCACTTGTTTTTATGTTTTCATGCATGTCAGATATTGAACATTATCAAAATGAATATGAGAATGGGCGTACGAGAGGAATATTGCGGAATGATCCACTGCCTAACAAACTTGGCATGGTGGAGGATGGCCTATCTTATTCACCCATCAAGGTGCTTGCTCTAACTTTGCAAAGTTGTATTGGTCGCACATATTTTGCTTCTAACCTCTTGCATTACTTCTACTTTGTTACACATCTGCTTAGTTTAAGCATCATATATGAGTATATGCCATACCTATCCATTTTCCGTACCTATTCCATGTGTCGTCACACTATGTTTTTCCAGTCAAATGTTGTTCTTTCATAATAGGTGTCCAAAAGGAAGAGGGTGAGTGCAGGTCGTCAAGGAGTACAAACTAGGTATTTGGAAAAGGTAGTGATACCTGTTAAATCAGATAGATCAGCAGCCACAGAAAACACAGGCCCAACTGTACCACACTTTACCCCTACTCCAGTGGCCAAACCCCTATTAGAACTGCTGGGAGCCCAGCGTCAGGTACTGTCTATGATATCAATTCAAAATTTGAACTCCTAAATTTCTGCTTGTGCCTTACCTTCTCTCTTGTATGAAAACTAATTTCAGATGAATCTCCTTGCTCAAAGGATCATACGATCTCAAAACAATAATGGGCTCTGCATTGCTCTTGTCAGTACCTCTCTCCCTTTTGCCTTGTAACGCTGTACTTAATTAATTGCTATTTGATTATGTATCATCAGTCTGCACCTGAGCTTCATTATCCTCTGTTTCTTCCAATATTATTTGATCTATATTTACTCTTTGCAAAATGTAGAATAATGGCAACGCTTATAAAGAATTTTCTTTGGGGAATTTATTGAATTATCCTTCCATCAACATGGAGAAGGGCTTTGTCCAGCCCGTGTTAACATGTAATGTAAGTTCATCCTTCTCAAGCCTTCAAACTTTGTTCTAGTATGGATTTGGATAGGCATCATTTCCTCCACTATTGTTTTCTTTGCTATTTACATCTGATTGGATGTTTGCAACAACTACCAGTTTCAAATTGTAGTTGTAAAAACATGTTCCTTATGAAGAACATATCCATTTATTTGCTTATATAATTGTGAAACATGTTACGTGTCTCCTTGTTTCTCTTTCAGACTCGTATCTCTTATGCCAGGTAGAACTTTAGGGAAGATAGTGAGCCAAACCATCTTGAGGACAACGAGATGACCCCAAGGTCCTGTCTTGATGAAGACAGTGAGTTGAAGCTACTCACCAGCAGGTGTGAGACAACCTCTGTGCAGTCGCTGCCTCAATTAGTTCGACTTCTTCAGTCTCAACTTAAAGCGGAAAGGCTTGCTTCAGCTCATCTCCGACTTGAAGTCAAAGATGCAATGAAGATGTTAGAGGACTGCCGTGCACACCATCATGCCTTAAATCTAGTGTTGATGCATCTATCGTTGACACAATTGAGGTCTACTCAGCTTCTTCAGCTGTTTGGGGGGGCGACCTGGCCAGGCCTAGTGCCTTCTGAAGTGCTCTTAGTTTTGTATATTCTTTTGTCGGCGCGTTTATTTGCACTGGTGGCGAACTTTGATGCCCAGTGGATGTAATATGTGTGATAGCCGTGATAGCCTAGCGTAAGTTGCTTGCTTATTTATTTCCTTGTTGTCTTGTTTATTTGTTTGCTTCTAGTCATTGCAGTTCTTTTTCCATGGTTTGCTAATGGCTGCAATAACCTATTTTTTAAAACTAGGCCACAATAACCATGGGCTAATATTTACTGTAGTGACACTGGGCCTCCTACGGGGCGTAGAAATAGTGGGCCTTCTACAGGCCATAGAAACAATGGGCCTTCTACGGGCCGTAGAAACAATGGGCCTTCTACGGGCCGTATCATCAATGGGCCTTCTATGGGCAGTATGATCGATGGCCAAACATGGGCCAATAACAGGCCGCATTATGGCCGTAAACGGGCTAGAGTTGGAATCGTCCGTTCATGGGCCAACCATAACGGGCCATCGTTAATAGGCCGTATTTGATGACGCTATGAAAACGGCCCAACATATTAACGGACCACAAATGGGCCGACTGTAACCACGGGCTGAATTTTGCCCACAAGAAGAAAATGACAGTAACGGGCCGTAAGTAAACGAATGCTGGAAATGAGCCCAAGAATAAATGGGCTCTGAGAATGCCGAAAGATAACATGGGCTGGAAACGGCCCAACGGAATAACAGGCCATTAATGGGTATAAAGTGATACACTATTCATTACGGGCCAGTTTCACCACGGGCCATTAATGGGTGTAAAGTGATACACTGTTCATTACGGGCAAGTTTCACCACGGGCCGTTAATAGGCCAAGAGTTACATAGGGCCTCATATGGGCCGAAAGACGTCATGGGCCATACATGGGCCGGAAGTGAAAACGGGCTGGAATCATATTGGGTGGCCCAAATGACGCTACTGGGCCTAATTCGGATAGGGCGTAACTGTAAGTGCATCTAGTGCCACCCCTAATTGGTTTTGGAGTATCGACGACAAACCTAGTTGAGGGACTAATGTGTTTGTGAGAATTGCAGGAAAACACAGGTAGAAGTCCCTCATTGATTCGGTTTACTACCAGAGATGACCCCTAAAAATGAATGAAGACATTGAAGTCAAAGGTGGTATATGAAGATATTCACATTGAAGACTATGACAACAGAAGACATGGTATGAAGCCAATGGAACTCGAAGACTTAGATCTTTCATAGTTCTTTTTATCTTTGTTGAGTCATAGGAACCACCGTACTGTTAAGTGGGGTCCAGGAGAACAAGTCAGAATGACTTAAGTGATGCCTAAATCAAAAATCTATGTCTTCGAGTGAAGACAATGAGAGCAAATCTTGTCCACAGCCGGACAAGTCAGCTTTGCTTGTAGCCCAAGTAAAGTTGCCATGAGAGTTCGAAATCTGACCGTTGAGACACGTGTCAGTTCCTTAGTGACCCAGGGTCATTTCGGACAAATCAGGTCGGGTTGCCAAGTGGCTATAAATAGCCCACCCCCACAACCATAAACGGTTGGCTGCTCAGATTTCAGTGCACGACTTTTGTCGTTTGAGAGCAACCCACCTCGAAGCCTTTGAGATAAAATTCCTAGTGAGGAGAAAAGCCCTAACCACCTAGAGCCAGAGTAAATTGGGCATCACTTAAGTCTTCTTGTCTGTGTGATCTGAAGACTTATTACACTTGAGGACTGTGAATCCTCCAGACGGTTAGGCGTCGCCTTCAGAGCATCCAAGAGACATTGTGGATTGCCAGTGAACGAAGTCTGTGAAGGTTTGGGAGTCTACCTTGAAGACTTACCAGAGTGATTGGGCGAGGACTAAGTGACCTTAGCTCAAGGAGATTACGGTGAGGACTTGGTGTCCTGAACTGTGTGTTCAGGACTGGGTGTCCAGGACTGTGTGTCCTAAGGTTTAAATACCTAGCCGCTCCAACCAGACGTATAGTTGTCACAGCAACTGGAACTGGTCCAACATATCATTGTCTTCAACGAGTCACTGGTTTCATCTTCACTTCCTTCTCTTGCTGTTACTCATTGTGAAGTCATTGCATGCTTGCTTTATCATTTGCCTTCACAACGTGAATGCATGATCTGTTTGGCTTCATAACTTCTTCCTACTTGATCCTTATTACACTGAAGCTGTTTGTCACTGTGCTTTCACTCTATTGAATACATGACCATGGCTGGGCTAGTGTAATCTAACTTCCGCTGCATAGTAATAGGCATAATCTTCACTGTTTGTCTTCATAACTCCCAAGTTTTGAAGACTTTCATAAAAATCGCCTATTCACCCCCCCTCTAGTCGATATAACGCACTTTCAATTGGTATCAGAGCTAGGTGCTCCCTTGTTCTGTGTGATTCGGTTTAACCACCTGGAGTTTTAGCTATGTCGACTGCAGGGATAATTGAAGTCTCTGCTCCGTGCCCCGTCTTCGATGGAACTGAATATCCCTAGTGGAAGAATAAGATGCGCATGCATCTTGAAGCCATTGATGTCGACCTATGGTATGTCGTCGAGAACGGCGTTCCCAAGGCTGGAGAAGGTGTCACTGCTGCTGATGTCAAGAAATTCGTTCAACTGGACTCTACTGCCAAGAACATCATCTGTGGTCATCTGACCAAAGGACAGTATGGCCGTGTGAGTGCCTTGAAGACATCCAAACTGGTCTGGGACTGGCTCTCCAAGGTCAATGAAGGCATCTCAACCCAGAGAGATCAACGAATCAGTGTCCTTCGCAATCTCTTCAACCGCTTCAAGCGAAATGACAATGAGAATGTCCAGCACACATTTGATAGACTCACTGACATCACAAATGAGCTTCAAGCCCTCGGCGCCACTGAAATCGCCAAACATGAAATCGTCAAAACGCTGCTGAGATCACTTGATAGTTCGTTTGACATCCTGGCCCTGATGATTCAAGAACGTCCTGATTTCAAGACACTCGATCCTTCTGACATACTTGAGAGGCTCAACACACACGAGTTTCAGCTTTCTGAGAAAAGAGAGATCTACGGTCCAAACTATGGGCGAACTCGCGCCTTGAAGGCAAAAGTTGTCTCCTCATCTGAAGAAGAATCTGACTGCAGTTCTGATGATCCTGAAGACATTGGAAGAGAACTTGCAATACTAGTGAAGAAGTTCCAAAAATTCACCAAGAAGAAAGGCTTCAGAAAATCTTCACGATCAAGCTCAAGGAATGATGAAGCTTCTGCTCATGACTACAAGAAGAAAACATGTCACAAGTGCAAGAAAACTGGACACTTCATCTCTGAGTGTCCACAATGGGACAATGAGAACAGAAGGAAGAAGAAGAGCAAGGAATATGATTCTGATGACAAGAAGAAGAAGAAATACTCAAAGTCTTCTTCCAAGTCTTCATCAAAGTCTTCATCACACAAGAAGAGCTCATCTGGCAAGGCACGTGCGTTTGTTGGAAAGGAGATGGATTCAGAGGAGGAGTACGCATCTGAGGAGGCAGAGGTGGAGTCTGAGGAGGAGTCTGATTCTGGCATTGCGAGTCTGGCTACAGCATACGTCGCCAAGTCCATCTTCAACACTGAAGACAATGACTGCATCACCGACACCAACGCAAATGACAAGAACGACTCCACTCCTACCTACTGCTTCATGGCACGCGGTGCCAAGCTAAACACACGCACTACTCGCTATGAAACATCTAGTGACGATGACTCTGAATGTGATTCAAAACCTAGCTACAAAACACTTGCTAAAATTGCAACTGAACAACAGAAAGCTATGGAACATATTCAAAAACTGCTAGACAGAAGCGATGATCTGTTGGGTGCTGAAATGACTCGATCTGAATCCTTAATTGAAGACATAAAAAACCTTCACGTTAAGTATCAGGAACTTGAAGATCGTCATGATACTCTCTCAACAACTCATGAAAAGCTTTCCTATGATTATCTTCAAAGGAAGCAAGAACTTGAGAAATTGAGGGTGGCTCATGAAGATCTTCAAAAGGAAAACGAGTCACTTCGCTCCGAACAGATCAGTCCCGCTCAGGAAGGATTTGAACCACCATGTCTTAAATGCATTGAGCGTGATAATGCTAATTCTGTTGCTGAATGTTCCACTTCTACTGTTGTTGCAATATCTTCAACTGTTGACGTGGTAACTAACCCCTCTGCTGAGGATACCACTGCTATTGCTGATGAGAATGCTATGTTGAAGACATTGCTTGAAACAGGGATGTACAAAAGTCTTAAAGGACATCAGACACTATGTGATGTCCTCAAAAAGCAGATCCTGAATCGATACCCTAGGAAAGAGGGTGTTGGATTTGTGAGGAAAATCAATGCAGATGGCTCTTACTGGAAACCTGAGCAGTACCCCAAAACCACATGGGTTGCTGCAAAGGAACTTTCAGCAGATCCATCCAACTTATCTGGCTTCACTTGTGCTAACCCCATTATCATTGATGAATCCTTTGATGCAAACTATAAACTGTTTAAGAATCAGAATGGTGAAGTGTTTGCCAGGTACATTGGTACTAACTGCATGAATGGACCGCCTATGAAGAAGATCTGGGTTTCCAAAAGGTGTCTGGAAAATCTTCCTGTGAATGTCTTCATGACACCTCACTTGAAGAAGACAAATCTCAGACCAAAGGCTTCATACGGTCCAATGGCTTCATACAAACAGAGGACTCACCTGAGTCACACTAACACAAATGTTTTGCAGGGAAACCATACTCAGGCACATGAGTATGAGAGCGGTTCATCGAACCGTGTTCATGTGACCAAAAATTATTCTGCTTATTCCTATGAGTATTATTGTCCACCTGCTAGACTGTTTGCTAAGGCTTCAAAGCCAAAATTCTCAGATGTTGCACTTAGACTTATTGCTTCTAAGCCACCCTTGAAGATGTGGGTGGTTAAGAAAGCTTAACTCTCTTTTGCAGGGAAAGGTCTCCAGCAGAAAAACAAAATCTTCTGATGCTATTGCTGGGGACCTTAAAAATCTTGTAGGGCGCAAGATAAAATGCCCGAATGGCATCATTATGTACTTTGCTCCTGAATCGCATGCTACTCTCCCTATTAGTCCTAATCTGGATCTAAGTTTTCATAACCCACTGGTTCGTCAAATGTTTATGCTTCAAAATTCTCTTCGTGAAGCCTATCCCCCTAACTGCACTGTAGGGTACGACACCAGCGACTTCAAAGTCTTCAGAATGGATTATTGACAGTGGGTGTACAAATCACATGACTGGCAGAAGAAGCCTTCTTATGGACTCAACTTTACGTCCATCCGACAAGAGCCACATCACATTTGCTGACACTGGTAAAAGTAAGGTATTGGGTCTAGGTAGAGTTGCAATCTCAAAGGATCAACACATGGATAAAGTCATGCTTGTTGAATCCCTTGGCTTCAACTTAATGTCTGTCTCAATGCTTTGCGATTTGAATATGATTGTAATGTTTGGAAAATATCGTTACCTGGTGCTAATGGAATCTGACAAATCTCTAGTGTTTGAAGGGTATCGGAAAGGTGATTTGTACGTGGTAGATTTCTTAGCAGGACCACAACTTGCAGTATGTCTTCTTGCAAAAGCTTCAGAATGCTGGCTTTGGCATCGGAGGCTTGGGCATGCTGGCATGAGGAACCTCCACACCCTTGCGAAGAAGAAGCATGTCATAGGCATCGAGGGCATCAAGTTCAAGAAAGATCATTTATGCGGTGCCTGTGAAGCAGGGAAGATGACAAGGGCAAAACATCCTTCGAAGACAATCATGACTACTACACAACCCTTCGAACTGCTCCACATGGATCTTTTCGGTCCCACTCACTACTCAACTTTTACTACTACTGCTTGCCTCTATGGCTTCGTCATTGTTGATGATTACTCTAGATATACTTGGGTACACATAATCCTTTACAAGACTGAAGTGCAGGATGTCTTCAGACGCTTCGCCAATCGAGCTATGAACAATTTTGGTGCCAAGATAAAGCACATTAGAAGTGACAATGGCACTGAATTCAAGAACACTGGCCTTGATACATATCTGGATACCTTGGGCATCACACATGAATTCTCAGCTCCATACACGCCACAGCAGAATGGCGTCGTCGAACGCAAGAACAGAACACTCATTGAGATGGCCAAAACAATGCTAGATGAATACAAGACTCCAAGAAAATTCTGGACTGAAGCCATTGATACTGCATGCCATACAATCAATCATGTTTATCTTCACAAGCTTCTGAACAAGACATCTTATGAACTCCTAACTGGCAAGAAGCCAAATGTCAGTTACTTCAGAGTATTTGGTGCAAGATGCTGGATCAAGGACCCACACCACACCTCAAAGTTTGCACCAAAAGCACATGAGGGATTCATGCTTGGATATGGAAAGGATTCGCACTCCTACAGAGTCTTCAATCTCTTCCACTACAAAGTGGTTGAAACTGTGGATGTGCGGTTCGATGAAACCAATGGATCACAAAGAGAGCAACTGCCAAATGTGCTAGATGAAGTCCCAGCTAGTGAATCAATCAAGCTTATGGGAACTAGAGAGATTATGCCTTCTGAAGCTCATCCTGAAGAAGAACTCATCATCTCAGCACCTGATCAACATGAAGACAATGCTCAGCATGAAGACATTCCTCCAAACAACAACGCAGATCAGCAAGAGCAAAGTCTTCGCCCTATACATCCTCGTGTTGCAAATGAAGTGCAGATTGACAGAATACTTGACAGCATCAATGCACCTGGTCCACTCACTCATTCAAGCGCAACTCAGCTAGCAAACTTCTGTGGGCATTTCGCATTCGTCTCAATATCAGAACCCAAGAAAGTTGAAGAAGCCTTCATGGAACCTGAATGGATTCAAGCTATGCAAGAAGAGCTTCAACAGTTTGAGCTGAATAATGTATGGGAACTGGTTAAGCGTCCCGATCCACGGAAGCACAACATAATAGGCACCAAATGGATATACCGCAACAAGCAAGATGAGCATGGTCAAGTTGTCAGAAACAAAGCTCGTCTCGTTGCTCAAGGATATACTCAAGTGGAGGGCATCGACTTCGATGAAACTTTTGCTCCTGTGGCTAGGCTTGAAGCCATACGCATACTGCTGGCCTATGCAAATCATCATAACATACTTCTATATCAAATGGATGTGAAAAGTGCCTTTCTCAATGGCAAGATTGAAGAAGAAGTGTATGTTGCACAACCACCTGGTTTTGAAAATCCAAAACATCCTGATATGGTATACAAGCTCAACAAGGCACTGTATGGCCTCAAACAAGCCCCTAGGGCCTGGTATGATACACTCAAGTACTTTCTGAAGAGCAAAGGCTTCATACCTGGTTCCCTGGATCCCACTCTTTTCACGAAGACATACGATGTTGAACTGTTTGTGTGCCAAATATATGTGGATGACATTATCTTCGGCTGCACAAATCGGAAGTACAGTGAAGAGTTTGGATATATGATGCGAGAGCAATATCAGATGTCCATGATGGGGGAGCTGAAGTTCTTTCTTGGTCTTCAAATCCGACAACAGAGCAATGGCATCTTCATATCTCAAGAGAAGTATCTCAAAGATTGCCTGAAGAAGTTCGGTATGCAAGACTGCAAAGGCTTCACAACACCAATGCCGGCCAAACATCATCTAGGTCCTGACGACAATGGTAAAGAGTTCGATCAAAAGGTATACCGCTCCATGATTGGGTCTTTGCTTTATTTATGTGCATCTAGGCCAGATATCATGCTTAGTGTTTGCATGTGTGCTCGATTTCAAGCGGCACCAAAGGAGTCGCATCACTTAGCTGTGAAGCGAATTCTTCGATATTTGGCTCACACCCCAACTCTAGGATTATGGTATCCAAAGGGCTCAGAGTTTGATTTGGTTGGATTTTCGGATGCTGATTATGCTGGTGACAAAGTTGATCGCAAGTCTACATCAGGCACATGTCACTTTCTGGGACGATCACTTGTATGTTGGTCTTCAAAGAAGCAGAACTGTGTATCTCTCTCCACTGCTGAATCTGAATACATTGCTGCTGGATCTTGCTGCGCTCAGCTTCTGTGGATGAAGCAAACACTCAAGGATTATGGCATTCATCTGAAGCAAGTGCCACTTTACTGCGACAACGAAAGCGCCATCAAGATTGCCAATAACCCAGTTCAACACTCGAAGACAAAGCACATTGAAATTCGCCATCACTTTCTCAGAGATCATGTTGTGAAGGAAGACATTGATATCATACACGTCAACACTGAAGAGCAATTGGCAGATATCTTCACCAAGCCCTTGGATGAGAAGAGGTTTTGCAAGTTACGGTGTGAGCTAAATATCTTGGAATCCTCAAATGTCCTGTGATCAGGCACACATCCTAACACTTATGCATATTGATGATTTAGATGTGCAACACACGAAGTAACATATATCTTCAATCAATGAAGACATACATTCTAAGTGTGAATACATGAATGTGGAATTTGACTTTGGAGCGCCACGATAATTGTGCGCCGTGTCTGGGTCTAATACTTCCTATACGGTGGGTAACGCCACCACCAAACGTTCTATTTTGAAGTGTTTCACTCATGGCGTTACCTCACAATGTCTTCACATTTGGTTTGGCTTCAATCTCAATATGTCTTCATGATTATCTTCACTGCGTTGATTATATAGATATATATATATATATGTACTGATGTTCTGTCCTCTACAGCATTCACTTATAGCTATGTCTTCTTGTTTGAATCTTTTGAACTAAGTGAATGTGATCGGACCCTAACCTCTCCATGCTTTCTACCTCAAACTCTATATCTCCAAGTCGTATGCATTCTATTGAAACTGTCGAATGTCTTCTCTGCATCCTTGTCAGCAGAAGACACAGAGACAAACTTTAAAACCATTTTCAATGCTCATTCATCCACAAGAAATCCGGAGAAGTAGGAACGACACCCGACAATCAAGGCGTGTGTGGGATGTGGAACTGCCCCCAAAATACCACATGATGGCCACGTGCTGTTCAGATGCGAATCGCCAGGGGCACCTGAGTAATAGTGCAGTGCTGCCTCTATTCCTATAAATACACGATTCACTGCGGTCATTATCTCTTCTTCCACCCTCGCACGAACCCTAGCGCCACCGCTAGCTCTCGACGACGCCGGCGACGAAGCGCTTCACTGTCGCAACCTCTCCGACGCCATTTTCACGCCGACAGCGGACATCGCTCTCTCCACTGTCGCCGTAGGTGTCTTCCGTCGCCAAGTTAGGGCACGGAGGATCGAACTGCTCGGCCTCAACTCCCACTTCGTCTAGCAGTTCCAAGTGTGGTAAATAAAACTTCTTTTTACAGCCTCTCTTGATCCTATAGTTCAGTCACTTTCTGCCATAAGAAGTTTCTGCTCTCACAAGTTACATCTCTCTCAGTCTGCATCTCATAACCTGCCTAGAATATTCACTTGTGCATTACGAAGTAGTTAGATTCCTCACTTGTACTGATCTATGGGTTCGTACAAATCTGGAACCAACTTCTTATCTATGAGTGAATGTCTTCGCACGATGAGGTCAATGTCTTCTAAACCGATTTATCTTCAAAATCATCTGAGAATGCATATGACCTCTTCCCCTTCCCTCGCACCTTAATGCTGTCACAGGTACATGTCCGTGGGAGAATCCTTTGGTTCTCATAGTCTGCATTCATTTGCAGAGTACTTGCAGCATCACATCAACTCTCCTGAAGCCAGTTCTTGTTGGTCAAGCAAAAGGAAGCCTTTGAAGACTTTGAACATCTTGAAGCCTTCCAAGTTAAGATTCATGGCTTCAGAAACAGCAGCAAGGAAGGGAGGCAGACAGAGACGTGGTGGAACGTCCAAAGATCTGCCTGATGAATTGGCAGAGATGTACAAAACCGATCCTGAAGAAAGCTATGGTCAGCGCAAGACATGAATCCAATGGATTCGAAGATATTGGGCAGAGCAATGGTTTCAATACCGCTTCGTCACTCAGGAGTATGCCGAAAAGTGCGCCATCAAGAGACCGTGGGGAGACGTATTATACAAAAATCTCGTACCCAGGTCCAGAGACGAAGCCATTGCTCAAGGCTTCTATCCATGCATGGTGAGAGGACCACAGCCAGCTGAAGCACATCCGTCATCACTTCTCTGGTGTCGCGATGACAATCTGTTCAAGCGCAACTTCTAATTTGCTCAGAACTCTGCAAAGCAAAACAAGAAGAAGCTGGGATTAGACTTCAACCCTGGTCCCTCTGAACCAAGGGCAGATGGCACACGCGACGCCGATCCCAATATCATCGGGCTGTATGCCAATCTTGCAGGCCTCATCACCCGCATCCTAGTCCAAGGGACTGCTGTGAATGACCCTCCAGCAGATACTGAGTCTGATGACGCCCCTGCTGCGCCGAAGCCAAAGCAGAAGAAGCCAAAAGCTTCAAAGCCAGCCGCTTCTGCCAAAATCTCAAGAGCGAAGCCATTGGCAACTGCACCTCCTGAAGCCAGTGTGCAGTCTGAAGACTTATCACGAGTCTCCAAGCCCCAAGAAGCCAAGAAGCCTCAGCCACACACAGGCAAAGAGCTCACAGTTGCTGCCATTCTGCGCTGCGAAACCATTGATCTATCAAGCGACGAAGATCTTGGAGATGACGCTCTTGAGCAGCTCATCAAGAGCAAGGAGGAGGCTGAAATCTTCAACAATCTGCCTCTGTTTGATGTCGCCATCATCCACAACTTCATCGATGAATGGTTTGCCTCACCGGACATCAGCTTCAACGATCTGCAGCTGCCCATAGGCCTCAGCGTTGCCTTTCAAGGCGCAATTGCTTCAGAACTTGCAATAGCCCAACGCATTGTTGAACTGAAGCAGAAAATTGATTTTGAAAAGGCTCAGTTCAAGAAGCACGTGGCCAAGCTCAGCATGCAAGAAGTGAAAAACTTCAAGATCATGATGCACGAGCTGAAAGAGAACTTTCTGAAGACGCGTGCCGAAGCTCAAGGCTCGCGAGAGCGCATGAAGACTCTGGCTGATCGCTGCGTGCAGGCCTACAATGAGGCCGAGAAGCGCAAGGCACTTGGGCGTCCCGGCATTGACCCCAGGGTGGCCGCGAAGAAGAAAAAGAAGCCTGCTGTGCCTGAACCAGAGGCGCCAAGGTTAGAAACTGCTCCGATTGTCTTCCCCACTGCAACGACTGGCTCGAAGCCAAAGAGTCGATCAACCGCCTCAGAGCTCAAGAAGACACGGACTGCAGAGGCTGAAGCTAGGAAGAGGAAACACTCTGAAGCCTCTCCTTCTGACCCCATCATCAAAAAGCGCAAGACCAAGAAATCTCGGGCTGCTCCCACAGAGCCCTTGATAGTTGAACCCCTCTCCGTCCGCTATCCTGACGCAGATCGTCAGTTAACAGTGCATGAGCCTGCTTTCATAGAGGCTCCGCACGCTGAAGACATTCCAGCAGCCGACCCCAACGCTGCTGAAGACATTGGTCTCCAAGATAATGTCCAAGGTGATGCAGCCCTTCCTCAGCTTGAGACAAGCGAACTGATCAGCATTGGTCGTCCATTGACGCCAATCACACAAGATGCATCGTGGGCAGATCGCCCACAGGAGGAAGATAATGAGCCCCAGCCCACTGCAACTCCACCGGCGTCGCCTATATTCCGTAGGCTTCGCAAAGGGCCAAGGGCTCAGGCTGACATTCCGGCCGCATCAGCCGAAGAGCATGCAGAAATACCACAAGCTCCAACTCCCCCGCACCAACAAGAAGCAGTTCTCCAGGAGAACGTGCCTGAGTTCGTCCCTCCCACTACACGTGTGGAGGCTGCAAATGTTGAGGCTGCCACAAACAACGCCGAAGCAAATGTGGAGCCCTCCCCAACAACAGCTTCAGAAGACACTGAAGCTACTGCTCCTGAATCTTCTGTGCCTGAGTCTGCTGCCGGTCCCCAATTCAATTATCATGTTGCGCACAGGCCCCAGGTCCAGAAGCCGATCCCACGACTGCCAAGGTTCCCAGGTCCTGCATCAGCTCCTGGCTCCTTCAACATCAACAGCTTTAGGGCAGACAACACGTTTTTCAACAGCTCCAAGAACCCTTATTCAAGGGAACGGATTGTATCAGATAGGTTCTGGAGCTATCAACAGCGCAGCTATTATTCATGCATCCTATACAACCAAGGCCGCATCTTTCCTCACAAGCGCCTTGAGGTTGAAGCTGTTGCTGGCCTGCCTAGCCTGGAAGACGCACTGGATTGCTTCAAGCAAGTGGGTCTGCTGCCATTTATCACCGATGAAGAGCACTGGAATGAAGAGCTTCTGCTCCAGTTCTATGCCACCCTGCATATCAAAGGCTACAACATAGATCCGAAGACTTGGGTCCTGGAGTGGATGACCGGCAATGTCCATCATGAAGCCAATGCTTTCGATATCATTGAGCTTACCGGCCTTCCCACTCCTGGCGAATTCTTCGAAGAAGGCTGCCAACCCCATGCTGAAGCAATTGAGAGCATATTTCAGCGTCCTGAGCCAAATATGAGTCAGATGCTCTCAATGATGAAGCCATTGCCTCAGGATGCACCCTATCCAGCTGAGTTCTTCGTTGAAGACTTAGAGTACCTGCCCAGAACCATATATCACATCGTCGGGCGGACTCTATGGCCCATTAAGGGGCACTCTCCATATGCCAAGGTTGAAGGTGCAATGAAGACTCTCATCTTCTGTATTCTGCATGGCAAATGCTTCAACGCACAGGATCTCTTTATACGCCAATTTGTAGCATCCGGTTCAGATCTCTTTGGTTTGAAGTTTTATGCTCCTTGGGTTATGAGGCTGATCAAGATTCACTCTGCAACTTCATATCAGTCCTCAGCCCACAACCATCGGATCTTCTTGCCAGATGTGGACACCTCTGCTGAAGCAATATACCCTGAGCCTGCCAAGCAACCAATAAGTCTTCAGAATGCCGAACACCAGAGCTTCACGCAGAATGTTGAAGGTGTTGAAGCCATGTCCAGGGTCTATCCGATGGCTGGCACTACACGTGCACCAGCATCAACTGAAGCCACAGATAGCACAAACGCTCCAAGACCCAAGAAGCGTGCTCGTGTCCTCACTGACTGAGAGCTTCTTGTGGCCCTTCACCAAAAGCAAGATAGGCATCACGACTGGCTGAAACGTCAGATGAAGAGCCTCTTGGTGGATGTCAATCGTCTTCGAAACCTGGCCACCAAGAATGCCTTCGTTACGCATGAGACTTGCCGTCGTACGTGGAAAGGGCTCTCAATGATCTGCACTGAAGCTGAACTTGAAGAGGATGGCTTCACAGAGCGCTTCAAATTTGACACCACACCTCCTAGGAGGGCCGTGATGCGCAATACACCGTCACTTGAAGACTCTGAGTATTCCTCATCTGCTGCCACCGTCACTGCGAGGATCATTGATGACGATGATGATGCTACTTCACCACCACCTGCTTCAGCACCTCAAAGCTCTGCACCGCCAAACAACTCCACCGACCCTGTTGCGCCTGGGAACGCGTAGAAAACTCTATGTCTTCAAACCTTTTTGGTCATTCCTGACAAAAGGGGGAGAAGCATATGATGTTTATAGTCTTCAAGCGGGTCAATATGGGCGGGTGCCTTGTTTTGTTATACTTGCTTCGTGTTTGCAACTCTTGTTTTGCTTCATTTGGTTTTTTTGAGTTGTAAACACTAAAACTTGATGGTTGTCTGCTACTTGTTTACCACTCTGTTTGCGAAGATAAATTCCGCACGTGTGACGATAAATTCCGCACTCATCTCATTCTGCAGACGTCCATTTTCCATTATGCATGTCATTATCTTCATATACTTTCACATGCACAGTGGATTGTCATCATAAGCTGAAGCTGATCTCCACAAGTACAACCTGCCATGTGCATTTGCATTCCAAAAGCAAATTAACTTATATGCACATCTTCAGGGGGAGCACTTGCAACTTATGATAACAATTCCTTTACAGACTTCACACTTTATATTCCCCATTGAAAACTTCAACTAGTTTGTCATCAATCACCAAAAAGGGGGAGATTGTAAGTGCATCTAGTGCCACCCCTAATTGGTTTTGGAGTATTGACGACAAACCTAGTTGAGGGACTAATGTGTTTGTGAGAATTGCAGGAAAACACAGGTAGAAGTACCTCATTGATTCGGTTTACTACCAGAGATGACCCCTAAAAATGAATGAAGACATTGAAGTCAAAGGTGGTATATGAAGATATTCACATTGAAGACTATGACAACAGAAGACACGGTATGAAACCAATGGAACTCGAAGACTTAGATCTTTCGTAGTTCTTTTTATCTTTGTTGAGTCATAGGAACCACCGTACTATTAAGTGGGGTCCAGGAGAACAAGTCAGAATGACTTAAGTGATGCCTAAATCAAAAACCTATGTCTTCGAGTGAAGACAATGAGAGCAAATCTTGTCCAGAGCCGGACAAGTCAGCTTTGCTTGTAGCCCAAGTAAAGTTGCCATGAGAGTTCGAAATCTGACCGTTGAGACACGTGTCAGTTCCTTAGTGACCCAGGGTCATTTCGGACAAATCAGGTCGGGTTGCCAAGTGGCTATAAATAGCCCACCCCCACAACCATAAACGGTTGGCTGCTCAGATTTCAGTGCACGGCTTTTGTCGTTTGAGAGCAACCCACCTCGAAGCCTTTGAGAGAAAATTCCTAGTGAGGAGAAAAGCCCTAACCACCCAGAGCCAGAGTAAATTGGGCATCACTTAAATCTTCTTGTCTGTGTGATCTGAAGACTTATTACACTTGAGGACTGTGAATCCTCCAGACGGTTAGGCGTCGCCTTCAGAGCTTCCAAGAGACATTGTGGATTGCCAGTGAACGAAGTCTGTGAAGGTTTGGGAGTCTAGCTTGAAGACTTACCAGAGTGATTGGGCGAGGACTAAGTGACCATAGCTCAAGGAGATTACGGTGAGGACTTGGTGTCCTGAACTGTGTGTTCAGGACTGGGTGTCCGGGACTGTGTGTCCTATGGTTTAAATACCTAGCCGCTCCAACCAGACGTACAATTGTCACAGCAACTAGAACTGGTCCAACATATCATTGTCTTCAACGAGTCACTGGTTTCATCTTCACTTCCTTCTCTTGCTGTTACTCATTGTGAAGTCATTGCATGCTTGCTTTATCATTTGCCTTCACAACGTGAATGCATGATCTGTTTGGCTTCATAACTTCTTCCTACTTGATCCTTATTACACTGAAGCTGTTTGTCACTGTGCTTTCACTCTATTGAATACATGACCATGGCTGGGCTAGTGTAATCTAACTTCCGCTGCATAGTAATAGGCATAATCTTCACTGTTTGTCTTCATAACTCCCAAGTTTTGAAGACTTTCATAAAAATCGCCTATTCACCCCCCCTCTAGTCGATATAACGCACTTTCAGTAACGGGCCTTGGGTTAGCGGGCTGTAAACGGGCTATATGCGAACAGGCCATTAACAGGCTTTACATGGGCCGGCCCGCCACCTTTTGACCAAGTCAAACGGGCCGGCCTTTTCACAGGAATGGGCCTCTGTTGGGCCGTGCCACGTTTCGACGTATCATAGGCGCCTATCTGACCCACTGACGAGCTGACACGTGTTTCGTCCGGCTAATAAGAATTTTACACGTGGAAATTTCCCACTGGTCGGGGCTGTTAACGGGTTATCGGATCCAAAACCTGACCCGATAGCTTAACGACGTTCCGTTACGGTGGATGCCACGTGTCGGTCACCCTTGACGAAAGCACTTCTGTGACGCGTGATTTATCGTTATGGAAGTGAACACTTCCGTGATGATAATTTTGGTAGTGTCATGGAACACTTCTACGACAGCACAGGTATGACTATCTTGATTCTGTTATAAATTTGTCATGGATGTACATGCATGAAAAAATGCGACCTACTGTGACAAACACGTATCATCACGGAAGTGTATTTTTTTGTAGTGCCTGCATCGAATGCGCGTGCCCGACATGCACAGCCACTACAACTGCAGGGCCATCGACAAGTCAGCACATGATGCTCATTCCTATGGATGGCAGCCAAATAGGTTGTATCCTCATCTTACTTGTGTGCAACATTTATGGCTTTGTTATTCATCTAAGCATGGAAAATAGACCATCACATTTCACTGTATATTCATGCTGATCTCTTACGGGTCTTGTTCAGGAGTTAATGTTGTTCCATAATTCAGCTAAGATACTTGTTCTTTAGGTAACACTGTTCCATAGTTATCATCCATCAGCCAATGCTATCCCACAGGCTAGTGATTATAGTATTATACCACTTGTAGTATTTCCTATGTTGTTCTTTAATACTTTTGTGTGCCATCTAGTTAATCTCGAGTACAAACGATACATATTCTGTAGATTTCATCTGTGTTCTCCCTTTAGTTTATGAGACATGTTGCTGCTAGTTAACCCCAGTCCTACTATTTATGTTGTCTCCTACAGGCACTCATTACATAAATCTAACTACTAGTTGTCTTCCATGCATGTCAGATATAATTGCACACACTGATATATCCACAAGAACCTCACGGAGCAATGTAAAGGCCAATAAACTTGATGTCAATGATACCCAATATGATGGAACATGTAAAGGCAGTTCTTCAGAAGACTTGCAGAAAGATGATGAATCCTCTTCACCCCACAAGGTCCTTTCTCTAACTTGGCCTGTGATATGGGTACAACATGCATATAATGTCCTGGAGTGTATCTACTCTGTTGCAATGCCATGTGCTTAGCATGCTGATCATGCATGTAAATATGTCATGCCTTCCTGTTTTTCAGTACCTATTCGAAAGTGCGTTATATCGACTAGAGGGGGGGTGAATAGGCGATTTTTATGAAAGTCTTCAAAACTTGGGAGTTATGAAGACAAACAATGAAGATTATGCCTATTACTATGCAGCGGAAGTTAGATTACACTAGGCCAGCCATGGTCATGTATTCAATAGAGTGAAAGCACAGTGACAAACAGCTTCAGTGTAATAAGGATCAAGTAGGAAGAAGTTATGAAGCCAAACAGATCATGCATTCACGTTGTGAAGACAAATGATAAAGCAAGCACGCAATGACTTCACAATGAGTAACAGCAAGAGAAGGAAGTGAAGATGAAACCAGTGACTTGTTGAAGACAATGATATGTTGGACCAGTTCTAGTTGCTGTGACAATTGTACGTCTGGTTGGAGCGGCTAGGTATTTAAACCTTAGGACACACAGTCCCGGACACCCAGTCCTGAACACACAGTTCAGGACACCAAGTCCTCACCGTAATCTCCTTGAGCTAAGGTCACTTAGTCCTCGCCCAATCACTCTGGTAAGTCTTCAAGGTAGACTCCCAAACCTTCACAGACTTCGTTCACTAGCAATCCACAATGTCTCTTGGATGCTCTGAACGCGACGCCTAACCGTCTGGAGGATTCACAGTCCTCAAGTGTAATAAGTCTTCAGATCACACAGACAAGAAGACTTAAGTGATGCCCAATTTACTCTGGCTCTGGGTGGTTAGGGCTTTTCTCCTCACTAGGAATTTTCTCTCAAAGGCTTCGAGGTGGGTTGCTCTAAAACGACAAAAGCCGTGCACTGAAATCTGAGCAGCTAACTGTTTATGGTTGTGGGGGTGGGCTATTTATAGCCACTTGGCAACCCGACCTGATTTGTCCGAAATGACCCTGGGTCACTAAGGAACTGACACGTGTCTCAACGGTCAGATTTCGAACTCTCATGGCAACTTTACTTGGGCTACAAGCAAAGCTGACTTGTCCGGCTCTGGAAAAGATTTGCTCTCATTGTCTTCACTCGAAGACATAGGTTTTTGATTTAGGCATCACTTAAGTCATTCTGACTTGTTCTCCTGGACCCCACTTAACAGTACGGTGGTTCCTATGACTCAACAAAAATAAAAAGAACTACGAAAGATCTAAGTCTTCGAGTTCCATAGGCTTCATAACGTGTCTTCTGTTGTCATAGTCTTCAATGTGAATATCTTCATATACCACCTTTGACTTCAATGTCTTCATTCATTTTTAGGGGTCATCTCTGGTAGTAAACCGAATCAATGAGGGACTTCTACCTGTGTTTTCCTGCAATTCTCACAAACACATTAGTCCCTCAACTAGGTTTGTCGTCAATACTCCAAAACCAACTAGGGGTGGCACTAGATGCACTTACAATCTCCCCCTTTTTGGTGATTGATGACAAACTAGTTGAAGTTTTCAACGGGGAATATAAAGTGTGAAGTCTGTAAAGGAATTGTCACCATAAGTTGCAAGTGCTCCCCCTGAAGATGTGCATATAAGTTAATTTGCTTTTGGAATGCAAATGCACATGGCAGGTTGTACTTGTGGAGATCAGCTTCAGCTTATGATGACAATCTACTATGCATGTGAAAGTATATGATGATAATAACATGCATAATGGAAAATGGACGTCTGCAGAATGAGATGAGTGCGGAATTTATCGTCGCACAAGGAGTGGTAAAACAAGTAGCAGACGACCATCGAGTTTTAGTGTTTACAACTCAAAAGAACCAAATGAAGCAAAACAAGAGTTGCAAACACGAAGCAAGTATAACAAAACAGGGCACCCGCCCATATTGACCCGCTTGAAGACTATAAACATCATATGCTCCTCCCCCTTTTGTCAGGAATGACCAAAAAGGTTTGAAGACATAGAGTTTTCTACGCGTTCCCAGGCGCAGCAGGGTCGGTGGAGTTGTTTGGCGGTGCTGAGCTTTGAGGTGCTGAAGCGGGTGGTGGTGAAGTAGCATCATCATCTTCATCAATGATCCTCGCAGTGACGGTGGCAGCAGATGAGGAATACTCAGAGTCTTCAAGTGACGGTGTGTTGCGCATCACAGCCCTCCTAGGAGGTGTGGTGTCAAATTTGAAGCGCTCTGTGAAGCCATCCTCTTCAAGTTCAGCTTCAGTGCAGATCATTGAGAGCCCTTTCCACGTACGACGGCAACTCTCATGCGTAACGAAGGCATTCTTGGTGGCCAGGTTTCGAAGAGGATTGACATCCACCAAGAGGCTCTTCATCTGACGTTTCAGCCAGTCATGATGCCTATCTTGATTTTGGTGAAGGGCCACAAGAAGCTCTCGGTCAGTGAGGACACGAGCATGCTTCTTGGGTCTTGGAGCGTTTGTGCTATCTGTGGCTTCAGTTGATGCTGGTGCACGTGTAGTGCCAGCCATAGGATAGACCCTGGACATGGCTTCAACACCTTCAACATTCTGCGTGAAGCTCTGGTGTTCGGCATTCTGAAGACTTATTGGTTGCTTGGCAGGCTCAGGGTATATTGCTTCAGCAAAGATATCCACATCTGGCAGGATGATGCGATGGTTTCGGGCTGAGGGCTGATACGAAATTGTAGAGTGCAGTTTGATCAGCCTCATCACCCAAGGGGCATAGATTTTTAGACCAAGTAAGTCCGAGCCTGACGCAGCAAGTTGTCGTATGAAAAGATCCTGTGCATTGAAGCATTTGCCATGCATGATATAGAATATGAGAGTCTTCATTGCACCCTCAATCTTGGCATGTGGAGAGTGTCCCTTAATGGGCCAGAGAGTCCGCCGG
Organism: Triticum urartu; assembly: GCF_056163025.1. Lineage (NCBI taxonomy): Eukaryota > Viridiplantae > Streptophyta > Magnoliopsida > Poales > Poaceae > Triticum > Triticum urartu. The sequence continues at coordinate 359,249,110 of NC_141873.1, read as the reverse complement.
ATAATACGATATATGGTCCTGGGCAGGTACTCTAGGTCTTCAACGAAGAACTCAGTTGGATAGGGTGCATCTTGAGGCAATGGCTTCATCATTGAGAGCATCTGACTCATATTGGGTTCAGGTCTCTGAAATATGCTCTCAATAGCTTCAGAATGAAGTTGACACCCTTCCTCGAAGAATTCGCCTGGAGTGGGCAGGCCAGTGAGCTCAATGATATTGAATGCATTGGCTTCATGATGGACATTTCCGGTCATCCACTCCAGGATCCAAGTCTTAGGATCTCTGTTGTAGCCTTTGATGTGGAGAGTGGCATAAAACTGAAGCAGAAGCTCTTCGTTCCAGTGCTCTTCATCAGTCACGAACGGCAGCAGACCCACTTGCCTGAAGCAGTCCAATGCTTCCTCAAGACATGGCAGACCAGCAATAGCTTCAACCTCAAGGCGCTTGTGTGGGAAGATGCGACCTTGGTTGTATAAGATGCAAGAATAATAGCTGCGCTGCGAATAGCTCCAGAACCTGTCTGATACAATCCTTTCCCTTGAATAGGGGTTCTTGGAGCTATCGAAAAATGTGTTGTCTGCCTTGAAGCTATTTACATCAAAGGAGCCAGGTGCTGATGCAGGACCTGGGAACCTTGGAAGCCTTGGGATTGGCTTCTGGACATGAGGCCTGTGCTCTATGTGGTAGTCAAATTGTGGACCTGCAGCAGACTCAGGAACTGAAGTGTCTGGCTCAGTGGCTTCGCTGTCCGCTGAAGCATTTGGTGGGGCGGGCTCCACATTGGCTTCAGTGTTAGTAGTTTGAGGGACATCTTCAGGCACGTTCTCTTGGGGAACTGCATCTTGATGGAGCGAGGGAGTGAGTTCTGGAGGTGCTTCTTCATTGTCTTCGGCTGATGCAGCCGGAATTTCTGCAGACTGGACTTGAGGCCGTGGACCTTTGCGAAGCCTACGGAACGCAGAGGACGCTTGTGGTGTCGGAGTGGGCTGGGCCTGAATGTCTTCTTCCTCCTGAGGGCGATCCGCCTATGACTCATCTTGTGCCATTGGCGTTAGAGGACGACCAATGCTGATGGGTTCGCTTGTTTCAAGCTGAGGAAGGGCTGCATCACCTTGCACATTGTCCTGATGACCAATGTCTTCAGCAGCTAGTGGGTCGGCTGCTGGAATATCTTCAGCGTCAGGTGCCTCTGTGGGAGCAGGCTCATGAACTGTTAGTCTTCTTTCTGCATTGGGGTGAATGACAGAAAGGGGTTCAACCATCAAGGGCTCTGTGGGAGCAGCCCTAGATTTCTTAGTCTTGCGCTTCTTTTTACTGGGGGCAGAAGGAGAGGCTTTAGAGCTCTTCCTTTTTCTGGCTTCAGCTTCTGCAGCTCTTGTCTTCTTTAGCTCTGAAGCTGTTGACCGGCTCTTTGGCTTCGAGCCAGTCGTGGCGGTTGGGAAGACAATGGAAGTGGCTACTTGTCTTGATGCCTCTGGTTCACTCACAGCAGGCTGCTTCTTCTTCTTTGCGGCCATCTTGGGGTCGATGCCTGGACGCCCAAGTGCCTTGCGCTTTTCAGCCTCGTTGTAGGCTTGAACACATTTGTCAGCCAATGACTTCATCCTTTCACGCGGGCCTTGAGCTTCAGCACGCTTTTTCAGAAAGTTTTCTTTGAGATCATGTAGCATGATTTTGAAGCTTCTCACTTCCTGCACGCTGAGACTGGCCATGTGCTTCTTGAACTGAGCTTTTTCGTGATCAATTTTCTGCTTCAGCTCAACAATGCGCTGAGCAATGGCCAGTTCTGAAGCAATTGCGCCTTGGAAGGCGACGCTGAGTCCAACAGGCAGCTGCAGATCATTGAAGCTTATATCTGGTGTGTCAAACCATTCATCGATGAAGCTGTGGATGATGGCGACATCAAAGAGAGGCAGATTGTTGAAGATTTCCGCTTCCTCCTTGCTTTTGATGAGCTGTTCTAGTGCGTCATCGCCCAGATCTTCATCGCTTGATAGATCAATGGCTTCACTGCGCAGAATGGCAGCAGCAGTGAGCTCTTTGCCTGTGTGTTGCTGGGGCTCCTTATCCTTCAGGGGCTTGGAGATGCGGGATACATCTTCAGACTGCACACTGACTTCAGGAGGTGTAGTGTTCAATGGCTTCACCCTTGAGATTTTTGAGGCAGGGGCCGGCTTCGAAGCTTTTGGTTTCTTTGTCTGCTTTGGCTTCGGCATAGCAGGAGCTTCATTAGACTCAGAATCAGCTGGAGGGTCATTCACAGCAGTCCCTTGGACTAAGATGTGGGTGATCAGGCCCTCAAGATTGGCAAACGGACCGATGATATTGGGTTCCGCGCGTGTGCCATCTGCCCTTGGTGAGGAGGGACCAGGATTGAAGCCAAGCCCAAATTTCTTCTTGTTTAGCTTCACAGACTGTTGAGCAAACTGAAAGTTGTGTTTGAAGAGATTGTCGTCACGACACCAGAGAAGTGACGACGGATGTGCATCATCAGGCTGTGGTCCTCGGACCATGCATGGGTAGAAGCCTTGAGCAATGGCTTCATCTCTGGTTCTGGGTACAAGGTTCTTGTATAAGATATCCCCCCATGGACTCTTGATTGCATTCTTTTCAGCATACTCCTGGGTGACGAAGCGGTATTTGAACCACTGTTCTGCCCAATAGCGTCGAATCCATTGGATTCGGGTTTTGCGCTGCCCATAGCTCTCTTCTGGATCTGTTTTGTACATTTCTGCCAAGTCTTCAGGCAGATCCTTGGAAGTTCCCTCACGTCTCTGTCTGCCCCCCTTTCTTGCTGCTGCAACTGAAGCCATAAACTTTAACTTGAAAGGCTTCAAAACTTTCAAAGGCTTCAAAGGATTTCTTTTTCTGGACAAACAGGAACTGGCTTCAGGAGAGTTTATGTGATGCTGTAGGAATTCTGCAAATGAATGCAGACTATGAGAACCGAAGGATTCTCCCACGGACATGTACCTGTGACAGCATTAAGGTGCGAGGGAAGGGGAAGAGGTCATATGCATTCTCAGAAGGTCTTGAAGATTAATCAGTTTAGAAGACATTGACCTCATTGTGCGAAGACATTCACTTATAGATAAGAAGTTGGTTCCAGATTTGTACGAACCCATAGATCAGTACAAGTGAGGAATCTAACTACTTTATGAAGCACAAGTGAATATACTAGGCATGTTATGAGATGCAGCGAGAGATCTAACTGGTGTGAAGAGAAACTTCTTATGGTTGAAAGTGACAGAACCAAGAGATCAAAAGAGGCTGTAAAAAGAAGTTTTATTTACCACACTGGAACTGCTAGACGGAAGGAAGTTGATGCCGAGCAGTTCAGTCCTCCGTGCCCTAACTTGGCGACGGAAAACACCTACGGCGATGGCGGAGAGGACGATGTCCGCGATCGGTGTGAGGACGGTGTTGGAGAGGTTGCGGCAGCGAAGCGCTTCGTCTCCGGCGTCGTCGAGTGCTAGCGGTGGCGCTAGGGTTCGTGCGAGGATGGAAGAAGGAGATAATGACTGCGGTAAGTGTGAATTTATAGACTCAGAGGCGGCACTGTGCTATTACGCAGGTGCCCCTGGCGGTTCGCATTTGAGGCACGCGTGGCCAGTTAGTGGAAGTTTGGGGTTTGTTCCACGTCCCACGCATGCCTAAATTGTCGGGCGGTCGTTCCTGCTTCTCCGGATCTTATGTGGTGGAATGAGCATTAAAAACGGACTTTTATGGTTGTCTTTATGTCTTCAGCTGACAAGGACACAGTGAAGACATTCGACAGTTTCAACAGAATGCATATGACTTGGAGAGATAGAGTTTGAGATAGAAAGCATAGAGAGGTTAGGGTCCGATCACATTCACTTAGTTCAAACGATTCAACCAAGAAGACATAGTTATAAGTGAATGCTGTAGAGGACAGAACACTTACAGCATATATATATATATAATCATCGTAGTGAAGATAATCATGAATACATGTTAAGTTCAAAGCCAAACCAATGTGAAGATATTGCAAGGTAACGCCATGAGTTAAACACTTCAAAATGGAACGTTTGGTGGTGGCGTTACCCACCGTATAGGAAGTAATAGACCCAGACACGGCGCACAATTATAGTGGCGCTCCGAAGTCAAATTCCACATTAATGTATTCACACTTAGAATGTATGTCTTCATTGATTGAAGATATACTTTACTTTGTGCATTGCACATCTAAGTCATCAATATGCATAAGTGTTAGGATGTGTGCCTGATCACAGGACATTTGAGGATTCCAAGATATTTAGCTCACACCGTAACTTGCAAAACCTCTTCTCATCCAAGGGCTTGGTGAAGATATCTGCCAATTGCTCTTCAGTGTTGACGTGTATGATATCAATGTCTTCCTTCACAACATGATCTCTGAGAAAGTGATGGCGAATTTCAATGTGCTTTGTCTTTGAGTGCTGAACTGGGTTGTTGGCAATCTTGATGGCGCTTTCGTTGTCGCAGTAAAGTGGCACTTGCTTCAGATGAATGCCATAATCCTTGAGTGTTTGCTTCATCCACAGAAGCTGAGCGCAGCAAGATCCAGCAGCAATGTATTCAGATTCAGCAGTGGAGAGAGATACATAGTTCTGCTTCTTTGAAGACAAACATACAAGTGATCGTCCCAGAAAGTGACATGTGCTTGATGTAGACTTGCGATCAACTTTGTCACCAGCATAATCAGCATCCGAAAATCCAACCAAATCAAACTCTGAGCCCTTTGGATACCATAATCCTAGAGTTGGGGTGTGAGCCAAATATCGAAGAATTCGCTTCACAGCTAAGTGATGCGACTCCTTTGGTGCCGCTTGAAATCGAGCACACATGCAAACACTAAGCATGATATCTGGCCTAGATGCACATAAATAAAGCAAAGACCCAATCATGGAGCGGTATACCTTTTGATCGAACTCTTTACCATTGTCGTCAGGACCTAGATGATGTTTGGCTGGCATTGGTGTTGTGAAGCCTTTGCAGTCTTGCATACCGAACTTCTTCAGGCAATCTTTGAGATACTTCTCTTGAGATATGAAGATGCCATTGCGCTGTTGTCGGATTTGAAGACCAAGAAAGAACTTCAGCTCCCCCATCATGGACATCTGATATTGCTCTTGCATCATATATCCAAACTCTTCACTGTACTTCCGATTGGTGCAGCCGAAGATAATGTCATCCACATATATTTGGCACACAAACAGTTCACCATCGTATGTCTTCGTGAAAAGAGTGCGATCCAGGGAACCAGGTATGAAGCCTTTTCTCTTCAGAAAGTACTTGAGTGTATCATACCAGGCCCTAGGGGCTTGTTTGAGGCCATACAGTGCCTTGTTGAGCTTGTATACCATATCAGGATGTTTTGGATTTTCAAAACCAGGTGGTTGTGCAACATACACTTCTTCTTCAATCTTGCCATTGAGAAAGGCACTTTTCACATCCATTTGATATAGAAGTATGTTATGATGATTTGCATAGGCCAGCAGTATGCGTATGGCTTCAAGCCTAGCCACAGGAGCAAAAGTTTCATCGAAGTCAATGCCCTCTACTTGAGTATATCCTTGAGCAACGAGACGAGCTTTGTTTCTGACAACTTGACCATGCTCATCTTGCTTGTTGCGGTATATCCATTTGGTGCCTATTATGTTGTGCTTCCGTGGATCGGGACGCTTAACCAGTTCCCATACATTATTCAGCTCAAACTGTTGAAGCTCTTCTTGCATAGCTTGAATCCATTCAGGTTCCATGAAGGCTTCTTCAACTTTCTTGGGTTCTGATATTGAGACGAATGCGAAATGCCCACAGAAGTTTGCTAGCTGAGTTGCGCTTGAATGAGTGAGTGGACCAGGTGCATTGATGCTGTCAAGTATTCTGTCAATCTGCACTTCATTTGCAACACGAGGATGTATAGGGCGAAGACTTTGCTCTTGCTGATCTGCGTTGTTGTTTGGAGGAATGTCTTCATGCTGAGCATTGTCTTCATGTTGATCAGGTGCTGAGATGATGAGTTCTTCTTCAGGATGAGCTTCAGAAGGCATAATCTCTCCAGTTCCCATAAGCTTGATTGATTCACTAGCTGGGACTTCATCTAGCACATTTGGCAGTTGCTCTCTTTGTGAACCATTTGTTTCATCAAACCGCACATCCACTGTTTCGACCACTTTGTAATGGAAGAGATTGAAGACTCTGTAGGAGTGTGAATCCTTTCCATATCCAAGCATAAAGCCCTCATGTGCTTTTGGTGCAAACTTTGAGGTGTGATGTGGGTCCTTGATCCAGCACTTTGCGCCAAATACTCTGAAGTAACTGACATTTGGCTTCTTGCCAGTTAGGAGTTCATAAGATGTCTTGTTCAGAAGCTTGTGAAGATAAACACGATTGATTGTATGGCATGCAGTATCAATGGCTTCAGTCCAGAATTTTCTTGGAGTCTTGTATTCATCTAGCATTGTTCTGGCCATTTCAATGAGTGTTCTGTTCTTGCGTTCGACGACGCCATTCTGCTGTGGCGTGTACGGAGCTGAGAATTCATGTGTGATGCCCAAGGTATCAAGATATGTATCAAGGCCAGTGTTCTTGAATTCAGTGCCATTGTCACTTCTAATGTGCTTTATCTTGGCGCCAAAATTGTTCATAGCTCGATTGGCGAAGCGTCTGAAGACATCCTGCACTTCAGTCTTGTAAAGGATTATGTGTACCCAAGTATATCTAGAGTAATCATCAACAATGACGAAGCCATAGAGGCAAGCAGTAGTAGTAAAAGTTGAGTAGTGAGTGGGACCGAAAAGATCCATGTGGAGCAGTTCGAAGGGTTGTGTAGTAGTCATGATTGTCTTCAAAGGATGTTTTGCCCTTGTCATCTTCCCTGCTTCACAGGCACCGCATAAATGATCTTTCTTGAACTTGACGCCCTCGATGCCTATGACATGCTTCTTCTTCGCAAGGGTGTGGAGGTTCCTCATGCCAGCATGCCCAAGCCTCCGATGCCAAAGCCAGCATTCTGAAGCTTTTGCAAGAAGACATACCGCAAGTTGTGGTCCTGCTAAGAAATCTACCACGTACAAATCACCTTTCCGATACCCTTCAAACACTAGAGATTTGTCAGATTCCATTAGCACCAGGCAGCGATATTTTCCAAACATTACAATCATATTCAGATCGCAAAGCATTGAGACAGACATTAAGTTGAAGCCAAGGGATTCAACAAGCATGACTTTATCCATGTGTTGATCCTTTGAGATTGCAACTCTACCTAGACCCAATACCTTACTTTTACCAGTGTCAGCAAATGTGATGTGGCTCTTGTCGGATGGACGTAATGTTGAGTCCATAAGAAGGCTTCTTCTGCCAGTCATGTGATTTGTACACCCACTGTCAATAATCCATTCTGAAGATTTTGTATTCGCTGGTGTCGTACCCTACAGTACAGTTAGGGGGATAGGCTTCACGAAGAGAATTGTGAAGCATAAACATTTGACGAACCAGTGGGTTATGAAAACTTAAATCCAGATTAGGACTAATAGGGAGAGTAGCATGCGATTCAGGAACGAAGTACATATTGATCCCATTCGGGCATTTTATCTTGCGCCCTACAAGATTTTTAAGGTCCCCAGCAATAGCATCAGAAGATTTTGTTTTTCTGCTGGAGACCTTTCCCTGCAAAAGAGAGTTAAGCTTTCTTAACCACCCACATCTTCAAGGGTGGCTTAGAAGCAATAAGTCTAAGTGCAGCATCTGAGAATTTTGGCTTTGAAGCCTTAGCAAACAGTCTAGCAGGTGGACAATAATACTCATAGGAATAAGCAGAATAATTTTTGGTCACATGAACACGGTTCGATGAACCGCTCTCATACTCATGTGCCTGAGTATGGTTTCCCTGCAAAACATTTGTGTTAGTGTGACTCAGGTGAGTCCTCTGTTTGTATGAAGCCATTGGACCGTATGAAGCCTTTGGTCTGAGATTTGTCTTCTTCAAGTGAGGTGTCATGAAGACATTCACAGGAAGATTTTCCAGAAACTTTTTGGAAACCCAGATCTTCTTCATAGGCGGTCCATTCCTGCAGTTAGTACCAATGTACCTGGCAAACACTTCACCATTCTGATTCTTAAACAGTTTATAGTTTGCATCAAAGGATTCATCAATGATAATGGGGTTAGCACAAGTGAAGCCAGATAAGTTGGATGGATCTGCTGAAAGTTCCTTTGCAGCAACCCATGTGGTTTTGGGGTACTGCTCAGGTTTCCAGTAAGAGCCATCTGCATTGATTTTCCTCACAAATCCAACACCCTCTTTCCTAGGGTTTCGATTCAGGATCTGCTTCTTGAGGACATCACATAGTGTCTGATGTCCTTTAAGACTTTTGTACATCCCTGTTTCAAGCAATGTCTTCAACATAGCATTCTCATCAGCAATAGCAGTGGTATCCTCAGCAGAGGGGTTAGTTACCACGTCAACAGTTGAAGATATTGCAACAACAGTAGAAGTGGAACATTCAGCAACAGAATTAGCATTATCACACTCAATGCATTTAAGACATGGTGGTTCAAATCCTTCCTGAGCGGGACTGATCTATTCGGAGCGAAGTGACTCGTTTTCCTTTTGAAGATCTTCATGAGCCACCCTCAATTTCTCAAGTTCTTGCTTCCTTTGAAGATAATCATAGGAAAGCTTTTCATGAGTTGTTGAGAGAGTATCATGACGATCTTCAAGTTCCTGATACTTAACGTGAAGGTTTTTTATGTCTTCAATTAAGGATTCAGATCGAGTCATTTCTGCACCCAACAGATCATCGCTTCTGTCTAACAGTTTTTGAATATGTTCCATAGCTTTCTGTTGTTCAGTTGCAATTTTAGCAAGTGTTTTGTAGCTAGGTTTTGAATCACATTCAGAGTCATCGTCACTAGATGTTTCATAGCGAGTAGTGCGTGTGTTTACCTTGGCACCGCGTGCCATGAAGCAGTAGGTAGGAGTGGAGTCGTTCTTGTCATTTGCGTTGGTGTCGGTGATGCAGTCATTGTCTTCAGTGTTGAAGATGGACTTGGCGACGTATGCTGTAGCCAGACTCGCAATGCCAGAATCAGACTCCTCCTCAGACTCCACCTCTGCCTCCTCAGATGCGGACTCCTCCTCTGAATCCATCTCCTTTCCAACAAACGCACGTGCCTTGCCAGATGAGCTCTTCTTGTGTGATGAAGACTTTGATGAAGACTTGGAAGAAGACTTTGAGTATTTCTTCTTCTTCTTGTCGTCAGAATCATATTCCTTGCTCTTCTTCTTCCTTCTGTTCTCATTGTCCCACTGTGGACACTCAGAGATGAAGTGTCCAGTTTTCTTGCACTTGTGACATGTTTTCTTCTTGTAGTCATGAGCAGAAGCTTCATCATTCCTTGAGCTTGATCGTGAAGATTTTCTGAAGCCTTTCTTCTTGGTGAATTTTTGGAACTTCTTCACTAGCATTGCAAGTTCTCTTCCAATGTCTTCAGGATCATCAGAACTGCAGTCAGATTCTTCTTCAGATGAGGAGACAGCTTTTGCCTTCAAGGCGCGAGTTCGCCCATAGTTTGGACCGTAGATATCTCTTTTCTCAGAAAGCTAAAACTCGTGTGTGTTGAGCCTCTCAAGTATGTCAGACGGATCGAGTGTCTTGAAATCAGGACGTTCTTGAATCATCAGGGCCAGGATGTCAAACGAACTATCAAGTGATCTCAGCAGCGTTTTGACGATTTCATGTTTGGTGATTTCAGTGGCGCCGAGAGCTTGAAGCTCATTTGTGATGTCAGTGAGTCTATCAAATGTGTGCTGGACATTCTCATTGTCATTTCGCTTGAAGAGGTTGAAGAGATTGCGAAGGACACTGATTCGTTGATCTCTCTGGGTTGAGATGCCTTCATTGACCTTGGAGAGCCAGTCCCAGACCAGTTTGGATGTCTTCAAGGCACTCACACGGCCATACTGTCCTTTGGTCAGATGACCACAGATGATGTTCTTGGCAGTAGAGTCCAGTTGAACGAATTTCTTGACATCAGCAGCAGTGACACCTTCTCCAGCCTTGGGAACGCCGTTCTCGACGACATACCATAGGTCGACGTTAATGGCTTCAAGATGCATGCGCATCTTATTCTTCCAGTAGGGATATTTAGTTCCATCGAAGACGGGGCACGCAGCGGAGACTTTGATTATCCCTGCAGTCGACATAGCTAAAACTCCAGGTGGTTAAACCGAATCACACAGAACAAGGGAGCACCTGGCTCTGATACCAATTGAAAGTGCGTTATATCGACTAGAGGGGGGGTGAATAGGCGATTTTTATGAAAGTCTTCAAAACTTGGGAGTTATGAAGACAAACAGTGAAGATTATGCCTATTACTATGCAGCGGAAGTTAGATTACACTAGGCCAGCCATGGTCATGTATTCAATAGAGTGAAAGCACAGTGACAAACAGCTTCAGTGTAATAAGGATCAAGTAGGAAGAAGTTATGAAGCCAAACAGATCATGCATTCACGTTGTGAAGACAAATGATAAAGCAAGCACGCAATGACTTCACAATGAGTAACAGCAAGAGAAGGAAGTGAAGATGAAACTAGTGACTCGTTGAAGACAATGATATGTTGGACCAGTTCCAGTTGCTGTGACAACTGTATGTCTGGTTGGAGCGGTTAGGTATTTAAACCTTAGGACACACATTCCCGGACACCCAGTCCTGAACACACAGTTCAGGACACCAAGTCCTCACCGTAATCTCCTTGAGCTAAGGTCACTTAGTCCTCGCCCAATCACTCTGGTAAGTCTTCAAGGTAGACTCCCAAACCTTCACAGACTTCGTTCACTAGCAATCCACAATGTCTCTTGGATGCTCTGAATGCGACGCCTAACCGTCTGGAGGATTCACAGTCCTCAAGTGTAATAAGTCTTCAGATCACACAGACAAGAAGACTTAAGTGATGCCCAATTTACGCTGGCTCTGGGTGGTTAGGGCTTTTCTCCTCACTAGGAATTTTCTCTCAAAGGCTTCGAGGTGGGTTGCTCTAAAACGACAAAAGCCGTGCACTGAAATCTGAGCAGCCAACTGTTTATGGTTGTGGGGGTGGGCTATTTATAGCCACTTGGCAACCCGACCTGATTTGTCCGAAATGACCCTGGGTCACTAAGGAACTAACACGTGTCTCAACGGTCAGATTTCGAACTCTCATGGCAACTTTACTTGGGCTACAAGCAAAGCTGACTTGTCCGGCTCTGGACAAGATTTGCTCTCATTGTCTTCACTCGAAGACATAGGTTTTTGATTTAGGCATCACTTAAGTCATTCTGACTTGTTCTCCTGGACCCCACTTAACAGTACGGTGGTTCCTATGACTCAACAAAAATAAAAAGAACTACGAAAGATCTAAGTCTTCGAGTTCCATAGGCTTCATAACGTGTCTTCTGTTGTCATAGTCTTCAATGTGAATATCTTCATATACCACCTTTGACTTCAATGTCTTCATTCATTTTTAGGGGTCATCTCTGGTAGTAAACCGAATCAATGAGGGACTTCTACCTGTGTTTTCCTGCAATTATCACAAACACATTAGTCCCTCAACTAGGTTTGTCGTCAATACTCCAAAACCAACTAGGGGTGGCACTAGATGCACTTACACTATTCCATTCATGATAACATGTTTTCAAATTCAAGTACTGTCATTCTACTCTATCGCAATGCCATCTGCTTAATTTGGACATCATGCTTCTGAATATCTTATGCATTGTTATTCATCAGTATGTACTTCATCTGTCTACCATACCATATTTTTTTTACATTGAAGTGTTGTTCTAGTGCTCTGTTGCAATGCCATCTTATTTTCCCAATCATACACGTGTATGTTGCCTTAGTTATTTCTGTACGTATTCCTCTAGCATACAATTTTACATTCAACTAGTGTTTTTTCGCTGTGTTGTCATGTCGTATCCCTAGCTCTTACACCATACTCCCTCCGTCCGGATTACATGTTGCCGAAATGGATAAAAAAGGATGTATCTAGAACTGAAATACGCATAGACCCATCCATTTATTTCCGGATGGAGTGAATACATGTCAATATGTCATGCCTTTCTATTCTTCAGTACCTATTCCATCTCTGCTGTAGCATGTTTTATAACTGAATCACCATTCTTCTATATAAGGCATGCAAGGGGAAGACGGCTATGTTAGAATGTGAAGGGTTACAAACCAGGTCTTTGCAAAAGATCCAAACGCCAGGAGATAATAAATCAACTCCATTTTTCATAGATACTGCTCCAGCACAGAGAAACCCAACTCCCACTAATAATAAGCAGATTCCAGTGGCCAAAGAACTAGTCCGCTCCAGTCCAGCAAAAGAATGTCAACTCCATTCTAAGAAGTGTGTGCGTATCCTCGCATCATGAAATTTTATAGCATTCTGATCATATTTTCTACATGTTTCTTACCCGTATCTCTTTTAGAAAATAAGGTTAAATGATACAAGACTTCCTCCATTGGGATCGTATTCGAGGAAAATATCTTGCGGGTATTCTCTGTGATCCAGTGCTGATGTAAGTACCTGTTGTATATCGCTATATTTTTACATCAGCATGTATTTTGTTAATCGACATGAATCTAACCTTTATCTGATCTAAAATTAGTTGTAGCAAAATGTTAAAGGCGCCAATGTTGATTTTTGTAAGGAAAACTGCCTGCTAGTTTTGCATACTGAGCTGCATGAATGTGCTATCTCATATCACGCACATTACTGAATTGTAGTGCTTCTCTGATTGCCCATTCATTCATTGTGTCAATGTTGCTTTCGTATTACCTTACCTGGCTGATGATAGCTGTGCCATATTGTGTTAATTTGGTGTAGGCTAGTTGCCCAAACGTTCCTTGTGTCAATGTTGCTTTCCTATTATCTGACTTGGCCAATGATAGCAATGCTAGTGTGTTAATTTTGTGCAGGCTGCTGAAGATAAGAAGACAAACTCTGAAAACAGCAAGGCAACCCCATTGTTTCTTTCCAGTAAATCTAGGCCAGGTAATATGGAAATAACTCATGATTAATCTGTTTGGTTCCCGTCCTAATTTATGTTATGATGCAGTGGTCAAGACACTCTCCACTATCAATAATACAAGCCTGCCAAAATCGCCATCTGAATCTGTTCAGTATCCTCTGTCTCGAATGCAATGAAATAAATGTATGTTTGTGAACCAATTAATGGCTGAAGCAATGATGGAAATGGTGGATGAATTAGAGGTGCAGAGTCGTGCGACACAACAACTGATCAATGTTTTCAGAGACAGTGTGGCAAAGCAGCAAGAACTTGCCCACATGCTTATGGGCGTCATCTGTGCTGAGGTTTGCAGATTGTGACGTTGTAGATGGTTAGGTTCTGCTCATTTATTTGCACTGACATCAATCTTTGATTGCCCAGTGGATGTAATTTCCTGTAATATATTCTGGATGTGCAACGTTATTCCCTGTATGCCGTACCTTTGCTCGTCGTAATGGGCTCAAATTATCTAATTTGGCCTAAAGACATGAACGAACTTTAGTGGGCCCATTAAGTTAATGGGCCGTTACTAGGCCGAAAGTTAATGGTCGGCCCTCTTACCTCCCGGGTCGTTAACAGGCCGACATCGAAGCGGGCAACAGGTGGCCCCAATTTATTTCACGGGCCGTTAGTAGGCCGTTACTAAGTTTGGGCTACATATGGCCCAACTATATTGTAGGCCTTTAATAGGCTGAAAGAGACAGCGGGCTTGTATTGGACCATGAAGAGCATGGGCCTCTAAGAGGCCGAAAGTCAGGTCGTATTGTAAACGGCCCAACTGTGTTGTGGGCCTTTAGCAGGCCGAAAGAGAAACCGGGCTGGTATTGGACCATGAAGGGCATGGGCCATTAAGAGGCCAAAACTAAGGTCTGACTACAAATGGCCCAACTCATTTATGGTCCGTTAACAGGCCAAAAGGCACACATGGCCGGGAATTGGCCCAACACTTAAATGGGTCGATAAAGGCCAAAACTCAAGTCCGACTACAATTGGCCCAACTGATTTAAGGGCCGTCAATAGGCTGAAAGTGACACCGGGCCAGAAATTGGCCCAACACTTAAATGGGCCGCTAAAAGGCTGAAACTCAGGTCCGACTACAAATGGCCCATCAGATTTATGGGCCGTCAACAGGCTGAAAGACACACTGGGCCGGAAATTAGCCCAACAGTTTAATGGGTCACTAAAAGGCCGAAAGATGTACATCCTGAAAATTAGCCCATCCATTAAATGGGCCATTAACAGGCCAAAATCTCATCGGGCCGATATTGAGCCCAAATATATAGCGGGCTATTAACGGGCTCGAACTGAAGATGGGCTGCAATGGTGTCAAATCTTTAACGGGCCGAATTGGCACATCTCGTATGGGTCATGGGCTTAAATGTACCTGACACAAGTAGGCCTTATATGGGCCGGCCTGCTAATTTTTACTGGGCCGGCCTTTTTCACCGGAATGGGCCACTGTTAGGCCGTGCCACGTGTCGACCTATCATAGGCGCCTCCTGTCCAATGAGTGGATGACATATGTCTGTGACGCCCCCGATTTAATCGTACACTAATCATACACGCAAACGTGTACGATCAAGATCAGGGACTCACGGGAAGATATCACAACACAACTCTACAAATAAAATAAGTCATACAAGCATCATATTACAAGCCAGGGGCCTCGAGAGCTCGAATACAAGAGCTCGATCATAGACGAGTCAGCGGAAGCAACTATATCTGAGTACAGACATAAGTTAAACACGATGCCATAAGATGGCTAGCACAAACTGGGATACAGATCGAAAGAGGCGCAGGCCTCCTGCCTGGGATCCTCCTAAACTACTCCTGGTCATCATCAGCGGGCAGCACGTAGTAGTAGGCACCTCCGGTGTAGTAGGAGTCGTCGTCGACGGTGGCGTCTGGATCCTGGGCTCCAACATCTGGTTGCGACAACCAGGTAGAAGGGATAGGGGGAAAAGAGGGAGAAAGCAACCGTGAGTACTCATCCAAAGTACTCGCAAGCAAGGAGCTACACTACATATGCATAGGTAAAAGTGTAAAGGGACATATCGGTGGACTGAACTACAGACAACCAGAATAAGAGGGGGGATAGCTAATCCTGTCGAAGACTACGCTTCTGGCCACCCCCATCTTGCAGCATGTAGAAGAGAGTAGACTGAAGTCCTCCAAGTAGCATCGCATAGCATAATCCTAACCGATGATCCTCCCCTCGTCGCCCTGTGAGAGAGCGACCACCGGTTGTATCTGGCACTTGGAAGGGTGTGTTTTATTAAGTATCCGGTTCTAGTTGTCATAAGGTCAAGGTACAACTCCAAGTCGTCCTGTTACCGAAGATCACGGCTATTCGAATAGATTAACTTCCCTGCAGGGGTGCACCACATAACCCAACACGCTCGATCCCATTTGGCCGGACACACTTTTCTGGGTCATGCCCGGCCTCGGAAGATCAACACGTCATAGCCCTACCTAGGCACAACAGAGAGGCCAGCACGCTGGTCTAAACCTAAGCGCACAGGGGTCTGGGCCCATCGCCCATAGCACACCTGCACGTTGCGTACGCGGCCAGAGAGCAGACCTAGCAACCTCCATTACAAAGGAAGTCACGTTACGCGGTCCAACCCGGCGCGCGCCGCTCAGTCGCTGGCGTCACGAAGTGCTTCGGCTGATACCACGACGTCGAGTGCCCATAATTGTCCCCGCGTAGATGGTTAGTGCGTATAGGCCAGTAGCCAGACTCAGATCAAATACCAAGATCTCGTTAAACGTGTTAAGTATCCGCGAACATTGACCAGGGCCAGGCCCACCTCTCTCCTAGGTGGTCTCAACCTGCCCTGTCGCTCTGCCTCAAAGTAACCGTCGGGGGCCGTCGGGAACCCAGGCCCACCTCTACCGGGATGGAGTCACCTGCCCCTTCAGCCCCCATCTCCGAACAGTATCACAGGTAATGTAACTGTGTAAAGTATATTGTATATGCCCGTGATCACCTCCCGAAGTGATCACGGCCCAGTAGTATAGCATGGCAGACGGACAAGAGTGTAGGGCCACTGATGGAACACTAGCATCCTATACTAAGTAGTAGGATAGCAGGTAATGGTAACAACAGTAGTAGCAAGGACAGGCTATGCATCAGGATAGGAATAACGGAAAGCAGTAACATGCTACACTATTGTAATGCAAGAAGTATAGAGAAGAGTAGGCGATATCTGGTGATCAAAGGGGGGGGGCTTGCCTGGTTGCTCAGACAAGGAGGGGTCGTCAACACCGTAGTCGATCGGGGTACCAGCAGCAATGTCAGTCTCGTAGTTTACCGGAAAGAAGTAACGGAGGGGGAACAAAATAAATAACAGAGCAATCAAATGTAACACAAAGCAAGACGCGGCAATACGTTGTGCTAGGGGTGACCTAACGCAGGGATAGGTGATACCGGCGAAGGGGGGAAACATCCGGGAAAGTATCCCCGGGGTTCCGCGTTTTCGGGCAGAGGAGCCGGAGGGGGAAAGTTGCGAGTTTGATATGTTAGGGATGTGTGGCGGATGAACGGGCTGCGTATCCGGGTTCGTCTCGTCGTTCTGAGCAACTTTCATGTTGAAAATATTTTAATCCGAGTTACTGATTAAAAGATATGATTTTCTAAAGATTTTATTAATTTCTGGAATTTAATTAATTATTGAAATTAATTCAAAAAACAGATTAATGACATCAGCATGATGTCATGCTGACATCAGCAGTCAACAGAGTTGACTTGGTCAACCTGACCAGTGGGTCCAGTGGGACCCACCTGTCATACACTGTTTAGGTTAATTAGATATTAGGGTAAACAAACTACTGTTTAATTAACTAACAGATTAGTTAGATTAATTAACTAGGATTAATTAACTTAATTAATTTAGTTAATTAATTAATTAAGTTTATTTATTTATTTATTTTATTATTTCTTTTTCTTTATTGGAAACGTTCTGTGGGGTGGGGCCCCTAGTGTCAGTGGCACAGAGGCCATAGTGGGTTACGGGCGTTACGGGCGGGTCGGGCGTTGCGGCGCCCGACGGCTATGGAGGGCATCGGCGAGCTGCCCACGCTCGAGCGCATCTGGAGGGGCGAACGGGGGCCGCCGGGTTGACGGTAGGTGGACGACGTCGTCGCCGTTCGAGGAGGTAGCGGGGGCGGTGGCCGGCGCTGGCGCAGGGGGGGCAGCGAGCGGCGCAGGGTGCAGGCGAGGGCTGCCGCGGCCGCAGGGGTGAGGCGCGCCCCGGGCATGCGCGAGCTTGAGGGAAAGCAGCAGGGGGTGGCCGGAGCTGGGGCTGCCGGAATGGACGCCGGCGACGAGGTCTAGCGGCAGCTGAACAAGAGCTCGACGGATCCGGTGAACCAAGAGGAGATTGAGGTAGGAAAAGGGTCAGGCGACATCTGTACAGCTCCTAGAGCTCGCGCACACCAACGGAACGCAGCGGGGAGCACGGCAGCGATGCATTCATCGGCCATGGCGGACGAGAGCTTTGGGGCTCGCAGGGGACGATGCCTCTGTGGTTGATTCACGCGGGAGAGAGGGGAAGCAGGTGGGAGCTCACATTGAAGCTCGTGGGGGACTCGGTGGAGCCGGAGCGGTTCAGGGCGAGGCAGATCGCCGGTCAGCCATGGCGGATCCAGTTGGGGGAGAAACAAAGAAGGCGACGACGGTGCGGCATCCCGGCTAGGTCCGGTGGTTGCGGTCGATGAAGATGATCCCTGGAGAGCTCTTAGACGTGGAGAGGCGGCGATGGGCGGTTGCCAGCGAGCCGGTGCGGCCAACGCGGGCGGGGAGCGCGGCCATAGGGGAGGGAGGGCGTCGGGCGCCGGCGACGTGGCCCAAAGCAAGGGCGCGTGCGGGGGACTGCGGGGGTTCTCGCTCCTCTCTGTGTCTCCTCCTGGCGGCGCGAGGAGGGAGGATGGGATCGAACGGGAGGAGTGGGGGTAGTGCGGTCCATGCTAGGGTTTCGGGGGTTATGGGGGCGCCGGCTGGGCCGGCCTGGCTTGCCCAGTGGCCAGCTGGGCCGAGGCCCAGCGGGGGGGGGGGGGGTTCTTTTCCTTTTTTTTGTTTGTTCTGTTTTCTATTTACTTCTTTTTTGTTTTTATTTTATCCTGGTATTCTTTTTTTATAAATCACAAAACAAATTCCTAAATTAGTGTTTCAACACAATCCAATGTCACAAAAAAAAAACTTTTACCCTGAAATAAATTAGTTTAGCATTTTACAAAATACCAAAGGCATTCAAATAATTGTTTTAGCTACTGTTTTGTTCATGTTTAAGTATTCAAACATTTTATAAAAGTTTGATTTCTACACCATAATTACCTGTGCATTATTTCACTCACACTAAACATTTTAGTTTTAATATTTGAAAACTTTTATTGTTTGTTAGATTTTGAAATTGAATTCGAATCGGTTTCGAACTAAATCGAGATTAGCAACAGTAACCATGGTGACGTGGCACCATTAGCGTGGAATCACTGTAGCTTAATTATCCGGGCGTCACAATGTCCCAACGCTGAGCCGACACGTGTTTCCTCTAGCCAATGATGATTTTACACGTGGAAAATCCCCATTGGTCAGGGTTGTTAACGGGTTATCGGATCCAAAACCCGACCCGATAGCTTAACGGCGTTCCGTTACGGTGGTTGCCACGTGTCGGTCACCCTTGACGAAAGCACTTCTGTGACGCGCGATTTATCGTCATGGAAGTGGACACTTCCGTGATGATAATTTTGGTAATTTCATGGAACACTTCTACGACAGCACATGTATGACTATCTTGATTCTGTCATATATTTGTCATGGATGTACATGCATGACAAAAAACGCGACCTACTGTGAAAAACACGTATCATCACGGAAGTGCATTTTTTTGTAGTGATACCTTCTATCACATATCCGAAGGCAAGATATTCGTTGCTAAGAATGGATCCTTTCTAGAGAAGGAGTGAACTCGAAAGAAGTGATGGTAGGAAAGTAGAACTTGATGAGGTAACTATACCTGCTCCCTTATTGGAAAGTAGTTCATCATAGAAATTTCCTACACCAGTAAGTGAGGAAGCTAATGATGATGATCATGAAGCTTCTTATCAAGTTACTACCGAACCTCGTAGGTCAACCAGAGTAAGATCCGCACTAGAGTGGTACGGTAATCCTATTCTGGAGGTCATGTTACTTGACCATGATGAACCTACGAACTATGAGGAAGCGATGATGAGCCCAGATTCCGCAAAATGGCTTGAGGCCATGAAATCTGAGATGGGATCCATGTATGAGAACAAAGTGTGGACTTTGATTGACTTGCCCGATGATCGGCAAGCCATACAGAATAAATGGATCTTTAAGAAGAAGACTAACACTGACGATAATATTACTGTCTACAAAGCTCGACTTGTTGCGAAAGGTTTTTGACAAGTTCAAGGAGTTGACTACGATGATACCTTCTCACCCGTAGCGACGCTTAAGTCCGTCTGAATCATGTTAGCAATTGCCGCATTATATGATTATGAAATATGGCAAATGGATGTCAAAAACTGCATTCCTTAATGGATATCTTAAAGAAGAGTTGTATATGATGCAACCAGAAGGTTTTGTCGATCCAAAAGGTGCTAACAAAGTGTGCAAGCTCTAGCGATCCATTTATGGACTGGTGCAAGCCTCTCGGAGTTGGAATACATGTTTTGATAGTGTGATCAAAGCATATGGTTTCATACAGACTTTTCGAGAAGCCTGTATTTACAAGAAAGTGAGTGGGAGCTCTATAGCATTTCTGATATTATATGTAGATGACATATTGTTGATCGGAAATGATACTGAATTTTCTGAATAGCATAAAAGGATACATGAATACGATTTTTTCAATGAAACACCTCGGTGAAGCTGCTTATATATTGGTGTTAAGGCATGTCTCTCGCTAATTAGTTTTGGTGATTGATGACAACGCCTTTGCGGACTAATTGTGTGCGGTGAGTATTTCAGAGTTTCATCCTTGGCACGAGATGATTCCCTCCCCTCGGAGTTTTAAGCAAAGACGGTGTAGCTCTTTCGATTCAGTTCTGGTGGTCTTGTGTCGTAGGAGTCACCGTACTATCAAGAGGGGGTCTACATTGGTTAGGCTAGGGTGGAATCAACATGTACACATCCCCTTTGCACCCTCTGAGCCTTCTCGCTGCGATGGAGGCTACCTCATTGCCTTCTCTATGAAGTCTGGTACCAGCGGTAGTACCATGGACCCCAGCGGTAGTACCGCTCATGAACTACAAGCGGCAGTACCGCTCCTCTGCGGTAGTACCGCCTGGAGCTCTCAGCCATTGTACCGCTACTGTTCCGCACACCTACCGCCTCGACTCGAGGTTTTCGCCTCTCGTATCAGGTTTTGCGGCACTGGCAGCGGCCGTAGAGGCGGTAGTACCGCTCGTAAGCGGTAGTACCGCTCGTAAGCGCTGTTAGTACTGCCCTGGGTCCAGGTCCTACTGCACCTCTTGCTTTCCTCTGTCTGCGAGGCAGTACCGCGAGGGGGAATGGTAGTACCGCTGGTCACAGCAGTAGTACCGCTATCCCCAGCGGTAGTACCGCTCTATGCGGGGCTGAGCGGGGGTAATGGTTGGATTGTTTCCCCCTTATAAAAGGAGGTCTTCTTCTCCAAGTTGACTTGCCTCTTTTCCCCCAAGCTCCATTGTTGCTCCAAAGCTCTTTTTCGCCCGATCTCTCTCCCTAGCCAATCAATCTTGTTGATTCTTTGGGGATTGCTTGACAAGGCCCGGATCTACACTTCCACCAAGAGAAATTTGATTCCCCCACTAATCCCTTGCGGATCTTGTTACTCTTGGGTGTTTGAGCACCCTAGACGGTTGAGGTCACCTCAGAGCCATATTCCATTGTGGTGAAGCTCTGTGGTATCGTTGGGAGCCTCCAATTGAGTTGTGGAGATAGCCCCAACCTTGTTTGTAAAGGTTCGGCCGCCGCCTTCAAAGGCACCAATAGTGGAATCACGGCATCTCGCATTGTGTGAGGGCGTGAGGAGAATACGATGGCCCTAGTGGCTTCTTGGGGAACATTGTGCCTCCACACCACTCCAATGGAGATGTACTTCCCCTCAAAGGGAAGGAACTTCGGTAACACATCCTCGTCTCCACCGACTCCGCTTTTGGTTATCTCTCACATTTACTTGTGCTAGCTCATTTTGTGTTATTTTCCTTGATTGATTGTGTGCTTGTTGTTATTGCATCATATAGGTTGCTCACCTAGTAGCATATCTAGAAAACCTACTTTGATGCAAAGTTTAAATTGGTAAAGAAAACTTAAAAATTGCTAGTTGCCTATTCACCCCCCTCTAGTCAACTATATTGATCCTTTCAATTGGTATCAGAGCCTCGTCTCTTTATGGAAGACTTTGCCATTCGAAGAGTATGGTTGAGACCGTAGACGGTGAGGAGGAGCACCCCAGTGTGATTCCGTCCTCGTCTTCGGCCTATGGGGGAACCTCGGTCTCACGCGAGGAGTTCAATGTGGCTTTGGACACATTGAAAACCTCCATGATGGTCGAGGTCAAAGGCATGCTTAAGAACTTTCTTGATGGTCTTAAATTATCCATCGCACCTTTGGAAATGCTTAATCCCACTAACAAGGTGACGGATGCTAACTCCGACAAAGGGGAAGCTTCTAGTGATAAAGTTCCTTTGTCTATTGGTAAAAGTGGTAACGACATCTTTGCCCATGTGGAACCTCCTATTGCTTATGGAGGACCTATTCCCTCCACCCATTTAAATCATGTTGGCTCTCCTCCTAAGATTGTGAAAAATGAGGATTTTGACGCTTGGGTTTATCGCCTTAAACGTCATTTAAATCATGTTAATACTAACCTTTGGAGAATCATTGAGCACTTTTTTTATCCGCATGACCCAAACAACTTCACCCCTCGAGAAGCCGCGGATCATCAATTCAACGAGAATGCTCTCTTCATCATCCAAGATGCAATTCCTCCCGAAGATATTGCGCATCTCCGACCATTCACTGTGGCAAAGGAAGAATGGCACCATGTTGTATCTCTTTACAAGGGAAGCGCAAGCATTCAATGCTCCAACTATGAAGTGGTGCAAGATGAAGCCGATGAATTTGCAATGAATGAGGGTGAAGAACCTCATGAGCTTTACCAGAGATTAACCACTCTCGCGATCTCACTCCGAGATGATGGGAGTAAGGATACAAATGACAATTGGATCAAGCGCAAGTTTCTCAAACCCATGATGCCTTACCATAAGGCCATGTCCTCCGTCGTCCGTCAAAGGCCGGACTTCCACACCTTGTCCTCAAGTGAAGTGTTGGATGAGTTTGTGGCAATGAGTATCTTGGACAAGACCGCCGACAATGCGGTGTTGCGTTGTCAAAGAGCAAAGAAGCCCAACCTTGCCTTGAAGGCCAAGGCTAGTGTGGAAGAAGAGGATGAAGAGGAAGAAGAGGAGAGCAACCCCGAAGATGCAAAATATGCTTATCATGAGCACATGGCTCTCGTTTCAAGGCAATTTTGAAACAAGAAGACCACGAGGCCCAAGTTCAACAAGAACAACACAAGTGGTGCGAAGGGCAAGTCACGAGTGAGGACTTGCTATAATTGTGGCAATGTGAGCCACTTTGTTGCGGAATGCCCATATGAGAAGAGGGAAGACAACGGTGGCAAGCTCATCTGAAAAGACAAGGCCAAGTCCTTCCCCAACAAGAACAACTTCACCAAGAAGACTCATCCCAAGGGGATGGTGGCCCAAGAAGAATACAATGAGGATGATGATGGTGATGATGATGATGAAGAAAGTGAGTCGGTGGCTATGGCATCTTCTGCCATTGCGACGACCCCATGGGTGTCCCTCTTCAACTCACCCAATGAGAACATCACCGCCAAGTGCCTCGTGGCGAAAGCCACAAACATGGTAACCTCCAACATCAAAACTACCATCATTACTAATACTTCTTTGACAGATTGCATTGATGAAAGTGAGGGGTCTAATGAGGAGGAAAATGAATTTGAGTGTTTTATGAGTAAGCTCAAGGGTAAATCCAAGAAGCACTTTGTTGCTCTCTTGGAATAACTCGGTGAAGCCAATGACATGATCGAGGCTCACGAAGAGACCATCTCTAAGATGGAGGGGCATAGTCATGACTATGCCGATGAGATATCGGATCTCTCTAATGCGCTTGAGGAAGAGCGCGGTCATCCTTTGGCTCTTGAGGAGTCACACAAAGATGACCATGCTAAATTGAAGAAAGATCTTGATCATGCTCTTGTTGTATATCATGTGCTAAATTCCGAGAAGGAAAAGCTTGGGGTTGATCTTGCCAGACTCAAAGAGGAGTTTGATTTACTTGACAAGACTCACAAGGTCTTGAAGGGTGCTCATGCTAGCCTCAAAGAGTCTCATGATCAACTCCAAGTAGATCTAACCAAGGAGAAAGCCACTTTTCCTCATATGGTTTTAATTGATAATGCAAATGCAACTAACCCTTGTTGTGAGCATGTGCATCTTGTTGAGGAGAATGCAAAGTTGAAGGAGCAACTTGAGAAAGGCCTTGTGTCGTGCATACAAGGTGAGAAGAACCTCAACAACCTTTTGAGTAATCAAAAGGAAGTTGTGGCCAAGAAAGGGATTGGGTTCGTACCCAAGTCCAAGATCAAGAAGAAGAATGACAAGGCTAAACGGCCTCCTCCTATCAAGCAAACTTTTGTGAAAGAGGGAGAGGGTGCTCCCAAGGAGAAGAAGAACAATGTGAAGGGTGGTGGTGCCAAGAAGGGCAATGCCACCCCTTCCAACAAAGCCGACGACTTTAACCCTTCATATGTGTTATGTCGTGCTAGTGATGGGCATTTTTATGCTAAATTTGTTGGTTCTCCTTATGAGTACATTGAATGGTCTATTTGGGTTCCTAAGACCCTTGTCACTAACATCAAAGGACCCATTACAAAATGGGTACCTAAAACCAAGCATTGATCTCTTGTTGGTGTTTGCTTCCAGTGGGGGATCATGGTTGCTCGATAGTGGAGCCACTAATCATATGACCGGAAGCAAGGACTTGGTGGTGGACGTGCACAAGATTCCATCTATGCCCACCAATGTCGAGTGGGGTGATGCCTCGTCTTCTAAGGTATTGAGACTTGGCAAGGTTGTCATTTCTCATGATCTCATGATCGAGAAAGTCATGCTTGTTGAGTCCCTTGCATACAACTTACTTTACGTTCGTCAACTTGCACTCATGGGGTTTGTGTCAGGACCCTGATTCCAAGTCACATCGATCTAGCCGGTAACACCTCATATCACTTTGCGGCCTCACGCACGGTATTCCCACGAGTGTCGCCTTACCATGGCCCGGGACCGTTTACGCCTTTTGGCTCACGTATATGATAGTGTCGCTAGCATCCATATGACAGAGAACACAGGCCGGCATGGCTAGTCGTGAACCCAAAGCGGCACCAACCTATGGGGACAGGCATACATGATTCACATCAAGCATGTCGGTCAGCAGCGTGTGAATCCGGGCTATAGCATTGGGCTAACAGGACTCCAGGAACCCGGGCTGTAGCAGGCTAGGCAGGACTCCAGATGTCACTGCGTGACATTTCCCCGAAGGGACAGACACAGGAACGAAGTGAAAGACATGCCGGCCAGTCAAGTGTCCTGAGCAGTAGTGCTGGGCTAGTAGGACTCCAGTGAACCGGGCTGTAGCGGACTACTATGGCTCATGGAAGCACTAGACTACATTTCCCCATAAGAGAGGCTGCCAAGGATAAACAACTAGATTGTCGGATCCCACGCATACCAAGCATTTCAATCATACACACAATATGCTCGATATGTGTAAATACAACATGGCATCACAACATAACTCTACGACTCAAGTATTAATTCATTAGGCTCCGAGGAGCGAGATATTACGAACATGGGTCTCATGACCCAACAATCATAGCATACAAATCAGAACGCATGCGGAAGCTTAACATGTCTGAGTACAAACATCTGTAAATGAAAAAGGCTAAGAAGCCAGACTATCTACCAGATCCTGCCGAGGGCACAAGATCGTAGCTGAGGTATCAAGCTAAACGTCGAAGTCCACACGGAACTACTAGCGAGACTGACGTCTCTCTAGTAAACATAAAATAGGCAAACGTGAGTACAAAATGTACCCAGCAAGACTTACATCAGAACTATCTACATATGCATCGGTATCAATAAAGGGGGTGGTGGAGTTTAACTGCAGCAAGCCAGCTTTGACTCAGTGGCTAACCTGAACTACGACTGCAAGCAACTCTTTTGAGGTGGTGCACACGAGTCCACATATTCACCATTCAATACACCATTATGGATCCGCTCCCGTCTCCCTACGAGAAGGCCATCCATAGCACTCACACTTATCTTGCGAGTTTTAGAGTGTCCACTTTCACTTGTCTATGAACTATTATAGGCAACGCAGAAGTACTTTATCGCGGACACGGCTATTCGAATAGATCATTTATAACCCTGCAGGGGTTTACTTCTTCACACACGCTCTCGCCACTTACCACCACGTACACGTTGTGTATCTCGGCAACCTTAAAGCGGAAGCCTGGCGAGGGAGTCGGCCACGACCCGACTAACCACACAAGTCTCTAGTCCAGGTTTATCGCCTATTCGGGTTCCATCCGCGAGGAGATCTGGCCGGACTTTCGCTCACAGCCCCAAACAATGTGTGCAGGGTTCCCGAGACACCAAACGGGTGCCCGGTACACCGTGCCATGGTGTATCTACCGCATCATAGCCCACCCCTAGGGTCAGCGCTACGCACGGCCGCCAACACCTATCCTATATACACCAGAAACTAGTTGCAACTCCTGGACAGAGGACAAGGGCAGTTAATAAGTCGAGAGGGTCCATTGGTTTCGGGCCCAATGCGTGGTAGTAGCTGGTCATGGATCACAAACACAGAACTCAGTTCCTAAGAACGGTTTCAATGAGACAACCCACCATGTACTCCTACATGGCCTCTCACCGCTACCTTTACCAAATCGTGTCACACACTTAGCTCACACACAGTAGGACATGTTCATCACTATTCCAATTCATCCCCGATGAATCAGACCTGACTCAACTCTAAGCAGTAGCAGGCATGACAAACAAGCATGAATGAGTAGGCACATCAGGGCTCAAACAACTCCTACTCATGCTAGTGGGTTTCATCTATTTACTATGGCAATGACAGGTCATGCAGAGGATAAGAGGGTTCAACTACCGTAGCAAGTAACAGATGAATCGTTGTTTTCCTAATGCAGTAAAAGAGAGCAGGAGCGAGAGAGTGGGATTGTATCGGAATGAACAAGGGGTTTTGCTTGCCTGACACTTCTGAAGATAGCATTGAGTCTTCATCAGTTTCAACGATCACAACATCGGAACAACGTCTACCGAGGGGGAACAACACCGGCAATAGAAAGGAAACACCATCAATGCAATGCAACAATATGATGCATAATGTGACATGGCAAGATGAGTGTGTTTTGGCTAATGCAGCTATAAACAGGGTGTTTTGAGTTCATTTGAATTAAAGATTCAAATGCAAACTCAAAATATGAACTCATATAAGTGAATTATCTAGATTTATATAAACAGGAATGTTAAGTTGGTCTAACATGCATGAAACCAGTACAGATGGATAGATTGGATTTTTCTGATCATTTTTCATATATAAATCTTTTCAATCCGAGCTATAGATTATTTTCTGTAATTTTTAGAAGTTTTAGCTATTTTCTGGAATTTCCTATATAAGAATAAATCCAGAAAAGGGCATTAATGCATCAGCACTACGTCATTGTGACGTCAGCTGGTCAACAACGCCTAACCAGAGTGAAACCTGACAGTGGGACCCATATGTCATCCACTCAGCTAATTAATATAGTTAATTAGTCTTAAATTAAACCTAACTAAAATGTCAGTGGGGTCGGGGCCCACATGTCAATGACCCAGGATTAGATTAGCAGGGTCATTAGCCTAGTTAACTTGTGGTTAGGCCGGAGTTTAGCCGGCGGCGACAGCACGCATGGAGGAGGCTCACCGGAATTCCTCCTCCGGCGGCCTGAAGCGCGGCGGAGGGCATCTACGTGTTGCTCGTGCTCGTCCGCATCGAGCAATGCAAGCAGCAGTGGCTAGGGCGGCCCGTAGCAACGGCAACAGCGACAAGTGCGGTGGCCGGAGCTCGGGCGTGAGCGCGGGCAGTGCTGCAGTGCGCGAGCTAGCGAGCTGAGGCACTAGCGGGGGCCTACGCGATGCGGTGAGTGGGTTGGACGCGTCGGGCGGACCATTTGGTCACCGGAGTTGCGTCGGCGGCGAGCGCAGGCGGCGGCGGGTTCGGGCGTAGGCGGACGGTGGCTACGGAGGCCTACGGGGAAGAAGAGAGGGATGGGCAGGGTCAGAGGCTCACGGCGAGTCGGACGAGGAGGTCAGCGAGCTCGGAGACGGTCTGGAGCAGTCTTGGCGGCAAGGGGGATCTCCGGCGACCGGCGAGAAAGAAGATGATGTTGGTGGCATCACAGGGCGACCCAGCTCCTGTGACTCGGTGAAGAAGATGAGGACGACGTGGCAGAGCTCTCAGACGCGTCATGGGAGCAAGGGGGTGGCTATGGTCGCACGAGCGCTGGTCGGCGGCGACGGCTTCGCTCAGTTCAGCTAAAGGGAGAGAGCCTGGGGAGGGGAGAGAGAGCGGCGAGTGAGGGAGAGGGGACAGGGGCTTCGGGGCATCTCCGTGGCGTCGCTAGAAGGGGTCGGGGAAGCAGGAGGTGGCCAGAGCAGGGTGGAGGTGGCGCGCGCGTGGCGAGCACACGCCCGGCGTCCTCCTGGCAGCAGCTGGAATAAGACAAGGGAAGGAGGTGGGCTGGGCCAACAGTGCTGGGCCACAGCTGGGCCGCCGGGTTTGCTTTCTCTCTCTCTCTGTGCTTTCTGGATTTTTATTTATGTTTCTGTTTTCTATTTTTTCTGCAATTGTGTTGACTTAATTAAAATGCTAAGACATTTCCAAAAATCATGAAACTAATCATGGCTACTGTTTATAATATATCCAACAGTAAACATTTTAGTTTATGATTATTTGAGCATTTAAAATATTTTATAGCTTTTAAATGCCCAAATGCAAATAGAGTATGATTTAATTCAGAGCCCAAATATGTCATGGAAAAGTGTGCATCACCTCTGGTTACTGTTTACAGCATTTTCCATAAATGATGAACATTTTTGAAAGCCATTTGGATTTACTGAAAATATTTTAGTTGAACCTAGTGACTTCCTTTGATGCTAGGGGTTTAGGCAATCCACATTTCAAGTTTCTTTGGAATTTAAACATGATGGCATGATGGACAAGCAAAGTCAAGCAAGGGCTGAACTGGGGCTGTGACAGCTCACCCCCACTAAACAAGAATCTCGTCCCGAGATTCAAGCGTAGGGTAAGGTGAAGGGGGGAACACAAGCTAACATAATCTTCACGATCCAGGTTGCACCTCATAAGGTTGTTTATTCATTGCATACGTTGATCTTGACATCCTCGCTTTTGAGATCTTCATCCACGCGATGACGACGGAAAGAAACTCTACTAGGATTGATCTTCTCAAAGATCGAGCTATACAATATCACTCGCGGAATGATATGTTGAAACATCTCGAGTTGAGACACAAAACATATCGAGAGGGATGGAAGAACAATGTCAGGGTTTGATTTGGTGGCCAATAATTCCACGCCTAGAAAGATGGTGCATGGTGTCAAGGTGGCGGGGAAATAATTGCCATGATCACGAAACGGGGCACCTTGGGAAAGGTGACTCAATGGATTGTTCCCTTAAGTGGCAAAAAGAATTACTTTTGATCCATAGATCATTGAAACTCTTCATACCAGCTTAAGGCAATTTACAATTGATCGTTTGAAAGAGCTTGAAGAAATGGCAAACTCGGACTAGGATGGATGGCATGGACTACCTTGTTGAAGACAACGCAATGGATGATTTTTGGCTTATCATCGGAGATGGATGGGACCCGTGGTAGGACCACTTTGAAGATGATCCTGATCAGTAATTACTGAGAAGGGTAGTCCGTAGTAGGATGACACAATGGCGGTGCAAGCTGGGAACAAAATGCAAATGCTAGGAATGATTCTAGTAACTGGGGAGAAACCCAACAGTAGAGAGAGATTCCACTGTTTGAAAGGTTATGGCATAATCGAAGAAACTGAGAACGGATCCCAATTAATGCCGATGATAAATCCTAGTGCTTGCGCGTGCTCTCAAGAACCTGAGCATTTCCGTATTCATCAAGGTTTTACCAATATCCGTGTCAAGGATCCTGGCAACACAACATGCTACCATGATGAATAATGGTGGAAGATGCAGATGCAAAGAAAGATAACACTTTCTCAGATTTCACCTTAGCGAGGCCAAGGAATCAAAATCTGGATGATCGACCGAGAGACATTTAGCGCTCCGCTTCTAATGCTCTCCTTGATGTGCTAGCCTAACCATTCTTTGAAATGGTTTGGTATCTAGAACATCAAGTAGCAGGTCGGACTTCGGAAACACAAAAATCCATAAGGAACTACTATTGGAATAAATTCTATGAGATCCTAATGGGGAGGTGGCCAACTTACTCAATCAAGATACTACAATAATAGGTCTTCCGGCTGGGTGTGTTGGTCACAACATCCACTTTACCAGGTTACAGAGAGATCAATATTATAGCTCTTGGGAAAACGTCCTAACCATCACATCTTCCTGAGATTCAGATCTGGTTGGTGTCAGGATATTCCAGACTCATCGAGTCTAGAAAGAAAATGAAGGTTTGCAACACAAATCGACGAGATGACATTGCAAGATTCTCAGGAAATGGACTATGGTAGTAAGCTCCAAAACATGAGCTGGTTCTGCTAAACACATGTGAACATGTTGTCCCAGACAGGCATGACCACATAGCAGTCTTACAATGAAACACTACCGAGTCCTAGTTGGGAACCATCATCAAGGATATCGAAGTCCTTGCATAAGTCATATGATTAGCTCTTATGAAGAAACTTCTTTTCCCTGAACAAATCAGCCAGTGGCTTGGTGTGATAGGGAATACAAATGGAATGGAGGTAGCGAGCCTGTCAAACCATAGCATACTTCGCACATGCATGACTGACTTGGGATGGTACGAGAGGAAACAAAAACAACCTTTCTCGAACTCACGGCGGCAACTTGCATCGTTTGCACGTGAAATTAGAGGAGGTCACTACTTTCATCCAAACATATTCTACATGAACGGGGCATGAAGAAAATGCTTACACAAGTTTTCAACACTAGCTGGATGTTCAACACAAATCATGGAGGAGACAAAATGCTGCTGATGGGCTCAACAACAACTCATCGGAATTTCCATATCACTAGACTTCCACCACTATGTGAACAATGTGATAGTATCGGTCAGACCAAAAGATGTAATGGTGTATGCTCGAGGAGTCAACCACGAGTAAGAAAACATTACGAATATCGTTGGTTCTGATTTGATTTGAGGATAGTCCATACTCAAGTCAAAGTTTTGACAAGGTAATAGATCCAACAACGGATCACGAGGACCAATCGATGGAGATATCATCTTTCTTCAACACACACACACAAAAGATATCCCTTTGGAATGAACTAAGTTGGGCAAGCTTTTATCTTCCAACTCTCCAAGTTGTTGTTCAGCTTAACCAACTAGCTCAGGGGTATCCAACACAGATTCTTGGAGAAAGGGGTGGTTTATAAGAAACCAATTTGATCACGAACTCAACATAGCGGTCAGGTGACAACCTGGTAATACTTCCGAGAAGATATTCAGAACATCACGAACTACCGATATGTTATTAAGCTCGAGAACAATCTTGCTTTTCAGAGCAAGATGATATGATCAAATAAGCAGGGGATTGAATAACCCTAACTCATTGATCGAAGAGTGCACTGGAAATAAGGACTAGGTAGCACAATATATCTTAGAATGATGATTCAATAACCAACACGCTAAGAATGAGAATATTGTCCATTTACTACCAAGCAACTAGTTGCTAGGAGTATTGATTTCACACATCACGGTTCACTTGTCGGTATTCCGGTTGCAACAACACGGAACCGAGGAATGAATAATGATGGAGAGAAATATCACTGCATCAAGAGTTCATAAGAGGTTGTGCAATTCTCATGACAATTCTGACATAAGGAGGCAACACTCCAAGGTAGAACAGACCAAAAGCTGGATTGGCACTTTGATCTGTGGAATACAACTACTTGGACCCAATCCTAGATATGGATGAGGTACTGGAGTTTGTTTCTCCTAGTCATTCCGGAATAGAATGGCTTGACGGATCACATGAATAATAGGCATCGATAACACCAATGCACAACTACTCTTGACCAACAATTGATGGACGAGGGTCAGAATACAACTAAAGAGGGACAACTCAAAGGAACATATAATTTTCTGAGTTATGGATGCATGGATTAGCATGTTATTTCTTCCGGATAACCCATGCAGAAATGTTGAACTGGCAGAGTCACAATATAGAATGGAGAACTCCTCAAGAGTACTCTGATTGTGATATTTTGGTTCAAGAGAACTCCTGCCATATTGGTTCATGGTATTGGAAGAACGTTGTACCACGGACCTCGAGGACTATCGCAAAGGTTACTAATATCCTAAAGGAACTATCAAACACTATCAACATGAGGTAAGTTGGATGAATCTCGGGTTCAAGAACCCATGAATAGAATACCTACCACTACATGGCATCACGGGATGCTTTCGAGAATAATGGCCAGAATCACACACTGGGGATACAAAACATGGCTAGATCACTAGGTGACTCCCTGAAACACCTAGGGTCATATTAATAACTCCAACATACATGTCAAGGCAACGGAGTACCTCAACACACCGATTAGTGTGCTTAATCTGGCCCAAAAATACAACGGGAACATGGAGGAAAGATTTGCAAGTGCATCAGACTATTTAGAAACCTAGGATGACTCGGACAGCATAACGGCTGTAAATGCTCAAAATGATTTGAGACATCCTGCAAAATGGTGGCATAACCACTCAACATCACAATATCAAAGTTCTGAGGCCAGATATGACATATGGAAGTAGTAGGAACTGAACTGAGGCTTGAACTCAACAATCCTAGGCAATTACGGTTTAGCAACTCGTCATCCTGAGAGATAGAAGAGAAGCCTAGTTCTTAACCCCCGCAGAAAAGAAGAGGGTGACTCAGATCAGAAGGCATAGGGTATAAGAAGTAAAAAGAGCCTTACGTTCCCTTCCACAATCAATTCCCCTACATAACTAAAGCATTTCCAGACACAACTTCGACCAGTTTGGCTTGGTAATCCTACAGGCAGTCAGGCTCTGATACCAAAACTGTCAGGAACCCGATTCCAAGTCACATCGATCTAGCCAGTAACACCTCATATCACTTTGCGGCCTCACGCACGGTATTCCCACGGGTGTCGCCTTACCATGGCCCGGGACCGTTTGCGCCTTTTGGTTCACGTATATGATAGTGTTGCTAGCATCCATATGACAGAGAACCCGGGCCGGCATGGCTAGTCGTGAACCCAAAGCGGCACCAACCTATGGGGACAGGCATACATGATTCACATCGAGCATGTCGGTCAGCAGCATGTGAATCCGGGCTGTAGCACTGGGCTAACAGGACTCGGGGAACCCGGGCTGTAGCAGGCTAGGCAGGACTCCGGATGTCACCGCGTGACATTTCCCCGAAGGGACAGACACAGGAACGAAGTGAAACACATGTCGGCCAGTCAAGTGTCCTGAGCAGTAGTGCTGGTCTAGCAGGACTCCGGTGAACCGAGCTGTAGCGGACTACTATGGCTCATGGAAGCACTAGACTACATTTCCCCATAAGAGAGGCTGCCAAGGATAAACAACTAGATTGTCGGATCCCACACATACCAAGCATTTCAATCATACACACAATATGCTCGATATGTGTAAATACAACATGGCATCACAACATAACTCTACGACTCAAGTATTAATTCATTAGGCTCCAAGGAGAGAGATATTATGAACATGGGTCTCATGACCCAACAATCATAGCATACAAATCAAAACACATGCAGAAGCTTAACATGTCTGAGTACAGACATCTATAAATGAAAATGGCTAAGAAGCCTGACTATCTACCAGATCCTGCCAAGGGCACAAGATCGTAGCTGAGATATCAAGCTAAACGTCGAAGTCCACACGGAACTACTAGCGAGACTGACGTCTCTCTAGTAAACATAAAATAGGCAAACGTGAGTACAAATGTACCCAGCAAGACTTACATCAGAACTATCTACATATGCATCGGTATCAATAAAGGGGGTGGTGGAGTTTAACTGCAGCAAGCCAGCTTTGACTCAGTGGCTAACCTAAACTACGACTACAAGCAACTCTTTTGAGGTGGCGCACACGAGTCCACATATTCACCATTCAATACACCACTATGGATCCGCTCCCGTCTCCCTACAAGAAGGCCATCCATAGCACTCACACTTATCTTGCGAGTTTTAGAGTATCCACTTTCACTTGTCTATGAACTGTTATAGGCAACCTAGAAGTCCTTTACCGCGGACACGGCTATTCGAATAGATCATTTATAACCCTGCAGGGGTGTACTTCTTCACACACGCTCTCGCCACTTACCACCATGTACACGTCGTGTATCTCGGCAACCTTCAAGCGGAAGCCTGGCGAGGGAGTCGGCCACGACCTGACTAACCACACAAGTCTCTAGTCCAGGTTTATCGCCTATTTGGGTTCCATCCGCGAGGAGATCCGGCCGGAGTTTCGCTCAC
Source organism: Triticum urartu (assembly GCF_056163025.1). Lineage (NCBI taxonomy): Eukaryota > Viridiplantae > Streptophyta > Magnoliopsida > Poales > Poaceae > Triticum > Triticum urartu. The sequence continues at coordinate 359,215,176 of NC_141873.1, read as the reverse complement.
AGCCCCAAACGATGTGTGCAGGGTTCCCGAGACACCAAACGGGCGCCCGGTACACCGTGCCACGGTGTATCTACTGCATCATAGTCCACCCCTAGGGTCAGCGCTACGCACGGCCGCCAACACATATCCTACAAACACTAGAAACTAGTTGCAACTCCTGGACAGAGGACAAGGGCAGTTAATAAGTCGAGAGGGTCCATTGGTTTCGGGCCCAATGCGTGGTAGTAGTTTGTCGTGGATCACAAACACAGAACTCAGTTCCTAAGAATGGTTTCAATGAGACAACCCACCATGTACTCCTACATGGCCTCTCACCGCTACCTTTACCAAATCGTGTTCACACACTTAGCTCACACACAGTAGGACATGTTCATCACTGTTCCAATTCATCCTCGATGAATCAGACCTGACTCAACTCTAAGCAGTAGCAGGCATGACAAACAAGCATGAATGAGTAGGCACATCAGGGCTCAAACAACTCCTACTCATGCTAGTGGGTTTCATCTATTTACTGTGGCAATGACAGGTCATGCATAGGATAAGGGGGTTCAACTACCGCAGCAAGTAACAGATGAATCGTTGTTGTCCTAATGTAGTAAAAGAGCGCAGGAGCGAGAGAGTGGGATTGTATCGGAATGAACAAGGGGTTTTGCTTGCCTGACACTTCTGAAGATAGCATTGAGTCTTCATCAGTTTCAACGATCACAACATCGGAACAACGTCTACCGAGGGGGAACAACACCGGCAACAGAGAGGAAACACCATCAATGCAATGCAACAATATGATGCATAATGTGACATGGCAAGATGAGTGTGTTTTGGCTAATGCAGCTATAACATGGTGTTTTGAGTTCATTTCAATTAAAGATTCAAATGCAAACTCAAAATATGAACTCATATAAGTGAATTATCTAGATTTATCTATAGAGCAATGTTAAGTTGCTCTAACATGCATGAAACCAGTACAGATGCTTAGATTGGATTTTTCTGATCATTTTTCATATATAAATCTTTTCAATCCGAGATATAGATTATTTTCTGTGATTTTTAGAAGTTTTAGCTATTTTATGGAATTTCCTGTATAAGAATAAATCCAGAAAAGGGCATTAATGCGTCAGCACTACGTCATTGTGACGTCAGCTGGTCAACAACGCCTAACCAGAGTCAAACCTGACAGTGGGACCCATATGTCATCCACTCAGCTAATTAATATAGTTAATGAGTCTTAAATTAAACCTAACTAAAATGTCAGTGGGGCCGGGGCCCACATGTCAATGATCTAGGATTAGATTAGCAGGGTCATTAGCCTAATTAACTTGTGGTTAGGCCGGAGTTTAGCCGGCGGCGACAGCACGCACGGCGGAGGCTCACCGAAATTCCTCCTTCGGCGGCCTGAAGCGCGGCGGAGGGCATATACGCGTTGCTCGTGCTCGTCCGCATCGAGCAGTGCAAGCAGCAGTGGCTAGGGAGGCCCGTAGCAATGGCAACGGCGACAAGTGCGGTGGCCAGAGCTCGGGCGCGAGCGTGGGCAGTGCTGCAGTGCGCGAGCTAGCAAGCTGAGGCACTAGCGGGGGCCTATGCGATGTGGTGAGTGGGTTGGACGCGTCGGGCGGACCATTTGGTCGCCGGAGTTGCGTCGGCGGCGAGCGCAGGCGGCAGCGGGTTCGGGCGTAGGCGGTCCGGTGGCTATGGAGGCCTATGGGGAAGAAGAGAGGGATGGGCAGGGTTAGAGGCTCACGGCGAGTCGGACGAGGAGGTCGGCGAGCTCGGAGACGGTCCGGAGCAGTCGGGGCGGCAAGGGGGATCTCTGGCGACCGGCGAGGAAGAAGATGATGTTGGCGGCATCACAGGGCGACCCAGCTCCTGTGACTCAATGAAGAAGATGAGGACGACATGGCAGAGCTCTCGGACGCGTCATGGGAGCAAGGGGGTGGCTGTGGCCGCGCGAGCGCTGGTCGGCGGCGACGGCTTCGCTCGGGTGAGCTAAAGGGAGAGAGCCAGGGGAGGGGAGAGAGCGGCGAGTGAGGGAAAGGGGACAGGGGATTCAGGGCATCTCCGTGGCGTCGCTAGAAGGGGTCGGGGAAGCAGGAGGTGGCCAGAGCAGGGTGGAGGTGGTGCGCGCGTGGCGAGCACACGCCCGGTGTCCTCCTGGCAGCAGCTGGAAGAAGACAAGGGAAGGAGGTGGGCTGGGCCAACAGTGCTGGGCCACAGCTGGGCCGCCAGGTTTGCTTTCTCTCTCTCTCTGCTTTCTGGTTTTATATTTATGTTTCTGTTTTCTATTTTTTCTGCAATTGTGTTGACTTAATTAAAATGCTAAGACATTTCCAAAAATCATGAAACTAATCATGGCTACTGTTTATCATATATCCAACAATAAACATTTTAGTTTATGATTATTTGAGCATTTAAAATATTTTATAGCTTTTAAATGCCCAAATGCAAATAGAGTATGATTTAATTGAGAGCCCAAATATGTCATGGAAAAATGTGCATCACCTCTGGTTACTGTTTACAACATTTTCCATAAATGATGAACATTTTTGAAAGCCATTTGGATTTACTGGAAATATTTTAATTGAACCTAGTGACTTCCTTTGATGCTAGGGGTTTAGGCAATCCCCGTTTCAAGTTTCTTTGGAATTTAAACCTGATGGCATGATGGACAAGCAAAGTCAAGCAAGGGCTGAACTAGGGCTGTGACAGTTTGCCAGTTTCTTGGATATTGATACCGTGGCCCTCTTGTGGAGCAAGACTCTTAAAGTAGCCTTTGTGGGCATGTCGAGAACGGTCTCTATGTGATTAACTTTTCGGAGCAACCCACTAATAACCCACAAGTATAGGGGATCGCAACAGCTTTCGAGGGTAGAGTATTCAACCCAAATTTATTGATTCAACACAAGGGGGTCCAAAGAATATTCTCAAGTATTAGCAGCTAAGTTGTCAATTCAACCACACCTGGAAACTTAGTATCTGCATCAAAGTGTTTAGTAGCACAGTAATATGATAGTGGTGGTAGCGGCAACAAAAGTAAAGACCGCAAAAGTAATGTTTTTGGTATTTTGTAGTGATTGTAACAGTAGCAACGGGAAAGTAAATAAGCGAGAACTAATATATGGAAAACTCGTAGGCACCGGATCAGTGATGGATAATTATGCGGGATGTGGTTCATCATGTAACAGCCATAACATAGGGTGACACGGAACTAGCTCCAATTCATCATCAATGTAATGTAGGCATGTATTCCGTATATAGTCATACGTGCTTATGGAAAAGAACTTGCATGACATCTTTTGTCCTACCCTCCCGTGGCAGCGGGGTCCTATTGGAAACTAAGGGATATTAAGGCCTCCTTTTAATAGAGAACCGGAACAAAGCATTAGCACATAGTGAATACATGAACTCCTCAAACTAAGGTCATCACCGGGAGTTGTCCCGATTATTGTCACTTCGGGGTTGCCGGATCATAACACATAGTAGGTGACTATAGACTTGCAAGATAGGATCAAGAACTCACATATATTCATGAAAACATAATAGGTTCAGATCTGAAATCATGGCACTCGGGCCCTAGTGACAAGCATTAAGCATAGCAAAGTCATAGCAACATCAATCTCAGAACATAATGGATACTAGGGATCAAACCCTAACAAAACTAACTCGATTACATGATAAATCTCATCCAACCCATCACTGTCCAGCAAGCCTACGATGGAATTACTCACGCACGGTGGTGAGCATCATGAAATTGGTGATGGAGGATGGTTGATGATGACGACGGCGACGAATCCCCCTCTCCGGAGCCCCGAGCGGACTCCAGATCAGCCCTCCCGAGAGGTTTTAGGCCTTGGCGGCGGCTCCGTATCGTAAAACGTGATGATTTCTTCTCTCTGATTTTTTTCTCTCCGAAAGCAAATATATAGAGTTGGAGTTGGCGTCGGAGGGCATCCAGCGGGCCCACGAGGTAGGGAGGCGCGCCCTAGAGGGGGGGGGGGCGCCCCCGACCCTCATGGACAGGGTGTGGGCCCCCTGGTCTTCATCTTTGACGAGGATTTTTTATTATTTTTTCTAAGATGTTCCGTGGAGTTTCAGGTCATGCCGAGAATATTTGTTTTCTGCACATAAAACTACACCATGGCAATTCTGCTGAAAACAGCGTCAATTCGGGTTAGTTCCATTCAAATCATACAAGTTAGAGTCCAAAACAAGTGCAAAAGTGTTTGGAAAAGTAGATACTATGGAGACGTATCAACTCCCCCAAGCTTAAACCCTTGCTTGTCCTCAAGAAATTCAGTTGATAAACTGAAAGAAAGAAAGAAAAACTTTTACAAACTCTGTTTGCTCTTGTTGTTGTAAATATGTCAAGCTAGCATTCAAGTTTTCAGCAAAGATTATAACTAATCACATTTGCAATAATTCTCAGGTCTCATGATTACTCATATCAATAACATAATCAACTAGCAAGCCATGATAATAAATCTCGGATGACAACACTTTCTCAAAACAATCATAATATGATATAACAAGATGGTATCTCACTAGCCCTTTCTGAGACCGCAAAACATAAATGCAGAGCACCTTTAAAGATCAAGGACTGACTAAACATTGTAATTGTCGGCGTTCTGGGAACGGAGGGTCCCCAGACTTGCCTACCTGCGCCCTGCGGCGTGGCTCGAGGAGGGGCCCACCACGGCCCATCTTCATCAACACAGACCCAAGACCCTCACGAGGGGCCAAGCCTCGCGGGGCAGACGACACGGAGCTTCCTCAGGCACGGCCTCATCAGGCTGGCTCGCGAGGAGGCGGAGAGATCAAGGCGGGGTACCTCACGAGGTGCCCGTGACGCAAGCCATGATGACCAAGGGCGCCAGGCTGGCGCCAGCCCGCGCAGTGTCCTCCTTTCCTCTTTGGTGCAAAGGGAGCAAGCGCAGGCGAGAGCATCAAGTAAAGGCACCCGTTTCGGTGCAACGAGACCAAGACCAGTCCAACGGCAGGGAGGAAGTCATTGTGGAGCCCAAGCCAGCATCACCACCAGAGCCTTTGGCAGGCAAGGACCAACTTTAGTCAGGATAAGTGTACCAGATGTTTCCCTTCAAAATGGCCAATTGTTGGCGCCCTTCCCGCTCAATATTTGGGAAGAGGCCCAGGGCCTTTGCCTATAAATAGGACTAGCCACCCCCAGGGTAGGGGGGCAATCAGGAAGGGAGAATCTAGAAGCCAAGAGAGAAACAAGCTAGGATAGGATCGAGTAGCATCACACAGAGAGAGAGAAGGGCGACTGAACTCCTCCCAGCAGTTCATTCCCCCAGCCAAGAACAGACCCTCGTGAGGCTGTTCTTCCTTGTATTGCTCATCATTATCAGCCCAAGAGGCAATCCACCACACCACACACTGGAGTAGGGTATTACACCACAACGGTGGCCCGAACCAGTATAAACCCTGTGTCTCTTGTGCTGTTCTTTCCATAGTTTAGATCTTAGCGAGGCGGAGGGGTGCAGGTAGGTAGAAGGTGAAATCTCCGTGCGCACCCCAGTGTTCGAACCTCAAGGGTCTGCCGGAACCCGAAATCTGACATTTGGCACGCCAGGTAGGGGTGCACCGGAGTTTTCCCTTCCGCCACCGCCACGACCTGCCCCGCGATGAGTAGCGCATCGCCCGCTCCGGCCGCCGGCGCCAGCACGGGGGCGAGGGGGCTCCGAGCCCTGGCCCCAGCCCTGCAATGGGTACAATGGCCAGACAAGTTCAAGCCAATGACGCCGCCGCGCTACAGCGGCGCGTCTGATCCGCTGGCCTTCTTGCTGGTGTACGAGGAGGCCATCCTCGAAGCTGGAGGTGATGATAGGGTCATGGCCAACTGGCTTCCCATGGCCCTCACCGGCACTCCGCGCGCATGGCTGCCCCACCTGCCGGCAGCCTCTGTGGCCTCTTGGGAAGAGCTCCGCAGCCTCTTCCTCGCCCACCACGCTACACCAACACCCCCAGTCGTCGCGGCCCTCCTGGGCAGCTCGCAGGCGCCGCCTACAAGTCACCACGTCAAGCCGTTCATCCGCCGGGTCAGTGTCGCTTCCACGCGGCAGGGGGCTCCCCCGGACCGGGCGGCGCCCAAGGCCGGCCTGACCTTCAGCTCGGAGAACCACCCCTCCAACTCGGCCTGCTCGGGTGCGCTCCCCATGCTGTGCACCCCCATCATCTGCCAGGTGGCCGTCACCAAAACTCTCATCAATGGCGGCGCGGGCCTCAGCGTGCTCTCCGTTGAGGCCTTCAACCTCCTCTGCATACCCCTGGAACGGCTGCAACCCAGCCGGCCCTTCTCAGGCGTTGGGGGCGGGTCATCCAGCTCCTTGGGACAGATCCGGCTCCCAGTAACCTTCGGCACCTACGACAACTTCCGCACGGAGCTGGTCGACTTCGACATCGCCCCCATCGGCCTCCCCTACAACGCCATCCTCGGCTATCCAGCGCTGGCCCAGTTCATGGCCGCGACGCACCCAGCGTACAACCTCATGAAGATGCCCGGGAGCAGCGGTGTCCTCACCGTGCATGGGGACACCGGAGACGCACTGCGAGTGCTCGAGCTCGGCTTCAAGACGGCGGCGTCGGCACAGCCCGCCGACTCGGAGACCCCCGAGCCCAAGGGGGCTGGACCCGCCAAGAAGAAACAGTTGTTCACCCAAGACAAGGCAGAAACCAAGCAGATACCCGTCGATGAGGACGAGTCCACCAATGCCACTTTCACCATAGGCGCCAACCTCGAGCCCGAGCAGGAGGAGGCCCTGGTCAGGTTCCTGCGCGCGAACAAGAAGGTATTCGCTTGGGAGCCTGACCAGTTGGCAGGGATCCCTAGGAGCGTAATCGAGCATCACCTCAACGTGTGCCCCAACGTGCGCCCTGTGAAGCAGAAGGCAAGGCGGCAGTCCACAGAAAAGCAGGCCCTCATCGTCCAAGAGACCCGCAAGCTAGAAGCCGCTGGGGTCATTCGCATGGTCCGATACCCGGATTGGTTGGCCAACCCTGTTGTTGTGCCAAAGAAGGGAGGGAAGGAGCGCATGTCTGTCGACTTCACCAACCTCAACAAGGCATGCCCGCAAGATCCGTTCCCGCTCCCCCGCATCGACCAGATCATCGATTCCACCACAGAATGCGACCTGCTATGCTTCTTGGATGCCTTCTGTGGGTATCACCAGATCAAGATGGCGGTAGAAGACGTCGAAAAGACAGCCTTCCTAACCCCATGTGGGGTGTACTGCTACACATGCATGCCATTTGGGCTGCGTAACGCAGGGGCGACCTTTCAGTGGCTGATGCACATCACCTTGGGCCCGCAGCTCGGGAAGAACGTCGGGGCTTACGTCGATGACATAGTGGTGAAGTCTCGGGAGGCCAGGACCCTGATACAAGACCTGGAGGAAACCTTCGCGAGCCTCAACGCAGTGAACCTGCGGCTCAACCCAGAGAAGTGTGTGTTCGGAGTCCCATCGGGCAAGCTCTTGGGTTTCCTCGTGTCCCACCGAGGCATCGAGGCTAACCCGGAAAAGGTCAAGTTGGTCGAGGACATTAGCCCGCCAAAGACCCTCAGAGAAATGCAGAAGCTCACTGGGCGCGTGACCGCGCTAGGGCGCTTCATCTCCAAGTTGGGGGAGCGAGCGCTGCCCTTCTTCCAGCTAATGAAGAAAAAGGGGCCCTTTGAATGGACTGAAGAGGCCGACAAGGCGTTCCAAGATCTCAAGAGATACCAGACCAGCCCTCCGGTCATGGTGGCTCCGCGCCCTCAAGAGCCCCTGGTGCTTTACCTCGCCGCCACTCCCTACTCCGCCAGCGCAGCCCTGGTGGCGGTTAGGGAGGAGCGTCGAATCAAAACCACAGCAGCAGCCCGGGACAAGGCAAAACAGGAACAAGGAAGGCCCACAGAAACCGCCACCGCGGCTAAGGAGGATCAGCCGCCGCAGAGGAGTGCACCGGAGGCGGAAGGGGCCCCTCTCCTAGATGGCCAGCCTCCGGAGGCCCCATCGCCTCAGGAGGCGCCATGGACTCCGGGGGGCGTCACCAGCACTGACGCACACAACCTCGTCGAGCACCCAGTGTACTTCGTCAGCACGGTGTTGCGGGACGTGAGGGCACGGTACCCCATGCCTCAGAAGCTCCTCCTCGCGCTACTGGTGGCCTCGCACAAGCTGCGGCACTATTTTCAGGGTCACCCCATCAAGGTCGTCTCGTCATACCCCTTGGAGAGAGTGCTCGGGAGCCCTAACTCAGCCGGAAGGGTCGCTGAGTGGAACATCGAACTGCAAGCGTTTCAGCTCGAATTCAGCACGACCAGAGTCATCAAGGGAGCAGCATTAGCGGATTTTGTGGCAGAATGGACGGAGGCCCCAGGCCTCAAGGCCGACGAGGATCGGTCCCTCTCCTCGGGAAGCGAGGCGCCAGAAGGCTGGGTCATGTACTTCGATGGGGCGTTCTCCAGGCATGGCGCTGGGGCTGGGGCAGTGCTCATATCACCCACTCAGGACAAGCTCTACTACGCTGTACAGCTCTGTTTCCAGCAAGGTGAAAAGGTCTCCAACAACATAGCGGAGTATGAAGGTCTAATAGCGGGCTTGAAGGCCGCAGCTGCCCTGGGGGTGAAACGCCTCACCATCAAGGGCGATTCGCAGCTCCTTGTAAATCTCTCCAACAAGGTGTATGAGCCGAAAGATGAGCACATGGAAGCCTACCTTGCGGAGGTCCGCAGGATGGAGAAGCAGTTCTGGGGGTTGGAGTTGCAGCATGTGCCCCGTGGCACCAATCAAGAGGCCGACGACATCGCCAAACGGGCGTCCAGGCAGTTACCTCAGGAGCCTGGCGTCTTCGAGGAGCGGCCCTTCAAGCCCTCAGCCCTGCCATCATTGTCAAACACGGCTCAGCCTCGGGAGGAGCTCCCCCAGCCACCTGCCTCAGGAGCCCCGGTCTGTGGCCCGGCCTCAGGAGCACGCCTGCTCCTGACGATGGAACCCCAGGAGGGGTGCTGGATCACGGAGCTCCGGAGTTACTTAACACAAGGGACCCTGCCAGAGAAGGAGGAGGAATCGGAGCGTGTGGCACGGCTGGCCACGGCATACTGCATCAATGATGGAGAGCTCTACCGAAAGCGACCAAACGATGTATCCCTGCGCTGCATCTCCAGGGAGCAAGGAAAGGAACTGCTGGAAGATATACAGGGCGGAGACTGTGGACATCATTCATCATCACGGACCCTCGTCGGCAAGGCGTTCCGCAGTGGGTTTTATTGGCCTACCGCACTCAATGATGCCGTCGAACTGGTGAAGGCTTGTGAGGCCTGCCAGTTCCACGCCAAGCAGATCCATCAGCCGGCAGGAGGCCTACAGACTATACCCCTTTCGTGGCCGTTCGCAGTCTGGGGGCGGGACATCCTGGGCCCGTTTCCTCGGGCGCCAGGGGGCTACAGCTACCTCTACGTCGCCGTGGACAAGTTCACCAAGTGGGCTGAAGTAGAGGCCGTCCGCACCATCCCCGCGGGTTCCGCGGTCAAGTTCATCATTGGCATCGTGAGCCGGTTCGGGGTGCCGAACCGCATTATCACAGACAACGGTTCGCAGTTCACCAGTAACCTCTTCAAAACATACTGTGCTAACCTTGGAACGCAGATATGCTACGCTTCGGTGGCGCACCCCCGAAGCAACGGCCAGGCCGAGCGAGCCAATGCAGAGGTCCTGAGGGGCCTCAAGACCAGGACGTTCAAGAAGAAGCTGGAGGCCTGCGGCAGAGGTTGGTACGACGAGCTTCAGTCCGTGTTGTGGTCCATCCGCACAACCGCGACCAAGCCGACTGGAGAGACCCCGTTCTTCCTGGTCTACGGAGCCAAAGCGGTCCTCCCTCACGAGGCCAGACGTTGCTCCGCACGGGTCCTGGCGTTCGACGAGGCGCAGCAGGACGCCATGTGGGGGATGGACCTCATGCTGGGGGAGGAACGTCGCCGAGAGGCCGCGCTGCGAGCGGCGAGGTACCAACAAGCACCGCGACGATATCACTGCCGCAACATCCGCCCCAGAACTCTCGAGGTAGGCGACCTCGTGCTCAGGCGGGTTCTCTCCAGGGAGGGACTGCACAAGCTCTCTCCCATGTGGGAGGACCCGTTCAAGGTTGTTCATGTTTCCAGGCCTGGCTCCGCGCGCTTGGAGACTCAGGAGGGGGTGCCGGTCCAGAACGCATGGAACATCCAGCACCTCCGGAGGTTCTACCCCTAAAAAGGCCCAGAGCCTGTGAAGAAGGCGAATGCCTGTGAAGATTATCCTTTTTGGAAAAGGCCCAGAGCCTGTGAAGAAGGCGAATGCCTGTGAAGATTATCCTTTTTGGAAAAGGCCCAGAGCCTGTGAAGAAGGCGAATGCCTGTGAAGATTATCCTTTTTGGAAAAGGCCCAGAGCCTGTGAAGAAGGCGAATGCCTATGAAGATTATCCTTTTTGGAAAAGGCCCAGAGCCTGTGAAGAAGGCGAATGCCTGTGAAGCCGTCGCGTTTGGGAAAAGGCCCGGAGCCTGTGAAGAGGGCAAATGCCCGTGAAGCCTGCTCCCCCCCAAGAAAGGCCCGGAGCCTGAGAAGAAGGCCAACGCCTGTGAAGCTCGCCGCCCGTGACACTCTCACATAATAATGAGTTGGGGCTGTACACGCCCCGGAGTCTCAAGAGTGCCGGCCTCAGGCCCTGGGGCTCCCTCCCACGCCCAGTGGCAGCACTTAGCTCCGTGCTGGTGAGAAGACGTCGAAGACTAGATTAGGTGCCGGACGCGGCTTTTTCATTTGCTTTTCGCAGTTGGCTTGTTCATTCTCATTCGAAGTTTTATTGAAGCTGTTGCCGTCTTTGACTTGTGGTTCTTCGACTTTTCACTCTCCTGCCTCGATTTCTCTTATGAAAGGCCTCGCGAGGAGGGCAGCCGAGCGCCCTCGTGAGTGTTTCCGTCCTAGTCGTTCAAAGGTTTCGCTACCTGGGTCCATTACAGGAGCACCCCTCCAGTTTGTGCCCCACGGGCACCGCGACACGAACGCAGGGCCTGGGTCGGTCACCCCCCCCCCACGCCTGGGGCTGGGAACTATCCACGCGCGGGCATGTAGCCGGAAGGCACGATAACGGAAGCAAAGTGATGATTAACAGCAATAACCCAAACACGCCCCCGCGGGGCTCCACGCTACTGTCTTTTTACGCAGGAAAAAGGAAAAGAAAGAACAAATCAGGCGCAGCTCGCCTCACACCGGCCTACAGGGAAGACTCGAGCTGCCTCCAGGGCTCAGGCAGACTCCCTCTCACGCTTCACCGAGGCGCGACGGCGGGCAGACGTGCTACCACCTCCCAAGCAGGTATGACGGCGTGGAGGCTGACCGCGGCCACCGCTAGAAGAGTCGCCGCCTGAAGAAGAACCGGTGAAGCTTGGGGAACCCTGAGCGTCGCCAATCACGCGAGCGCTGTCCTCTCCATCATCGTCGGGGCTGGGTCCCCGGCCGCGGTCGTCGTCCTCAGGGCAGCACCCTGCGCGGTGACCATCTTCCCCAAACACCCTCACGTAGAGGGTGGCATCACCGTCAAACTTGAAGTGCAGGGTGCACCGACGGCCCAGGCCACGCACGCGGGCAAACGTCTGCCAACCGCGGGTCAAGGCCAGGCTCCCGGCCGCGGAGACCTCCAGTGAAGCCCATGAGGCCCGGCTGCAGCAGCCGTCTGCCTGAAGCCAGAGGCCGCCTGGGGCGCCGGCCGGGAGCTCGCCGAGGAGGAAGCGAGGAAGTTGAAGCCGGGTGCTAGTCAGCTCAGCCGACCACATAATGAACTCCGGCAGCACCTCTGCAGCGCGAAAGCGCAGCCTAGGGGAACGCGCGACCGAAGCGCGCCCCCCGGCCGCAGCAGTCCGCCCATCACTGTGCTGGAAATCATCTCCACGGCCGCGGGGAGCTGCCGTGGAGGCCACAGGATGTTTGCGAGGACGCCCTCGGCCGCGCTTGGGCGGGAGAGAGGCAGGCTCAACCTGGCGAGCCTTCCCCTTCTCTGCGGCCGAGAACCTCCTCGACGGAGCCATGAAGAAGGAGAAGAAAGGGGGATGAACTGGAAGGGCGCGCGACGCTCCGTACTTATAGCCGGCGAGGGCCAACCGTCGGCCCCCACGATCGCAGGTAATCATGACCTGCTTTGCATGCAGGGACTTGTCCAATCCATGCAGTTGCCGAGGTGCCGTGGGGAAGTGGAGACGCCCATGTCCAATCAACCGCCATGCGGCGCCCAAGGCTGCAGGCTGTTAGGGCTTGCGGCGCTTCGCTCTTGCCCTTTCGCCTCCCTGCACGGCCAAGTCCGGGCGCGCCTTGGGCCCGGCGGCTACTATCGGCGTTCTGGGAACGGGGTCCCTAGACTTGCCTGCCTGTGGCCTGCAGCGTGGCTCGAGGAGGGGCCCAGCACGGCCCATCTTCATCAACACAGACCCAAGACCCTCGCGAGGGGCCAAGCCTCGCAGGGAGGACGACACGGAGCTTCCTCAGGCACGGCCTCATCAGGCTGGCTCGCGAGGAGGCGGAGAGATCAAGGCGGGGTACCTCACGAGGTGCCCGTGACGCAAGCCATGACGACCAAGGGCGCCAGGCGGGCGCCAGCCCGTGCATTGTCCTCCTTTCCTCTTTGGTGCAAAGGGAGCAAGCGCAGGTGAGAGCATCAAATAAAGGCACCCGTTTCAGTGCAACGAGACCAAGACCAGTCCAACGGCAGGGAGGAAGTCATTGTGGAGCCCAAGCCAGCGTCACCACCAGATCCTTTGGCAGGCGAGGACCAACTTTAGTCAGGATAAATGTACCAGATGTTCCCCTTCAAAATGGCCAATTGTGGGCGCCCTTCCCCCTCAATATTTGGGAAGAGGCCCAGGGCCTTTACCTATAAATAGGACTAGTCACCCCTAGGGTAGGGGGCAATCAGGAAGGGAGAATCTAGAAGCCAAGAGAGAAACAAGCTAGGATAAGATCGAGTAGCATCACACAGAGAGAGAGAAGGGCGACTGAACTCCTCCCAGCAGTTCATCCCCCCAGCCAAGAACAGACCCTCGCAAGGCTGTTCTTCCTTGTATTGCTCATCATCATCAGCCCAAGAGGCAATCCACCACACCACACACTGGAGTAGGGTATTACACCACAACGGTGGCCCGAACCAGTATAAACCCTGTGTCTCTTGTGCTGTTCTTTCCATGGTTTAGATCTTAGCGAGGCGGAGGGGTGCAGGTAGGTAGAAGGTGAAATCTCCGTGCGCACCCCAGTGTTCGAACCTCAAGGGTCTGCCGGAACCCAAAATCCGACAGTAATTCATGGTAAAAGAGATCCAATCATAGTCACACCCAATATAAATTAATAGTGATGAATGCAAATGATAGTTGTGCTCTCCAGCTAGTGCTTTTTAATAAGAGGGTGATGACTCAACATAGAAGTAAATGGATAGGCCCTTCGCAGAGGGAAGCATGGATTTGTAGAGGTGCCAGAGCTCGGTTTTGAAATACAGATAAATTGCATTTTGAGCGGTATACTTTCATTGTCAATGTAACAACTAAGAGATGGCGATATCTTCCATGCTAAACACATTATAGGCGGTTCCCAAACAGAATGGTAAAGTTTATACTCCCCCTCCACCAACAAGCATCAATCCATGACTTGCTCGAAACAACGAGTGTCTCCAACATACATCACGTCCCAGGGGGAGTTTTGTTTGCAATTAATTTTGATTTAGTTTGCATAAAGCATGGGACTGGGCATCCCGGTGACCAGCCATTTTCTCGTGAATGAGGAGCAGAGTCCACTCCTCTTGAGAATAACCCGCCTAACACTGAAGATAAGGACAGCCTTGGTTGATACATGAGCTATTCGAGCATACAAAACAGAATGTTTATTTGAAGGTTTAGAGTTTGGCACATACAAATTTACTTGGAACGGCAGGTAGATACCGCATATAGGAAGGTATGGTGGACTCATCTGGAATAACTTTGGGGTTTAAGGGATTGGATGCACCAGCAGTATTCCCGCTTAGTACAAGTGAAGGTTAGCAAAAGACTGGGAAGCGACCAACTAGAGAGCGACAACAGCCATGTACATGCATTAAAATTAATAAAAATTGGATGCAAGCATGAGTAGGATATAATCCACCATGAACATAAATATCATGAAGGCTATGTTGATTTTGTTTCAACTACATGCGTGAACATGTGCCAAGTCAAGTCAGTTAAATCATTCAAAGGAGTATACCACCCCATCATACCACATCATAATCATCGCAATAGCATGTTGGCACACAAGGTAAATCATTATAACTCATAGCTAATCAAGCATGGCACAAGCAACTATGATCTCTAGTTGTCATTGCAAACATGTTTATTCATAATAAGCTGAATCAAGAACGAGGGACTCATCATATTTACAAAAACAAAAGAGGTGGAATTCATACCAGCTTTTCTCATCTCAGTCAGCCCATCATATATCATCATAATTGCCTTTCACTTGCACGATCGAACAGTGTGAATAATAATAAGGGTGCATGTGCATTGGACTAAGCTGGAATCTGTGAGCATTCAATAAACAGGAGAAGACAAGGCAATATGGGCTCTTGGTTAAATCAACAATAATGCATATAGGAGCCACTTCAACAATTTAATTATGGTCTTCTCCTACTGACCCCCATAGAAAAGAAAAGAAATAAAACTATTTACACGGGAAAGCTCCCAACAAGCAAAAGAAGAACGGGAAATATTTTTGGGTTTTCTTTTTAATTATTACTACTACAGCAGAAAAATAAACTACTACTAATTTTTTTGGTTTTTCTTAAGGTTTAACAAACACACAAGAAGAAAGCAGGAAAAAGAAAATAAACTAGCATGGATATTACAGTGAAAGAGTATGAGCACCGACATCTAGTAATGAGTGTGTGTGAGCATAAATGTAATGTCGGTGAGAAATACGTACTCCCCCAAGCTTAGGCTTTTGGCCTAAGTTGGTCTATTGCCAGGGATAGCCTGGCGGGTACCCGTAGATGTAGCTGGGGTCGTACTGCGATGAAGAATAGTTGGGATCATACTGTGATGAAGAAGAAGACTCTGACTGCCACTGGCTGACAGTCATCTCTGGATCCCAAGAATAAACAGATTGTCGTGGAGGCTCATCTTGTGGTTCCTGTTCCGGGGCTGGTGCAGGATTCTTGTAAGCTTGGATGGCAGCCCACGTAACGAGATAGGGTCCTACAAAATTAAACAAAGAAGGAGCAGGCAATGTAATAGTTTCAGGATAATGTTTATCAAAGTATAACTTATATTTGAGCTCTCCATTCCTATCCTTAACAAGAAAAGCATGAGCTATCATGCTCTTATAGTCTAGATAAGCATTAGGCAGCAATTTTTCTTCTCTCTTATAATGCCTAATAGCTATGTTAAAGTGTGCAGCAAGGCGAGAAGCATAAATGCCTCCAAAGATGGGGCCTTTAGTTCGGTTCAGGCTCAACCGCCTAGCAATAGTTCCGCCCATACTGACAGTGTTGTCGCGGTATAAACCATGGAACAAAATAATAATATCAGGAACACTAAGGTTCCCACAGTTCCAATGACCAATCAAGCATCGACTAGCAAATAAAGCAAAATAGCGTAACACAGGAAAATGTATGCTAGTGATTCTTGCATCAGAAACCTTCCTGGTTTCTCCCATAGAGATAAGGTTAATAAATGGTTCCAACTCTTTACGAGGTGGTTCCTCTAAGATACCATCAGGAGGTATGTTGCAGACTACGCAAAATTCAGACAATGGCATTTTCTTCACAACGTCATATAAATGAAACTCTACTGAAGGAGGTGACTCTTTAGGGAAAAAGTAGAAGTTTTGCACAAAAGTATTTGTGAGTAAGAGATACTGTGGACGTTGGTCGCGGTCGAAGTCGGTGAGGCCAGCATTCTTAATCAATGAATAGAAATCCTCATAAATCCCGGCCTCTCTCAAGAAATTATCAGAAGGCCATTCACACGGCCGGATCTCCGCGGTACGAGGCAAATTATATTTGGGCCTTTGAGCTTCTTCATTTTGTTTATCCTTTGAGCTTCGGCTCGATGAACCCCTCAAAAGTCTCCACATTATTTTTCTGAAATAATCTGAAATTTTTAGTAACTTCAAACAAAAGTGAACCAACTTCAATAAAACTGATAGCAACTACTCCTACGAGTGCCTAGAGCCTATATCAAGCATTAGAACTACTTGGAACCATATAAAATTGATATGCAAGCTCAAGAACATGGTCACCTATGCAGCACAAATTTGGAAAGAATAAAGCACTAGAACAAAAACTAATTGGACCAATGGAGGAGTCACATACCAAGGAACAATCTCCCCAAGCAGTTTTGTGAGAGGTGCTTTGAGCAAGGAGATCGAAAATCATAGCAAAAGTGGCCGGAACTCGTGCTTGAGTTGGTTTTTCGGGTTTGTGTGAGACAGAGGAAGAAGATGGGTGCTGGGATAAGTGGAGGAGGGACATCTTGGGTCCACGAGGCAGGGGGGCGCGACCTAGAGGGGGGGGCTCCCACCACCCTCGTGGCCAGGTGGCAGCTCCTCTCGCGGTAATTTTTGCACAGTAAATCCTCAAATATTCCCGAAAAAATCATATTAAATTGGCATGTCATTCTGAGGACTTTTCTTTTCGGGATATTTCTATATTGCACGGATAAGTCAGGAAATAGACAGAAAAATACTATTTTTACTTTATTTCTACTAATTAACAGAAAATATAGAGAGGGTACAGAAGGTTGTGCTTCTAGTTTCATCCATCTCATGCTCATCAAAAAGAATCCACTAACAAGGTTGATCAAGTCTTGTTAACAAACTCATTCTGAAAATCATGAAACCAGAGAAATTTCGAATAACACTAAGTTACCTCAACGGGGATATGCACATCCCCTATAATAAGTATATCATATTTCTTTTTGACAGTAGGAAGAGGAAATTCAAAACCTCCAATTATAATCGATGGAATTTTTCCAATGGAGTTGATACTATGAACTTGAGGTTGTTTCCTCGGAAAGTGTACCGTATGCTCATTACCATTAACATGAAAAGTGACATTACCTTTGTTGCAATCAATAACAGCCCTTACAGTATTAAGAAAAGGTCTTACAAGAATAATAGACATACTATCATCCTCGGGAATATCAAGAATAACAAAGTTCGTTAAAATAGTAACGTTTGCAACCACAACAGGCACTTCCTCACAAATACCGACAGGTATAGCAGTTGATTTATCAGCCATTTGCAAAGATATTTCGGTAGGTGTCAGCTTATTCAAGTCAAGTCTACGATAGAAAGAGAGAGGCATAACACTAACACCGGCTCCAAGATCACATAAAGCAGTTTTGATATAATTTCTTTTAATGGAGCAAGGTATAGTAGGTACTCTGGGGTCTCCAAGTTTCTTTGGTATTCCACCCTTAAAAGTATAATTAGCAAGCATGGTGGAAATCTCAGCTTCCGGTATCTTTCTTTTATTAGTAATGATATCCTTCATATATTTAGCATAAGGATTTGTTTTGAGCACATCAGTTAATCGCATACGCAAAAAGATAGGCCTAATCATTTCAGCAAAGCGAAATCCTCATCATCCTTTTTCTTGGATGGTTTTGGAGGAAAAGGCATGGGTTTCTGAACCCAAGGTTCCCTTTCTTTACCATGTTTCCTAGCAACAAAGTCTCTTTTATCATAACGTTGATTCTTTGATTGTGGGTTATCAAGATCAACAGTAGGTTCAATTTCTACATCATTATCATTACTAGGTTGAGCATCATCATGAACATCATCATTAATATTTTCATTAGGTTCATGTTCATTACCAGATTGTGTTTCAGCATCAGACATAGAGATATCATTTGGATTATCAGGTGGTTCAACAATAGGTTCACTAGAAGTTTGCACGGTTCTATCATTTTTCTTCTTCTTTTTAGAAGAACTAGGAACATCAATATTATTTCTTTGAGAATCTTGCTCGATTCTCTTAGGGTGGCCTTCAGGATACAAAGGTTCCTAAGTCATTCTACCAGTTCTAGTAGCCACTCTAACAGCATAATCATTTTTCTTACTATTCATTTCATCAAGCACTTCTTTTTGAGCTTTAAGCACTTGTTCTACTTGAGTGGTAACCATAGAAGCATGTTTGCTAACAAGTTTAAGTTCACCTTTAATATTAGACATATAATCACCCAAGCGTCTAATCATATAAGCATTTTCTTTTAATTGTCTACCAAAATAAGCATTGAAGTCGTCTTGCTTAAACATAAAGTTATCAAACTCATCCAAGCACTGACTAGCAATTTTAGTAGGAGGAACTTCAGCTTTATCATATCTATAGAGAGAATTTACCTTTACTACCTGTGTCGGGATATCGGGATCAGGAGGTTTTTCAATAAATAAGGAATTGAGATCATAAGTTTCTTCGACAGGTGGTAGATTAAGACCATGTATTTCTTCAATAGGAGGTAAATTCTTAACATCTTCAACTTTAATACCTTTCTCTTTCATAGATTTCTTTGCCTCTTGCATATCTTAGGGACTGAGAAATAGAACACCTCTCTTCTTCGGAGTTGGTTTAAGAATAGGCTTAGTAATTGGAGCAGGAGCTGGCTCAGGAGGTGCCCAATTATTTTCATTTGTCAACATATTATTCAATAGAATTTCAGCTTCATCCGGTGTTCTTTCCCTGAAAAGAGAACCAACACAACTATCTAGGTAATCTCTGGAAGCATTGGTTAGTCCATTATAAAAGATATCAAGTATTTCAGGTTTCTTAAGAGGATGATAAGGCAAAGCATTAAGTAACTTGAGAAGTCTCCCCCAAGCTTGTGGGAGACTCTCTTCTTTAATTTGCACGAAGTTGTATATTTCCCTCAAAGCAGCTTGTTTCTTATGAGCAGGGAAATATTTAGCACAGAAGTAATAAATCATATCCTGGGGACTACGCACACAACCAGGATCAAGAGAATTAAACCATATCTTAGCATCACCCTTTAATGAGAACGGAAATATTTTGAGTATATAAAAGTAATGCGATCTCTCATCATTAGTAAACAGGGCGGCTATATCATTTAACTTAGTAAGATGTGCCACAACAGTTTCAGATTCATAGCCATAAAATGGATCAGATTCGACCAAAGTAATTATATCAGGATCAACAGATAATTCATAATCCTTATCAGGAACACAAATAGGTGAAGTAGCAAAAGCAGGGTCGGGTTTCATTTTATCTCTAAGTGATTCTTTGTTCCATTTAACTAATAACCTCTTAAGCTCATATCTATCCCTGCAAGCTAAAATAGCGGCAGAAGATTCCATATCAAAAAGATAGCCCTCAGGAATAACAGGCATATTTTCATCATCACTATCATCATCGTATTCAGATTCAATAATTTCTTTTTCTCTAGCCCTAGCAATTTGTTCATCAAGAAATTCACTAAGGGGCACAGTAGTATCAGGCATAGAAGCAGTTTCATCATAAGTATCATGCATAGCAGAAGTGGCATCATCAATAACATGCGACATATCGGAACAAATAGCAGAAGTAGGTTTAGGTGTCGCTAGCTTACTCATAACAGAAGGTGAATCAAGTGCAGAGCTAGATGGCAGTTCCTTACCTCCCCTTGTAGTTGAGGGATAAATTGTTGTCTTAGCGTCTTTCAAGTTCTTCATAGTGTCCAGCAGATATAAATCCCAAGTGACTCAAAAAATAGAGCTATGCTCCCCGGCAACGGCGCCAGAAATTGGTCTTGATAACCCACAAGTATAGGGGATCGCAACAGCTTTCGAGGGTAGAGTATTCAACCCAAATTTATTGATTCGACACAAGGGGAGCCAAAGAATATTCTCAAGTATTAGCAGCTGAGTTGTCAATTCAACCACACCTGGAAACTTAGTATCTGCAGCAAAGTGTTTAGTAGCACAGTAATATGATAGTGATGGTAGCGGCAACAAAAGTAAAGACAGAAAAAGTAATGTTTTTGGTATTTTGTAGTGATTGTAACAGTAGCAACGGGAAAGTAAATAAGCAAGAACCAGTATATGGAAAACTCGTAGGCACCGGATCAGTGATGGATAATTATGCCGGATGCGGTTCATCATGTAACAGTCATAACATAGGGTGACACAGAACTAGCTCCAATTCATCAATGTAATGTAGGCATGTATTCCGTATATACTCATACGTGCTTATGGAAAAGAACTTGCATGACATCTTTTGTCCTACCCTCCCGTGGCAGTGGGGTCCTATTGGAAACTAAGGGATATTAAGGCCTCCTTTTAATAGAGAATCGGAACAAAGCATTAGCACATAGTGAATACATGAACTCCTCAAACTAAGGTCATCACTGGGAGTGGTCCCGATTATTGTCACTTAGGGGTTGCCGGATCATAACACATAGTAGGTGACTATAGACTTGCAAGATAGGATCAAGAACTCACATATATTCATGAAAACATAATAGGTTCAGATCTGAAATCATGGCACTCGGGCCCTAGTGACAAGCATTAAGCATAGCAAAGTCATAGCAACATCAATCTCAGAACATAATGGATACTAGGGATCAAACCCTAACAAAACTAACTCGATTACATGATAAATCTCATCCAACCCATCACCATCCAGCAAGCCTACAATGGAATTACTAACGCACGGCGGTGAACATCATGAAATTGGTGATGGAGGATGGTTGATGATGACGACGGTGATGAATCCCCCTCTCCGGAGCCCCGAACGGACTCCAGATCAGCCCTCCCGAGAGGTTTTAGGGCTTGGCGGCGGCTCCGTATCGTAAAACGCAATGATTTCTTCTCTCTGATTTTTTTCTCTCCGAAAGCAAATATATAGAGTTGGAGTTGGCGTCAGAGGGTATCCAGGGGGCCCAGGAGGTAGGGGGCACGCCCTAGAGGGGGGGCGCGCCCCCCACCCTCGTGGACAGGGTGTGGGTCCCCTGGTCTTCATCTTTGGCGAGGATTTTTTATTATTTTTTCTAAGATGTTCCGTGGAGTTTTAGGTCATTCCGAGAATATTTGTTTTCTGCACATAAAACAACACCATGGTAATTCTGCTGAAAACAACGTCAGTCCGGGTTAGTTCCATTCAAATCATACAAGTGAGAGTCCAAAACAAGGACAAAAGTGTTTGGAAAAGTAGATACGACAGAGACGTATCACCCACTAAGACCGCAACATGCCTAATGGCTAAAGTTGACATGGGATGGCTTTGGCATCGCCGTTTAGCCCATGTCAATATGAGATCTTTGCAAAGTCTTCTCAAGGGGGACCATTTCCATGCTTGCAGTGCTTGTATTGAAGGAAAGCTACATGAGAAGGCTCACCCTCCCACGACTATCATTTACTCGGAGAGGCCTTTGGAGCTCCTTCACTTGGATCTCTTTGGGCCTCCATCCTTTGATAGTCTTGGGGGTAGAAAGTATTGCTTGGTGATTGTGGATGATTATTCAAGATACACTTGGGTATACTTCTTCAAGAGGAAGAGTGAGACCCAATAAACCGTCATTGACTTTGCAAATGATGCTCAACGCCAACACAATGCAAATATCTTGACGATAAGAAGTGACAACAACACCGAGTTCAAGAACTACTCCTTGCATGAGTTTCTTAGTGATGAGGGGATCAAGCATCAATATTCTGCACCATACACCCCTCAACAAAATGGTGTGGCAGAGAGGAAGAACCGGACGTTGATGGATGCGGCAAGGACCATGATGGCGAAGTTCAAGTCTCCATACAACTTTTGGGCCGAAGCCATCAACACCGCGTGTCATGCATCCAATCGGCTCTATCTCCTCAAAGGCTTGAACAAGAGATACTCACCGGTAACAAGCCCAACCTCAAGTACTTTCGGGTGTTCGGGTGTAAGTGTTTCATTCTCAAGAAAGGTGTTCGTTTGTCTAAATTTGAGGCTAGAGCTCAGGAGGGCATATTTGTTGGCTATTCTACAAACTCTCATGCTTACTATGGTGTTTGATGAGAATAACGGTTCCCAAGTGGAGCAAAGTGGCACTTGTGATGTAGGTGATGAAATTCCTCCCCAAGACATAAGAAGAATGGGTGTTAGTTTTATCCTACCCATTGAGGAACCCCTTGTGGCCGAAGGAGAAGGACAATGTTCCACTCAAGTGGAACCATCACCAACCCAAGGCCCACACACTTCCGAAGAACAAGGTCAAGGCCCTCAACCGCATGAAAAAGACCAAGGGCAAGATCAACCTCAAGATGGTATTAAACCACCAAGTGATGCCCAAGGTCAAGTTCTCTCCTCCGAGCAAGTTCAAGATCAAGAGCAAGCTCAAGATCAAGAACAAGCTCAAGATGATGCTCAAGATGATCAAGTAACCGCTCCTCAACTCACTCTCGAGGAGGAATTGGAGCGTCGTGCCGCCAAGATTGCATCCAAGCTATCTACCAAGGGTCATCTCATGACAAATGTGCTTGGTAGCATACGAAAGGGGGTAAGCACACGTAGACAATTGGCAAACTATTGTGAACATCACACGTTTGTCTCTTGTGTGGAACCCCAAAAGGTCTATGAGGCGCTCGAAGATCTGGATTGGCTTAATGCATGAAGAACTCAACAACTTCGAGCACAACAAGGTGTGGAGATTGGTGCCAAGGCCAACGGGGAACCATAATGTCATTGGAACCAAGTGGATATTCAAGAACAAGCAAGATGCTCATGGAATTATTGTCCGCAGCAAGGCTCGCTTGGTAGCTCAAGGCTACTCCCAAGTCGAGGGTATCGACTATGGTGAGACCTTTGCTCCCGTTGCTTGCCTTGAATCTATTCGTTTGTTGATTGCTTATGCTTCTCATCATAACTTCAAGTTGCAACAAATGGATGTGAAGAGTGCTTTTCTTAATGGTCCTATTAATGAGTTGGTGTATGTCAAACAACCCCCCGGGTTCGAGGATCCCTATTTCCCTGATCATGTGTACCAACTCGATAAGGCACTCTATAGCCTTAAACAAGCCCCACGTGCATGGTATGACCACCTTACCGAGTTGTTGCAAGATCGTGAGTTTTAAATTGGGAACATCGACCCCACTCTTTTTACTAAGAAGGTCAAAGGGGAGTTGTTTGTGTGGCAACTATATGTTGATGACATTATCTTTGGTTCTCCTAACAAAGCTTTCAATGAGGAATTTGCCGCTCTCATGACCTCAAAGTTCAAGATGTCCATGATGGGAGAGTTGAAGTTCTTTCTCGGGTTCGAAGTCAAGCAACGAAGAGAAGGAACCTTCATCAACCAAGCCAAATACACTCAAGACATGCTCAAGATATTCAAGCTAAGTGATGTCAAGCCGGCTTCCACTCCAATGCCTGTCAAATGCCAACTTGACATAGATCCTAATGGTAAAGCGGTGGATCAAAAGGTATATTGCTCCATGATTGCCTCCTTTCTTTACCTTTGTGCATCTAGACCAGATATCATGTTGAGTGTGGGAATTTGTGCACGGTTTCAAGCCGCACCTAAGGAAAGCCACTCTGTAGCGGTCAAGCGAATCTTTCGATATTTGGCTCTGATACGTCTCCAACGTATCTATAATTTTTTATTGTTCCATACTATTATATTATCTGTTTTGGATGTTAATGGGATTTATTTTACACTTCTATATTATTTGGTACTAACCTATTAACCGGAGGCCCAACCCAAATTGCTGTTTTTTTTGCCCATTTTAGTGTTTCGCAGAAAAGGAATATCAAACGGAGTCCAAATGGAATGAAACCTTCGGGAGTGTGATTTTTGGAACAAACGTGATCCAGAGGACTTGGAGTGGACGTCAAGCAATCAACGAGGCGGCCACGAGGCAGGGGGGCGCGCCTACCCCCTAGGCGCGCCCTCCCCCTCGTGGCTCAACCAACCTACTTTGTCCTCCTATATATGTTCACGTACCCCGAAAACATCCAGGAGCACCACGAAACCCTATTTCCACCGCTGCAACCTTCTGTACCCAAGAGATCCCATCTTGGGGCCTTTTTCGAAGCTCCGCCAGAGGGGGCATTGATCACGGAGGGCCTCTACATCAACTCCATGGCCCCTCTGATGATGTGTGAGTAGTTTACCTCTGACCTTCGGGTCCATAGTTATTAGCTAGATGGCTTCTTCTCTTTCTTTGGATCTCAATACAAATTTCTCCTCGATTCTCTTGGAGATCTATTCGATGTAATCTTCTTTTGCGGTGTGTTTGTCGAGATCCGATGAATTATGGGTTTATGATCAAGATTATCTATGAACAATATTTGAATCTTCTCTGAATTCTTTTATGTATGATTGGTTATCTTTGTAAGTCTCTTTGAATTATCAGTTTGGTTTGGCCTACTAGATTGATCTTTCTTGCAATGGGAGAAGTGCTTAGCTTTGGGTTCAATCTTGTGGTGCTCGATGCCAGTGACAGAAAGGGAAACGACACTTATTGTATTGTTGCCATCGAGGATAAAAAGATGGGGTTTATATCATATTGCATGAGTTTATCCCTCTACATCATGTCATCTTACTTAAAGAGTTACTCTGTTCTTATGAGCGTAATACTCTAGATGCATGCTGGATAGCGGTTTATGTGTGGAGTAATAGTAGTAGATGTAGGCAGGAGTCGGTCTACTTATCACGGATGTGATGCCTATATACATGATCATGCCTAGATATTCTCATAACTACTTACGCTGCTTTGCTGCATCACCCTTTCCTCTTCAAGGGAAAACCAACGCATGCTCAAGAGGTAGCAAGAAGAATTTCTAGAGCCGTTGCCGGGGAGATCTACAACAAGTCAAGACATACCAAGTACCCATCACAACTCTTATCCTTCGCATTACATTATTTGCCATTTTCCTCTCGTTTTCCTCTTCCCCACTTCACCCTTGCCGTTTTATTCGCCCTCTTTGCATTCGCCTCTTTTCTGCTTGCTTCGTCGTTATGGCTAGTCCTTTATCTACTCCTTTGTCTCCCGAGAATGAAGTTCTTAATTTTAAACAAAGGGAGGGAGAAAATCTAAAAGATGCTTGGTACAGAATTTTTAATGCGCAAAATAGATCTACTAGGAAGCAATCTACTTCCGTTCTTCTTCGCAATTTTTATGTAGGCATCACTCTTTGGAATAGATATATTCTTGATACCATTACCGGAGGAAATTTCTTGGGTATCCATACTTTTGATTCTTATAATGCTATGATAGATTTGTTTGGCCCACCACCTCTTTTGGTTAATGGCACTATTTTAACTTTGGAACACGTGATGCAACGGCTTGAAATTATTGAAAATAAAGTTGCCACCGTAGAGTTGATTGAAAATTTGGATAGAAAGATCCATAACCAAATTACCCAATACGGATCTAAGGTAGGAGTTGCTCTTAAATTTTTTAAAGAAAAGGAACCTATGGTTAATGAGCAGATAGATCAAGATTCCACTAGAATTGATAAAATTGAGGATATTATTACCAACCTAGGGTATGCCTTTTATTCCGTGAAAAATACTCCTTCTAATGCTAAGATTGCCAAATTGATGTATGTTCCTAAAAATAAGGGTGAAACTTCTAGTAAAAGAAATGCGGACCTCAAATCCATAAGTGTTCACCCCAACTTTCTCACCATCCTTAAGGAACCTTTTGCTACAAATGATTTTCTCGTTTTCGTTCCTAGGAGTTTGATAATTAATAAAAAGAAAGAAACACCTAGGAGTTATAGGTGTCTTATTGAAGAATTTCCTACCAAAGATGGCAATACCTAGATCTATCCTTGCTTTTATACCTAGCTAGGGGCGTTAAACGATAGCGCTTGTTGGGAGGTAACCCAATTTTATTTTTTATTCCTTGCTTTTTGTTACTGTTTAGTAATAAATAATTTATCTAGACTCTGTTTTGGTTGTGTTTTTTGTGTTTAATTAGTGTTTGTGCCAAGTAGAACCGTTGGGAAGACTTGGGGAAAGTCTTTTTGATCTTGCTGTAAAAACAGAAACTTTAGCGCTCATGATAATTGCTGCCATTTTTTATTGGAGAGTGCTATTTAGTTAATTATTTTTGAAGATGATTAATAGATAAATTCCACACGTCCATAAATTTATTTTAGAATTTTTGAGGTTCCAGAAGTATTCGAACCTACAGATTACTACAGACTGTTCTGTTTTTGACAGATTCTGTTTTTCGTGTGTTGTTTGCTTATTTTGATGATTCTATGGCTAGTAATAGAGTTTATGAACCATAGAAAAGTTGGAATACAGTAGGTTTAACACCAATATAAGTAAATAATGAGTTCATTACAGTACCTTGAAGTGGTGGTTTGTTTTCTTTTACTAACGGAGCTCACCAAGATTTTTAAGTTTTGTGTTGTGAAGTTCTCAAGTTTTGGGTAAAGATTTGATGGATTATGGAACAAGGAGTGGCAAGAGCCTAAGCTTGGGGATGCCCAAGGCACCCCAAGGTAAAATCCAAGGACACCAAAAAGCCTAAGCTTGGGGATGCCCCGAAAGGCATCCCCTCTTTCGTCTTCGTCCATCGGTAACTTTACTTGGAGCTATATTTTTATTCGCCACATGATATGTGTTTTGCTTAGAGCGTCTTGTATGATTTGAGTCTTTGCTTTTTAGTTTAGCACAATCATCCTTGCTGTACACACCTTTTGGGAGAGACACACATGAATTGGAATTTATTAGAATACTCTATGTGCTTCACTTGTATCTTTTGAGTTGGATAATTTTTGCTCTAGTGCTTCGCTTATATCTTTTATAGCACGACGGTGGTTCTATTTTATAGAAATAATTGATCTCTCATGCTTCACTTATATCATTTTGAGAGTCCTTTAGAACAGCATGGTAATTCACTTTGGTTATAAATTTTAAATGCTAAGAGAAGTTGGATGCTTGATAGATTGTTTTGAGATATAAAGGTGGTAATATTAGAGGTGTGCGAGTTTAGTAATTGTGAAATTGATGAATACTTGTGTTGAAGTTGGCAAGTCCCGTAGCATGCACGTATGGTAAACATTATGTGACAAATTTGAAGCATGGGGTGTTCTTTGATTGCTTTCCTTATGAGTGGTGGTTGGGGACAAGCGATGGTCTTTTCCTACCAATCTATCCCCCTAGGAGCATGCGTGTAGTGCTTGGTTTTGATGACTTGTAGATTTTTGCAATAAGTATGTGAGTTCTTTATGACTAATGTTGAGTCCATGGATTACACGCACTCTCACCCTTCTATCATTGTTAGCCTCTTCGATATCGTGCATTGCCCTTTCTCACCATGAGAGTTGGTGCGAACTTCGCTGGTGCATTCAAACCCCGTGATATGATACGCTCTATCACACATAAGCCTCCTTATATCTTCCTCAAAACAGCCACCATACCTACCTATTATGGCATTTCCATAGCCATTCTGAGATATATTTCCATGCAACTTTCCACCATTCCATTTATTATGACACGCATCATCATTGTCATATTGCTTTGCATGATCATGTAGTTGACATCGTATTTGTGGCAAGGCTACCATGCTTAATTTTTCATACATGTCACTCTTCATTCATCGCAATCCTGGTACACCGCTGGAGGCATTCACATAGAGTCATATTTTGTTCCAAGTATCGAGTTGTAATTCTTGAGATGTAAGAAAATAAAAGTGTGATGATCATCATTAGAGCATTGTCCCACGTGAGGAAAGGATGATGGAGACTATGATTCCCCCACAAGTCGGGATGAGACTCCGGACGAAAAAAAAGAAAAGAGGCCAAAAGAAAGAAAGAAAAGAAAGAAGGCCCAAAAAAGGAGAACGAGAGAAAAAGAGAGAAGGGACAATGTTACTATCCTTTTTCCACAATTGTGCTTCAAAGTAGCACCATGATCTTCATGATAGAGAGTGTCTTATTTTGTCACTTTCATATACTAGTGGGAATTTTTCATTATAGAACTTGGCTTGTATATTACAATCATGGGCTTCCTCAAATGCCCTAGGTCTTCATGAGCAAGCGAGTTGGATGCACACCCACTTAGTTTCTTTGATGAGCTTTCATATATTTATAGCTCTAGTGCATCCGTTGCATGGCAATCCCTACTCCTTGCATTGACATCAATATGTGGGCATCTCCATAGCCCATTGATTAGCCGCGTCAATGTGAGATTTTCTCCCTTTTTGTCTTCTCACACAACCTCAATCATCATATTCTATTCCACCCATAGTGCCATGTCCATTGCTCGCGCTCATATATTGCGTAAAAGTTGAAAGAGTTTGAAAAGGCTAAGTATGAAACAATTGCTTGGCTTGTCATCGGGGTTGTGCATGATGAGAGCATTTTGTGTGATGAAAATGAAGCATGGCCAAACTATATGACTTTGTAGGGATAAGTTTTCTTTGGCTATGGTATTTTGATAAGACATAATTGCTTGATTAGCATACTTGGAGTATTACTATTTTTATGTCAACAACAAACTTTTATGTTGAATCTTTCGGATCTGAACATTCATGCCACAATAGAGAAAAAATACATTGAAGAATATTCTAGAAAGCATTCCACATCAAAAATTCTTTTTTTATCATTTACCTACTCGAGGACGAGCAGGAATTGAGCTTGGGGATGCTGATACATCTCCAACGTATCTATAATTTTTTATTGTTCCTTGCTATTATATTATCTGTTTTGGATGTTAATGGGCTTTATTTTACACTTTTATATTCTTTTTGGGACTAACCTATTAACCGGAGGCCCAGCCCAAATTGTTGTCTTTTTGCCTATTTAAGTGTTTCGCAGAAAAGGAATATCAAACGGAGTCCAAACGGAATGAAAACTTCGGGAGCGTGATTTTTGGAACAAACGTGATCTATAGGACTTGGAGTGGACGTCAAGCAATCAACGAGGCGACCACGAGGCAGGGAGCGCGCCTACCCCCCTGGGCGTGCCCTCCCCCCTCGTGGGCCCCTCGTGGCTCAACCGACCTACTTCTTCCTCCTATATATGTTCACATACCCCGAAAACATCCGGAGGCACCACGAAACCCTATTTCCACTGCCGCAACCTTCTGTGCCCAAGAGATCCCATCTTGGGGCCTTTTCCGGAGCTCCGCCGGAGGGGGCATTGATCACGGAGGGCCTCTACATCAACTCCATGGCCCCTCCGATGATGTGTGAGTAGTTTACCTCAGACCTTCGGGTCCATAGTTATTAGCTAGATGGCTTCTTCTCTCTCTTTGGATCTCAATACAAAGTTCTCCTTGATTCTCTTGGAGATCTATTTGATGTAATATTCTTTTGCAGTGTGTTTGTCGAGATCCGATGAATTGTGGGTTTATGATCAAGATTATCTATGAACAATATTTGAATCTTCTTTGAATTCTTTTATGTATGATTGGTTATCTTTGCAAGTCTCTTTGAATTATCAGTTTGGTTTGGCCTACTAGATTGATCTTTCTTGCAATGGGAGAAGTGCTTAGTTTTGGGTTCAATCTTGTGGTGCTCGATCCCAGTGACAGAAAGGGAAACGACACGTATTGTATTGTTGCCATCGAGAATAAAAAGATGGGGTTTATATCATATTGCATGAGTTTATCCCTCTACATCATGTCATCTTACTTAAAGTGTTACTCTGTTCTTATGAACGTAATACTCTAGATGCATGCTAGATAGCGGTTGATGTGTGGAGTAATAGTAGTAGATGTAGGCAGGAGTCGGTCTACTTATCACGGACGTGATGCCTATATACATGATCATACCTAGATATTCTCATAACTATGCTCAATTCTATAAATTGCTTGACAGTAATTTGTTCACCCACCGTAATACTTATGTTATCTTAAGAGAAGCCACTAGTGAAACCAATGGCCCCCGGGTCTATTCTCCATCATACAAGTTTCCAATCTATTTTATTTTGCAATCTTTACTTTCAATCTATATCATAAAAATACCAAAAATATTTATCTTATTATTATTATCTCTATCAGATCTCACTCTTGCAAGTGGCCGTGAAGGGATTGACAACCCCTTTACACTACTAGAAAAAACCTTATACACAGAAGTTTATCAGCAGCGCGGTTTAAAAATGGACGCTACTGCTAATTAGTAGTAGCGAGGGGTATAAAAACCGCGCTACTACTAAATTGACAGTAGTAACGAGGGGTATAAACCCGCGCTGCTACTAAATGGTCTCCAACAATGCCCCCGGGATAGGCCATAGTAGTAGCGAGGGTATAAAACCGGCGCTACTACTAAGTAAGTAGTAGTAGCGCAGGTAAGACACCCACGCTACTACTAAGCGTGTCCACCCCGACCCGATCCACACTCCCACCCCACCACCTCCCACCCCACCAACCGTCCCACACCACCCACCCTTGTCTGTATCAAAAAAAAGCAGCCCGATCCAGATCCCCAACCCACTCGCCGCCGACCTCCCTTCCACCTCCTCTCCTCCCTCCGTCCGCCCCCACGCCCCCCGTCGCGTGCACCACGCCGGCGGCCGCGCGCCCGCCGCCCCCCGTCTCGCGCCGCTGCGCGCCCCCGCCCCCCTCCGCCACGCACGTGCCCGCCCGCCGCGGTGCCAGCTCCTCCTCCGCTACGGCATGCCGCTGCACCGCGGCCTCCTCCCCCGCGGCATCGGCGTCGGCGTGGGACTGCACCCGCTGGAGCGGGCACTTCGCCGAGGTGGACCAGGCCGAGAGCTACGCGTCCGTGCTGCGCTTCCAGCTGGAGGAGGCCGAGGACTTCGCCGAGGCCGCCGCCCTCAAGCGCGCCCTCCTCGATGCCACCGCCACCGACGCCGTCTCCCGTGTCATGGCCAAGCTCAAGGTCCGCTCACTCGCCGCCTCCTCACCGATTCCAGCCCTGATTCTTAATACCTAGGTTATGTATCAGTTTTTCAATCTAATTTTTCAATCTAATTTTTCAATTGAATCACTTCTCGTGCATGACTGCACGACCGCAGGTTGATAGATCACTTCTATCTTATTACTCTTTTCAATCTAATTTTTCACATGTCCATGAATTCCTAGTTGGATATAAACTGCAGCCATCCATTGATTTAGTATCAGTTTTTCAGAAATCATGGTCATCTAATTTGATAAGAAACTGGAATCTAAGTCCATCGATTCCGAGTTTCTTGCCATATTATTTTCTTATAGTAAGTACACTTCACCGGTTTCTTTTGCACACCATGACAGTCTAATTTGAGTGTTGTTGAAACATACTGATTTTACTCTACGCAAGTCAACCTGTATCACTAGATAATTTTTTTGTACACAATTGAAGGGAATGAAGTATGTACAGTAGTAGTATCAGCATATTCAGAAGTATCACTAACTGAAGGACATCTGCACGTATATGTAAATCGGTAGCAATCCTTTTGCATAATCAAACTGAATTCAGTTCGGTTCAGTTAGTCGAGTCAAACACTGACGAATTCATCCAAACCAACCATGGTCACTCACCTCTTACTCCTCTCAGAACCTTGGAACTGCTGTGCTCAATGTGTAAAGAGAAGACCAGGCTTTTGATTGTAAATTATGCATGACAGACGTATTAAATGATGGTCTGCATGTTTCCATTATGGCTTTCCCTCTGAATTTTTAGAACACATCGTTACAAGGATATCAGATTTCTTTTTTGCCTAATTCTACACCTAACTACCTATTTCAATTCATGACCATTACTTGGTGAACCATGCTTTTAGCACTTCACCATACTGTTTGCATCTTTGTCCCAGTGAAGTTTTTTCATAGGCGATTGATGCGTTGACATAATGTGCAAACAGCAAGACGTTGATTTGTGAACTATATATTTACATGCAGTATAGGTTAATATTGATCTGTGATTTTCCTTACTTGGTTAACCTGTTTTTAGCACTTAATCATATTCTTTGCATCTTTGTTCCAGTGACATATATGAGTATATCATGTGCGATTGAGGCTATCTTGCTGAAGGGAAGGAAGATGGAGGAGCAGATTCTAACAGCAAGCGTTAATTTCTTTACTTTGCTGTTAAGTAATTGTTGTCTTACTTCCTCTTATTTGTTTCAGGCGAATGTATACCCATCCACCTGATGGTTTTCTTAGTTTATCAAGCAGTCCACGAACGCCAACATTCCAGCCAATGCACTATCCATCTCATGTCCCCCCTCCTAGACAACAGCAACAGGAGAATCTCCATTTTGTCGGTGTCCCCTCACATGTTGCATTCTCAACACCACCACCACCACCAGTTCATACTAAAAGGAAAAAAAACACCATCCGAGTCTGGTTCTGGTAGAGGTTCTTTACAAAAAAAGCCCATGTTGTAGAACAGGCCGGTGATGTCTTTGGTTGTCATGAGGCTGGCCGGTGAGAATGCCACGTTGCCGGAGCCAAATGAGCCCGGCGTAAACCTGCGGAGGAACATGACAGATACAGGATTTTCTGAAAATGAAAGCGAGTTCACCATGACTACGACAGATACTAGGTAGTTTAGCTTGGGATAGAATACAATGCACGGGTTACAACAGAAGTTATTTCTTGTCTCAGAATTACTGATTGCTCTTTGTTCTCATTTTCCTTGTTAGCTGAAACTATTCCTTGTCTACAAATAAGCGGAAGCCGTGTTCAGAGCCACCAACAGTGTCTTCCTTGGATTCGTTCGTGCAATAAGGAGGGTACCCAGCCTTCTTCACGTGTCGAGCAACAAGTAAGGACCAGCCCTCGGCTGTTACTATTGATTCATGTGCATGCGCAAAAACGAAAGAAAATACAATACTAGATTTGGACACAGCATGTGAACCAACAAGTTTTCACTTTCCTGACATGGGTGCAGGGGTGATCGAGGAGGATTTTCGTGGCCCGGTGGGTGTCGTGCTCTTCAACCACTTGGAGGCGGACTTCACCGTGAAGCCCAGTGACTACTGCACACAGATGATCATCCAGGTGATCGCGATGTCGGAGGTCGCCAAGGTGGAGGTCCTCGACGCCACCGTCCGGGGGGAGGTCCACCGGTGTCTGAACTCCAAGCCTTAGTAGATACATCTAGAGAAGTGGTCTGTTTAGGTTGGTGGTGGAATGCTAGGGAAGGTACCCACCTTTAGATGATGGTTGTGTTCGTCTGATGTTAAATGGGATTTCGTGATTTCTTTCAGTTGAGATGTTGTTCCTTGACACGAGTCTGATGTTAAATGGGATGTTGTGATTTCTTTCAGTTGAGATGTTGTTCCTTGACATGAGTTTATTTTGCACTGGGCATGTCTATTTTCTATCCAGGAATAATGCATATAAATTTTATTTTTTTAATTCCTAATTAGCTACTAGTAGCGTGGGAGGAGAAGTGCACGCTACTACTACCTAGGATAGTAGTAGCGCTGGTTGAGATAGTAGTAGCGCGCTGCCATCTGCGCTACTACTAACAGACGTACTAGTAGCGTGGGTGGCATACGCGCTACTGCTATCTAGTTAGCTGTAGCGCCTTATTGGTAGCGCGGATGCCCGCGCTGCTGATAGGCCTAAAACCCGCATTGCTGCTAGGCTTTTCCCTAGTAGTGTTATCGCGTTGGTTGCGAGGTTATTATTTGTTTGTGTAGGTACGAGGTGACTCGCGCGTGGGCTCCTACTGGATTGATACCTTGGTTCTCAAAAACTGAGGGAAATACTTACACTGCTTTTCTGCATCACCCTTTCCTCTTCAAGGAAAAACCAACGCATGCTCAAGAGGTAGCAGGCTCATACCCCAAACTTTGGCTTATGGTACCCAAGAGGAGCGAGCTTCAACCTTGTAGGCTATTTGGACTCTGATTGGGCGAGAGACAAAGTGGATAGGAAGTCAACTTCCGGAGGGTGCCAATTCCTTGGTTGCCCTTTGGTGAGTTGGTCTTCTAATATGCAAAGTTGTGTGTCTCTCTCGTCCACCGAAGCGGAGTATGTGGCCGCCGGTAGTTGTTGTGCACAACTTCTATGGATGAGGAAAACTTTAAAGGATTATGGTGTCATTGTGACAAAGTGCCTCTTTTGTGTGACAATGAAAGTGCCATCAAGATTTCTCTTAACCCGGTGCAACACTTCAAGACGAAGCATATTGAGATTCGATATCACTTCATCTGGGATCATATTAGGCGAGGGGAGATCGAGCTCAACTATGTCAACACTCATGATAACCTTGCAGATATCTTCACGAAGCCTTTGGATGAAGCAAGATTTCACGAGTTAAGGCATGAGCTAAATATCATTGATAGCAATGTTGCTTGAACCCTTGCATACCCCACCACACTCAACTTGTTATCTTGTTTAGGTGTAGGCATGGACATAGGGGGAGTGTTGTTCTCTCAATGAACTCTCCCTCCCCCATTATGCATAAATTGATCAAGTCTTTCACATTAGCCATTTTTTATGTACTTGTGCTTCAAAGATGAGTTTTGGTCATGGGCCCAAGGTTAAAATCTTCGCGGCGCCATACCATCTTGACTCAAACATAGGTGGCCTCGGCCACCGCCCTCTCTTGAAGAGGCATGTGTGTTTCTTGTCCTCTAGCTGGTGTTTTTGTCACTTTGATTTTGCTCTCTCTTCTTGCCGTTTGTTCTTCCTTTTGAGCTAAGCCTTTGTGTCTAGTCTTTGGGGTCTTGGCTGAGCGGTACTACCGCTTGTGATGACAAGCTGTACTACCGCTCACCCAAGCGGTACTACCACTGTGGAGTAGGGCTGGGGGGTATGTCAGGGCAGGGGGAAGTTTCTTCTCCCCCATACCCATTCGCACAACCCCCCGTTCCCCCTCGTCTCTCCAGCGCTAAATCTCCGCGGGAGGGCTCCGGCGGGCCGCCATCTCCGGGTCGTCCCTCTCCATTCCCTTCGGTGGAATCGATCCCCACCCCGTCCTCTTGCCATGGATGCTAGTATTGCCCCCGTTCCCTTTATCTTCTTGCCTAGATTTCAGATCTAGTGTTTTAGGGGCAATAGTTGTTGCATCTCTCGATTTTTTGCTAAATCAAGGCTTGAGTAGGTTGGAGAAGGCGACTAGATGTTAAGGCATGTCTCTCTCTAAGTAGTTTTGGTGATTGATGACAATGCCTTTGTGGACTAATCGTGTGCATTGAGTATTTGAGAGGTTCATCCTTTGGCACGAGACGATTTCTTCCCCTCGGAGTTTTATGTGAAGAAGGTGTAGCTCTCTCATTTCAGTTTTGGTGGACATGTTTTGTAGGGGTCACCGTACTATCAAGAGGGGTCCGCATTGGATAGGCTAGGGTGGAATCATCATGTACACATATCCTTTGCACCCTCTTCGTCTTCCCGCTTCGCTGGTGGGCCCCTCGTTGCTTTCTCTATGAAATCTGGTCCCAGCGGTAGTACCGCGCACCCCAGCGGTAGTACCGCTCTACAGCGGTAGTACCACTTGGAGCTCTCGGCCGTAGTACCGATGCTGTTCTGTGCTCCTACCGCCTCAACTCGAGGGTGTCGCCTCTTGTGTCGGGTTTTGCGGCACTAGCAGCGGCAGTAGAGGCGGTAGTACCGCTCGTAAGCGGTAGTACCGCCCCTACCACCGCTGCAGTATCGCCCTGGGTCCAGATCCCGCTCTGTCTCTGGCATTCATCAGTCTGCGCAACAGTACCATGATGGTGGGCGGTTTACCGCTGCCCATAGCAGTAGTACCGCTGCCCCAGCGGTAGTACCGCTCTGTACGGGGTTGAGCGGGGGTAACGGTTGGATTGCTTCCCTCCTTAAAAAGGAGGTCTTCTTCTCCAAGTTGACTTGCCTCTTTTCTCTTAAGCTCCATTATTGCTCCAAAGCTCATTTTCACCCGATCTCTCTCCCTAGCATATCAAACTTGTTGATTCTTTGGGGATTGCTTGAGAAGGCCCGGATCTACACTTCCACCAAGAGAAATTTGATTCCCCCTACTAATCCCTTACGAATCTTATTACTCTTGGGTGTTTGAGCACCCTAGACGGTTGAGGTCACCTCAGAGCCATATTCCATTGTGGTGAAGCTCCGTGGTATCGTTGGGAGCCTCCAATTGAGTTGTGGAGATAGCCCCAACCTTTTTGTAAAGGTTCGGTCGCCGCCTTCAAAGGCACAAATAGTGGAATCATGGCATCTCGCATTGTGTGAGGGCGTGAGGAGAATATGGTGGCCCTAGTGGCTTCTTGGGGAGCATTGTGCCTCCACACCGCTCCAACGAAGACGTACTTCCTCTCAAAGGGAAGGAACTTCGGTAACACATCCTCGTCTTCACCGGCTCCACTCTTGGTTATCTCGTCCCTTTACTCGTGCAAGCTTATCTTGTGTTACGTCCCTTTCTTGCTTGTGTACTGATTGTTGTTGCATCATATACGTTGCTCACCTAGTTGCATATCTAGACAACCTACTTTGATGCAAAGTTTAAATTGATAAAGAAAAGTTAAAAATTGTTAGTTGCCTATTCACCCCCCCTCTAGTCAACTATATCGATCCTTTCAATTGGTATCAGAGCCTCATCTCTTTATTAAGGACTTTGCAGTCCGAAGAGTATGGTTGACTCCGTGGACGGTGAGGAGGAGCACCCCGGTGTGATTCCGTCCTCGTCTATGGCTGATGGGGGAACCTTGGTCTCACGCGAGGAGTTCAATGTGGCTTTGGACACATTGAAAACCTCCATGATGGCCGAGGTCAAAGGCATGCTTAAGAACTTTCTTGATGGTCTTAAATGATCCACCGCACCGTTGGAAGTGGTTGATCCCACTAACAAGGTGACGGATGCTAACTCCGACAATGGGGAAGCTACTAATGACAAAGTTCCTTTATCTAGTGGTAGAAGTGGAAATGGCATCTTTGCCCATGTGGAACCTCTGCTTACTTATGGTAGACCGATTCCTTCCACTCATTTAAATCATGCCGGTTCTCCTCTAAGATTGTGAAAATGAGGATTTTGATGCTTGGGTCTATCGCTTTAAACGTCATTTAAATCATGTTAATACTAACCTTTGGAGAATCAATGATGAAGGTTTCTATCCGCATGACCCAAGCAACTTCACCCCGAGAGAAGCCGTGTATAATCAATTCAACGAGAATGCTCTCTTCATCATCCAAGATGCAATCCCTCCCGAAGACATTATGCATCTCCGACCTTTCACCATGGCAAAGGAAGCATGGCACCATGTTGTTTCCCTTTGCAAGGGAAGCGCAAGCATTCAACGCTCCAACTATGAAGTGGTGCAAGATGAAGCCGGTGAATTTTCTATGAATGAAGGTGAAGAACCTCGTGAGCTCTACCGGAGACTAACCACACTCACGGTCTCACTTCGAGATCATGGGAGAAAGGATACAAATGACAATTGGATCAAGCACAAGTTTCTTAAAGCCATGATGTCGTACCATAAGGCCATGTCCTCCGTCATCTGTCAAAGGCCGGACTTCCACACCTTGTCCTCAAGTGAAGTGTTGGATGAGTTTGTGGCAATGAGTATCTTGGACAAGACCGCCAAGAATGTGGTGTTGCGTTCTCAAAGAGCAAAGAATCCCAACCTTGCCTTGAAAGCCAAGGCTAGTGTGGAAGAAGAGGAGGAAGAGGAAGAAGAGGAGAGCAACCCCGAGGATACAAAATATGATTATCATCAGCACATGGCTCTCGCTTCAAGACAATTTTGGAGCAAGAAGAACTCAAGGCCCAACTTCAACAAGAGCAACTCAAGTGGCGACAAGGGCAAGCAACGTGTGAGGACTTGCTACAATTGTGGCAATGTGAGCCATTTTGTTGCGCAGTGCTCCTATGAGAAGAGGGAAGACAATGGTGGCAAGCTCATCCGGAAGGACAAGGCCAAGTCTTTTCCCAACAAAAACCACTTCACCAAGAAGACTCCTCCCAAGGGATTGGTGGCACAAGAACAGTACAATGAGGATGATGATGATGAATACGGTGAGACGGTTGCCATGGCCTCCATGGCCATTGCAACAACCCCACGGGCGTCCCTCTTTGACTCACCCAATGAGAACATCACCGCCAAGTGCCTCATGGCTAAAGCCACCAACAAGGTAACCCCCAACATCAAAACTACCATCATTACTCATGCTTCTTTGACGGATTGCATTGATGAAAGTGGGGGGTCCAACGTGGAGGAAAATGAGTTTGAGTCTTTTATGAGTAAACTCAAGGGTAAATTCAAGAAGCACTTTGTTGCTCTCTTGGAACAACTTGGTGAAGCCAATGACATGATCGAGGCTCACGAAGACACCGTCTCTAAGATGGAGGGGCATAGTCGTGACTATCAGTACAAAAAATACACTTTCGTGATGATACGTTTTTGTCACAGTAGGTCACGTTTTCTTTCATGCATGTACATCCATGACAAATTTATGACAGAATCAAGATAGTCATACCTGTGCTTTCGTAGAAGTGTTCCATGATATTACCAAAATTATCATCACGGAAGTGTCCACTTCCATGACGATAAATCGTTTGTCACAGAAGTGCTTTCTTCAAGGGTGACCGACACGTGGCATCCACCGTAACGGAATGCCGTTAAGCTATCGGGTCCGATTTTGGATCCGATAACCCGTTAACAGCCCCGACCAATGGGGATTTTCCACGTGTAAAATCATCATTGGCTGGAGGAAACACGTGTCAGCTCACCGTTGGGACAGATGTCATCCACTCATTGGACCCAAAGCGCCTATGATACGTCGACACATGGCACGGCCCAACAGAGGCCCAGTCCTGTGAGAAGGCCGGCCCGTTTGACTTGGTCAAAAGGTGGCAGGCCAACCCACGGCAAGCTTGTTAACGGCTTGTTCGTATATAGCCCATTTACACCCGCTATCCCAGGGCCCGTTTATGGCCTATCCGAATTAGGCCCAGTAGCATCATCTGGGCCGTCCAACATAATTCCAGCCCATTTTAACTTCCCGCCCATGTATGGCCCATGACGTCTTTCGGCCCATATGAGGCCCTTAGTAACCCTCGGCCCCTTAACGGCCCGTGGTAAAACTGGCCCGTAATGAACAGTGTATCACTTTATACCCATTAATGGCCCATTATTCCGTTGGGCCGTTTCCAGCCCATGCTATCTTTCGGCCTTCTGAGGGCCCATTTATCCTTGGGATCATTTCCAGCATTCTGTTACTTACGGCATGTTAGTGTCATTTTCTGCTTGTGGGCCAAATTCAGCGCGTGGTTACAGTTGGCCCATTTGTGGCCCGTTAATACGTTGGGCCATTTTCATGTCGAAAAAAACCCGTTGGGTTGTTTTCATAGAGTTATCAAATACGGCCTATTAACGGCCCGTAATTGTCCACGAATAGTACGGCCCATGATTGACGAAATGATGATACATCCCGTAGAAGGCCCATGGATCCTACGGCCCGTAAAAGGCCCATGGATCATATGGCCCATAGAAAGCCAATGGATCCTACGTCCCGTATAGAAGGCCAATGGATCCTATGGCCCGTAGAAGGCCCATGGATCATACGGCCCGCAGGAGGCCCATGGTTACAACAGTCCGTGTGTTGCCATGATTATTTTGGCCTAGTTTCCAAAAATAAGTTATTGGGGCCACTAGAAAAACACAGAAAAAGAACTGCAGTGACTACAAGCAAACAACTAAACAAGACAATAAGGAAATAAATAAGCAAGCAATTAACGCTAGCCTATTACCGCTATTACACATATTAGATCCACTAGGCATCAAAGTTCGGCACCAGCGCAAATATAGGGAACAAAGTAGCATATTACATACACTGGCCATCAAAATTGGCCACCAGTGCAAATAAACGCGGCAGCAAAACAAGAGCATAACTGAAACAACTTCAGAAGATCTCAAGAAACGTGGTATCCACCAAGCTGGCAATAAGCTTAGCAAGCCTATTAGCTTTGTCCTGTTTGGCGCTAAAATCCTCCAACGCTTGCTGTTGCACCAGAAAGTATGCATCTGAATGCTCCAGGGACTTCCGCAGTCCTTCTGCTTCTTGTCGCAGCACAGCTGATCGATGTCTTTTAGCTTGTAGTTGAGACTCAAGAAACCGAACTGATTCAGACAGTGAGTTTGAATAGCTTGTGCAAGCGGTAGTGGCCAGTAACTCGAACACTAAACCAAGACAGGACTTTGGGGTTGTCTCACTGTCTTCGAGATAGTCTTCCTTAGCTGTTTTATCAGCTTTGTTGGGGACCAACAAGGATGTGTCACTATCCTGAACCTTATCTGCATTACTTCCTTTACCATTGCTTAATAAGGCACTCTTCCTCAATATTCTGTCAGCATTCTAAAAGAAGAAACAAGCAGACACATAACAGGTTTAGCATGTACTAGTATATGAAACTCATTTCGGTGAACCAGTTCATTAGTAAGGTGGACAGGATTAAACTGCCAAGTCTTCTATTGCCAAGTACTAGTACATAATAAAAGCATCAAACAAACATATATATATATATGTCCTATGGTCACTGCATTGTCTAGTCAAATCAAAATAGAGACACGGTTCAAATCATATCAGTTCAAGACAAAGCAGCAGTGAAAGAATACAAAGCATGGGAAACTACACAGCACAACAAGATTTAAGATGGGTACCACGGGTCTACATGTACAACAACACTATTGGCTCTGTTGTGATGCTAGTAATGTGCATGATATGAGAAGTCAACTGTATAGACAATTGAAATTGAAATCAACAGAGCTATTGATAAGAGCAAGCCTGTTAAAGAAACATGCGTGAACATACCTGTAGTGCCATTGGAGTTTCGATTGGATCCTTCAATTTAAAAATAAGTTTGTATGAGTAAATACAGTGATACAAGAGCAAAGCAGTATGCATGACAGCAATCATAGTTAAAAAGGCATGCCTAAGCGAGCGCTTCAGCGCGCCTAGGCTCTAGGTCTTTAGCGAAACGCATTGCGCATAACTACGCTTAATCTGTGCATAACTGCGCATAAGCATGCGCTTTGGTCAGTAAAGCGCAAGGCGGTGGCAAAATGCACAATTAACGCCTAGCGCTTTTTTGAACTATGATAGCAACGGAATCTTAAATTAGAACAGTTGTTCTTCAGGTTTAGGCACTTGTTCTACATGAACAGAGTACAGCAAGACGCAAGAATATAGTACTTAAAAATAGAAAATGAGCTCATAGACCTCACCACATTCTTGGTTCGGGACTAGTACAGAACAAGGCGTTCCCAGTCATCGTCCAGTAAATGTGTCTCAGGAGAACGTAAGGGAATTTGATGAGTTTCTTTGCCAGTGAAGTATGTTTTCTTTAGGTAATTCCGATACTGCCACCAAGCATTCTTGAAGATAGCAGAGGTATTAGCACAGGTTACCTCATCCTGAATTTCCAAATCGGTCCTTCTCTATAGAGAAAAATGGGAAAATTTGATGTATTATAACCATCATGGAGGTAGGATGTATGGGACGAAGCAAAGTAATTGCCATGAATAACATTACTTACACATAACTCCTGGACAAACACCTACAACTGTTATTTTCCTTCATCTTCAGTATAATATTTCCAAGATGGGAAGATACGCACATACGATTTAACAATATCAAATGTGATAGATGCTAAACTATGACTAGCTGGTTGTGCTTCCTCCACAGGAATAGGTGTACTAATTGGTGGAGTTGGGGTTCATCGTGGTAGTACTGGCCCTTTGGGCACTGGAGCTGCCTTACTAATTGCTCTTGGTTGGGAGCTCTGTGGTGGAGATGGTGTTGTGTCAACAGGAACTGGGTTACTATCTGCTGGGGTTGGGGTTAGATTGGGTGAAGCTGGTTCTCTGTCCATCCCAGTAGGGGTACAATCTTTGAGAGTTTGGGTTATGTGTGGTAGGGCTGGTTCTCGTGCATGTACAACTGGAGTGCTATCTCCACCAAGAGGTAACACTGTTTTAGCTGGTTCTCTGTCCATCGCAGTAGGGTTACAATCTGCGAGAGTTTGGGTTATGTGTGGTAGGGCTAGTTCTCGTGCATGTACAACCGGGGTGCTATCTCGACCAAGAGGTAGCACTGTTTTATTTGAAGACCGTGTTTTTAGTCCGCTAGATGCTGGCATCACCCGCTCCAATTCAAATGGCTGATAAACAGGAAACATAGTTGAATGTACAGACATTGTATGAGAGACAGATGCAATATATAGTGTGGAAAAAAGAGGGCATGAAATAGTTGACATGTGTATTGTTTAACTAAAACGGATAGCATGACATAATTTCACATATATGATGTCTATCTAAACTGGATAGCATAGCATAACATAATTCAAAGATATGATTAATAATTAAACAAGATCGCATGACATAATTCACCTACATGTTATCTAAGTAATCAGGATCGCATCATTTAATTCACATATGTGATTTATATGCTAAACAGAGGGCATTAGATATGATGTCTGAACTAAGAACATGGTGTTGAATATTGTGTATATGATGTCTAAACTATGCAATGCAAGACACCATATGCATGATATGAGTAGTATAACCATGCCAAGTTAGAGCATACACCTCGGTGGGGGAATAGGACTGGTCATCTGTCTCTGAATCCATCTCTGAGGAGCTATCAGGACCCAACAAGAGACCTGCTTCGACAGGTAGCACTGTCTGCTCTAAAGGCCTTGTTTTCACTCCAGATTTTTTCAATCTCCCACCCAAATGGTTGATTCACAGGAAGAGTAGTTTAATGTACAAACATTGTCGACAAATGGAAATGTAATGAAGAAAAGCATGGGTAAGATATCATTCAAATATATGATGCCTGGTTAAACAGGATGGCGTTGCACATTTCACGTATATTATGGCTGGCTAAAAGAGATGATACTGCATAATTCTCATATATGATATAGAAACTAAATAGGTGGCATTACAGAATATGTCTAAACTAAGAAGATGACATATATGATGTCAAAAGTAGGCACTACAAGGCAACATATGCATGATATGACTAACATCATCATGCCAAGGTAGAGCAAACACCTTAGGGGGTAAATAGGAGTGGTCAGCGGCGTCTGAATCCGCCTCAGAACAGATATCTTCCTCTAGATTACAATCTGGAGAGGGGTGGGGAGGGTTTGCCATTGAACCCACTATGGAGCGATGTCTGCATGACATTGTATTGCCGCGCAAAACTCTTCTCTTTTTCTCTACATGTTCAGCATGACTGTGTACAATATCCGACATGCATACGAAAAAAATATGGTGAGATTATGTAATGAGAGCATGCCGAAATTTAGAGTGATGGTAACAACAAGTGGATGGATCCAAAAAT
Source organism: Triticum urartu (assembly GCF_056163025.1). NCBI lineage: Eukaryota > Viridiplantae > Streptophyta > Magnoliopsida > Poales > Poaceae > Triticum > Triticum urartu. The sequence continues at coordinate 359,171,992 of NC_141873.1, read as the reverse complement.
AATGATAGCAGGCTGATGGATGCTTTAATTTAATAAAAAGACAGATGATGATTGCTTTACTATTTGTTTCCCACCCAAGATGAACAACATAGGCATACCCTAGGTGAACCAGATATTAGACAAAGATACTATTCATTGCTTCCTCGATATGTGCCCCACAACTAATTTAGAACTCAAGTTTGAACATTAATTTGGACCTGACTTGGAGTCCAAGAGGTGAACAGGACGATAAAGTAGAATGTAATTTTAAGCAATGCATAACATAAGCAGAAACAAAAGAGTGCGACCTCTCTTGTGGACCCATGTACTCCTCAGGTTCATCTGCTGAGTCAATGATGGTGATACCGTTGCGGTGGGTGCCGGCGGCAGGGAAGGAGATCTAAGGCGGCGAAAGACGGTCAGGAGTCGTGATGTCTGGTTTGGTGGATGTTTCTGTCGATGGAGCAGCTCAGTTGAGGTGGACGACGTCACAGCAGGAGCATGACAAACCACACACAGTTCCCTTCGACACCTACCTATAACTGAAGTAATTCTGTAAGGGCTCATTTGGCTTGCATGATTCTAGAAACGCAGGGATAGGAAAAACACCGGAATGGGATAGGAATGCACATGGTAAATAGAGCATTTGTAAACACAGGATTTCTGTCAACTTGAGTGTTTGGTCTACAGGAATTGGAAGAGCAGAGGAATGCAAAGAAACATGGCCAAAATAAAGTGAAACCATATGAAAGTGTGTACAGTTGGAATGTTATTCTGCCACTAATGCACTTGGTCTTGTTTTCATGCATAGGATTTTGAAAAGTAGGTCCACGTGGATGTTTTGCTTCATTCCTTTCAACAAAATTCATGAATAATTGAATAGTAGAGTGCCATTGGAAAATTCCCTATTGCTATGTTTTTCCGTCGAACCAAAATAGCCCTAATGGATCGACATGAATGTATAGTAATAAGTGATGCAACAAGTGTACAACCTCTTTGTCGTAGCCATGTCGACCTCAGCATCATTGGGTTGATCGCTGAAGCAGTTGAGGCAGAGGTGGCTGTCAGAGGTGTGGAGGAAGATCTGAGGAATCTGTAGATGGCGTCCAGGGCACTGCTCTATTGTGATGGATCGTTCTGTCGTTGGAGCAGCCCCGGTGAGCCGTAAGACGTCAAGGTTGAAGCAGCACAAGACAGACATCGTCAATCTCAAGTGGGATTCTAATAGCATCTCCAATAGATGATGTAAAATAGATGTAAAATTTACATCACCAAAAACCACCTGACTAGAACAGATGAGGTAAAAACTATTGACTCTGAACTTAACTGTCGAAACTGAAATTTACTGTGGAATCTGAATGTTACTGTCGAAACTGAACGCAATGGTAGCAAAGAGGAACTTGACATGTAGTTTAGGGAGGGCCTTCAGTTCATCTTCAACCTGCACCCCCCTGAGCCGCCAGCCACCACCGACCGAACCGCCGGCCCCAGCGCCGCCTCGCCGCCCCGAAACAACTCCCCACCGCCGGTACGCCGCTGCCTCGGCCAGCCCTATAGGCCCCCCGCCCCCACCCTGAACCCTAAGATAGATAGTGGGGTACCTCTCTCGCGAGCCCCCGTCCCCGCTGTGGGTGGTTCTTCCTTAACTCCGAAGAGCCCCCCACCCCCTGAAAATCGACTGACCCAAAAGTCGATTCAGTCGACTGAAGTGTAGCTAAATCGGAGCAGAGCAGCAACACGAGCGAGGGGGAGAGAAACAACAGTAGCGCGAGCCGGAGCAGCAACAGCTAGGCGAGCTAGCGATCGAGCGAGAGCCGGAGCAGCAGCAGCGTGAGTGAGAGAGCGAGAGCCGGAGCAGCAGCAGCAGCAGCGTGAGCGAGAGAGCGAGAGCCGGAGCAGCAGCAGATCCGGCTGGTATGGCCGCCGCCCCCGAAGGGGCCTCGCACTAGGGGAGAGATGCCGTGGAGATGTCGCCCGCGGCGCCGGCTTCAAGGTAGCCGCTCCATGGGGGCGCGGGATGGAGCACCATCAGTGCCGGGAGGTGGAGCTAAGGAGAAGGTGTGATGCGATGAGTGTACAACCTCTTTGGTGGCGCCGAGTAGGCCTCGGCTTCGTCCGAGGAGTCGGTGAGGATGTTGCGGTTCCGGTGGAGCAGGTTAAGGCGGCGTTGTGGGGATGGAGCAGCCGCGATAGACGAGGCGATCGTCGGAGCAGCGCCTAGGAGGTGGAGGACGGGGTGGCTGAACCGGCGAGATGACGAGATGGACAACGGATCCTCATCCGGGGAGGTGGACGAGGGACGTCGAGCTGTTGCGGTGGATGACATCGTCGGGGAAGAGGCTTCGGCTGGGCAGCAGTGAGGTGGCGGACGGAGGAGGGTGGGGTTTCACGGCTGGAGCGGAGAGGTTATGGTGGCCTGGGATTTCGAATGGCAAAAAGGAGGCGATGAGAGGGGGTGAACCATGACTTAGGGACGCGCTTGTCCAAAATGTAGGGTGTGTTACAAAAGTACCCCCCACCGATTTGAACTAGCGGCCCTTTTGGCTCAGGGTTAGAAGGGGGATTTCGCGTGTCGGGATTTGGCAGCTAGAGGGAGTTTTCGCGCGCGTTGTAATTTTGGGATAGCAAGGCGCGGGTTGTGAAGGCGCCAGTTTTGGGAGCACGATATATGAATTTTCGGGATATAACAAGGCGCGGGTTGAATTTTAGGGACAATCCTAACGTGTAATATTGTACTTGTACGTACCAAATCAATTCACACTTCCCTCAACCAAAAAGAAAATGAAAAAAATAAAAATATTCACACCACACAAAGAGAGAGTCTTGCCCCGTTTTACTATAAAAATGCTATTCAAAGCTACTCCCTCCTTTCATCTATATAGGGCCTAATGCATTTTTCGATGCTAACTTTGACCAAATATTAGAGCAATAATATATGACATGCAACTTACACAAAGCACACCGTTAAATTCGTCTGTGAAAGGTTCTTTCAATGATATAATTTTCACAGTGTGCTTGTCATGTACTATTAATCTTGTCAATAGTCAAAGGTGGTCTTAAAAACGCATAACGCCCTATATAGATGGAAGGAGGGAGTATGAATCCATGTTATGTCCAATTAAATTTTTTCGCTTGCTGTATAATGCATATAACCTACTCATACCAACATTTTAGTGCATTCCAAATGTCTATACTAACGCTGCAATTCAAACTGAATTTGAATTCGTTTCTCTATTTCAATAAGAATCTACAATCATGATTGTTGCCAACTTCAACCATCATTCGTGTATTACCTTAATAACACACCACATGATTACTATAGAGATAGATATGAACTATATGTACTACATGAAATCGAATTCTATTTTTTGAATACACTTGATGTTGATTCCAAATAATAGTACATTTGATGTACTAACTATATATTCATAATCTAAACCATGTTCCATACGTGTACACCGTGTTTATCACACATAGTATAGTGCCCCACCCCCTACATTATGACAAGTATTTAGACCTGAGCTGCAAAAGCCACACATTAGCCCGAATTATGATCAATGTTCTATATATTATACGTAGTACTAGTAAGATGCCCATGCGTTCCACATAACATCAACATGATCAAGGGGAGGCCTAATTTGCAAATATGGAGAGGGTTGTGGGTATCTTTTTTCAAAATTACCATAGTTTCCTTCCTATCCGTCAGATATAAATCGGACGGCCTATATTGCAGGATGGCAGGCACACCATCATCAACAACTCCATTTTTAATAAGAGTAGAGATAAAATATATTATATGTAGTATAACATGTTCATAACCACACCATGTGTATCACCGTTATATATATATATATATATTCACACATGCGTCCGTTTAAAACACTATGATAAATTCTTCAAATATCCGAATTTGCTTTTTATAATGAAGTGATCTCTATTCGTCTTTTACACCCACACAATCGTGTTATCTTTGTAGCTAGCTAGCGCTAACTTTCTCTCGTGCATGCACATGCCTGCGTCCCTCTCACCCTCACTCAGCATTCTCTAGCTCCATCGCGCAAATTCGCCTTTTCACTTTAGGTCGTTCATCCACGGTGTGTGTAGGCCCCCAGCTCCTTCTTTATGGCACACATCGATCGATATGCCTCTCTAGCCAGGTGTGCTTAGCACAAAACACAAGCTTCCCCTCTTCTCTTATCACCGTCCATGCCTCACTCCCACCACTCTTTTCATCGATCTCGTACTCGCACACTCCTTTCCCCTCGATATAGTATGACTCTCGCACCACCTCCTAGATGCATCCCTCTCTCTCTATCCTTCTCCCCATGCCTCATTTGCTTCTAACACACACATGCATGCATACCGATCGATCTCCCAACATATACCTAGGTTGACTTTAACTATTCCCCTCCCCCATCAATCGACGTACCTCACAAGTTATGTCTCTCCTTTCTCTGACAAAGGACGATTGATCTTCCTATGTAGTTATGTCTACTTACCATAGCCATATCGCCCCCCTCATCATTCGTGCATGCCTCCTGACCCGTCTCTCACACGCACGTGCACAGACAGGCAGCCATCCCCTCTCTTATTGATATTGCACGCGTGCCCTCCAGTTGTCTAGCAAGCCTATCCCACCATTTGTTAGAAGCAACTCCACTACCACCCCTCCAACACTCTAGCTATGTCTCTCTCCCAACCTTATTCCTCTCCTACACATATGCATGGATGCCGATCGATCTCCCTTAATACATGAGGTAGATCGATCTCCCTTAATACATGAGGTGGGCCTCTCTCCTCCTCCACACATATACCAGCCATTGTACCTCTATAGTTAATTAGGCCTCCCTCCCCCCCACAACACATCGATAGTCGAGCGCTGTAGGTAGGTATCCATGCCACAGAGACAAACTGCACATGTCCCCTCTCACGTTCCAGTAGGCCAGCCACTCTATATCTTTGACGTGGGCACACACAAGTTCGATGGCACTCTTTATCGACCGCGCGCGCACACACACACATCATCCCTCTCTTCGATTCTATGGACACCTCAAGCCGATGATACCTCCACTCTCTTCTCGTGGATCGCCCCCTCTATATATATGATATATCCAGGACTCTATTTCACACACATTGCTATGTTATATTTTTTGATTGACCCCACCCCCCACCCCCCAAAAAACTCTCACGAACCCACACACTATACTATCTCTCTATGTTTGTATCTCTCTCACACAACCCCACGTAGGTGGTGTACGTATATAAGAAGAGAATAGGTGCACCGTGCACGTACTCACGCTTCGTGCCCAGCCACACCCGCGCGGGTACACAGTGGAGCTCATTTCTGTACGAAATGGCTGCCCACGTGCTAATTTGAACGCGTGTAGAGGTTGTTTACCTACGGAGGTCATGTAGCACACGTGCACGAAACAAAGTTCGACTTGATGCGTTGGCGCGTTATTTTTAAATAAATTTATATCACTCAATGGCACGTACAAAGAATATAAAACGATTTTTATGGAGAAAAAGGTAGTCCGATCCACTATATACAATGGAGCCTGCCTGCCTGGCTTGTCTCTCTTCAGAGTATCTCAAAGGCTGCGGTGTCCTCTCTCTCTCTCATCGTTGGTCACTGATCCGGCCACATCTCGTCCGCCGGCGGAAAGGGAGGACGTGCGTCGTTTCTCCGTTCGACGGCGCCGAGGCAGCACGTCCCGATCTGCGGTACACGCCGTTCTCTCTGACCAAGCTCCGGCATGGTAGGGCCTACGCCACCTACTCGCTGCCGCGGTATGAGCAGATTCCGCCCGCCGCCGCTCACCTAGTTACATCCCGACGACCTCCAGGTATCCCCTCCGACCTTGCTCCACTGCCCGTCTCCCCATGTCGCTGCATGTGGATCTTCCATAGTTCTTTGCCCAAAACGTAGCTCGTCCGACGTACTTTCCATATTGCAATCTCGTCCTCACACCGTTTTAGACAAACACAACTGTGTTGTTATCTTCCCTTAGGACAAGGAATATGCTTCTTTTTTGTCGTCGCATGTGTCATCAACTGTTATTGGCCAATAATTGTTTCCTTTCTACCTCTTTTTTTGCAAACAGGGCTATCCATTTCACCTCTTTGCTATTGCGACCTTGTGGTGAACTGCACAAATCACTTTTTTCTTAAGAGTGTTTTGTGCAGTTCTACCAAAATGTCACACGAGCAACATCTCTACATTTCAGTGCGACTACACAAAGGGAGATTGGTTTTGCTCTATCCTCCTCATCCAACTCCGAGCCTAATCTTCTCCAACTAGTTAGTCTTAAGAGAGACTGCAAAGGTGACCGGCTTCTATTTGTGTGTTTATTGTTTCATCAGCAGTCCTCTATTATCGTAATCACACTTAATATCTTTGGAATAGGGACACTCAGCTCTATTTTAGTGGAACTGCACAAAATGATCAGAATGTTGTATGCTCCAGACAACTACTTTTTTCCCAACATGCCTTGTTGATTTAGATAGAGCTGGGGGACGTTGCTGCCAATGAAAGCATGGATCAATTTTAATTTAACACCTTCTCAAAACTTTGTCTTCAGTTGTGATGTAAATATTAGCTCTGATTAGCAAGGAAGTTAGTTTTTTGTTGTTTCCGAAAGAGCATAGATGGGAACACAGACGAAACAAAGGGGCTATTTGGTTCTAGGGCTAGCATTGCCACACTTTGCCACACATTTTTGCCAAACTTGCCTAAGGTTAGTTCATCAAAATGAGAGCCACAAGTTGGCAAGCCTAAGGGAATCTTGCCACACTTTTTGTGTGTATGCCATGTGGGGCCCAAGTGTGGCTTGTCTAAGGTGTGGCTTGAACCAAACACTCATCTAAGTTGGTCAAACTTGCCTAACCTTAGGTGTGGCAATCTTTGGCAAAGTTAGTCACAAACCAAAGGGCCCCAAAAGCTGAAAGCTCACACCATTGTACAATTTCATGTCGCTGGAAAATTATTTGTATAGTACATAAATTATGTAAACAAATGCTGGAAGCTTGATAGCATTGCCAGAAGCCTCTTCGGCATCCGGGTCCATGTGCCATGCACAAAATTATACTCCTTCGTTCCTAAATATTTATCTTTTTACAAATTTCAAATGGGCATATTTTAGAGTTTAGATTCACTCATTTTGCTTCGTATGTGTACTCCCTCCGTTGCTAAATATTTGTCTTTCTAGAGATTTCAACAAGTGACTACATACGGAGCAAAATGAGTGAATCTACACTCTAAAATATGTCTATATACATCCGTATGTAGTAGTCCATTTGAATCTCTAAAAAGACAAATATTTGAGTAGTCACTCATTGAAATCTCTAGAAAGACAAATACTCCGGAGTATATTTAAGAACCGAGGGGGTAGTGCACAGCCGCATGGGAGACTCAGACCGGTCATTGTGCCACATTAATAGTGAGTAAGGAGCAGTCAAATCATAAGCCCCACCTTTCCCACTGTAAGTTGCTCGGAAGAAGCAACCATCAATACGCTCTTCTTTGAATCCGCTCATACTACTCCATCCATCACTGTTTATAGAGCGCGCTTCAGAAAAAGAGAAAATCTCTAGGACCAAGGTGACTAGCGATCGGCCTGAAAAATAGCATTGGTAGTTATAGCACGGCGTCTATTACTAGAGGAAATAATGCTTACACACATGCATGTAGTGCTTCCACCCCGGGTACACACATGCATGCACTTACTCCACTCCGTAGTACTACATCGAGAGAAAATTGCGGTTACCATGCCCTAATTAATTGAGCATTAAACCAAACGCGTCTAAAGTCTCTCTGGTGGCGGAAATGCATTGAGAGAAATGCATCATAATGAAGCGCGCCCTGTAAACTGTGACGGAGGGAGGAGTAGTATGAAGGTGCAAAACCAAGTACGTGTATGGCCAGTCGGTCAACGCACCTCCTCTTGGCATATCACTGACATGTGGGACCGGAGTTTGAGCAAACCGATATCAATTGACGGCAAAATGGCCAACCCGCCGTTCCTTGAGAGAGACGAGGAGCGAGAACACACAGACGGGCTCGCACGGAGGCCAAGATATATTCGAGCATGGTTGATCGATATCACCATTACATGTTGGGCTACCATTTTCTGCCCTTCTCCGGAATAAATGTGTACTTTATTAGAGATTAAAAAAAGAGTACAGAGGCTCCACCATGCGGTTCTAGTAGTAGTACTACTCGTACTACTAAACCTTGTGCTTGGCTCTTCACCTCTTCGTGAAGTCGAACAATGATGGTACTCCGCATGTTCGGTACTAGTACAGTGTATGCCTCTGGCAATCTGACACCGAATGAACTGATGCATGTCCACCGCCTGGGCGAGGGTACGTTGCATTAGTCAAAAGGCGTAAGCGAGCTTCACCTTGTCCTGCAAGCTTCTCCTCATTCTTTGAGTTGACGGGACACACCAAGAAGTGGTGCTAGTCCATACTCCCTCCTTTCCGGTTAATATGGCTTAATCTTTTTTGCGGGTAAATGAGAGAGCTTTATTCATATATAAGCATTCTTAGGACGGTCAGCCAAGACACTGGTCACTAGGAAGTGAGGTACCCCGCAAAAAAAAGAAGTAGGAAGCGAGGTGTTTCATCAAGCCAGCTCTCGGCCACATTCAAAGTGCAGCAAGCACGGTTTGCACAAAGATGCGCCGCAAGGTTTGCTGACCTGTTTACATGCTGAATAACAACAAAGAGGAAATATTACCGAGCGCTCCTATTTGTAATAGGATATGAGCCAGAATTAAGCGAGAATTGTGGCGAGTGTTCCATGCAATCAACTTCCATTATCACATGCGAGAACCCTTGAAGAGAACCAGATGTGTGGAAGATTGCTTTATCACATTTTAAAAATATAATAAGAGTGCAGACGCCCCTCCATCCAGTTCCTAGTACTAGTATAGTACATACCTCTATAGACTATAGTAGTAGTACTACTACTAGTAAAGTTTGCGCTTGGTTGTTCGCCTCTTCGGGAAGTGCAACAATAATAGTACTAGTACAACGTATGCTTCTGGCAATCTGACACCAAATTAACTATTACATGTCCACCGCCTGAGCGAAGGAGAGCTTGCATTAGTCAAAAGTTTCTCCTTGTCCTGCAAGCCACCGCGCGCAAGCTTCTCCCCTCCTGCAAGCTTCTCCTCGTTCGGCAAGTTGACGGGACACAAAAAAGTAATGCTAGTCCATACTGCCTCCTCTCCGGTTAAAATAGCTTAATTTCAAACGAGATAAATACACTGTTTGTCACTGTATATTTGTAAAAATATGGTCAGTGGACTTCATAATACGCTCATTGCCCTCAATATATACATTTTCTGGTGTTTATACGGTCACTAGCTCACCCTGGCTGAGTATGTGTGTGCATGCACATGTAGGTTGAGCACTTGAGCGTGACCGTGTGTGTTCCGTCATGTGCTCAGACATGCATGTATTAGGGCGTCGCGCGCGTTTTTGCGTCCATGTGTACGTGTGACTGTTGCATACACGTAGGGGGAGTACGTGTAGGGGCCACCAAGGCAGTAGTCAAATCACACAGTAAGTTAGTCAGAAGAAGCAACCATCATTTCACTCTTCAATGACACGTACGCAATATAAAATGGTTGATATGGAGAGAAAAAGAAAACCAATATATATACACCAGCAGGAGCCTAAGCTACAAGCCTGCTTGCTTGGGTTACTCTCTTCACAAGCATAGAACGACGGTGGCCATACCGCTGGTCACATATCCGGCCTAATCCCGGAGCTGGGGGAAGGGAACAATGTTCTGCGTAGACGTGGTCGACATCGGCGAGGGAGAAAATCCACAGTCGGTGCGTCCCAATCGGGGGTCACCGCGGTATGGGCCGATGCCGCGTCCCAACCTCCTTTCTAGCTACAGCCCGACGTTCCAGGTAGTCCATCTTCCTTTTGGAGCCGGCTTGCTCCACTGTCACAGCTCCCCACATAGCTCCATCTCCATGTCGATCTTACTCTACTTCTACCGGCTTCTACTTGTGATGAGTTTATGTCTCATGAACTAGTGCCAGTACTATTATTCTAATCACACTTCTTCAATATCTTTGCCATCAGGGATGCTCAGCTCGATTTTAGTGGAACTGCACAAAAGCTTCATATGATTCGAGGGTGCTAGCTATCTTTCCTTCAATAGGTTCTACCTGGCCAGGAAAATAAATCCTGTTTAGGGTTTAGGGTTTAAGTCATAGTGACCCCATCAGTAGTTTTTCTTTCGTACACGCTCTCACAACTTTTGTCTTTAGTTGTGAAGTAAATATTGGCTATGATCTGTGAATCATTGAGATACATCAGCATGTGTGTTAGTTTTCCTTTGTATTTGATGGAATTTTGTAACGGGGCAACCTTGGAGTAGGAATGAAAATGGAGTGGAAAGTTTCCGTTTTTCCGGAGAAAAAATGGAAACAGAGAGAAACCAACTTTTCGTTTCGTTGGATCGCGCCATCGAGCAAAACCAACGTTTAGATCACGTCTGTCGCGTTCGTGTCTCACCCTCCTCCATGGCTCGACCCCACACAGTCGCTTGGCATGCCACTCACCGCAAACCGAGTATACGATAACTTTCCTGCCTGCTTGTCGATGGATCACGCCATTGAGTACTAGTACTACTTGGAGAGATTGACGAGTTGGGGGAGGACAGCTAGCTATAGCACGGACTCCCAAGAACTTTTTACATGCATGTTGTGGCTGGCTATTGCGACCTTTGAACGCGGAGCAGTCGCGTGCACCAGGGAGCGGCACGGGCAACGCTCTCTCAGCCGGCGCCAGTGGGAGGCCGCGTCTGCTCTGGCCGGGCATGAATGCGGCACTGACCGTTTCTGGCAGGAAGCACGCGCGGGTGATGAAGAGGGTTCGGGTTGGTCAGGAGTGGCCGTGGCAGCGGTCCGGACGCCCGCAAACAAGTGATGATGTATGTTAATATTGCCGCGTATATAATTAACAACGTAAATAATGTGCCAGTTGGACAAATATGATTGGAGATGGAGATGGAAATGGAATTTTACGTAAAAACGGATATGCATGTCTATGTCTATGTGTGTGTGCGCGACGACTCTCGCGACCTGGAAGCGGGGGCGTGTTTTTGATCGAGTTTTCTTTCTTGGTACGTTAAAAAATTGTCCGCTAGTTTTTGTTTCTTTTTTCTGGGAACACGCGTATTCTATTTAAAACCACTGCTATGGAGAGATTGTTTTACTCCATTATAGCCTCTTGTTTGATAGAGTTTCTCACCCTCTCCATATCAAAACAAGATGACAGTGTCCACACTATCTCTCTCCTCACCGGTGGTCACAGATCCGGCCGAATCCCCTCCGCTGCGGGAGGTGAGGAGGTGCAGCGTTAACGTTGTCGCCGTTGGCGATGTAGGAAGCCGATGCGCACCGTCCTCTCGGAGCCGGCGCTGGCCCGGACGAAGGTCCTCCGCGCCCTTGTTCGCTGCCGTCGTGTGGGCAGATCCTGCCCGCCCGCCTAAGCGACATCTCGCCCACCTGAGGTATAACTTCTTGTACTGGTCCACCTTCCCAGGTCACTGCATGCGGGTTTTCTTCTATGCGACTACTCCCCGGCTCCCCATGTATAGTACCTAGGGTTCGTCGGCTGGTCCAACATCACCTACTATTATAGAGGAAATGCCACTCGAAAAGTTGTCCTGATTTATGCCTCGGTGGAGGTATAGATGTTGTTTCGACAAAAAGTACATGGTGGTTGTGCGGTCATTGTCCATATGCTCCTATTGCTGCTGCTAATCTAATACTATCACTGGTTAAATGAAGAAATGTTTTTTTCTCAGGTATCCTGGTTTAGTTCCCATCAAGATAATCATGATGCTTCTGTTTGTTGGTGTACTTTTCATATTTCTTATTGACAATTGAGATGTCATTGTTAATCTTGTAAAACAAAGTAACAACACTATATCCCTTTTTTGTATTTTTGGAAACAGCGATGCATATCTCCATGCCCGGGCATGTCTTCCTCAATTTTAGTGGAACTGCACAACATTGGATGGCCATTGTTGTTCCGCCTCATTGTCCTCTGCCACGTGGTTCTTCCTTCCTCGAGCTTGACTACTGAGAAGAAACAGACCACACTGAGGATTTGTTGAACTTCATAGGTGCCTCACCCAAACTTGATGCCAAATGGATGATGCATCACCACGATGACCTATTGATACGTCTCCAACATATCTATAATTTTTGATTGTTTCATGCTATTATATTATCAACCTTGGATGTTTTATATGCATTATTATGCTATTTTATATGATTTTTGGGACTAACCTATTAACCTAGAGCCCAGTGCCAGTTTCTGTTTTTTCCTTGTTTTTAAGTATCACAGAAAAGGAAAAATCAAACGGAGTCCAATTGACCTGAAACTTCACGGAGATCATTTTTGGACTAGAAGAAGCCCACGGAGTACCGGAGGTGGGCCAGAAGAGTCCTAAGGCCACCACGAGGGTGGGGGCGCGCCCTACCCCCTAGGCGCGCCCCCTGCCTCGTGGGCCCCTGACCGACTTCTTTCGCCTATATATATCAACATACCCTAGAAACATCACACAGCATAATAGATCAGGAGTTCCACCGCCAGAAGCCTCCGTAGCCACCGAAAACCAATCTAGACCCGTTTCGGCACCCTACCAGAGGGGGGAATCCCTCTCCGGTGGCCATCTTCATCATCCCGGTGCTCTCCATGACGAGGAGGGAGTAGTTCACCCTCGGGGCTGAGGGTGTGTACCAGTAGCTATGTGTTTGATCTCTCTCTCCCTCTCGTGTTCTTGATTTGGCATGATCTTGATGTATCACGAGATTTGCTATTATCTTTGGATCTTATGATGTTTCTCCCCCTCTACTCTCTTGTGATGAATTGTGTTTTCCTTTTGAGGTTGTCTTATCGGATTGAGTCTTTAAGGATTTGAGAACACTTGATGTATGTCTTGCATGTGCTAATCTGTGGTGACAATGGGATATCATGTGATCCACTTGATGTATGTTTTGGTGATCAACTTGCAAGTTCCGTGACCTCGTGAACTTATGCATAGGGGTTGGCACACGTTTTCGTCTCGACTCTCCGGTAGAAAATTTGGGGCACTCTTTGAAGTTCTTTGTGTTGGTTGAATAGATGAATCTGAGATTGTGTGATGCATATCATATAATCATACCCATGGATACTTGAGGTGACATTGGAGCATCTAGGTGACATTAGGGTTTTGGTTGATTTGTGTCTTAAGGTGTTATTCTAGTACGAACTCTATGATAGATCAAACAGAAAGAATAGCTTTGTGTTATTTTACTACGGCCTCTTGAATAGATCGATCAGAAAGGATAACTTTGAGGTGGTTTCGTACCCTACAATAATCTCCTCGTTTGTTCTCTGCTATTAGTGACTTTGGAGTGACTCTTTGTTGCATGTTGAGGGATAGTTATATGATCCAATTATGTTATTATTCTTGAGGGAACTTGCACTAGTGAAAGTATGAACCCTAGGCCTTGTTTCAACACATTGCGATACCGTTTGTGCTCACTTTTATCATTAGTTACCTTGCTGTTTTTATATTTTCACATTACAAAAACCTTTATCTACTATCCATATTGCACTTGTATTACCATCTCTTCGCCGAACTAGTGCGCCTATACAATTTGCCATTATATTGGGTGTGTTGGGGACACAAGAGACTCTTTGTTATTTGGTTGCAGGGTTGCTTGAGAGAGACCATCTTCATCCTATGCCTCCCACGGATTGATAAACCTTAGGTCATCCACTTGAGGGAAATTTGATACTGTCCTACAAAGCTCTGCACTTGGAGGCCCAACAACATCTACAAGAAGAAGGTTGTGTAGTAGACATCAAGCTCTTTTCTGGCGCCATTGCCAGGGAGGTTAGTGCTTGAAGGTATATCTTTAGATCTTGAAATCGAATCTTTTTGTTTCTTGTTTTATCACTAGTTTAGATTATAAAAGAAAACTACAAAAAAATGGAATTGAGTTTGCCTCATATGCTTCATCTTTTCAATATCTTTCATGAGAATGATGGAAAGAAAATTGTGCTCAAGTGCTAGAAGAAGAAGTCTATAAAATGTTTGGCACTAAATCTTTGAATGATGAGCATGATTGCAATGTTATTAGTATGAACTCTTTGAATATCCATAGTACTAATGATGATTGCACTAGTTATGATGAAAATATCTCTTATAAGCATATGGATTTTTGTGGAGTGCATAGAGTTTGCAAGTACATACCAAACAGGGAAGATAGATTCTGCAAGAGGCATAAGTATTTGGAAACTAAATGGTTGCAAGAAAGGCTAGATGTTTGTGCTGAAAATTTAAACTTTCTTGGCCCTACTTGTGAACTTTGCAATGAACGTGATCATTTCAGTACCCAATGCAAATTGTTTCATGATCATATCGTGTCCAAAAATTGTGATGACTTGATTTCCCTTGCACATCATAATGAACTTAGTTTGCTATTGGGTTATGAAGAAATGAAACGTATATCTAAGGTTATTCCAGAATTTACCCTTCATAGAGTTCTTAATTTTGATCTAGAGGAAATTTATATGTATGGTGCGGTGAATTGCATTGAAAATCCTTATATTGCCAATTACATAAAGAAAAGAAAACAAATAGAGGATGAAGAGAATACTAATGAAAGGGAAGAGACCTCCCAATATCCTCCTATTATTTCTTATGATGAATCAAGTAATGAGGAGGAGCCTCCTATTCAACCAATCTCATTAATAAGGAGCTCCAAAAAGAGGATTAAACCCACACATGATGTGAAGAAGAAAAAGAAAAGACGGAGAAGCAAAGGTAAAAAGGTATCTATCCCAATTGATGTTGCTCCTATTACTCCTTGTGATGATGATAATTGCTATACTATCGGTGCTATCCATACTATTAATGATGAGAGTGATTATGCTTATGATATGAAAAGGCCCAAGCTTGGGGATGCTATGTTTGATGAAGATGATGTTTTTGAGAATGTATTTGCTGCAATTCATGTTAGTCCCAAGCTTGGGGAAGCTATGTTTAATGAAGATGATATTTGTAGTCTCCCAAGTTTTGATATGCAAATTTATTATGATGATAGCATGCCTCCTACTTATGATGATTATATTGATGAAAGTGGGTTTGGAAGAGTGTTAACTTTAGGAAGTAAAAGTAATGATCCCACTATTTTGGAGGATGTTGAATCTTATTGTTACAATTATGAAAGTGGATTTGGAGAGGTCATGACTTTATTTAGTAATGATTCCACTATCTTGGAAGAGGTTTCAATCGATTATGATGAGAACAAAGTTGGAGCCGCCTCCCTCGCTGGCATATGCTTCTCCCATCCTCTCTGGCCGGCGATGCCCCGCGCATCTGCCACTCCTCCCCAACTGCTCCATCTGACTGACCTCTAGACTGAAGACAAGGAAGATCTATTAGGTCGGGGCGCCACTGATTAAGTATCACGTCCTTACAAAAACCTGGGCGTCCTAGCAAGCTAGGTATGAGCGGGGCGGCACGGCGATGCCGCACGAGCAGGGTGGCGCGGCGTTCGCCGTCCCTGCCCCTGGGGAGGACGCGCCGATGGACGCGAGGTGGCGGGTCTGGTACGCGGCGGACCTCATGACGGTGCGGCGGGTCTCGATGTCCGATGGAGTGCTCTGGTTCCGACGGGAGGCGCTGCGCATCGTGCTCCTCGACGAGCGTGGGGGCACCGTCGACGCCCGCTTTCTCCGGGAAGGTGAGTCTGTAGACATCGGAGATATCATCTCGTTCCCCTGCCATTTCACTAGGGTTCGAGATCGAATTCCGGCGCCGGTCGGGGACGTCGTTCACGCGGTGGGAGAGACTCGTGCGGGGATGCCTGTGGCGCGCGGCGCGGGTATGCTTCCTCCGCCCCTGGCAGGAGGGCAAGGGCTGCTAGGACGTGGACCGGTCCACCATGGCCCTGATGGTCGACACATGGGGCAGACGAGATCGGACCGCCATGAAGCACCCGACCCTAGGGTTTCCTTGTGCGCCGTGGGTATAAAGCCGAATCATGCGCCCCCTCCCCTCATTTTCGATCTGAGCGAGTGCCTGTCTCACTTCTGGGACGCGCCGCCGGGGGCTAGATCTAGGGTTCCTCAATCCTTCGGCTGGTGGGAAGGAAAAATTTGTGGAGATTGTCGCTCTTTTGCCCAAGTTGTGGCATCCCCCCTCAGATTCCACCACTCGATCCAGTTGACGAGAGCAAAACCACCATGAGGGAAGAGGGATTTGGTGCGGGGCGACATGGTCGTGGGGCTGGGCGCTTCGATCGCGGCCGAGGACGTGGCCGCGCCCTCGACCATCATGTCTGGAAGCGCAAGACGGAGATGGGAGACTCGTCGACGCAGAGAGCTTCGGGATCTGGAGATGCTGGATCGGAAAAGTGGGACAAGGCGGTCGGAGGCAACCAGGCTGAGCTACTTCGCCGGGAGCGGTGGGGAGCGGACGAGGGGGACACGAGCATGGTCCGCAACCATGGGAAGAACACTACTCCTCCTCGAGCGCAAGATCCTCCTGCACACCCTGGTAACATTGCTCCTCGCCCTGAACCATGTCAGATCTGTAATCTGACTGGTCATGTTACTGCTAGATGCCCGCAAGCTGTGTGTGATAGATGTAAGAAAAAAGGTCATCTGCTTGTGGTCTATGCTGAGTTCCTGCCTTGGGAGTTTTTCCCTGTGATGTATGCGTTCCAAAGCAAGGGGCAGGGTTTCTTCTATATTCCAGATTTTAGCATTGATGGGCAAGCTAGGGAGAGGATCTTTAATGTGATTGTTACTATTACTGAGGGGGCTGCTCCGACCAAAGATATAGAACATGAATTAAGTATCTATGTGGGGCAGGGATGGAGATGTTCTGCTAGGTTTTTTGCACCTCAAAAATTTGTGATGAGGATGCCTAATCCTAGAGAAGTGGATCGTGCTTTATAAGTGGAAAATGTGAGACTGAAGCAATGTGGAGTTTCAGTTAAATTTTCCCCGTGGTCTGAAGATATTGAATCTGAGAGCCTGCTAGAAATTGCTTGGGTTCGGATTGGGAAGATCCCTCCGAACAAGAGATGTGATAGGACTGTGGCCTATGTGGGTGGATTAGTGGGCATTACTCTTTAGGTAGATATGTCTACTATAGATCGCTTCTCGTCTGTTAGAGCCAAAATTGGATGTCGCTCTGTTGATCAGTTGCCTGCTATGGCAGAAGGTGTTCTGGGGGGCGTTTCTATAAATTTACTTACGAGGTGGAAGAAGTCCTTGTCAGGAATCCTGTGAACAAAGACTCTAAGGGTGTGGAAGTGAAAGATGCACCTGCTAAACCTGATCAGACTCTTAAACGTAAACGAGATGATTAGGAAAAAGAAGAAAAACAAACTGATTTTCCTGAGAGTAGCAGAGATGGTGCTGGTGCTCGTGGGGGCAAGACCTGTCGTCTGTCACCAAAAGATCATGACCTATCAGAATCATATGATAGTGAAAATGATACATCTCTACTTATTGAAACTCTGGCAAAAGAACATGAGATGGTTGTAGAAGGAGCAAATCTGGATACCTCATGCTGGATAGTGGCTATGGAGACTGATATACACAAGGCCCCGCTGGAACATGAAATTGAGCCTAAAGATGTACAGGTAAATGATATATCTGCAACTCGTCGTTCGCTGTCCTTTGATGTTACTGGGGCTAACTCTACTCAGGTTGTGGAGGTGGATGGTGATGTGTACCCAGACCTGAAGACCTCAAGTGACTATATGGTACAGTCTCCCCCTTCTGATCACAGTGATGAGATCATTCTCACACCTCCCCTTGCGCCTGAAGTGGCACTAAGATTCAGCAAGTGCAATGCACACGGGGGACAGGAGCGCATGGAGGCTAAAGCCATTAATCTGGCTCAAAAGAAGAACTTGGAAGGTAACATCAGAACCCCTTGCAATAACTCTTTCGATGCTCTGTCAGATAAGGAACTTATGTATAGAGCCACTTTTATGGGGTTAAAAATATCTGATAATGATTTTGCCTGTATGAATGTTCTTAGAGAGCTTGAAAGGGTGAGGGAAAATCTAGATAGTAAAAAGAACATTGGGGACACTAATACTGATATTGAGGATGATATTTTAGTCACCAATGGGCTAGGAAAATCTGTTCCTGTTAATCTGACTTGGCTTGACCAAGATGAAACTGTCCGTGAACAAAAAGTCTCTGGTAAACAGAAGAATAGAAGATCTAAAAAGAAATATGCCATTAAGCTCTCTAGGCCTGTGACTAGGAGCCAGAATAAGGCAGTATCTTCAGTGGATGTGTGTTGTAGTCCTGCATTGCCTCCTGGCAGGACTACTAGATCTTATTTTCACAAAAAACGTTCCAAATAAGAGGGCTCATTTGGAACTGTAGAGGGGTAGGCAAGAAAGGAATGGCCACCTGCCTCTCAGACATGATTAGTGACCATTCCCTAGATTTAATTGGTTTGCAAGAAACTATGAAGAAAATTTTTACTCCCAAATGCATTAGGAGAATTGACCCTTTTGGTCTATTCCATTGGGAATGGATTCCATCTGTTGGGAAGTTTGGAGGCATTTTAGGAGGAGTGAGGCAAGATACTATGGAAATCATTTCCTGTACCAAAAGGAAATATGTTTTGCAGTTAAACCTGCATGATAAGAAGAAGAAAGATGTTTGGGGCCTGCTGGTGGTCTATGGGGCAGCCCATGAGGAGTTTAAAGAGGAATTCTTAGTAGAGCTTGCTGCTAGTTGTAGCAGCATGACTGTGCCTTATATTGTGGGGGGTGATTTCAATGTTTTTCAGCATGGTGATGAGAAAAATAGAAAGATGAAGAATAATAGAGCTACTGACATCTTCAACTCCATCATCAATGCTTTGGCCCTTAGAGAGATATATATTAGTGGGGGAAATACACTTGGACTAACAACCAAGCCCACCCTACCCTAGAAAAACTGAACCGCATTTTGATGTCTGAAGGTTGGGAGGATCTTTTTCCTATGGTCTCTGTCAGGAAATTGGTTCAGGAAATTTCAGACCACAACCCTTTGCTTCTTTCTAGTGGGGAAGAGGGGCGTGAAGCTCCTAAGCCTCGTGAGTTTCATTTCAACCTGTCCTGGGTTAAAGATAAAAATTTCCTTCCTACTGTGAGTAGGATCTGGTCGAGGAAAGTGCACTCCTCGGACCCTATTGATATCCTAAATATCAAACTTAAGAGATTTAAGAACTACTTTAAAGGGTGGGGGTCCAATAAATATGGTCATGATAAGAGAAGGAAAGAAGAACTCAGATTGGAGTTAGCCTTGCTGGAAGAATTAGAAGAAAATGGCCCCCTATCCCCTGAGATGTATAGCATCAAGGTTGATGTTAGTGCGGAACTGCATGAGCTCCTAGTGAACGAAGAGATCTTTTGGTTGCAGAAGTCTCATGAAAGATGGCTGCTGAAAGGAGATCTTAATACTAACTACTATCATAAGATTGCGAATGGGCGTAAGAGGAAAAACACGATCCATTCCCTGAAAGCTGGGGATGTGGAAATAGAAGGGACTAATAATCTGATTGCCCATGGGACAGAGTTCTACAAAAACCTTTTCGGTCCAGCACCTGGCAATGAGTTCCATATGGATCCTGATACTTGGACCAATAATGAAAAACTTGATGAAGAGGATAACGCTGATCTGTGTCGGGCCTTTACGGAGACAGAAGTTAAGGAAGCTCTGTTTGCTATGGCACACAATAGAGCACCTGGGCCGGACAACATTCCAGTGGAGTTCTAACAGGTGTGCTGGGATATCGTGAAGGATGATATTATGCTCCTGTTTGAACACTTTCATAAAGGGGAACTGGATGTACAACGCCTCAATTATGGCGTAATTACTCTCCTCCCCAAAACTGCGGACATAGACAATATTCAGCAGTTCCGCCCGATTTGCCTCCTGAGGTGTCCGTACAAACTTATTACTAAGGTCCTAGATAGGCGAGTTGAAAAATATGCTGATAAGCTCATCAATAGGACCCAGAATGCTTTCGTGAAAAAAAGGAACATCATGGATGGTGTGATGTCTTTGCATGAGATCCTTAACTACACTCATGTGAAAAAGAGGGTGGGTGTAGTTCTGAAACTTGATTTCGAGAAGGCTTATGACAAAGTTAACTGGGATTTTGTTCTTGAGTGCCATAAGCTTCGAGGCTTTAATGATAAATGGTGCGGGTGGATTAGGTGTATCCTGCATAATGGGACTATGAGCATTAAGTTGAATAACCAAGTTGGCCCCTATTTCCAAAGTGCGAAAGGGGTTCGGCAAGGTGATCCCCATTCCCCTTTATTGTTCAATCTAGTTGTGGATTGTTTAGAAAAAATGATTACAAATGCCCAAAAAAGTGGCCTGTGAGTGGGTCTGGCCTCTGATCTGATTCCTAATGGGGTAGCAGTTCTCCAATATGCAGACGATACCATCATATGCCTGGAGCATGACATTGGCAAAGCTGTTAACTTGAAAATGCTTCTTTATATGTTTGAATTGATGTCAGGGCTTAAGGTGAATTTTCAGAAAAGCGAGATTCTTACTGTGGGGGTGATGATAATGTGGTGAATATGTATCCAGACTTATTCCATTGCGAGGTGGGCAGCTTCCCCATCAAATATTTAGGGATGCCTATCAGTTACACCAATCTCAGAAACTCAGATTGGGAATTCATAGTTACTAATTATCTGGAAAAATTTGAAGCTTGGATTGGTAATGCAACCTCGATGGGGGGGAGGCTGACCTTGCTAGATTCGGTGGTCACCCAACTATCCTTATACCATATGTCTATGTGGCTCATGAATAAAACCTTCATCGAGCGTTTAGACAAGCATAGAAGGAAGTTTTTTTGGCAAGGGGGCAATAAGAAGAGGAGGTACCATCTGGTTAGATGGAATAGGATCTGCAGATCCAGAGATAAGGGTGGCCTGGGTGTTAAGGACTTACACAAGCAGAATATTAGTTTGATGGTCAAATGGTGGTGGAAACTAGAGACCCAAACGGGTATGTGGCAAGATATTGTTTGGGTGCGCTACCTGACTAACAAATCTATGGCCTCGGTTAAGCCCAGGTTTTCTAATTCCCCTTGTTGGAAAGCCCTGCTTAAAGTCAAAGATATTTACTTTGTGGGCAGAAGGATCCATCTGGAATCTGGTGACCTAGTTAGAGTCTGGAAAGATTCCATAAACGGGCTGAGTCCTTTCCAGACCCTTTACCCTTCGCTGTTTGAGATTTGTAATGATCAGGATTGCACTATTGATAGGTTCAAATCTGTGGATGTCCATTCTTTCTTCAGAAGGAGGCTCACACCTGAGTTGTCCTGTCAATGGGGAGAAATAAGTAATACGATCAAGAATATCCAGCTGAGCCAGGGTGGGGACCGGTTCTACTGGGGGCTTAATAGTAATGGCAAATTCTCCACTAAATCTGTGTATAAGTGGCTTGAAAACCCTCTTAGTAGTTGCCACTGTAGATGGATTTGGAAAGCCAAAATCCCTCTTAAAATCAAGATCTTCCTGTGGCAGCTGTCTCAGGACGCAGTGCTCACTAGGAAAGTCATGAGAACGAGGAAATGGACTGGGAATCCCACATGCTCTTTCTGTAACGAGTTGGAAACCTCCCAACATTTGTTTTTTACTTGTCCTGTGGCTAAAGTGATCTAGAGATGTGTGGGGGTAGTACTGGGTACTGAGATGTGTCCGAATAGCTACTGGCAATATTTTGCTTGGTGCCATACTTTTCTCCCTGATGGACAAAAGTACTATACTGTGGGCTTGGCTGCTGCTTGCTGGGCCATTTGGCTAGCTCAAAACCGAGCTACGTTCGAAAAGAAGCTTATCAAAATGCCTTTTGAGATAGTTTTTTCCATGTGTTCTTTCCTATTGTATTGGACAGGGCTGCAGGAGGAGGAGGGCGCCAAGGAGCTGCGAAGCGGTGCTGAGATGATCAGGTCGAGCACGATGCGCATGATGGGAATGTGCAACGCGGTGAGGGTGCCGATCGGGGGAGATTGAAGGTCTGCAAGAAGTCTCGTTGGCTGGAGATGGGCGATCCTACGATCCTGTGATGGCGTTTCGGTTCTTTTGTGGATGTCTCATGTCGTTGTCTGTAGTGAAAACTCAAAAATAGGGTGTTTGCTGTGGATTTTCGGTGCTTTCTAGGTTATCGCCCCATGGCATTCGTTTCGATGGCGGGCGAATGCAGTGGGTTTCCTGGCAGTGCCCGAACTCGCTCTACATCTTTCCCTTCTCCTGACATGTTTCTGAACTTTGTATTTCCGTTCATTTGCAATGGAAAGGGGTATAGCCCGGTCGAAAAAAATGATTATTGTGATGACACTTATGCTATAAAAAGTAGTGATGATTATATTAAAACTTGTCATGATTATGATTACCCTTTTCCTTAACATTACTCTTTTAATGTGGAAACAATTTATAGTATTCAAGTCTCTTATGATACTCCCACTATTCCGAATGAGAAGAATTTTGCTTATGTGGAGAGTAATAAAATTTCAATGCTTGTATATCATGAAAAGAATGCTTTATGTGATAGTTACATTGTGGAATTCATTCATTAAGCTACTGAAAATTATTATGAGGGAGTAATATATGCTTGTAGGAATTGCAATAATATCAAGTTTCCTCTCTATGTGCTTAAAGTTTTAAAGTTTTGCTTGTTTTGCCTTCCTATGCTAGTTGATTATTGTTTCCATAAATTGTTTGCTCACAAAATACCTATGCATAGGAAGTGGGTTAGACTTAAATGTGCTAGTCATATTCTTCATGATGCTCTCTTTATGTTTCAATTCTTATCTTTTATATGAGCATCATTGAAATCATCAAGCCTAGCTAGGGGCATTAAACGTTAGCGCTTGTTGGGAGGCAACCCAACTTTATTTTTGTTCTTTGCTTTTTGATTCTGTTTAGTAATAAATAATTCATCTATCCTCTGGTTAGATGTGGTTTTATGTTTTAATTAGTGTTTGTGCCAAGTAAAGCCTTTAGGATCTTCTTGGGTGATTGTTATTTGATCTTGCTGTCAAAAACAGAAAGTATGCGCTCCCGAGAATAATTTTCATTTTTTTACCAGAGAGCGATAAAATACCAATTCCACTTGCAGTAGATTAATAAACAAATTTCCTAGGACTTCCTAATTTCTCAGGATTTTTGGGGTTCCAGAAGTATACATTTGATACAGATTACTACAGACTGTTCTGTTTTTGACAGATTCTGTTTTCATTGTGTTGTTTGCTTATTTTGATGAATCTATGAGTAGTATCGGAGGGTATGAACCATAGATAAGTTGGAATACAGTATATATTACACAAATATGAATTTATAATGAGTTCACAACAGTACCTAAGTGGTGATTTATTTTCTTATACTAACGGAGCTTACGAGTTTTCTGTTAAGTTTTGTGTTGTGAAGTTTTCAAGTTTTGGGTAAAGATTCGATGGACTATGGAATAAGGAGTGGCAAGAGCCTAAGCTTGGGGATGCCCAAGGAACCCCAAGGTAATATTCAAGGAAAACCAACAGCCTAAGCTTGGAGATGCCCCGGAAGGCATCCCCTCTTTCGTCTTCGTTCATCGATAACTTTACTTGGAGCTATATTTTTATTCACCACATGATATGTGTTTTGCTTGGAGCATCATTTTATTTTGTTTTGCTTGCTGTTTAAATAAAATACCAAGATCTGAAATTCTTAAACGTTAGAGATTCTTAATATAGTTACATAATTATTCGACTACTCATTGAGCTTCACTTATATCTTTCGGAGTAGTTTGTCATTTGCTCTAGTACTTCACTTATATCCTTTTAGAGCACGGTGCTGGTTTTATTTTATAGAAATATATGAACTCTCATGCATCACTTATATTATTTTGAGAGTCCTAAACATCATGGTAATTTGCTTTGGTTATGAATTTAGTCCTAATATGATGGGCACCCAAGAGGGATATAATAAAAACTTTCATATAAAGTGCATTGAATACTATGAGAAGTTTGATACTTGATGATTGTTTTGAGATATGAAGATGGTGATATTAGAGTCATGCTAGTTGAGTAGTTGTGGATTTGATAAATATTTGTCTTAAAGTTTGTGATTCTCGTAGCATGCATGTATGGTGAACCGTTATGTGATGAAGTCGGAGCATGATTTATTTATTGATTGTCTTCCTTATGAGTGGCGGTCGGGGACGAGCAATGGTCTTTTCCTACCAATCTATCCCCCTAGGAGCATGCGCATAGTACTTCGTTTTGATAACTAATAGATTTTTGCAATAAGTATATGATTTATTTATGACTAATGTTGAGTCCATGGATTATATGCACTCTCACCCTTCCACCATTGCTAGCCTCTCTAGTATCGCGCAACTTTCGCCGGTACCATAAATCCACCATATACCTTCCTCAAAACAGCCACCATACCTACCTATTATGTCATTTCCATAGCCATTCCGAGATATATTGCCATGCAACTTTCCACCGTTCCATTATAATGACATGCTTCATCATTGTCATATTGCTATGCATGATCATGTAGTTGACATTGTATTTGTGGCAAAGTCACCGTTCATAATACTTTCATACATGTCACTCATGAGTCATTGCACATCCCGGTACATCGCCGGAGGCATTCATATAGAGTCATATCTTGTTCTAAGTATTGAGTTGTAATTCTTGAGTTGTAAGAAAATAAAAGTGTGATGGTCATCATTATTAGAGCATTGTCCCATGTGAGGAAAGGATGATTGAGACTATGATTCCCCCACAAGTCGAGATGAGACTCCGGACAAAAAAAGAAAAGAAAAAAGAGGCCATAAAAAAGAGAAAAGGCCCAAATAAAAAAATGAGAGAAAAAGAGAGAAGGGGCAATGCTACTATCCTTTTACCACACTTGTTCTTCAAAGTAGCACCGTGATATTCATGATAGAGAGTCTCATGTGTTGTCACTTTCATATACTAGTGGGAATCTTTCATTATAGAACTTGGCTTGTATATTCCAATGATGGGCTTCCTCAAATTGCCCTAGGTCTTCGTGAGCAAGCAAGTTGGATGCATACCCACTTAGTTTCTTTTTGAGCTTTCATACACTTGTAGCTCTAGTGCATCCGTTGCATGGCAATCCCTACTCACTCACATTGATATGTATTGATGGGCATCTCCATAGCCTGTTGATACGCCTAGTTTATGTGAGACTATCTTCTCCTTTTTTGTCTTCTCCACAACCACCCTTCTATTCCACATATAGTTCTCTATCCATGGCTCACGCTCATATATTGCGTGAAGATTGCAAAAGTTTGAGAACATCAAAAGTATGAAACAATTGCTTGGCTTGTCATTGGGGTTGTGCATGATTTAAATATTTTGTGTGGTGAAGATAGAGCATAGCCAAACTATATGATTTTGTAGGGATAGATTTCTTTGGCCATGTTATTTTGAGAAGACATGATTACTTTGTTAGTATGCTTGAAGTATTATTATTTTTATGTCAATATTAAACTTTTGTCTTGAATCTTATGGATCTGAATATTCTTGCCACAACAAAGAGAATTACATGGATAAATGTGTTAGGTAGCATTCCACATTAAAAATTCTGTTTTTATCATTTACCTACTCAAGGATGAGCAGGAATTAAGCCTGGGGATGCTTGATACATCTCCAATGTATCTATAATTTTTTATTGTTCCATGATATTATATTATCAACCTTGGATGTTTTATATGCATTATTATGCTATTTTATATGATTTTTGGGACTAACCTATTAACCTAGAGCCCAGTGCCAGTTTCTGTTTTTTCCTTGTTTTTAAGTATCGCAGAAAGGAAAATCAAACGGAGTCCAATTGACCTAAAACTTCACGGAGATCATTTTTGGACTAGAAGAAGCCCATGGAGTACCGGAGGTGGGCCAGAAGAGTCCCGAGGCCACCACGAGGGTGGGGGGCGCCCTACCCCCCTAGGCGTGCCCCCTGCCTCGTGGCCCCCTGACCGACTTCTTTCGCCTATATATATCAACATACCCTAGAAACATCGCACAACAGAATAGATTGGGAGTTCCGCCGCCAGAAGCCTTCGTAGCCACCGAAAACCAATCTAGACCCGTTCCGGCACCCTGCCGGAGGGGGGAATCCCTCTCCGGTGGCCATCTTCATCATCCCGGTGCTCTCCATGACGAGGAGGGAGTAGTTCACCCTCGGGGCTGAGGGTATGTACCAGTAGCTATGTGTTTGATCTCTCTCTCATGTTCTTGATTTGGCACGATCTTAATGTATCGCGAGCTTTGCTATTATAGTTGGATCTTATGATGTTTCTCCCCCTCTACTCTCTTGTGATGAATTGAGTTTTCCCTTTGAAGTTGTCTTATCGGATTGAGTCTTTAAGGATTTGAGAACACCTGATGTATGTCTTGCATGTGCTTATCTGTGGTGACAATGGGATATCACGTGATCCACTTGATGTATGTTTTGGTGATCAACTTGCGAGTTCTGTGACCTCGTGAACTTATGCATAGGGGTTGGCACACGTTTTCATCTCGACTCTCCGGTAGAAACTTTGGGGCACTCTTTGAAGTTCTTTGTGTTGGTTGAATAGATGAATATGAGATTGTGTGATGCATATCGTATAATCATACCCATGGATACTTGAGGTGACATTGGAGTATCTATGTGATATTAGGGTTTTGGTTGATTTGTGTCTTAAGGTGTTATTCTAGTAAGAACTCTATGATAGATCAAACGGAAAGAATAGCTTTGTGTTATTTTACTACGGACTCTTGAATAGATCGATCAGAAAGGATAACTTTGAGGTGGTTTCATACCCTACAATAATCTCTTCGTTTGTTCTCCGCTATTAGTGACTTTGGAGTGACTCTTTGTTGCATGTTGAGGGATAGTTATATGATCCAATTATGTTATTATTGTTGAGGGAACTTGCACTAGTGAAAGTATGAACCCTAGGCCTTGTTTCAAGACATTGCAATACCGTTTGTGCTCACTTTTATCATTAGTTACCTTGCTGTTTTTATATTTTCAGATTACAAAAACCTTTATCTACTATCCAT
The DNA here is from genome assembly GCF_056163025.1 of Triticum urartu. Taxonomy (NCBI): domain Eukaryota; kingdom Viridiplantae; phylum Streptophyta; class Magnoliopsida; order Poales; family Poaceae; genus Triticum; species Triticum urartu. The sequence continues at coordinate 359,144,877 of NC_141873.1, read as the reverse complement.
ATTGCACTTGTATCACCATCTCTTTGCCGAACTAGTGCACCTATACAATTTTCCATTGTATTGGGTGTGTTGGGGACACAAGAGACTCTTTGTTATTTGGTTGCAGGGTTGCTTGAGAGAGACCATCTTCATCCTACGCCTCCCACGGATTGATTAACCTTAGGTCATCCACTTGAGGGAAATTTTCTACTGTCCTACAAACCTCTGAACTTGGACGGCCAACAACGTCTAGAAGAAGAAAGTTGTGTAGTAGACATCACCTATCGATGCTCATGGTTGCGCCTCATGGTTGCGTCGGCTGGTGAAGCTGGTCGATTTTCAATGAAAAACAAGCTGTCTTCCATCAGTGATCTTTGCTTGTTACCCACAAAGATGATATCCTTCGTCAGTTCACCTTGGTTGTGTTGGAGACGCAGTCGTCTTTCACGTTGGTGCAATTTTATCACACAATTGGCTATGAACCAAATGTTTCCTTGAAGAAGGATCGACATTGGTACTAAGAGAATCCGTTTTGTATTGATTTCTAAGCCTTCTCACAACTTTGTCTCTAGCTCCCTTGTAATTTTATTTGTCCAGCTATTAACTTTGATTAAAAGAATGGTGTGGACTAAAAACCCGGATGGACGTAGTAGCCCTCCATTTTTATTTACTCCGCATAATGGATTTGACTGTAGTCAAACTTTGTAAAGTTTGACCAAGTTTAGGCCGAACACAACAAAAATAATTATTAGAGAGGGCAAACTATACATATTCTCAAACCTTTCCGATAATTGAAATTAAAATTCTTTATTTGTACACACTCTCACATGTTTTCGATAATTTGGCGCATGTGTGGTTGTTCACTTAAGGGAGGGTAGTGTACCGCACGTGAAGGACATGAAGTGCGACCAGGATGCGTGGACAGTAGTTTTCTTCACTGGTACGTTAAATAAAGAGTTTCATTTCATACTTACACAATTTAAAACTATTGTTATGGAGAGAATAAGAAAACCACTCCACTATATATTAGTCGTATACACGAGTACTATATGGACGCAGCTTCATTGACTTTAGTGCACCTGCCTTTGGGTTTATGACAGGTGGGCCCAAAATGTGGTTGGCCCACCTGTCATACAGCCAAAAGCAGGTGCAGTTAACGCACCGAAGCTCAGTCTGTACTACAGTATATATATAAGCTGGAGCCTCAACGCTTGTTCGCTAGGGTTTGCACTCTCCACACTCTCGCCGCACTACATATATATACATGCTGGAGGCTCAGCGTTCCTTTGCTACGGTTTGCTATATTCACTGTCTCTCACCCTCTTCACCAGATCTAAACAAGACTGCGTTGTGGCCTCTGTCTCTCTCAACCCCCTCACAGCTGGCGAAGGAGGTGTCCGGATCCCGTCGCACCATGAAGGGGAGGAGGTGCAGCGTTCACTCTATCGCCTTTAGCGAGGGAGGCAATCCACTGCCGGCTGCGCTTTTCTCTTTCACCCAGCGCCTGTGCGGGAGGGCCACCGACCCCTTCTTCCTTGCTGATGTATGTAGTGTGGGCAGATCCGACCTCCCGCCGCACGCCTTGCCACATCACGACGACCCTAAGGTATAAGTTTCTTTGAAACCATCATTGGTCTAGCTGCATGCTGATCTTTTTCGATTTTGTAGTCGAATCTAGGTCTTGGTTCAAAGAGGAAAGAAGGGTGCGGTGGGGTGGAGCATGAATCTAGGACGTGGTTCAATGAGGAAAGGAGGGAGGGAACGTAGTATAGACTAGCTATCCAGCCGCTTTGTTGGTCGAAAAGGGAAAAGGGGGTAACCCAGTACACACATTTGTAAGGAACCGAACTCTTTGTTGAAAAGGGAAAGAAACTGGGGGTCGGGTAGTTTGTGCAGGACTAGATTTGCTGCCCGCACATCGGAAAAAGTTTCAGAGAGAACAAATATGGGACCAACGCAGATATGTTGCTTGTCTACATACTCTGCATCACCCATTTATACGTGTGGACGCACATGGTGCTGGCATGTCCCATGTCCCATCCACATGATCGTGCAGTGTGTTTTGAGATGTTGTGCTACTTGTATTGGTACTGTTTTAAATAAATGTTGAATTGAAGCTATTGTATTTTAAGCAATGCCACTCTCAGAATTAACTACTGAACTATTTTAAGAGAATTTCTCTGTTAATATGAATCAATGCAACCGTTTTAGAAATGCTACTGTCACATACTTTGTTTTCCATCAATATAAGGTAGATGCTTCTTTTTGTGGCCACATGTTTCATCCTCCTTTATTGGCAGTAATTGTTTCCTTTTTTGCCTCTGTTAACTCAGGGATATCTATTCAACTTGTTGCTATAGCAAACTTAAATGTCACACCGGCGACCTTACTTGATTTCAGTGCAACTGCACAAAACGAGATTGGATTTCCTATTCGTGTTGGCAGATTCGTACGTGATCTTGTGTGCATCATGATAGGTTGGTACTTGCCTTCATCCACATGATCATGCATTGTGTTTTGAGATGTTGTGCTACTTGTATTGGTACTATTTTAAATAAGTGTTGAATTGAAGCTATTGTATTGTTGTCTTTTCCCATTAAGTAGTGAACAAAAATGGGACCAACCCAGACATTATGCTTGTTGCTTTGTTACAACAAACTCTGCATCACCCCCTTTATAAGTAGATGGAAGCACATGTTTTTGTTGCGCCCACTCTCCCGTGGAACTTTTTATGCTTGTTGTTAATCTAAAGCCGCTGGTAAAATTAAGCAATGCCACTCTCAGAATTAACTACTGAATCTTATTTCAAAAATGCAACACTTGTTAGGGATTGGCGGGATTGCCATTTTGTGGCCGCATGTTTCATCCTCCTTTATTGGCCAGTAATTGATTCCTTTTTTGCCTCTGTTAAAACAGGGATATCTATTCAACTTGTTGCTATTGCGACATTTTGCTTTGCTTAATTTTTGTGGAACTGCACAAAATGAGACCGGATTTCCATATATGTGTTGAGATCTCTTTTAGATCTTCCTCAGGAGTTGTTTCAAATCTTGGTCTTGAAAGGTCAGTACCTACTTTCCTCAGAATTAACTACTGAATCTTAGTTCAAAACTGCAACACTTGTTAGGGATCGGCTGGAGTACCATTTCTGTTAGGGATCGGCCGGAGTACATGTTTAAGAAATGTATTGTTCCGATAATGTCTCTGTTATTATATATCAGTTACATTGTTTTACAAATGGAACTGTCCTGCTTTGTAGTTCTTTCTACATGTTTAACCAAGGTATTGTTAAGATAATGTCTCTATTAAAATGAATCAATCGAATTGTTTTAGGAATGATACTTATCTACTTTGCGTTCTTTATACATGTTGAAACAAGGCACTGTTAAGATAATGTCTCAGTTAATATGAATGAATCACACTGATTGAGAGTTGCTACTCTCCTGCTTTGTTTCCCATTAAGATAAGGTAGATCAGTAGATGTTTTTCTTCTGGGAGTACAAGTCATCAACCATTATTTCTTAGTAATTGTTTCCCTTATACCTTTTGTTGCTTACAGGGATATCAAAATTAAAGCTCGGTTTTATTCCGACTTTGATTTTAGTTGAACTGCACAAAAGGAGCCAATGCGTCTAAGGCAAACTGCTGCATTAGTGGGTCTAGTTGGTCTTACCACTTTGCAGAAAGAAGCAGTCACTGTTTGCGCTACATTACACAAGGAATGATCGAGAAGCTTTACAGAGTATTAGGAGACGCCGATGACATGACTAGTCTGCAGAGAGCATAGGAAACTCTACAACATGTGGAGTGCACTGGGTAAAAAGTGCTCAAACAAGTACAGGAAGCCAGGACAGGACTCCAAATCTGTCAATGTCATTCTAAGCAAGAATGATGGGGCATCTGGGTATGGTAACATGTTTACCGTACTTTCAGTTTGTTAATCCACCGATTGGTGGGTTCACACTAGGGCCAATATTCAAGTGTGTGCTGCTGTGTCTTTGTTTTATTGCAGCATATAAATACGAAATCCACAGGGATGCTCAGCTTGATTTTAGTGGAACTACACAAAATGTCCAGATGGTTTGTGTCCTCCATAATACTTCATCATGCATAATACAATCATTCGTCGTCACCTTGAGCCATCGGAGTATATGTTTGAATGGTGTTGCCAGCGTCGGCCATTAAGAAGGGTAAGAAGAAAGACAAAAATAGAGATGGCTACTTTACTTGTGGTTCGGAGGAACACTTGGCAAACAAGTGCCCAAACAAGTACCAAGAAGCCAGGATAGGACTCCAAGTCTGTCAATGTCACTCTAAGCAACGATGATGTGGCATCTGGGTATGATAATCTGTTTACCGTACTTTCAGTTTGTTAGTCCACCGATTGGTGGGTTGACACTGGGGCCAATATTCATGTGTGTGCTGATGTGTCTTTGTTTTCTGGCAGCATATAAATACGAAATCCACAGGGATGCTCAACTTGATTTTAGTGGAACTGCACAAAATGTTCAGATGGTTCGTGTCCTCCATAATACTTCACATCATGCACAATACATCGAATGGTTCTATAATCATTCGTCGTCACCTTGAGCCATCGGACTATCAGATGACAAACTGATGGCAAACCCTGCTCGTTCCATAATCATAGACATTACATATTTTGAATGGGAAAAGCTTGTCAAAGTTGACATTAGTTTAATATATTGGAATTGGAAAACCTTGTCAATTTTTGCTCATTGATGTTAGCCAGAAGACATGCATTTGATATTTTTGAGTGGGACGCCCTTTGCTGTGAGCAACGTTGATTGTTTTTTCCTATTCCTTTCTTTAGTTCAGAAGTAAATATTTACTCTGCTGAGATGCATAGTCACATGAATGTTGACTTATGTAAGATATTTTAAGAGTTTGTTCTGAATATTGTCTATGTAATGTCAGGCCTTGTATTTGATTGCAAAGTTGAGCTTGGAATGTTGTGGCATGTGGCATCACAAGCTGTTCACCGTGCCTCCTGAGAATAATGCTTTGTATTGTTTTGCATGTCGACCTAATGCCAGTGATTTGCTTGTTAGGAAGATCATCCTCTTCTGTTGTTTCCATGCTTAAGAAGTTCATCATCTTATGTTTCATTCATAGCCTATACGACAAGTCGGGTAGGTTAGATGTGAAACCATATGATCTTCCGACCAACTCATCATCTTAGGTCGTGATTGGATCATCGTTTTCCAACCAAAACCGCTTGTAAAACTGACGCTTGTAAATAAAAGCATATGGTCTCGGGCGAAGCGCTTGGTTGGTCGATTTTGACTAGTAAAATATACACCGGTCTCTCAAATTACACGTGTAACCCGTCGGTTTTACTTACAGACCTCAGGCCCTCAGTTTCATTACGCCTGTATTTTACGCGTTGTTTCTGATGACGAGTAAATTACACTTGTATCTTAATACAGGTGTGAAATAAACCAGAGCTCCCAAGCGCGGCCTTATCGTTTCATGTCGTCTTAGTCTCCCGAAGGTGCTCATAGGTGTCCGATGATCCTGGCTTCCTGAATGAGCAGCGGGCGCTGTATCAGACCATCCGTAGGGCTCGCGAGGCCCTCTCCGTCGTCCTTCGAGTTGTTGCGCTCGCCATAGCGCCGAGCATTGTTAACATGGTCAATGAACATGAGGATTCAGGAGATGACTTTATTTTGACTGGATGATAGTAGGGACCCACTAGGGCCATAGCCGTACGTACGCAAGTGCCTCCTTATTATGTACAACTATATTTTTTTTGCTTCCTCCTGGTTTCCTAACATCACGGTCCCACACCATTGTCAACCTATGTAGTCAATATAAACGAGAGAATTTCACAAGGTGCGGCCGACAGCTGGGACCAAGCAGCTCGAGCAGTATTTGTGTTTTTGAGGCGTGAGCACTGCAGAGCTTTTCTTGGCGGTGTTTTCGTTGTTGTTCAAAGGAGAGCAGGGTATTAACTGGGTGGGATGTGGCCCATCTAGCCCAGGACAGATATCCAGCCCAAATATTAATTTTTTTCAAGATGAAAATGGCTAGCCCAGCTATACGTTTTTTTGAGGAATACCCAGGCAAGGTCAACTTGTTATTCTCCGCCCCGCTGGGGTGCAAATCTTTCCTAGGAGGGATGCATTAGGCTTAACAGGAAAATGAGCTTTAAAAAATAATAAATGGTATGTAATTATAAAAACTGGGCAGTAGCTATATAAAAATGCACCAAGCACGAAATTAGTTTATAAAATATTATTTATGGATTTTGAAAATCTTAATTTTTAATTGTTGCGCGCGCAATGTTTCGTTAGTTTTTTACGTAATACAAATTTATATTTAATCTGCCTAGAAATTTCGGGATAAAAATATTTCGGATCCCATCAAAATGTGGGAAATTTTATTGAGTTATGTCTTGAACGGTTGGTTGAAATTATTAATCGTTGTCCTAGCTAGAAAATGGGTTGTACTTTTAACAAACTGTAAATGGGTTGTAGTAAATTCCATTAGAATTCAAAAATGGGTTGTACATTCTTACAAATCGCAAATGGGCTATAAGTTCTCTGCCACACACTTGTGGGCCTACTAAGTTGACGCGTCCCCTAAAAAAAGAAGTTGATGCATAAGCAAGGCTTTGTCAACTTATTATAGTCAACACACCGTTCTAGCAGTAGTGGCCGTTGGATGTCCATCCAACGGATGCTGCGCTTCTTCTTCAATCTCGGATATTCTAGCTTCACCCGCCCAAAAAATGATTCCTCCCCCTGACATCTGGGGTGCATCGTTTCGGAAGCTGACCTGTGGGCGTACTAAGTTGACGCGTACCAAGGGCTTTGTCAACTTAGTCAATATGAACGATTCTAGTTGTAGTGATCGTACGATGTCCATCCAACGGCCGTAGTGCTTCTTCAACCTCTGGTCTTCTTGCTCCAGCCGCCCAAAGCAAGGCCGGTCATGCCACCTGCTCCTGCCTCCCGTGGCCGACTGTGCTGCCGCGGAGGCCTCACCGCCCCCTACAACTCCCACCGCTGGCCAGGCCATCCCTCCACTCACCCCCACCCCCTGTTATTCTGCAGCGACGACAACCTCACACCGCAGCCGAACCAGTGAACCCTCGTACTCCTCTCCACGCGGGCTTCCACTGCCACGTCTTCCCCGGCTCCGCGTCATCCCCTTCCTAGGCCTCACCGCTCGCCGTCGTCCACCGCCCTGGTGCTCTCGGCGCGGCGTGGTCAACATGGTCAAGGAACAACTTCCATCGGAAAAGTACTGTATGTGGAGAGGCTGACAGCTGAGTCCACGGCAGCCGCAAGGAAGTGCCTCCTTATTATGCGGAAAAAAATTATTCCTCCACCTGACAGCAGGGACCCACCAGACGGGCCACAGTATTTGGCGAAAAAAACATTTCCCCCTGACTGCTGGGACCCACCAGACGGGCCACCGTATTTCGCAAAAAAAACGTTCCCCCCGCTGTCAGCTCGGACCTACAGAAAGTGCCTCCTTATTACGCACAAAAAAAATGAATACTCCCCCTGCTAGTTGGGACCCACCTTGGTGGGAAGCTGACTTGTGGGCCTACTAAGTTGATGGGGACGGAGTGCTTTGTCAACTTAGTCAATATGAACGATTCTAGCTCCACTGACCATACGATGTCCATCCAACGGCCGTAGTGCTTCTTCAACCTCTGGAATTCTTGCTCCAGCCGCCCAAAGCAGCGCCGGTCGTGCCGCATGCTCCTGCCTCCCGTGGCCGGCTGTGCTGCCACGAAGGCCTCACCGCCCCTACTATTCCCACCACTGGCCAGGCCCTGCGGCGACGGCAGCTTCACACCACAGCCGAACCAGTGAACCCTCGTACTCCTCTTCGCGCGGGCTTCCACTACCGCGTCTTCCCCGGCTCTGCGTCGTCCCCTTCCTAGGCCTCGCCGCTCGCTGTCGTCCACCGCCCTGGTGCTCTCAGCGCGGCGTGGTCAATGTGGTCAAGGAACGACTTCCACCGGAAGAGTACTGTACGTGGAGAGGCTAACAGTTGGGTCCACGGCGGCCGCAAGGAAGTGCCTCCTTATTACGTGCAAAATAATTATTCCTCCACCTGACAGTAGGGACCCACCGAACGGGCCACCGTATTTCGCAAAAAAAAATGTTTCCCCCTGATTGCTGGGACCCACCAGCTACATCTTCGCACGCAAGGAAGTGCGTCCGGGCAAAAAAACTATTCACCCCCCTGACTGCCGGGACCCACCAACTACATCTTCGTAGGCAAGGAAGTGCCTGATAGTCGGGACCCACCTGGTTGAAGCGTACGTAGCATTGTCATTCTGGCCGCGAACATGTACGTACATACTGGTCGATGTAGAGGCATGTACGTGTCGTAGGAGAGGCACGCACGTAGCATGTACACGTTCGTACAGCGGCCAGTGTGCAAGAAAGAAAATACGGCCACGTACGTACATACGGCCAGGGTCTCGAACGCCTACTCGTGCATACGTACGGCCAGGGCTCATGTACATGGCTGGGTCGAAACGAAGAAACAACATCGTCATCGTGTTCATGGGGAGCCAACCGGCTGGGTCGGAATGGAATGCGTCGCCATGTTCATCGGGAGGGCTTGGACGAAAAAGTCAATGGAAACGAGTCCTGGCGTATCGCAGAACAGAGGAAACGGCCTTGTGTTCGACCGGCCATGGTCAAAACGGGATCTTGTTCATCGGGAGGGGTCTAGCATACTGCAAAACGGAGGAAACGGACCTCCTACGGTCGAAACGGGGGTCCTGTTGATCGAGAGGGGTGTGGCGTACCGCAAAACGGAGGAAAGAGACTTGTGTTGCAGCGCTATGGTCGAAACAAGGGTCCTGTTCATCGAGAGGGGTGTGGCGTACCGCAAAACAGGACTCCACGGGATACTGTTCATCTCCACCATCGACCCCCTCCAGCCTCCACGGGCTACTGCTCATCCACCGTCGACCTCCTCCAGCCTCCACCTACGATTGTTCATCCACGGGCTCCTGTTCATCCAGCCTCCACCACGCGCTACTCCACCGGCTACTGTTCTGTTGGGGATCGTAGCAGAAATTCAAAATTTTCTACGCATCACCAAGATCAATCTATGGAGTAATATAGAAACGAGGGGAAGGAGAGTGCATCTACATACCCTTGTAGATTGCTAAGCGGAAGCGTTCAAGTGAACGGGGTCGATGGAGTCGTACTCGTCGTGATCCAAATCACCGATGATCCTAGCGCCGAACAGACGACACCTCCGCGTTCAACACACGTACGGTTGGGAGATGTCTCCTCCTTCTTGATCCAGCAAGGGGAGAGGATAAGTTGAGGAAGAACTCCAGCAGCACAACGGCATGGTGGCTATGGAGCTCGTGGTTCTCCAGCAGGGCTTCGCCAAGCACTATGGAGGAGGAGGAGGTGTAGGAGGAGGGAGGGCTGCGCCAGGGAAGAGGTGCGGCTGCCCTCTCTCTCCCTCACTATATATAGGGGGAAGGGAGGAGGGGGAGGCGCCCTAGGGTTCCCTAGGGGAGGGGCGGCGGCCACAGGGGAAACCCTAGATGGGTTTGGGCGCCCCCACCCCCTAGGAAACTTGCCCCCCAAGCCGGGAGGGGCGGCTGCCCTAGGGGTGGCGCCCCCACCTCTCCTGGTTACGTGAGATGGGGTGGGAGGGGCGCTCAGCCCCTTAGTGGGCTGATGTGCCCTCTCCCCTTGGCCCATAAGGCCCCCCAACGCTTGTCGGGGCCTCCGAAACCCCTTTCGGACATGCTGGTCATCACCTGGTACCCCTGGAACAATTCCGGACTCCAATACCCTTCGTCCAATATACCGATCTTCACCTCCGGACCATTCCGGAGCTCCTCAACATGTCCGAGATCTCATCCGGGACTCCGAACAACCTTCGGTAACCACATACTATTTCCCATAGCAACTCTAGCGTCACCGAACCTTAAGTGTGTAGACCCTACGGGTTCGGGAACCATGCAGACATGACCGAGACAACTCTCCGGCCAATAACCAACAACGGGATCTGGATACCCATGTTGGCTCCCACATGTTCCACATTGATCTCATCGGATGAACCATGATGTCGAGGATTCAATCAATCCCGTATACAATTCCCTTTGTCCAGCGGTATTGTACTTGCCCGAGATTCGATCGTCGGTATCCGATACCTTGTTCAATCTCGTTACCGGCAAGTCTCTTTACTCGTTTCGTAACACATCATCCCGTGATCAACTCCTTGGTCACATTGTGCACATTATGATGATGTCCTACCGAGTGGACCCAGAGATACCTCTCCGATTACACGGAGTGACAAATCCCAGTCTCGATTCGTGCCAACCCAACAGACACTTTCAGAGATACCTGTAGTGAACCTTTATAGCCACCCAGTTACATTGTGACGTTTGGCACACCCAAAGCACTCCTACAGTATCCGGGAGTTGCACAATCTCATGGTCTAAGGAAATGATACTTGACATTAGAAAAGCTTTAGCATACGAACTACACGATCTTTGTGCTAGGCTTAGGATTGGGTCTTGTCCATCACATCATTCTCCTAATGATGTGATCCCGTTATCAACGACATCCAATGTCCATGGTTAGGAAATCGTAACCATCTTATTGATCAACGAGCTAGTCAACTAGAGGCTTACTAGGGACATGATGTTGTCTATGTATCCACACATGTATCTGAGTTTCCTATCAATACAATTCTAGCATGGATAATAAATGGTTATCATGAACAATGAAATATAATAATAACCAATTTATTTTGCCTCTAGGGCATATTTCCAACAGTCTCCCACTTGCACTAGAGTCAATAATCTAGTTCACATCGCCATGTGATTAACAGTCACAGGTCACATCGCCATGTGATCAACATCCAAGAGTCTACTAGACTCAATGATCTAGTTCACATCACTATGTGATAAACACTCAAAGAGTTCTAGGTTTGATCATGTTATGCTTGTGAGAGAGGTTGTAGTCAACGGGTCTTGCCATATTCAGATCCCTATGTATTTGCAAAACTTTATATCATAGATGTTGCTACCATGTTCCACTTGGAGCTATTCCAAATTATTGCTCCATTATACGTATCCGGTATCTCTACTCAGAGCTATCCGGATAGGTGTTAAGCTTGCATCGATGTAACTCTTTATGTCGAACTCTTTATCACCTCCATAACCGAGAAACATCTCCTTATTCCTCTAAGGATAATTTTGACTGCTATCTGGTGATCCACTCCTAGATCACCTTTGTGCCCTCTTGCCAGACATGTGGCAAGGCACACAATAGGTGCGGTACTTCAGCATGGCATACCGTATAGAGCCTATGACAAGAGCATAGGGGACGACCTTTCGTCCTTCCTCTTTCTTCTGCCGTGGTCAATCTTCGAGTCTTACTCAACTTCACACCTTACAACTCAGGTAAGAACCCCTTCTTTGACTGATCTATTTTGAAATCCTTCAAAAACATGTCAAGGTGTGTGTTCTTTGAAAGTACCATCAGGCGTCTTGATCTATCTCTATAGATCTTGATGCCCAATATGTAAGCAGCTTTATCCAGGTCTTCCTTTGAAAAACACTCTTCAAACAACCGTTTATGCTTTCCAGAAATTCTACATTATTTCGGATCAACAATATGTCATCCACATATACATATCAGAAATGTTGTAGTGCTCCCACTCACCTTTTTGTAAATACAAGTTTCTAGCAAACATTGTATAAACCTAAAAGCTTTGATCACTCCATCAAAACATATATTCCGATTCCGAGATGCTTGCTCTAGTCCATAGAAGGATTGCTGGAGCTAGCATACCTTTTAGCATCTTTAGGATTGACAAAACCTTTTATTGTATCACATGCAACTTTTCTTACAAAACTGGTAAGAAAACTTGTTTTTGACATCCATCTGTACGATTTCATAATCGAAAAATACAGCTAATGCTAACATGATTCCGACGGACTTAAGCATCGCTACAGGTGAGAAATTCTCATCGTAGTCAACTCCTTGAACTTGTGAAAAGACTCTTTCCCACAAGTCGAGCTTCATAGATGGTAACATTACCGCCCACGTCCGTCTTCTTCTTAAAGATCCATTTATCTCAATGGCTTGCCGATCATCGGGCAAGTCCACCAAAGTCCATACTTTGTTCTGATATATGGATCCTATCTCGGATTTCATGGCTTCTAACCATTTGTCGGAATACGGGACCACCATTGCTTCTCCATAGCTCGTAGGTTTATTGTTGTCTAACAACATGATATCTAAGACAGGATTACTGTACCAGTTAGGAGTAGTACATATCCTTGTCGACCTACGAGGTTCGATAGCAACTTGATCCGAAGCTTTATGATCACTATCATTAACTTCCTATTCAATAGACGTAGGCGCCATAGAAAACATCTTTCTGTGTTGCATCACTCTCTGGTTGAAGTAAAGGTTCGACAACCTCATAAAGTTCTATCTTCCTCCCACTCAATTCTTTCGAGAGAAACTCCTTCTCGAGAAAGGACCCGTTCTTAGCGACAAACAATTTGCCCTCGGATCTAAGATAGAAGGTATACCCTACTGTCACCTTTGGGTATCCTATGAAGATGTGTTTGTCCGCTTTGGGTTCGAGCTTCTCTGGCTGAAGCCTTAAGCATCGCAGCCCCAAACATTAAGAAATGACAACTTTGGTTTCTTGCCAAACCAATGTTCATACGACATCATCTCAACGGACTTAGATGGTGTCCTATCTAAAGTGAATGCAGCAGTCTCTAACGCATAACCTCAAAATGAAAACGGTAGATTGGTAAGAGACATCATAGATTGCACCATATCTCATAGGGTTTGATTACGACGTCAGGACACACCATTACAACTGTGGTGTTCCAGGTGGCTTCAATTGTGAAACAATTCCACAATGTATTAAGTGATTTTCCAAACTCATAACTCAGAAAATCCCCTTTTGATCAGATCGTAGGAACATGATCTTATTGTTATGATGATTCTTAACTTCACTCTGAAATCGCTTTAACTTTTCAAACGTTTCAGACTTGTGCTTCATTAAGTAGATATACCTATATATACCCAAATCGTCAGTGAAGATGAGAAAATAGCGATATCCACCGCACGCTTCAATTCTCATTGGATCACACGCATCAGCATGCATGATTTCCAACAAGTCACTTGTCCGTTTCATTGTACCTGAAAACAGAGTCTTAGTCATCCTGCCCATGAGGCATGGCTCGCATGTGTCAAGTGATTCAAAATCAAGTGACTCCAAACATCCATCGACATGGAGTTTCTTCATGCATCTTACGCCAATATGACCTAAGCGGTAGTGCCACAAGAAAGTGGTACTATCATTATTAACTCTACGTCTTTTGGCGTGAACATGTGTATTACCACGACCGAGATTCAATGAACCATTCACATAGGGTGCATGACCATGAAAGGTATCATTCATGTAAACAGAATAACCATTATTATCTAACTTAAATGAATGACCGTATTGCAATGAACATGATCTAATCATATTCATGCTCAACGTAGACACCTGATAACATTTATCTAGGTTCAATACTAATCCCGAAGGCAGATGGAGCGTGCGATGGTGATCTCATCAACTTTGGAAACACTTCCAACACACATCGTCACCTCGCACTTAGCCAGTCTCCGTTCAGTCCATAGCTTTTGCTTCAAGTCACCAATAATAGTAACTGAACCAGTATCCAATACCCAGGTGCTACAAGGAGTACTAGTGAGGTACACATTAATAACACGTATATACTTTGTTGAAGTTGCCAGCCTTCTTATCTACCATGCATTTGGGGTAATTCTGCTACCAGTGACGGTTCCCCTTACAATAGGAGCACTTAGTCTCGGGTTTGGGTTCAACCTTGGGTTCCTTCACTGGATCGGCAACTGGTTTGCCATCCATGAAGTTTCCCTTCTAGCCCTTACCCTTCTTGAAACCAGTGGTCTTGTTAAACCATCAACACTTAATGCTCCTTCTTGATTTCTACCTTTTGCGGTCTTAAGCACCGCGAACAGCTCCGGGATCAACTCCATCCCTTGCATGTCATAGGTCATCACGAAGATCTAGTAGCTTAGTGGTAGTGACTAGAGAACCCTATCAATCACTATCTTATCTGGAAGTTTAACTCCCACTTGATTTAAGTGATTGTAGCACCCAGACATTCTGAGCACATGCTCATTAGCTGAGCTATTCTCCTCCATCTTGTTGGCAAAAGAACTTGTCAGAGGTCTCACACATCTCAACACGGGCATGAGCCTGAAATCCCAATTTCAGCTCTTGGAACATATGTTCTATGGCGTTCAAAACGTCATTGGAATCCCGATTCTAAGCCGTAAAGTATGGTGCACTAAACTATCATGTAGTCATCAGGATGTGTCTGTCAGGTGTTCACAACATCCACAGGCGATGTTGTAGGGGTTTGCACATCGAGCGGTGCATCAAAGACGTAAGCCTTCTGTGTGGCAGTGAAGACACTCCTCGGACTACGGACCTAGTCCGCATCATTGCTTACAATATCTTTCAACTTAATCTTTCTCTAGGAACGTATTGAAACAGGGAGCTACAACGTGAGCTATTTATCTACAACATATTTGCGAATACAATTTAGACTATGTTCATGATAATTGAGTTCATCTAATCAAATTATTTAATGAACTCCCACTCAGATAGACATCCCTCTAGTCATCTAAGTGAAACATGATCCGAATCGACTAGGCCGTGTCCGATCATCACGTGAGACGGACTAGTCATCAACGACGAACATCTCATGTTGATCGTATCTTCTATACGACTCATGTTCGACCTTTCAGTCTTCCATGTTCCGAGGCCATGTCTATACATGCTAGGCTCGTCAAGTCAACCTAAGTGTTTCGCATGTGTCCCGAGGCCATGTCTGTACATGCTAGGCTCGTCAACACCCGTTGTATTAGAACGTTACAATCTATCACACCCGATCATCACGTGGTGCTTCGAAACGACGAACCTTCGCAATGGTGCACAGTTAGGGGGAACACTTTTCTTGGAAATTTTAGTGAGGGATCATCTTATTTAAGCTACCGTCGTTCTAAGCAAATAAGATGTAAAACATGATAAACATCACATGCAATCAAATAGTGACATGATATGGCTAATATCATTTTTCTCCTTTTGATCTCCATCTTCGGGGCTCCATGATCATCGTTGTCACCGACATGACACCATGATCTCCATCATCGTGTCTTCTTGAAGTTGTCTCGTCATCTATTACTTCTACTACTATGGCTAACGCTTTATCAATAAAGTAAAGTAATTACATGACGTTTATGTTGACACGCAGGTCATAAATATATTAAGACAACTCCTATGGCTCCTGCCGGTTGTCATACTCATCGACATGCAAGTCGTGATTCCTATTACAAGAACATGATCAATCTCATACATCACATATATCATTCATCACATCCTTTTGGCCATATCACATCACACGACATATGCTGCAAAAACAAGTTAGACGTCCTCTAATTGTTGTTCCAAGTTTTTACGTGGCTGCTATAGGTTTCTAGCAAGAACGTTTCTTACCTATGCCGAAACCACAACGTGATATGCCAATTTCTATTTACCCTTCATAAGGACTGAATGTGCGTTATATCGACTAGAGGGGGGGTGAATAGGCGATTTTTATGAAAGTCTTCAAAACGTGGGAGTTATGAAGACAAACAGCGAAGATTATGCCTATTACTATGCAGCGGAAGTTAGATTACACTAGGCCAGCCATGGTCAAGTATTCAATAGAGTGAAAGCACAACGACAAACAGTTGTAGTGTAATAAGGATCAGGTAGGAAGAAGTTATGAAGCCAAACAGATCATACATTCATGTTGTGAAGACAAAAGATAAAGCAAGCATGCAATGTCTTCACAATGAGTAACAGTAAGAAAAGGAAGTGAAGATGAAACCAGTGACTCGTTGAAGACAATGATATGTTGGACCAGTTCCAGTTGCTGTGACAACTGTACGTCTAGTTGGAGCGGCTAGGTATTTAAACCTTAGGACACACAGTCCCGGACACCCAGTCCTGAACACACAGTTCAGGACACCAAGTCCTCACCGTATTCTCCTTGAGCTAAGGTCACTTAGTCCTCGCCCAATCACTCTGGTAAGTCTTCAAGGTAGACTCCCAAACCTTCACAAACTTCGTTCACTGGCAATCCACAATGTCTCTTGGATGCTCTGAACGCGACGCCTAACCGTCTGGAGGATTCACAGTCCTCAAGTGTAATAAGTCTTCAGATCACACAGACAAGAAGACTTAAGTGATGCCCAATTTACTCTGGCTCTGGGTGGTTAGGGCTTTTCTCCTCCTAGGAATTTTCTCTCAAAGGCTTCGAGGTGGGTTGCTCTCAAATGACAAAAGCCATGCACTGAAATCTGAGCAGCCAACCGTTTATGGTTGTAGGGGGTGGGCTATTTATAGCCACTTGGCAACCCAACCTGATTTGTCCGAAATGACCCTGGGTCACTAAGGAACTGACACGTGTCTCAATGGTCAGATTTCAAACTCTCATGGCAACTTTACTTGGGCTACAAGCAAAGCTGACTTGTCCGGCTCTGGACAAGATTTGCTCTCATTGTCTTCACTCGAAGACATAGGTTTTTTTGTTTAGGCATCACTTCAGTCATTCTGACTGGTTCTCCTGGACCCCACTTAACAGTACGGTGGTTCCTATGACTCAACACAAAAGAAAAAGAACTACGAAAGATCTAAGTCTTCGAGCTCCATAGGCTTCATAACGTGTCTTCTTTTGTCATAGTCTTCAATGTGAATATCTTCATATACCACCTTTGTCTTCAATGTCTTCATACATTTTTAGGGGTCATCTCTAGTAGTAAAACCGAATCAATGAGGGACTTCTACCTATGTTATCCTGCAATTCTCACAAACACATTAGTCCCTCAACTAGGTTTGTCGTCAATACTCCAAAACCAACTAGGGGTGGCACTAGATGCACTTACAATCTCCCCCTTTTTGGTGATTGATGACAAACTAGTTGAAGTTTTCAACAGGGAATATAGTCTGTGAAATTGTAAAGGATAAGGAATTGTCTTCATAAGTTGCAAGGGCTCCCCCTGAAGATGTGCATATAAGTTAATTTGCTTTTGGAATGCAAATGCACATGGCAGGTTGTACTTGTGGAGATCCACTTCAGCTTATGATGATAATCCACTATGCATGTGAAAGTATATGAAGATAATGACATGCATAATGGAAAATGGACGTCTGCAGAATGAGATAAGTGCGGAATTTATCGTCGCACATGCGGAATTTATCTTCGCAAAACAGGGTGGCAAACGAGTAGCAGACGACCATCGAGTTTTAGTGTTACAACTCAAAGAACCAAATGATGCAAAAACGAGAGTTGTAAACACGAAGCAAAATATAGCAAAACATAAAGCACCCGCCCATATGGACCCGCTTGAAGACTATCAACCCATATGCTTCTCCCCCTTTTGTCAGCAAGGACCAAAAAGGTTTGAAGACATAGAGTGTCTACTCGTTTCCAGGAGCAGCAGGGCTGTTGGAGTTGTTTGGCGGTGCAGAAGAGCTGGGAGGTGCTGAAGCAGGTGGCGGTGATGTAGCATCGTCTTCTTCATCAATTATTCTGGCAGTGACTGTGGCAGCAGATGAAGAAAACTCAGAGTCTTCAAGTGATGGTGTGTTTCGCATCACAGCCCTTCTAGGAGGTGTGGTGTCAAACTTGAAGCGCTCAGTGAAGCCATCCTCTTCAAGTTCAGCTTCAGTACACATCATTGAGAGCCCTTTCCATGTACGAAGGCAGGTTTCATGTGTAACGAAAGCTTCTTGGTGGCAAGGTTTCGAAGACGATTGACATCCACCAAGAGGCTTTTCATCTGACGCTTTAGCCAGTCGTGATGCCTATCTTGCTTTTGGTGAAGGGCCACAAGAAGCTCTCGGTCATTGAGGGCACGAGTGCGCTTCTTGGGTCTTTGAGCATTTGTGCTGTCTGTGGCTTCAGTAGATGCTGGGCGTGGTGCATGTGTAGTGCCAGCCAATGGATACACCCTGGAAATGGCTTCAACACCTTCATCATTCTGAGTGAAGCTCTGGTGTTCTACATTCTGAATACTTAAAGGTTGCTTGACAGGCTCAGGATATATAGCTTCAGCAGAGGTATCCACATTGGGCAAGAATATCCGATGGTTTCGGGCTAAGGGCTGATACGAGATCGCAGAGTGCAGTTTGATCAGCCTCATCACCCAAGGAGCATAGAACTTCAAACCAAATAAATCTGAGCCGGACGCTGCAAGTTGGCGTATGAAGAAATCCTGTGCGTTGAAGCATTTGCCATGAAGGATATAGAATATGAGAGTCTTCATTGCACCCTCAATCTTGGCATGTGGAGAGTGTCCCTTAATGGGCCAGAGAGTCCGCCGGATGATGTGATATATGGTCTTGGGCAGGTACTCAAGGTCTTCAACGAAGAACTCAGTTGGATAGGGTGCATCAAGGGGCAATGGCTTCATCATTGAGAGCATCTGACTCATATTTGGTTCAGGCCTCTGGAATATGCTCTCAATTGCTTCAGCATGTAGTTGACAGCCTTCCTCGAAGAATTCGCCAGGAGTGGGCAGGCCGGTGAGCTCAATGATGTCAAATGCATTGGCTTCATGATGGACATTGCCGGTCATCCACTCCAGGACCCAAGTCTTCGGATCTCTGTTGTATCCTTTAATATGGAGGGTGGCATAGAACTGAAGCAGAAGCTCTTCATTCCAGTGCTCTTCATCTGTGACAAACTGCAGCAGACCCACTTGCTTAAAGCAATCCAAAGCTTCCTCTAGACAGGGCAGACCAGCAATGGCTTCAACATCAAGGCGCTTGTGCGGGAAGATGCGACCTTGGTTGTATAGGATGCATGAATAGTAGCTGCGCTGAGGATGGCTCCAGAACCTATCTGATACAATCCTTTCCCTTGAATAGGGGTTCTTGGAGCTGTTGAAGAACGCGTTATCTGCCTTGAAGCTATTGATGTCAAAGGAGCCAGGTGCTGATGCAGGACCTGGGAACCTTGGCAGCCTTGGGACTGGCTTCGGGACATGAGGCATGTGCTCAATATGGTAATCAAATTGAGGACCTGCAGCAGACTCAGGAACATAAGTGACTTGATCAGTAGCTTCGCTGTCTGCTAAAGCTTTTGGTGGGGAGGGCTCCACATTGGCTTCAGTGTTGGTTGTGGCAGCCTCAACATTCGCCGCCTCCGCTTGACTAGCTGGAGGGTCAGTCACAAGCACGTTCTCCTGGGGAACTGCTTCTTGGTGGAGCGGGGAAGTAGGTTCTGGTGGTGCTTCTTCATTGTCTTCGGCCGAAGCAGCCGGAATTTCTTCAGTATAGACTTGAGGCCTTGGACCTTTGCGAAGCCTGTAGAATGCAGACGATGCCTGTGGGGTTGGAGTGGGCTGGGCATCAATGTCTTCTTCCTCTTGAGGGCGATCCGCCCATGACGCATCTTGTGCAATTGGCGTCAGAGGATGACCAATGCTGATGAGTTCGCTTGTTTCAAGCTGAGGAAGGGCTGCATCATCTTGCACATTGTCCTGGTGACCAATGTCTTCAGCAGCTATGGGGTCGGCTGCTGGAATATCTTCAGCTTCAGGAGCCTCTGTGGGAGCAGGCTCATGAACTGTCAGTTATCTTTCTGCATTGGGGTGAACCATAGAGAGGGGTTCAACCATCAAGGGCTCTGTGGGAGCAGCCCGAGCTTTCTTGATATTGCGCTTCTTCTTGCTGGGGTCAGAAGGAGAGGCTTCAGAGTGTTTCCTCTTCCTAGCTTCAGCCTCTGCATTCCGTGTCTTTTTGAGCTCTGAAGTGGTTGACCGGCTCTTTGGCTTCGAGCCAGTCGTGGCGGTTGGGAAGACAATCGGAACAGCTTCTTGCCTTGGTGCCTCTGGTTCAGCTGGAACAGTCTTCTTCTTTTTCTTTGCGGCCATCTTGGGGTCGATGCCAGGACGCCCAAGTGCCTTGCGCTTTTCGGCCTCATTGTAGGCTTGCACGCATCGTTCAGCTAAAGACTTCATCCGCTCACGTGAGCCCTGAGCTTCTGCATGCTTTTTTAGAAAATTTTCCTTGAGCTCATGCAACATGGTTTTGAAGCTCTTCACTTCCTGCACGCTGAGCCTGGCCATGTGCTTCTTGAACTGAGCCTTTTCATGATCAATTTTCTGCTTCAGTTCAACAATGCGCTGGGCAATGGCAAGTTCTGAAGCAATTGCGCCTTGGAAGGCGACGCTGAGGCCAACGGGCAGCTGCAGATCTTCGAAGCTGATGTCTGGTGAGGCAAACCATTCGTTGATGAAGTTGTGGATGATGGCGACATCAAAGAGAGGCAAATTGTTGAAGATTTGAGCTTCTTCTTTGCTTTTGATAAGCTGCTCTAGAGCGTCATCTCCAAGATCTTCATCGCTTGATAGATCAATGGCTTCGCTGCGCAGAATGGCAGCAGCAGTGAGCTCTTTGCCGGTGTGTTGCTGGGGCACCTTTTCCTTCTGGGGCTTGGAGACGCGGGATACGTCTTCAGACTGCACACTAACTTCAGGAGGTGCAGTTTTCAATGGCTTCGCCCTTGAGATTTTTGACAAAGGGGCCGGCTTTGAAGCTTTTGGCTTCTTGGACTGCTTTGGCTTCGGTACAGCAGGAGCTTCATCAGACTCAGAGTCAGCTGGAGGGTCATTCACGGCAGTCCCTTGGACTAAAATGTGGGTGATGAGGCCCTCAAGATTGGCAAACGGACCGATGACATTGGGTTCTGCGTAGCGTGTGCCATCTGCCCTTGGTGCTGAGGGACCAGGGTTGAAGTCTAACCCAAATTTCTTCTTGTTCAGCTTCGTTGATTGTTGGGCAAACTGAAAGTTGCGCTTGAAGAGATTGTCGTCACGACACCAGAGGAGTGACGATGGATGCGCATCATCAGGCTGTGGTCCTCGGACCATGCACGGGTAGAAGCCTTGAGCAATGGCTTCATCTCTGGTCTTGGGTATGAGATTCTTGTAAACGATGTCCCCCCATGGTTTCTTGATGGCACATTTCTCAGCATACTCCTGGGTGATGAAGCGGTATTTGAACCATTATTCTGCCCAATAGCGTCGAATCCATTGGATTCGGGTCTTGCGCTGCCCATAGCTCTCTTCAGGATCTGTTTTATACATTTCTGCCAAGTCTTCAGGCAGATCTTTGGAAGTTCCTTCACGTCTCTGTCTGCCCCCCTTCCTTGCTGCTGCTTCTGAAGCCATAAATTTTAACTTGAAAGGCTTCAAAACTTTCAAATGCTTCAAAGGCTTTCTTTCACTGGACCAACAGGAACTGGCTTTAGGAGAGTTTATGTGATGCTGTAGGAATTCTGCAAATGAATGCAGACTATGAGAACCGAAGGATTCTCCCACGGACATGTACCTGTGATAGCATTAAGGTGCGAGGGAAGGGGAAGAGGTCATATGCATTCTCAGAAGGTTTTGAAGATTAATCAATTTAGAAGACATTGACCTCATCGTGCGAAGACATTCACTCATAGATAAGAAGTTGGTTCCAGATTTGTACGAACCCACAGATCAGTACAAGTGAGGAATCTAACTACTTTATGAAGCACAAGTGAATATACTAGGCATGTTATGAGATGCAGATTGAGAGATCTAACTAGTGTGAAGATAAACTTCTTATGGTAGAAAGTGACAGAACCATGAGATCAAACGGGGCTGTAAAAAGAAGTTTTATTTACCACACTTGGAACTGCTAGACGGAAGTGGGAGATGATGCCGAGCAGTTCAGTCCTCCGTGCCCTAACATGGCGACGGAAGACACCTACGGCGATGGCGGAGAGAACGATGTCCGCGATCGGCGTGAAGACGGCGTCAGAGAAGTTGCGGCAGCGAAGCGCTTCGTCGCCGGCGTCGTCGAGTGCTAGCGGTGGCGCTAGGGTTCGTGCGAGGGTGGAAGAAGGAGATAATGACCGCGGTAAGTGTGAATTTATAGGCTCAGGGGTGGCACTGTGCTATTACACAGGTGCCCCTGGCGGTTCGCATCTGAGGAACGCGTGGCCAGTTTGCGGAAGTTTGGGGTTTGTTCCACGTCCCACGCACGCCTGGATTGTCGAGCGGTCATTCCTGCTTCTCCGGATTTTATGTGGAGGAATGAGCATTGAAAACGGACTCTATGGTTGTCTCTGTATCTTCTGCTGACAAGGACGCAGTGAAGACATTCGACAGTTTCAATAGAATGCATATGACTTGGAGAGATAGAATTTGAGATAGTAAGCATAGAGAGATTAGGGTCCGATCACATTCACTTAGTTCAAAAGATTCAACCAAGAAGACATAGCTATAAGTGAATGTTGTAGAGGACAGAACACTAGTATATATATATATATCTATATAATCAACGTAGTGAAGATAATCATGAAGACATGTTGAGTTCGAAGCCAAACCAAATGTGAAGATATTGCAAGGTAACGCCATGAGTAAAACACTTCAAAATGGAACGTTTGGTGGTGGCGTTACCCACCGTATAGGAAGTATTAGACCCAGACACGGCGCACAATTATCGTGGCGCTCCGAAGTCAAATTCCACATTAATGTATTCACACTTAGAATGTATGTCTTCATTGATTGAAGATATACTTCACTTTGTGTGTTGCACATCTAAGTCATCATATGCATAAGTGTTATTATGTGTGCCTGATCACAGGACATTTGAGGATTCCAGGATATTTAGCTCACACCGTAACTTGCAAAATCTCTTCTCATCCAAGGGCTTGGTGAAGATATCTGCCAATTGTTCTTCAGTGTTGACGTGTATGATATCAATGTCTTCCTTCTCAACATGATCTCTGAGAAAGTGATGACGAATTTCAATGTGCTTTGTCTTCGAGTGCTGAACTGGGTTGTTGGCAATCTTGATGGCGCTTTCGTTGTCGCAGTAAAGTGGCACTTGCTTCAGATGAATGCCATAGTCCTTGAGTGTTTGCTTCATCCATAGAAGCTGAGCGCAGCAAGATCCAGCAGCAATGTATTCAGATTCAGCAGTGGAGAGAGATACACAGTTCTGCTTCTTTGAAGACCAACATACAAGTGATCGTCCCAGAAAGTGACATGTGCCTGATGTAGACTTGCGATCAACTTTGTCACCAGCATAATCAGCATCCGAAAATCCAACCAAATCAAACTCTGAGCCCTTTGGATACCATAATCCTAGAGTTGGGGTGTGAGCCAAATATCGAAGAATTCGCTTCACAGCTAAGTGATGCGACTCCTTTGGTGCCGCTTGAAATCGAGCACACATTCAAACACTAAGCATAATATCTGGCCTAGATGCACATAAATAAAGCAAAGAACCAATCATGGAGCGGTATACCTTTTGATCGAACTCTTTACCATTGTCGTCAGGACCTAGATGATGTTTGGCTGGCATTGGTGTTGTGAAGCCTTTGCAGTCTTGCATACCGAACTTCTTCAGGCAATCTTTGAGATACTTCTCTTGAGATATGAAGATGCCATTGCGTTGTTGTCGTATTTGAAGACCAAGGAAGAACTTCAGCTCCCCCATCATGGACATCTGATATTGCTCTTGCATCATATATCCAAACTCTTCACTGTACTTTTGATTGGTGCAGCCGAAGATAATGTCATCCACATATATTTGGCACACAAACAGTTCACCATCATATGTCTTCATGAAAAGAGTGGGATCCAGGGAACCAGGTATGAAGCCTTTGCTCTTCAGGAAGTATTTGAGTGTGTCATACCAGGCCCTAGGGTCTTGTTTGAGGCCATACAGTGCCTTGTTGAGCTTGTATACCATGTCAGGATGTTTTGGATTTTCAAAGCCAGGCGGTTGTGCAACATACACTTCTTCTTCAATCTTGCCATTGAGAAAGGCACTTTTCACATCCATTTGATATAGAAGTATGTTATGATGATTTGCATAAGCCAGCAGAATGCGTATGGCTTCAAGCCTAGCCACGGGAGCAAATGTTTCATCGAAGTCAATGCCCTCCACTTGAGTATATCCTTGAGCAACGAGACGAGCTTTGTTTCTGACAACTTGACCATGCTCATCTTGCTTGTTGCGGTATATCCATTTGGTGCCTATTATGTTGTGCTTCCGTGGATCAAGACGCTTGACCAGTTCCCATACATTATTCAGTTCAAACTGTTGCAGCTCTTCTTGCATAGCTTGAATCCATTCAGGTTCCATGAAGGCTTCTTCAACTTTCTTGGGTTCTGATATTGATACGAATGCAAAGTGCCCACAGAAATTTGTTAGCTGAGTTGCCCTTGAACGAGTGAGTGGACCAGGTGCATTGATGCTGTCAATTATTCTGTCAATTTGCACTTCATTGGCAACACGAGGATGTACAGGGCGAAGACTTTGCTCTTGCTGATCTGTGTTGTTTTTGGGAGGAATGTCTTCAGGCTGAGCATTGTCTTCATGTTGATCAGGTGCTGAGATGATAAGTTCTTCTTCAGGATGAGCTTCAGAAGGTATAATCTCTCCAGTTCCCATAAGCTTGATTGATTCACTAGCTGGAATTTCATCTAGCACATTTGGCAGTTGCTCTCTTTGTGAACCATTTGTCTCATCGAACCGCACATCCACTGTTTCAACCACTTTGTAATGAAAGAGATTGAAGACTCTGTAGGAGTGCGAATCTTTTCCATATCCAAGCATAAAGCCCTCATGTGCTTTTGGTGCAAACTTTGAGGTGTGGTGTGGGTCCTTGATCCAGCACCTTGCGCCAAATACTCTCAAGTAACTGACATTTGGCTTCTTGCCAGTTAGGAGTTCATAAGATGTCTTGTTCAGAAGCTTGTGAAGATAAACACGATTGATTGTATGACATGCAGTGTCAATAGCTTCAGTCCAGAATTTTCTTGGAGTCTTGTATTCATCTAGCATTGTTCTGGCCATCTCAATGAGTGTTCTGTTCTTGCGTTCGATGACGCCATTCTGCTGTGGCGTGTACGGAGCTGAGAATTCATGTGTGATGCCCAAGGTATCAAGATATGTATCAAGGCCAGTGTTCTTGAATTCAGTACCATTGTCACTTCTGATGTGCTTTATCTTGGCACCAAAATTGTTCATAGCTCGATTGGTGAAGCGTCTGAAGACATCCTGCACTTCAGTCTTGTAAAGGATTATGTGCACCCAAGTATATCTAGAGTAATCATCAACAATGATGAAGCCATAGAGGCAAGCAGAAGTAGTAAAAGTTGAGTAGTGAGTGGGACCGAAAAGATCCATGTGGAGCAGTTCGAAGGGTTGTGTGGTAGTCATGATTGTCTTCGAAGGATGTTTTTCCCTTGTCATCTTCCCTGCTTCACAGGCACCGCATAAGTGATCTTTCTTGAACTTGACGCCCTCGATGCCTATTACATGCTTCTTCTTCGCAAGAGTGTGAAGGTTCCTCATGCCAGCATGCCCAAGCCTCCGATGCCAAAGCCAGCATTCTGAAGCTTTTGTAAGAAGACATACTGCAAGTTGTGGTCCTGCTAAGAAATCCACCACATACAAATCATCCTTTCGATACCCTTCAAACACTAGAGACTTGTCAGATTCCATTAGTACTAGGCAATGATATTTTCCAAACATTACGATCATGTTCAAATCGCAAAGCATTGAGACAGAGATTAAGTTGAAGCCAAGGGATTCAACAAGCATGACTTTATCCATGTGTTGATCCTTTGAGATTGCAACTCTACCTAGACCCAATACCTTACTTTTACCAGTGTCAGCAAATGTGATGTGGCTCTTGTCGGATGGACGTAAGGTTGAGTCCATAAGAAGGCTTCTTTTGCCAGTCATGTGATTTGTACACCCACTGTCAATAATCCATTCTGAAGACTTTGAAGTCGCTGGTGTCGTACCCTACAGTGCAGTTAGGGGGATAGTGAAAGTGCGTTATATCGACTAGAGGGGGGGTGAATAGGCGATTTTTATGAAAGTCTTCAAAACATGAGAGTTATGAAGACAATCAGCGAAGAGTATGCCTATTACTATGCAGCGGAAGTTAGATTACACTAGGCCAGCCATGGTCATGTATTCAATAGAGTGAAAGCACAATGACAAACAGCTTCAGTGTAATAAGGATCAGGTAGGAAGAAGTTATGAAGCCAAACAGATCATACTTTCACGTTGTGAAGACAAAAGATAAAGCAAGCATGCAATGGCTTCACAATGAGTACAGTAAGAGGAGTAAGTGAAGATAAAACAGTGACTCGTTGAAGACAATGATATGTTGGACCAGTTCCAGTTGCTGTGACAACTGTACGTCTGGTTGGAGCGGCTAGGTATTTAAACCTTAGGACACACAGTCCCAGACACCCAGTCCTGAACACACAGTTCAGGACACCAAGTCCTCACCGTATTCTCCTTGAGCTAAGGTCACTTAGTCCTCGCCCAATCACTCTGGTAAGTCTTCAAGGTAGACTCCCAAACCTTCATAGACTTTGTTCACTGGCAATCCACAATGTCTCTTGGATGCTCTGAACGCGACGCCTAACCGTCGGGAGGATTCACAGTCCTCAAGTGTAATAAGTCTTCAGATCACACAGACACGAAGACTTAAGTGATGCCCAATTTACTCTGGCTTTGGGTGGTTAGGGCTTTTCTCCTCACTAGGAATTTTTCTCTCAAAGGCTTCGAGGTGGGTTGCTCTCAAATGACAAAAGCCGTGCACTGAAATCTGAGCAGCCAACCGTTTATGGTTGTGGGGTGGGCTATTTATAGCCACTTGGCAACCCGACCTGATTTGTCCGAAATGACCCTGGGTCACTAAGGAACTGACACGTGTCTCAACGGTCAGATTTCAAACTCTCATGGCAACTTTACTTGGGCTACAAGCAAAGCTGACTTGTCCGGCTCTGGACAAGATTCGTTCTCATTGTCTTCACTCAAAGACATAGGTTTTTGATTTAGGCATCACTTCAGTCATTCTGACTGGTTCTCCTGGACCCCACTTAACAGTACGGTGGTTCCTATGACTCAACACAAAATAAAAAGAACTACGAAAGATCTAAGTCTTCGAGCTCCATAGGCTTCATAACGTGTCTTCTTTTGTCATAGTCTTCAATGTGAATATCTTCATATACCACCTCTGTCTTCAATGTCTTCATACGTTTTTTGGGGTCATCTCTGGTAGTAAAACCGAATCAATGAGGGACTTCTACCTGTGTTTTCCTGCAATTCTCACAAACACATTAGTCCCTCAACTAGGTTTGTCGTCAATACTCCAAAACCAACTAGGGGTGGCACTAGATACACTTACAGATAGGCTTCACGAAGAGAATTGTGAAGCAAAAACATTTGACGAACCAGTGGGTTATGAAAACTTAGATCCAGATTAGGACTAATAGGGAGAGTAGCATGCGATTCAGGAACGAGGTGCATAATGATGCCATGCGGGCATTTTATCTTTTGCCCTACAAGATTTTTAAGGTCCCCAGCAATAGCGTCAGAAGATTTTGTTTTTCTGCTGGAGACATTTCCCTGCAAAAGAGAGTTAAGCTTTCTTAACCACCCACATCTTCAAGGGTGGCTTAGAAGCAATAAGTCTAAGTGCAGCATCTGAGAATTTTGGCTTTGAGGCCTTAGCAAACAGTCCAGCAGGTGGACAATAATACTCATAGGAATAAGCAGAATAATTTTTGGTCATATGAACATGACGGTTCGATGAACCGCTCTCATATTCATATGCCTGAGTATGGTTTCCCTGCAAAACATTTGCGTTAGTGTGACTCAGGTGAGTCCTCTGTTTGTATGAAGCCATTGGACCATATGAAGCCTTTGGTCTGAGGTTTGTCTTCTTCAAGTGAGGTGTCATGAAGACAGTCACAGGAAGTTTTTCCAGACACTTTTTCGGAACCCAGATCTTCTTCATAGGCGGTCCATTCCTGCAGTTAGTACCAATGTACCTGGCAAACACTTCACCATTTTGATTCTTAAACAGTTTATAGTTTGCATCAAAGGATTCATCAATGATAATGGGGTTAGCACAAGTGAAGCCAGATAAATTGGATGGATCTGCTGAAAGTTCCTTTGCAGCAACCCATGTGGTTTGGGGGTACTGCTCAGGTTTCCAGTAAGAGCCATTTGCATTTATTTTCCTCACGAACCCAACACCCTCTTTCCTAGGGTTTCGGTTCAGAATCTGCTTCTTGAGGACATCACATAATTTCTGATGTCCTTTAAGACTTTTGTACATCCCTGTTTCAAGCAATGTCTTCAACCTAGCATTCTCATCAGCAGTAGCAGTGGTATCCTCAGCAGAGGGGTTAGTTACCACATCAACAGTTGAAGATATTGGAATAGCAGTAGCAGTGGAACATTCAGCAACAGAAGTAGCATTATCACGCTCAATGCATTTAAGACATGGTGGTTCAAATCCTTCCTGAGCGGAACTGATCTGTTCGGCGCGAAGTGACTCATTTTCCTTTTGAAGATCTTCATGAGCCGCTCTCAATTTCTCAAGTTCTTGCTTCCTTTGAAGATAATCATAGGAAAGCTTCTCATGAGTTGTTGAGAGAGTATCAAGACGATCTTCAAGTTCCTGATACTTAACGTGAAGATTTTTTATGTCTTCAATTAAGGATTCAGATCGAGTCATTTCAGCACCCAACAGATCATCGCTTCTGTCTAACAGTTTTTGAATATGTTCCATAGCTTTCTGTTGTTCAGTTGCAATTTTAGCAAGTGTTTTGTAGCTGGGTTTTGAATCACAGTCAGAGTCATCGTCACTAGATGTTTGATAGCGAGTAGTGCGTGTGTTTACCTTGGCACCGCGTGCCATGAAGCAGTAGGTAGGAGTGGAGTCGTTCTTGTTATTTGCATCAGTGTCGGTGATGAAGTCATTGTCTTCAGTGTTGAAGATGGACTTGGCGACGTATGCTGTAGCCAGACTGCAATGCCAGAATCAGACTCCTCCTCAGACTCCGCCTCTGCCTCCTCAGAAGCAGACTCCTCCTCTGAATCCATTTCCTTGCCAACAAACGCACGTGCCTTGCCAGATGAGCTCCTCTTGTGTGATGAAGACTTTGAGGAAGACTTGGAAGAAGACTTTGATTATTTCTTCTTCTTTTTGTCGTCAGAATCATATTCCTTGCTCTTCTTCTTCCTTCTGTTCTCATTGTCCCACTGTGGACACTCAGAGATGAAGTGTCCAGTTTTCTTGCACTTGTGACATGTTTTCTTCTTGTAGTCATGAGCAGAAGCTTCATCATTCCTTGAGCTTGATCGTGAAGATTTTCTGAAGCCTTTCTTCTTGGTGAATTTTTGGAACTTCTTCACTAGCATTGCAAGTTCCCTTCCAATGTCTTCAGGATCATCAGAACTGCTGTCAGATTCTTCTTCAGATGAGGAAACAGCTTTTGCCTTCAAGGCACGAGTTCGCCCATAGTTTGGACCGTAGATATCTCTTTTCTCAGAAAGCTAAAACTCATGTGTGTTGAGCCTCTCAAGTATGTCAGACGGATCGAGTGTCTTGAAATCAGGACGTTCTTGAATCATCAGGGCTAGGATGTCAAACGAACTATCAAGTGATCTCAGCAGCGTCTTGACGATTTCATGTTTGGTGATCTCAGTGGCGCTGAGGGCTTGAAGCTCATTTGTGATGTCAGTGAGCCGGTCAAATGTGTGCTGGACATTCTCATTGTCATTTTGCTTGAAGCGGTTGAAGAGGTTGCGAAGAACACTGATTCTCTGATCCCTCTAGGTTGAGATGCCTTCATTGACCTTGGAGAGCCAGTCCCAGACCAGCTTGGATGTCTTCAAGGCACTCACACAGCCATACTGTCCTTTTGTCAGATGACCACTGATGATATTTTTGGCAGTAGAGTCCAGTTGAGTGAACTTCTTGACATCAGCAGCAGTGACACCTTCTCCAGCCTTGGGAACGCCATTCTCGACGACATACCATAGGTCGACGTCAATGGCTTCAAGATGCATGCGCATCTTATTCTTCCAGTAGGGATATTCAGTTCCATCGAAGACGGGGCACGCAGCGGAGACTTTGATTATCCCTGCAGTTGACATAGCTAAAACTCCAGATGGTTAAACCGAATCACACAGAACAAGGGAGCACCTTGCTCTAATACCAATTGAAAGTGCGTTATATCGACTAGAGGGCGGGTGAATAGGCGATTTTTTATGAAAGTCTTCAAAACGTGGGAGTTATGAAGACAAACAGCGAAGATTATGCCTATTACTATGCAGCGGAAGTTAGATTACACTAGGCCAGCCATGGTCAAGTATTCAATAGAGTGAAAGCACAACGACAAACAGCTGCAGTGTAATAAGGATCAGGTAGGAAGAAGTTATGAAGCCAAACAGATCATACATTCATGTTGTGAAGACAAAAGATAAAGCAAGCATGCAATGTCTTCACAATGAGTAACAGTAAGAAAAGGAAGGTAAGATGTAACCAGTGACTCGTTGAAGACAATGATATGTTGGACCAGTTCCAGTTGCTGTGACAACTGTACATCTGGTTGGAGCGGCTAGGTATTTAAACCTTAGGACACACAGTCCCGGACACCCAGTCCTGAACACACAGTTCAGGACACCAAGTCCTCACCGTATTCTCCTAGAGCTAAGGTCACTTAGTCCTCGCCCAATCACTCTGGTAAGTCTTCAAGGTAGACTCCCAAACCTTCACAAACTTCGTTCACTGGCAATCCACAATGTCTCTTGGATGCTCTGAATGCGACGCCTAACCGTCTGGAGGATTCACAGTCCTCAAGTGTAATAAGTCTTCAGATCACACAGACAAGAAGACTTAAGTGATGCCCAATTTACTCTGGCTCTGGGTGGTTAGGGCTTTTCTCCTCGCTAGGAATTTTCTCTCAAAGGCTTCGAGGTGGGTTGCTCTCAAACGACAAAAGCCGTGCATTGAAATCTGAGCAGCCAACCGTTTATGCTTGTAGGGGGTGGGCTATTTATAGCCACTTGGCAACCCGGCCTGATTTGTCCGAAATGACCCTGGGTCACTAAGGAACTGACACGTGTCTCAACGGTCAGATTTCAAACTCTCATGGCAACTTTACTTGGGCTACAAGCAAAGCTGACTTGTCCGGCTCTGGACAAGATTTGCTCTCATTATCTTCACTCGAAGACATAGGTTTTTTTGTTTAGGCATCACTTCAGTCATTCTGACTGGTTCTCCTGGACCCCACTTAACAGTACGGTGGTTCCTATGACTCAACACAAAAGAAAAAGAACTACGAAAGATCTAAGTCTTCGAGCTCCATAGGCTTCATAACGTGTCTTCTTTTGTCATAGTCTTCAATGTGAATATCTTCATATACCACCTTTGTCTTCAATGTATTCATACATTTTTAGGGGTCATCTCTGGTAGTAAAACCGAATCAATGAGGGACTTCTACCTGTGTTATCCTGCAATTCTCACAAACACATTAGTCCCTCAACTAGGTTTGTCGTCAATACTCCAAAACCAACTAGGGGTGGCACTAGATGCACTTACAAGGACCCTTTTCATCGAATCCGATCCGACTAAAGTGGGAGATACAGACACCCGCTAGCCACCTTATGCAACTAGTGCATGTCAGTCGGTGGAACCAGTCTCACGTAAGAGTACATGTAAGGTCGGTCCGGGCCACTTCATCCCACGATGCCGCCGAATCAAGATAAGACTAGTAACGGCAAGTAAACTGACAATATCGATGCCCACAACTGCTTTGTGTTCTACTCGTGCATAGAAACTACGCATAGACCTTGCTCATGATGCCACTGTTGGGGATCGTAGCAGAAATTCAAAATTATCTACGCATCACCAAGATCAATCTATGGAGTAATCTAGCAACGAGGGGAAGGAGAGTGCATCTACATACCCTTGTAGATCGCTAAGCGGAAGCGTTCAAGTGAACGGGGTCGATGGAGTCGTACTCGTCGTGATCCAAATCACCGATGATCCTAGCGCCGAACTGACGGCACCTCCGCGTTCAACACACGTACGGTTGGGAGACGTCTCCTCCTTCTTGATCCAGCAAGGGGAGAGGAGAAGTTGAGGGAGAACTCCAGCAGCACGACGGCATGGTGTCTATGGAGCTCGTGGTTCTCCAGCAGGGCTTCGCCAAGCACTATGGAGGAGGAGGAGGTGTAGGAGGAGGGAGGGCTGCGCCAGGGAAGAGGTGCGGCTGCCCTCTCTCTCCCTCACTATATATAGGGGGAAGGGAGGAGGGGGAGGCGCCCTAGGGTTCCCTAGGGGAGGGGCGGCGGCCACAGGGGAAACCCTAGATGGGTTTGGGCGCCCCCACCCCCTAGGAAACTTGCCCCCCAAGCCGGGAGGGGCGGCTGCCCTAGGAGTGGCGCCCCCACCTCTCCTGGTTACATGAGATGGGGTGGGAGGGGTGCTCAGCCCAGTGGGCTGATGTGCCCTCTCCCCTTGGCCCATAAGGCCCCCCAACGCTTGCCGGGGCCTCCGAAACCCCTTTCGGACACGCTGGTCATCACCTGGTACCCCCGGAACAATTCCGGACTCCAATACCCTTCGTCCAATATACCGATCTTCACCTTCGGACCATTCCGGAGCTCCTCGTCATGTCCGGGATCTCATCCGGGACTCCGAACAACCTTCGGTAACCACATACTATTTCCCATAACAACTCTAGCGTCACCGAACCTTAAGTGTGTAGACCCTACGGGTTCGGGAACCATGCAGACATGACCGAGACAACTCTCTGGCCAATAACCAACAGTGGGATCTGGATACCCATGTTGGCTCCCACATGTTCCACGATGATCTCATCGGATGAACCACGATGTCGAGGATTCAATCAATCCCGTATACAATTCCCTTTGTCCAGCAGTATTGTACTTGCCCGAGATTCGATCGTCGGTATCCGATACCTTGTTCAATCTCGTTACCGGCAAGTCACTTTACTCGTTCCGTAACACATCATCCCGTGATCAACTCCTTCGTCACATTGTGCACATTATGATGATGTCCTACCGAGTGGGCCCAGAGATACCTCTCTGTTTACACGGAGTGACAAATCCCAGTCTCGATTCGTGCCAACCCAACAGACACTTTCGGAGATACCTGTAGTGAACCTTTATAGCCACCCAGTTAAGTTGTGACGTTTGGCACACCCAAAGCACTCCTACGGTATCCGGGAGTTGCACAATCTCATGGTCTAAGGAAATGATACTTGACATTAGAAAAGCTTTAGCATACGAACTACACGATCTTTGTGCTGGGCTTAGGATTGGGTCTTGTCCATCACATCATTCTCCTAATGATGTGATCCCGTTATCAACGACATCCAATGTCCATGGTCAGGAAACCGTAACCATCTTATTGATCAACGAGCTAGTCAACTAGAGGCTTACTAGGGACATGGTGTTGTCTATGTATCCACACATGTATCTGAGTTTCCTAGCAATACAATTCTAGCATGGATAATAAACGGTTATCATGAACAATGAAATATAATAATAACCAATTTATTATTGCCTCTAGGGCATATTTCCAACATGTTCAACCAGCCCTCTCCACGGGCTCCTGTTCAACCACCCCTCCACGGGCTACTGTTCATCCAGCCCTCCACCATCTATTGTTCATCCAGCCCTCCATGGGGTGGTCCTGTTCATCCTGCCCTCCACAGGGTCCTATTCATCCAGCCCCAACCGGGTCGATCGATCGGGGTCCTATTCATCTAGAGGCAACACCACGGGGTCCTGTTCATCCACCCCCACTGGGAACTGTTCATCCAACCCCCCCCCCTGCGCAACGCTCACTGTTCATCCAGAGGCAGCATCAATCGGCTTTAGTTAGCAGCAGTAGCGAAGGAATCGCTTGATCGGGTTCAGTTAACAGCCATCGATCGATCGCTCGGGTTCAGTAACGTGTAGCATGCAGTGCAATCGCTCGGGTTCAGTTAGATCCCAACGCCTCGCTTGGGTTTAGTTAGATCCCAATGCCTCGCACCCATGCGTGTCCGTGTACGAGAGAAACCCGCATCGCTCGGCCCCGACCACCCACCGTAATCAGGAACACCCCGATATTTTCCTCGCCCTCGCTTCTACCATGGTTTTTTCCGTCATGGACGGCCCAAAGAATGTCATGCAGCTGTGTCTCTGGCCCGCCCAGGACGAAAAGCACATTTTCTGTCATGATTTTTTGTCATAGAAGTAGGAGCCCACCACATCTATGATGATACCGGGTTTTGTCACAATTATCATCATAGAAGTGTCATAAGTATGACAAAAAAATTCGTTCGGCCCAAAATGTCACGGATGTGTCTTTTTTTGTAGTGTATGCTGAAGAGATATCGGATCTCTCTAATGCTCTTGAGAAGAGTGTGGTCATCACTTAGCTCTTGAGGAGTCACACAATGATGACCATGCTAAATTAAAGAAAGATCTTGATCATGCTCTTGTTGTGTCTCGTGTGCTAAATTCCGAGAAGGCCAAACTTGGTGTTGATCTTGCTAGACTCGAGGAGGAGTTTGATATACTTGACAAGGCTCACAAGGCCTTGAAGAGTACTCATGCTAGTCTTAAAGAGTCTCATGATCAACTCCAAGTGAGGCTAACCATGGAGAAAGCCACTTTCCCTCATATGGTTTTAATTGATAACGCAAATGCTACTAATCCTTGTTGTGAGCATGTGCATCTTGTTGAGGAGAATGCAAAGTTGAAGAAGCAACTTGAGAAAGGCCTTGTGTCGGGCATACAAGATGAGAAGAACCTCGGCGATCTTTTGAGCAATCAAAAGGAAGTTGTGGCCAAGGAAGGGATTGGGTTTGCACCCAAGTCCAAGAACAAGAAGAAGAATGACAAGGCCAAACAACCTCCTCCTCTCATGCAAACTTTTGTCAAAGAGGGAGAGGGTGCCTATAAGGATAAGAAGAACAATGTGAAGGGTGCTGGTATCAAGAAGGGCAATGCCACCCCTTCCAACAAAGATGGCGACTTTAACCCTTCCTATGTGTTATGACGTGCTCATGATGGGCATGTTTATGCTAAATTTGTTGGTTCTCCTTATGAGTACATTGAATGGTCTATTTGGTTTCCTAAGACCCTTGTCACTAACATCAAAGGACCCATTACTAAATGGGTACCTAAAACCAAGCATTGATCTCTTGTAGGTGTTTGCTTCCGGTGGAGGATTATGGTTGCTCGATAGTGGAGCCACTAATCATATGACCGGAAGCAAGGACTTGGTGGTGGATGTGCAAAAGAAGCCATCTATGCCCACCAATGTCGAGTTGGGTGATACCTCGTCCTCTAAGGTATTGGGGCTTGTCAAGGTTGTCATTTCTCATGATCTCACGATCGAGAAGGTCATGCTTGTTGAGTCCCTTGCATACAATTTATTTTCTGTTCGTCAACTTGCAATCATGGGCTTTGCCACCTTCTTTGATATTGATACCATGGCCCTCTTGTGGAGCAAGACTCTTAAAGTAGCCTTTGTTGGGCATGTCGAGAATGTTCTCTATGTGATTAACTTTTCGGGGCGACCCACTAAGACCGCGACATGCCTAATGGCTAAAGTTGATGTGGGATGGCTTTGGCATCGCCGTTTAGCCCATGTCAATATGAGATCTTTGCAAAGTCTTCTTAAGGGGGACCATGTCCATGGACTAACAAATGTTAGTTTTGCCAAAGATCGTGCTTGCAGTGCTTGTATCGAAGGAAAGTTACATGAGAAGGCTCTCCCTCCCACGACTATCATTTACTCAAAGAGGCCTTTGGAGCTCCTTCACTTGGATCTCTTCGGGCCTCCATCCTTTGATAGTCTTGGGGGTAGAAAGTATTGCTTGGTGATTGTGGATGACTATTCAAGATACACTTGGGTGTACTTCTTCAAGAGGAAGAGGGAGACCCAACAAACCATCATTGACTTTGCCAATGAAGCTCAATGACAACACAATGCAAAGATCTTGACAATTAAAAGTGACAACCGCACCGAGTTCAAGAACTACACCTTGGATGAGTTTCTTAGTGATGAGGGGATCAAGCATCAATATTCTGCACCTTACACCCCTCAACAAAATGGTGTAGCGGAGAGGAAGAACCGGACATTGATGGATGCGGCAAGGACCATGATGGCGGAGTTCAAGTCTCCATACAACTTTTGGGCCGAAGCCATCAACACCGCGTGTCATGCATCCAATCGGCTCTATCTCCACAAAGGCTTGAACAAGACTCCATATAAGATACTCACCGGTAACAAGCCCAACCTCAAGTACTTCCGGGTGTTCGGGTGTAAGTGTTTCATTCTCAAGAAAGGTGTTCGTTTTCCAAATTTGAGGCTAGAGCTTATGAGGGCATATTTGTTGGTTATGCTACAAACTCTCAAGCTTACCGTGTCCTCAATAAGTCCACGAGACTTATTGAGGAGACACATAACGTGGAGTTTGATGAGAATAATGGCTCCCATGTGGAGCAAAGTGGCACTTGTGACGTAGGTGATGAAATTCCTCCCGGAGCTATAAGAAGAATGGGTGTTGGTTTTATCCTACCCATTGAGGAACCCCTTGTGGACCAAGGAGAAGGACAATGTTCCACCCAAGTGGAACGATCACCAACCCAAGGCCCACATGCTTCCGAAGAACAAAGTGAAGGCCCTCAACCTCATGAACAAGACCAAGGGCAAGATCAACCTCAAGATGGTGTTGAACCACCAAGTGATGCCCAAGGTCAAGTTCTCTCCTCCGAGCAAGTTTAAGATCAAGAGCAAGTTCAAGATCAAGAGCAAGCTCAATATCAAGAACAAGCTCAAGACGACGCTCAAGATGATCAAGTAACCGCTCCTCATCTCACTCCTGAGGAGGAATTGGAGCGTCGTGCCGCCAAGATTGCATCCAAGCTCTCTACCAAGGGCCATCTCATGACAAATGTTCTTGGAAGCATTCTAAAGGGGGTAAGCACTCATAGACAATTGGCAAACTATTGTGAACATCACGTGTTTGTCTCTTGTGTTGAACCCAAAAAGGTCTATGAGGCGCTCGAAGATCCGAATTGGCTTAATGCCATGCATGAAGAACTCAACAACTTCGAGCACAACAAGGTGTGGAGATTGGTGCCAAGGCCAACGGGGAACCATAATGTCATTGGAACCAAGTGGATATTCAAGAACAAGCATGTAACGCCCTCGATGCGGCTATATCTCCCACGTGTCGAAGCACGACTTAGAGGCATAACCGCATTGAAAGCAATGTCGCAAGTGAGGTAATCTTCACAACAACCCATGTAATACAATAAGGGAATAAGAGTAACATAGTTGGCTTACACTCGCCACATCACACAAATAGCATAAATAACATTACATTCATCCAAATACACTCAAGGTCCGACTACGGAACCAAAATGAAGATAAACCCCAAATGCAACATAGTCCCCGATCGCCCCAACTGGGCACCACTACTGATCATCTGGGAAAGACACGTAGTAAAGAAGAGAGTCTTCATCGAACTCCCACTTGAGCTCGGTCATAACATCTGGAGCGGTATCATCGGTCCCTGCATCTAGTTTTGGAAGTAATCTGTGAGTCATGGGGACTCAGCAATCTCACACCCTCGCGATCAAGACTATTTAAGCTTATAGGTAGGGTAAAGGTATGACGTGGAGCTGCAGCAAGCGACTAGCATATATGGTGGCTAAACATACGGAAATGAGAGCGAGAAGAGAAAGCAAAAGCACGGTCGAACAACTATGATCAAGAAGTGATCCTAGAACAACCTACGTCAAACATTACTCCAACACCGTGTTCACTTCCCGGACTCCGCCGAGAAGAGACCATCACGGTTACACATGCGGTTGGTGCACTTTAATTAAGTTAAGTTTCAGGTTATCTACAACCGGACATTAACAAATTCCCATCTGCCCATAACCGCGGGCACGGCTTTCGAAAGTTCAAATCCCTACAGGGGAGTCCCAACTTAGCCCATCACAAGCTCTCACGGCCAACGAAGGATATTCCTTCTCCCAAGACAATCCGATCAGACTCGGCATCCCGGTTACAAGACATCTCGACAATGCTAAAACAAATCCAGCAACACCGCCCGAATGTGCCGACAAATCCCGATAGGAGCTGCACATATCTCATTCTCAGGGCACACTCAGATGAGACTAGCTACGAGTAAAACCAACCCTCAAGTTTCCCCGAGGTGGCCCCGCAGGCAGCTCAGTTTGGACCAACACTCAGAGGAGCACTGTCCGGGGGGGTTAATAAAGATGACCCTCGGGCTCCGGAAACCCAAGGGAAAAAGAGGCTAGGTGGCAAATGGTAAAACCAAGGTTGGGCATTGCAGGAAGAGTTTTATTCAAGGAGAACTGTCAAGGGGTTCCCATTATAACCCAACCGTGTAAGGAACGCAAAATCTGGGAACATAACACCGATATGACGGAAACTAGGGCGGCAAGAGTGTAACAAAACACCAGGCATAAGGCCGAGCCTTCCACCCTTTACCAAGTATATAGGTGCATTAAGATAAACAAGATAATATGATGATATCCCAACAATAAACATGTTCCAACAAGGAACGATCTCCAATCTTCACCTGCAACTAGCAACACTATAAGAGGGGCTGAGCAAAGCGGTAACATAACCAAACAACAGTTTGCTATGTCAAGGTGGGTTAGAGGTTTGACATGGCAATATGGGAGGCATGATAAGCAGGTGGTAGGTATCGTAGCATAGACATAACAAAAGGGCGAGCATCTAGCAAGCAAAGATAGAAGTGATTTCGAGGGTATGGTCATCTTGCCTGCAAAGTTCTCAAAGTTGCCCTGATCCTCGAAAGCATACTCAACGGGCTCCTCGATGACGTACTCGTCTCCCAACCCTACCCAAGCAAGAACAACAAGCAAAAGGAACACAATCAACCACGTGCAATGCTCAAGCAACATGATGCAAACATGGTATGATATGCGGGATGCGATATGTGATGCATATGCAAGATTTGGAAAGGAATGATAGAACCAGGCCTCAACTTGGAAATCCAAGAGTGCCACTGGAAAGGGGAGGTGATTTCGGTCGAAATCGATATAAAGATCACCGGAATCGGATGCACTGTTTGGAAATGGCAAGCAAAACAAATATGGCACCGGTCTGCGATTAACAGCAAGTAGCCTTCTAAATGCATCAAGAACAATATGCTACAGCACTCCAACATGACAACAAAATACATGGCAGGTATTCACTCATGATGCTTGACAAAATATGAACACTGAGCTACGGCTAGTTCGCTCAATAGCAAGCTCAAACAAGCATGGCAAAAGTGCAAAATATTACAGGTTTCAGACTTACTGAAAAACTGGAGCATGGCAAAACAGAAAACGAGTAGGCATGTTTACGAGCTCGATGCACTCACTACAAAGCATGGCATGATAATCTAAGCATACACCCATCAAGTAGACATGGCATAGAAGCTAAACATGGCAATAACAACAACATAGCATGCACGGATCAACAACAACAAGCTTGGCAAAATTGCAAAACATGTTAACAATCTGTCAGGAACAGTTTATAGCAAAAGTAGAGCTCGATTGACTCAAGCTAGGGTGATCCATAATTGCAAACAAAGACATGGATGGATAGAGCACCACAATATCTACAAAACATCCTTACTGATCATGCTCAAAAGAGGCACGGATCACTAGGAATCAACATGAACATATGACATAAGAATAATGGCAGGGCAAGGACTTAGTGAAATTCGAAGTCCCTGGAAATCAGCAACATTGAGTAAGCTACTTTAAATGCTTGTGCTAGTCACCACAGAGATCACGAAAATACATGACATACACCTCTGTAAAGATGGCATGGCATTCTTCAAAACACATGTAGAGCTCAGGATCATAGCATGTACACATTAATCATGGCAAAAATGACAAAAGTGCATTTGCTGAAACAGATCTGAAACTATCATCACATAGCCCTCTTCCAACAGGATTTCGTCAAGATGAGCTCAAATGAAAATGATGCAAAGAGATGAAATGATGTACTCTTCGAGACGAACATTTTGATATGCTACACGCACGAATTAGAACTACGATGAGGAAGTTATGGCATGTCAAAGTATGCATAAAAGTTAGGGTTAGGGACGAAAAAGTCAACAGAGAGGGGATCTAGATCTGGATCCAGCCGGCGGCACTGTAGCTTCGCGCGACGAGGTTTGCCGGAAATGGCCGCGGCGGTGGCCGGACTTGCCGAGGTCGCCGGAATCGTCGCTGGACTGGCACCGGCGTCGAGGAGGAGGACGGCGGCTTCAGCTTGACGGCATGGAGGAGGACGGCGGCGGGGATCGGCCGGAGTCGTAGGAGGCCGGCCGGAGTGAGGTGTGGGACGGTGGTGGCGCGGCTTGCTAGCGGCTTGTCGGCGAGGGGCGGCGCGGGGACCGGAGCCGGTCGGGGCGGCGGCGCGCTGCGGCCAGGCGCGGGGAGGGCGGCGCGCGGGCGATGGGCCGCAGGGGCCCGGAGTGGGCTTCCCGGGCCGGCGGCGGGAGGAGTGCGGCGGCAACACGTGGCGGCAGGTGGTTGGCCGCGGCGATGCATCCGGCTGGAATCGGACGTGTCTGGCGCGGCGCGGGCGGATTTTTAGGGTTAGGGGGAGAGGAGACCCGGGATTTTCGGGGAGGGACCTATTTATAGAGGTAGAGGGAGCTAGGAAGCTCCAAATGAGGTGCGGTTTGTGGCCACGCGATTGTGATCGAACGATCTAGATGATGGAGGATTTTTAGGTGGGTTTTGGGCCACTTTGAAGGGGTGTTGGGCTACAACACACATGAGGCCTTTTCGGTCCCTCGGTTAACCGTTGGAGTATTAAACGAAGTCCAAATGGCACGAAACTTGACAGGCGGTCTACCGGTAGTAAACCAAGGCCGCTTAGCAAGTATCGGTCCAATCCGAAAACGTTTAACACCCACACACGAAAAGAGGTAGAAAGGACCACCGGAGGACATAGGAGCGCCGGAATGCAAAATGGACAACGGGGAAAATGCTCGGATGCATGAGACGAACACGTATACAAATGCAATGCACATGATGACATGATATGAGATGCATGACAAAGACAAAACACACGGAGGCAAAAACCTGACAACGAGGAAATAACATAACTTAGTGCCAGAAACGGTAAGAGTTGGAATACAGATAAGGCAGGTTACATCCGGGGTGTTACAACACTCCACCACTACGAAAGGATCTCGTCCCGAGATCTAGGACTGGAAAAACTCCGGGTACTCAGAACGGAGGTGATCCTCGCGTTCCCAGGTGGCTTCACGGTCGGAATGATGTGATCACTTGACTTTCAGGAATTTGATAGAATTGTTGCGAGTCTTGCGCTCCGTTTCTTCAAGAATAGCAACTGGGTGCTCACGACAAGACAGGTCTTCTTGGAGATCAATGTCTTCGAAGTTGATGGTGCAGTCAGGAGTCTTGAAACACTTGCGGAGTTGAGAGACATGAAACACGTCATGCACGTTTGCAAAGTTGGAGGGAAGCTCAAGTTGATAGGCGAGATCGCCTCTCTTGCCGACGATCTTGAAAGGACCCACGTATCTAGGGGCAAGCTTCCCTTTGATACCGAAGCAACGAGTACCTTTCATTGAAGAGACACGGAGGTAGACATGGTCTCCGACCTCGAAAGCCAAGTCACGATGCTTGCTATCATAGTAACTCTTCTGACGCGATTGCGCGGCTTTGAGATTATCACGAATGACTTTGCACATCTCTTCTACCTCTGTGATCAAGTCATTGCCAAGAAGTTGACGTTCACCAGTCTCTGACCAGTTAAGAGGAGTATGGCACTTCCTGCCATAGAGAATTTCAAATGGGGCCTTGCGCGAACTCGCTTTGTAACATCCCAAATTTTCAATTTGGAATGTTATACATTAGATCATCATGCATATCATATTTTATTATGCTTTTTGGTTTTGATCCTAGAAAATCCTAAGCAACTCAAGGACCCACGGAGAGAGTTGGGGATTTCGTTATTTACATATTTGAGTTTTCTCAAATTATGTAAACAGGATCATTTGATTTTATTTATTTTATCATCAATTATTTCTATTACAAAAATATGAGAGAGGGAATAAAATGACTTTCCCAAAATATAGAAATATTGAGGATTTAATAAAAAATCAAATAAGTTTTATTTCAGAGTTTTTCGGTATTTTTAATTGAATTTAGGAAAAATGCGTGTTTTTCAAAGTTGTAGTTTGGGCCTAGATAAATGTTCACTTTATCGGTCTTGATTTTAGAAACCCGGCAAAATTTATTTCGTGATTTTTGGAGTCCGTTTAGTATTTCTTTTTATTTTTCTTCCGAGCGGAATTATTTAAAAAAACGAAACCGACTTTGGGCCGTACTCGGCCAGGACACCGCCGGCCGAGGCTATATAAGCCGCCGCCCCGGGGCCCGAAAGCCCAGCCGCCAGCCGCCCCTGACCTAACCCTAGCCGCCGCCGCCCGCCGCCGCCGGAGTTGCGCGCCGCCCGAGGTTCGCCGCCGCCTTGTTTTCCGTGCCGTAAAAAAAATTCTGTTCGTCGTTTTTCTTTTTCGTCGGATTTTCGCGGTTATTTTCTGATCATGATTTCTGATCCGATTTTCGTTTTAGTATAGCTTTTCGCTCGTTTATCGGAATCAAGCGATTCAAGCGCCTGGAGTTTCGTCTCGAAACCCTCTTTCCGAATAACTAACTTAAACAAGTTTTTGCTACTGTAAAATTTTCCCTAGATCCAGATTACTAGAACGAAGTTGTTTTCTTTCTCGTTTGTTTTCTTTTGCTTCGTTCGATTTGATTCTTTTTGCAAACCAGGGTACTTAAGTTGAACTTTCTGGTTAGATCTTCTATGTGAGTTTTACCTGTGCTTTAGATGAGTACTTATTGTATGCTTGTTGTTTGTCTGCGATAGAATACCCGGAGTGCGCCGCCTGTTACTTCGAATCTCTAGGTTTCGCGGATCATCAGCAAGGCAAGTAACACTTTGATCATGCCTTTTTCTACAACCCAGTTTTATTGCATTAGATCAATCCTCACACATTGCATGATTAGGATCTAATTAAATTGTGGGATGGGATGTAGATGAGGTAGTACCTATTACCTGGTTATTATCAAACCTTTGGGAGTTACTTCTACGTTTGCTTATTATGCCATGCTATGCTAGTAGACGTGGATTGGGTGAGTGAAATCCATGACAGATGTGAGATTGTTAATTAAGGGTTTATCTAAGGTGGCAACCTAACACACATCTGGGTGGATTGAGGCACCTGGGGTTTCCAGGACTTGCCTGTTTTCTTTTGGACCGCCACCCAGGCTCAAAGGGATCATGAGATTATTCATACTAGAAACTTCCGTGTGCAGCCACAAGCCATTATGGGCTCTGGCATAGTTGACTAAGTTGTGCGAACTCTTACAGTGGT
Organism: Triticum urartu; assembly: GCF_056163025.1. Lineage (NCBI taxonomy): Eukaryota > Viridiplantae > Streptophyta > Magnoliopsida > Poales > Poaceae > Triticum > Triticum urartu. The sequence goes on along the minus strand of NC_141873.1, from coordinate 359,101,444 downwards.
AGACTAGCAGATGTAGGGGATGTAGGTGGTACGGTCTACCCGATCGTAAGGTGCTAGCGCTTCTGAAAGACTATGTCTCGGTCATCCGTCTTCTCAAACACCATGTAGTGCGAGAAACCAAACGGAGGCGATCGAGTCTTGTGGGGAAAAGTGCGCAAACCTCTGCAGAGTGTTATAAACTAATCATGGTTAGCCGTGTCCCCGGTTATGGACGTCTTGAGTATCTAGTACCTGGATTATCATGTGAATCTCGACATGTTACCGTAAATTAATATTGTTGGGTTTTAAGGATGTTATTTAATTGGGATTGGGAATGCTGTCAACCATTCTCAATGTTTAACAACCACCACGATAGTAATTAAATTTATTCCTTTGAAGTAGGGAAAAATTGGCTTTACGCAAAAAAACTGTAACCATAGAGCTTTCCACCGGCCAAATATGCATATAGTATAGCTGTTGCATTCCATTACTCTCTATGTGTTACCTTGCCAGCATATTCCATGTGCTGACCCATTTCGGGCTGCAACGTTAATGTTGCAGACTTTTCAGACAACGATTGAGGAGTTTTAGGTCGTGGTCCTATACTCAGTGATGCCGTTGGAGTTGATGGACTCACTTATCTTCCAAGCCTTCCGCTGTTATCGTTATTAGTTGGCCTTAAGCCATATTTATTGTAATAAGTTCTCTTTTGAGACACTCGATGTAATAAGTGTGTGATTGCTACTCTGCTATAAATCCTCCGAGTACTATGTGGTGTCAGCATTACTGATCCAGGGATGACACCGGAGCACAGAGATCAGACTGTTTGAGGTCTGGTCGCTACAGAGATGGTATCAGAGCACACGCTGACTGTAGGACACGACCACTAAGCCAAAGACCTAGATCACTACTCACTCTCTTCTCTTCTGACTTCTCATCTTTTCTACTCTTTAGGATGGCGGATGCAAGGAACAAGTTCACCCAACTAGATGAGGATACACCCTTTGGACGCCACTTGAAGGAAGTCACTAGATACCTGAACATAGGAGTACCAAGCTTCACGGGAACCTACAATGCCACTTTACCTGAAGAAGAGCGCTGGATGATTCAAGTTCAAGTTCCAGGAAGGACGTTCATGCCAGTCACTAAGCCCATAGAGTTTTCTTTTGATGCACCAACTTGGAGTCTAGGAAAGAGCATGGCAGCTCACATCGCCATGGGACGCATTGGAGAAGTCTACTGCAAGGATCTCAAGGATACTATCTACCAGATTTGTGGGCGCCGAGATAAACACTGGGAGATGATCAGCACCAGGAAAGATAGATCAATTGCAGCTTTTATTCAGGAGTTAAATCAGCACATTCGACGACAGGAGAATCAGATGTGCGCCGACATGATAGATCTGAAGAAGGCTAAGACTAGAATCAAGGAACTAGAGGAAGAACTCAAGGCTACACGTGAAGATTATGAAGAAGAAATTGAAGTATTGGTGGAGAAGAATGACGATCTGATCAAGAAGATTGGAATATTTATGGGAGGCCCGACACTAGTAGATGAAGACGAGGAACCCAAGGAGATTAGCCCGGAAGACTACATCATCATTGACGGCACCGACTCGGAACAAGATAGTAGCAATGATGACTATGTTGATGAAGTAGGAGCAGATATCATGGAGTCTACAATCGTAGAATATTTCTAGTAGACCACCTCATCAGTAGTAGTAGTCCACCATGTAAATATAGTAGTCCGAGCACTTTTGCGATAGCTAGATCGATTGTATGTCCTTGTTTGATTGATTGAAGTGAATTGTGTGCTTTTTCCTCATGTGCATATGGGTAGTGTTTTCCCTTTAGACCCCCTCTATTCTTAAATCTCATCTTTTCTAAAACCTCAGATGCCTCTGAGACGTGACCCCGGATTTGCCTTTCCGCCGGAGCTCACCCAGTTGATCCAGCAGCAGAACACCTTGATGCAGTTGCTAGTACAGAATCAGAATCAGGGGAACAACAACAACAATCCACCACCACCACCACCTGTTGACCACTTAGCCCGTTTTCTTAGGCTGAATCCGCCGGTGTTTTCCAGTAGCACCGAGCCGATAGTAGCAGATGATTGGCTCCGCAAGATAACTAGGGAGTTGACCAAAGCAGGATGCATAGATGTGGAGAAGGTTAAGTTTGCCGCACATCAGTTAGAAGGACCCGCAGCATCTTGGTGGGAGAATTTCACAACCACCTTCCCAGTCGACACTGTCACATGGGACCAGTTTCAGCAGGCTTTTCATACTGCCCATGTTTCAGCAGGAGCAATGGCCATGAAGAAGCGTGAGTTTCGTAACTTGCGCCAAGGAGGATGGACAGTTGGCCAGTATGTGGAGGAGTTTAGTAAGCTAGCACGTTATGCCCCAGATGACGTTGCTACGGATGCAGCTAAGCAGGAGAAATTCCTGGAAGGACTGAATGATGAGTTGAGTATGCAGTTGATGGTAGCCACCTTCAACAACTACCAGGAGTTGGTAGATCGTGCTCTTATGATTGAAGGGAAGCAGCAGCAGATTGAGAACCGCAAGAGGAAGTATGGACAAGGAAAGTATAATTCAGGAGCTCAGCAGAAACCTCGTTTTACCCCTAGACCGGGAGGACATTTTCAGCATACCCATGGAGTAGGTAGCTCGCACAATCACAATGGCACCAAGAATGGTAATGGGAATGGAGGAAGCAATGGCCATAACCGCAGCACCCCATCAACCCCAGCCAAGAAGGACTTGAGCCACATCACTTGCTATAAGTGTTCGAAGTTAGGACATTATGCAAATGAATGTCCTGAAGGCCAAAATGGCAATGGAAGTTCTAGAAAGAAGTCGAACCCTTTTAACAGGGGACAGGTGAACCACGTTAATGTGGAGGAGGTTGAAGCTCAGCCCGATGCAGTAATAGGTAAGTTTTTGGTTAAGTCATTTACTGCACTCATTCTTTTTGATAGTGGTGCATCGCATTCATACATATCAAGGGGATTTGTGGATAAGTATACCCTACCAACCCAAGCCCTTAGGTCACCCATGTTAGTAACCTCGCCAGGAGCAGAGTATGTGGCTAGTCTATGGTGTGATCGGTTACCATTAAGGATTGGTAACTACGTTTTTCCCTCAGATCTAATAGTATTGGAATCTCAAGGATTGGATGTGATATTAGGCATGGATTGGTTATCAGAGTATGAAGGGAATATTGAGTGTGCTAGTAAGTCAATTTTGCTTACCACACCAGAAGGGAGAAGGATCAAGTATGTATCCCGGCATGTGCCAAAGAGGACACAAGTAAATTCCTTATCAGGAGTTGTGCAGGAGGAAGTACCGGTGGTAAAGGATTTTCCTGATGTATTTCCCGAAGAGTTGCCAGGCATGCCACTGGATAGAGACATTGAGTTTTTGATTGAGCTTTTACCAGGCACTGGGCCAATATCAAAGAGACCATATAGGATGCCAGCAAAGGATTTGGTGGAAATTAAGAAGCAGATTAAGGAGTTACTGGATAAAGGTTACATTCGCCCAAGTTCTTTGCCTTGGGGATCACCAGTACTTCTAGTGGAGAAGAAGGATGGATCGTTAAGAATGGTTGTTGATTATCGAGGATTGAACGAAGTAACAATCAAGAACAAGTGCCCGCTACCAATGATCAATGATCTGTTTGATCGATTGCAAGGAGCTAAAGTATTTTCCAAGATTGATTTGCGATTAGGATACCACCAGTTGAAGATCTGAGAACAAGATATACCTAAGACAGCATTCACCACAAGATATGGACTGTATGAGTATACCGTTATGTCATTTGGTCTGACTAACGCGCCTGCCTATTTTATGAACATGATGAACAAAGTGTTTATGGAGTTTTTGGATAAGTTCGTCGTAGTGTTCATTGATGATATCCTGGTTTATTCGAAGAATGAAGAGGAGCATAAGGAGCATTTGTGTTTGGTACTTGGAAAGCTCAGAGAACATCAATTATATGCCAAGTTCAGCAAATGTGAGTTTTGGTTGAAGGAAGTAGGATTCCTCGGACACGTTATATCCGGAGAAGGTATAGTAGTGGATCCCGCTAAAGTTGAAACCGTGACCAAGTGGGAAGCCCCAACAACAGTTGGAGAGATCCGGAGTTTTCTTGGACTCGCAGGATACTACCGGAGATTTATTGAGAATTTCTCAAAGATTGCAAAGCCTATGACGGAGTTACTGAAGAAGGATACTAAGTTCAAATGGACTGAGGAGTGTGAGGCAAGTTTCCAGGAGTTGAAAAACCGTTTGGTTACCTCACCAGTGTTGATTTTGCCAGATCAAACCAAGGATTATGAGGTGTATTGCGACGCTTCACGTCGAGGACTTGGAGCAGTGCTTATGCAGGAAGGAAGAGTTGTTTCGTATGCCTCAAGACAACTGAAGCCCCATGAATTGAATTATGCTACGCATGATTTGGAGTTAGCAGCCGTAGTGCATGCATTGAAGATATGGAGACATTTCCTCATTGGAAACCATTGTGAGGTGTACACGGATCATAAGAGTTTGAAGTACATTTTCACGCAGAAGGAGTTGAATCTCAGACAAAGGAGATGGTTGGAGCTCATCAAGGATTATGATATGAAATTGCATTATCATCCCGGGAAGGCTAATGTAGTAGCTGACGCATTGAGCCGTAAGAGTCATGTCAATACACTAATGACGGGAGAAATACCCAAGGAGTTAGCAGAAAATTTTCGTGAACTATGTATGGAAATAGTTCCGAGAGGCTATGTAGCAGCATTGGAAATTCAATCAACTCTGATGAATAGAATCAGAGAAGTTCAGAAAACTAACAAGGAGATTGCTTCTATAAAGGAGAAAATGAAAGAAGGAAAAGCTAAAGGATTTCGTGAGGATGAGCACGACACCCTATGGTTTGAAGACCGTGTTTATGTACCCAACAACCCGGAGATCAGGAAGTTGATTTTGCAAGAGGCACATGATTCACCGTATTCGATTCACCCAGGAAATACCAAGATGTATTTGGATTTGAAGGATATTTTTCGGAATGAAGAAGGATATTGCGGAGTATGTAGCAGTTTGTGACGTATGTCAGAGAGTAAAGGCAGAGCATCAGAAGCCAGCAGGATTGTTGCAACCATTGCCGATACCCGAATGGAAGTGGGATAAGCTACGCATGGATTTTATCACGGGATTACCAAGGACTCGTTCAGGCTATGACTCGATTTGGGTTATAGTTGATCGATTGACGAAGGTAGCACATTACATCCCAGTAAAGACCACTTACACCAGTGCTAAGTTGGCAAAGATATACATGACCAGGATCGTATGTTTGCATGGAGTTCCGAGGAGCATCGTATCAGATAGAGGAACCCAGTTTACCTCAAAGTTCTGGAAGCGGTTGCATGAGACTTTGGGTACTAGGCTAGAATTTAGTACAGCTTTTCACCCGCAGACAGATGGACAGACTGAGAGAGTCAATCAGATTTTGGAGGATATGCTGAGAGCTTGTGCGCCAGATTATGGATCTAGTTGGGACGATAATTTGCCGTATGCAGAGTTTTCTTACAATAATAGCTATCAGACCAGTTTGAAGATGGCCCCTTTCAAAGCTTTGTACAGAAGGAGGTGCAGGACACCGTTGTCATGGGACGAAGTTGGAGACCGCCAGTTGTTTGGACCAGATCTGATTAAGGAGTCTGAACATAAGGTGAAGTTGATTCGCGATAGGCTCAAGGTAGCCCAGTCCAGGCAGAAAAGCTACGCAGATTCTAAACGCAAGGAGACAGTTTACGAAGTCGGAGATAGAGCTTATCTTCGAGTATCCCCACTTCGAGGGATTAAGCGTTTTGGAGTTAAGGGGAAGTTAGCGCCACGATTTGTAGGACCATATCGAGTTTTGGAGCGTATGGGAGAAGTGGCTTACAAGTTGGAATTGCCAGAAGGATTAACAGGAGTTCATGATGTGTTTCACGTTTCTCAGTTGAAGAAGTGTCATGCGGAGATGGCTGACATACCTTTGAGAGACACAGTGCCATTGGAAGCAATTCAGTTGGATAACAATTTGACCTATGAGGAGAAACCAGTCAAGATTCTTGAGTTTGCCAGCCGAGTTACTCGTAGCAAGGTTATCAAGTTTTGCAATGTTCAGAGGAGCCACCACACGGAGGATGAAGCCACCTGGGAGCGAGAGGAAGATTTGCTCAAAGACCACCCTCACCTATTTTCTAGCCAACCCGAATCTCGAGGGCAAGATTCATCTTAAGGGGGGTAGGTTTGTAACATCCCAAATTTTCAATTTGGAATGTTATACATTAGATCATCATGCATATCATATTTTATTATGCTTTTTGGTTTTGATCCTAGAAAATCCTAAGCAACTCAAGGACCCACGGAGAGAGTTGGGGATTTCGTTATTTACATATTTGAGTTTTCTCAAATTATGTAAACAGGATCATTTGATTTTATTTATTTTATCATCAATTATTTCTATTACAAAAATATGAGAGAGGGAATAAAATGACTTTCCCAAAATATAGAAATATTGAGGATTTAATAAAAAATCAAATAAGTTTTATTTCGGAGTTTTTCGGTATTTTTAATTGAATTTAGGAAAAACGCGCGTTTTTCAAAGTTGTAGTTTGGGCCCAGATAAATGTTCACTTTATCGGGCTTGATTTTAGAAACCCGGCAAAATTTATTTCGTGATTTTTGGAGTCCGTTTAGTATTTCTTTTTATTTTTCTTCCGAGCGGAATTATTTAAAAAAAACGAAACTGACTTTGGGCCGTACTCAGCCAGGACACCGCCGGCCGAGGCTATATAAGCCGCCGCCCCGGGGCCCGAAAGCCCAGCCGCCAGCCGCCCCTGACCTAACCCTAGCCGCCGCCGCTGCCCGCCGCCCGCCGCCGCCGCCGGAGTTGCGCGCCGCCCGAGGTTCGTCGCCGCCTTGTTTTCCGTGCCATAAAAAAATTATGTTCGTCGTTTTTCTTTTTCGTCGGATTTTCGCGGTTATTTTTTGATCGTGATTTCTGATCCGATTTTCATTTTAGTATAATTTTTCGCTCGTTTATCGGAATCAGGCGATTCAAGTGCCTGGAGTTTCGTCTCGAAACCCTCTTTCTGAATAACCAACTTAAACAAGTTTTTGCTACTGTAAAATTTTCCCTAGATCCAGATTACTAGAACGAAGTTGTTTTCTTTCGCCGTTTGTTTTCTTTTGCTTCGTTCGATTTGATTCTTTTTGCAAACCAGGGTTCTTAAGTTGAACTTTCTGGTTAGATCTTCTATTTGAGTTTTACCTGTGCATTATATGAGTACTTATTGTATGCTTGTTGTTTGTCTGCGATAGAATACCCGGAGTGCGCCGCCTGTTACTTCGAATCTCTAGGTTTCGCGGATCATCAGCAAGGCAAGTAACACTTTGATCATGCCTTTTTCTACAACCCAGTTTTATTGCATTAGATCAATCCTCACACATTGCATGATTAGGATCTAATTAAATTGTGGGATGGGATGTAGATGAGGTAGTACCTATTACCTGGTTATTATCAAACCTTTGGGAGTTACTTCTACGTTTGCTTATTATGCCATGCTATGCTAGTAGACGTGGATTGGGTGAGTGAAATCCATGACAGATGTGAGATTGTTAATTAAGGGTTTATCTAAGGTGGCAACCTAACACACATCTGGGTGGATTGAGGCACCTGGGGTTTCCAGGACTTGCATGTTTTCTTTTGGACCGCCACCCAGGCTCAAAGGGATCATGAGATTATTCATACTAGAAACTTCCGTGTGCAGCCACAAGCCATTATGGGCTCTGGCATAGTTGACTAAGTTGTGCGAACTCTTACAGTGGTAGACTAGCAGATGTAGGGGATGTAGGTGGTACGGTCTACCCGATCGTAAGGTGCTAGCGCTTCTGAAAGACTATGTCTCGGTCATCCGTCTTCTCAAACACCATGTAGTGCGAGAAACCAAACGGAGGCGATCGAGTCTTGTGGGGAAAAGTGCGCAAACCTCTGCAGAGTGTTATAAACTAATCATGGTTAGCCGTGTCCCCGGTTATGGACGTCTTGAGTATCTAGTACCTGGATTATCATGTGAATCTCAACATGTTACCCTAAATTAATATTGTTGGGTTTTAAGGATGTTATTTAATTGGGATTGAGAATGCTGTCAACCATTCTCAATGTTTAACAACCACCATGATAGTAATTAAATTTATTCCTTTGAAGTAGGGAAAAATTGGCTTTATGCAAAAAAAACTGTAACCATAGAGCTTTCCACCAGCCAAATATGCATATAGTATAGTTGTTGCATTCCATTACTCTCTATGTGTTACCTTGCCAGCATATTCCATGTGCTGACCCGTTTCGGGCTGCAACGTTAATGTTGCAGACTTTTCAGACAACGATTGAGGAGTTTTAGGTCGTGGTCCTATACTCAGTGATGCCATTGGGGTTGATGGACTCACTTATCTTCCAAGCCTTCCGCTGTTATCGTTATTAGTTGGCCTTAAGCCATATTTATCGTAATAAGTTCTCTTTTGAGACACTCGATGTAATAAGTGTGTGATTGCTACTCTGCTATAAATCCTCCGAGTACTGTGTGGTGTCAGCATTACTGATCCAGGGATGACACCGGAGCACAGAGATCAGACTGTTTGAGGTCTGGTCGCTACACGCTTGGAAGATGTTGTTGAGGAGAACTCGGCATATGGAAGACAATCTTCCCACTTCATACCGAAAGAAATGACGCAAGCCCTGAGCATATCTTCAAGAATTTGATTTACTCGCTCGACTTGGCCACTAGTTTGAGGATGAAAAGCTGTGCTGAAGTGAATGTTGGTGCCCATGGCCTTCTGAAAAGAATCCCAAAACTTGGAGGTAAAGATGCCGCCACGATCTGAAGATATCAACTGCGGAATGCCATGCAGAGAGACAATCCTGGAGGTATATAGATCTGCCAACTAAGCTGTTGTGATAGATTCTTTGATAGGAAGAAAATGAGCCACTTTAGTGAGTTTGTCGATGACAACAAAGATAGCATCATTGCCACGCTTGGACATTGGAAATCTAGTCATGAAGTCCATCTCAATATGGTCAAACTTCCATTCTGGAATGGCAAGAGGTTGGAGGAGACCAGCTGGTCGTTGGTGTTCTGCTTTCACTCTTCTACAGACATCACATTCATTCACGAACTAAGAAATCTCACGCTTCATTCGAGTCCACCAATACGACTGCTTGAGGTCATGGTACATCTTTGTACTTCCAGGGTGGATAGAGAGGAGTGAATTGTGAGCTTTGTTCATAATGACTTTACGAAGGTCACCTTTAGGCACAACAATGCGATCCTCGAAGAATAGAGTATCCTTGTCATCAAGACGATAGCACTTGTACTTGGGTTGACTCTTGGCAATCCCAATCTTCACCTTCTTCACCATAGCATCAAGAAGTTGAGCCTCGCGAATCTGATCTTCCAAAGTAGGAGAGACTTGGAGGTTGGCCAGAAATCCTTGAGGAACAACTTGCAGATTGAGTTTGCGGAAAGCTTCACAAATCTCGGGTTGGTAAGGCTTGAGAATCAAACTATTGCAGTAAGCCTTTCTGCTCAATGCGTCAGCAATTACATTAGCCTTGCCTGGAGTATATTCGGTACTCGGATTATACTCTTGAATCATTTCGACCCAACGAGTCTGCCTGAGGTTGAGGTTTGGCTGAGTGAAGATGTACTTGAGACTCTTGTGGTCAGTGAAGATGTCCACTTTTCTTCCCAATAAGAGATGTTCCCAAGTTGAAAGAGCATGAACAACTGCCGCCAACTCGAGGTCATGAGTGGGGTAGTTCTTTTCGTTGGGCTTCAACTAGCGAGAGATATAGGCCACAACTTTCTTCTCTTGCATCAACACTGCACCAAGACCTTGAAGGGAAGCATCACAGAAGACCTCAAACGGTTTGGATTCATCAGGAGGAGTCAGAACTGAAGCAGTGACTAACTTCTCTTTTAGGGTGTTGAAAGCGATGTCACATTCAGGAGACCGGACGTACTTGACGTGCTTCTGGAGAAGGTTGGAAAGAGGCTTCGCGATCTTAGAGAAGTTCTCAACGAACCTTCGACAATAGCTTGAGAGCCCAAGGAAGTTGCGGAGTTGCTTCACATTCTGAGGTGGTTCCCAATTCACAATTGCAGACACCTTCTCAGGATTCACCGCTATGCCCTTGGCAGAGATGATATGCCAAAGGTAGAGAACCTCATCGAGCCAAAACTCGCACTTTGAAAACTTGGCATAGAACTGATGTTCTCTGAGCTTATCCAGCACCAAACGCAAGTGCTTGGCATGATCCTCCTTGTTCTTGGAAAAGACCAAAATGTCATCGAGGTAGACCAAGACAAAGTCATTTGTATAGGCGTTGAAGATGAAGTTCATCATGCGAGAGAATGTCGGAGGAGCGTTGACGAGGCCGAAAGACATGACAGTGTATTCATATGAACCATAGCTTGTTCTGGATGCTGTCTTAGGGATATCTTCTTCACGAATGCGAATCTGATGATAGCCCATACGGAGATCAAGCTTGGAGAATACTTGAGCACCTTTGAGTTGTTCAAACAGCTCATTGATGTTGGGAAGTGGGTACTTGTTCTTTATAGTCTTCTTGTTCAATGGACGGTAGTCGACACAGAGTAGGTCCATTCCATCCTTCTTCTTCACAAAAAGAACTCCACAACCCCACGGAGAAGAACTTGGTCGGATGAGACCCATACGATCTTGAATATCGAGTTGTTTCTTCAGCTCCTTCAACTCTTCAGGTCCAAGTTTGTAAGGATGTTTGCAAACAGGTTTTGTGCCAGGCTCAAGATCGATGATGAATTCAACTGGCCGGTGCGGAGGCATTCCTGGAAGCTCTTCTGGAAAGACGTCTTGATATTCGCAAACGACCGGAATTTGAGAGATGGCATCCAACTCGCCCTTCTCATTGAGAGAAAACAGACGGATGGTATTATCCCGAGCGGCAAAGACGATTACATCCTCAGACGAATGAGTCAATTGAATCTGCCTAGCAGCACAATCAAGCTGAGCCTTGTGCTTAGAAAGCCAGTCCATTCTGAGAATAAGATCAATATCCGAGTTACCAAGGACCATTGGAGAAGCCAGAAACTTGAAATCACCCATCATGATAGAAATATCCGGGACCATCATGCTAGAACTCAAACGCTTAGCCGGAGAAACAGCTTGCAATGCTTTAGGTAATGCTTTAGTGCCAAAGTTGTGCTCCGATGCAAATGGGAATGACATGAAAGAATGCGATGCACCAGAGTCAAAAAGAACTTTTGCTGGAATATCGTTAACAGGAAGGTTACCCATGATGACATCTGACGAGTCCTCTGCCTGAGCTGCATTCATCATGTTGACCTTGGCATGCTTGGGGTTATTCTTGACCACTGCGGTACTGGCAGATCTCACAGGAGGAGGAGGAGGAAGACGCCTCTGATTGAAGCATTTGTTGGCATAGTGATCCTTCTGCTGACACTTGTTGCACGTGACCTCCGAGAGCGGACGGTGATACGGAGAACTTGATCTTGTAGCTTGAGACGAAGTCTTGTTCTGAAAGCCTGGGTTGGGTGGGTAGGAAGATCCACTGCCACCTTTGCTCTTCTGCTGATAAGGCTGACGGAACAGAGGAGGAGGCAGCCAATACTTTTGCTGCTTAGAAGCCACTTGAGTTGAGGAAGAAGGAGTTGCATCTCTGACTCGCTTCTTGGAAGCATCGCACTTGAGTTGAGCAGTCTCTTGCTTCATTTCCATATTGTAGAACTCATCGTACTTCTTCGGCTCAAAAAGGACGAGAGCTAGTTGGAGATCTTCTCTGAGGCCACCCCTGAACTGATAAATCATGCTCTTCTCGTCAGGGACATCCTGTTTGGCGAAACGAGCCTCTGGAACAGAATGTTATACTGGTAAACAGACAAGCTGCCTTGCTTCAGGTTGCGGAATTCCTCACGCTTGCTTTCAAAAACACTCTGAGGAATGTGATGAGCTTTGAAGTCTTGACGGAATTCATCCCAGGTAATCACACAGCCTCCTTTGGAATCTTTGTATTCCTGAAACCATTCTGCAGCTTGGTCTTTGAGTTGGAAGGAGGCAAACTTGACAAAGTCCTCAGGCCTGACGTTGCTGCACTCGAAATGCTTGCAGATATCCACGAGCCAATCATCAGCGTCTGAGGCCTCGACACAGTTGCTGAAGGTCTTTGGCTGGTTAGCGAGGAACTGGTTGAGTGTAGCAAACTGATTCTGATTGTTGCCATGGCCATGATTCCCTTGGTTGCGCTCTTCCAAGAGCTGCATGATCATCTGCATGTTTGCATTGGTAGCGGCCATCACAGCTTGCCATGCCTCCGGAGGTGGAGTTGGTGGCGGCGGATCAGGATTCGGAGTCGTGCGCGTTGGATGAGCCATCCTGAAGAGGGTGACATCCGTTAGCATCTTGACAGACATATATTCAAGTTGAATCAAATGGATCGAAATTGCAACTTATAGTCTTCACATCCGAACAAAATGAACGAGTGCATTCCAATTGAAATGGTCACATTTCCATAAATTGAGAAGCCACTTAGATGGAGGTAGAAGAATAAAACAACAAGGTACGGACAAGAACAAATACTTGGCGAGGATTACCCAATCACAAACCAAATATCCACGGAAGAAAAGCTAGAGCTACAAGAATTCCCACCTATGAAACTCCCGAACCTTTCCGGTTATGCAATCAGGTGTTGGGGATACAAGGGAAGCATAATATCTCACCCAAAGCTAGCAAATCCTACATCCAGCTGTATCCATCCTTCAACACATAACCAAGAAACCTTCGGAAATCATTTACCTCAACCTTTGAAAAGCATCCGTTATACGAGTTATGGCAATACTCCTGAACTCCCGCCCCAGTACTGGGTGGCGTCGAGTTTATATCACCAACAACTGCATAAAAGAGATTTTCGATGTCGGCGAAACTCAGGTATTCCAGAATCTCAACGATAAAATTGTGACAACAACACCCCGGAGCTCAACTCCCCGGGACACTGCCACAACCCCTAAATGACAGGAGGCACCAAGAACAATATTCTCATCACAAAACCATCAGAACGATTCCAAGATACCCGCGTGATCCTAAAAAAAATTAGTGAAATTTGAGAAGAGAAGAGTCAAAACTCTACGTCAGGATGCCTCACCAGAGCGACAAAGGGACTGAGGAGTAAAAAGAATTCCTACTCTCCGATATATATAATCCTAAGTGACTCAAAACATTTTTCTAGACTCAACAACACCAGCGATTCGATCAAGCAGGGGGCTCCTAAGGTCGGGGAAGGCTCTGATTACCAACTTGTAACGCCCTCGATGCGGCTATATCTCCCACGTGTCGAAGCACGACTTAGAGGCATAACTGCATTGAAAGCAATATCGCAAGTGAGGTAATATTCACAACAACCCATGTAATACAATAAGGGAATAACAGTAACATAGTTGACTTACACTCGCCACGTCACACAAATAGCATATATAACATTACATTCATCCAAATACACTCAAGGTCCGACTATGGTACCAAAATGAAGATAAACCCCAAATGCAACATAGTCCCCAATCGCCCCAACTGGGCACCACTACTGATCAACTGGGAAAAGACACGTAGTAACGACGAGAGTCTTCATCGAACTCCCACTTGAGCTCGGTCATAACATCTGGAGCGGTATCATCGGTCCCTGCATCTGGTTTTGGAAGTAATCTATGAGTCACGGGGACTCAGCAATCTCACACCCTCGCGATCAAGACTATTTAAGCTTATAGGTAGGGTAAAGGTATGACGTGGAGCTGCAGCAAGCGACTAGCATATATGGTGGCTAAACATACGCAAATGAGAGCGAGAAGAGAAGGCAAAAGCACGGTCGAACAACTATGATCAAGAAGTGATCCTAGAACAACCTACGTCAAACATTACTCCAACACCGTGTTCACTTCCCGGACTCTGCCGAGAAGAGACCATCACGGTTACACACGCGGTTGGTGCATTTTAATTAAGTTAAGTTTCAGGTTATCTACAACCGGACATTAACAAATTCCCATCTGCCCATAACCGCGGGCACAGCTTTCGAAAGTTCAAATCCCTACAGGGGAGTCCCAACTTAGCCCATCACAAGCTCTCACGGCCAACGAAGGATATTCCTTCTCCCAAGACAATCTGATCAGACTCGGCATCCCGGTTACAAGACATCTTGAAAATGGTAAAACAAGTCCAGCAACACCGCCCAAATGTGTCGACAAATCCCGATAGGAGCTGCACATGTCTCGTTCTCAGGGCACACTCAGATGAGACTAGCTACGAGTAAAACCAACCCTCAAGTTTCCCCGAGGTGGCCACTCAGGCAGCTCAGTTTGGACCAACACTCAGAGGAGCACTGGCCCGGGGGGTTAATAAAGATGACCCTCGGGCTCCGGAAACCCAAGGGAAAAAGAGGCTAGGTGGAAAATGGTAAAACCAAGGTTGGGCATTGCTGGAAGAGTTTTATTCAAGGCGAACTATCAAGGGGTTCCCATTATAGCCCAACCGTGTAAGGAACGCAAAATCCGGGAACATAACACTGATATGACGGAAACTAGGGCGGCAAGAGTGGAACAAAACACTAGGCATAAGGCCGAGCCTTCCACCCTTTACCAAGTATATAGGTGCATTAAGATAAACAAGATAATATGATGATATCCCAACAATAAACATGTTCCAACAAGGAACGATCTCCAATCTTCACCTGTAACTAGCAACGCTATAAGAGGGGCTGAGCAAAGCGGTAACATAGCCAAACAACGGTTTGCTAGGTCAAGGTGGGTAAGAGGTTTGACATGGCAATATGGGAGGCATGATAAGCAAGTGGTAGGTATCGTAGCATAGGCATAGCAAAAGAGCGAGCATCTAGCAAGCAAAGATAGAAGTGATTTCGAGGGTATGGTCATCTTGCCTGCAAAGTTCTTAGAGTTGCCTTGATCCTCAAAAGCGTACTCAACGGGCTCCTCGATCACGTACTCGTCTCCCGGCTCTACCCAAGCAAGAACAACAAGCAAAAGGAACACAATCAACCGCGTGCAATGCTCAAGCAACATGATGCAAACATGGTATGATATGCGGGATGCGATATGTGATGCATATGCAAGATTTGGAAAGGAATGATAGAACCTGGCCTCAACTTGGAAATCCAAGAGTGCCACTGGAAAGGGGAGGTCATTTCGGTCAAAATCGATATAAAGATCACCGGAATCGGAAGCACGGTTTGTAAATGGCAAGCAAAACAAATATGGCACCGGTCTATGATTAACAGTAAGTAGACTTCTTAATGCATCAAGAACAACATGCTACGGCACTCCAACATGACAACAAAATACATGTCAGGGATCCACTCATGATGCTTGACAAAATATGAACACTGAGCTACGGCTAGTTCACTCAATAGCAAGCTCAAACAAGCAAGGCAAAAGTGCAAAAGATTACAGGTTTCAGACTTTGTGAAAAACTGAAGCATGGCAAAACAGATAACGAGTAGGCATGTTTACGAGCTTGATGCACTCACTACAAAGCATGGCATGCTAATCTAAGCATACACGCATCAAGTAGACATGGCATAGAAGCTAAACATGGCAAGAACAACAATATAGCATGCACGGATCAACAACAACAAGCTTGGCAAAATTGCAAAACATGTTAACAATCTGCCAGGAACGGTTTATAGCAAAAGTAGAGCTCGATTGACTCAAGCTAGGGTGCTCCATAATTGCAAACAAAGACATGGATGGATAGAGCACCACGATATCTACAAAACATCCTTACTGATCATGCTCAAAAGAGGCACGGATCACTAGGAACCAACATGAACATATGGCATAAAAATAATGACAGGGCAAGGACTTAGTGAAATTCTAAGTCCCTGAAAATCAGCAACATTGAGTAAGCTACTTTACATGCTTGTGCTAGTCACCACAGAGATCACGAAAATACATGGCATACACCTCTGTAAAGATGGCATGGCATTCTTCAAAACACAAAAGTGCATTTGCTGAAACAGATCTGAAACTATCATCACATAGCCCTCTTCCAACAGCATTTCGGGCATCAAGATGAGCTCAAATGAAAATGATGCAAAGAGATGAAATGATGTACTCTTTGAGACGAACATTTTGATATGCTACACGCATGAATCGGAGCTACGATGAGGAAGTTATGGCATGTCAAAGTATGCACAAAAGTTAGGGTTAGGGACGAAAAAGTCAACCGAGAGGGGATCTAGATCTGGATCCAGCCGGCGGCAGTGTAGCTTCGCGCGACGAGGTTCGCAAAAAATGGCCGCGGCGGTGGCCGGACTTGCCGAGGTCGCCGGAATCATCGCCGGACTGGCACCGGCGTCGAGGAGGAGGACGGCGGCTTCAGCTTGACGGCGTGGAGGAGGACGGCGGCGGGGCTCGACCGGAGTCGTAGGAGGTCGGCCGAAGCGGGGTGTGGGCCGGTGGTGGCGTAGGTTTCCGGCGGCATGTCGGCGAGGGGCGGCGCGGTGACCGGAGCCGGTCGGGGCGGCGGCACGCTGCGGCCAGGCGCGGGGAGGGCGGCGCACGGGCGTTGGGCCGCGGGGGCCCGGAGTGGGCTTCCCGGGCTGGCGGTGGGAGGAGTGCGGCGGCGACACATGGCGGCAGGCGGTTGGCCGCGGCGATGCGTCCGGCCGGAATCGGACGTGTCCGACGCGGCGCGGGCGGATTTTTAGGGTTAGGGGGAGAGGAGACCCGGGATTTTCGGGGAGGGACCTATTTATAGAGGTAGAGGGAGCTAGGAAGCTCCAAATGAGGTGCGGTTTGCGACCACATGATCGTGATCGAACGATCTAGATGATGGAGGAGTTTTAGGTGGGTTTTGGGCCACTTTGAAGGGGTGTTGGGCTGCAACACACACGAGGCCTTTTCGGTCCCTCGGTTAACCGTTGGAGTATTAAACGAAGTCCAAATGGCACGAAACTTGATAGGCGGTCTACCGGTAGTAAACCAAGACCGCTTGGCAAGTATCGGTCCAATCCAAAAACGTTTAACACCCACACACTAAAAGAGGTAGAAAGGACCACCGGAGGACATAGGAGCACCGGAATGCAAAATGGACAATGGGGAAAATGCTCGGATGCATGAGACGAACACGTATGCAAATGCAATGCACATGATGACATGGTATGAGATGCATGACAAAGACAAAACACACGGAGGCAAAAACCCGACAACGAGGAAATAACATAACTTAGTACCGGAAACGGCAAGAGTTGGAAGACAGATAAGGCAGGTTACATCCGGGGTGTTACAAAGCAAGATGCTCATGGGATTATAGTCCGCAAGAAGGCTCGTTTGGTAGCACAAGGCTACTCCCAAGTCGAGAGAATCGACTACGGTGAAACCTTTGCTCCCATTGCTCGCCTTGAATCTATTCATTTGTTGATTGCTTATGCTTCTCATCATAATTTCAAGTTGGAACAAATGGATGTGAAAAGTGCTTTTCTTAATGGATGTGAAAAGTGCATCTAGATCGGATATCATGTTGAGTGTGGAAATTTGTGCATGGTTTCAAGATGCACCTAAGGAAATTCACTTTGTGGCGGTCAAGCGAACCTTTCGATATTTGGCTCATACCCCAAACTTTGGCTTATGGTACCCAAGAGGAGCAAACTTCAATCTTGTAGGCTATTCGTACTCGGATTGGGCAGGAGACAAAGTGGATAGGAAGTCCACTTCCGGAGGGTGCCAATTCCTTGGTTGCTCGTTGGTGAGTTGGTCTTATAAGAAGCAAAGTTGTGTCTCTCTCTTGTCCACCAAAGCAGAGTATGTGGCGGCCGACAGTTGTTTTGCACAACTTCTTTGGATGAGGCAAACTTTAAAGGATTACGGTGTATTTGTGACAAAGTGCCTCTTTGGTGTGACAATGAAAGTGGCATCAAGATTTCTCTCAACCCGGTGCAACACTTCAAGACGAAGCATATTGAGATTCGATATCACTTCATCCGGGATCATATTAGGCGAGGGGAGATCGAGCTCAACTATGTCTACACTCATGATAACCTTGCAGATATCTTCACGAAGCCTTTGGATGATGCAAGATTTTGCGAGTTAAGGCATGAGCTAAATATAATTGATTCGAGCAACGTTGCTTGGACCCTTGCACACCCCACCATACTCAACTTGTTATCTTGTTTAGGTGTAGGCATGGACATAGGGGGAGTGTTGTTCTCTCAATAAACTCTCCCTCCCCCCATTATGCGTAAATTGATTAAGTCTTTCACATTAGCCATTTTTTATGGTACTTGTGCTTCAAAGACGAGTTTTGGTCATGGGCCCAAGGTTAAAATCTTCACGACGCCATACCTCTTGACTCAAACATAGGTGGCCTCCGCCACCGCCCTCTCTTGAAGAGGTATGTGTTTCTTGTCCTCTCGCAGCTATTTTTGTTTCTTTGTGTTTGCTCTCTCTTGCCGTTTGTTTTCTTTCCTTTTTTTATTTTTGAGCTAAGCCTTTTGTGTCTAGTCTTTGGGGTCATGACTGGGCGGTACTACCGCTGGTGGTGCGCGGTACTACCGCTTGTGTTGACAAGCTGTACTACCGCCCACCCAAGCGGTACTACCGCTACGGGGCAAGACCAGGGGGTTATGTCGAGGTAAGGGGGTTTCTTCTCCCCCATACCCATTCGCACAACCCAATTGTTTCCCCTCGTCTCTCCAGCGTCGACTCACCCCGGAAGGGCTCCGGCGGGCCGCCGTCTCGGGGCCGTCCCTCTCCATTCGCTTCGGTGGAATCGATCCCCACCCCGTCCTCTTGCCATGGATGCTGGTACTGCCCCCGATCCCTTTCTCTTCTTGCCTAGATTTCAGATCTAGTGTTTTAGGGGCTATAATTGTTGCATCTCTCGATTTCTGGCTAAATCAAGGCTTGAGTAGGTTGGAGAAGGCAACTAGACTTATTGGATTGATGTTTGGTAGGAGTATTTTTGAATTTGGCATCCCAGTAGTGTCGGATCTGACCACGGCAGTAGGGAACCACTGTTCCCCCGCCTCGAGCGGTACTACCGCCCCCTTGGAGCGGTACTACCGCTAGAGCGGTACTGCCGCTTACTGATCACGATACTACCACCGGATGCCCATTTCCATCAGATTCCTGCCAATTCTTGATCCATGTTGCTTGTTTGGTGGCTTATGCTATTTCTTTCGTGTTGTTTCCTCTGTCCGTTTGTTGGGTTCCAGGTGATGGCCCCTCTAAGCAGCATGGGCATTGTGTCAACCCCGGGCGTTCAACTTCCAAGCGCTATCGCACCTCTGAGACAGCGGCTGCCTCATCAAGTGCTCCTCCTCCTCCTCAGCTAAAGAAGAAGATTGCGGTCAAGCCCAAGCCTAGGGCCAAGTCTGTGACTGAAATGTCTGCAAAAGAGTTCTGGGAAAGGCGTCGGTGGAACCCTTATACGGATGATCAAGAACCCACTTTGGTCAACCGTCCTTTCTGGAACCGCTTTCAGTGGGCCATCTATTTTGATGTGATCAAAGCAAAGAAGAATCACTTTGTTGATGTTCAGTTCATCGACACTGACTTCATGGAGAAGGATCCTTCCTATGTTGGCGAAGCCCTTGAGATGTGTTCTCAGCTGAACATTCTCAAGATCATGCAGTTCAACAAGGACTTTGATGCTGATTTGGTGGCTCAGTTTTATGCCACGGTCCACCTTGGGATAGACGAGGAAAGAACTCTGACATGGATGACAAATGGCAAGCTGCTTTCTGTCAAGTGGAAGGCCTTCATGGAGTTACTTGGAATTGAAGATCGCGGTCTTGCGAACCCAGTTGGCTTTTGCCCTCACCGCAATGCAACTTCCACTCACAAGCAATCTCTCTGGCCATATTGTACTTTGACGATTCACTCAGTGACTCAGAAGGAGACCTATGAGCTGCCTGCATTTCTGGACATTCTCCATCGCATATTCAAGGAGACCCTCTTTCCTCGCATTGGAAACCTGGATATGGTACACTCTTTCCTTGTGGACATCCTTCTTTTCTGTCAGCATGAGAAGGAAGAAAACACTGGGGAATCCTTGGATATCTCTCATGTCATGTGGTCTGAACTGGTCTCCAGCATCTCTGAGCGCAAGTGCCCTATCTATGGACCGTTTATCATGTTGCTTATTGAGAAGGCCTGGGCGCATGTTTATCCTAAGGTGGTGCTGGAGACGGGGGAGTTAGTTTCTCTTGAGATCAAGCATCTAAGGAAGAAGGAGAACTGGGGCACCTCGGCTCCGAGTTTTGGGATTCCGCCTGGAGCTGCTGACATGGAGACAGAGGCTGATGTTGATGATGATGATGATGACTATGAGCCCTCTGGCGCAGAGCCCTCATGGTCAAAGAAGCTCAAGAGCAAGATGAAGAAACTCTTCTGCATAGAGTCTCATGGTCAGTACATGACTCATGTGGCTGAGAAGAAGGCCAGGAGTCGTCACAAGGATCTCATGCGTCAGTTAGGAGCGACTGTTGCCAACGGATCTGAGGGCAAGATCACTGATGAGGAGGAGTGGGTTCAGTAGCATTGCCCCTGGACCGAT
This sequence comes from Triticum urartu, assembly GCF_056163025.1. Lineage (NCBI taxonomy): Eukaryota > Viridiplantae > Streptophyta > Magnoliopsida > Poales > Poaceae > Triticum > Triticum urartu. The sequence goes on along the minus strand of NC_141873.1, from coordinate 359,080,815 downwards.
TCAGACACCGAGCAGTTTCTGACTGATGATGCGCTGCAGACGATCTCACTGGGATCTGATGTTGGAGTTCCTCAGTTTGCTATCACCTGGAGCCGTAGCAGCGCTCTTTGCCTTTTGGTGTCTCGAGGCCAAAGGGGGAGAGTTTAGGGATTTGTCATTGTCGAGTTGCGAGCGTGTGTTTGTGTGGCGTGTCTGTCTTGCCTGTCTTTCTCGCAAACTCTTTTCTCGTTTCTGGTGTTTGTTTGGTTTGTGTTTGTGAGACCCGGTACCCTATCATATGGCGTGAGACATATGCTACCTTATCCTTCTATTATCTAATTTGTCGTGTACCTTATGTGATTTGCATGTGTATCCTATTATATTCTTTGCTCACTCCTACTCTCATGCATCCCAGCTCTTTATGTTCCATTACTTATTGCTAACTCTATCAGACCATAAAATATAGGGGGGGTGTTGGTCCTAATGTGTGTGCTTTGCATTCCAAAAGCACCTCTAATTAGGTGCACACATTCAGGGGGGCTCCGATTATATTTTGTAGTTTTGGGTCTCATTTACTTCCTTGTCATTCCTTTGTGCAAATCCCGTGTTGTCATCAATCCACCAAAAAGGGGGAGATTGTTAAGGCATGTCTCTCTCTAAGTAGTTTTCGTGATTGATGACAACGCCTTTGCGGACTAATCGTGTGCATTGAGTATTTCAGAGATTCATCCATTGGCATGAGACGATTTCCTCCTCTCGGAGTTTTATGTGAAGACGATGTAGCTCTCTCGTTTCAGTTTTGGTAGACTTGTTTCGTAGGGGTCACCATACTATCAAGAGGGGTCCGCATTGGATAGGCTAAGGTGGAATCATCACGTACACATCTCCTTTGCACCCTCTTCACCTTCCAGCTTCGCTGGTGGGTCCCTCGTTGCTTTCTCTATGAAATCTGGTCCCAGCGGTAGTACCGTGGACCCCAGCGGTAGTACCGCTCAAGAGCTACAAGCGGCAGTACCGTTCTATAGCGGTAGTACCGTATGGAGCTCTCGGCCGTAGTACCGCTGTTGTTCTGCGCTCCTACCGCCTCGACTCGAGGGTGTCACCTCTCGTGTCGGGTTTTGCGGCACTGGCAGCAGCAGTAGAGGCGGTAGTACCACTCCTAAGCGGTAGTACCGCCCTTACCACCGCTGTTAGTACCGCCCTGGGTCCAGGTCCTACTCCGCCTCTTGCTTTCTCTATCTGCACGGCAATACCGTGAGGGGGAGCGGTAGTACCGCTGGTCACAGCAGTAGTACCGCTGCCCCCAGCGATAGTACCGCTCTGTGCGGGGCTGCGCGGGGGTAACGGTTGGATTGTTTCCCCCTTATAAAAGGAGGTCTTCTTCTCCAAGTTGACTTACCTCTTTTCCCCCAAGCTCCATTGTTGCTCCAAAGCTCATTTTCGCCCGATCTCTCTTCCTAGCCAATCAAACTTGTTGATTCTTTGGGGATTGCTTGAGAAGGCCCGGATCTACACTTCCACCAAGAGAAATTTGATTCCCCCCACTAATCCCTTGCGGATCTTGTTACTCTTGGGTGTTTGAGCACCCTAGACGGTTGAGGTCACCTCGGAGCCATATTTCATTGTGGTGAAGCTCCGTGGTATCTTCGGGAGCCTCCAATTGAGTTGTGGAGATAGCCCCAACCTTTTTGTAAAGGTTTAGTCACCGCCTTCAAAGGCACCAATAGTGGAATCACGGCATCTCGCATTGTGTGAGGGCGTGAGGAGAATACGGTGGCCCTAGTGGCTTCTTGGGGAGCATTGTGCCTCCACACCGCTCCAACGGAGACGTACTTCCTCTCAAAGGGAAGGAACTTTGGTAACACATCCTCGTCTTCACCGGCTCCACTCTTGGTTATCTCGTCCCTTTACTCATGCAATCTTATCTTGTGTTACATCCCTTGCTTGTGTACTTATTGTTGTTGCATGATATTGGTTGCTCACCTAGTTGCATATCTAGATAACCTACTTTGATGCAAATTTTAAATTGATAAAGAAAAGCTAAAAATTGTTAGTTGCCTATTCACCCCCCCCCCTCTAGTCAACTATATCGATCCTTTCACTAGACTATTTGGATTAATATTTGGTAGGAGTATTTTTGAATTTTGCATCCCGGTAGTGCCAGATTTGACCACGGCAGTAGGGAACTGACGTTCCCCCGCCTCTAGCAGTACTGCCGCTTACTGATCGCGGTACTACCGCCGGATGCCCACTTCCATCATATTCCTGTCAGTTCTTGATCCATGTTGTTTTGTTTGGTGGCTTATGCTCTTTCTTTCGTGTTGTTTCTTCTGTCCGTTTGTTGGGTTCCAGGTGATGGCCCCCTGAGCAGCTTGGGCATCGTGTCAACCAAGGGTGTTCAACTTCCAAGCGCTACCGCACCTCTGAGACAGCGGCTGCCTCATCAAGTGCTCCTCCTCCTCCTCAGCCGAAGAAGAAGATTGCGGTCAAGCCCAAGCCTAGGGCCAAGTCTGTGACTGACATGTCTGCAAAAGAGTTCTAGAAAAGGCGTCGGCGGAACCCTTATACGGAAGATCAAGAACCCACTTTGGTCAACCGTCCTTTCTGGAACCGCTTTCAGTGGGCCATCTACTTTGATGTGATCAAACAAACAAGAATCACTTTGTTAATGTTTGGACCATTGACAGTGACTTCAAGGAGAAGGATCCTGCCTATTTTCGCAAAGCCCTTGAGATGTGTTCTCAGCTAAACATTCTCAAGATCATGCAGTTCAACAAGGACTTTGATGTTGATTTGGTGGCTCAGTTTTATGCCACCGTCCATCTTGGGACAGATTAGGGAACAACTCTGACATGGATGACAAATAGCAAGCTGCTTTCTATAAAGTGGAAGGCCTTCATGGAGTTACTTGGAGTTGAAGATCACGGTCTTGGGAATCCAGTTGGCTTTCTCCCTCACCGCAATGCAACTTCCACTCACAAGCAATCCCTCTGGCCATATTGTACTTTGAAGATTCACCCAGTGACTCGGAAGGAGACCTATGAGCTGCCTGCATTTTTGGACATTCTCCATCGCCTCTTCAGGGAGTCCCTCTTTCCTCGCATTGGAAACTCGGATATGGTACACTATTTCCTTGTGGACATGCTTCTTTTCTGCCAACATGAGAAGGAAGAAAACACTGGAGAATCCTTGGATATCTCTCATGTCATGTGGTCTGAACTGGTCTCCACCATCTCTGAGCGCAAGTGCCCTATCTATGGACCGTTTATCATGTTGCTTATTGAGAAGGCCTAGGCGCATATTTATCCTAAGGTGGTGCTGGAGACGGGGGAGTTAGTTTCTCATGAGATCAAGCATCTAAGGAAGAAGGAGAACTGGGGCACCTCGGCTCCGAGTTCTGGGATTCCGCCTGGAGATGCTGACATGGAGATAGAGGCTGATGCTGATGATGATGATGACTATGAGCCCTCTGGCACAGAGCCCTCATGGGTAAAGAAGCTCAAGAGCAAGATGAAGAAACTCTTCTGCATGGAGTCTCATGGTCAGTACATGACTCATGTGGCTGAGAAGAAGGCCAGGAGTCGTCACGAGGAGCTCATGCATCAGTTGGGTGCGACCGTTGCCAGCGGATCTGAGGGCAAGATAATTGATGAGGAGGAGTGGGTTCAGTAGCATTGCCCCTGGACCGATTCACACACCGAGCAGTTTCTGATTGATGATGGCGCTACAGACGATCCCACTGGGATCTGTTGTTGGAGGTCCTCAGTTTGCTATCACCTAGAGCTGTAGCGGCGCTCTTTGCCTTTTTGGTGTGTCGATGCCAAAGGGGGAGAGACCTTCGGGATTTTTCGTTGTCGAGTTGTGAGTGTGTGTTTGTGTGGCGTGTTTGCCTTGCGTGTCTTTCTCGCAAACTCTTTTCTCGTTTTTAGCCTTTGTTTGGTTTGTGTTTGTGAGACCTGGTACCCTATCATATGGTGTGAAACATATGCTACCTTATCCTTTTTCTATCTAGTTTGTCGAGTACCTTGGTAGTATGTGAGTTGCATGCGTATCCTGTTATATTCTTTGCTCACTCCTACTGTTATGCATCCGAGCTTTATATGTTCCATTACCTGTTGCTCATGCTGTCAGACTATAAAATATAGGGGGAGTGTTGATCCTAATGTGTGTGCTTTGCTTTCCAAAGGCGCCTCTATTTAGTTGCACACATTCATGGGGAGCTCCGTCTATATTTTGTAGTTCTGGGATTCATTTACTTTCTTGTCTTACCTTTTGTGCAAATCCCGTGTTGTCATCAGTCCACCAAAAAGGGGGAGATTGTTAAGGCATGCCTCTCGCTAAGTAGTTTTGGTGATTGATGACAACGCCTTTGTGGACTAATCGTGTGTGGTGAGTATTTCAGAGTTTCATCCTTGGCACGAGACGATTCCCTCCCCTCGGGGTTTTAAGCGAAGATGGTGTAGCTCTTTCGATTCAGTTCTCGTGGTCTTGTGTCGTAGGAGTCGCCGTACTATCAAGAGGGGGTCTCCATTGGTTAGGCTAGGGTGTAATCAACATGTAGACATCCCCTTTGCACCCTCCGAGCCTTCTCATTGCGATGGAGGCTACCTCGTTGCCTTCTCTATGAAGTCTGGTACCAGTGGTAGTACCGCGGACCCTAGTGGTAGTACCGCTCATGAACTACAAGCGACACTACCGCTCCTAAGCGGTAGTATCGCCTGGAGCTCTCAGCCGTTGTACCGCTACTATTCCGCGCTCCTACCGCCTCGACTCGAGGTTGTCGCCTCTCGTGTCGGGATTTGTGGCACTAGCAGTGGCAGTAGAGGCGGTAGTACCGCCCTTACCACCGCTGTTTGTACCGCCCTGGGTCCAGGTCCTGCTCCGCCTCTTGCTTTCCTCTGTCTGCGTGGCAGTACCGCGAGGGGAGCGGTAGTACCGCTGGTCACATCAGTAGTACTGTTGCCCCCTGTTGGGTTTCGTAGTAATTTCAAAAAAATTCCTACGCACACGCAAGATCATGTGATGCATAGCAACGAGGGGGAGAGTGTTGTCTACGTACCCAACGCAGACCGACTGCGGAAGCGATGACACGACGTAGAGGAAGTAGTCGTACGTCTTCACGATCCAACCGATCAAGCACCGAAACTATGGCACCTCCGAGTTCGAGCACACGTTCAGCTCGATGACGATCCCCGGACTCTGATCCAGCAAAGTGTCGGGGAAGAGTTTCGTCAGCACGACGGCGTGGTGACGATCTTGATGTACTACAGCAGCAGGGCTTCGCCTAAACTCCGCTACAGTGTTATCGAGGAATATGGTGGCAGGGGGCACCGCACACGGCTAAGGAATAGATCACGTGGATCAACTTGTGTGTTCTAGGGTGCCTCTACCTCAGTATATAAAGGAGCCAAGGGGGGAGGGGGGCGCCGGCCAAGGAGGAGGGCGCAGGAGGAGTCCTACTCCTTCCGGGAGTAGGACTTCCCCCCAATCCTATTCCAACTAGGATTCCCCAAAGGGGGAAAGAGAGAGGGGGGGGCCGGCCACCTTCTCCTAGTCCTAATAGGACTAGGGGAGGGGGAAGGTGCGCAGCCACCTTGGGCTGCCCCTTTCTCCTTTCCACTAAGGCCCATGAAGGCCCATATGGCTCCCGGGGGGTTCCGGTAACCTCCCGGTAACCCGGTAAAATCCCGATTTCACCCGGAACACTTCCGATATCCAAATATAGGCTTCCAATATATCAATATTTACGTCTCAATCATTTCGAGACTCCTCGTCATGTCCGTGATCACATCCGGGACTCCGAACAACCTTCGGTACATCAAAATGCATAAACTCATAATATAACTGTCATCGTAACCTTAAGCGTGCGGACCCTACGGGTTCGAGAACAATGTAGACATGACCGAGACACGTCTCCGGTCAATAACCAATAGCGGGACCTAGATGCCCATATTGGCTCCTACATATTCTACAAAGATCTTTATCGGTCAGACCGCATAACAACATACGTTGTTCCCTTTGTCATCGGTATGTTACTTGCCCGAGATTCGATCGTCGGTATCCAATACCTAGTTCAATCTCGTTACCGGCAAGTCTCTTTACTCATTCCGTAATACATCATCTCGCAACTAACTCATTAGTTGTAATGCTTGCAAGGCTTATGTGATGTGCATTACTGAGAGGGCCCAGAGATACCTCTCCGACAATCAGAGTGACAAATCCTAATCTCGAAATACGCCAACCCAACATCTACCTTTGGAGACACCTATAATGCTCCTTTATAATCATCCAGTTACGTTGTGACGTTTGGTAGCACCCAAATTGTTCCTCCGGTAAACGGGAGTTGCATAATCTCATAGTCATAGGAACATGTATAAGTCATGAAGAAAGCAATAGCAACATACTAAACGATCGGGTGCTAAGCTAATGGAATGGGTCATGTCAATCAGATCATTCAACTAATGATGTGACCTCGTTAATCAAATAACAACTCATTGTTCATGGTCAGGAAACATAACCATCTTTGATTAACGAGCTAGTCAAGTAGAAGCATACTAGTGACACTTTGTTTGTCTATGTATTCACACATGTATTATGTTTCCGGTTAATACAATTCTAGCATGAATAATAAACATTTATCATGACTATAAGGAAATAAATAATAACTTTATTATTGCCTCTAGGGCATATTTCCTTCAGCCTCCCACTTGCACTAGAGTCAATAATCTAGATTACACTGTAATGAATCTAACACCCATGGAGCCTTGGTGCTGATCATGTTTTGCTCGTGGAAGAGGCTTAGTCAACGGGTCTGCAACATTCAGATCCGTATGTATCTTGCAAATCTCTATGTCTCCCACCTGGACTAGATCCCGGATGGAGTTGAAGCGTCTCTTGATGTGTTTGGTCCTTTTGTGAAATCTGGATTCCTTTGCCAAGGCAATTGCACCAGTATTGTCACAAAAGATTTTCATTGGACCCGATGCATTAGGTATAACACCTAGATCGGATATGAACTCCTTCATCCAGACTCCTTCGTTTGCTGCTTCCGAAGCAGCTATGTACTCCGCTTCACATGTAGATCCCGCTACGACGCTTTGTTTAGAACTGCACCAACTGACAGCTCCACCATTTAATGTAAACACGTATCTGATTTGCGATTTAGAATCGTCCGGATCAGTGTCAAAGCTTGCATCAACATAACCTTTTACGGTGAGCTCTTTGTCACCTCCATATACGAGAAACATATCCTTAGTCCTTTTCAGGTATTTCAGGATGTTCTTGACCGCTGTCCAGTGATCCACTCCTGGATTACTTTGGTACCTCCCTGCTAAACTTATAGCAAGGCACACATCAGGTCTGGTACACAGCATTGCATACATGATAGATCCTATGGCTGATGCATAGGGAACATCTTTCATATTCTCTCTACCTTCTGCAGTGGTCGGGCATTGAGTCTTACTCAACTTCACACCTTGTAACACAGGCAAGAACCCTTTCTTTGCTTGATCCATTTTGAACTTCTTCAAAATTTTGTCAAGGTATGTGCTTTGTGAAAGTCCAATTAAGCGTCTAGATCTATCTCTATAGATCTTAATGCCTAATATGTAAGCAGCTTCACCGAGGTCTTTCATTGAAAAACTTTAATTCAAGTATCCCTTTATGCTATCCAGAAATTCTATATCATTTCCAATCAGGAATATGTCATCCACATATAATATCAGAAATGCTACAGAGCTCCCACTCACTTTCTTGTAAATACAGGCTTTTCCGAAAGTCTGTATAAAACCAAATGCTTTGATCACACTATCAAAACGTTTATTCCAACTCCGAGAGGCTTGCACCAGTCCATAAATGGATCGCTGGAGCTTGCACACTTTGTTAGCTCCCTTTGGATCGACAAAACCTTCCGGTTGCATCATATACAACTCTTCTTCCAGAAATCCATTCAGGAATGCAGTTTTGACATCCATCTGCCAAATTTCATAATCATAAAATGCGGCAATCGCTAACATGATTCGGACGGACTTAAGCATCGCTACGGGTGAGAAGGTCTCATCGTAGTCAATCCCTTGAACTTGCCGAAAACCTTTTGCGACAAGTCGAGCTTTGTAGACAGTAACATTACCATCAGCGTCAGTCTTCTTCTTAAAGATCCATTTATTTTCAATTGCTTGCCGATCATCGGGGAAGTCAACCAAAGTCCATACTTTGTTCTCATACATGGATTCCATCTCAGATTTCATGGCTTCAAGCCACTTTGCGGAATCTGGGCTCACCATCGCTTCTTCATAGTTCGTAGGTTCATCATGATCTAGTAGCATGACTTCCAGAACAGGATTACCGTACCACTCTGGTGCGGATCTTACTCTGGTTGATCTACGAGGTTCAGTACTATCTTGATCTGAAGTTTCATGATCATTATCATTGGCTTCCTCACTAACTGGTGTAGGCGTCACTGAAACAGTTTTCTGTGATGAACTACTTTCCAGTAAGGGAGCAGGTACAGATACCTCGTCAAGTTCTACTTTCCTCCCACTCACTTCTTTCGAGAGAAACTCCTTCTCTAGAAAGGATCCATTCTTAGCAACGAATGTCTTGCCTTCGGATCTGTGATAGAAGGTGTACCCAACAGTTTCCTTTGGGTATCCTATGAAGACACATTTCTCCGATTTGGGTTCGAGCTTATCAGGTTGAAGCTTTTTCACATAAGCATCGCAGCCCCAAACTTTAAGAAACGACAACTTTGGTTTCTTGCCAAACCACAGTTCATAAGGCGTCGTCTCAACGGATTTTGATGGTGCCCTATTTAACGTGAATGCGGCCGTCTCTAAAGCATAACCCCAAAATGATAGCGGTAAATCAGTAAGAGACATCATAGATCGCACCATATCTAGTAAAGTACGATTACGACGTTCGGACACACCATTACGCTGTGGTGTTCCAGGTGGCGTGAGTTGCGAAACTATTCCACAGTTTTTCAAATGTACACCAAACTCGTAACTCAAATATTCTCCTCCACGATCAGATCGTAGAAACTTTATTTTCTTGTTATGATGATTTTCAACTTCACTCTGAAATTCTTTGAACTTTTCAAATGTTTCAGATTTATGTTTCATTAAGTAGATATACCCATATCTGCTTAAATCATCTGTGAAGGTGAGAAAATAACAATATCCGCCACGAGCCTCAATATTCATCGGACCACATACATCGGTATGTATGATTTCCAACAAATCTGTTGCTCTCTCCATAGTACCGGAGAACGGTGTTTTAGTCATCTTGCCCATGAGGCACGGTTCGCAAGTACCAAGTGATTCATAATCAAGTGGTTCCAAAAGTCCATCGGTATGGAGTTTCTTCATGCGCTTTATACCGATATGACCTAAACGACAGTGCCACAAATAAGTTGCACTTTCATTATCAACTCTGCATCTTTTGGCTTCAACATTATGAATATGTGTATTACTACTATCGAGATTCAATAAGAATAGACCACTCTTCAAAGGTGCATGACCATAAAAGATATTACTCATATAAATAGAACAACCATTATTCTCTGATTTAAATGAATAACCGTCTCGCATTAAACAAGATCCATATATAATGTTCATGCTCAACGCTGGCACCAAATAACAGTTATTTAGGTCTAATATTAATCCCGAAGGTAGATGTACAGGTAGCGTGCTGACCGCGATCACATCGACTTTGGAACCGTTTCCCACGCGCATCGTCACCTCGTCCTTTGCCAGTGCCCGCTTATTCCGTAGTCCCTGTTTCGAGTTGCAAATATTAGCAACAGAACCAGTATCAAATACCCAAGTGCTACTGCGAGCTCTAGTAAGGTACACATCAATAACATGTATATCACATATACCTTTGTTCACCTTGCCATCCTTCTTATCCGCCAAATACTTGGGGCAGTTCCGCTTCCAGTGACCAGTCTGCTTGTAGTAGAAGCACTCAGTTTCAGGCTTAGGTCCAGACTTGGGTTTCTTCTCCTGAGCAGCAACTTGTTTGCTGTTCTTCTTGAAGTTCCCTTTCTTCTTCCCTTTGCCCTTTTTCTTGAAACTAGTGGTCTTGTTAACCATCAACACTTGATGCTCCTTCTTGATTTCTACCTCCGCAGCTTTCAGCATTGCGAAGAGCTCGGGAATAGTCTTGTTCATCCCTTGCATATTATAGTTCATCACAAAGCTCTTGTAGCTCGGTGGCAGTGATTGGAGAATTCTGTCAATGACGCAATCATCCGAAAGATTAACTCCCAATTGAATCAAGTGATTATTATACCCAGACATTTTGAGTATATGCTCACTAACAGAACTGTTCTCCTCCATCTTGCAGCTATAGAACTTATTGGAGACTTCATATCTCTCAATTCGGGCATTTGCTTGAAATATTAACTTCAACTCCTGGAACATCTCATATGCTCCATGACGTTCAAAACGTCGTTGAAGTCCCGATTCTAAGCCGTAAAGCATGGCACACTGAACTATCGAGTAGTCATCAGCTTTGCTCTACCAGACGATCATAACATCTGGTGTTGCTCCAGCAGCAGGCCTGGCACCCAGCGGTGCTTCCAGGACGTAATTCTTCTGTGCAGCAATGAGGATAATCCTCAAGTAACGGACCCAGTCCGTGTAATTGCTACCATCATCTTTCAACTTTGCTTTCTCAAGGAACGCATTAAAATTCAATGGAACAACAGCACGAGCCATCTATCTACAATCAACATAAACAAGCAAGATACTATCAGGTACTAAGTTCATGATAAATTTAAGTTCAATTAATCATATTACTTAAGAACTCCCACTTAGATAGACATCCCTCTAATCTTCTAAGTGATTATGTGATCCAAATCAACTAAACCATAACCGATCATCACGTGAGATGGAGTAGTTTTCAATGGTGAACATCGTTTATGTTGATCATATCTACTATATGATTCACGCTCGACCTTTCGGTCTCCGTGTTCCGAGGCCATATCTGCATATGCTAGGCTCGTCAAGTTTAACCTGAGTATTCTGCGTGTGCAAAACTGGCTTGCACCCGTTGTAGATGGACGTAGAGCTTATCACACCCGATCATCACGTGGTGTCTGGGCACGACGAACTTTGGCAATGGTGCATACTCAGGGAGAACACTTCTTGATAATTTAGTGAGATCATCTTATAATGCTACCGTCAATCAAAGCAAGGTAAGATGCATAAAAAGATAAACATCACATGCAATCAATATAAGTGATATGATATGGCCATCATCTTGTGCTTGTGATCTCCATCTCCGAAGCACCATCATGATCACCATCGTCACCGGCGCGACACCTTGATCTTCATCGTAGCATCGTTGTCGTCTCGCCAATCTTATGCTTCCACGACTATCACTACCGTTTAGTAATAAAGTAAAGCATTACATCGCGATTGCATTGCATACAATAAAGCGACAACCATATGGCTCCTGCCAGTTGCCGATAACTCGGTTACAAAACATGATCATCTCATACAATAGAATTCAGCATCATGCCTTGACCATATCACATCACAACATGCCCTGCAAAAACAAGTTAGACGTCCTCTTCTTTGTTGTTGCATGTTTTACGTGGCTGCTACGGGCTTAAGTAAGAACCAATCTCACCTACGCATCAAAACCACAACGATAGTTTGTCAAATAGACTCCGTTTTAACCTTCGCAAGGACCGGGCGTAGCCATACTTGGTTCAACTAAAGTTGGAGAGACAGTCGCCCGCAAGCCATCTATGTGCAAAGAACGTCAAGGGAACCGGTCTCGCGTAAGCGTACGCGTAAGGTTGGTCCGGGTCGTCTCGTCCAACAATACCGCCGAACCAAAGTATGACATGCTGGTAGGCAGTATGACTTGTATCGTCCACAACTCACTTGTGTTCTACTCGTGCATATAACATCAACATAAATAACCTAGGCTCTGATACCACTGTTGGGTTTCGTAGTAATTTCAAAAAATTTCCTACGCACACGCAAGATCATGTGATGCATAGCAACGAGGGGGAGAGTGTTGTCTACATACCCAACGCAGACCGACTGCGGAAGCGATGACACGACGTAGAGGAAGTAGTCGTACGTCTTCACGATCCAACCGATCAAGCACCGAAACTACGGCACCTCCGAGTTCGAGCACACGTTCAGCTCGATGATGATCCCCGGACTCCGATCCAGCAAAGTGTCGGGGAAGAGTTCCGTCAGCACGACGGCGTGGTGACGATCTTGATGTACTCCAGCAGCAGGGCTTCGCCTAAACTCCGCTACAGTATTATCGAGGAATATGGTGGCAGGGGGCATCGCACACGGCTAAGGAATAGATCACGTGGATCAACTTGTGTGTTCTAGGGTGCCTCTACCTCAGTATATAAAGGAGCCAAGGGGGAGGGGGCGCCGGCCAAGGAGGAGGGCGCAGGAGGAGTCCTACTCCTTCCGGGAGTAGGACTTCCCCCAAATCCTATTCCAACTAGGATTCCCCAAAGGGGGGAAGAGAGAGAGGGGGGCCGGCCACCTTCTCCTAGTCCTAATAGGACTAGGGGAGGGGGAAGGTGCCCAGCCACCTTGGGCTGCCCCTTTCTCCTTTCCAGTAAGGCCCATGAAGGCCCATATGGCTCCCGGGGGGTTCCGGTAACCTCCCGGTAACCCGGTAAAATCCCGATTTCACCCGGAACACTTCCGATATCCAAATATAGGCTTCCAATATATCAATCTTTACGTCTCGATCATTTCGAGACTCCTCGTCATGTCCGTGATCACATCCGGGACTCCGAACAACCTTTGGTACATCAAAATGCATAAACTCATAATATAACTGTCATCGTAACCTTAAGCGTGCGGACCCTACGGGTTCGAGAACAATGTAGACATGACCGAGACACGTCTCCGGTCAATAACCAATAGCGGGACCTGTATGACCATATTGGCTCCTACATATTCTACGAAGATCTTTATCGTCAGATCGCATAACAACATACGTTGTTCCCTTTGTCATCGGTATGTTACTTGCCCGAGATTCGATCGTCGGTATCCAATACCTAGTTCAATCTCGTTACCGGCAAGTCTCTTTACTCGTTCCGTAATACATCATCTCGCAACTAACTCATTAGTTGTAATGCTTGCAAGGCTTATGTGATGTGCTTTACCGAGAGGGCCCAGAGATACCTCTCCGACAATCGGAGTGACAAATCCTAATCTCGAAATACGCCAACCCAACATCTACCTTTGGAGACACCTATAATGCTCCTTTATAATCACCCAGTTACGTTGTGACGTTTGGTAGCACCCAAAGTGTTCCTCCGGTAAACGGGAGTTGCATAATCTCATAGTCATAGGAACATGTATAAGTCATGAAGAAAGCAATAGCAACATACTAAACGATCGGGTGCTAAGCTAATGGAATGGGTCATGTCAATCAGATCATTCAACTAATGATGTGACCTCGTTAATCAAATAACAACTCATTGTTCATGGTCAGGAAACATAACCATCTTTGATTAACGAGCTAGTCAAGTAGAAGCATACTAGTGACACTTTGTTTGTCTATGTATTCACACATGTATTATGTTTTCGGTTAATACAATTCTAGCATGAATAATAAACATTTATCATGACTATAAGGAAATAAATAATAACTTTATTATTGCCTCTAGGGAATATTTCCTTCACCCCCAGCGGTAGTACCGCTCTGTGCGGGGCCGAGCGGGGGTAACAGTTGGATTGTTTCCCCCTTATAAAAGGAGGTCTTCTTCTCCAAGTTTACTTACCTCTTTTGCCCCAAGCTCCATTGTTTCTCCAAAGCTCTTTTTTGCTCGATCTCTCTCGCTAGCCAATCAAACTTGTTGATTCTTTGGGGGTTGCTTGAGAAGGCCCGAATCTACACTTCCACCAAGAGAAATTTGATTCCCCACACTAATACCTTGCGGATCTTGTTACTCTTGGGTGTTTGAGCACCCTAGATGGTTGAGGTCACCTCGGAGCCATATTCCATTGTGGTGGCTCTGTGGTATCGTTGGGAGCCTCCAATTGAGTTGTGGAGATAGCCCTAACCTTGTTTGTAAAGGTTCGGTCGCCACCTTCAAAGGCACCAATAGTGGAATCACGGCATCTCGCATTGTGTGAGGGCGTGAGGAGAATACGGTGGCCCTAGTGGCTTCTTGGGGAGCATTGTGCCTCCACACCGCTCCAACGGAGACATACTTCCCCTCAAAGGGAAGGAACTTCAGTAACACATCCTCGTCTCCACCGACTCCGCTTTTGGTTATCTCTCACCTTTACTTTTGCTAGCTCATTTTGTGTTGTTTTCCTTTCTTGCTTGTGTCCTTGTTGTTGTTGCATCATATAGGTTGCTCGCCTAGTAGCATATCTAGACAACCTACTTTGATGCAAAGTTTAAATTGGTAAAGAAAAGCTAAAAATTGTTAGTTGCCTATTCACCCACCCCCCTCTAGTCAACTATATCGATCCTTTCAATTGGGAATCAAGATCTATAGAGATAGATCAAGACGCTTAATTGGACTTTCACAAAGCACATACCTTGATAAAGTTTTGAAGAAGTTCAAAATGGATCAAGCAAAGAAAGGGTTCTTGCATGTGTTACAAGGTGTGAAGTTGAGTCAGACTCAATGTCCGACCACTGCAGAAGATAGAGAGAAAATGAAAGTCATTCCCTATGCTTCAGCCATAGGTTCTATCATGTATGCAATGTTGTGTACCAGACCAGATGTGTGCCTTGATATTAGTTCATCAGGGAGGTACCAAAGTAATCCGGGAGTGGATCACTGGACAACGGTCAAGAATATCCTGAAATGCCTGAAAAGGACTAAGGATATGTTTCTCGTTTATGGAGGTGACAAAGAGCTCGTCGTAAATGGTTACGTCGATGCAAGCTTTGACACTGATCCGGATGACTCTAAGTCACAAACCAGATACATATTTTTATTGAATGGTGGAGCTGTCAGTTGGTGCAGTTCCAAGCAGATCATCGTGGCGGGATCTACATGTGAAGCGGAGTACATAGCTGCTTCGGAAGCAGCAAACGAAGGAGTCTGGATGAAGGAGTTCATATCCGATCTAGGTGTTATACCTAATGCATCGGGTCCAATGAAAATCTTTTGTGACAATACTGGTGCAATTGCCTTGGCAAAGGAATCCAGATTTCACAAAAGGACCAAACACATCAAGAGACGCTTCAACTCCATCCGGGATCTAGTCCAGGTGGGAGACATAGAGATTTGCAAGATACATACGGATCTGAATGTTGCAGACCCGTTGACTAAGCCTCTTCCACGAGCAAAACATGATCAGCACCAAGACTCCATGGGTGTTAGAATCATTACTGTGTAATCTAGATTATTGACTCTAGTGCAAGTGGGAGACTGAAGGAAATATGCCCTAGAGGCAATAATAAAGTTGTTATTTATATTTCCTTGTATCATGATAAATGTTTATTATTCATGCTAGAATTGTATTAACTGGAAACTTAGTACATGTGTGAATACATAGACAAACCGAGTGTCACTAGTATGCCTCTACTTGACTAGCTCGTTAATCAAAGATGGTTAAGTTTCCTAACCATTAACATGAGTTGTCATTTGATTAACGGGATCACATCATTAAAATGATGCGATTGACATGACCCATCCTTTAGCTTAGCACGATGATCGTTTAGTTTGTTGCTATTGCTTTCTTCATAACTTATACATGTTCCTATGACTATGAGATTATGCAACTCACGAATACCGGAGGAACACTAGTGTGCTATCGAACGTCACAACTTAATTAGGTGACTATAAAGATGCTCTACAGGTGTCTCCGGTGGTGTTTGTTGAGTTGTCATAGATCGAGATTAGGATTTGTCACTCCGTGTAACGGAGAGGTATCTCTGGGCCCTCTCGGTAATGCACATCACTATAAGCCTTGCAAGCAATGTGAGTAATGAGTTAGTTATGGGATGTTGCATTACGGAACAAGTAAAGAGACTTGCCGATAATGATATTGAACTAGGTATTGAGATACCGACGATCGAATCTCGGGCAAGTAACATACCGATGACAAAGGGAACAACGTATGTTGTTATGCGGTTTGACCAATAAAGATCTTCGTAGAATATGTAGGAACCAATATGAGCATACAGGTTCCGCTATTGGTTATTGACCTGAGATGAGTCTCGGTCATGTCTACATAGTTCTCAAACCCGTAGGGTCCGCACGCTTAACGCTCGATGACGATCGGTATTATGAGTTTATGTGTTTTGATGTACCGAAGGTAGTTCGGAGTCCCAGATGTGATCATAGACATGAAGACGAGTCTCAAAATGGTCGAGACATAAAGATCGATATATTGGAAGGCTATGTTTGGACATCGGAATGGTTCCGGATGAGTTCGGGCATTTACCGGAGTACCGGGGGGTTACCGAAACTCCCGGGGAGTCAATGGGCCTTATTCCTTAGTGGGAGAGAGGAGGAGGCGGCCAAGGTGGAGGGCCCCCTAAGCCCAATCCGAATTGGGTGGGGGCGCCCCCCCCCTTCCTTCTCTCTCTCTCCCCCTTCCATCCTCTCCTACTCCAACTAGGGAAGGGGGAAAACTACTCCCACCGGGAGTAGGACTCCCCCCTTAGGCGCGCCATGAGAGGGCCGGCTTTCCCGTCCTCCACTCCTTTATATACGGGGGAGGGGGCACCCCATAGACACACAAGTTGATTGTTTAGCCGTGTGTGGTGCCCCCCTCCATAGATTTCCACCTCGGTCATATCGTTGTAGAGCTCAGGCGAAGCCCTGCGTCGGTAACTTCATCATCACCGTCATCACGCCATCGT
Organism: Triticum urartu; assembly: GCF_056163025.1. Lineage (NCBI taxonomy): Eukaryota > Viridiplantae > Streptophyta > Magnoliopsida > Poales > Poaceae > Triticum > Triticum urartu. The sequence goes on along the minus strand of NC_141873.1, from coordinate 359,064,009 downwards.
GCTGACAAAAATCTCCCTCGACCTCAGCTGGATCTAGAATTCGTGGGACGTCACCGAGCTGAACGTGTGCAGATCGCGAAGGTGTCGTACCTTCGGTGCTAGGATCGGTCGGATCGTGAAGATGTACGACTACATCAACCGCGTTGTCATAACGTTTCCGCTTATGGTCTACGAGGGTACGTGGACAACACTCTCCCCTCTCGTTGATATGCATCATCTAGATGGATCTTGCGTGTGTGTAGGAATTTTTTTTTCAAATTACTGTGTTCCCCAACACTTGCTACCTTACGTTCCGTCTGATTGGCTAGGGAGTAAAGGGAGAACTACTACGATTGTGTTTCTAGTTCACCCGGACAAACACCTCAGTAGAGAAAGCCGAAAACTGACTGTCATGATGCGGCGAGAGCTGGTCAGCTATTCGTTGACTAAGTATAAATCTCTTGCGATTTTTCCGCATTATGCGATAGGCTGGCCTCCACCCGGCCGGGCATTCACAACACCCAAGTTCGTATAATCGAACAATACTAGGGGCTGCGCCCACACTCCCATTATAAAACTCCTATGTCTAAGTGAGGGTGATAAAGCCGCATAGTTCGATTGCCTGGTTAGCCGCACTAACACCTCCTTCATGGACCAGTACGTTGGGTCAAGCGTGTCTAAGTGTTATTCCGAACACCCCCGTACTACCTACATGGGGGCTGAAGTCGATGACTGGCCAACTCTCAGATATCATAAACAGCCGCACATGAGGAGATCTTTTAAAGTAAAATAAGAAATATATCATACATAAGCCTTGTTTCATGATACAGGATTGGACAATATAAATACATTCATTCAAAAATGATGTCCTTCAAACATTGGCCCTCTATATTGCGGGATCCTTTCAGGACATCATCAAAGTACCGCTCCGGCGTGCGGTGCTCTTTGCTAGCGGGCGGTCCCTCAGTTTCAAGCTTGATGGTGTCCATCTTCGCCCACTGCACCTTGACACGTGCGAAGGCCATCCGCGCACCTTCAATATAGACCGACCGCTTCACGGCATCAAGCCGAGGGCAGGAGCTGACCAGCCGCTTCACGAGACCGAAGTAGCTACTAGGCATGGGTTCGGCGGGCCAAAGACGGATTATCAAATTCCTCATGGCCAATTCAGCCACCCTATGCAGTTCGGCCATTGCTTCAGCTGATCGCTGAGGGGCACAAGATGCTCTGGCGCAATGTACTGCGACTAGAACAGCTTCTCTATTGAGCTCCCCTCTTCGGCCCAGAAGAACTCTGCGGCATCAGCAACACTCTGGGGTAGATCCGCAAACACTCCTGGAGAAGTCCAAATCCGGGTTAGAAAGAAATACCTTTTCTTCACAAACTTGCTCTGAATGTTAAAGGGCTTACCCGCCGCAATTTGCTTTGCCTCTTGGATCTCCCGGACAGTGCTTTGGGCTTCGGCCCGGGCTTCCTATGCGCTTTGCAGTGCCTTAGAAAGTTCGAAGTTCTGCTCCGAACTCTTGCACTCTAAGGACTCGCATTTGCCTATGGCATCCTTGAGCTCTTGCTGGACTTCCTCCACCCGCGATTCATGTTTAAGGCGGGAGGCTCGTTCCTCCTCCGCCTCCTTCTTGGCCTTGGCCAGCGCACTCTTGAGGGCCTCGGCCTCAGACGTGTCAGCTGCAAACATAATTATGAAACTCATTGAGATACTACATCATAGTCGGCATCGTTTCAGACGTGCTTCTTTTACATACCTTGCTTTTCTTATAACTTCTGCCTTAGCTCGGATGCTTCGGCGGCATGGGCAGCTGACGCCTGTTTCGCAGCCTGTTTGTTCAAATAGATATGTGCGTTACTCTCCTGCATGAGTTATTAGATCCTTTGTTCGATTTTTCTTTCCGAACACCGAATAGAGTCTCACGGGCTACTTGATGACAGGAAAATGGCGGGCGTGAGACACGCGTCCACGTCATTGATACAGAGTAAAATTTAAATGCATAAAATAAAAATAGAATCAAACATTGCAGGTACTTTATTTCCAGAACACTTACATTTACATAAAAATTCTGTTAATTACATCTCCGAAGAGAAAACCCCTGATTAAGAATTCCAACATGTCTATTACATAAGATTGCAACACATTCCTATTACAATATGCTGCAAGAAAAATCCTCCTCGCGATCGTCGATGAACTCCTTCTTGGTGAACTTGAAGTTTGGTTTCATGCAAATACTCCTCCAAGCAAGCAACAACTTGTTCGTGTTCAACCTCATTTATATGTAGAATTAAGGTTCATCTTGGCTAGGTATGGTTTTATCCTATGTCTGACACATAGGATACGTGTATGTTTTCTTTTGAGCATCTTTTGTGATATATTTGGTTTTGGTAGCACGAATGTATGTGACATGCTAACTTTAATAAGTTTTGCGTCATCACATTACTACTATCATCGTGTAGCACAGATGTGGTGCCCGCGTGTAGCGTAATGGACTGAAGCTTTCTGATACAATCTTGATGATTTTTATGGTGCATATTTTGTTGACTCTGAGCCAAGACAATATCAAGCCTGACCTGAGTGGAATTTGCTCATGATATTTTTGTTTGTTTAAAGCCTATGTGGGCTACATGGAATATGCCTTATCATGTATTTTGCATGAATTTTCTAAACATGTGTGGATGTGGAGTAACCCTATTTTTATTAAGTTCTGTTTTGCTCGTATTACTACTAACACCGTGTGGTACTAAGATAATGCCCGTGTGCAGTGTAACCAAGCAAAGGGTTTGTGGAGCAATTATGGTATTGCATGAGTCATATGACATCTATTATTTTTGTTTATATTTGTACCTTACATGGTATTACCACTAACTCCACGTAGCGTCATTTCATCTGCGCTCGTGTGTAGCATAACCCAAGTAAAGTGAGTTTGTGGTATCCATTTGTGATGATGCTAATAGTTTAGGCTCTTATAGCATTGGAGAATTTCATGCCATATTTATTTGAATTTAGACCAAATATGTGGCCTGAATATTATGTTTAGTTCTCTCTCACATGTATTACTGCTAACACCGTGTAGCATTAAGATAATGCCCGCGTGTAGCGTAACCAAGTTAGATTGGTTTTTATGATGCAACATGTTTTATAATTCATCTTGCATGATTTTGGTTTCTAGGTATGTATCGTGAACACATTTTTTAATTAAGTCTTGCCCTGCTCGTATTACAACTAACACCGCGTGGCATTAAGATAGTGCTCGTGTGCAGTGTAACCAAGTGAGGAAATATATTTTATGCTCTTGCTTGTATTACAACTAGCATGACACATAATGCCCGTAGCGCAACTAAACAAGAGTTTATCGTGAGTTCAGTTTAGCACGTTCGTAATTTCATTCCAACTTAGTCATATCCATTTTTTATAATGACCAAATTAAGGCATTTTTTATGATGTTTTCATGCCTATGATACTCTCTTGATTTATATCCGCGTATAGGGACAAAAAAACAAGGAACGAGGCGTTCATCCTGGCTTGTATCGCTAAGGGACCGAACCAAGGAGATCGCTCGGACGAAGCATATGCAACATGCAGAAGGAACATGCATGCTCCTTGGCTCGTACCACGATGGCCGAACCAAGGACAAATTTTGGGATGGATGTAATACACTCCTTGGTTTGTACCACGATGGCTGAACCAAAGACGACAATTTGAGGAGATGAAATATGCTCCTTGACTTGTATCACAATGGCCGAACCAAGGACAAAATCTTGATGTAGATTAAACATGAACCTTGGTTTATACCGCAATGTCCGAACGAAGGACGAGAACTTTGGAAAGACGAAATATGCTCCTTAATTTGTACCGCGATGGTCGAACCAAGGGCTAGAATTTTATGAGAGGAGGAAGAAGAAAGCTCTCTGATCAGTACCGCAATGGCCAAATCAGGGGCTAGGAGAGAGCCATGAACCTCACCTTCTCACCTCCCGCAAGCAAGACGCTTGCCTCCTCTTCTCTTCTTCTATGCTCCAATATACTGTATGTGTATGATTTTAACAGTGGGAAAAACAGATCAGGGACCGAGAGACGAAATGAGGCCAACCTCTTATACGTGAAGGTATGGAAGTATTTATATGGGCGAGAGAGCAGCAGGTTCCTCTGGAGAGCGCACCCACGTTCCTGATCATGGGGTCGTGCATGAGATCGTGGGAACGGCCGGCTGGCTCCTTTCTTTAATCTATTCCTTTGATTAATTGCTAGTTTACTGAGATTTGAACCGGCCACTTGCCTCTAATTAGCTGATGGGCTTGGATTATTTTAGTTGGCATGTGGGCCTTGGCTTCACCACTTGCATGCATGCACAGCAGCTTTTTGGGAGCCACGACCATGCATATGTGGCTATATTTTTCTTTAAAGGCTAAACTTGGTTAGCTATTAATGATGTATTAAGGTTTATAATGAGGGTGTGCATGCTTAATTATTTTCTATGCAATTCAAAATTCAATGTCATATATATAAGATGAATATATGCGTCAACCAAATATTTCCTTACTGAATACGTATGTGTCGATGCCCCATTAGAAGCATCATTTATTTATTTCCATATACTGCACATATATTTTGTTTGCGCAATATATATTTTTATGTGTCGCATCGATATTTCTCATAGGCGGTGGAAGAAGGACTCCATTTACCATATTATCAATATTTCGGAAATATTATGATTTTATGTTGGTATCTGGCACCCGCCGTAGGTGGTGGCGTGCATGTATGAAGATTACGTATGATTTTAGTCGGGACAAATTTTTCATGAAGATTTTTATTCACTTTGCAAATTCCCCAAACATCAGCTCTTTTATTAATTTATTTTGTGTGCCCGTTGTTTTGTATTAAGCGATGGAAATTCACCATGGTCGTTTACACTCAATGGTGTATTTTACAATTTTCACCATTTAAAGTAATTCATTTGTTTTAATCGCACTATATCCCTTCGGCCAAAATCGGTGTCAACAGATGCCCCTCGAGGTCTGAATGCGAGTGTTTTTTTAATTAATATTTGGATTCAGAGCTCGAAAATATGTGTATATATTTTTTAGCGTATTTCCAATACTTGACATGGCATCGGAGGCGTACGCATATACTGTTATTTTATTCAAAAAATCATCGGCCAGATGTTAGCCTCACGTACATGTGGTACGCTACTTTGAAAGTTTGTTTGGATCTTTTAATCGTATAAGGACTAAATCTTATGATGTTGTTATGGGGTGGCCGCCATATAACTACGTCCAACAAGAATACTTGTCCCAATTCTTTTGATTTACCACCATATTTTAATGGTATACCTTTTGTATGTATTTGTCAAGTTGATCATATTTATTGACCATTATTTTTGTTAATTCACGTGACCCTTTTTTGAAATGATAATGCTATTAGTTTCTTTTCTCGCTAGACTCATGAAAAAGTAGGCTTTTTTTATACATAGAATATCCATGCTTATACTTTTATCTTGTTAAGAATTAGAGAGTTATTTCAATGACCTGGCTTATGTTGATATGGCATTGGGTCATATGTTTGAAATTGATTGTTCTTTGACTTTCTATGATTTCATAGAAGATATGCTTTGTTGTTAACATATTTCCGTTCAAAAGAAACAAAGGAGCGTAATTGATCCTTTTTCTGTTTCCGTGGCACTCCCGGGTGGGCTTTAGCCACTTGATTATGAGTGACTCTGCTATTTTCCAGAAACACTTTTGAAATTTAGATCAATCATTATGTAGGCTGACAAGACAGTGATTTGTTATGCATACTTGCATTTCCAATTTGAGCCGGTGAGGCAAGTTTTGGCGAAATATGATTGCTCTTGCACCTTTTGCTCGAGAGAGTAATGTATGCTTGCAGTTTTGTCTCTTGAAGCATTGGAGCACTTTTAGACATATGGTTATTTAATTTGATGTTAGGAGTATTTACTCCTAGATGCACACGTTTGAACTTCAAAAAAATTATGAATATTTAATTTCCGTTGATTTCTTGCAGCACGGTTTATACTCTTAAGATGTTGGAGTATATATTTTTTTGTATATTTCGCTAACAATCCATACTCATGTTGCCTTGAACATCTTACATACTCATGTGATTAGGAGAATTTTGTTTTACATTGCTTATGTTGTAGGGTTTGATGTACCCTGGCCTCATGATGTAGTATGCATGTTTATATACACGATGAGCCTCGAGATAGATGGTCGCCTCAACTCCATGATGTATTTCGTTTTGTTATATATGTTAGTGGCCAAATGATTTCAAAAGTCAACAATCTCTTCCCACTTTTGTTGAAGGGCGAGATGAACTTCACCCATGTATTCCTCGATAGAGGTTTTGGCATTCACCCTAAATGTAAAGGTGATATGTATGTGACTTTTGTGGATGCCTTGAACCTTCAAAGCTATTGCGTTTTGTGTTGGGGAACGTAGTAATTTCAAAAACGCACACGCAAGATCATGGTGATGCATAGCAACAAGAGGGGAGAGTGTTGTCCACGTACCCTCATAGACCGAAAGCGGAAGCGTTAGCACAACGCGGTTGATATAGTCGTACGTCTTCACGATCCGACCGATCCAAGTACCGAACGTACGGCACCTCCGAGTTCGGCACACGTTCAGCTCGATGACGTCCTGCGAACTCTGATCTAGCAGAGCTTCACGAGAGAATTCCGTCAGCACGACGGCGTGATGACAGTGATGATGTTGCTACCGACGCACGGCTTCGCCTAAGCACCGCAACGATATGACCGAGGTGGAATATGGTGGAGGGGGGCACCGCACACGGCTGGAATATATCAACAGATCAACTTGTGTGTTCTAGGGTGCCCCCTGCCCCCGTATATAAAGGAGCAAGGGAGGAGGCCGGCCGGCCCTCCTAGGGCGCGCCAGGAGGAGGTGTCCTCCTCCTAGTAGGAGTAGGACTCCCCTTTCCTACTCCTACTAGGAGGGGAAAGGAAGGGGGAAGGGGAGAAGGAAAGAGAGGGAGGAAAGGAGGAAAGGGGGGCCGACCCCCTAGTCCAATTCGGTTTGGGCTAGGGGGGCCGCGCGGCCTGCCTCCTCTCTTCCACCACTTGGACCATGAGGCTCAATACTTCTTCCCCGTATTCCCGTAACTCCCCAATACTCCGAAAAATACCCGAATCACTCGGAACCTTTCCGATGTCCGAATATAGTCGTCCAATATATCGATCTTTACGTCTCGACCATTCGAGACTCCTCGGCATGTCCCCGATCTCATCCGGGACTCCGAACTACCTTCAATACATCAAATCACATAAACTCATAATACTGATCGTCACCGAACCTTAAGCGTGCGAACCCTATGGGTTCGAGAACTATGTAGACATGACCGAGACATGTGTCCGGTCAATAACCAATAGTGGAACCTGGATGTTCATATTGACTCCTACATATTCTACAAAGATCTTTATCGGTCAAACCGCATAACATACGTTGTTCCCTTTGTCATCGGTATACTTGCCCGAGATTCGATCGTCGGTATCTCAATACCTAGTTCAATCTCATTACCGGCAGGTCTCTTTACTCGTTCCGTAATACATCATCCCGTAACTAACTCATTAGTCACAATGTTTGCAAGGCTTATAGTCATGTGTATTACCGAGAGGGCCCAGAGATACCTCTCCGACAATCGAGTGACAAATCCTAATCTCGATCTATGCCAACTCAACAAGTACCATCGGAGACACCTGTAGAGCACCTTTATAATCACCCAGTTATGTTGTGACATTTGGTAGCACACAAACTGTTCCTCTGGTATTCGGGAGTTGCATAATCTCATAGTCATAGGAACATGTATAAGTCATGAAGAAAGCAATAGCAATATACTAAACGATCGAATGCTAAGCTAACGGAATAGGTCAAGTCAATCACATCATTCTATAATGATGTCATCCCGTTAATCAAATGACAACTCATGTCTATGGCTAGGAAACTTAACCATCTTTGATTCAACGAGCTAGTCAAGTAGAGGCATACTAGTGACACTTAGTTTGTCTATATATTCACACATGTACTAAGTTTCCGGTTAATACAATTCTAGCATGAATAATAAACATTTATCATGATATAAGGAAATATAAATAACAACTTTATTATTGCCTCTAGGGCATATTTCCTTCAGTCTCCCACTTGCACTAGAGTAAATAATCTAGTTCACATCTTTATGTGATTAGTTCACATCTCCATGTGACTAATACTCAAAGGGTTTACTAGAGTCAATAATCTAGTTCACATCGTTATGTGATTAATACCCAAGAGTGATCATGTTATGCTTGTGAGAGAAGTTTAGTCTACGGGTTTGCAACATTCAGATCCGTATGTATTTCGTAAATTTCTATGTCTATAATGCTCTGCACGGACCTACTCTAGCTAATTGCTCCCACTTTCAATATGTATCCAGATCGAGACTTAGAGTCATCTAGAACGATGTAAAAAGCTTACATCGATGTAACTCTTTACGACGAACTCTTTTATCACCTCCATAATCGAGAAATATTTCCTTAGTCCTCTAAGGATAATTTTGACCGCTGCCCAGTGATCTACTCCTAGATCACCATTGTACTCCCTTGCAGAACAATGCTAAGGTATACAATAGGACTGGTACACAACATAGCATACTTTATAGAATATATGATTGAGGCATAGGGAATGACTTTTCATTCTCTTTCTATTTTCTGCCATGGTCGGGTTTTGAGTCTTTACTCAACTTCACACCTTGCAACACAGGCAAGAACTCCTTCTTTGACTGTTCCATTTTGAACTACTTCAAAATCTTTTCAAGGTATGTACTCATTGAAAAAACTTATCAAGCGTCTTGATCTATCTCTATAGATCTTGATGCTCAATGTGTAAGCAGCTTCATCGAGGTCTTTCTTTGAAAAACTCTTTTCAAACATTCCTTTATGCTTTCCAGAAAATTCTACATTATTTCTGATCAACAATATGTCATCCACATATACTTATGAGAAATGTTGTAGTTCTCCCACTCACTTTCTTGTAAATACAGGCTTCACCACAAGTCTATATAAAACCATATGCTTTGATCACTTTATCAAAGCATATATTCCAACTTCGAGATGCTTGCACCAGTCCATAGATGGATCGCTGGAGCTTGCTCACTTTGTTAGCACCTTTAGGATTGACAAAACCTTCTGGTTGCATCATATACAACTCTTCTTTAAGAAATCCATTAAGGAATACAGTTTTGACATCCATTTGCTAGATTTCATAAAATGCGGCAACTGCTAACATGATTCGGACAGACTTTTAAGCATCGATATGAGTGAGAAAATCTCATCGTAGTCAACACCTTGAACTTGTCAAAAACATTTTGCGATAATTCGAGCTTTGTAGATAGTAACACTACTATCAGCGTTTGTCTTCCTCTTTGAAGATCCATTTATTCTTAATGATTCACCGATCATCGGGCAAGTCAATCAAAGTCCATACTTTGTTCTCATACATGGATCCCATCTCATATTTCATGGTCTCAAACCATTTCGCGGAATCTGGGCTCATCATCTCTTCCTCATAGTTTGTAGGTTCGTCATGGTCAAGTAACATGACATCCAGAACAGGATTACCATACCACTTTGGTGCGGATCTCACTCTGGTTGACCTATGAGGTTCGGTAGTAACTTGATCTGAAGTTACATGATCATCATCATTAGCTTCCTCACTAATTGGTGTAGGAGTCACAGGAGCTTATTTCTATGATGAACTACTTTCCAATAAGGAAGCAGGTACAGTTACCTCATCAAGTTCTACTTTCCTCCCACTCACTTCTTTCGAGAGAAACTCCTTCTCTAGAAAGCATCCATTCTAAGCAACGAATGTCTTGCATTCGGATCTGTGATAGAAGGTGTACCCAACTGTCTCCTTTGGGTATCCTATGAAGACACATTTCTCTGATCTGGGTTTGAGCTTATCAGTGTTGGGGAACGTAGTAATTTCAAAAAAATTCCTACGCACACGCAAGATCATGGTGATGCATAGCAACGAGAGGGGAGAGGGTTGTCCACGTACCCTCGTAGACCGAAAGCGGAAGCGTTATGACAACGCGGCTGATGTAGTCGTACGTCTTCACAGCCCGACCGATCAAGCACCGAAACTACGGCACCTCCGAGTTCTAGCACACGTTCAGCTCGATGACAATCCCCGGACTCCGATCCAGCAAAGTGTCGGGGAAGAGTTCCGTCAGCACGACGGCGTGGTGACGATGTTGATGTTCTACCGTCGCAGGGCTTCGCCTAAGCACCGCTACAATATTATCGAGGATTATGGTGGAGGGGGCACCGCACACGGCTAAGAGAACGATCACGAAGATCAACTTGTGTGTCTAGAGGTGCCCCCCTGCCCCCGTATATAAAGGAGCAAGGGGGGAGGCCGACCGGCCCTTGGGGCGCGCCAAGGAGGGGGGAGTCCTCCTCCTAGTAGGAGTAGGACTCCCCTTTCCTAGTCCAACTAGGAAGAGAGAAGGGGGAAGGAAAGAGAGGGAGAGGGAAAGAGGGGCCGCGCCCCCCTCCCCTAGTCCAATTCGGAATCCTCATGGGAGGGGGCACGCCACCTCCTGGGCTGCTGCCCTCTCTCTCCCCTCAGGCCCACTAAGGCCCAATACTTCCCCGGGGGGTTCCGGTAACCCTTCCGGCACTCCAGTTTTCTCCGAAATCACCCGAAACACTTCCGGTGTTCGAATATAGCCGTCCAATATATCGATCTTATGTCTCGACCATTTCGAGACTCCTCGTCATGTCCGTGATCACATCCGGGACTCCGAACAACATTCGGTACATCAAAATATATAAACTTATAATGAAACTGTCATCGTAACGTTAAGCGTGCAGACCCTATGGGTTCGAGAACAATGTAGACATGACCGAGACACGTCTCCGGTCAATAACCAATAGCGGAACCTGGATGCTCATATTGGCTCCTACATATTCTACGAAGATCTTTATCGGTCAGACCGCATAACAACATACGTTGTTCCCTTTGTCATCGGTATGTTACTTGCCCGAGATTCGATCATCGGTATCTCAATACCTAGTTCAATCTCGTTACCGGCAAGTCTCTTTACTCGTTCCGTAATACATCATCTCACAACTAACTCATTAGTTGCATTACTTGCAAGGCTTAAGTGACGTGCATTACCGAGAGGGCCCAGAGATACCTCTCCGACAATCGGAGTGACAAATCCTAATCTCGAAATACGCCAACCCAACATGTACCTTTGGAGACACCTGTAGAGCAACTTTATAATCACCCAGTTACGTTGTGACGTTTGGTAGCACACAAAGTGTTCCTCCGGCAAACGGGAGTTGCATAATCTCACAGTCACAGGAACATGTATAAGTCATGAAGAAAGCAATAGCAACATACTAAACGATCGGGTGCTAAGCTAATGGAATGGGTCATGTCAATAACATCATTCTCCTAATGATGTGATCTCGTTAATTAAATAACAACACATGTCTATGGTTAGGAAACATAACCATCTTCGATTAACGAGCTAGTCAAGTAGAGGCATACTAGTGACGTTTAGTTTGTCTATGTATTCACACAAGTATTATGTTTCCGGTTAATACAATTCTAGCATGAATAATAAACATTTATCATGATATAAGGAAATAAATAATAACTTTATTATTGCCTCTAGGGCATATTTCCTTCAATTAGGATGAAACTTTTACACATAAGCATCGCAACCCCAAACTTTAAGAAATGACAATTTTGGTTTCTTGCCAAACCATAGTTCGTATGGTGTCGTCTCAACGGATTTAGATGGTGCCCTATTTAACGTGAATGGATATGTCTCTAATGCATAATCCCAAAACGATAGTGGTAAATCGGTAAGAGACATCATAGATTGCACCATATCTAATATAGTACAGTTACGATGTTCAGACACACCATTACGCTGTGGTGTTCCAGGTGGCGTGAGTTGCGAAACTATTCTGCATTGTTTCAAATGAAGACAAAACTCGTAACTCAAATATTATCCTCCATGATCAGATCGTAGAAACTTTATTTTCTAGTTATGATGATTTTTCCACTTCACTCTGAAATTATTTGGACTTTTCAAATGTTTCCGATTTATGTTTCATGAAGAAGGTATACCCATATCTTACTCAAATCATCTGTGAAGGTCAGAAAACAACGATACCTGTCGCGAGCCTCAATACTCATCGGACTACATACATCAGTATGTATTATTTCCAACAAGTCTGTTGCTTGCTCCATTGTTCCGGAGAATGGAGTCTTAGTCATCTTGCCCATGAGGCATGGTTCGCAAGCATCAACTGATTCATAATCAAGTGATTCCAAAAGCCCATCAACATGGATTTTCTTCATGCACTTTACACCAATATGACCTGAACGGCAGTGCCACAAATAAGTTGCAATATCATTATTAACTTTGCATCTTTTGGCTTCAATATTATGTATATGTGTATCACTATGATCGAGATTCAATAAACCATTCACCTTGGGTGTATGACCATTGAAAGTTTTATTCATGCAGACAGAACAACAATTATTCTCTGACTTTAAATGAATAATCGTATTGCAATAAACATGATCAAATCATATTCATGCTTAACGCAAACATCAAATAACATTTATTTAGGTTCAACACTAATCCCGAAAGTATAGGGAGTGTGCGATGATGATCATATCAATCTTGGAACCACTTCCAACACACATCGTCACTTCACCCTTAACTAGTCTCTGTTCATTCTGCAACTCCCGTTTCGAGTTACTAATCTCATCAACTGGACTAGTATCAAATACTGAGGAGTTGCTATAAACACTAGTAAAGTACACATCAATAACATGTATATCAAATATACCTTTGTTCACTTTGCCATCCTTTTTATCCGCCAAATACTTGGGGCAGTTCTGCTTCCAGTGACCAGTCCCTTTGCAGTAGAAGCACTTAGTCTCAGGCTTAGGTCTAGAATTGGGCTTCTTCACTTGAGCAGCAACTTGCTTGCCGTTCTTCTTGAAGTTCCCTTCTTCCCTTTGCCCTTTTCTTGAAACTAGTGGTCTTGTCAACCATCAACACTTGATGCTTTTCTTGATTTCTACCTTCGTTGATTTCCGTATCATGAAGAGCTTGGGAATCATTTCCGTTATCCCTTGCATATTATGGTTCATCATGAAGTTCTAGTAACTTGGTGATAGTGACTAGAGAATTCCGTCTATCACTATCTTATCTGGAAGATTAACTCCCACTTGATTCAAGTGATTGTAGCACTCAGACATTCTGAGCACATGCTCACTAGCTGAGCTATTCTCCTCCATTTTCTAGGCAAAGTACTTGTGAAATGTCTCATACCTTTCGACATGGGCATGAGTCTGAAATACTAATTTCAACTCTTTGAACATCGTATATGCTCCGTGGCGTTCAAAACATTTTTGAAGTCCCGGTTCTAAGCCATAAAGCATAGTGCACTAAACTACCAAGTAGTCATCATACCGAGCTTTTCTAAACGTTCATAGCGTTGCATATGCTCCTGCAATAGGTCCGTCACCGAGCGGTGCATCAAGGACATAATTTTTCTGTGCAGCAATGAGGATAATCCTCAGATCACGGATCCAATCCGCATCATTGCTACTAACATCTTTCAACATAGTTTTTCTCTAGGAACATATCAAAAAATAAACTGGGAGCTACATCGCGAGCTATTAATCTACAACATAGTTATGCAAATACTATCAGAACTAAGTTCATGATAAATTAAAGTTCAATTAATCATATTACTTAAGAACTCCCACTTAGATAGACATCCCTCTAGTCATCTAAATGATCACGTGATCCAAATCAACTAAACCATGTCCGATCATCACGTGAGATGGAGTAGTTTTCAATGGTGAACATCTCTATGTTGATCATATCTACTATATGATTCACGCTCGACCTTTCGATCTACAGTGTTCCGAGGCCATATATGTATATGCTAGGCTCGTCAAGTTTAACCTAAGTATTCTACGTGTGCAAAACTGTCTTACACCCATTGTAGATGAACGTTGAGCTTATCACACCCAATCATCACGTGGTGTCTCGGCACGACGAACTTTGGCAACGGTGCATACTCAGGGAGAACACTTTTACCTTGAAATTTAGTGAGAGATCATCTTATAATGCTACTGTCAAAAAAAGCAAAATAAGATGCATAAAGGATAAATATCACATGCAATCAATATATGTGACATGATATGGCCATGATCATCTTGCGCCTTTGATCTCCATCTCCAAAGTACTGTCATGATCTCTATCGTCACCGGCATGACACCATGATCTCCATCATCTTGATCTCTATCAAAGTGTCATCACATGGCCGTCTCGCCAACTATTGCTCTTGCAACTATTGCTATCGCATAGCGATAAAGTAAAGCAATTATTTGGCGCTTGCATCTTATGCAATAAAGAGACAACCATAAGGATTCTGCCAGTTGCCGATAACTTCAACAAAAACATGATCATCTCATACAACAACTTATATCTCATCACGTCTTGACCATATCACATCACAACAAGCCTTGCAAAAACAAGTTAGACGTCCTCTACTTTGTTGTTGCAAGTTTTACGTGGCTGCTACGGGCTGAGCAAGAACCGTTCTTACCTACGCATCAAAACCACAACGATAGTTTGTCAAGTTGGTGTTGTTTTAACCTTCTCAAGGACCGGGCGTAGCCACACTCGGTTCAACTAAAGTTGGAGAAACTGACACCCGCCAGCCACCTGTGTGCAAAGCACGTCGGTAGAACCAGTCTCACGTACGCGTAATGTTGGTCTGGGCCGCTTCATCCAACAATACCGCCGAACCAAACTATGACATGCTGGTAAGCAGTATGACTTGTATCTCCCACAACTCACTTGTGTTCTACTCGTGCATATAACATCTACGCATAAAACCCTGGCTCTAATACCACTGTTGGGGAACGTAGTAATTCAAAAAAATTCCTACGCACACGCAAGATCATGGTGATGCATAGCAACAAGAGGGGAGAGTGTTGTCCATGTACCCTCGTAGACCAAAAGCGGAAGCGTTAGCACAACGCGGTTGATATAGTCGTACGTCTTCACGATCCGACCGATCCAAGTACCGAACGTACGGCACCTCCGAGTTCAGCACACGTTCAGCTCGATGACGTCCTGCGAACTCCGATCCAGCAGAGCTTCACGAGAGAGTTCCGTCAGCACGACGACAATGATGACGGTGATGATGTTGCTACCGACGCAAGGCTTCGCCTAAGCACCGCTACGATATGACCGAGGTGGAATATGGTGGAGGGGGCACCGCACACGGCTGGAATAGATCAACAGATCAACTTGTGTGTTCTAGGGTGCCCCCCTGCCCCGTATATAAAGTAGCAAGGGAGGAGGCATGCCGGCCCTCCTAGGGCGCGCGAGGAGGAGGTGTCCTCCTCCTAGTAGGTGAAGGAAATATGCCCTAGAGGCAATAATAAAGTTATTATTTATTTCCTTATAATCATGATAAATGTTTATTATTCATGCTAGAATTGTATTAACCGGAAACATAATACATGTGTGAATATATAGACAAATAAAGTGTCACTAGTATGCCTCTACTTGACTAGCTCGTTAATCAAAGATGGTCATGTTTCCTGACCATGAACAATGAGTTGTTATTTGATTAACGAGGTCACATCATTAGTTGAATGATCTGATTGACATGACCCATTCCATTAGCTTAACACCCGATCGTTTAGTATGTTGCTACTGCTTTCTTCATGACTTATACATGTTCCTATGACTATGAGATTATGCAACTCCTGTTTACCGGAGGAACACTTTGGGTGCTACCAAACGTCACAACGTAACTGGGTGATTATAAAGGAGCATTACAGGTGTCTCCAAAGGTAGATGTTGGGGTTGCGTATTTCGAGATTAGGATTTGTCACTCTGATTGTCGGAGAGGTATCTCTGGGCCCTCTCGGTAATACACATCACATAAGCCTTGCAAGCATTAAAACTAATATGTTAGTTGTGAGATGATGTATTACGGAACGAGTAAAGAGACTTGCCCGTAACGAGATTGAACTAGGTATTGGATACCGACGATCAAATCTCGGGCAAGTAACATACCGATGACAAAGGGAACAACGTATGTTGTTATGCGGTCTGACCGATAAAGATCTTCGTAGAATATGTAGGAGCCAATATGGGCATCCAGGTCCCGCTATTGGTTATTGACCAGAGACATGTCTCGGTCATGTCTACATTGTTCTCGAACTCGTAGGGTCCGCACGCTTAAGGTTACGATGACAGTTACATTATGAGTTTATGCATTTTGATGTACCGAAGGTTGTTCAGAGTCCCGGATGTGATCACGGACATGACGAGGAGTCTCGAAATGGTCGAGACGTAAAGATTGATATATTGGAAGCCTATGTTTGGACATCGGAAGTGTTCCGGTTGAAATCGGGATTTTACCGGGTTACCGGGAGGTTACCGGAACCCCCCGGGAGCCATATGGGCCTTCATGGGCCTTAGTGGAAAGGAGAAAGGGGCAGCCCAAGGTGGCTGCGCCACTTTCCCCTCCCCTAGTCCTATTAGGACTAGGAGAAGGTGGCCGGCCCCCCTCTCTCTCTTTCCCCCCCTTGGGGAATCCTAGTTGGAATAGGATTAGGGGGGAGTCCTACTCCCGGAAGGAGTAGGACTCCTCCTGCGCCTCTCTCCCTGGCCGGCGCCCCCCTCCCCCCTTGGCTCCTTTATATACTGAGGTAGAGGCACCCTAGAACACACAAGTTGATCCACGTGATCTATTCCTTAGCCGTGTGCGGTGCCCCCTGCCACCATATACCTCGATAATACTGTAGCGGAGTTTAGGCGAAGCCCTGCTGCTGTAGTACATCAAGATCGTCACCACGCCGTCGTGCTGACGAAACTCTTCCCCGACACTTTGTTGGATCGGAGTCCGGGGATCGTCATCGAGCTGAACGTGTGCTCGAACTCGGAGGTGCCGTAGTTTCGGTGCTTGATCGGTTGGATCGTGAAGACGTACGACTACTTCCTCTACGTCGTGTCATCGCTTCCGCAGTCGGTCTGCGTTGGGTACGTAGACAACACTCTCCCCCTCGTTGCTATGCATCACATGATCTTGCGTGTGCGTAGGAAATTTTTTGAAATTACTACGAAACCCAACAGTGTCATCCGAGCCTAGGTTATTTATGTTGATGCTATATGCACGAGTAGAACACAAGTGAGTTGTGGGCGATATAAGTCATACTGCCTACCAGCATGTCATACTTTGGTTCGGCGGTATTGTTGGACGAGACGACCCGGACCAACCTTACGCGTACGCTTACGCGAGACCGGTTCCCTCGACGTGCTTTGCACAGAGATGGCTTGCGGGCGACTGTCTCTCCAACTTTAGTTGAACTGAGTATGGCTACGCCCGGTCCTTGCGAAGGTTAAAACGGAGTCTATTTGACAAACTATCGTTGTGGTTTTGATGCGTAGGTGAGATTGGTTCTTACTTAAGCCCGTAGCAAGCCACGTAAAACTTGCAACAACAAAGTAGAGGACGTCTAACTTGTTTTTGCAGGGCATGTTGTGATGTGATATGGTCAAGGCATGATGCTGAATTTTATTGTATGAGATGATCATGTTTTGTAACCGAGTTATCGGCAACTGGCAGGAGCCATATGGTTGTCGCTTTATTGTATGCAATGCAATCGCGATGTAATGCTTTACTTTATTACTAAACGGTAGTGATAGTCGTGGAAGCATAAGATTGGCGAGACGACAACGATGCTACGATGGAGATCAAGGTGTCGCGCCGGTGACGATGGTGATCATGACGGTGCTTCGGAGATGGAGATCACAAGCACAAGATGATGATGGCCATATCATATCACTTATATTGATTGCATGTGATGTTTATCTTTTTATGCATCTTATCTTGCTTTGATTGACGGTAGCATTATAAGATGATCTCTCACTAAATTATCAAGAAGTGTTCTCCCTGAGTATGCACCGTTGCCAAAGTTCGTCGTGCCCAGACACCACGTGATGATCGGGTGTGATAAGCTCTACGTCCATCTACAACGGGTGCAAGCCAGTTTTGCACACGCAGAATACTCAGGTTAAACTTGACGAGCCTAGCATATGCAGATATGGCCTCGGAACACGGAGACCGAAAGGTCGAGCGTGAATCATATAGTAGATATGATCAACATAAACGATGTTCACCAATGAAAACTACTCCATCTCACGTGATGATCGGTTATGGTTTAGTTGATTTGGATCACGTAATCACTTAGAAGATTAGAGGGATGTCTATCTAAGTGGGAGTTCTTAAGTAATTTGATTAATTGAACTTAAATTTATCATGAACTTAGTCCCTGATAGTATCTTGCTTGTTTATGTTGATTGTAGATAGATGGCTCGTGCTGTTGTTTCGTTGAATTTTAATGCGTTCCTTGAGAAAGCAAAGTTGAAAGATGATGGTAGCAATTACACGGACTGGGTCCGTAACTTGAGGATTATCCTCATTGCTGCTCAGAAGAATTACGTCCTGGAAGCACCGCTGGGTGCCAGGCCTGCTGCTGGAGCAACACCAGATGTTATGAACGTCTGGCAGAGCAAAGCTGATGACTACTCGATAGTTCAGTGTGCCATGCTTTACGGATTAGAATCGGGACTTCAACGATGTTTTGAACGTCATGGAGCATATGAGATGTTCCAGGAGTTGAAGTTAATATTTCAAGCAAATGCCCGGATTGAGAGATATGAAGTCTCCAATAAGTTCTATAGCTGCAAGATGGAGGAGAACAGTTCTGTTAGTGAGCATATACTCAAAATGTCTGGGTATAATAATCACTTGATTCAATTGGGAGTTAATCTTCCGGATGATTGCGTCATTGACAGAATTCTCCAATCACTGCCACCAAGCTACAAGAGCTTCGTGATGAACTATAATATGCAAGGGATGAACAAGACTATTCCCGAGCTCTTCGCAATGCTGAAAGCTGCGGAGGTAGAAATCAAGAAGGAGCATCAAGTGTTGATGGTTAACAAGACCACTAGTTTCAAGAAAAAGGGCAAAGGGAAGAAGAAGGGGAACTTCAATAAGAATGGCAAGCAAGTTGCTGCTCAAGAGAAGAAACCCAAGTCTGGACCTAAGCCTGAAACTGAGTGCTTCTACTGCAAGCAGACTGGTCACTGGAAGCGGAACTGCCCCAAGTATTTGGCGGATAAGAAGGATGGCAAGGTGAACAAAGGTATATGTGATATACATGTTATTGATGTGTACCTTACTAGAGCTCGCAGTAGCACCTGGGTATTTGATACTGGTTCTGTTGCTAATATTTGCAACTCGAAACAGGGACTACGGAATAAGCGGGCACTGGCAAAGGACGAGGTGACGATGCGCGTGGGAAACGGTTCCAAAGTCGATGTGATCGCGGTCGGCACGCTACCTCTACATCTACCTTCGGGATTAATATTAGACCTAAATAATTGTTATTTGGTGCCAGCGTTGAGCATGAACATTATATCTGGATCTTGTTTAATGCGAGACGGTTATTCATTTAAATCAGAGAATAATGGTTGTTCTATTTATATGAGTAATATCTTTTATGGTCATGCACCCTTGAAGAGTGGTCTATTTTTATTGAATCTCGATAGTAGTAATACACATATTCATAATGTTGAAGCCAAAAGATGTAGAGTTGATAATGAAAGTGCAACTTATTTGTGGCACTATCGTTTAGGTCATATCGGTGTAAAGCGCATGAAGAAACTCCATACTGATGGACTTTTGGAACCACTTGATTATGAATCACTTGGTACTTGCGAACCGTGCCTCATAGGCAAGATGACTAAAACACCGTTCTCCGGTACTATGGAGAGAGCAACAGATTTGTTGGAAATCATACATACCGATGTATGTGGTCCGATGAATATTGAGGCTCGTGGCGGATATCGTTATTTTCTCACCTTCACAGATGATTTAAGTAGATATGGATATATCTACTTAATGAAACATAAGTCTGAAACATTTGAAAAGTTCAAAGAATTTCAGAGTGAAGTTGAAAATCATCGTAACAAGAAAATAAAGTTTCTACGATCTGATCGTGGAGGAGAATATTTGAGTTACGAGTTTGGTGTACATTTGAAAAACTGTGGAATAGTTTTGCAACTCACGCCACCCGGAACACCACAGCGTAATGGTGTGTCCGAACGTCGTAATCGTACTTTACTAGATATGGTGCAATCTATGATGTCTCTTACTGATTTACCGCTATCGTTTTGGGGTTATGCTCTAGAGACGGCTGCATTCACGATAAATAGGGCACCATCAAAATCCGTTGAGACGACGCCTTATGAACTGTGGTTTGGCAAGAAACCAAAGTTGTCGTTTCTTAAAGTTTGGGGCTGCGATGCTTATGTGAAAAAACTTCAACCTGATAAGCTCGAACCCAAATCAGAGAAATGTGTCTTCATAGGATACCCAAAGGAAACTGTTGGGTACACCTTCTATCACAGATCCGAAGGCAAGACATTCGTTGCTAAGAATGGATCCTTTCTAGAGAAGGAGTTTCTCTCAAAAGAAGTGAGTGGGAGGAAAGTAGAAATTGACGAGGTAACTGTGCCTGCTCCCTTATTGGAAAGTAGTTCATCACAGAAAACTGTTTCAGTGACGCCTACACCAGTTAGTGAGGAAGCCAATGATAATGATCATGAAACTTCAGATCAAGATACTACTGAACCTCGTAGATCAACCAGAGTAAGATCCGCACCAGAGTGGTACGGTAATCCTGTTCTGGAAGTCATGATACTAGATCATGATGAACCTACGAACTATGAAGAAGCAATGGTGAGCCCAGATTCCGCAAAATGGCTTGAAGCCATGAAATCTGAGATGGGATCCATGTATGAGAACAAAGTATGGACTTTGGTTGACTTACCCGATGATCGGCAAGCAATTGAAAATAAATGGATCTTCAAGAAGAAGACTGACGCTGATGGTAATGTAACTGTCTACAAAGCTCGACTTGTTGCAAAAGGTTTTCGACAAGTTCAAGGGATTGACTACGATGAGACCTTCTCACCCGTAGCGATGCTTAAGTCCGTCCGAATCATGTTAGCAATTGCCGCATTTTATGATTATGAAATTTGGCAGATGGATGTCAAAACTGCATTCCTGAATGGATTTTTGGAAGAAGAGTTGTATATGATGCAACCGGAAGGTTTTGTCGATCCAAAGGGAGCTAACAAAGTGTGCAAGCTCCAGCGATCCATTTATGGACTGGTGCAAGCCTCTCGGAGTTGGAATAAACGTTTTGATAGTGTGATCAAAGCATTTGGTTTTATACAGACTTTCGGAGAAGCCTGTATTTACAAGAAAGTGAGTGGGAGCTCTGTAGCATTTCTGATATTATATGTGGATGACATATTGCTGATTGGAAATGATATAGAATTTCTGGATAGCATAAAGGGATACTTGAATAAGAGTTTTTCTATGAAAGACCTCGGTGAAGCTTCTTACATATTAGGCATTAAGATCTATAGAGATAGATCAAGACGCTTAATTGGACTTTCACAAAGCACATACCTTGACAAAAAATTTGAAGAAGTTCAAAATGGATCAAGCAAAGAAAGGGTTCTTGCCTGTGTTACAAGGTGTGAAGTTGAGTAAGACTCAATTCCCGACCACTGCAGAAGATAGAGAGAATATGAAAGATGTTCCCTATGCATCAGCCATAGGATCTATCATGTATGCAATGCTGTGTACCAGACCTGATGTGTGCCTTGCTATAAGTTTAGCAGGGAGGTACCAACGTAATCCAGGAGTGGATCACTGGACAGCGGTCAAGAACATCCTGAAATACCTGAAAAGGACTAAGGATATGTTTCTCGTATATGGAGGTGACAAAGAGCTCACCGTAAAAGGTTACGTTGATGCAAGCTTTGACACTGATCCGGACGATTCTAAATCGCAAACTGGATACGTGTTTACATTAAACGGTGGAGCTGTCAGTTGGTGCAGTTCTAAACAAAGCGTCGTAGCGGGATCTACATGTGAAGCGGAGTACATAGCTGCTTCGAAAGCAGCAAACGAAGGAGTCTGGATGAAGGAGTTCATATCCGATCTAGGTGTCATACCTAATGCATCGGGTCCAATGAAAATCTTTTGTGACAATACTGGTGCAATTGCCTTGGCAAAGGAATCCAGATTTCACAAAAGGACCAAACACATCAAGAGATGCTTCAACTCCATCCGGGATCTAGTCCAGGTGGGAGACATAGAGATTTGCAAGATACATACGGATCTGAATGTTGCAGACCTTAGTACTCCTTGGGTGTTAATCACATAGCGATGTGAACTAGATTACTGAATCTAGTAAACCCTTTGGGTGTTGGTCACATAGCCATGTGAAATATGGGTGTTAATCACATGATGATGTGAACTATCGATGTTAATCACATGGTGATGTGATCTAGATTATTGACTCTAGTGCAAGTGGGAGACTGAAGGAAATATGCCCTAGAGGCAATAATAAAGTTATTATTTATTTCCTTATAATCATGATAAATGTTTATTATTCATGCTAGAATTGTATTAACCGGAAACATAATACATGTGTGAATATATAGACAAATAAAGTGTCACTAGTATGCCTCTACTTGACTAGCTCGTTAATCAAAGATGGTCATGTTTCCTGACCATGAACAATGAGTTGTTATTTGATTAACGAGGTCACATCATTAGTTGAATGATCTGATTGACATGACCCATTCCATTAGCTTAACACCCGATCGTTTAGTATGTTGCTACTGCTTTCTTCATGACTTATACATGTTCCTATGACTATGAGATTATGCAACTCCCGTTTACCGGAGGAACACTTTGGGTGCTACCAAACGTCACAACGTAACTGGGTGATTATAAAGGAGCATTACAGGTGTCTCCAAAGGTAGATGTTGGGTTGGCGTATTTCGAGATTAGGATTTGTCACTCCGATTGTCGGAGAGGTATCTTTGGGCCCTCTCGGTAATACACATCACATAAGCCTTGCAAGAATTACAACTAATATGTTAGTTGTGAGATGATGTATTACGGAACGAGTAAAGAGACTTGCCGGTAACGAGATTGAACTAGGTATTGGATACCGACGATCGAATCTCGGGCAAGTAACATACCGATGACAAAGGGAACAACGTATGTTGTTATGCGGTCTGACCGATAAAGATCTTCGTAGAATATGTAGGAGCCAATATGGGCATCCAGGTCCCGCTATTGGTTATTGACCAGAGACATGTCTCGGTCATGTCTACATTGTTCTCGAACCCGTAGGGTCCGCACGCTTAAGGTTACGATGACAGTTACATTATGAGTTTATGCATTTTGATGTACCGAAGGTTGTTCGGAGTCCTGGATGTGATCACGGACATGACGAGGAGTCTCGAAATGGTGGAGACGTAAAGATTGATATATTGGAAGCCTATGTTTGGACATCGGAAGTGTTCCGGGTGAAATCGGGATTTTACCGGGTTACCGGGAGGTTACCGGAACCCCCCGGGAGCCATATGGGCCTTCATGGGCCTTAGTGGAAAGGAGAAAGGGGCAGCCAAGGTGGCTGCGCCACTTTCCCCTCCCCTAGTCCTATTAGGACTAGGAGAAGGTGGCTGCCCCCCTCTCTCTCTTTCCCCCCCTTGGGGAATCCTAGTTGGAATAGGATTGGGGGGGGAGTCCTACTCCCGGAAGGAGTAGGACTCCTCCTGCGCCTCTCTCCCTGGCCGGCGCCCCCCTCCCCCCTTGGCTCCTTTATATACTGAGGTAGAGGCACCCTAGAACACACAAGTTGATCCACGTGATCTATTCCTTAGCCGTGTGCGGTGCCCCCTGCCACCATATACCTCGATAATACTGTAGCGGAGTTTAGGCGAAGCCCTGCTGCTGTAGTACATCAAGATCGTCACCACGCCGTCGTGCTGACGAAACTCTTCCCCGACACTTTGCTGGATCGGAGTCCGGGGATCGTCATCGAGCTGAACGTGTGCTCGAACTCGGAGGTGCCGTAGTTTCGGTGCTTGATCGGTTGGATCGTGAAGACGTACGACTACTTCCTCTACGTCGTGTCATCGCTTCCGCAGTCGGTCTGCGTTGGGTACGTAGACAACACTCTCCCCCTCGTTGCTATGCATCACATGATCTTGCGTGTGCGTAGGAAAATTTTTGAAATTACTACGAAACCCAACAGTAGGAGTACGACTCCCCCTTCCTACTCCTACTAGGAGGAGGAAAGGAAGGGGGAAGGGGAGAAGGAAGGAGAGGGAGGAAAAGAGGAAAGGGGGGCCGGCCCCCTAGTCCAATTCGGTTTGGGCTAGGGGGGTCGCGCGCCCTGCCTCCTCTCTTCCTCCACTTGGCCCATGAGGCCCAATACTTCTTCCCCGTATTCCCATAACTCCCTGGTACGCCGAAAAATACCCGAATCACTCGGAACCTTTCCGATGTCCGAATATAGTCATCCAATATATCGATATTTATGTCTCGACCATTTAGAGACTCCTCGTCATGTCCCTGATCTCATCCGGGACTCCGAACTACCTTCGGTACATCAAATCACATAAACTCATAATACCGATCGTCACTGAACATTAAGCGTGCGGACCCTACGGGTTCGAGAACTATGTAGACATGACCGATACACGTCTCCGGTCAATAACCAATAGCGGAACCTGGATGTTCATATTGTCTCCTACATATTCTACGAAGATCTTTATCGGTCAAACCGCATAACAACATACGTTGTTCCCTTTGTCATCGGTATGTTACTTGCCCGAGATTCGATCGTCGGTATCTCAATACCTAGTTCAATCTCATTACCGGCAAGTCTCTTTACTCGTTCCATAATACATCACCCCGCAACTAACTCATTAGTCACAATGCTTGCAAGGCTTATAGTGATGTGTATTACTGAGAGGGCCCAGAGATATCTCTCCGACAATCGGAGTGACAAATCCTAATCTCAATCTATGCCAACTCAACAAGTAACATCGAAGACACCTGTAGAGCACCTTTATAATCACCCAGTTACATTGTGACGTTTGGTAGCACACAAAGTGTTCCTCTGGTATTCGGGAGTTGCATAATCTCATAGTCATAGGAACACGTATAAGTCATGAAGAAAGCAATAGCAATATACTAAACGATCGAATGCTAAGCTAACGGAATAGGTCAAGTTAATCACATCATTCTCTAATGATGTGATCCCGTTAATCAAATGAAAACTCATGTCTATGGCTAGGAAACTTAACCATCTTTGATTCAACGAGCTAGTCAAGTAGAGGCATACTAGTGACACTTAGTTTGTCTATATATTCACACATGTACTAAGTTTTCGGTTAATACAATTCTAGCATGAATAATAAACAATTATCATGATATAAGGAAATATAAATAACAACTTTATTATTGCCTCTAGGGCATATTTCCTTCATTTTGCTAGCCTTGGACATCTTTGGATGAACTTGTCCTTAGCATATTGGATAAGGTAAGGTTGATTTTCCCCCAACCTCCTGTGGTAGGATCTTCATGTGCTTGCATAAAGTTATATATGGGAGTGATGTAGATGAACGTCCCTCCCACGTGCCACGGGGTACCTAGAACAAATTTATATTTCCACGTCTCACAAGTCCTACATATTAGGAGATGTTTGGGTCGAATATTCTCCCAACATCTGTGGAGAATATTTTTCTGAAGACATGCTAAGTACTATAGGAGATTCAGGGTAAAACTTGCCCCTGCACTCTTTTGAATATTCTCCCATAAACTTGCATATTTATTTACTCTCAGTGGAGTTGCATCCATTTGGGGTTGTTGAAAACTTTTTGAGCATGGTGGTGCTCTTTTATGACACCACCTTCTTGGCACTAGTATCCCCTTTGGGCCCATCATGGAAGTAACCAACAATATTCAAACATAGAGATCATCATGGAGCACACATTCCTTCCTCAAAATTGATACGAATGAGTTATTCTCATATTTGTGTTTCATTTTGTTTTGCCTTTTATTAAATAGCATTTTACTTCGCGATGGGCAACTATGTCATTCTTTATGTTCGACCCGTTGTTATAACCATTAAAAATGATTTTTATGTCTTGAGTAGTTTAAGCATGGTCCGTACTTTCTTAGTGCACCACACCTTACACTCATCAACATAAATTTGCTCAAGTTGACCATAGTTAGCTCTTAAGGTATGTGAACCATCAGTTTATTTGTATTTGTAGTGCCATAGTTTAGACTCGTAAGATATTGGCATAGTATATATTTATGGCGTAATTTATAATCATAAATTATTGGAGTAAAATTGCTATATTTTTATCTCATGGTTTAAACTCGTGATCTTTTGGAGTAAATTTTATTTATATAACACAATCTATTCTCACGTTATTTCGGAGTTCATTTGATAATTTTTCTGCATCACAGTTTAGACTCGTAAGTTTATTGGAGAATATGTTTTTTTGTGCCCCAGTTTATATTCATATGGGTGTGGTTTATTTTTATTTTTATGTCACAGTTTATACTCGTAAGTCATTGGAGTATATTTTCTTTTTTGCCCCAGTTTATACTCATAAGGATGTGGAGTAATTATGATGATTTGATTTTTTTCCTCATCACAGTTTATACTCGTAAGTCGTTGGAGTAATTCTTTTGTGCCCCAGTTTACACTCATGAGGGTATGGAGTAGTTTAGATGATTTTTTTTTTGCATCTCAGTTTATACTCATAAGTCGTTGGAGTATTTTTTTTGTTATAAGGCACAGTTTAGACTCGTAAGTTATTGGAGTATATTTTTTTAGGTGCCCCAGTTTAGACTCGTGAGGGTATGGAGTGTATTTTTCTGTGTGCCCCAGTTTATACTCATGAGGGTATGGAGTAATATTTTTTCTATCACAGTTTAGACTCGTAAGTTTATTGGAGAATATATTTTTTTATTTTTTTAGATGCCATAGTTTAGTCTCATAAGTTTATTGGAGTACATGTTTTTTGGGTGCCCCGGTTTATACTCATAAGGGTATGGAGTTTTATATATATTTCTTTTGGTGATTTTTTTCATCACAGTTTATACTCGTAGGTCGTTGGAGTTTTTTTTGTGCCCCAGTTTATACTCATGAGGGTATGGAGTATGTTTGATTTTTTTTGCATCACAGTTTATACTCATAAGTTATTGGAGTAAAAAAAATTGCACCTCAGTTTATACTCATGAGGGTGTGGAGTATTTTTTCTTTATGTGCCCCAGTTTATACTTTTAAGGGTATGAAGTACGCTTGATGATTTCTTTTCTTTGCATCACAGTTTATACTCGTAAGTTGTTGGAGTAATTATTTTTTTGTGGTGTGCCCCAGTTTATACTCTTGAGGGTGTGGAGTATGCTTGATGATTTCTTTTCTTTGCATCACAGTTTATACTCGTAAGTTGTTGGAGTAATTTTTTTGTGCCCCAGTTTAGACTCGTGAGGGTATGGAGTAATTATGATGATTTGATTTTCTTTTTTTTCATCATAGTTTATACTCGTAAGTCGTTGGAGTCTTTTTTGTGTGTCACAATTTTCTTTAAATTAAGTGCACATAATGTTGCAACATTTGTATTGCGAGCATTTATGCAAAATATAAGTCATTTCTATTCAGATTCACTTGTCTTCTATGAGAACAAAATGATGATGATACAAGAACATTTGCTTCCCTGCATCGTCATATTAAAAATGCACCTTGCAAAATAGGCATAACCATAATATAAAGAAACAATGGTCGTGTACATATTTTCCTTGATCAAGACTCAACAACCTTTTTCTTACATACTTCACTTGGGAAGAAACATTTCAACATGCTCTAAGATAACCAGTTACATACTTCACCCAGAAACAAACATTTCAATGGGTTCTAAGATAACCGGTTATGTTGGAATGTCGCCTATAAACCTCGAAGCTCGCATAGGCATCCAAGCATGCATACTTGATCTGGTCATGGTCTAGGTTGGACTTCTCCCACTGACTCACAGTGATGCTTTTGTCCTTGTTAAGACTTATGTTTGCAACCTTCTTTGCTAGTTTCTCTAATGAAGCCAAGTTGCCAACTTTTTGATTATGAACCTTGATATCCAGTCCCTGCACATCGACGGGCTTTCTGATACCCAAGTTATAGAACTTGAGTTTTGCGATGTCATTGCCAATGGCGGCACCCGCAAATTCAACTATGTCATTGTCAAGGAAGTGATGGAGAAGTGGAGGGATAAAACTCCTTGCCTTAGCCTGGTATAGCTGGTAAATTAGACAATGTTTGCCCACACAAAGTTGCAAGACAATAGCGCGTTGTGGCTCTTGATTGGAGAGAGCAACTTGTTGCTCAAGTGGAAGTTTCTTACGCTCTTTGCTGTGGAGATATCTAGTGTATTCACAGTCAAGGCCAACAACACGCCACTTGGCGTGATTAAGATACTTTTTCCAGATGAACCTGATGAAGGCAACAACTGTTGAAGGGTTGCTAGTCACCGTAGTATGAATTCTTATACCGCCCTTGCTGATATGAAAAAGGCGATCTGGATGATTGTTGTCGACACTCTTTGGGAATTGGATATGGACTTTGCCGACCTTAATATTGTGAAGGTTGACATGGCGAACATTTCTTTGTTGAGGTTGATGGCACACCGACTCCAACGAAGTCTGAGAGGAATCATATGCAATGTTGACGTTGGGTTCACATGACATGTTTCATAGCCATGAATTGGGGTGCTTTTTCTTGCATTCAAGGGGAAACTTGAGAACCGTCTCAGAGCATTCTCCAATGTATTTATGAGCCAGCGAAAGAATAGGCTCTGAAGCATCAACTTGACCTTTATTCTGAACCTTTGACATCCTTCCATGAAGAAACGATGAGGAGGGAAATATAATCATGGTATTGCCCCCATTCATAGGTTGCTCATAGTAGAGTTTGTCCATTTTCTTCCCTTTTCCTTCTTTGTCTACCCTCATACTTCCCCCAAACTTGAGTGGAGAGAAGACTTCCATTCCTTGGTCATGTTCAGTCGGTGATGCAGTCATATTATCCAGATGCTGATTTGTTGAAGTCGCACGTGGACCAACTGGCACATCAAGCTAAATGTCTCCAATGCGGAGTCTCATTGACTGCGGCACCCGACCTTCCATACCTTCAAACTAAAGAAAACCATATATTAGTTTTCTTCATCCTTTTTCGTGTATACATACATAATACTTTATGTTTCATGTACTATGGAAATTCATGTGTTGCAATCCTATGTTGGAATTCGAAGATGAGGGGAGAAATATGTCCCACCGGGCGTGCCAGAATCTGATGACGGGAAAATGGCGGGCATGAGACACGCGTCCACGTCATTGATACAGAGTGAAATTTAAATGCATAAAATAAAAATAGAATCAAACATTGCAGGTACTTTATTTCCAGAACTCTTACATTTACATAAAAATTCTGTTAATTACATCTCCGAAGAGAAAACCCCTGATTAAGAATTCCAACATATCTATTACATAAGATTGCAACACATTCCTATTACAATATGCTACAAGAAAAATCCTCCTCGCGATCATCGATGAACTCCTTCTTGGTGAACTTGAAGTTTGGTTTCATGCAAATACTCCTCCACGATTTCATGTGTGATGTTTGGGAATATATTTTCCTAGCATGCAACAACTTGTTCGTGTTCAACCTCATTTATATGTAGAATGAAGGTTCATCTTGGCTAGGCATGGTTTTATCCTACGTTTGGCACATAGGATACGTGTATGTTTTCTTTTGAGCATCTTTTGTGATATATTTGGTTTTGGTAGCACGAATGTATGTGACATGCTAACTTTAATAAGTTTTGCATCATCACATTACTACTATCATCGTGTATCACAAATGTGGTGTCCGCGTGTAGCATAATGGACTGAAGCTTTCTGATACAATCTTGATGATTTTTATGGTGCATATTTTGTTGACTCTGAGCCAAGACAATATCAAGCCTGACCTGAGTGGAATTTTCTCATGATATTTTTGTTTGTTTAAATCCTATGTGGGCTACATGGAATATGCCTTATCATGTATTTTGCATGATTTTTTTATGCGTATGTGGATGTAGAGTAACACTATTTTTATTAAGTTCTGTTTTACTCGTATTACTACTAACACCGCGTGGCACTAAGATAATGCCCGCGTGCAGTGTAACCAAGCAAAGGGTTTGTGGAGCAGTTACGGTATTGCATGAGTCATATGACATCTATTATTTTTGTTTATATTTGTACCTTACATGGTATTACCACTAACTCCACGTAGCGTCATTTCATCGGCGCTCATGTGTAGCATAAACCAAGTAAAGTGAGTTTGTGATATTCATTTGTGATGATGCTAATAGTTTAAGCTCTTATAGTATTGGAGCATTTCATGTCATATTTTATTTAACTTTGGACCAAATATGTGGCTGAATATTCTGTTTAGTTCTCTCTCACATGTATTACTGCTAACACCGCGTAGCATTAAGATAATGCCCGCGTGTAGCGTAACCAAGTAAGATTCGTTTTTATGATGCAACATGTTTTATAATTCATCTTGCGTGATTTTGGTTTCTAGATGTGTATGGTGAACACATTTTTTTAGTTAAATCTTGCCCTGCTCGTATTACAACTAACACCGCGTGGCATTAAGATAATGCCCATGTGCAGCGTAACCAAGTGAGGGAATATATTTTATGTTCTTGCTTGTATTACAACTAGCGTGACACATAATGCCCGTAGCGCAACCAAACAAGAGTTTATCATGAGTTCAGTTTAGCCTGTTTGTAATTTCATTCCAACTTAGTCATATCTATTTTTTTATAATGACCAAATTAAGGCATTTTTTATGATGTTTTCGTGCCTATGATACTCTCTTGATTTGTATCCGTGTATAGGGACCAAACCAAGGAGCGAGGCGTTCATCCTGGCTTGTATCACTAAGGGGACCGAACCAAGAAGATCGTTTGGACGAAGCATATGCAACATGCAGAAGGAACATGCATGCTCCTTGGCTCGTACCGCGATGGCCGAACCAAGGACAAATTTTGGGATGGATGTAATACACTCTTTGGTTTGTACCATGATGGCCGAACCAAAGACAACAATTTGAGAAGATGAAATATGCTCCTTGACTTGTATCACAATGGTCGAATCAAGGATAAAATCTTCATGTAGATTAAACATGAACCTTGGTTTATACCGCAATGGCCGAACGAAGGACGAGAACTTTGGAAAGATGAAACATGCTCCTTAATTTGTACCGCGATGGCCGAACCAAGGGCTAGAATTTTAGAAGAGGGGGAAGAAGAAAGCTCCCTGATCTATACCACAATGGCCAAATCAGGGGCTAGGAGAGAGCCATGAACCTCACCTTCTCACCTCCTGCAAACAAGCCGCTTGCCTCCTCTTCTCTTCTTCTATGCTCCAATATTCTGTATGTGTGTGATTTCAGCAGTGGGAAAAACAAATCAGGGACCGAGAGACGAAATGAGACCAACCTCTTGTACGTGAAGGTATGGAAGTATTTATAGGGGCGGGAGAGCAGCAGATTCCTCTGAAGAGCGCGCCCACATTCCTGATCATGGGGTCGTGCATGAGATCTTGGGAGTGGCCGGCTGGCTCCTTTCTTTAATCTATTCCTTTGATTAATTGCTAGTTGATTGAGATTTGAACCGGCCACTTGCCTCTAATTAGCTGATGGGCTTGGATTATTTTAGTTGGCATGTGGGCCTTGGCTCCACCGCTTGCGTGCATGCACAACAGCTTTTTGGGAGCCACAGCCATGCATATGTGACTATACTTTTCTTTAAAGGCTAAACGTGGTTAGCTATTAATGATGCATTAAGGTTTATAATGAGGGTGTGCATGCTTAATTATTTTCTATGCAATTCAAAGTTCAATGTCATATATATAAGATGAATATATGCGTCGACCAAATATTTCCTGACTGAATATGTATGTGTCGATGCCCCATTAGAAACATCATTTATTTATTTCCATATACTGCACATATATTTTGTTTGCCCAATATATATTTTTATGTGTCGCATCAATATTTCTCATCGGCGATGGAAGAAAGACTCCATTTACCATACGGTCGATATTTCAGAAATATTATGATTTTATGTTGGTATCTGGCACCCGCCGTAGGTGGTGGCGTGCATGTATGAAGATTACGTATGATTTTAGTCGGGACAAATTTTTCATGAAGATTTTTATTCACTTTGCAAATTTCCCAAACATCAGCTCTTTTATTAATTTATTTTGTGTGCCCGCTGATTTGTATTAAGAGATGGAAATTCACCATGGTCGTTTATACTCAATGGTGTATTTTATCATTTTCACCCTTTAAAGTAATTCATTTGTTTTAATCGCACTATATTTCCTTCGGCCAAACTCGGTGTCAACACTACTATCTATACACAGGCATTCTTTTATATAATTAAAAGATACTACAAAGTACATACCTCAAAGCCTCTTAAAAGGCTAGTGTAGGCTTCGCTCGGTCCGCTTTTCACGGACTGAACATTTTCAATCACCGTACCCATAAGGGTACGATGTTCTTCCACAATGATGGCGCCCTGAAGCGCTCTCATCAGAGTGTCTAGCGCCTCCGCATTGACAAAGGACGCATGTGTTGTAGGCGCGCCCCCCTTCCGGTAAAGAGGGTTGCTCCTCTGTCTCCGGAACCGTGTGGGTTTCCGGAATGACATTTGGTTGGGGGCCAGCCGAAGTATCACCCTTCGGCACCGTCTTCGCAGCCTCCGGTACCTCTCCCTGTTCCGGAAGGGTCCTTTGGGAGGACACCTCGGTGTTATCCACGGTAGTGGAGAAGCTGGTGGAGGCGAATCGCTCTTCATCATGTTCGGACCCAGCGAATTCCCGGAAGAGGAGGATCGCTGGGGTAGGACCTTAACAGGACTGCAGCATACAATTTAAATGCATTACAACCACAAGCCAGAGAAGCCAGACATATATATATACCTTTGAGTACTTACGATCCGGCCAGGGGCTTCGGCCTGGGGCGCCACTCGTCGTTGTCCGATTCGGAGTCATCCGTAAGGGACATCCTCCCTTTCTTGGACACCTCCGCCTCTAGATCGGCGGGGGCTGCCCTTTTCTTCTTCTCCCCCTTAGGAGGGGGGTTGCTCTCTTCCTCCTCCTCTTCCTCTTCGTCAGGGGAGGAGAGGGTTCCGATGTCCTCGGACACTACGTCCGAGGCACCTTTACGGCGGAGGCCACTCTTGGCCTCCTTGCCCTTCTCCTTGGCATTCTTTTCCGGCGCCTGGTACAGCGCCGGGACCAGCATCCTCGTCAATAGAGGAATAGTTGAGTCTTCGGGCAGCGGAGCCGGACAGTGAATCCATTCCGCTTTCTTCGTCCAGCCCTGCGAAAGAAAATGGGAAGTTTAGCGTGCTCCTTGGACTCGCAAAAGTAACGTTATCAAAGAACTTACGGGGGTCGCAGCATGGGTGTTATCGTAGCCGAGGTCTTCAGTTGTCTCCGGCCATGATTTCTGGTTCTTGAAGAGCAGCTTCCACATGTCTTCGTGCTTCGTGCCGAAGAACCGCTGCAGGGTTTGGGGACCGGCCGGCTTGAACTTCCACATGGGCTCTTGACGCGCCTGACAGTGGAGAATCTGACGGAAGAGCATCACCTGGATCACGATGGCGAGGCTGGTATTTTTATCTACCATGCTCTTGATTCGCTTCTGCAGCACCGTTACCTCGTCGGACGACGCCCAGTCCAGGCCCTTGTTGAGCCAGGATGCCAGCCGTATTGAGGGTCCGGACTTGAACTCCGCAGGAGCAGCCCATGTGGAGTCACGAGGCTCTGTGACATAGAACCACCCCTGCTGCCATCTCTTCACGGTCTCCACGAAGGTGCCCTGGGGCCAAGTGACGTTGGGCAGTTTGCTCACCATAGCGCCGTCACAATCCGCGTGCTGGCCGTCCACCACTTTCGGCTTTACATTGAAACCTTGAGCCACAGGCCGAAGTGGGGGGAATGCGGAGGAATGCCTCGCATACGACGGTAAACGCCGAAATGTTGAGGAAAGAATTTGAGGCTAGATCATGGAAATCTAGCCCGTAGTAAAACATGAGGCCGCGGACGAAAGGATGAAGGGAAACCCTAGTCCGCGAAGTAAATGAGGGATAAACACTACCCTCTCGCCGGGCTTTGGAGTGGGGATGATCTGTTTTTTGGCTGGGAGCCGGTGGGCGATCTCCTTAGCCAGATACCCCACTTCAGTTCCTTGATATTTTTCTCCGTGATGGAGGAAGCCATCCACTTGCCCTGCGCTCCGGATCCGGACATGGCTGGAGTACTTTCTGGGAACGATAAGGATTGAAGTTTGGGCGCTGGAGCTTGAGGGCGGATGGGCTGAGGAAGGGGAAGGCGTGAGGTAAAAAGGGGGGATCTTATCTCCTTATAAAGGCAGTGAATATCATGCGTCCCTCACGAGCCTTAAAGCTCACCTATTTCCAAGGGGTCGTGCGAAACGACACGGTTGGGTTTTCCAAACCCATATTGATGAGAATCCCGTAATAAGGGGGCACGATCTCTGTTTTGACAAGACGTGTCGTCAGTGGTTACGTCTCGAAACGTGAAACGGGAGGCCCAAAAGCGGTTTGAAATAATGGCCGGACGTAAAGTCTCGCCAGTAAAATCTTCGGAGGACAGGACTTATTCGTGTTCTGACCTTGTAATTCAGAGGTATGGCTGTTGTACAGAGCCGGATGTAGTACTGACGATCAACTACTTTGAAGTATTCAGAGGCGGAATCCGCCTTGCAATGCCGAAGACAATCTGTGCGCCGGACACATCGTCATTGAAGACTGGTTCAGGGGCTACTGAGGGAGTCCAGGATTATGGGGTCCTCGGGCGTCCGGGCTATGTGATATGTGCCAGACTAATGGGCCATGGAGATACAAGACGGAAGGCTTTCCCCGTGTCCGGATGGGACTCTCCTTGGCATGGAAGGCAAGCTTAGCGTGCAAATATGAAGATTCCTTTCTCTGTAAACCGACTCTGTACAAACCCTAGTCCCCTCCAGTGTCTATATAAACCGGAGGGTTTAGTCCGTAGAGTCTGTCACAATCATAATCATATAGGCTAGACATCTAGGGTTTAGCCATTACGATCTCGTGGTAGATCAACTCTTGTAACCTCTATACTCATCAAAGTCAATCAAGCAGGACGTAGGGTATTACCTCCATTAAGAGGGCCCGTACCTGGGTAAACATCGTGTCCCCTGTCTCCTGTTAATTTCGATCCTTAGACGCACAGTTCGGGACCCCCTACCCGAGATCTGCCGGTTTTGACACCGACAACCACTGCCACTACGCCCACGCCTACGTTAACGCCGAGCACTGCAGTTGTGCCCACAACGCCGACGCCGCGGACCTTTCCCAGCCCTACGATAGATGAGCCTGTCGTTTGAGTTCCATGTCTATGGTTCCTACTCTTTTGATCGCCGGACTTTGGCTATGTTCGACCGCCGACCTGTGACACGATGATCGTCGACCTGTGGCATGGTGATCGTCGAACTTGTGTCGTTTTTTGGTAACGGAAAAAAAAGAACTCTGAATTTCTGTGCATTTGGGGGCCGAAATCCGGGGACGTGGCTGAAAATTGATTCCCCATACCCAAAAAACAGCCGGCGCAAACGCGCAAAGCCCTTTACCGGGTGCGCTGAGGGCCAAATGACTGGAGATCCTAAGTCAAAATGAATATAGCTAAGGCAGTCCTCGCCTCACAAACACGGACACACACAAGTGTGCGCTCATGCTAGAATGATGGCGGCCATGTCCATTGCAGCCACCGCCACCTGCTGCTCCTCCTCCTTCCCTGCAAACCCCAGCCAGCACATCGCAACCTACTCCCGTGCTCCAGGCCTTCCTCTTCCTCGGCCAGCTTGGCGTCGCTCTCTCCTTGCCGCCTCCCCGCCGGCGAGCCGCCTCCGCCTCCTCCCCCGGACCTCCCTGTCGGCGTCCCCGGCCGCAGCCCACGACTACGAGGCAAGCTACCGCCGCTGTCTTTCCTTTGTTCCTGCTTCTGCTTGTGCACTTCATTTTTCTTACCTTATCTGCTTGTGCACAGACGCCCGCTGCTCATAGAGCTTACTTATCCCTTTTCCCCAATTCTGTCATCTCACGGTACCATACCATTACCGACACACGATAGAAATCTTGGAATTCCTACCTTGGCAACACCTTGCTACTACTACTACTTCAGTGTGCACATGATTTCACAATCAACCATGTTATTCTTCATAGTATAAAAGAAGAACGCGAGGGGATTATTCAGAAAACCCAAAGCATATGCATTTGGTTTCTAAGCTGTTCTTCGATCTGCGGTAGTATCATCTTCCAGTTTGCTGGTTCCCCCATTATGCAGTCCTGCATACCCCATGAAACGCGTCTACACAAGGCAATTCCAAATAAACAAATAACACATTTTTGATGTGCCCTAGACAGACCCTATTACATTTTACATTCTCTGTCTGTGCTGACATGTTAATCGTGAACAGAACGCCCCTATAATACTTCCATTGGGACCATGCAGCTCATAGACCGCCCAGTAGTTATTGAGAATGTCATTCAACAACTTTCTTCTAAGGAATTAAATAGATCTCCCATTGGCATCTTGATCAGGGAAAGTGAGTTTGCTGGCCCAACTCCCTGATTTTACTATTGCTAAGATTCCTAGAAATGGCATTACGGTTGCCCATGCTCTCACTAGTTATGGTAGGAGTGGTGTGAGTGTGTGTTGATCGACTCAGTCCCGGCCTGCGTGTTGCGACTGGTCGATGATGATTGTAATGAACCTAAGTTGATTAATTAATATAATACACACCTTTTTCAAAAAAAAATCTTGTCTGGGAGATGACATGCTATGAGATGTCTTTCATGCTTCATGTAGCGTAGTTCAGTAGTTAACTAAATATTCCTGAACCATATATGTGTGTCTAGTTCTCTGGAAGCTCCTATGAGCCGCATCACAGATGGATATTTTTTTTGGTTAATGTGCTGAAAACTTACCTTCTGTGAATCCGCTCCATCTTTTAGACACGACACAATGTTGGAAAATCTGGAGCTTGTCATGTCGTTGAAAATAATCAGCTGA
Source organism: Triticum urartu (assembly GCF_056163025.1). Taxonomy (NCBI): domain Eukaryota; kingdom Viridiplantae; phylum Streptophyta; class Magnoliopsida; order Poales; family Poaceae; genus Triticum; species Triticum urartu. The sequence continues at coordinate 359,026,804 of NC_141873.1, read as the reverse complement.
GGTTATCTGTGTCCATATAGTTTACCGATACAAACGGAGAGGTGGAGCTCAGGCTGGACATTGGAAAGCTTGGCATTGAGAGTTCAAGAGATGTTTTTGTTGACGTCGATGACATGTCCCTGCTCATCAGAGCCAAGTCTGACGGAACACTGAGGACTTTGATGAATGTCGGCACGCTGTTCGACAGGGTTAAGTCTTCTGAGACGATATGGTATGTATTGCTAGCTCAGTAGCGGACTCTTGCCTGTGAGGATTCATCTGTTGACTCGTTGCACTGTTACAGGTTCATCGATGAGGATCAGTTGGTGGTGAATCTGAAGAAAGTCGAGCAAGAGCTGAAATGGCCCGACATTGATGAATCCTGGAAATCTCTCACTGCTGGGATCACGCAGTTGTTGACAGGGATTAGCGTCCACATAGTTGGCGACTCCACGGACATCAACGAGGCGGTCGCTAAAGAGATTGCTGAGGGCATCGGGTGAGTGCATTGCCGTCCTGTTATAGAAACTACTTAACCAATTGCATCCTTGTTTCTGCTGCGCTGTTTTAACCAATATATAGATGCATGTCCTACTCTGAGATTTGCTGCCACAATGTACTATGATAAGTTGTTAATTCTATGGCAGATAAGGCCCCTGAAATGTGTTTTGCTGCGCGTTTGCAGGTATCTTCCAGTTTGCACAAGTGAGCTGCTAGAGAGTGCCACTCAAAAGTCTGTTGATACCTGTACGTCATTTCGGTGCTAAAATACATATTCGTGCAATAGAGCATAGATCATTGCCACCGCAGTGAGTTAACTACATGTAATTACCTGTAGGGGCGGCCTCAGAAGGAGCGGACTCCGTAGCTGAAGCGGAGTGTGTTGTCCTAGAAAGCCTCAGCAGGTCGGGTTTCCTTTTTCTTTGGAGCTTCTTTGCTTGCTTTGGTTGATCACTTGCCATGCTAAAATTGTGTGTTGCAGCCATGTCCGTACCGTGGTAGCAACTCTAGGTGGCAAGCAAGGAGCGGCGAGCAGGTTCGACAAATGGCAGTATCTTCATTCCGGGTTCACAGTGTGGTTGTCGGTGTCCGATGCCGGTGGTGAGTAAGGAAGCCTTTCGTTTGGTTGATGATTGTTTGGTTCTTCCTTGCTGACCTGCTGCTATGCTGTGCTGGGGTGGGTGCAGATGAAGCCTCTGCCAAAGAGGAAGCCCGGAGAAGCGTTAGCACTGGGAGCGTGGCTTATGCCAAGGCGGATGTGGTGGTGAAGCTGGGTGGATGGGACCCGGAGTACACGCGAGCTGTGGCACAGGGCTGCCTTGTTGCCTTGAAGCAGCTCACCTTGGCAGACATGAAGCTAGCAGGTAAACACCAGCCGCCTCGTGCTACATTTAGGCCCTGTTCGGTAATCACCCACTCCCGGAATCTACAGAGCAGGGAAACTGCAACTCCATCATTTTGAACTGCAACTTCGCCAACTCTGCTCCCGGAGTTGTGGAGCAGAGCGATACCAAACAGAACAGCGCCTTACATTCCATTTCAATCTGCAAGAAAATTGACATCAGTGTTGGAATGGCAGGGAAGAAGAGCCTTTACATCAGGCTAGGCTGTCGAGGGGACTGGCCCAACATCGAGCCACCCGGCTGGGATCCCCAATCAGATGCCCCGCCCACCAACATCTAGTCCAGCTTCAAGCATTTTTCTTTTCTTTTTCAAGACTCCATTCATTGCTTAGGGATGTACACAGAACATAGCCTCATACAGCCGTACTCTTATTCGCTACTGGATTCTCTTTTATAGAAGAAAGGCTGAAATGCCAACATTCTCTATTTCACCTGCCAACAGACGCCATAATCAGGAGCACCCTCTCTACCACTGAGAGAGCGCCCCATCATGCGGGCCTCCTTAATAGGCCGTCGAGCAGGCATCCCTTTGCGTCATACCGGAGATGAAGGCGACAGAAAGGCGTGAATAAACACAGAAGTTAGAAAATTAACAGAAAATGACGATTTATTGACTAAACTCAATGTTCATTGGACAAAAACCAAACTAGGAGGGTAAACAAGGAGCCTTCTCCCTTGAAACCATCTTAGGTTCACAAGTATACTCGGACAGTTTCCTCTTTGCAGCTACTAAAACAGACAGACAGACAGAGCGGCAGATTCACAGACAGACGCAAATAAACTCAGAAGACTACATTCCTTCCAACTCATGATAACAAGCCGACCAGTTCCTTCCTCCAATCCACCATGGTCACTGACCTCGTGCCTTGGCTGGAGCATTTGCTGCTTCCCGCTTCACCATCGGAGGCAACTGTTAAAAGAAAAACACAAGCTTATACTTAGATTAACTAAATGTTGCTATACTATAGTGCCCTAGGAGCACAAAGTTGTGTGTTAAAACGGGCAGACAATGAATCAGGAGCTAACAGCGCCTCAAAAGAGAGAAGGCCCGCACCTTATCTTGGAGCCGAATTATTGTGGAGACCAGCATTCTGTCACCAACTATGAGACGCAGCCTCTTCACTAGGTCAATTCTGCTTATTTTCTTGGCCTGGTATGAACACAAACACAAGTCAACTCAGGCTCCAACAAGAAGCTGAAGGCCAGTTTTCAATTGAGAACACAACAACCAAGAACTGATTAATAGCAGACCTTGAATTCTTCATAACAGTTATTGATCATGTCCATTTTCTCGCGAGGAAGTTTGGTTGAAATAGCTGCAAATAACATGGAAAAGGGCATCCAAGGTGTACTTGGAGCTTTTGCCATTGATCCTCCTAACATGGGGGCTTCATACTGACCACCCAATGCTGGAGATGCCTCAAGATTCATGTCCTGTTTCCACACAGAAGAACGGTGTCAACTGGTGTTTTGTGACTCACCCAACATAACTGACATGACATTGGTAATAACAGGAAACTTATCATATTTGGAGATTTCTATCAAACATTAAGACTACAATCAGCTCGAAGTTATAATCTCATAATGGAAGCACAGGTCAATTGTTGAGTCAGACACGCAATCTGAATAACTGAATGCTCCTGCTGCTCCAACAGTGGAACTTGTCTGTATGAGAACAGAAGTTGACTCTAGTATGACAGTACCATCTTTATCAACTCCCAATGTAAAGAACCTCACCTGTGATACACTGTCGGCCGAACTTGGACTCAAGACCAGTGAAGCATCAGATGAATCGTGACAATCTTCTTGTGTGAAGAGGGAATCTGAAACAAAATGAGAAGGCTGACTTGTAAGAAAACTTAGATTGACATTTGTTATGAACTGCACAAAGCTAAATTAAATTAAATTTCTAAAATGATGACACAGTAGTTGCGATTAATTACCTTTGGCTTTAGATGGCAATTTGATGGTGACTACAAATTCAGAATAGATGTGACTATTCAGATTCATATCCCATACAATGTAATGCTGCGGGTTTTTTAGGTCATCTACACCGCTATCAAAATACTCGTTACTAGGCTGGTGCTGCTTAGATCCATGGTGAACTATTTCTACGTTCCCCATTACAACCCGGCACAACATCATATAGATGATGCCATTTTCATCAACATCAGAGTAATTCACACTGCAGAAAGTAATACAAAATATTGAATTTTTGCAATTGTTAGGGACAGGAAGTGTCAAAGAATGGAAACAAATAATAGACAAAAAAATACAATGGTAAGTTGACAACGAAAAACATGTGAACATGTAAGTGGAAGTAAATAAATGGTGCCAGAAACTATTTATCTACAAATAAGGAAACACATATGGCAAGAATAAGACAGATGTGAATATACTTCTCAAAGATGGAGGGGAGTAGATGTTCAGAACATTCAGAGTAAGTTTTTTGCCAGCAGATGATACGAGACAGGAGCACATACCAGTTAATGGAGCAGTTAGCTGGTGCAAGGAGTACGCCAGTTCCATAGGGTGGACACCTAGTGGGCTTTTTAACTTGCAAGGTGCCATTCAGCATCATTTCATCCACAGCAGCTTTCGAGCAAGGAAGCCAAGCATAACGCACATTTGCATTACCATGCTGAGATTTAGTAATCTCTACCTGCTTTTGGAAGAGATCATAGCGGTCTTCTCTATAATTATTCAAGAATGGCGTTCGGTGGATTCCAATAATATCCTTGGAACCAATAGCAGTACCCATTCCCTGCAGCAACATCTTCTGCACAACAGAGGTAGTTCCTTGAGCACGTGATTGCCCGCCCAGCTTATCTTGCTGTGGTTGACAACTAAAGACTGCAGGCAGCGAAGTGTGTGGTTCATTCTCTCCCACAGTTTCTCTACGATCACAATTTATTTTCCTGATGATACTCTTCTCAACTCTAACTCTCTTAGCACTGGAAACCTCTTCAGTACTGGACTCAAAGTTTGAGCTTTCTGCGGAACTCTCTGATGCTCCATACTGGTCATTTATTTGACGTGCCCCATTAGGCTCAGCTATAACATAGACATGATCTCCATTGCCAAAATCTTTCCTCCTATATACTATCTGATCTTCAATAAGAACTTCTGGGAAGTAACGCCTTCCATTGTCATCAATCCAGGCGATTGGCCTCTGAAGACCTGACTTTGAGTCAATGAATGTCATGTGGACAAAGTCCAGCAAAAATAGCTGGTTCTGGTATCCTACTTCTGTGATGGTCTTCTTTGTCCGGAAATCAACTTGAGCCAGCTTGACAATTTTTTCTGGAAATTCTTTCCAGTTGCCACTTTGGCGGAGCAGAATACGCTTAGGTGATGCACTGGTCATGTAGTTCTGATAGCTCTGTAAAATCTGCTTGTTAAAGTGGCACGCGATGTTCGCCTTGCGATCTTCACCAACATACAACCTGATATCAGAGTTTCCAGTAGGATGCTGATGCGATTGAGAGGTGTGGCAGGCATCAGCATGATATGCAGCGGGGCTGTCCCGCTTCCTCTTGAGGCTAACTATATTCTGTCCACATTTAGCCAACACCTTTTCGTTCATCGCAGCCATTGTAGCAAGCAGAAATGAACACCAAGCAGAGACTAATTCCTTCTAGCAAACTAAACCCCAACAAGTCTAATATTTACACTAAGCTAATGGAGGAACCTCTGAGCATAGACTACTTCAATATCGACGAGGAGAAAAAGAATATCGGTCGGGTGAGATAAGGGCAAAAGAGTAGGAAACCTGAAAAGGGAAGATAGGTCCTGTAAGAAAAAGGACAAAAAACTAGAATATCTTAAATCAAGCAAACAGAATATATGCAAATCAAAGATCTCAGTACTCTGTCGGCAGCTAAACATACGAGTAAATTCCCCAAAACTATCATGTTACATTAGCACGACGAACGACGAACTAGATAAAATAAAATAAAAAGCAAAATACTTCAATATGGAATTATCTATTGATTTGCCATAGTCCTCATGCAGAAACCGCCATTTGTTGAAGGGTGTGAGCACAAGAGTTCAGTCATATATAGCGCGCTTGAGACAGCTATTGCATTAATTGGGCTCAGAAATTACAATTATCACCCGGAAGTATCATGTATTCATTTGCGCGCGAAAATTATGCTTCGTAAACCAAATATTTGAAACAGCTTGCCTAATCAGGAGAACACGTGATACAGGGCTTTAAAAAACCTACTGCGTTAATTGGGCTCAAAATTTATAATTATCACCCCAAACAAACATATATTCATCTGCGCGCGAAAAACGCTTCGTTGACCAAACATTTGAAACAGCTGGCCTAATGAGAAAATCATAGGATATATGGCTTGAAAAAAATCTATTGCGTTAATAACAGGGCTCAGAAATTACGATTATGACGCAGAACTATCATGTACTCCCTCTGTAACCTAATATAAGAGCGTTTAGTATCTAAACGCTCTTATATTAGTTTACAGAGGGAGTATTCACCTGCGCGCGAAAATATGCTCTGTAAGCCAAATATTATTTGAAAGCGCTGGCCTAATCAGGAAATTACATGAAGTAAAAGGCAAATGATGTCTCAAGTTGAATCAAGCAAAGTTGTGATGAAAATAACTAGTTCCTCACCACATAAACAAGATGGAGATAAGCTAACGCGAAATTCATAGCAAAGATGGAATTTTTAATATTTAGCGAGTCAAGGGTGCACGGAATCCACTTGGTAAATCCTAAATCTACAACTTTAGCAGTCAACAACCAGCTTCCCGGTGTCACAGATGATCGAAACCGAACAAAAAAGCCTACCTAACTCTCACAAAAGAATATTCACCAGATCGAACATATAGAGATATGAAATCATCACACACGGCCTAACAATCGGGCGGGTCGCGTAGATCCATGCAAGGGGCGAGCCGAATCGATGGATTCACCGACCGACGCTTACCTAGGGTTAGCGGCAGCATCAGCAGGGGTCACGGCGGAGGATATTGAGCGGTTCATCTTGCCCGATCTAACCCCCCTGTCACCCCCCCTAGGACTCCCCTACGGAGCCCACTTTATCCCCCGGCTACGATCGATTGCCGGAGCTACCCCGCCGAAGACGCTCCCCCGGCCGGCGGCGAGACGCGGCTGGTCAAAGCAAGGACTCGGCTCGGAGAATCGCTGCGGCGGCGGCGGCAAGGGGGCGGGGGCGGGGGCGAAGGCGAGAGGAAGGTCGGGGTGGAGGAGCCGTGCGGCGGTGGGGGAAATATTATTGGGCGGAGAAATAACGCGGGTCCACGCCTTTGTCGTGCCCACTTGCGACCCTTATTGTGCTCCACCCACCGCCTCCGCGGCCGACACGCGGGGCCCCGCCGCGGGTCGGGCCCGCCTGGCGGTGGCGCTGGGCGCGCTAAACTTGGATGCCAAGTTGCGTGGCCGGAACGATTTTGCTTGGGCCGTAAGCAAAATGGGGACGCCGTGATGCCGACATCCAGCGATCGGACGGTTCACACCCGCGGTCAACGTTCCCTGCCCCGCCCGCAGCCGTCCGTCCGTCCGTGATGCCGGATATTCGCCGTCTGGCAGTAGTTTTTCTTGACGTCCGGACCGGTTGCGTGCATTATTGGGGTTCGTTCGTGTGTAGTACGGGGTGACGTGCTCCTGATGGAACTTCGTGTTGGCCTCCAATTTGATTTTCTTATGGCTTGGGCACACCGGAATTGCACTGCATGTTTCACGAACCTACTATCTATCAACCGACGTATGTATACACGTACATATACTCGTATATAATAAACCACATGTAATTAAGTACAATATATGCTCTCGTCGAGGCTGCGTACTTTCTAAGACTATTTCCGTCCCAGTCATCGGCAGCCATACAAGGGAAAACGAGGCTCGTTTGAAAAGGCTAACCCTTAATTTACTCGCGACTCTAAGTGGTGGCATATAGATGTTGGAGTCATTTTCTTATAGCTCGTCGTCGTCATTTTCTTATAGCTCGTCGTCGTTGGAGGTGCAGTTTTCACACAATTAGTTGGTCAATAAGACCTTAATCGAGTCAGTATACTTGACTATGTTGAGCTCTAGTTGCCTTTGGGCGCATGAACTGCTTCGAATTCAAAGTGTTGCTTCTTCTTCGTCTTGTATGATTTTTTTCTTTCTAGAATACACACGAGTGTGTGTCATAAATTGATACTCCCTTCTTCTCATTTTGTTAGGCGTATTAGCTTTTACATGCAGTCTCAGTATGTAAGACGCATGCAGTCGATTTCCTTTCTCGAGTTGTTATAGAGTATCGCTAATTTTTTGGAGATGGTCCCAAGAAATCGTGCATGCCTTCCTCCTCTTTTTTTGAGTCGTGGACGCTTCCCGCTAAGATGGCTCAACTAACGATGATTGTTGCGTTATTTTTCGTGCTAAAACTAATATGCCTAACAATATGGGAAGGAGGGAGTAGAAGAAAGGGGTGAAGAGCCCACCATCATAGCGTTACAACAACGAATTTTACGTGTCTGGGGTATGCCCTAGAACCGTACACAACTACTTGTCGCTACCTCACGTATCAAGCGTTGCAAAAAAGAAAGATAGATCTCCTTTAAGTAGGTCATCCAAACTCCAAGTTCTACCCTCCTTGGCCACATTTGAGATGGCATTTTGAACTAAAGGAGTGGCCCCATCAAAAACCACCGCATTTCGGTGTTTTCAATTCTCCCACATGGTGAGCGTGATGATCGTCATGAGCTCTCGCAATGGAGTAATTTTTGACAAATCTGGCCCCTCTGAGCGACTTCAAGCACATATTGCCCATGCGTAAAACTAATTTGGAATCTAGCCCCCATGTTCGCCGCCATGCTATGTGGCGCCGACCCCAGATGGGCCCATGGAAACCCTAGGAGCCAGATTTGCTTGGCTCCATGTAGCATGGCACCGAACATGTACATCTCGGCGTCGTTTAGTGTGGCGCCCACATGTACATCTCGGCATCGTTTAGTGTGGCGCCCACATGTACAACTTTGGCGCCATGCTATGTGGCACCGACCCCAAGGGCCAGATTCCAAATTAGTTTTTCCCAGGGGATAGATGTGCTCAAGTCACTTAAAGGGGCCAGATTTGCCAGAAAATATAGCAATGGACGACTGTGAGAGGTCCTCGTGCCACACCATTCCACGAGAGTATCATCAATGGTCGGTATTTGATTCGAGCATCCCAAAGCACTCCAAATCCAGAACCACAACTGTCTCACAAAGGCACAACTCAACAACAGGTGATCGATAGTCTCATCATGTTGATTGCATAGTGGGCATAAGTATTGGTGTGGTAGGACTCTCCTGCGAGTCTGTCGGAAGTCCATCAATGGTTCCTTGCTACAAGACACTAGAAAGAACTACACTATTGTGGTGCCCTTTTCTTCCACATGAAATCTGCATATGCAACAACCTCTCGGCCATTTCCGTTTTTGATTTCCAAGTTTGTCAACGTGTTTGGCCATTCCGATTGAGTTTTCATTGTATTATATTAACCCGGGGGGTATAATCCATACTTTGTTATGTGATGGCTATCATCATTGTGGGCTACATATTCGACGCCCTCAATGATGGCAACCATGGGAAACTTGCTCCTACGTGAATCTCAGTTGAGATAAATCATAGGCGAACATTGAGTGGATGAAGGGGAAGTTCATTACGAAGACGTCGAATGGTTGTGCTTGTTAGAGCAACTATATAAGGTGACGTATGCAGGATATAAGATTTTAAATACTATATTTATGTTGAGTTAGATTAGAGAGAAAATGAGAGAGAAGAGAAGTTGATCTCGATTAAGAGCTACATGTAGCATGACCTCGAAGAAACCCCGTGAGATTGTGACGTGGGACAAGTGGTACATGTTTATAGCTAACTATTATACTATTGGCTATAAGTTGGCTATAGATGACATGGCAACAAGTTATAGCCAGTTGTTGGCTCTATTATTAACATTGCTCGCTCTGAGTCTCTACCTTATAATCTACCCATTTATCATGCCTCAAAGTATATGAAAAGATTTAAACACGAGGGTCAAAACCGAAGGCATGGGTTACATTAAGTCATGATTTACATTGAGTGTTTAACTTCATGATCTTTGCAAAAAGGATTGGTGGTGCAGTCGGGTTTATTATTGAAACCCTAGCTTTCCACTCCTTTCAAACATCTTGTATGACTAGATAGAATAGATTAGTGCGATGTTCAGTATGAGGACAATTCTCTTGAAGTGTAATCGCATGAACCTCTCAGATTTTCTAAAGTCAAAAATGAATGGGTCCGAGTACTTTTTTATGGGATGTCCTTAAGGAGATGATTGCAAAACAAGCTCAATTTGTTTAGACTCATTATGTGCACTCAACTATGTTGCTAGTTTATAGGTGGCCTCCGACTTACACAATCAAACATGCGCGTGAAAGTATTGATTCCCGACAATGTCACGAATATATCTTATATTATTCTACCGATTCTCCACTTTGTTGTATTGCTCGGCAAAGGAACATGTTCATATCTCCATACCTGTCAAAAATATACCCTCTCTCGCCCCCCTCATACACACATGAGTTCGTCCTTTCGAGCCTCTATAGTTTTTGCGTGCCAAACTGCCACAAGCTTCTCGACATGCACCTATGTGCATAATTTACGATGATGTATTAGTTGATTTCCATTTGTGTACATGTATGTGCACACTATGTGTGTGCGCGCACCATGCGCACGCGCGTGTGGCTCTATTTATGTGCTTGTGGGTCTCCCTCCATCCTATATCTCTCTCCCTCTGTCTCCACAAACACATGCTACCATTCCGACCGAGTTCTCCTTGGATCGTTAAGTTAAGGTGAAATGATCGATATGGTCGACTAGAGGGGTGAATAGGCGACTATTTTTATCATGTTTATCAAAATTTAGGTTCAACAAGAAGATAGGTTATCGAGATATGAAACCAGCTGGATAGCCTATATGACAAGTAACACAAAATGAGTGAAGCACAAAGTAAGAACAATAAAAACTTGCACAAAGAAAAGGCTGAAGGAAATATGCCCTAGAGGCAATAAAAAGTTATTATTTATTTCCTTATTTCATGATAAATGTTTATTATTCATGCTAGAATTGTATTAACCGGAAACATAATACATATATTGATGAAAACATAATAGGTTCAGATCTGAAATCATGGCACTCGGGTCCTAGTGACAAGCATTAAGCATAGCAAAGTCATAGCAACATCAATCTCAGAACATAGTGGACACTAGGGATCAAACCCTAACAAAACTAACTCGATTACATGATAGATCCCATCCAACCCATCACCGTCCAGCAAGCCTACGATGGAATTACTCACGCACGGCGGTGAGCATCATGAAATTGGTGATGGAGGATGGTTGGTGATGACGATGGCGATGGATTCCCTCTCCGGAGCCCCGAACGGACTCCAGATCAGCCCTCCCGAGAGGTTTTAGGGCTTGGCGGCGGCTTCGTATCGTAAAACGTGATGATTTCTTCTTCCTGATTTTTTTCTCATCGAAACTCAATATATGAAGGTGGAGTTGGAGTTGGAGACGCAACAGGGGGCCCACGAGGTAGGGGGTGCGCCCTAGGGGGGCAGGCGCGCCCCCCACCCTTGTGGAGAGACGGTGGGCCCCCTGGCCTTCATCTTTGGCAGGTATTTTTCTTATTTTCTGGAAAGTGTCTCCGTGAAGTTTCAGGTCATTCCGAGAATGTTTGCTCCTGCACATAAATATCACCATGGTAATTCTGCTGAAAACAGCGTCAGTCCGGGTTAGTTCCATTCAAATCATGCAAGTTAGAGTCCAAAATAAGGGCAAAAGTGTTTGGAAAAGTAGATACGTTGGAGACATATCAACTCCCCCAAGCTTAAACATTTGCTTGTCCTCAAGCAATTCAGTTGGCAAACTGAAAGTGATAAAGAAAAACTTTTACAAACTCTGTTTGCTCTTGTTGTTGTAAATATGTAAAGCCAGCATTCAAGTTTTCAGCAAAGATTATAACTAACCACATTTGCAATAACGCATAGGTCTCAAGTTACTCATATCAATAGCATAATCAACTAGCGAGCCATAATAATAAAACTCGGATGACAACACTTTCTCAAAACAATCATAATATGATATAACAAGGTGGTATCTCGCTAGCCCTTTCTGAGACCGCAAAATATAAATGCAGAGCACCTTTAAAGACCAAGGACTGACTAGACATTGTAATTCATGGTAAAAGAGATCTAGTCAAGTCATACTCGATGTAAACTAACAATAATGAATGCAAATGACAGCGGTGCTCTCCAACTGGTGCTTTTTAATAAGAGGATGATGACTCAGCATAAAAGTAAATAGATAGGCCCTTCGCAGAGGGAAGCAGGGGTTTGTAGAGGTGCCAGAGCTCGATTTTGAAACAGAGGTGAATAATATTTTGAGCGGTATACTTTCATTGTCAACATAACAACCAAGAGATGGTGATATCTTCCATGCTACACACATTATAGGCGGTTTCCAAACTGAATGGTAAAGTTTATACTCCCCCTTCCACCAACAAGCATCAATCCATGTCTTGCTCGAAACAACGAGTGCCTCCAACTAACAAGAGTCCCAGGGGGAGTTTTGTTTGCAATTATTTTGATTTAGTTTGCATAAAGCATGGGACTGGGCATCCCGATGACCAACCATTTATCTCGTGAGTGAGGAGCGGAGTCCACTCCTCTTGAGAATAACCCGCCTAACATGGAAGATACAGACAACCCTAGTTGATGCATGAGCTATTCGAGCATACAAAACAGGATATTTATTGAAGGTTTAGAGTTTGGCACATACAAATTTACTTGGAACGGCAGGTAGATACCGTATATAGGTAGGTATAGTGGACTCATGTAGAATAACTTTGGGGTTTAAGGGATTGGATGCACAAGCAGTATTCCCGCTTAGTACAGGTGAATGCTAGCAAAAGACTGGGAAGCGACCAGCTAGAGAGCGACAATAGTCATGAACATGCATTAAAATTAATCAACACCGAATGCAAGCATGAGTAGGATATAATCCGCCATGAACATAAATATCGTGAAGGCTATGTTGATTTTGTTTCAACTACATGCGTGAACATGTGCCAAGTCAAGTCACTTAAATCATTTAGAGGAGGATACCACCCTATCATACCACATAATAACCATTTCAATAGCATGTTGGCACTCAAGGTAAACCATTATAACTCATAGCTAATCAAGCATGGCACAGAAAACTATGATCTCTAATTGTCATTGCAAACATGCTTATTCATAATAGGCTGAATCAGGAACAATGAACTAATCATATTTACAAAAACAAAAGAGGTCGAGTTCATACCAGCTTTTCTCATCTTAATAAGTTCATTATATATCGTCATTATTGCCCTTCACTTGCACGACCGAACGATGTAAATAATAATAATAGTGCGCGTGCATTGGACTAAGCTAGAATCTGCAAGCATTCAATAAACAGGATAAGACAAGGCAATATGGGCTCTTTTGTCAGATCAACAATAATGCATATAGGAGCCACTTCAACAATTTAATCATGGTCTTCTCCTATCGACCCCCAAGGAAAAGAAAATAAATAAAACTATTTACACGGGAGAGCTCCCAGCAAGCAAAAGAAGAACATGAAATCTTTTTGGGTTTTCTTTTTAATTACTACTACAAGCATGGAAATTAAATTGATTAAAAGCTACAACTAATTTTTTTGGTTTTTCTTAAGGTTTATTAAACACACAAGAAGAAAGCATAAAAAGGAAAATAAACTAGCATGGATGATATAATGAAAAAGTATGAGCACCGACATCTAGCAACGAGTATGCGAGCATAAATGTAATGTCGGTGGGAAATACGTACTCCCCCAAGCTTAGGCTTTTGGCCTAAGTTGGTCTATGGCCACGGCTGGCCTGGCTGATATCCATAATAGTAGGCGGGGTTGTACTGTGATGAGGAAGAAGAGGGCTCCGATTGCCACTGGCTGGCAATCATCTCCGGATCCCACTGGTAATTAGACTGTCGCGAGGGATCAAATTATGGTTCCGGCTCTGTCTCCTCGGCTGGTGCAGGGTTCCGGTAGGCTTGAATAGCCGTCAATGGAACAAGGTACGTGCCTGAAGATAGATCAAACAAAGAAGGAGCAGGCATGGTAATAGTTTCAGGATGATGTTTATTAAAAAAACAATTGATATTTAAGCTCTCCTGCCCTATTCTTAACAATAAAATCATGTGCCACCATACTTTTATAATCTATATAAACACGGGGCAACACCTTTTCTTCCTTCTCAGCATGCCTAATAGGTATATTAAAATGTGCAGCTAGGCGTGAGACATAGATGCCTCCAAAGATGGGACCCTTGGTACGGTTCAGACTTAACTGTTTGGCAATAATACCGCCCATGCTAAAAGTGTTATCACTGTATAAACCTTGAAGCAAAATAATAATATTAGGGATACTATGGTTTCCACAGTTTCTGCGACCGATTAAGCAACGACTAGCAAATAATGCAAAGTAACGTAAAACAGGAAAATGTATGCTAGTGATTCGTGCATCGGAAACTTTCCTAGTTTTCCCCTACAGTGATAGTATCAATAAAACCATCCACATCATTACGATGTGGTTCTTCTGTCTTGCCCACAAAAGGGACTAGACAAATCCGACAAGAATCATAAAGTGACATCTCCTTATGCTCATCATATAAATGAAACTCCACCTTAGGTGGTGAGTTCCTAGAATGAAAATGAAAGTTTTGCACAAATGTATTTGTGAGTAAGAGGTACTGATCGCATTGGTCGTGGAGGAAAGTGGTGAGGCCTGCATTATGAGCCAGTTCATGAAAATGTTCATAAATCCCGGCTGCTCTCAAGAAATCCTCGGAAGGCCATTCACACGCCCGAACCTCCGTGGTGCGCGACAAATTATATTTAGGCTTTGGTGCCTTTTCCTTCGAGCTTTGGCTCGATGAGCCCCTCAATAATCTCCTCATCATTTTCTGAAAAATTCTGAAATTTTTAGTAACTTCAAAATAAAAGTAAACCAAACTCAATAATATTGATAGCAACTACTACAAGTGCCTAGGGCCTATATCATGCATCAAAACTACTTTTGACCATATAAATTTGACATGCAAGCTCAAGAGCAGGGTCACCTAAGCAGCAAAAAGTTGCAATGAATAAAGTACTAGAACAAAAACTAATTGGACCAATGGAGGAGTCACATACCAAGGAACAATCTCCCCAAGCAGTTTTGTGAGAGGTGCTTTGAGCAAGGAGATCGAAAATGGCAGCAAAACGAGCTTGGACTCGGGTTTGAGTTGGTTATTCATGTTTGGGGGAGGAAGATGAAGTGTGTGGGTGCAGGAATAAGTGGAGGAGGGCCACCGTGGGCCCACGAGGGGGGGGGGGCTCCACCCTCGTGGGCAGGTGGCTGGCCCCCCTGGTGTGTTCTCAGTTCCATAAATCCTCAAATATTCTAGAAAAAATCATATTTAATTTTCAGGGCATTTGGAGAACTTTTATTTTTGAGGTTTTTTATATTGCACGGATAATTAGATAACAGACAGAAAAATATTTATTTTTATTTTATTTAATATAAATAACAGAAAGTAAAAGCGGGGTACAGAAGGTTGTGCCTTCTAGTTTCATCCATCTCATGATCATCAAAAGGAATCCACTAACAAGGTTGATCAAGTCTTGTTAACGAACTCATTCCGAATAACATGGAACCGGAGAAATTTTGAATAACACTATGTTACCTCAACGGGGATATGCACATCCCCAATAATAAGAATATCACATTTCTTCTTGACAGTAGGAAGAGGAAATTCAAAACCTCCAAATATAATCGATGGAATTTTTCCAATAGAGTTGATACTAGGAACTTGAGGTTGTTTCCTCGGAAAGTGTACCGTGTGCTCATTACCATTAACATGAAAAGTGACATTGCCTTTAGTGCAATCAATAACAGCCCCTGCAGTATTCAAAAAGGGTCTTCCAAGAATAATAGACATACTATCGTCCTTGGGAATATCAAGAATAACAAAGTCCATTAAAATAGTAACGTTTGCAACTACAACAGGCACATCCTCACAAATACCGACAGGTATAGCAGTTGATTTATCAGCCATTTGCAAAGATATTTCAGTAGGTGTCAACTTATTCAAATCAAGTCTATGATATAAAGAGAGAGGCATAACACTAACACCGGCTCCAAGATCACATAAAGCAGTTTTAACATAGTTTCTTTTAATGGAGCATGGTATAGTGGGTACTCCTGGATCTCCAAGTTTCTTTGGTATTCCACCCTTAAAAGTATAATTAGCAAGCATGGTGGAAATTTTAGCTTCCGGTATCTTTCTTTTATTTGTAATAATATCTTTCATGTACTTAGCATAAGGATTTGTTTTGAGCATATCAGTTAATCGCATACACAAAAAGATAGGTCTAATCATTTTAGCAAAGCGCTCAAAATCCTCATCATCCTTTTTCTTGGATGGTTTAGGAGGAAAGGGCATGGGTTTCTGAACCCATGGCTCTGTTTCTTTACCGTGTTTCCTAGCAACAAAGTCTTCTTTATCATAACGTTGATTCTTTGATTGTGGGTTATCAAGATCAACAACAAGTTCAATTTCTACATCATTATCATTACTAGGTTGAGCATCATTATGAACATTATTATTGGCATTATCACTAGTTTCAGGTTCATTACCATATTGTGTTTCAACATCAGAAATAGAAATATCATTTGGATTCTCAGGTGTTTCAACAATAGGATCACTAGAAGCATGCAAAGTCCAATCATTTTTCTTTCTGTTCTTTTTAGAAGGACTAGGCGCATCTATATTATTTCTCTGAGAATCTTGCTCAATTATCTTAGGATGGCCTTCAGAATACAAAGGTTCCTGAGTCATTTTACCGCCTCTAGTCATAAATCTAACAACATTATCATTATCTTTACTATTCAATTCATTGAGCAAATCATTCTGAGCTTTAAGTACTTGTTCTACTTGAGTGGTAACCATAGAAGCATGCTTACTAATAAGTTTAAGTTCACCTTTGACATTGTCCATATAATCACCCAAGTGTTCAAGCATATTCGAATTGTATTTCAATTGTCTACCAAAATAAGCATTAAAGTCTTCTTGCTTAGCCATAAATTTATCAAACTCATCTAAGCATGGGCTAGCAATTTTAGTAAATGGGATTACAGCTTTATCATATCTATAGAGAGAATTTACCTTTACTACCTATGTCGGGTTATCAAGACCATGAGTTTCTTCAATAAGTAAAGGATTAAGATTATATGTTTCTTCAACAGGCAGTAAATTAATACCATGTATTTCTTCAATAGGAGGTAAATTCTTAACATATTCAGCTTTAATACCCTTTTCTTTCATAGATTTCTTTGCCTCTTGCATATCTTCAGGACTAAGAAATAGAATACCCCTCTTCTTCGGAGTTGATTTAGGAATAGGTTCAGGAATTGGCTCCGGAGGTGTCCAATTATTTTCATTTGTCAACATATTATTCAATAGAATTTCAGCTTCATCCGGTGTTCTTTCCCTGAAAACAGAACCAGCACAACTATCTAGGTAATCTCTGGAGGCATCGGTTAGTCCATTATAAAAGATATCAAGTATTTCATTTTTCTTAAGAGGATGATCAGGCAAAGCATTAAGTAATTGGAGAAGCCTCCCCCAAGCTTGTGGGAGACTCTCTTCTTCAATTTGCACAAAATTATATATATCCCTTAAAGCAGCTTGTTTCTTATGAGTAGGGAAATATTTAGCAGAGAAGTAATAAATCATATCCTGGGGACTACGCACACAACCAAGTTCAAGAGAATTAAACCATATTTTAGCATCACCCTTTAATGAGAACAGAAATATTTTAAGGATATAAAAGTAGCGAGTTTTCTCATCTTTAGTGAATAGGGTAGCTATATCATTCAATTTAGTAAGATGTGCCACAACAGTTTCAGATTCATAACCATGAAAAGGATCAGATTCAACCAAAGTAATTATATCAGGATCAACAGAAATTCATAATCATTATCAGTAACAAAGATAGGTGAAGTAGCAAAAGCAGGGTCAGGTTTCATTCTGGCATTTAGAGATTGCTTACTCCATTTAGGTAATAATTTTTTAAGTTCAGTTCTATTTCTGCAAGCTAAAATGGCTAAAGAAGAATCTTAATAAAATACACAACCCTTAGGAATGGCAAGTGGTTCTTCATCATCACTTTCATCAGTATCATCAGATTCAATATTTTCAATCTCTCTAGCCCTAGCAAGTTGTCATCAAGAAAATCACTAAGTGGCATAGTAGTATCAGGCATAGAGGTAGTTTCATCATAAGTATCACGCATAACAGAAGTGGCATCATCAATAACATGCGACATATCAGAACGAATAGCAGAAGCAGGTGTAGGTGTCACAAACTTACTCGTAACAGAAGATGAATCAAGTGCAGAGCTAGATGGCAGTTCCTTACCTCCCCTCGTAGTTGAGGGATAGATCTTGGTTTTTGGATCTCTCAAGTTCTTCATAATGATAAGCAGATATATATCCCAAGTGACTTAAAGAATAGAGCTATGCTCCCCGGCAACGACGCCAGAAAATAGTCTTGATAACCCACAAGTATAGGGGATCGCACAGTTTTCGAGGGTAAAGTATTCAACCCAAATTTATTGATTCGACACAAGGGGAGCCAAAGAATATTCTCAAGTATTAGCAGCTGAGTTGTCAATTCAACCACACCTGGAAACTGAATATCTGCAGCAAAGTATTTAGTAGCAAAGTAATATGATAGTAGTGATAACGGTAGCAAAAGGTAACAATAGTAAAAGTAATGTTTTGGTATTTTGCAGTGATGATAGCAACAACAACGGAAAGTAAATAAGCGAAGAACAATATATGGAAAGCTCGTAGGCAATGGATCAGTGATGGAGAATTATGCCGGATGTGGTTCGTCGTGTAACAATCATAACCTAGGGCGACACAGAACTAGCTCCAGTTCATTGATATAATGTAGGCATGTATTCCGAATATAGTCAGACGTGCTTATGGAAAAGAACTTGCATGACATATTTTGTCCTACCCTCCTGTGGCAGCGGGGTCCTTACAGAAACTAAGGGATATTAAGGCCTCCTTTTAATAGAGAACCGGAACAAAGCATTAACACATGGTGACTACATGAACTCCTCAAACTACGGTCATCACTGGTAAGTATCCCGATTATTGTCACTTTGGGGTTAACGGATCATAACACATAATAGGTGACTATAGACTTGCAAGATAGGATCAAGAACACTCATATATTGATGAAAACATAATAGGTTCAGATCTGAAATCATGGCACTCGGGCCCTAGTGACAAGCATTAAGCATAGCAAAGTCATAGCAACATCAATCTCAGAACATAGTGGACACTAGGGATCAAACCCTAACAAAACTAACTCGATTACATGATAGATCCCATCCAACCCATCACCGTCCAGCAAGCCTATGATGGAATTACTCACGCACGGCGGTGAGCATCATGAAATTGGTGATGGAGGATGGTTGGTGATGACGATGGCGACGGATTCCCCTCTCCGGAGCCCCGAACGGACTCCAGATCAGCCCTCCCGAGAGGTTTTAGGGCTTGGCGGCGGCTATGTATCGTAAAACGTGATGATTTCTTCTCCCTGATTTTTTTCACATCGAAACTCAATATATGGAGGTGGAGGTGGAGTCGGAGACGCAACAGGGGGCCCACGAGGTAGGGGGCGCGCCCTAGGGGGGGCAGGTGCACCCCCCACCCTCGTGGAGAGACAGTGGGCCCCCTGGCCTTCATCTTTGGCAGGTATTTTTCTTATTTTCTGAAAAGTGTCTCCGTGAAGTTTCAGGTCATTCCGAGAACGTTTGCTCCTGCACATAAATAACACCATGGTAATTCTGCTGAAAACAGCGTCAGTCCGGGTTAGTTCCATTCAAATCATGCAAGTTAGAGTCCAAAACAAGGGCAAAAGTGTTTGGAAAAGTAGATACATTGGAGACGTATCACCAATATGAGCATCCAGGTTCCGCTATTGGTTATTGACCGGAGACGTGTATCGGTCATGTCTACATAGTTCTCGAACCCATAGGGTCCACACGCTTAACGTTTGGTGACGATTTGTATTATGAGTTTATGTGTTTTGATGTACCGAAGGTAGTTCGGAGTCCCAGATGAGATCGGGGACATGACAAGTAGTCTCGAAATGGTCGAGACGTAAAGATCGATATATTGGACGACTATATTCGGACATCGGAAAGGTTCCGAGTGATTCAGGTATTTTTCGGAGTACCGGAGAGTTACGGGAATTCGCCCGGGAGTATATGGGCCTTATTGGGCTTTAGGGGAAAGAGAGAAGAGAGACTGCACGCCCCCCAATGCTTAGTCCGAATTGGACTAAGGGGAGGGGCGGTGCCCCCTCCTTCCTTCTCTTCTCTTTTCCCTTTCCTTCTCTCCTACTCCTACTGCTTGGAAGGGCTCCTAGTTCTACTAGGAAAGGGGGAATCCTACTCCCGGTGGGAGTAGGACTCGCCTAGGGCGCACCATAGAGAGGGCTGGCCCTCCCCCTCCTCCACTCCTTTTTATACGGGAGGGGGCACCCCTTGGAGACACAACAATCGATCATTGATCTTTTAGCCGTGTGCGGTGCCCCCCTCCACCATAATCCACCCCGGTCATATCGTAGCGGTGCTTAGGCGAAGCCCTGCGTCGGTAGCATCATCATCACCGTCATCACGCCGTCGTGCTGACGGAACTCTCCCTCGAAGCTCTGCTGGATCGGAGTTCGTTGGACGTCATCGAGCTGAACGTGTGCTGAACTCGGAGGTGCCGTGCGTTCGGTACTTGGATCGGTCGGATCGTGAAGACGTATGACTACATCAACAGCGTTGTGCTAACGCTTCCGCTTTCGGTCTACGAGGGTACATGGACACACTTTCCCCTCTCGTTGTTATGCATCACCATGATCCTGTGTGTGCGTAGGATTTTTTTTGAAATTACTACGTTCCCCAACAGTGGCATCCGAGCCAGGTTTATGCATAGATGTTATATGCACGAGTAGAACACAAGTGAGTTTTGGGCGATACAAGTCATAGTGCTTACCAGCATGTCATACTTTGGTTCGGCGGTATTGTTGGATGAAGCGGCCCGAACCGACATTACGCGTACGCTTACGTGAGGCTGGTTCTCCCGACGTGCTTTGCGCACAGGTGGCTGGCGGCTGTCAGTTTCTCCATCTTTAGTTGAATCGAGTGTGGCTACGCCCGGTCCTTGTGAAGGTTAAAACAACACTAAGTTGATGAACTATCGTTGTGGTTTTGATGCGTAGGTAAGAACGGTTCTTGCTCAGCCCGTAGCAGCCACGTAAAATTTGCAACAACAAAGTAGAGGACGTCTATCTTGTTTTTGTAGGGCATGTTGTGATGTCATATGGTCAAGACATGATGAAATATAAATTGTTGTATGAGATGATCATGTTTTGTTAAAGTTATCGGCTACTGGCAGGAGCCTTATGGTTGTCTCTTTATTTGCATAAGATGCAAGTGCTATGTAATTGCTTTACTTTATCGCTACGTGATAGCAATAGTTGCAAAAGCAATAGCTGGTGAGACGACCATGTGACGACACGTTGATAAAAGATCAAGATGATGGAGATCATAGTGTCATGTCGGTAACAATGGAGATCATGACAGTACTTTGGAGATGGAGATCAAAAGCACAAGATGATGATGGCCATATCATGTCACATATTATGATTGCATGTGATGTTTATCTTTTATACATCTTATTTTGCTTAGATCGACGGTAGCATTATAAGATGATCTCTCACTAAATTTCAAGGTATAAGTGTTCTCCCTGAGTATGCACCGTTGCGAAAGTTCTTCGTGCTGAGACACCACGTGATGAACGGGTGTGATAAGCTCTACGTTCAAATACAACGGGTGCAAGACAGTTTTGCACACGCGGAATACTCAGGTTAAACTTGACGAGCCTAGCATATGCAGATATGGCCTCAGAACACTAAGACCAAAAGATCGAGCGTGAATCATATAGTAGATATGATCAACATAGTGATGTTCACCATTGAAAAATACTCCATCTCCCGTGATGATCGGACATGGTTTAGTTGATATGGATCACGTGATCACTTAGATGATTAGAGGAATGTCTATCTAAGTGGGAGTTCTTTAATAATTTGATTAACTGAACCTTAATTTATCAAGAACTTAGTCCTGATAGTATTTGCATAACTATGTTGTAGATCAATAGCTCGTGTTGTAGCTCCCCGTTTATTTTGATATGTTCCTAGAGAAAAACTAAGTTGAAAGATGTTAGTAGCAATGATGCGGATTGGATCCGTGATCTGAGGATTATCCTCATTGCTGCACAGAAGAATTTTGTCCTTGATGCACCGCTAGTTGACAAACCGATTGCAGGAGCAGATGCATACGTTATGAACGTTTGGTGAGCTCGACATGATGACTACTTGATAGTTTTGTGCACCATGCTTTACGGCTTAGAATCGGGGATTCAAAGACTTTGAATGCCACGGAGCATATGAGATGTTCCAAGAGTTTAAATTAGTATTTCAGACTCATGCCCATGTCAAAAGGTATGAGACCTTTGACAAGTACTTTGCCTACAAGATGGAGGAGAATAGCTCAGCTAGTGAGCATGTGCTCAGAATGTCTGAGTACTACAATCACTTGAATCAAGTGGGAGTTAATCTTCCAGATAAGATAGTGATTGACAGAGTTCTCTAGTCACTATCACCAAGTTACTGGAACTTCGTGATGAACTATAATATGCAAGGGATAACGAAAACGATTCCCAAGCTCTTCGTGATGCTGAAATCGACGAAGGTAGAAATCAAGAAAAGCATCAAGTGTTGATGGTTGACAAGACCACTAGTTTCATGAAAAGGGCAAATGGAAGAAGGGAAACTTCAAGAAGAATGGCAAGAAAATTGCTGCTCAAGTGAAGAAGCCCAAGTCTAGACCTAAGCCCGAGACTAAGTGCTTTTACTGCAAAGGGACTGGTCACTGGAAGCAGAACTGCCCCAAGTATTTGGCGGATAAGAAGGATGACAAAGTGAACAAAGGTATATTTGATATACATGTTATTGATGTGTACTTTACTAGTGTTTATAACAACCCCTCAGTATTTGATACTAGTTCAGTTGCTGAGATTAGTAACTCGAAACTGGAGTTGTAGAATGAATAGAGACTAGTTAAGGATGAAGTGACGATGTGTGTTGGAAGTGGTTCCAAGATTAATATGATCATCATCGCACACTCCCTATACTTTCGGGATTAGTGTTGAACCTAAATAAATTTTATTTGGTGTTTGCGTTAAGCTTGAATATGATTTGATCATGTTTATCGCAATACAATTATTCATTTAAAGTCAGAGAATAATTGTTGTTCTGTTTACATGAATAAAACCTTCAATGGTTTTACACCCAAGGTGAATGGTTTATTGAATCTCGATCGTAGTGATACACATATTCATAATATTGAAGCCAAAAGATGCAAAGTTAATAATGATAGTGCAACTTATTTGTGGCACTGCCATTTAGTTCATATTGGTGTAAAGCGCATGAAGAAAATCCATGCTGATGGGCTTTTGGAATCACTTGATTATGAATCAGTTGATGCTTGCGAACCATGCCTCATGGGCAAGATGACTAAGACTCCGTTCGCCGGAACAATGGAGCGAGCAACAGACTTGTTGGAAATAATACATATTGATGTATGCAGTCCGATGAGTGTTGAGGCTCGTGGCAGGTATCGTTATTTTCTGACCTTCACAGATGATTTGAGTAAGATATGGGTATATCTTCTTGATGAAACATAAATCTGAAACATTTGATAAGTCCAAATAATTTCAGAGTGAAATGGAAAATCATCGTAACAAGAAAATAAAGTATCTACGATCTGATCATGGAGGAGAATATTTGAGTTACGAGTTTGGTCTTCATTTGAAACAATGCGGAATAGTTTCGCAACTCACGCCACCTAGAACACCACAGCGTAATGGTGTGTCCGAACATCGTAACTGTACTATATTAGATATGGTGCAATCTATGATGTCTCTTACCGATTTACCACTATCGTTTTGGGGTTATGCATTAGAGACAACTGCATTCACGTTAAATAGGGCACCATCTAAATCCGTTGAGACGACGCCATATGAACTGTGGTTTGGCAAGAAACCAAAGTTGTCGTTTCTTAAAGTTTGGGGTTGCGATGCTTATGTGAAAAAGTTTCATCTTGATAAGCTCAGACCCAAGTCGGAGAAGTTTGTCTTCATAGGATACCCAAAAAATAACTGTTGGGTACACCTTCTATCACAGATCCGAAGGCAAGATATTTGTTGCTGAGAATGGATCCTTTCTAGAGAAGGAGTTTCTCTCGAAAGAAGTGAGTGGGAGGAAAGTAGAACTTGATGAGGTAATTGTACCTGCTCCCTTATTGGAAAGTAGTTCATCACAAAAACATGTTTCTGTGACTCCTACACCAATTAGTGAGGAAGCTAATGATGATGATCATGTAACTTCAGATCAAGTTATTACCGAACCTCGTAGGTCAACCAGAGTGAGATCCGCACCAGAGTGGTACGGTAATCCTGTTCTGGAGGTCATATTAATTTACCATGACGAACCTACAAACTATGAGGAAGCGATGATGAGCCCAGATTCCGCGAAATGGCTTGAGGCCATGAAATCTGAGATGGGATCCATGTATGAGAACAAAGTGTGGACTTTGGTTGACTTGCCCGATGATCGGAAAGCCATAGAAAATAAATGGATCTTCAAGAGGAAGACGGATGTTGATAGTAGTGTTACTATCTACAAAAATAGACTTGTCGAAAAAGGTTTTGACAAAGTTCAAGGTGTTGACTACGATGAGATTTCCTCACTCGTAGCGATGCTTGAGTCTGTCCGAATCATGTTAGTGATACGTCTTCAACGTATCTATAATTTTTGATTGCTCCATGCTATATTATCTACTATTTTGGACTATATTGGGCTTTATTTTCCACTTTTATATTATTTTTGGGACTAACCTATTAACCGGAGGCCCAGCCCAGAATTGATGTTTTTGCCTATTTCAGTGTTTCGGAGAAACAGAATATCAAACGGAGTCCAAATGGAATGAAACCTTCGGGAACGTGATTTTCTCGTCAGATAAGATCCAGGAGACTTGGACCCTCCGTCAAGAAAGCCACGAGGCGGCCACGAGGGTGGAGGGCGCGCCCCCTGCCTTGTGGGCCCCTCGAAGCTCCACCGACGTACTTCTTCCTCCCATATATATCCACGTATCCCCAAAACATCAGAAGAGGAGCCAAAAACCAAATTCCGCCACCGCAACTTTCTGTATCCACGAGATCCCATCTTGGGGCCTGTTCCGGAGCTCCGCCGGAGGGGGCATCGATCACGGAGGGCTTCTACATCATCATCCAAGACCCTCCGATGAAGTGTGAGCAGTTTACTTCGGACCTACAGGTCCATAGTTAGTAGCTAGATGGCTTCTTCTCTCTTTTTGGATCTCAATACAATGTTCTCCCCCTCTCTTGTGGAGATCTATTCGATGTAATCTTCTTTTTGCGGTGTGTTTGTTGAGATCGATGAATTGTGGGTTTATGATCCAGTCTATCTATGAATAATATTTGAATCTTCTCTGAATTCTTTTATGTAAGATTGGTTATCTTTGCAAGTCTCTTCGAATTATTAGTTTGGTTTGGCCTACTAGATTGGTTGTTCTTGCCATGGGAGAAGTGCTTAGCTTTGGGTTCGATCTTGCGATGTCCTTTCCCAGTGACAGAAGGGGCAGCAAGGCACGTATTGTATCGTTGCCATCGAGGATAACAAGATGTTTTTTTATCATATTGCATGAAACTATCCCTCTACATCATGTCATCTTGCTTAAGGCGTTACTCTGTTTTTAACTTAATACTCTAGATGCATGCTGGATAGCGGTCGATGAGTGGAGTAATAGTAGTAGATGCAGAATCGTTTCGGTCTACTTGTCTCGGACGTGATGCCTATATACATGATCATACCTAGATATTCTCATAACTATGCTCAATTCTGTCAATTGCTCAACAGTAATTTGTTCACCCACCGTGGAATACTTATGCTCTTGAGAGAAGCCACTAGTGAAACCTATGGTCCCCGGGTCTCTTTCTCATCATATCAATCTCCAATACTTTATTATTGCTTTGCTTTTACTTTTTACTTTGCATCTCTATACCAAAAATACCAAAAATATTATTTATCTTCTCTATCAGATCTCACTTTTGTAAGTGACCGTGAAGGGATTGACAACCCCTAAGCGCGTTGGTTGCGTTGAGCTATTGTTTTTGTGTAGGTACGAGGGACTCGAGCGTGGCCTCCTACTGGATTGATACCTTGGTTCTCAAAAACTAAGGGAAATACTTACGCTACTTTGCTGCATCATCCTCTCCTCTTCGGGGAAATCCAACGCAGTGCTCAAGAGGTAGCAGTTAGCAAATTACCACATTTTATGAAATCTAGCAAATGGATGTCAAAACTATATTCCTTAATGGATTTCTTAAAGAAGAGTTGTATATGATGCAACCAGAAGGTTTTGTCGATCCTAAAGGTGCTAACAAAATGTGAAAGCTCCAACGATCCATCTATGGACTGGTGCAAGTGTTGGAAATATGCCCTGGAGGCAATAATAAAAGCATTATTATTATATTTCCTTGTTCATGATAATTGTCTTTTATTCATGCTATAATTGTGTTATCCGGAAATCGTAATACATGTGTGAATAATAGACACCAACATGTCCCTAGTAAGCCTCTAGTTGACTAGCTCGTTGATCAACAGATAGTCATGGTTTCCTGACTATGGACATTAGATGTCATTGATAACGAGATCACATCATTAGGAGAATGATGTGATGGACAAGACCCAATCCTAAACATAGCATAAGATCGTATAGTTCGTTTGCTAGAGTTTTCCAATGTCAAGTATCCTTTCCTTAGACCATGAGATCGTGTAACTCCCGGATACCGTAGGAGTGCTTTGGGTGTACCAAACGTCACAACGTAACTGGGTGACTATAAAGGTATACTACGGGTATCTCCGAAAGTGTCTGTTGGGTTGACACGGATCAAGACTGGGATTTGTCACTCCGTATGACGGAGAGGTATCACTGGGCCCACTCGGTAATGCATCATCATAAAGAGCTCAAAGTGACCAAGTGTCTGGTCACGGGATCATGCATTACGGTACGAGTAAAGTGACTTGCCGGTAACGAGATTGAACGAGGTATTGGGATACCGACGATCGAATCTCGGGCAAGTAACATACCGATTGACAAAGGGAATTGTATACGGGGTTGCTTGAATCCTCGACATCGTGGTTCATCCGATGAGATCATCGAGGAGAATGTGGGAGCCAACATGGGTATCCATATCCCGCTGTTGGTTATTGACCGGAGAGTCGTCTCGGTCATGTCTACATGTCTCCCGAACCCGTAGGGTCTACACACTTAAGGTTTGGTGACGCTAGGGTTGTAGGGATATGTATATGCAGTAACCCGAATGTTGTTCGGAGTCCCGGATGAGATCCCGGACGTCACGAGGAGTTCTGGAATGGTCCGGAGGTAAAGAATTATATATAGGAAGTGCTATTTCGGGCATCAGGACAAGTTTCGGGGTCACCGGTATTGTACCGGGACCACCGGAAGGGTCCCGGGGGTCCACCGGGTGGGGCCACCTGCCCCCGGGGGCCACCTAACCCGAAACTTGTCCCAATGCCCGAAATAGCACTTCCTATATATAATTCTTTACCTCCGGACCATTCCGGAACTCCTCGTGACGTCCGGGATCTCATCCGGGACTCCGAACAACATTTGGGTTACTGCATATACATATCCCTA
Source organism: Triticum urartu (assembly GCF_056163025.1). NCBI lineage: Eukaryota > Viridiplantae > Streptophyta > Magnoliopsida > Poales > Poaceae > Triticum > Triticum urartu. Next base: position 358,999,451 of record NC_141873.1, on the reverse strand, counting down.
CAACCCTAGCGTCACCGAACCTTAAGTGTGTAGACCCTACGGGTTCGGGAGACATGTAGACATGACCGAGATGGCTCTCCGGTCAATAACCAACAGCGGGATCTGGATACCCATGTTGGCTCCCACATGCTCCTCGATGATCTCATCGGATGAACCACGATGTCGAGGATTCAAGCAACCCCGTATACAATTCCCTTTGTCAATCGGTACGTTACTTGCCTGAGATTCGATCGTCGGTATCCCAATACCTCGTTCAATCTCGTTACCGGCAAGTCACTTTACTCGTACCGTAATGCATGATCCCGTGACCAGACACTTGGTCACTTTGAGCTCATTATGATGATGCATTACCAAGTGGGCCCAGAGATACCTCTCCGTCATACGGAGTGACAAATCCCAGTCTTGATCCGTGTCAACCCAACAGACACTTTCGGAGATACCCGTAGTATACCTTTATAGTCACCCAGTTACGTCGTGACGTTTGGTACACCCAAAGCACTCCTACGGTATCCGGGAGTTACACGATCTCATGGTCTAAGGAAAAGATACTTGACATTGGAAAAACTCTAGCAAACAAACTATACGATCTTGTGCTATGTTTAGGATTGGGTCTTGTCCATCACATCATTCTCCTAATGATGTGATCTCGTTATCAATGACATCCAATGTCCATAGTCAGGAAACCATGACTATTTGTTGATCAACGAGCTAGTCAACTAGAGGCTTACTAGGGACATGTTGGTATCTATGTATTCACACATGTATTACGATTTCCGGATAACACAATTATAGCATGAATAAAAGACAATTATCATGAACAAGGAAATATAATAATAATCCTTTTATTATTGCCTCTAGGGCATATTTCCAACAATCTCCCACTTGCACTAGAGTCAATAATCTAGTTACATTGTGATGAATCGAACACCCATGGAATTCTGGTGTTGATCATGTTTTGCTCTAGGGAGAGGTTTAGTCAACGGATCTGCTATATTCAGGTCCGTATGTACTTTACAAATATCTATGTCTCCATCTTGAACATTTTCACGAATGGAGTTGAAGCGACGCTTGATGTGCCTGGTCTTCTTGTGAAACCTGGGCTCCTTGGCAAGTGCAATAGCTCCAGTGTTGTCACAGAAGAGTTTGATCGGCCCCGACGCATTGGGTATGACTCCTAGGTTGGTGATGAACTCCTTCACCCAAATTGCTTCATGCGCTGCCTCCGAGGCTGCCATGTACTCCACTTCACATGTAGATCCCGCCACGACGCTCTGCTTGCAACTGCACCAGCTTACTGCCCCACCATTCAAAATATACACGTATCCGGTTTGTGACTTAGAGTCATCCAGATCTGTGTCGAAGCTAGCATCGACGTAACCCTTTACGACGAGCTCTTCATCACCTCCATAAACGAGAAACATTTCCTTAGTCCTTTTCAGGTACTTCAGGATATTCTTGACTGCTGTCCAGTGTTCCTTGCCGGGATTACTTTGGTACCTACCTACCAAACTTACGGCAAGGTTTACATCAGGTCTGGTACATAGCATGGCATACATAATAGAACCTATGGCTGAGGCATAGGGGATGACACTCATCTCTTCTATATCTTCTGCCGTGGTCGGACATTGAGCTGAGCTCAATTTCACACCTTGCAACACAGGCAAGAACCCCTTCTTAGACTGATCCATATTGAACTTCTTCAATATCTTATCAAGGTATGTGCTTTGTGAAAGACCTATGAGGCGTCTTGATCTATCTCTATAGATCTTGATGCCTAATATATATGCAGCTTCTCCAAGGTCCTTCATTGAAAAACTCTTATTCAAGTAGGCCTTAATGCTGTCCAAAAGCTCTATATCATTTCCCATCAAAAGTATGTCATCTACATATAATATGAGAAATGCTACAGAGCTCCCACTCACTTTCTTGTAAACGCAGGCTTCTCCATAAGTCTGCATAAACCCAAACGCTTTGATCATCTCATCAAAGCGAATGTTCCAACTCCGAGATGCTTGCACCAGCCCATAAATCGAGCGTTGGAGCTTGCACACCTTGTCAGCATTCTTAGGATCGACAAAACCTTCCGGCTGCATCATATACAATTCTTCCTTAAGGAAACAATTAAGGAATGCCGTTTTGACGTCCATTTGCCATATCTCATAATCATAGAATGCGGCAATTGCTAACATGATTCGGACGGACTTCAGCTTCGCTACCGGTGAGAAAGTCTCATCGTAGTCAACCCCTTGAACTTGTCGATAACCCTTAGCGACAAGCCGAGCTTTATAGATGGTCACATTACCATCCGCGTGTGTCTTCTTCTTAAAGATCCATTTATTTTCTATGGCTCGCCGCTCAACGGGTAAGTCAGTCAAAGTCCATACTTCGTTTTCATACATGGATCCTATCTCGGATTTCATGGCTTCCAGCCATTTGTCGGAATCCGGGCCCGCCATCGCTTCTTTATAGTTCAAAGGTTCACCGTTGTCTAACAACATGATTTCCAAGACAGGGTTGCCGTACCACTCTGGTGCGGAATGTGTCCTTGTGGACCTACGAAGTTCAGTAGCAACTTGATCTGAAGTTTCATGATCATCATCATTAACTTCCTCTCTAGTCGGTGCAGGCACCTCAGGAACATTTTCTTGAGTTGCGCCATTTTCCGGTTCAAGAGGTAATACTTCATCAAGTTCTACTTTCCTCCCACTTACTTCTTTCGAGAGAAACTCCTTCTCTAGAAAGGATCCATTCTTGGCAACAAATATCTTGCCTTCGGATCTGAGGTAGAAGGTATACCCAATAGTTTCTTTAGGGTATCCTATGAAGACGCATTTTTCCGACTTGGGTTCGAGCTTTTCAGGTTGAAGTTTCTTGACATAAGCATCGCATCCCCAAACTTTTAGAAACGACAGCTTAGGTTTCTTCCCAAACCATAATTCATACGGTGTCGTCTCAACGGATTTCGACGGAGCCCTATTTGAAGTGAATGCGGCAGTCTCTAAAGCATAGCCCCAAAATGATAGCGGTAAATCGGTAAGAGACATCATAGATCGCACCATATCTAATAGAGTGCAATTACGACGTTCGGACACACCATTACGCTGAGGTGTTCCAGGCGGCGTGAGTTGTGAAACTATTCCACATTTTCTTAAGTGTGTGCCAAATTCGTGACTCAAGTATTCTCCCCACGATCTGATCGCAAGAACTTGATTTTCCTATCACGTTGATTCTCCACCTCACTCTGAAATTCCTTGAACTTTTCAAAGGTCTCAGACTTGTGTTTCATTAAATAGACATACCCATATCTACTCAAGTCATCAGTGAGGGTGAGAACATAACGATAGCCACCGCGAGCCTCAACACTCATTGGACCGCACACATCAGTATGTATGATTTCCAATAAGTTGGTAGCTCGCTCCATTGTTCCTGAGAACGGAGTCTTGGTCATTTTACCCATGAGGCATGGTTCGCACGTGTCAAATGATTCGTAATCAAGAGACTCTAAAAGTCCATCTGCATGGAGCTTCTTCATGCGTTTGACACCTATGTGACCAAGGCGGCAGTGCCACAAGTATGTGGGACTATCATTATCAACCTTACATCTTTTGGTACTCACACTATGAATATGTGTAGCATTACGCTCAAGATTCATTAAGAATAAACCATTCACCATCGGAGCATGACCATAAAACATATCTCTCATATAAATAGAACAACCATTATTCTTGGATTTAAATGAGTAGCCATCTCGTATTAAACGAGATCCTGATACAATGTTCATGCTCAAACTTGGCACTAAATAACAATTATTGAGGTTCAAAACTAATCCCGTAGGTAAATGTAGAGGTAGCGTGCCGACGGCGATCACATCGACCTTGGAACCATTCCCGACGCGCATCGTCACCTCGTCCTTCGCCAGTCTCCGCTTATTCCGCAGCTCCTGCTTTGAGTTACAAATGTGAGCAACTGTACCGGTATCAAATACCTAGGAGCTACTACGAGTACTGGTAAGGTACACATTAATTACATGTATATCACATATACCTTTCGTTTTGCCGGCCTTCTTGTCTGCTAAGTATTTGGGGCAGTTCCGCTTCCAGTGACCACTTTCCTTGCAATAAAAGCACTCAGTCTCGGGCTTGGGTCCATTCTTTGGCTTCTTCCCAGCAGCTTGCTTGCCGGGCGTGGCAACTCCCTTGCCGTCCTTCTTGAAGTTCTTCTTACCCTTGCCTTTCTTGAACTTAGTGGTTTTATTCACCATCAACACTTGATGTTCCTTTTTGACTTCTACCTCTGTTGATTTCAGCATTGCAAATACTTCAGGAATGGTCTTTTCCATCCCCTGCATATTGAAGTTCATCACAAAGCTCTTGTAGCTCGGTGGAAGCGACTGAAGGATTCTGTCAATGACCGCGTCATCCAGGAGATTAACTCCCAGCTGAGTCAAGCGGTTATGTAACCCTGACATAGTGAGTATGTGCTCACTGACAGAACTATTTTCCTCCATCTTACAGCTGAAGAACTTGTCGGAGACTTCATATCTCTCGACCCGGGCATGAGCTTGAAAAACCATTTTCAGCTCTTCGAACATCTCATATGCTCCGTGTCTCTCAAAACGCTTTTGGAGTCCCGGTTCTAAGCTGTAAAGCATGCCGCACTGAACGAGGGAGTAATCATCAGCACGTGTCTGCCAAGCGTTCATAACGTTTTGTTCCACAGGGAGAACAGGTGCGTCACCTAGCGGTGCTTCTAGGACATAATCTTTCTTTGCAGCTATGAGGATGATCCTCAGGTTTCGGACCCAGTCCGTATAATTGCTGCCATCGTCTTTCAGCTTGGTTTTCTCTAGGAACGCGTTGAAGTTGAGGACAACGTTGGCCATTTGATCTACAAGACATGTTGTAAAGATTTTAGACTAAGTTCATGATAATTAAGTTCATCTAATCAAATTATTCAATGAACTCCCACTTAGATAAACATCCCTCCAGTCATCTAAGTATAACATGATCCGAGTTAACTAGGCCGTGTCCGATCATCACGTGAGACGGACTTAGTCAACATCGGTGAACATGTTCATGTTGATCATATCTTCTATACGACTCATGCTCGACCTTTCGGTCTTCTGTGTTCCGAGGCCATGTCTGTACATGCTAGGCTCGTCAAGTCAACCTAAGTGTTTGCATGTGTAAATCTGTCTTACACTCGTTGTATGTGAACGTTGGAATCTATCACACCCGATCATCACGTGGTGCTTCGAAACAACGAACTGTCGCAACGGTGCACAGTTAGGGGGAACACTTTCTTGAAATTATTATGAGGGATCATCTTATTTACTACCGTCGTTCTAAGTAAACAAGATGCAAAAACATGATAAACATCACATGCAATCAAATAATAATAGTGACATGATATGGCCAATACCACATAGCTCCTTTGATCTCCATCTTGGGGCTCCATGATCATCTTGTCACCGGTATGACACCATGATCTCCATCATCATGATCTCCATCATCGTGTCTCCATGAAGTTGCTCGCCAACTATTACTTCTACTACTATGGCTAACACTTTTAGCAATAAAGTAAAGTAATTTACATGGCGTTTCTCAATGACACGCAGGTCATACAAAAAATAAAGACAACTCCTATGGCTCCTGCCAGTTGTCATACTCACCGACATGCAAGTCGTGATTCCTATTACAATAGCATGAACATCTCATACATCACATATATATCATTCATCATTCATCACAACTTTGGCCATATCACATCACAAAACACTTGCTGCAAAAACAAGTTAGACATCCTCTAATTGTTGTTGCAAGTTTTACGTGGCTGCAATAGGGTTCTAGCAAGAACGTTTTCTTACCTACGTTAAATCCACAACATGATTTGTCAACTTCTATTTACCCTTCATAAGGACCCTTTTCATCAAATCCGCTCCAACTAAAGTGGGAGAGACAGACACCCGCCAGCCACCTTATGCAACTAGTGCATGTCAGTCGGTGGAACCGGTCTCACGTAAGCGTATGTGTAAGGTTGGTCCAGGCCGCTTCATCCCACAATACCGTTGAAGCAAAATAAGACTAGTAGCGGCAAGAAAGTTGACAACATCTACGCCCACAACAAATTGTGTTCTACTCGTGCAAAAAGAACTACGCATAGACCTAGCTCATGATGCCACTGTTGGGGAACGTTGCAGAAAACAAAATTTTTCCTATGGTTTCACCAAGATCCATCTATGAGTTCATCTAGCAACGAGTGATCGGATTGCATCTACATACCTTTGTAGATCACGCGCGGAAGTGTTCAAAGAACGGGGATGAGGAAGTCGTACTCGACGTGATCCAAATCACCAGAGATCCTAGCGCCGAACGGACGGCACCTCCGTGTTCAACACACGTACGGTCAGCGTGACGTCTCCTCCTTCTTGATCCAGTAAGGGGGGAGGAGAGGTTGATGAAGATCCAGCAGCACGACGGCGTGGTGGTGGATGCAGCAGTCACCGCAGCAGGGCTTCGCCGTTCTTCCGCGAGAGGGAGAGGTGTAGCAGGGGAGAGGGAGGCGCCAAGAGTCAAGGGTGCGGCTGCCCCTCCCTCCCCCCCTTTATATAGGCTCCCCAAGGGGGGGCGCCGGCCCTAGGAGATGGGATCTCCTAGGGGGGCGGCGGCCAAGGGTGGAGTGGCCCCCAAGGCAAGTGGGGCGCCCCCCACCCTAGGGTTTCCAACCCTAGGCGTAGGGGGTGGGCCAAGGGGGGCACACCAGCCCACTATGGGCTGGTTCCCCTCCCCACTTCAGCCCATGGGGCCCTCCGGGATGGGTGGTCCCACCCGGTGGACCCCCGGGACCCATCCGGTGGTCCCGGTACAATACCGATGACCCCCAAAACTCTCCCGATGGCCGAAATTGCGCTTCCTATATATAATTCTTCACCTCCGGACCATTCCGGAACTCCTCGTGACGTCCGGGATCTCATCCAGGACTCCGAACAACTTTCAGGTTACTGCATATTCATATCTCTATAACCCTAGCGTCACCGAACCTTAAGTGTGTAGACCCTACGGGTTCGAGAGACATGTAGACATGACCGAGATGGATCTCTGGTCAATAACCAACAGCGGGATCTGGATACCCATGTTGGCTCCCACATGCTCCTCGATGATCTCATCGGATGAACCACGATGTCGAGGATTCAAGCAACCCCGTATACAATTCCCTTTGTCAATCGGTACGTTACTTGCCCGAGATTCGATCGTCGGTATCCCAATACCTCGTTCAATCTCGTTACCGGCAAGTCACTTTACTCGTACCGTAATGCATGATCCCGTGACCAGACACTTGGTCACTTTGAGCTCATTATGATGAAGCATTACCGAGTGGGCCCAGAGATACCTCTCCGTCATACGGAGTGACAAATCCCAGTCTTGATCCGTGTCAACCCAACAGACACTTTTGGAGATACCCGTAGTATACCTTTATAGTCACCCAGTTACGTTGTGACGTTTGGTACACCCAAAGCACTCCTACAGTATCCAGGAGTTACACGATCTCATGGTCTAAGGAAAAGATACTTGACATTGGAAAAACTCTAGCAAACGAACTATAGATCTTGTGCTATGTTTAGGATTGGGTCTTGTCCATCACATCATTCTCCTAATGATGTGATCTCGTTATCAATGACATCCAATGTCCATAGTCAGGAAACCATGACTATCTGTTGATCAACGAGCTAGTCAACTAGAGGCTTACTAGGGACATGTTGGTATCTATGTATTCACACATGTATTACGATTTCCGGATAACACAATTATAGCATGAATAAAAGACAATTATCATGAACAAGGAAATATAATAATAATCCTTTTATTATTGCCTCTAGGGCATATTTCCAACAACCTACATCTACCCAAATCGTCAGTGAAGATGAGAAAATAGCGATATCCACCGCACGCTTCAATTCTCATTGGATCACACGCATCAGCATGCATGATTTCCAACAAGTCACTTGCCCGTTTCATTGTACCTGAAAACGGGGTCTTAGTCATCCTGCCCATGAGGCATGGCTCGCATGTGTCAAGTGATTCAAAATCAAGTGACTCCAAACATCCATCGACATGGAGTTTCTTCATGCATCTTACGCCAATATGACCTAAGCGGTAGTGCCACAAGAAAGTGGTACTATCATTATTAACTCTACATCTTTTGGCGTGAACATGTGTATCACCATGACCGAGATTCAATGAACCATTCACATAGGGTGCATGACCATGAAAGGTATTATTCATGTAAACAGAATAACCATTATTCTCTAATTTAAATGAATAACCGTATTGCAATGAACATGATCTAATCATATTCATGCTCAACGTAGACACCTGATAACATTTATCTAGGTTCAATACTAATCCCGAAGGCAGATGGAGCGTGTGATGGTGATCTCATCAACTTTGGAAACACTTCCAACACACATCGTCACCTCGCCCTCAGCCAGTCTCCGTTTAGTCCGTAGCTTTTGCTTCAAGTCACCAATGATAGCAACTGAACTGGTATCCAATACCCAGGTGCTACCAGGAGTACTAGTGAGGTAGACATTAATAACACGTATATACTTTGTTGAAGTTTCCAGCCTTCTTATCTACCATGCATTTGGGGTAATTCTGCTACCAGTGACCGTTCCCCTTACAATAGAAGCACTTAGTCTCGGGTTTGGGTTCAACCTTGGGTTCCTTCACTGGAGCGGCAACTGGTTTGCCATCCATGAAGTTTCCCTTCTAGCCCTTGCCCTTCTTGAAACCAGTGGTCTTGTTAAACCATCAACACTTGATGCTCCTTCTTGATTTCTACCTTTTGCGGTCTTAAGCACCGCGAACAGCTCCGGGATCAACTCCATCCCTTGCATGTCATAATTCATCACGAAGATCTAGTAGCTTAGTGATAGTGTCTAGAGAACTCTATCAATCACTATCTTATCTGGAAGTTTAACTCCCACTTGATTTAAGTGATTGTAGCACCCAGACATTCTGAGCACATGCTCACTAGCCGAGCTATTCTCCTCCATCTTGTTGGCAAAAGAACTTGTCAGAGGTCTCACACCTCTCAACACGGGCATGAGCCTGAAACCCCAATTTCAGCTCTTGGAACATCTCATATGTTCTATGGCGTTCAAAACGTCATTGGAATCCCGATTCTAAGCCGCAAAGTATGGTGCACTAAACTATCAAGTAGTCATCAGGATGTGTCTGTCAGGTGTTCACAACATCCACAGACGACGTTGTAGGGGTTTGCACATCGAGCGGTGCATCAAGGACGTAAGCCTTCTGTGTAGCAGTGAGGACACTCCTCGGACTACGGAGCTAGTCCGCATCATTGCTTACAATATCTTTCAACTTGGTCTTTCTCTAGGAACGTATTGAAACAGGGAGCTACAACGTGAGCTATTCATCTACAACATATTTGCAAAGACAATTTAGACTATGTTCATGATAATCGAGTTCATCTAATCAAATTATTTAATGAACTCCCACTCAGATAGACATCCCTCTAGTCATCTAAGTGAAACATGATCCGAATCGACTAGGCCGTGTCCGATCATCACGTGAGACGGACTAGTCATCAACGGTGAACATCTCATGTTGATCGTATCTTGTATACGACTCATGTTGGACCTTTTGGTCTTCTGTGTTCCGATGCCATGTCTGTACATGCTAGGCTCGTCAAGTCAACCTAAGTGTTTCGCATGTGTCCCGAGGCCATGTCTGTACATGCTAGGCTCGTCAACACCCGTTGTATTCGAACGTTAGAATCTATCACACCCGATCATCACGTGGTGCTTCGAAACAACGAACCTTCGCAACGGTGCACAGTTAGGGGGAACACTTTTCTTGAAATTTTAGTGAGGGATCATCTTATTTAAGCTACCATCGTTCTAAGAAAATAAGATGTAAAACATGATAAACATCACATGCAATCAAATAGTGACATGATATGGCCAATATCATTTTGCTCCTTTTGATCTCCATCTTTGGGGCTCCATGATCATCGTTGTCACCGGCATTACACCATGATCTCCATCATCATGATCTCCATCATCGTGTCTTCTTGAAGTTGTCTCGTCATCTATTACTTCTACTACTATGGCTAACGCTTTAGCAATAAAGTAAAGTAATTACATGACGTTTATGTTGACACGCAGGTCATAGATAAATTATGACAACTCCTATGGCTCCTGCCGGTTGTCATACTCATCGACATGCAAGTCGTGATTCCTATTACAAGAACATGATCAATCTCATACATCACATATATCATTCATCACATCCTTTTGGCCATATCACATCACAAGGCATATGCTGCAAAAACAAGTTAGACGTCCTCTAATTGTTGTTGCAAGTTTTTACGTGGCTGCTATAGGTTTCTAGCAAGAACATTTCTTACCTACGCGAAAACCACAACGTGATATGCCAATTTCTATTTACCCTTCATAAGGACCCTTTTCATCGAATCCGATCCGACTAAAGTGGGAGAGACAGACACCCGCTAGCCACCTTATGCAACTAGTGCATGTCAGTCGGTGGAACCAGTCTCACGTAAGAGTACGTGTAAGGTCGGTCCGGGCCGCTTCATCCCACGATGCCACCGAATCAAGATAAGACTAGTAACAGCAAGTAAATTGACAAAATCGACGCCCACAACTGATTTGTGTTCTACTCGTGCATAGAAACTATGCATAGACCTGGCTCATGATGCCACTGTTGGGGATCGTAGCAGAAATTTAAAATTTTCTACGCATCACCAAGATCAATCTATGGAGTAATCTAGCAACGAGGGGAAGGAGAGTGCATCTACATACCCTTGTAGATCGCTAAGCGGAAGCGTTCAAGTGAACGGGGTTGATGGAGTCGTACTCGTCGTGATCCAAATCACCGATGATCCTAGCGCCGAACGGACGGCACCTCCGCGTTCAACACACGTACGGAACGGAGACGTCTCCCACGCCTTGATCCAGCAAGGAGGAGGGAGAGGTTGAGGTAGAGAGTCCAACAGCAGCACGACGACGTGGTGGTGATGGAGTGACAGTTCTCCGGCAGGGCTTCACCAAGCTCACGCGGAGGAGGAGAGGTATTGGAGGGGAGGGGCTGCGCCAGGTTCAAGGGTGTGGCCGCCCTCCCACCCCTCCACTATTTATAGGTGGGGAGAGAGGGGGCCGGCCCCCTTTAGATCCCATCTAGGGTTGGGGGCGGCGGCCAAAGGTTTCCCCTTTAGTGCCTCCCAAGTCAAGTGGAGGCCCTCCCCTTAGGGTTTCCCCTCTCCCATGCGCATGGGCCTTGGGGGGGCTGGTGCCCTTGGCCCATTAAGGTTAGGGCGCCCCCCTACAGCCCATGCTGCTATATTGGACATGGTGGAACATTTTCCGGACCTCCGGAATCCTCCGGAACCTTCCGGAAGCTTCCCGGTACAATACCGGAAAAAACCGAACTTTTCCCGGAACCGAACAACAACTTTCCATATATAAATCTTTACCTCCGGACCATTCCGGAACTCCTCATGACGTCTGGGATCTCATCCGGGACTCCGAACAACATTCGGTAATCACATACAAGTCTTCCTAATAACCTTAGCGTCATCGAACCTTAAGTGTGTAGACCCTACGGGTTTGGGAACCATGCAGACATGACCGAGACAACTCTCCGGCCAATAACCAACAGCGGGATCTGGATACCCATGTTGGATCCCACATGTTCCACGATGATCTCATCGGATGAACCACGATGTCGAGGATTCAATCAATCCCGTATTCAATTCCCTTTGTCCAGCGGTATTGTACTTGCCCGAGATTCGATCGTCGGTATCCTGATACCTTGTTCAATCTTGTTACCGGCAAGTCTCTTTACTCGTTCCGTAACACATCATCCTGTGATCAACTCCTTGGTCACATTGTGCACATTATGATGATGTCCTACCGAGTGGGCCCAGAGATACCTCTCCGTTTACACGGAGTGACAAATCCCAGTCTCGATTCGTGCCAACCCAACAGACACTTTCGGAGATACCTATAGTGAACCTTCATAGCCACCCAGTTACGTTGTGACGTTTGGCACACCCAAAGCACTCCTACGGTATCCGGGAGTTGCACAATCTCATGGTCTAAGGAAATGATACTTGACTTTAGAAAAGCTTTAGCATACAAACTACACGATCTTTGTGCTAGGCTTAGGATTGGGTCTTGTCCATCACATCATTCTCCTAATGATGTGATCCCGTTATCAACGACATCCAATGTCCATGGTCAGGAAACCGTAACCATCTATTGATCAACGAGCGAGTCAACTAGAGGCTTACTAGGGACTTGGTGTTGTCTATGTATCCACACATGTATCTGAGTTTCCTATCAATACAATTCTAGCATGGATAATAAACGATTATCATGAACAAGGAAATATAATAATAACCAATTTATTATTGCCTCTAGGGCATATTTCCAACAAACGGATGGGTCTTGTCCATCACATCATTCTCCTAATGATGTGATCCCATTATCAAATGACAACTCATGTCCATGGTTAGGAAATCTTAACCATCTTTGATCAATGAGCTAGTCTAGTAGAGGCTCACTAGAGACACGGTGTTTGTTTATGTATTGGCACATGTATCAAGGTTTTCAATCAATACAATTCTAGCATGAATAATAAACCATTATCATGAATAAGGAAATATAAAATAACAACTTTATTATTGCCTCTAGGGCATATGTCCTTCACCTAGTTGGTACTATAGTTTATAAATAAATGAATGATCTCTCAATATGTTGGTTGTTCCTTCTCTACATCTGAGTTACAATGCTTTCTTATGTCGCATTGTGCCGTATATATCAAGTTGGAATAATCACCTTAGATTTTTTTTACCGTCTCATTTAGCACGAAACTTGCCCGAGACCGACTCGAGATCATTACAAGATGAGCACGAGTCATGTTCTACAGCTCGACCTTGAGCTTCACTTAGTTTGAGCTCACTCGAATTTTAATATGAGTTGAGCCGAGCCAACTTCAACCTGCTCAAACTCGACTCGCTTGCAACCCTAGAGGTAAGTGGAGAGATGGAAGAACCACCTCTTATATAGGGTCCCCAAATCCAACCGTTATATCGCAGAAATATGCCCTAGAGGCTATAATATTGTATTATTATATTTCCATATACATAATTAAGTGTTTATATTTCATGTTATAACTGCTATGATCCTAAAATATGTGATTCATTGAAAAACTCATATGCATGTGTGAAATGATAAAACACATAAAAAATGTTCCTAGTCTCTCCTTTAAGACTAGCTCAGGTGTTGTTGGCGATCATGTTTTTGAGATCTTACGATATTGTTAAGTGTAACGGTAGTCCAACATTGAGATAATGACGTTGGAAGAACGGTCATATTGAATAGACCCAAACTTGTTTGTTACGAATTGAGATAATATCATTTGTAATCATTTGTAATAACATGGAGTATTAATGTGTGATTTTGCTCCTTAGACCATGAGAGTATCGTGGTCATTTCTTTCCGTATGGTGGGCTTTGGGGTTGCTCAAACGTCACCTGTGACACGATGATCATAGCGACAACTTACAAGTTTAGCGAAAAGTTTGACAAGTGGACAAATAGCTCGAGAGTGGGGATTTGCTCCTCCGATGATGGAGAGATATTCTTAGGCCCCTCGGTGTGACGACATCAATCATCATATGGCCAAACACATGCGACTTTGTCACGGGGATACCGGAACACAATAACGAGAAAGAAAAATAAAACCGGTAACAAGGATTTTGGTATAGTGAGCATGGTAATGAATCAGGAGGATACCGATGCATCCCAGGTTTTGTGAAGTATTGCGAAGAAAAGGGAACATCACATAATAACCAAAGGTTCACTCGAATATCATTCGTTGATAACCCACAAGTATAGGGGATCAATTGTAGCCTATTTCGATAAGTAAGAGTGTCGAACCCAACGAGGAGCTAAAGGTAGAACAAATATTCCCTCAAGTTCTATCGACCACCGATACAACTCTACGCACGCTTGACGTTCGCTTTACCGGAAACAAGTATGAAACTAGAAGTACTTTGTAGGTGTTTTTTGGTAAGCTTGCAAGAAAGTAAAGAACACGAAAATAAAAGCTAGGGGCTGTTTAGATAAAGACACAACTAAATTAGTTTTAGTAGAGAGCTTTTGTCAACAAGAAGGTTATTTGTCCCTAGGCAATCGATAACTAGACCGGTAATCATTATTGCAATTTTATTTGAGGGAGAGGCATAAGCTAACATACTTTCTCTACTTGGATCATATGCACTTATGATTGGAACTCTAGCAAGCATCCGCAACTACTAAAGATTCATTAAGGTAAAACCCAACCATAGCATTAAAGTATCAAGTCCCCTTTATCCCATACGCAAACAACCTACTTACTCGGGTCTGTGCTTCTGTCACTCACGCCACCCACCATAAGCAAATCATGAACATATTGCAAACCCTACAGCGGGAATCCCTCACGCTTGCGCGACACGGAGAGCACCATAGGATAGCACCAATAATAAAACATACAACTCAAACCAATCTTGATCATCAAATAGCCATTAGGACAAAATAGATCTACTCAAACATCATAGGATAGCCATACATCATTGGGAAATAATATATAGCATTGAGCACCATGTTTAAGTAGAGATTACAGTGGGTAAGAGAGAGGTTATGCCGCTGCATAGAGGGGGGAAGAGTTGGTGATGATGGCGGTGAAGTTGTTGGTGAAGATCGCGGTGACGATGATGGCCCTGGCAGCGCTCCTGCGCCACCGGAAGCAAGGGGGAGAGGGCCCCCCCTTCTTATTCTTCTTCCTTGACCTCCTCCCTAGATGGGAGAAGGGTTTCCCCTCTGGTCCATGGCCTCCATGGCGTGTGATGGGCGAGAGCCCCTCCGAGATTGGATCTGTCTCTCTGTCTCTCTCTGTTTCTGCGTTCTCAGATTCTTCCCTTTCACCGTTTCTTATATTCCCGGAGATCCGTAACTCTGATTGGGCTGAAATTTTAACATGATATTTATCCGAATATTAGCTTTCTTGCGGCGAAAGAAGGGATCCAACCGCCTTATGGGGTGGCCACGAGGGTCAGGGGCACGCCTGACACCTTGGGGCGCGCCCCCTACCTCGTGCCCCCCTCGGGCACCGTCTCGCGATGATTCCACTTCCCAAAATTCATAAATATTCCAAAATAAATCTCTGTAAGTTTTTATTCTGTTTGGACTCTGTTTGGTATGGGTTTTCTGCAAAACAAAAAACATGCAACAAACAGGAACTGTCACTGGGCACTGCATCAATATGTTAGTCCCAAAAATAATATAAAAAGTTGCCAAAACGTATATGAAAGTTGAATAATATTGGCATGGAACAATCAAAAATTATAGATATGATGGAGACGTATCAGCAACCCCAAGCTTAATTCCTGCTCGTCCTCGAGTAGGTAAATGATAAAAAAATAATTTTTGATGTGGAATGCTACCTAGCATAATCTTGATCATATGTCTAATCATGGCATGAATATTAAGACACGAGTGATTCAAAGCAATAATCTATCCTTTGACGTAAAAACAATAATACTTCAAGCATACCAACCAAGCAATTATGTCTTATTGAAATAACATAGCCAAAGAAAGCTCATCCCTACAAAATCATATAGTCTGGCTATGCTCCATCTTCACCACACAAAGCATTCACATCATGCACAACCCCGATGACAAGCCAAGCAATTGTTTCATACTTTTGACATTTCTCAAACCTTTTCAACTTCCACGCAATACATGAGCGTGAGCCATGGACATAGCACTATAGGTGGAATAGAATATGATGGTGGAGAAGACAAAAAGGAGAAGATATTCTCACATCAACTAGGCGTATCAACGAGCTATGGAGATGCCCATTAATAGATATCAATGTGAGGAGTAGGGATTGCCATGCAACGGATGCACTAGAGCTATAAGTATATGAAAGCTCAAAAACTGAAACTAAGTGGGTGTGCATCCAACTTGCTTGCTCATGAAGACCTAGGGCATTTGAGGAAGCCCATCGTTGGAATATACAAGCCAAGTTCTATAATCAAAATTCCCACTAGTATATGAAAGTGATAACTCAAGAGACTCTCTATATGAAGAACATGGTGCTACTTTGAAGCACAAGTGTGGTAAAAGGATAGTAACATTGCCCCTTTTTTTGCGGGCTTCTTTGGCCTCCCCCCTTTTTTTAGGCTTCTTTGGCCTCTCTTTTTTTGGGCAATGCTCTAATAATGATCATCACACTTTTATTTACTTACAACTCAATATTACAACTTGATACTAGAACAAAGATATGACTCTATATGAATGCCTCCGGCAGTGTACCGGGATGTGCAATGATCTAGTGTAGCAATGACATCAAAAAACGGACAAGCCATGAACACATCATGCTAGCTATCTTACGATCATGCAAAGCAATATGACAATGATGCTCAAGTCATGTATATGATGATGATGGAAGTTGCATGGCAATATATCTCGGAATGGCTATGGAAATGCCATAATAGGTAGGTATGGTGGCTGTTTTGAGGAAGGTATATGGTGGGTTTATGGTACCGGCGAAAGTTGCGCGGTACTAGAGAGGCTAGCAATGATGGAAGGGTGAGAGTGCGTATAATCCATGGACTCAACATTAGTCATAAAGAACTCACATACTTATTGCAAAAATCTATTAGTCATCGAAACAAAGTACTACATGCATGCTCCTAGGGGGATAGATTGGTAGGAAAAGACCATCGCTCGTCCCCGATCACCACTCATAAGGAAGACAATCAATAAACACCTCATGCTCTGACTTCGTTACATAACGGTTCACCATACGTGCATGCTACGGGACTTGCAAACCTCAACACAAGTATTTCTCAATTTCACAATTACTCGACTAGCATGACTCTAATATCACCACCTTTATATCGCAAAACTATTGCAAGGAATCAAACATATCATATTCAGTGATCTACAAGTTTATGTAGGATTTTATGACTAACCATGTGAATGACCAGTTCCTGTCATCTCTATAAATAGATATAAGTGAAGCAAGAGAGTTTAATTCTTTCTACAAAAGATATGCCCATGCTCTAACAAATATAAGTGAAGCAAAAGAGCATTCTACAAATGGCGGTTGTCTATGTGAAGAGAAACAGGCAATCCAAACTTCAAATGATATAAGTGAAGCACATGAAGCATTCTATAAAGCCATACTCAAAAGATATAAGTGAAGTGCAATGAGCATTCTATAAATCAACCAAGGACTATCTCATACCAGCATGGTGCATAAAAGGAAAATCAAAACTAAATGCAAAAGACGCTCCAAGATTGCACATATCGCATGAACGAAACGAATCCGAAAACATACCGATACTTGTTGAAGAAAGAGGGGATGCCTTCCCAGCATCCCCAAGCTTAGATGCTTGAGTCTCCTTGAATATTTACTTGGGGTGCCTCGGGCATCCCCAAGCTTGATCTCTTGCCTCTCTTCCTTCTTCTCACATCGAGACCTTCTCGATCATCGAACACTTCATCCACACAAAAATTCAACAGAAAACTCGGTAAGATCCGTTAGTATAATAAAGCAAATCACTACTCTAAGTACTATTGCAAACCAATTCATATTTTGTTTTTGCATTGTGTCTACTGTAATATAACTTTTTCATGGCTTAATCCACTAATATAAATTGATAGTTTCATCAAAACAAGCAAACTATGCATCAAAAACAGAATCTGTCTAAAACAGAACAGTCTGTAATAATTTGAACATTCACCATACTTATGATACTTGAAAAATTCTACAAAAATTAGGAAAGATAAACAATTTGTATAGGAAGACAGTGCAAAAAGAATCAGAAGCATTTGACGTTCCAGCAAAAAATGTAAAATCGCGCACTACAGCCAAAGTTTCTGTCCTGCACCGTACAAACCATCAAGCAAATGTAAACATCCTAAAGGCAAACCTTGGCACATTATTTTTATAATACAATGGAATTGTACAAGGGGATAATTATTTTTTTGAAAGGTTTCTGTAATTAAGATTCACAAAGTTCCCGTGGGCATGAACAAAGTTCAAGGACGTCCCCCACTTTCACAATGCTCGTCTCTTTCACTTTCACTTTTCTTTTAGAAAAAGTTTTGGGTCCCCCCTTTATTTTTGTTGTTTTTAAACTATATGAAAGCACTCAACAGAAATAAATGACTCTCTAAAACTTCCGGGTTGTCTCCCTGGCAGCGCTTTCTTTAAAGCCATTAAGCTAGACATATAGTGCTGAAGTAGTGAATCCACCCGGATCCCAAGGTATATCAAAGCCAATTTTAATTAGCAATGATTTGGCATTTAGTAGTGAGCACAAAGCAATATATATCAAGCAATGGCGAAGTCTAACTCTCTTTCTATGCATAGGCATGTCATAAAAGAACAATTCATGCACACCTAGTAAAGGCCAATGCATAGTATAAACAGTTTCTTGTAATTTTATCGTATTGGAAACATAGAGAGGTGGAGATATAGTTCCTCTCTCATAATAATTGCAAGTAGGAGCAGCAAGCACATGCATATTATATCTATCAAAATCATCATGTGCAACGGTAAAAGGCAACCCATCAATATAATCCTTAATAAGTGCAAACTTCTCCGATATAGTGTAGTTGGGAGAATTCAAAAAGATAATAGGACTATCATGCATGGGTGCAATAGCAACAATTTCATGTTTAACATAAGGAACTATAGCAAGTTCATCTCCATAAGCATAATTCATATTGGCATCTTGGCCACAAGCATAGCAAGCATCATCAAAAAGAGATATTTCAAAAGAATCAACGAGATCATAACAGTCATCATAGCAATCATCCTTTGGTAAGCACGAAGGGAATTTAAACAATGTATGAGTTGAAGAGTTACTCTCATTAGAAGGTGGGCACGGGTAGCTAATCCGCTCTTCCTCCTTTTGTTCTTCGCTCTCCTCATCATCTTTTTCATCCAATGAGCTCACAGTTTCATCAATTTCTTCTTCCATAGACTCCTGCAAAATATTAGTTTCTTCTTGGGCAGCGGAGTACTCCTCAATATATTGTTTGACATAGGCATTAGAAGCATAATTCTCATAACAATATTCAAGTATAGCAAAATTTTCAGATTTGTGAAAAGTAGCATCATACTTTTCAATCAAAGAAGCAATTTCAAAAGCACCCTTAAAAGCAACAAATTCTTCAATTTGTTGAACATCATAGTAACTATAAGCACCTTTAGCATACGAAGATACGATTCCATTATCACTAAACTCACATTGGTAGGGAAGGTGTTTCTTAGGGTTTTCAGAGCAACAAGTAAAATCATAAATTTCACATAAATTCCAAGCATAGCATTGCAAACGACGAATTTGACCCAATAGAATTTTCCCTTTTTCAGATATACGGTGTCGCACATAACAAGCATGCTCATCTAAAGATTTGCCCTCAACTAAGCTAGTTGGCGTTTCGGCACGTGCACAAAGGGATCGAAGATGATCCAAGTAAAAAGCTTCAGCAGTGTGATAGATTTTAAGTGGTTCTTCAACCATTGGTTCAGTAGGTACAACTAATTTTTTTTTGTATTTTGCGTTTCCTACCCATAACTAAAGATAGAAAACAACTAAGAACAGTAAATAAAAATTACTTAGTGATAAAGCAAACAAGCACACACGAGAATATTCACCCCACGCTATTGCTCCCCGGCAACGGCGCCAGAAAAAGGTCTTGATAACCCACAAGTATAGGGGATCAATTGTAGCCTCTTTCAATAAGTAAGAGTGTCGAACCCGAGGAGCTAAAGGTAGAATAAATATTCCCTCAAGTTCTATCGACCACCGATACAACTCTACGCACGCTTGACGTTCGCTTTACCGGAAACAAGTATGAAACTAGAAGTACTTTGTAGGTGTTTTTGGGTAAGCTTGCAAGAAAGTAAAGAACACGAAAATAAAAGCTAGGGGCTGTTAGATAAAGACACAACTAAATTAGTTTTAGTAGAGAGCTTTTGTCAACAAGAAGGTTATTTGTCCCTAGGCAATCGATAACTAGACCGGTAATCATTATTGAAATTTTATTTGAGGGAGAGGCATAAGCTAACATACTTTCTCTACTTGGATCATATGCACTTATGATTGGAACTCTAGCAAGCATCCGCAACTACTAAAGATTCATTAAGGTAAAACCCAACCATAGCATTAAAGTATCAAGTCCCCTTTATCTCATACGCAAACAACCTACTTACTCGGGTCTGTGCTTCTGTCACTCACGCCAC
The DNA here is from genome assembly GCF_056163025.1 of Triticum urartu. NCBI lineage: Eukaryota > Viridiplantae > Streptophyta > Magnoliopsida > Poales > Poaceae > Triticum > Triticum urartu. The sequence continues at coordinate 358,979,101 of NC_141873.1, read as the reverse complement.
CCACCATAAGCAAATCATGAACATATTGCAAACCCTACAGCGGGAATCCCTCACGCTTGCGCGACATGGAGAGCACCATAGGACAACACCAATAATAAAACATACAACTCAAACCAATCTTGATCATCAAATAGCCATTAGGACAAAACAGATCTACTCAAACATCATAGGATAGCTATACATCATTGGGAAATAATATATAGCGTTGAGCACCATGTTTAAGTAGAGATTACAGCGGGTAAGAGAGAGGTTATGCCGCTGCATAGAGGGGGGAAGAGTTGGTGATGATGGCGGTGAAGTTGTTGGTGAAGATCGCGGTGACAATGATGGCCCTGGCAGCGCTCCGGTGCCACCGGAAGCAAGGGGGAGAGGGCCCCCCTTCTTCTTCTTCTTCTTCTTCCTTGACCTCCTCCCTAGATGGGAGAAGGGTTTCCCCTCTGGTCCATGGCCTCCATGGCGTGGGAGGGGCGAGAGCCCCTCCGAGATTGGATCTGTCTCTCTGTCTCTCTCTGTTTCTGCGTTCTCAGATTCTTCCCTTTCACCGTTTGTTATATTCCTGGAGATCCGTAACTCCGATTGGGCTGAAATTCTAACACAATCTCTATCCGGATATTAGCTTTCTTGCGGCGAAAGAAGGGCTCCAACCGCCTTACGGGATGGCCACGAGGGTCAGGGGCGCGCCCCCTACCTCGTGCCCCCCTCGGGCACCGTCTCGCGATGATTCCACTTCCCAAAATTCATAAATATTCCAAAATAAATCTCCATCAGTTTTTATTCCGTTTGGAATCCGTTTGGTATGGGTTTTCTGCGAAACAAAAAACATGCAACAAACAGGAACTGTCACTGGGCACTGCATCAATATGTTAGTCCCAAAAATAATATAAAAAGTTGCCAAAAAGTATATGAAAGTTGAATAATATTGGCATGGAACAATAAAAAATTATAGATACGACGGAGACGTATCATTCGTGTACTTACAGGGACCAATATGGACGTCCATGGTCCCGCTGTCGGTCATTGAACGAATGGTTTTGTTCATGTCTGTGAGTTATCGAACCTACAGGGTCACAAGCTTAAGGAGTCATGAGAGTACATTTGTGCAATTATTTCATGAATATTCAGAATAGTTCTGAAAGGATCCGTAAGCGTTTCGGAGTCATCGGAAGGGTTTCGGTGAGTACCGGGTTATACTGGGTATTACCGATATATAGATGAAGGAAATATGCCCTAGAGGCAATAATAAAAGTTGTTATTTATATTTCCTTATATCATGATAAATGTTTATTATTCATGCTAGAATTGTATTAAACTGAAAACTTGATACATGTGTGAATACATAGACAAACAGAGTGTCCCTAGTATGCCTCTACTTGACTAGCTCGTCAATCAAAGATGGTTAAGTTTCCTAGCCATAGACATGTGTTGTCATTTGATGAACGAGATCACATCATTAGAGAATGATGTGATGGACAAGACCCATCCGTTAGCTTAACACTATGATCGTTTAGTTTGTTGCTATTGCTTTCTTCATGACTTATACATGTTCCTATGACTATGAGATTATGCAACTCCCGAATACTGGAGGAACACTTAGTGTGCTATCAAACGTCACAACGTAACTGGATGATTATAAAGATGCTCTACAAGTGTCTCCGATGGTGTTTGTTGAGTTGGCATAGATTGAGATTAGGATTTGTCACTCTGATTGCCGGAGAGGTATCTCTGGGCCCTCTCGGTAATGCTCATCACTATAAGCCTTGCAAGCAATATGACTAGAGAGTTAGTTACGGGATGATGCATTACGAAACAATTAAAGAGACTTGCCGGTAACGAGATTGAACTAGGTATGAAGATACCAACGATCAAATCTCGGGCAAGTAACATACCGATGACAAAGGGAACAAACGTATGTTGTTATGCGATTTGACCAATAAAGATCTTCGTAGAATATGTAGGAACCAATATGAGCATCTAGGTTCCGCTATTGGTTATTGACCGGAGATGAGTCTCGGTCATGTCTACATAGTTCTCGAACCCGTAGGGTCCGCATGTTTAACGTTCAATGATGATATGTATTATGAGTTCTATGATTTGATGTACCAAAGATAGTTCGGAGTATCGGATGTGATCACGGACATGACGAGGAGTCTTGAAATGGTCGATACATAAAGATTGATACATTGGAAGGCTATGTTTGCACACCGGAAAGGTTTCAGATAGATTCGGGCATTTTTCGGAGTACCGGGGGGTTACCGGAACCCCCCGGGAGTTAATGGGCCTTAATGGGCCATGGTGGGAGAGAGGAAGAGGCGGCCAAGTGGGAGGCGCGCGCCCCCCAAGCCCAATCCGAATTGGGAAGGGGGTCGGCCCCTTTCCTTCTTTCGCTCTCCCTCTTCCTTCTTCTCCTACTCCAACTAGGGAAGGGGGGAAACCTACTCCTACTAGGAGTAGGAATCCCCCCTTGGGGCGTGCCATAGAGGGTTGACCCTCCCCTCCTCCAGTCCTTTATATACGGGGGAGGGGGCACCCCATAGACACACAAGTTGATCTCTTAGCCGTGTGCGGTGCCCCCCTCCACAGATTTCCACCTCGGTCATATTGCCGTAGTGCTTAGGCGAAGCCATGCGTCGGTAACTTCATCATCACCGTCAACACGCCGTCGTGCTGATGAAACTCTCCCTCAGCCTCAGCTAGATCTAGAGTTCGACGGACATCACTGAGCTGAACGTGTGCAGATCACGGAGGTGCCGTGCATTCGGTACTTGATCGGTTGGATCACGAAGACGTTCAACTACATCAACCGCGTTACTTAACACTTCCGCTTTCGGTCTAAGAGGGTATGTAGACACACTCTCCCCTCTCGTTGCTATGCATCCCTAGATAGATCTTGCGTGATCGTAGGAATTTTTTTGAAATACTGCGTTCCCCAACAGTGGCATCCGAGTCAGGTCTATGCGTAGATGTTATATGCACGAGTAGAACACAAAGGAGTTGTGGGCGTGGGTATATACATATTGCTTGCCGTCACTAGTTGTTTCTTGATTCGGCGGTTTTGTTGGATGAAGCGGCCCAAACCGACATTACATGACTGCGTTCATGAGACTGGTTCTACCGACGTGCTTTTCACACAGTTGGCTAGTGGGTGTCAGTTTCTCCAACTTTAGTTGAATCGGATTCAATGAACAGGGTTCTTTCTGAAGATTAAAAAGCAATCACTATACCGCGTTGTGGTTTTTGATGCATAGGTAAGAACGGTTCTTGCTAAGCCACGTAAAACTTGCAATAACAAAGTAGAGGACATCTAACTTATTTTTGCAGGGCATGTTGTGATGTGATATGGTCAAGATGTGATTATATAAATTGTTGTATGAGATGATCATGTTTTGTTACACAGTTATCGGCAACTGGCAAGACCCATATGGTTGTCGCTTTATTGCATGAAATGCATTCGCCATGTAATTGCTTTACTTTATCACTAAGCGGTAGCGATAGTCGTAGAAGCAATAGTTGGCGAGATGACAATGATGCTTCGATGAAGATCAAGGTGTCAACACTACAAAAACAAGACACTTCCGTGATGATACGTGTTTGTCACAGTAGGTCACGTTTTCTGTCATGCATGTACATCCATGACGATTTTATGACAGAATCAAGATAGTCATACCTGTGCTGTCGTAGAAGTGTTCCATGACATTACGAAAATTATCATCACGGAAGTGTCCACTTCCATGATGATAAAACGCGCGTCATAGAAGTGCTTTCGTCAAGGGTGACCAACACATGGCATCGACCGTAACGGCTCACCGTTAAGCTATCGGGTCTGGTTTTGGATCCGATAACCCGTTAACAGACCGGACTAATGGGGATTTTCCACGTGTAAAATTCTCATTGGCCGGAGGAAACACATGTTGGCTCACCGCTGGGACAGATGTCATCCACTCATTAGACAGGAGGCGCCTATGGTACGTCGACATGTGGCACGGCCCAACAGAGGCCCATTCCTGTGAAAAGGCCGGGCCTGTCAAAATAAGTGGGCTGGTCCATTAGCGGCCTACTTGAGTTAGGCCCATTTACAAGTACGGCCCATACAAGTTACATAGAATCAGCCCATCAAAGGCCCATTCTAGATTCAACAATTTCCAGCCCATCGTCAGTTTAAGCCCGTTAACGGCCCGCTACGTTTTTGGGCCCAATTGCGGCCTGAGCTTATTTCGGCCTGTTAGCAGCCCATCGTCAGTTCCAGCCCATTAACGGCCCGGAACGTCTTTTGGCCTTTTCTCGGCCCATTCTGCAGTTGGGCCAATTCTAGCCCACTGTGACTTTAGGCCTGTCCTCGGCCCATTCGGTAAATGGGCCAACTCTTAGCCCATTTTGTCTCTCGGCATGTTAAGGGCCCGCACAACAGTTGGGCCTTTGACTTTAGGTCCATTAGGGCCCATGTTCCGTAGGGCATCATTTCAGCCCAACGCGACTTTCGTCCTGTTAAAAGCCTAGTTTGCAAATTGGGCCTCCTCTGGCCCATAATACTTTCGGCCTCTTACTGGCCCGTAAAGTAAAAGGACTGAGACAAAAATGACATTTATTTGGGCCTACTAAATGCCCACAGGCCATTTCCATTTATACGGCCCTATCGAGCTTTAGGCCTGTTGACGACCTGCTAAGAGCCGTTGTTACGGTGGGCCCATTTGGGATGCACTTAATATTATTTTGACCATGCCAATTAAGACCCGCTTTGACTGCACATATTTGTTCATTTGTATGGCGTCCAGGAAATGTTTGGGCGTGTTGGCCCCCGTTTCAACAATATATCATATTCAAGAATTATCCTACTCTATACTATCGCCTCTAAAAACATACACTATACAATAAAAAGCATAGAAACGTAGAATAATCCTACACTATGCAATAAAGAAATTACAGTGGAATATACCCACTGGGCATTATAGTTCGGCACCAGTGATTATAAAGCGTACAAAAACATCAAATTACATACACTGGACAAATAAAGCTCATACATCATGGACACGCATCAACAAAACTTACCATTTGAACTATAATCTCTTCGGAAAAAAGGATTGGCCGGATTCATATAGCACAAAATTCAGTCTGCAAAATCTCCAATTCCTTCGTGGTTACCTCAGTGTCTTGTTTCATTTTTTGACTCCTGCATCTAATACCTACATGTCCAGGCTCAACTTGTTGACTGTACATTGAGAATCATGTACACATTGTCTTGCCACCTCTAGTTGATGCTCGAGAACATCAACACATTCCAATTCTAATCCATAATCATTTGGTAACGGCCATGCCGCACTGCTCGCAGATATTTGTGTTGATGTCACTTCATCCTGAAATGTTTCTGTAAGTACACATGACTAGGGCAAAAATATAGTTACAACAGTGAAGCGAGCAAGACAGACTATTTTGTACATGGCAAAACAGGACTAACAATAATTTTACACGTCATGAAGCATAAGCAGGTGATATTTTAAAAATTATAAAAAAGGTAGTCTGTGCAGCCTACATACAGAAATCTCTCTTAGCTCACCAGAGGAGCACGATGTTGGGGCCCAATCCAAAACACAGACAAGTTACAAATTTAGACAACACGTTGCGTATAAGTAAGCAAGCAGTTGGCCATTCTGTAGCTCAATTAAAGTCTTAGGGAGAATAATGAACAGCAGAGGGATTCATACAAACCTACTACAACAAGCAAAACTATGCAATCATTAGCCTAGTATAAACTAGATTGTGAGCCTCATGCAATAATAGTTGGTTAATAGACTTCAAAGCTTCAGGCACACTTCGCCAGAGTAATTAAATGGTAAGGCCTTTAATTATGTCAACTAATAGTTATACAAGTACCCAACATCAGGCATCATTGTTTGGGCATCTCATTAACTGAGGACAAATAAAGCAATTGAAAATAGCAAATTAACTATGCCTGAAACAAACAAGGAATTGAACTGTTGAGTTGGATACAATGACTTACCTTAACTGGTTGAACAGGCTCAGCGCAGCCCTACTTCTCTTGCAAGGCTCCTTCCTGACATCTTGTACTTGGAAATCCTCAATCTTATCTTCATTGCACCCCCTCTGCAAGGTGACACAAACTAGTTACTCGGCTCCTTGGAAGATAAATATGCATACTTTCCAGTCCGTGAACAACACAAAAGGATGAGATTATAACAAAACAATACCACATAATGAAACATGCCACATCTCTTGCACTTGCACATAATGAAATGAGCATTTACTATGTCTGCACTATGTAAAAACTAGGCATACCTTCGAACTGGATCTCCAGGTACTCTTGGAGAGCCTACTTTAGTGTACAGCCAAACCTTTATGTCACCTATGAGTTAGACAAGGCCCCACTATAGCAGCCCTTAGTGTTTAAATCGTTGACAAGTTCTGTTAGAGTGTTAGGTCAAGACCATCAAGTAATCAAAGCAAACAGTCCTAGTATGGATGGCTGATGCAAACAACAATTGAACAAATGTGTGAGCAAATCTTACATATCAAGAAAAGAAGCAAAGAAGGAGGCTTAAAGACCATCACTTGACTGACTAGATTTAAGGGGCATTTAAACATCATGTGCAACGTATGAACTAACATAAACATTGCATATTCCAGATTCTACAATGTAATGCACATGTATTAGGTTATGTCATGTATGATGATGCCTAGATCTACACTATAGCAGGCAGGAGTGATTCATCATTGCACGCACAATTGAATTGCAGGTTAAGGGCCAGTTCGATTCCGCCTTTTCAGGGCTTATTATCAAAATAAGCCATAAAATATGTAAAGAAGTCATTTTGAGTTATGGACTTGGGCTTAACTTATTTCTCTTTGGAGGGGGGTGTTTCGGGTAGAAGCTCAAAAAAATTGAAGGGAAGGGGAATAGTGAAATGACTCTATTGTCTGCCTATATTACACTCAAAATGCAATTGCTCACGCCTGCGTCACACCTGACCCTCAAGTAAAAACAAACACACAAGCGTTCATTGCCCTGCCCGCTTGCATCTCCTCTCCCCTTTCCCTCTACCTCGATCCCCTGCCTGCAGCCCTAGGGTTCCTCCATCGAGCCGTCGCCTCTGGTCCCATCTGGCCTGGTCCTCGACGATGCTCTATCCAGCTAGGCTACATGGCCGACAAGTAGGGGAAAGTCTCCCTGGCTGCTCCTCCCTCTGGCGCCGCCCCTCATTCTCATGGTCTCCAACAGCTGCTCCACTATGGTCCGTCCAACGCACTACTCCGGCGGGCACCGCACAACTATGGCTGATACCACACTATAGCAGAAGGCACCTTATTCCCTCTCCCCTCCTCCCAGACCGTGGCCTTGTGGTGCTGTTGAAGGATGAGCTCATCCAACAAGGTGAGGATCTCCTCTGATTTTTTGCCAAATTTTCATTCTAATCCACTATACGATGAATTTCTATGAGATGCTTCTGCTGCTGCTATATGATGCATTGCTATGAGCTGCTCCTACTGCTGCTATATGATGCATTGCTATGAGCTGCTGCTGCTATATGATGAATTGCTATGAGCTGCTGCTGCTCTATGATGAGTTGCTATAAGCTGCTCCTGCAGCTGCTGTATAATGAATTGCTATGAGCTGCTCCTGCTACTGCTATATGATGAATTGCTATGAGCTACTCCTGCTGCTGCTATATGATGAATTGCTATGAGCTGCTGCTGGTATATGATGAATTGCACACTGCTGCTGCTGTTGTATGATGAGTTGCTATGAGTTGTTGCTGCTGCTATATGATGCTTTCAAGTGCTGCTGCTATATGACAATAACCAACCACTTGGAGCATCGAATTTCAATAAATAATTGTTCTTCATTTAAATGTGGGTCATGCGTTCTTTGTTTAAATTAGGCAATGGGGTCTCTATGGAAGACATTGACCAAAGTAGATTGTGCCAAGTAGATGGGATCTTTGTATTTGCATTTTGAACAAATAGTGATGGTTTGTTTTCCTATCATATTAATTACTGCACTGGGTTCAATTTGTGATGCTTGCAAGTCAAATTATTTTTTATATGGGCAGCAAAATGAAAAAAATATAATGCAATCTAGACTTTTCACTGATCATACCAAAGATAAGCTAAAAAGGAAGGCAATGAAAAGAACTGGTTGGCTTATTACCTGGAGCTTATATTCACAAGTGCTTGTTTTCTTAGGATAACTCGTAATAACTGTCCCTAAGAAACTTGGCCAATAGAACTGACATACAAATAACATGTCACGACGATTGCAATGGAGGAGTGACCTACCATAGCACACTGTATAGGCTCACCGCTGCCTCTCCTTTTTTTGCGATGTTCCATGAAATTGCCACATACATCTTGTACTTTTTCATTGTGTAACCCTATCTGCAAGTTGACACGGCTAATTTCAGACATCTCTACATGATAATACATTGCATATCCCTTGTGCATATTTAAATCACCTATTAATGATTGTGTGCGTAGCATAAACTAGCCATGACTCTGTGTGCTGGACTAGCAAGCACTCTAAGGGAGCCTAATGTAGTGCACTGGAATTCCTACGTGCCACCTACGATTTTGTGTAATGTACTGCCTCTGTTCCTAGATACATGTCTTTGTAGAGATTCCAGTATGGACCACATACAGATGTATATAGATGCATTTTTGAGTGTAGATTCACTCATTTTGCTCCATATGTAGCCTATAGTGGGATCTCTAGAAATACTTATATTTAGGAACGGAGGTACGAGGTAGTATCATGTATGACATCTACATATCTAATTTAGCAGCCAGTAGTAGAAATCATTGTCTGCACAAAGGGATTACTGGTCGAAAGTCCTAGCAAAGCACGCTGGCAGGCACACAACAATACAAGAGAGAGAGACGCACTTACAAGATCATAGCAATGCCTTAGTCCAGGATCTTGGTTGGCCAAGCTGTTAGCTCCAGAAGAAACATCGTCATTGTAGTTTTTCCCTGCTACATAAAGGTAACAGTGACCTGTTAGTATATTTGAAGTACATCGGGCAGGTGATGCTGGACGGGTTTAAAGGTGACAAGTACCTAGGCCGTGGCGCGTGGTTGGCATCTTACCAGACGGTGGGAATCATGTTAGAAATGTCAAGGGTGATGACGCTGCGCTGGCTGTCGGGGTCCGGTAAGGAGATCTAGAACCATCGAGTAGGGTGTTTGTGGAGCAGCTCCGGTAGGGTGGACTATGGTGTGGGCGAAGCGGATCTGTGGCCATGGACGAGGGTGTCGGTGAAGCTGCTCCGGTGGTTGGGTTAAGGATGGTGTCGACGATGCAGATCTGCGGCCATGGACGGGGCGTCAGAAGCTACTTCGGTAGGTTGGATGAGGGTGCGACGAAGCGGATCTATGGCTGTGGACTTGTGAGTTGGCAAAGCGGCCCCGGTAGGGTTGAGAATGGTATAGGCGAAGCTACTTCAGTAGGGTTGACGATGGTGTCGGTGAAGCGGCTCCGGTAGGGTTGAGGAAGGTGTCGACGAAGAGGATTAGAGGCCGTCGGTGGGGCGGCTCCGGGGGGGGGGGGTGGACGAAGCGTCTTCAGTGGGGAGTACGAATGAGCCGCTGCAGATGCGCTGTGGTTGACGAGAGTACCGATGAAGCAGATCCGGCGCCGTGGACAAGGCCGGCACTGAATGGGGTGTGGTACAGTGGTGGATGAGCAGTCTACTTGTTTCTAGTGGAGGTGGGAGGGGTAGATGTGGCCGCTCAAGTAGATCCAGCGAGGTGGACGCCGCCGGCAGTGAATGGGCTCTGGCATGCCACTGGATGAGGAGTCTAGGGTTTCGAGAGGGGAGGGGTGGAAAGGCCGATGAAGTATGGACGGCGTGATGTAAGATGCTCTGGTGCTGTGGAGTTAGTCGTTTTTGTGGGAGGGGGAGAGGAAATGGGGGTGCCGTGTGGTGGGGGGAACCGGAAGTTACCAAAGCAGCCCTGAACTATTATGTAGATGAGGGCTGTATTTTTACTGTTGTTCTCCGTACACCAAGGACAAAAGGGGAATTTCGCATGCTAAAGACCAGGTGGCGGAAATTTTAGAAGGAGGTAGGAGATTTTGCCGCCCGCGGTATCGTTCGTATCCAGTTTCAACTAATTTTGGCCCGTGCTAGCGGGAAGGTCATGCGAGACTGTGTACACGGGACACGCATCAGCAGTTAATAACTGGTGTGAAGTCCACCCCAGAAAAAAGACAATAACTCAGGATGATGCGCCGATAACTTGGACGTTCACACAGGCGCGACCAATCGTACGGGTGTAGAGGCGCGTTCACAAAAAAGGGATCAAATGCTCAGCCTATGTATTTCTCGTGTAAATAGATAATTTAGTGCCATTGGTTATTTACTTTAAACATAATGCATTGACGTGTTAGTGTAGAGGCGCACAAAAAGAAATGGATATTGTAGTCCCACAAAAGAAATGGATATTGTAGTCCGCTACTTAAAAGTGTTACCTCATATGATTACATAGCCTCCATTTCATAAATTGCGTACCCGTTGAATTCATATATTAATATTACATATATTACTTCATAATAGAACCTTAAATCATCCAAGACTAATGAATTTGAATGCACGAGTAACAATGGTGCATGTACATGATAGCTACATTGGTTGTTTGAAGAAACATCACTATAACTTTGGCATGCACAATTGAAAAGGTTTATTTAGATAGAAAAAATGTGATATGTGAGTGTCCAATCTTTATAGCGTTGAATCGATATTGTACGTTTGGCCATGATGCGAAGTAGATATTGATTATGTTCAGGCTATGCACGTCCACGATCGCTAGATAGTGATACGTGAATGAATTGTGCAATCTCTCTCACACGCATACATATCTCATTTCCCTGTGGGCATCGGAATCACACACGTGCACTTCATGTATTTCTGTCCCTCCGTCAAGGTTAGAATTCGTCTTTCTACCCCATCCTACAAGTCTCTCACACAGAAACACACACGCTCTCTCTGTTGAACATGCCCACCCCTTTAATTCCGCCCACCCACAACCACTAATGTCTCAAAGGATAATTATGTCTCTCACACATATGCCTAAGGTTAACTCAAGTTCCGGAACCATATGAATACATACAATGGGATTCCAGCAGAGCACCTTTTGTTTTGAGATCTCGCTCTCTCTCTCACACACGCATACACACACGCATAAACATTGTTTATCGGTTCATTTTTTCGGCACTTGCATGCACACCGTTTGTTTATCTCCGTGATGCTTTAAGTATGCCTCGCACACATCCTATCTACCTATCCCTTAATATAGATATGGGTCACACAAACTCCTTCTCCCTACTAGCAAGATGCCCATGCGTTGCATGGAACATCAGGATGCATTTGTATGATTAGTTTATCTTGTGGGAGAAAAAGATGAACGAGGGAATGCCTTATTTGCAAATGTGGAGAGGGGTGTGGGTATCTTTTTGCAAAATTGCCATAGTTTCCTTCCTATCCGTCAGATATAAATCGGATGGCCTATATTGCAGGATGGCAGGAACACCATCATCACCAACTCTGTTTTTATAAGAGTAGAGATATGTAAGTGTCACTGCCCCCACCCACCCCCCACACACTTCCCGACACCGAAGGAGTAGGGTGACACCTCAATATTGATACCAATCTATTGACTGGCTTCTCTTTCAAACACACACACACACACACACACACAACCCGACACTGAAGGAGTAGGGTGGCACCTCGATCTTGATAGTAATCTATATACTCCTCTTTCAAACACACACAGATACACACACACACACACTCGCTAGTTGTGCCTCTGTGCCTACTGCACACACTCTCGATACATCTTTCTCTCCCTCCCCTTCCCCACCCCAACCCCAGCAATGATAGCAGAAGGGTGACAACTCGATCGGATCTTAATCTGTCAATCGTTTCTCTCTCAAACATTGTGTCTTTGTGCTTCGCTCAAACATGCGAGGTACGTCTTTTTCTTTGTAGCCCCCTCGATATGTAGACTTCTCGCGCGCGCACAGCTCTAGTGACGATGACGCTGAACCCAATGTGCCTTGTTTTCACCGGCCTCATGTGATAGTTTTCACCCTGTTTTCTATAATTAACAAGACAACCTTTTCTTTGTTACTACTAGTGAATCTGAAATCATTCGGGGCAGACATATAATATATCACTTCAACCCAATTATAGCAGTAACTTTTTAAAAGAAACTAGCTAGATGCCCGTCCGTTGCATGGAACATCAAGATGCATTTGTATGAGTAGTTTATCTTGTGAGAGACTAGCAAGATGCCCATGCGTTGCACGGAACATCAAGATGCATTTATATGAGTAGTTTATCTTGTGAGAGAAAAGGATGGACGAGGGAAGGCCTTATTTGCAAATGTGGAGAGGTGTGTGGGTATCTTTTTGCAAAATTGCCATAGTTTCCTTCCTATCCATCAGATATAAATCGGACGGCCTATATTGCAGGATGGCAGGCACACCATCATCACCAACTACGTTTTTATAAGAGTGTAGATGTTACTCCCACTGTGGGTAGTCTCAGTGTGTGCTTCTCGTCGTTCTGCGAGTTGACGGGACACATCAAAGTTAATATGTAGTAGTATTTAGTACTATATCCAAAAAGGGCCGACCATGTCCATGGCTACCATCCCGTGCTCGGTCATTGAGTATGAGCACTATTCACGTGCCATCGAGGAGGAAAATTATTGCGTAGCACTAGGTGCCATCTTAGTGCACGACTCACTTACGCACTGCTTATCTCCATTTTCTTGCATGACACGTGCACCTTGATGCTAGATGTCCCCCGTGTTGGCAAAAGGATGAACAAAGTGCGGCAGGCTGGTGTTTTCGCCGTCTATTGAGGTCGGTTAACTCATCACATGTAACCGACTCTTGCGTGGGATAGTTTTTTTTGGTGGGTTTGGGGCAACTTGCTCCAATTTAACCCTCATGTTGGATACTTTAGGGCTATTTGAGCCCCAACTAGCTCAAACTAACTCCAACCCATGGATCCAAACAGGGCCAAAGTTAGTATCAGAAAACGCATTAAGCCCTATATACATGGACAGACGGAGTACATGATACTAGCAAATGTTCACCATTAGTAGTAGTTCATTGGTTGGTTTTGATTTTTTGATTCAGTTGTTGTGCTGCTACCGTCCAATATTCGCGTGTGGTTGTTTCTAGAATAAAAAAGGAGGTACCCCTACTCATGTTACTCCCACTATGCCTAGCCTAAGGTTAGTAGGTGACCTTGCGGTTGGCTCTTCGCCTCTTCTGGAAGTCGAACAATAATGATGGTACTACAGTAGTACTTCTAGCAATCTGACACCAAATGAACCGCTGCACGCCCACTGCTTGTAAGCAAAAGTTTCTCCTCGTGCTGCGAGCACCACGCATGCGTTGGCGAGGGAGAAGGAGTAGTAAGCAAGCTTCTCGTGATTCTGCGAGTTGACGGGACACATCAAAGTTATTTAGTACGTACTCTCTCCAAAAAAGGGTTGGCCATGTCATGGCCACCCCCCATCCCGTGCTCCTACATTGAGTATGTGCACTATTCACGTGCCATCGAGGAGAAAAAAATATTGCGTAGTAGGTGCCATCGAAGTGCATGACTCACTTACGCACTGCTTATCTGATTATCTCCATTTTCTTGCATGACACGTGACCTTGATGCTAGATGTCTCGTGTGTTGGCAAAAGGATGAACAAAGCTCACATAAAAAATGAGTTGAAGAACATAGATTCCCGACGACCGAGAAGGAGCAAGGAACCTTGCATGTTTTCCCCTGTTTTTTGCCGCATGCCCACCTATAAACAAATAAAAGAACATGAACTCTTCGCTAAACACTAGAGACGATACATCAGGATGCTAAGTTGAAGATGTTTTATAGTTTATATTGATAACCATGGAAGAAGCCACGCATGTACAGGATGCATGCAGCCACACGTGTACACACGCCAACGCACTAACTCATGCCGATCCAACTCATGCACATGCGCGCACAGCATGGAGCACACAACGCACGTACACAACACATGCATGCACACACACTCGGCCGCAGAATGCACGTGAATAACACATGCATGCACACACACTCGGCTACATGGAGGCGTGCGCCATCTGTGGCGACGTCCGATTTGTCGTGCTACGGCGATGCTCGCACACAACAGCGCCTACACATCTCTTGCAACACCTCTTTGCCGTCGTTGCTCAACGACTAGTCGGAGATGAAGACGACCGCAGCCTCGGCTTTAGAGCTAGCACCGATGGAAAAGCACGCACGCTGCATGCACACGAGCACGTACGGAGTGCCCACGACGTGGTGCGTCCCCAGTCGCCTCTACTCCTTCTGCGCACATTGTCTATCAAGGCGGCTGCATGCCTAATGATGATGTGGGTGAGATTTTCTAGGACTCAGATGATGACGAGGAAAATTATGGGGAGTGGGCTCTCATGCAAGAGCCTAGTTATATGCGGATTCCTAGACAAATAAAATAAATGTGAAGAAAGAGAAAGAGAGAAGGTTGAAAAAGGTACTAAGTGATGTTATAGCCAACCTTGTAGCCCACACTACTATATGAGTGACTACTAGCAATGTGCCCGTGCATTGCAACGGATCCAAAATAGAATAATACATGTTCACAAACTTGAAAGAAAAACACTCTAGTTTGGTGTATATATCACTAAAAATATACTCGTATTAGGTTTCACTCAAAATATATTCCTTGTGGCTATTTTGATGAGGTGGGGGCGGATGTGGTTGGTTTCAAGATACTAAGGGGTTTCTGCAAATTGGAGGAGAGAAGTGGGGTCTTGTTACAAAAATGCCACGACTTACATCATAGTCGTTAGATGCAGATCTGATGGTCAGAAATGATGGATGGCTGACACACCATCATCACCAACTGAGTCTTTTATAGGATTAATTATATGATTAGAGATAAATGATGGCTATACATGACATGGCAGTTTCTTATAGCCATCAGCTGGCTATACTATTAACCATGCTCTTAGGCTGGTCATAGTGCAGAGTAACTTAGACTAGTGGCATGCATATGACACTAGTCTAAGTTACTACATCCATAATGCAAAGTAACATAGTAGTAGTGTCATACTAGTTGGCTTCATTTATTACCTTATAGACTCATCCTCGCTTGGAAAGCGCTGTGTTACAGTAACATATTTTTTCTCGAATATGCATGAGCGTGCGTATCATTCATTAAAGAAGAGAGGGGAAAGAGCCCCTAATCCACGGTTACAAGCTTATTTACATGCGGAATTAATCGGCACCACCCTAGTTTCTACTCCCTCCGTTCCATAATATAAGAGCGTTTTTGACACTACACTAGTGTAAAAACGATCTTATATTATGGGATCGAGGGAGTACAATGGACTACTCGCTTGTGCCCCACACTACATATTATGTTACTCTAAACACATCTCTCCTCATTAAATACATGCCACATAAGAAAACTTGTCTTGGACTACGCTATGTTACTACCTAGGAGTATGTTACTCCCACTACGAACTGCTGCACGTCCACCGCAGCAAAAGTTTCTCCTCGTGCTGCGAGCCACCGCGCACGTGTTGGCGAGGGAGAAGGCATAGTAAACAAGCTTCTCGTCATTCTGCGAGTTGCCGCGTGTTGGCAAAAGGATGAACAAAGCTCACGCCAATAAAAAAGAGTGGAAGAGCATAGATTCCCGATGACTGAGAAGGAGCAAGGAACCTCGTGGTGGAGCGTCTGCACTCATAATATTTTATATTATTCAGCGATATAAAATCAATCAATCATCTCCACAGTGGACTGGAAGAGTACGAAACACGGCAGCGCAGTGTAGTTACATCGTACTACATGGCTAACCCATGCTATCACCATTTTTCTTGGCCTCCGTGCGACACCTAGCTCTAGTAATCCAGCAGCCCGTATCACTTCTCGCTCCTCGTCTCTCTCAAAGTGCGACGGGCTGGCGTTTTTGCCGTCTATTGAGGTCGGTTAACTTGTGAGAGACTAGCAAGATGCCCATGCGTTGCATGGAACGTCAAGATGCATTCATATGAGTAGTTTATCTTGTGAGAGAAAAGAATGAACGAGGGAAGGCCTTATTTACAAATGTGGAGAGGGGTGTGGGTATCTTTTTGCAAAATTGCCATAGTTTCCTTCCTATCCGTTAGATATAAATCGGACGGCCTATATTGCAGGATGGAAGGCACACCATCATCACCAACTCTGTTTTTTATCTCTAAATCCTATAGAAGACTCAGTTGGTGAGGATGGTGTGTCTGCCATCCGTCATTTCTGACCATCAGATCTGCATCTAACGACTATGCTGTAAGTCATGGCATTTCTGCAACAAGACCCCACTTCTCTGCTCCAATTTGCAGAAACCCCTTAGTATCTTGAAACCAACCACATCCCTCCCCCACCTCATCAAAACAGCCATAAGGAATATATTTTGAGAGAAACCTAATACGAGTATATTTTTAGTGATATATACACCAAACTAGAGTGTTTTTATTTCAAGTTTGTGAACATGTATTATTCTATTTTGGATCCATTGCAACGCACGGGCACATTGCTAGTAAGAGTAGAGAAAAGGATGAACGAGGGAAGGCCTTATTTGCAAACGTGGAGAGGGGTTTGGGTATCTTTTTGCAAAATTGCGATAGTTTCCTTCCTATCCGTTAGATATAAATCCGACGGCCTATATTGCAGGATGGCACGCACACCATCATCACCAAGTCTGTTTTCTACTCCCTCCGTTCCTAAATATTTATCTTTTTAGAGATTTCAACAAGTGACTACATACGGTGCAAAATGAGTGAATCTACACTCTAAAATATGTCTACATACACATCCGTATGTGGTACTCCATTTGAAATCTGAAAAGACAAATATTTAGGAACAAATGGAGTATAAGAGTAGACATGGAGATATATCTCCAGCATGGTAGTCTTTAACTTTAACTTTAGATTTTTATATTATATATTACTTATTTAATATATACTTCTTTCGCTACTGTACTAACAGTGGAACCCACAGAGTACTTAGAATACAAGATTAAGGATGGACTTGTTTCTTTTTAACTTTCTGTACAAAGCTGTAGCCACCCTGCAAGTCATGTGTACACTGTACATGCAATTAACTTTTTATAGAGGGAGAATCATACACGCAATTAACTCAAATGGATTGGATGTGACTCTATTATTTCTAGCATAAGAGCATCTCCAATGATAGCCAGCAAATTTCCTCTCGCTTCCTTCCGCGGAGGACGACATCAAACGCCAACGACATACATTTTCACAACTCTAACCAACCAGATGAAATTCGTGCAAACACGGACTATTTTCATATAAGCATGCATGATTTCGTATAAAAAAGCCGGATCTTCATATAAACATGATGGATTTCATTACATTTACATGAACTAAGCGGTGCTAATCCGGCTCTCTTGGTATAATTAATACTCCCTCTATCCGGAAATACTTGTCCTAGAAATGGATGTATCTAGACTTATTTTAGTTATAGACACATCCAATTTATCCATTCTTAGAACAAATATTTCCCGCCAGCAGGAGAGAGAGTACCTAATCTAAATGGCCGCCCACGGATCCCATTGTCTTCCTCATGTCCGACAGACACTTGCGGGGTCGATGAAGGTCCTCGAAAGAGATGAAGCAGCAAAGAAACCACCTAAATGCGCGGTCATCGCCTCAGCGGTGGCCTTCATGGGACCCAAGTGGCGGCAGCCTCCCGTGTTCTACTTATCCTCGATGATGGCGGCGGATACGGAGAAGCTGGCCACCGACTTGCCGCTCTCCACACACCCGACTTCTGTCTCTGCCTGCATGGCGTTGGCGCAGGCACGGGAGGTGCGGCCGCAGGCACGGGAGGCGCGCCCAAAGACACGGGAGGCGCGGCCACCACAGACACTGGTGGCACGGTACGACGCGGCAGAGATGACGCCTGTACCGGCGTGTCTGCCGCCGTGCCGGTGTGGAGCAACTCGCCACTCCTCATCGAGCTGAACTGGAGCGGCAAGTTGCTGAACCACGCGCCGCATTGGGGCGGCAACTGGCTCCGTCGGGCCAAGCGAGGTTGATGAAGCACCGAGCGGCCTCGCCCGTATCCGGATGGCTCGGCGGGCCACCCAGCCGGGTAGTATGCCGGAGAATGGCCGAAGAATGGCTCCTAGGAAGCCATCAGAAGAGTGGAGAAAATGGTGAAGAAGGAGATGGGGGAGCGGCGGAGGGGTGCGATTCTTGCCCGCTGTCTGTCTTGCCTCGTTTAAATAGAGGGAGGACGGTAGGAGCTTGGCCGGTGTCTGGCCTAGTTTAAATTGAGGGCGGACGGTAGGAGCTCGGCCGGTGTTGCATTTAATTCCTGCCCGCTCATGAACGGACGTGTGGCCGGAGTAAGTTTCTCGGTTTGCATGTGGGTTTAACGGAGGGGTTTGATGGAGGCAAGGAGGCGTGTTCAGCCGGGCGTGCAGCGGGCGGCGCAGTACTATTTGATTTGACAGCAGGCGGCGCAGTTCCTGATACGGCTTTAATGCATACGAGGGAGGGGTAGCGGTTCCCGAAATGTTGAACGACCAATGATGCATCCTCCTTCAATTAGCATCGTGCATGCATGAGGGAAGTAATGGGAGGAGGACCGGGAAAAGAGGTTGCACGATGTGAATGCAACGAGTTTGCACTCATATAAAGGCACCCCTCCATTCCAATGCATCTACCACATCATACGCACCTAAGCATTTGCCTAAGCACCTACACTAAGCGCAAAAGTGCTCACTCCGGACTCATGGCGGCGATGCACGCGAGTGGCAAGCGGCTGTGCCAGATAGTCCACGATGCCGGCCTGCGGCATGGCACCGAGGATCATCTCCAGATGGTGTTCGCGACCGGCTGGTGGATGGCCACCGTCGACGCCAACTACGACTCTCAGTTGGACCAAATGATCGTTGCCACCACCAACAAGTTCACCATCCTCAAGAAGCTCGGGGACGACATCGTTGTACTCCTGCAGCCCGCGTGCTCGAGCTCCTCATTGCCTGCCACCCTAATCGGCCTCCATGGCCAGAACCTCTTTCAAGCACTGGTGGCCCTGTGACTGCCCGCTGACGCCACAAAGAATGTCCACCTGGAGGTCGCGCTCACCGCGAGGCGCCTCGCCCTGCAAGAATTCGTCGACCTACACATCCACATGTACGAGCAAATCGTGTACATAGGTATCTACAGGACCATTGAGGACGCTACGACGTTGTCCTTCCTCAACCGGCTGGAAGCCTTGGATGCCTTTGCTAAGAAGCACCTTGACCTCTCCATAAAGCCGCCGCTCCTTAGCTGCCGGTCGGTGGCCCGACGCACTAAGTTGAGGAGGAGGAGGTCGTACGTTGATGGATGCATCTTTCTTCTTGCCTCATGTAACCACCACTGCGATCACATCATCGTGGCCTTAATTCTTATTGTGCTATTGCATTCTCGTTCCAGTCAATACCGACATGTGCGATCCCTTTGCTTAATTATATGCATCACTGTAACTAGTACTCCATCCGTCAATTTATAAGTTGTGCTTACCTTTTCCATCAACTTCGTGCAACGCATGGGCATCTTGCTAGAAACACTAGAACATGTCGGACCGCATGTGACCAAACCGACGATGCGCCAACCTAGCTACTACGTACCCTGCTTATCTGGCGGAAATAGCCCCGCCCCGCCCTAGCGTTTCCAATCGTTATTTCTATCTATCGATCGTGCCAAGGAGTAGAACTAAATGTTACAATTTCTATATTTTTCTCTACTCCTACTCCTATAAAAGACTTAGTTGGTGATGGTGGTGTGTCTGCCATCCGTCGTTTCTGACCATTAGATCTGCATCTAACGGTTGTGAGGTAAGTTGTGGCATTTTTGTAACAATAGCCCACTTCTCTGCTCCAATTTGCAGAAAACCCCTTATTATCTTGAAAGCAACCACATCCCTCCCTCACCTCATCAAAACAGTCTGAGAAATATATTTTGAGTGAAAAGTAATATATTAGGAGTATATCAAAACAAGAGTGATTTCTTTCAAGTTTGTGAACAAGTACTACTATTCTACTACTTTGGATCCGTCGCAACGCACGGGCACGTTGCCAGTAAAAGGAAAAGGCCTGCCGCGTTCGCGTCGCACCCCCACACGCCCGGGAATCGGGAGTACTCCACGGCCCGTCCGGCACGCCACATAGCTAGGGAAGGAGTGTTGCCTAGCATTTTCACTTTCATGTGGGACCGCCGTTGAGCAAACTGACCATTGGCAAACTGCACTCCGCCTGCCGCCGGTTTGGAAAACAGAAACGAGAGGAAGATCTAGCTGTAGCACGGAAGCCAAGAAATTTGGTGTCTGATGGGGCTCGTTGATAGTGTGTTATTTATTCATAACTAGCAAGATGCCCATGCGTTGCATGGAAAATCAAGATGCATTTGTATGAGTAGTTTATGTTGTGGGAGAAAAGGATGAACAAGAGAAGGCCTTATTTGCAAATGTGGAGAGGGGTGTGGGCATCTTTTTGCAAAATTGCCATAGTTTCCTTCCTATCCGTCAGATATAAATCGGCGGCCTATATTGCAAGATGTCAGGCACACCATCATCACCAACTTTGTTTTTTATAAGAGTATAGATATAGATATAGATATAGATATAGATATAGATATAGAGAGTAGATATTTGGTTACCAAATCTCATGCGTGCAATGCATGTGTAGCTTACTAGTTGGTTACCAAATCTCATCCGGGTTTGGCACGAGCTCGTACTGCGGGAGCACCACAAGGCCTGCCGCAGGAGTTACATTTCCCTCCCGGGGCCCACGGGACTGAGCTTCAGCGGCTTACTGCAACAGCCTATGAGTTAATGACATGCATACCTTAAATGCGGCTGGCCCACATGTCATTCTCATGGTGGTGGCGTGGTTCGTGACTCACTCGTTCGAGATGAACCGGCCAGTGGTGGCGTGGCCGTGGAGAGGGTGCCACAGCTGGGCGTCGAGGCGTTACGAGGCGTAGATGGCCACACCGGCGGGTACTACCTGTAGTACAAAAGTACTCCAGCTGAGGATTGATGCCCGAGACGAAATGTGTCATAGCCGCTGGATGAAAATTCGATGGTGCGGGAGTACGGATCGGAGTAGGCAAACCGCGTCCAATCGGGTGTGGCTGTGGTAGAAAGTTGATGGTCGCCGCAGTTCAGTTGGCCCGCATGTCATGCACACAAAGGCAGAGGAGCGGTGGGGCCGAGAGGGATGAGGCGCACGTTGGGGGACGTTGTGCCGTGGGTTGGAGCGGCGTCGTGGGAATCGCGTGTGGGTGTGGCAGTGGTAGAAACAAGAAACGGGATGGTCGTCGTGGTTTAACTTCCATGGACAAGCTGTCATGTCTGCTGACACATGCATTGCATACCGCTCACTCCAAGGAGCAGTAGTAGAGAAAACTTGTTCCAAAGATACCATTTTTCCGATAAAATTCTTGAGATATCATTAGTTTTTACACATGGGATTACTCCTGCAAGGGTCAATCACAACAGGTGTTTTGTAAAAAAAAATGCATCTTGATGTTCCCTGCAATGCACATGCATCTTGCTAGTTATAGAAGAAGGCCACATGGGCATCTTGCTGCAGGGTGTGCCACCGACCCAAACTCAATTTTTTCCCAGACGATTAGGTGCACCGAATGCCGTGCCACGCTACAAAATGTTCAAAAGAATAGCTCCAAATTTTTTAAAACCTATTATCTTCAAACCATCAAAACAACCCGAGGAATATATTTTGAGTGAAGCATGATTTACTTTTACTGATATATGTATATCAAAACTAGAGTGTTTATATTTCAAGCCCGTGAACAAGTATTATTCTACTACTTTTGATCCATTGCAACGCACGGGCCAACACATTGGTAGTAGTAGTCTCTATCTCTATATCTACTCTACTCTTATAAAAAAACAGAGTTGTTGATGATGGTGTGCCTGCCATCCTGCAGTATAGGCCATCCGATTTATATTTGACGTATAGGAAGGAAACTATCACAATTTTGCAAAAAAATACCCACAACCCTCTTATACCAGCAAGATTCCCGTGCGTTGCATGGAATATCAAGATCTTGTGGGAGAAAAGGATGAACGAAGGAAGGCCTTATCTGCAAATGTGGAGAGGAGTGTGGGTAAATTGTCATAGTTTCCTTCCTATCTGTTAGATATCGATCGGACGACCCATATTGCAGGATGGCAGGCACACCATCATCACCAACTCTGCTTTTTTATAGGTCGTCCGATTTATATCTGATGGTTAGGAAGAAAACTGTGGCAATTTTGCAAAAAGAAACCTACACCCCTCTCCACATTTGCAAATAAGGCTTTCCCTCATTCATCCTTTTCTCTCACAAGATAAACTACTCATACAAATGCTTCTTGATGTTCCATGCAATGCACGAGGATGTTTCCTTGGGGGTCTCTCCAGCGCGACATGGCCATAGTTGCAAGTTGACGCCCCTTGAGATGCCGACGTTGAGGGGTACTCTGATTTTGTCTGATGATCAGGTAAGATGAGTTTGATCACGTAGTAAATGCATTCTAAAGACTACTTCCGTGTCCATTTCCTAATTCTCCCCCTGCCCACTGTTTCATAGGTTAGGCTCGGTGCGAGTGGAGATTGGCTTACATATGTACGGGAGGGTACCAACATCAATTTGCACAACATTTACAACGGTGACACCATTCCCGTAGAACCTTTGTCCAACATTGGGATCAGCCATGCAACGGGCCACCACCTGAATTGGTACGATGGAACCATGGTGAGATTGAAGAAGATAGCACGAACCTTGCACATGGCGGTCAAAGGTGGATGATGCTGTCTGCGGCCGATTTGTTGTCGTACGAGTACGAAGACGCTGTGCTCCTTTCTAACCACATCTTCACGGTGACAAACCAGGGGACTTGTTTCGTATGGGACACATCCAACGGTATACTCCCTCTCTCCCAGTTTATTTGTTTTGAATTTTTTCGTTTTATAAGTTTCAAATTCAAATTTAGAGCTCCCCATCACATGTTGAGATTACAATGTCCATTAAATCATTGCGTGCATGTATAGTAAAGAAACAAATCTCGAGTTTGCCATGAGTCGTGCAGTGGTAGCACCACAAGGCCCGGCGCAGGAGTTACATTTACCTCTCGGGGCCCTCGGGTCTAAGCTTCAGCGCCTTACGACACATGCCTTTGAGTCAATAACATGTGGATCTGATAGGTGGCTGGTCCACATGTAATGCTCCTGAAGGCAGAGGGGCAGTGGGCCGAGAGGGGTGAGCCGCAGGTCGAGGGACGTGTGGTGTCATGGGTTCGAGCAGCGTCGTGGGAATCGCATGTGGCTGCGGTAGAAACTTGATGCTCGCTGCATTTCAGTTGGCCCACATGTCATGCACACAAAGGCAGAGGGGCGGTGCGGCCGAGAGGGGTGAGGCGCACGTCGGGGGATGTGGTGCCATGGGTTGGAGCAGCGTCGTGGGAATCGTGAGTGGCAGTGGATGAAACGTGATGGTCGCCGTAGTTGAACTTCCATGACAAGCTGTCATATCTACGGACACATGCATTGCATACCGATCACTGGAAGGAGTAGTAGAGAAAGCTAGGCGGATAAATAGTTCCTTATAGTCAAGCGGACCCACGCTACTACTTGTTCCAAAGACATGCACACCATCGAAATAGTCCATCTATATCAATATACATAGAGAGGGAATATTTTTTTACAAGAGAGGAAATAGTTCATCCATCCATAATGCCCTGCTGCTGGTGTAGCATCTTCTTCTTCTTCTTCTTCTTCTTCTTCTTCTTCTCATTTTCTGTGGGAGATGGCTTTGCAACAAGCTCTCCGGACCTTGCAGCTATCTCGAAACTCACACAAGCATCGAGGGCAGCATATTTTATCCACTCGTACATCAAGGGATAATTCTCCCATCCAGACGACCTTAATGCCAGCGTCTCGTCACCCTTCTGAAGATTTTTTCCGAGCACAAATTTTTTTACGTCGAATAGGGATGGTGTCGCTTTATCACAATCTTCTACAGGAATTTTTATTTTGGCTTGTAGGCCAGCGATGCTTTTCAAATCAAGGTTGTACAACTCCAACTTCTGTTTGTCCCCTGCGATGGCTGCCCCACAGAAGTATATGTCCTCCCGAGACAAGAAATCGTGAAGCTCACCTGGTATGGAAGGCGCGTGTATGATGTGGTACACCAAAACATCATCTTCGAGGCATAGCTGAAGGACGGCGGCGCATTGGATCTTCCCAGTGGCACGCTCCGTGTACTCTGCGCCGAGACCGATGACCTTCATCTCCACCTTTTGGAGGGAGTTGGATACATTGTTGATCTACTTATGAACAACCCTTGGGTGGTCGGTGACTGTAGCAACTATGCTTAACGAGCCTTCGACGAGGACATGTTGGACGCTAAAAACTTGCATCTCGATCTCTTTCGCCATTTGGAACCGCTAGACCGGAGGGCTATGGTTTGGACAATTACGATTAGATGGCTAGTCTAATTGAAGAAGATGATTATTTATAGGGGCTTCGGAATTACTCCAGGAGGATGTGAAGAGGTTAAAACAATGTGAATGCAGTGTGGTTTGGATGCAAATGAAGATCAAGGAGTAGTGAAGAAGCCGAGGAAAATCGGTTCCCGATGGAGAACTAAATGGGAGAAGTTATGCGCATGCATGAGGAGAGCTGCGGTGGTTTGACTGCTGCATGCAATGGATTGGACAAGCTCTTCGGTTGCCTTTTCTCTCTCCCACGCGCACAGCATGGCCCACTTGCATGCTGCAGTTTATTAGCTGGAGTCTGGCTGCAGCTGCTCATGCGTACGCTAATTAATGCTATGAATGCGGGGCATGGAGGGAAATGGGCGCATGCAAAAGGGTATATACATAGACTAATTAGAGAAATGCTGAAAAAAGTTATGCGCAGACAAAAGAGGACCGGAGGGAGTACTACTCATGTTCCTACTACTCCTACTACTAGTAGTTGTACAACTGTGGTACACTTGATGGTCAAAATACTATTATTCATCCGGTCCTCACAGTGAAGTGAGAAGACCCTGTGCCCGAGGTGACACCAGTCCAGGCGGTGTGTTCGGGTTACCAAAGTCAGCCTCACCTTGTGCACTTTGCAGTCACTGTCACCGCCGCTGTATAGCATGCCTCGCCTCGTCTCCCTATCCCCTAGCACCACTCCATCTCCATCCCCATCTCGCCGGAGATCCTGAGGTCACTCTTCATCATCTCACTGTGCCCCCGCGTACCCTCGCCTCGCTCGCCTTCCCTAGTACCACTATTCCCTCGCTAGACGCTCTAGCACCGAAAGCCTTCTCCCCCGTAAATCAAGCCCCCCAACCCCACCTTCCAAACTCCACCATGGCTGAACGCGAACCGCGCAACATCCATATGAGCCGAGATTGGAGAAATCTCCCCAGTGACGTCCTCGACCTCTGTTGTTCGTGTATGTTGAGCGCCCTGCAGCTGGCTGCATGCTCGAGGGGCATGCACATGGCCATCATCGAAGCGAGGCCTAAGATTTTCAAGACACCCTGCTTGCTGCTATATGGTCTTGCGAGATTTGCTCACCATGATACAGAGGTGTACATAATGCCCCTCGACTTCAATCCGACCTCCATTAGCCGAAACTTCTTTGCAGGTATGTAGTGGGTCACCGTACATCATTTCCCTCGACTTCGATCCGATCACCATCGCCCGAAACTTCTTGCAGGTATGTACTGGGTCGGCAAGAACTCCCACTGGATGGCTGCCGTCAGAGAAGACAGGGAAAAATTGGTGCCCGTGAACTTCTAGACCTCCCATGAGATTATCCTTCCTCCATTGGATGATATATAGTTTTACCTTCGCAGTCCAAGTCATCTAGATTACGTTGTTAGTTGGACGCACCTTGTTTTGCAGAAGATTGTAATCTGCCAAGTGCCCACACGACATGCGGATTATGCAGACTTCAAGCTAACTGCGTTGTTTGACAAGGGACTCGCCTATCTTTCCACCGGTCCTTCTTTAGCTGGAGACAGCTCAACTCGCAGTGGATCATCGTCAAAGCTGATACACACTTCTGTGATGCTATTGAACACAATGGCATCATCTACGCGATCGACAAAGCAGATGGCACCACGTATTGCTGGGACAACGCGTGTAAGTTGTTTCCTTCTGATGTTAATGATGACGCCATGACACTATTTGAACTTTTTGTGATGATTGACATATCCCTGTTTGAGCAAAATTTGAGTAGAACTATGGCAATGTATTAGAGACGCCATAAATCACCTATATTTGGAATGCGTTAATTATGTGATTCTGACCATGTCATTACAG
Source organism: Triticum urartu (assembly GCF_056163025.1). Lineage (NCBI taxonomy): Eukaryota > Viridiplantae > Streptophyta > Magnoliopsida > Poales > Poaceae > Triticum > Triticum urartu. Next base: position 358,952,696 of record NC_141873.1, on the reverse strand, counting down.
CCAATTTGCACCCCTGAATAATCAAACTGTTAGGAAGATATTGACATGTCTCCAATGTATCTATAATTTTTGATTATTCCATGCTATTATATTATCAACCTTGGATGTTTATATGCATTTATATGCTATTTTATATGATTTTTGGGACTAACCTATTAACCTAGAGCCCAGTGCTAGTGTCTGTTTTTTCCTTGTTTTTAGTTTTACAGAAAAGGAATGCCAAACGGAGTCCAATTAACGTGCCAATTTTTGACGATTTGTTATGGACCAAAAGAAGACCCCGGAGTAAAAGAGTTGGGCCAGAAGAGTCCCGGGCCGTCCACAAGGGTGGGGGGCGCGCCCACCCCCCGGGCGTGTGGGCCTACCTCGTGGACGACTCGGGCACCTTCTTGACGCGAGACCTACGCCAAAAATTCCTATAAATACAGAAACCTCCAGAAAATAACCTAGATGAGGAGTTCCACCGCCAAAAGCCTCCGTAGCCACCGAAAACCAATCTAGACCCGTTCTGGCACCCTGCCGGAGGGGGCAATCCCTCTCCGGTGGCCATCTTCACCATCTCGGCACTCTCCATGGCGAGGAGGGAGTAGTTCTCCCTCGGGGCTGAGGGTATGTACCAGTAGCTATGTGTTTGATCTCTCTCTCTCTCATGTTCTTGAGTTGGCACGATCTTGATGTATCGCGAGCTTTGCTATTATAATTGGATCTTATGATGTTTCTCCCCCTATACTCTCTTGTAATGGAGAGTTTTCCCTTTGAAGTTATCTTATCGGATTGAGTCTTTAAGGATTTGAGAACACTTGATGTATGTCTTCCATGTGCTTATCTATGGCGACAATGGGATATCACGTGATCCACTTGATGTATGTTTTGGTGATCAACTTGCGAGTTCCGTGACCTCGTGAACTTATGCATACACTACAAAAAAAGACACTTCCATGATGATACGTCTTTGTCACAGTAGGTTGCGTTTTTTGTCATGCATGTACATCCATGACAAATTTATGACAGAATCAAGATAGTCATACCTGTGCTGTCGTAGAAGTGTTCCATGACATTACCAAAATTATCATCACGGAAGTGTCCACTTCCATGACGATAAATCGCGCGTCACAAAAGTGCTTTCGTCAAGGGTGACCGACACGTGGCATCCACCGTAATGGAACGCCGTTAAGCTATCGAGTCAGGTTTTGGATCCAATAACCCGTTAACAGCCCCGACCAACGGGAAATTTCCACGTGTAAAATTCTTATTGGCCGGACAAAACACGTGTCAGCTCGTCAGTGGGTCAGATAGGCGCCTATGATACGTCGACACGTGGCATGGCCCAACAGAGGCCCATTCCTGTGAAAAGGCCGGCCCGTTTGACTTGGTCAAAAGGTGGCGGGTCGGCCCATGGAAAGCCTGTTAACGGCCTGTTCGCATATAGCCCATTTACAGCCCACTAACCCAAGACCCGTTACGCCCTATCCGAATTAGGCCCAGTAGTGTCATCTAGGCCATCCAATATGATTCCAGCCCATTTTCACTTCTGGCCCATGTATGGCCCATGACGTCTTTCGGCCCATATGAGGCCCTATGTAACTCTTGGCCTACTAATGGCCTGTGGTGAAACTGGCCCGTAATGAACAGTGTATCACTTTACACCCATTAACGGCCCATGGTAAAACTGGCCCGTAATGAACAGTGTATCACTTTACACCCATTAACGGACTGTTATTCCGTTGGGCCGTTTCCAGCCCATGTTATCTTTCGGCCTTCTCAGAGCCCATTTATTCTTGGGCTCATTTCCAGCATTCGTTTACTTACGGCCCGTTACTGTCATTTTCTGCTTGTGGGCCAAATTCAACCCGTGGTTACAGCCGTCCCGTTTGTGGTCCGTTAATACGTTGGGCCGTTTTCATAGCGTCATCAAATACGGCCTATTAATGATGGCCCGTTACGGTCGGCCCATGAACGGACGATTCCAACTCTAGCCCATTTACGGCCATAATGCGGCCTGTTATTGGCCCATGTTTGGCCAATCGATCATACGGCCCGTATAAGGCCCATTAATGATATGACCCGATGAAGGCCCATTGTTTCTACGGCCCGTAGAAGGCCTACTGTTTCTACGGCCCGTAGAAGGCCCACTGTTTCTACAACTCGTAGGAGGCCCAGTGTCACTACAATAAATATTAGCCCATGGTTATTGAGGCCTAGTTTTAAAAAATAGGTTATTGCAGCCAGTAGTTAACCGCGGAAAAAGAACTGCAATGACTACAAGCAAACAAATAAACAAGACAACAAGGAAATAAATAAGCAAGCAACTAACACTAGGCTATCACGGCTATTACACATATTACATCCACTGGGCATCAAAGTTCGCCACCAGTGCAAATATAGGGAACAAAGCAGCATATCATATACACTGGCCGTCAAAATTGTCCACCAGTGCAAATAAACACGGCAAAAAAACAAGAGCATAAATGAAACAACTTCAGAAGAGCTCAAGAAACATTATCCTGGGTATCCACCATGCTGGCAATAAGCTTAGCAAGCTGATTAGCTTTGTCCTGTTTGGCGCTAAAATCCTCCAACGCTTGCTGTTGCACCAGAAAGTATGCATCTGAATGCTCCAGGGACTTCCGCAGTCCTTCCACTTCTTGTCGCAGCACAGCTGATCAATGTCTTTCAGCTTGTAGTTGAGACTCAAGAAACCGAACTGATTCAGACAGTGAGTTTGAATAGCTTGTGCAAGCGGTAGTGGCCAGTAACTCCAACACTAAACCAAGATAGATGTGTCACTATCCTGAACCTTATCTACATTACTTCCTTTACCGTTGCTTAATAAGGCACTCTTCCCCAATATTCTGTCAGCATTCTAAAAGAAGAAACAAGTAGGCACATAACAAGTTTAGCATGTACTAGTATATGAAACTCATTTCGGTGAACCAGTTCATTAGTAAGGTGGACAGGATTAAACTACCAAGTCTTCTATTGCCAAGTACTAGTACATAATAAAAGCATCAAACAAACATATATCTATGTCCTATGGTAGCAATGGAATCTTAAATTAGAACAGTTGTTCTTCAGGTTTAGGCACTTGTTCTACATGAACAGAGTACAGTAAGACGCAAGAATATAATACTTAAAAATAGAAAATGAGCTCATAGACCTTACCACATTCTTGGTTCGGGACCAGTACAGAACAAGGCGTTCCCAGTCATCGTCCAGTAAATGTGTCTCAGGAGAACATAAGGGTATTTGATGAGTTTCTTTGCCGATGAAGTACGTTTTCTTCAAGTAATTCCGATACTGCCACCAAGCATTCTTGAAGATAGCAGAGGTATTAGCACAGGTTACCTCATCCTGAGTTTCCAAATCGGTCCTTCTTTATAGAGAAAAATGGGAAAATTTGCTGTATTATAACCATCATGGAGGTAGGATGTATGGGACGAAGCAAAGTAATTGCCATGAATAACATTACTTACACATAACTCCTGGACAAACACCTGCAACTGGCATTTTCCTTCATCTTCAGTATAATATTTCCAAGATGGGAAGATACGCACATACGATTTAACAACATCAAATGCAATAGATGCTAAACTACGACTAGCTGGTTGTGCTTCCTCCATAGGAATAGGCGTACTAACTGGTGGAGTTGGGGTTCGCCATGATAGTAATGGCCCTTTGGGCACTGGAGCTACCTTACTAACTGCTCTTGTTTGGGAGCTCTGTGGTGGAGATGGTGCTGTGTCAATATGAACCGGGTTACTATCGGCTGGGGTTGGGGTTAGACTGGGTGAAGCTGGTTCTCTGTCCATCGTAGTAGGGGTACAATCTGCGAGAGTTTGGGTTATGAGTGGTAGGGCTGGTTCTTGTGCATGTACAACCGGGGTGCTATCTCCACCAAGAGGTAGCACTATTTTATTTGAAGACCGTGTTTTTAGTCCGCTAGATACTGGCATCACCTGCTCCAATTCAAATGGCTGATAAATAGGAAACATAGTTGAATGTACAGACATTGTATGAGAGACAAAGGCAATAGATAGTGTGGAAAAAAGAGGGCATGAAATAGTTGACATGTATATTGTTTAACTAAAACAGATAGCATGACATAATTTCACATATATGATGTCTATCTAAACTGGATAGCATAACATAACATAATTCAAAGATATGATGAATAACTAAACAGGATCGCATGACATAATTCACCTACATGTTATCTAAGTAATCAAGATCACATCATTTAATTCACATATGTGATTTATATGCTAAACAGAGGGCATTCGATATGATGTCAGAACTAAGAACATGGTGTTGAATATTGTGTATATGATGTCTAAACTATGCAATGCAAGACACGTATGCATGATATGAGCAGTATAACCGTGCCAAGTTAGAGCATACACCTCAGTGGGGGAATATGACTGGTCATCTGTCTCTGAATCCATCTCCGAGGAGATATCGAGACCCAACAAGAGATCTGCTTCGACAGGTAGCACTGTCTGCTCTGAAGGCCTTGTTTTCACTCCAGATTTTTCCATCTCCCACCCAAATGGCTGATTCACAGGAAGAGTAGTTTAATGTACAAACATTGTCGACAAATGGAAATATAATGAAGAAAAGGATGGGCAAGATATCATTCAAATATATGATGCCTGGTTAAACAGGATGGAATTGCACATTTCACATATATTATGGCTGGCTAAAAGACATGAGACTGCATAATTCCCATATATGATATAGAAACTAAACAGGTGGCATTACAGAACATGTCTAAACTAAGCAGATGACATACATGATGTCAAAAGTAGGCACTGCAAGGCAACATATGCATGATATGACTAACATCATCATGCCAAGGTAGAGCAAACACCTTGGGGGATAAATAGGAGTGGTCAGCGGCGTCCGAATCCGCCTCAGAACAGATATCTTCCTCTGGATTACAATCCGGAGAGGGGTGGGGAGGGTTTGCCATTGAACTCACCATGGAGCGATGTCTGCATGACATTGTATTGCCGGGCAAAACTCTTCTCTTTTTCTCTACATGTTCAGCATGACTGTGTACAATATCTGACATGCATACAAAAAATATGGTGAGATTATGTAAGGAGAGAATGCAGAAATTTAGAGTGATGGTAACAACCCGTGGATCGATGTTTTTCCGTTGAACCAAAATAGCCCTAATGGATCGACATGAATGTATAGTAATAAGTGATGCAACAAGTGTACAACCTCTTTGCCGTAGCCGTGTCGACCTCAGCATCATTGGGTTGGTCGCTGAAGCAATTGAGGCAGAGGTGGCTGTCGGAGGTGTGGAGGAAGATCTGAGGAATCTGTAGACGGCGTCCAGGGCACTGCTCTGTTGTGATGGATCGTTCTGTCGTTGGAGCAGCTCCGGTGAGCCGTAGGACGTCAAGGCTAAAGCAGCACAAGACAGACATCGTCAATCTCAAGTGGGATTCTAATAGCATCTCCAATAGATGATGTAAAATGGATGTAAAATTAACATCACCAAAAACCACCTGACTACAACAAATGAGGTAAAAACTTTGACTCTGAACTTAACTGTCGAAACTGAAATTTACTGTGGAATCTGAATGCTACTGTCGAAACTAAACGCAATGGTAGCAGAGAGGCACTTGACATGTAGTTTAGGGAGGGCCTGCAGTTCATCTTCAACCTGCACCCCCTGAGCCGCCATCCACCACTGGCCGAACCGCCGGCCCCAGCGCCGCCTTGCTGCCCCGAAACAACTCGCCACCGCCACCCCGGCCAGCCCTCTAGGCCCCCCGCCCCCACCCTGAACCCTAAGATAGATAGTGGGGTACCTCTCCGGCGAGCCCCCGTCCCCACTGTGGGTGGTTCTTCCTTAACTCCGGCGAGCCCCCCCAACCCCTGAAAATCGACTGACCCAAAAGTCGATTCAGTCGACTGAAGTGTGGCTTAATCGGAGCAGAGCAGCAGCACAAGCGAGGGGGAGAGCAGCAGCAGCAGCTGGGCAGCGAGCAATTGAGCGAGAGCCGGAGCAGCAGCAGATCCGGCTGGTATGGACGCCGCCGCCGAAGGGGCCTCGCACTGGGGGAGAGCCGCCATGGAGATGTCGCCCGCGGCACCGGCTTCAAGGTAGCCGCTCCATGGGGGTGCGGGATGGAGCACCATCGGCGCCGGGAGGTCGAGTTAAGGAGAAGGTGCGATGCGATGAGTGTACAACCTCTTTGGTGGCACCGAGTAGGCCTCGGCTTCGTCCGAGGAGTCGGTGAGGATGCTGCGGTTCCGGTGGAGCAGGTTAAGGCGGTGCTGTGGGGATGGAGCAGCCGCGATAGACGAGGCGATCGTCGGAGCAACTCCTTGGAGGTGGAGGACGGGGCGGCTGAACCGGCGGGACGGTGATATGGACGACGGATCCTCATCCGGGGAGGTGGACGAGGGACGTCGAGCTATTGCGGTGGACAACGTCGTCGGGGAAGAGGCTCCGGCTGGGCAGCGGTGACGTGGCGGACGGAGGAGGGTGGGGTTTCGCGGTTGGAGCAAAGAGGTTATGGCGGCCTGGGATTTCGAATGGCGAAAAGGGGGCGATGGGAGGGGGTGAAGCATGACTTAGGAACGCGCTTGTCCAAAATGTAGGGTGTGTTACAAAAGTACCCCCCACCGACTTGAACTAGCGGCCCTTTCGGCTCAGGGTTAGAAGGGGGATTTCGCGTGTCGGGATTTGGCAGCTGGAGGGAGTTTTCACGCGCATTGTAATTTCGGGATAGCAAGGCGTGGATTGTGAAGGCGCTGGTTTTGGGAGCACGATATCTGAATTTTCGGGATATAACAAGACGTAGGTTGAATTTTAGGGACAAGCCTAACGTGTAGTAATATTGTACTTGTACGTACCAAATCAATTCGCACTTCCCTCAACCAAAAAGAAAACGAAAAAATGAAACTATTCACACCACACAAAGAGAGAGTCTTTCCCCGTTTTACTATACAAATGCTATTCAAAGCTACTCCCTCCTTCCATCTATATAGGGCCTAATGTGTTTTTCGATGCTAACTTTGACCAAATATTAGAGCAATGATATATGACATGCAACTTACACAAAGCACACCGTTAAATTCGTCTGTGAAAGGTTCTTTCAATGATATAATTTTCACGTTGTGCATGTCATGTATTATTACTCTTGTCAATAGTCAAAGGCGGTCTTAAAAATCTCATTACGCCCTATATAGATGGAAGGAGGGAGTATGAATCCATGTTATGTCCGATTAATTTTTTTCGCTTGCTGTATAATGCATGTAACCTACTCATACCAGCATTTTAGTGCATTCCAAATGTCTATACTACCACTGCAATTCGAACTAAATTTGAATTCGGTTCTCTATTCCAATAAGAATCTACAATCATGATCGTTGCCAACTTCAACCATCATAGTTTCCTTGCTATCCGCCAGATATAAAACAGACGTCCTATAATGCAGGATGGCAGGCACACCATCATCAACAACTCTGTTTTTATAAGAGTAGAGATAAAATATATTAAATGTAGTATACCATGTTCATAACCACACCATGTGTATCACCGTTATATATATTCATGTTGGGGAACGTAGTAATTTCAAAAAAATTCCTACGCACACGCAAGATCATGGTGATGCACAACAACGAGAGGGGAGAGTGTTGTCTACGTACCCTCGTAGACCGGAAGCGGAAGCGTTATAACAACGCGGTTGATGTAGTCGTACGTCTTCACGGCCCGACCGATCAAGCACCGAAACTACGGCACCTCCGAGTTTTTGCACACGTTCAGCTCGATGACGATCCCCGGACTCCGATACAGCAAAGTGTCGGGGATGAGTTCCGTCAGCATGACGGCGTGGTGACGATCTTGATGTTTTATCGTCGCAGGGCTTCGCCTAAGCACCGCTACAATATTATCGAGGATTATGGTGGAGGGGGGCACCGCACACGGCTAAGAGATCAATGATCAATTGTTGTGTCTCTGGGGTGCCCCCCTGCCCCTGTATATAAAGGAGTGGAGGAGGGGGCCAGCCAAGGAGGGTGGCGCGCCCAAGGGGGGGAGTCCAACTCCCACCGGGAGTAGGACTCCCCTTTTTTCCTATTAGGAGTAGGAGAGGGAAGGAAGAGGAAGGAGGGAGGAAGGAAAGGGGGGGGGCGGCCCCCCTCCCAATTCGGATTGGGCTTGGGGGGGCGCGCCCCCTCCCTTGCTCCTTTCCCTTCTTTCCACTAAGGCCCAATAAGGCCCATATACCTCCCGGGGGGTTCCCATAACCTCCCGGTGATCCGGTATTGTCCCAATCTTACCCAGAACCTTTCCGGTGTCCAAATATAGTCATCCAATATATCGATCTTTATGTCTCGACCATTTAGAGACTCATGTCAAGTCCGTGATCACATCCGGGACTCCAAACAACCTTCGGTACATCAAAATATATAAACTCATAATGAAACTAACATCGTAACGTTAAGCGTGCGGACCCTACGGGTTCGAGAACAATGTAGACATGACCGAGACACGTCTCCGGTCAATAACCAATAGCGGAGCCTGGATGCTCATATTGGCTCCTACATATTCTATGAAGATCTTTATCGGTCAGACCGCATAACAACACACGTTGTTCCCTTTGTCATCGGTATGTTACTTGCCCGAGATTCGATCGTCGGTATCTCAATACCTAGTTCAATCTCGTTACTGGCAAGTCTCTTTACTCGTTCCGTAATACATCATCTTGCAACCAACTTATTAGTTGCATTGCTTGCAAGGCTTAAGTGATGTGTATTACCGAGAGGGCCCAGAGATACCTCTCCAACAATCGGAGTGACAAATCCTAATCTCAAAATACGCCAACCCAACAAATACCTTCGGAGACACCTGTAGAGCACCTTTATAATCACCCAGTTACGTTGTGACGTTTGGTAGCACACAAATTGTTCCTCTGGTAAACGGGAGTTGCATAATCTCATAGTCATAGGAACATGTATAAGTTATGAAGAAAGCAATAGCAACAAACTAAACGATCAAGTGCAAATCTAATGGAATGGGTCAAGTCAATCACATCATTCTCCTAATGATGTGATCCCGTTAATCAAATGACAACTCATGTCCATGGTTAGGAAACATAACCATCTTTGATCAACGAGCTAGTCAAGTAGAGGCATACTAGTGACACTCTGTTTGTCTATGTATTCACACATGTATTATGTTTCCAGTTAATACAATTATAGCATGAATAATAAACATTCATCATGATATAAGGAAATAAATAATAACTTTATTATTGCCTATAGGGCACCTTCAGTCTCCCACTTGCACTAGAGTCAATAATCTAGTTCACATCGGCATGTGATTTAACATCAATAGTTCACATCAGCATGTGATTAACACCCATAGTTCACATCGTCATGTGACCAACACCCAAAGGGTTTACTAGAGTCAATAATCTAGTTCACATCTCTATGTGATTAATACCCAAAGAGTACTAAGGTGTGATCATGTTTTGCTTGCGAGGGAAGTTTAGTCAACGGGTCTGCCACATTCAGATCCGTACGTATTTTGCAAATTTCTATGTCAACAATGCTCTGCATGGAGCTACTCTAGCTAATTGCTCCCACTTTCAATATGTATCCAGATTGAGACTTAGAGTCATCTGGATCAGTGTCAAAACTTGCATCGACGTAACCCTTTACGACGAACCTTTTGTCACCTCCATAATCGAGAAACATATCCTTATTCCACTAAGGATAATTTTGACCAATGTCCAGCGATCTACTCCTAGATCACTATCGTACTTTCTTGCCAAACTCAGGGCAGGGTATACAATAGGTCTGGTACACAGCATGGCATACTTTATAGAACCTATGGCTGAGGAATAGGGAATGACTTTCATTCTCTCTCTATCTTCTGCCGTGGTCGGGTTTTGAGTCTTACTCAACTTCACACCTTGTAACACAGGCAAGAACTCCTTTATCACTGTTCCATTTTGAACTACTTCAAAATCTTGTCAAGGTATGTACTCATTGAAAAACTTATCAAGCGTCTTGATCTATCTCTATAGATCTTGATGCTCAATATGTAAGCAGCTTCACCGAGGTCTTTCTTTGAAAAACTCCTTTCAAACATTCCTTTATGCTTTGCAGAATAATTCTACATCATCTTCGATCAACAATATGTCATACATATACTTATCAGAAATGCTATAGTGCTCCCACTCACTTTCTTGTAAATACAGACTTCACCGCAAGTCTGTATAAAACTATATGCTTTGATCAACTTATCAAAGTGTATATTCCAACTCCGAGATGCTTGCACCAGTCCATAGATGGATCGCTGGAGCTTGCATATTTTGTTAGTACCTTTAGGATTGACAAAACCTTCTGGTTGCATCATATACAACTCTTCTTTAATAAATCCATTAAGGAATGTAGTTTTGTTTATCCATTTGCCAGATTTCATAAAATGTGGCAATTGCTAACATGATTCGGACAGACTTAAGCATAGATACGAGTGAGAAACTCTCATCGTAGTCAACACCTTGAACTTGTCGAAAACCTTTTGCGACAATTCTAGCTTTGTAGATAGTAACACTACTATCAGCGTCCGTCTTCCTCTTGAAGATCCATTTAATCTCAATGGCTCGCCGATCAATGGGCAAGTCAATCAAAGTCCATACTTTGTTCTCATACATGGATCTCATCTCAGATTTCATGGCCTCAAGCCATTTCACGGAATCTGGGCTCATCATCGCTTCCTCATAGTTCGTAGGCTCGTCATGGTCAAGTAACATGACCTCCAGAACAGGATCACCGTACCACTCTGGTGCGGATCTCACTCTGGTTTACCTACGAGGTTCAGTAGTAACTTGATCTGAAGTTACATGATCATCATCATTAGCTTCCTCACTAATTGGTGTAGTAGTCATAGGAACAGATTTCTATGATGAACTACTTTCCAATAAGGGAGCAGGTACAGTTACCTCATCAAGTTCTACTTTCCTCCCACTCACTTCTTTTGAGAGAAACTCCTTCTCTAGAAAGGGTCCAGTCTCAGCAATGAATATCTTGCCTTCGGATCTGTGATAGAAGGTGTACCCAACATTTTCTTTTGGGTATCCTATGAAGATGCACTTCTCCGATTTGGGTTTGAGCTTATCAGGTTGAAACTTTTTCACATAAGCATTGCAACCTCAAACTTTAAGAAATGTTAGCTTAGGTTTCTTGCCAAACCATAGTTCATACGGTGTCGTCTCAACGGATTTAGATGGTGCCCTATTTAATGTGAATGTAGCTGTCTCTAATGCATAACCCCAAAACGATAGTGGTAAATCGGTAAGAGACATCATAGATCGCACCATATCTAATAAAGTACGGTTACAGCGTTCGGACACACCATTACACTATGGTGTTCCAGCTGGCGTGAGTAGTGAAACTATTTCACATTGTTTTAACTGAAGGCCAAACTCGTAACTCAAATATTTCCCTTCTGCGATCATATCGTAGAAACTTTTATTTTTGTTACGATGATTCTCCACTTCACTCTGAAATTCTTCGAACTTTTCAAATGTTTCAGACTTGTGTTTCATCAAGTAGATATACTCATATCTGCTCAAATCATCTGTGAAGATCAGAAAATAATGATACCTGCCGCGAGCCTCAATATTCATCGGACCACATACATCAGTATGTATGATTTCCAACAAATTTGTGGCTTGCTCCATTGTTCCGGAGAATGGAGTCTTAGTCATCTTGCCCATGAGGCATGGTTCGCAAGCATCAACTGATTCATAATCAAGTGATTCCAAAAGCCCATCAGCATGGATTTTCTTCATGCGCTTTACACCAATATGACCTAAACGGGTGTCATGGTATTCTCACGGGGGGGGGGGGGGTGCAAGCCGACATATGCCACAAGGTGGCTTCGTGTGAGGGCAAGACTGCTGCCGGAATATCCAGGGAAGGGTATGCGAGTATCACGCGCTAGTTTACCCAGGTTCGGGGCTCTCCGGAGAGATAACACCCCTACTCCTGCATGTCTGAGTATATGTGGTATATCTGGTACAGAGTGCTCCTGGAGCTGTATATGAGGTCAGTGCCATAGGCATCTGGCCTCGTATATGCATGTGGCATGGTGGCCGTTGCTCTTGGCCGAATGGGTGTGCCTGGGCATGCTTGCCCGTAGGAGTGGATGGATGGATTGCTAGCTAGCTCTCTTGCTAGCTAGCTAGCTTGTGTGTGTGGGTGAGTGTGTGAGTCCATCCCCTGATGGATGGATGTGTGCCTATATATATAGGAGTTGGCATGGGTGGTAGTGCCTTTGGTTGTAAGCTACCTTGGGTAGCTTACAAGCCAAGCTATGTAGGCATGGCTAGTGGCATGGTGCATGTCATGCTTGTCCCCTGGGGTACTTTATAAATCAGTACTCAGGGGACACGGTACACTGTAGATGACGTCGCGGTATGGTCGTCCCGTCGGTGTCTCGTCAGGCTGCAGTTGACTTCGGGCAGTCGGCCTGGTGGAGGAGTCGGCAGCCAGCAGTAGGCCTGGTGGAGTCGTCGGCATCTAGCAGTCAGCCTGGTGGAGGAGTCGGCAGCCAGTAGTCGGCCTGGTGGAGTAGTCGGTAGCCAACAATCAGCCTGGTGGAGGAGTCGGCAGCCAGCAATCGGCCTGGTGGAGCAGTCGGCAGCCAGCAGTCGGCCTGGTGGAGCAGTCAGCAGCCAGCAGTCAGCCGCCGGCCAGGTAGTTGGACTGAGGGGTTTTGCTAGCCCCGATGTCTTGAATTCTTGTCTCGCCGTCTTCGGGGTATCCGTGTCCAATTACTCCGACAGTAGCCCCCAAGCCTCCGGGCAACTTGGCAAAGTTGGGCGGAGGTTTTTTGGCGAGTGTTCATGGAAATGATCATGAAAAAGACAAAGTTAGTCCACGCAGATATATCAAATGTTTGCTTTTAGCATTGCAAGTTTTATGCGGAGGGTGCCGACTCAGCTTTGTTCAAGCCCCCCTCAATCTTTTTTGTGTTCCCTCCGCCTTTTGGCTTGTGCTCTCGCTCGCCGGACAGTCGCTCTGCGGTCTGTGGCTGAGAGTGGGCCGCAAAGCAGAGTGTACAGTACTTAGAGTTGTTGGGGAACGTTGCAAAAAACAAAAATTTTCCTACGGTTTCACCAAGATCCATCTAGGAGTTCATCTAGCAACGAGTGATTGGATTGCATCTACATACCTATGTAGATCACGCGCGGAAGCGTTCAAAGAACGGGGATGAGGAAGGCGTACTCGACGTGATCCAAATCACCGGAGATCCAAGCGCCGAGCGGACGGCACCTCCGCGTTCAACACACGTACGGTCAGCGTAACGTCTCCTTCTTCTTGAACCCTAGCAGCAGCACGACGGCGTGGTGTTGATGGAGCTGCAGTACTCCGGCAGGGCTTCGCCAAGCACTATGGAGGAGGAGGAGGATGTGTTGGAGAGGGAGAGGGAGGCACCAAAGATGTGGTATGAGAGGCCCTCCTTTCCCCACTATATATAGGGAGTCCAAGGGGGGGGCGCCGGCCCTAGGAGATCCAATCTCCTAGGGGGGGTGCGGCCAAGGGAGGAATCCCTCCTCCCCAAGGCACCTAGGAGGTGCCTTCCCCTTTTGGGACTCTTCCCTTCTTGAACCCTAGGCGCATGGGCCTCTTGGGGCTGGTGCCCTTGGCCCATATAGGCCAAGGCTCACCCCCTACAGCCCATGTGCCCCCCGGGGCAGGTGGCCCCACCCGGTGGACCCCCGGGACCCTTCCGGTGGTCCCGGTACAATACCGGTGACCCCGAAACTTGTCCCAATGCCCGAAATAGCACTTCCTATATATAATTCTTTACCTCCGGACCATTCCGGAACTCCTCGTGACGTCCGGGATCTCATCCGGGACTCCGAACAACATTCGGGTTACTGCATATACATATCCCTACAACCCTAGCGTCACCGAACCTTAAGTGTGTAGACCCTACGGGTTCGGGAGACATGTAGACATGACCGAGATGACTCTCCGGTCAATAACCAACAGCGGGATCTGGATACCCATGTTGTCTCCCACATGCTCCTCGATGATCTCATCGGATGAACCACGATGTCGAGGATTCAAGCAACCCCGTATACAATTCCCTTTGTCAATCGGTATGTTACTTGCCCGAGATTCGATCGTCGGTATCCCAATACCTCGTTCAATCTTGTTACCGGCAAGTCACTTTACTTGTACCATGATGCATGATCCCGTGACCAGACACTTGGTCACTTTGAGTTCATTATGATGATGCATTACCGAGTGGGCCCAGTGATACCTCTCCGTCATACGGAGTGACAAATCCCAGTCTTGATCCGTGTCAACCCAACAGACACTTTCGGAGATACCCGTAGTATACCTCTATAGTCACCCAGTTACGTTGTGACGTTTGGTACACCCAAAGCACTCCTACGGTATCCAGGAGTTACACGATCTCATGATCTAAGGAAAAGATACTTGACATTGGAAAACTCTAGCAAACAAACTATACGACCTTGTGCTATGTTTAGGATTGGGTCTTGTCCATCACATCATTCTCCTAATGATGTGATCTTGTTATCAATGACATCCAATGTCCATAGTCAGGAAACCATGACTATCTGTTGATCAACGAGCTAGTCAACTAGAGGCTTACTAGGGACATGTTGGTGTCTATTATTCACACATGTATTACGATTTCCGGATAACACAATTATAGCATGAATAAAGACAATTATCATGAACAAGGAAATATAATAATAATGCTTTTATTATTGCCTCTAGGGCATATTTCCAACAGTCTCCCACTTGCACTAGAGTCAATAATCTAGTTACATTGTGATGAATCGAACACCCATGGAATTCTGGTGTTGATCATGTTTTGCTCTAGGGAGAGGTTTAGTCAATGGATCTGCTACATTCAGGTCCGTGTGTACTTTACAAATATCTACGTCTCCATCTTGAACATTTTCACGAATGGAGTTGAAGCGACGCTTGATGTGCCTTGTCTTCTTGTGAAACCTGGGCTCCTTGGCAAGAGAAATAGCTCCAGTGTTGTCACAGAGGAGCTTGATCGGCCCCGACGCATTGGGTATGACTCCTAGGTCGGTGATGAACTCCTTCACCCAAATTGCTTCATGCGCTGCCTCCGAGGCTGCCATGTACTCCGCTTCACATGTAGATCCCGCCACGACGCTCTGCTTGCAACTGCACCAGCTTACTGCCCCACCATTCAAAATATACACATATCCGGTTTGTGACTTAGAGTCATCCAGATCTGTGTCGAAGCTAGCGTCGACGTAACCCTTTACAACGAGCTCTTCGTCACCTCCATAAACGAGAAACATTTCCTTAGTCCTTTTCAGGTACTTCAGGATATTCTTGACCGCTGTCCAGTGTTCCTTGCCGGGATTACTTTGGTACCTTCCTACCAAACTTACGGCAAGGTTTACATCAGGTGTGGTACACATCATGGCATACATAATAGAACCTATGGCTGAGGCATAGGGGATGACACTCATCTCTTCTATATCTTCTGCCGTGGTCGGACATTGAGCTGAGCTCAATTTCACACCTTGCAACACAGGCAAGAACCCCTTCTTAGACTGATCCATATTGAACTTCTTCAATATCTTATCAAGGTATGTGCTTTGTGAAAGACCTATGAGGCGTCTTGATCTATCTCTGTAGATATTGATGCCTAATATATAAGCAACTTCTCCAAGGTCCTTCATTGAAAAACTCTTATTCAAGTAGGCCTTTATGCTGTCCAATAGTTCTATATCATTTCCCATCAAAAGTATGTCATCTACATATAATATGAGAAATGCTACAGAGCTCCCACTCACTTTCTTGTAAACGCAGGCTTCTCCATAAGTCTGCGTAAACCCAAACGCTTTGATCGTCTCATCAAAGCGAATGTTCCAACTCCGAGATGCTTGCACCAGCCCATAAATCGAGCGTTGGAGCTTGCACACCTTGTCAGCATTCTTAGGATCGACAAAACCTTCCGGCTGCATCATATACAATTCTTCCTTAAGGAAACCATTAAGGAATGCCGTTTTGACGTCCATTTGCCATATTTCATAATCATAGAATGCGGCAATCGCTAACATGATTCGAACGGACTTCAGCTTCGCTACCGGTGAGAAAGTCTCATCGTAGTCAACCCCTTGAACTTGTCGATAACCCTTAGCGACAAGCCGAGCTTTATAGATGGTCACATTACCATCCGTGTCTGTCTTCTTTTTAAAGATCCAAGTGCAAGTCAGTCAAAGTCCATACTTCGTTTTTGAAAGCACAAGTGCTCCCTAGGTGGTTTTGATAATTGATGATAACATATCTCTTGTTGGACTAACATTTCGATCTAGCATGTTTCAGATAGGTTCAACAATGGAGTGGCATGGACTAAAAGTTGTGGGAACTCCTTCAAGATGCTAAGGACAAAGGATTGGCTAAAGCTTCAAGCTCAAGACTTCTCATTTTACATTTTAGTGATCCAAGATCACATTGAGTCCATAGGAAAAGCCAATACTATCAAGGAGGGATGAGGTGTTGCTTAATGAGCCTCTTGCTTCATGTGCTTAGTGATATGCTCCAAAAGCCTTAGCTACTTTCCCACTTCCACATATGACCTAAACCCTAAGCCAAACTCGGTCCTACCGATTATTCCTATCCGGCGCCACCGAGTTCCACTTGTCTTAAGCCACTGCCAAACCCTAATCAGTTCGGTCTCACCGATGGGATCTTGGTCTCACCGAGATGGGCTTGCAAACTCTCTGTTACCCATTGCAATATTCTCGGTCCCACCGAGAATATGCAATCGGTTCCACTGAGTTTGCTTGGTCAAATCTCAGTTTCACTTATTACCCAAATCGGTCCCACCGAGTTTGAGTAATCGGTCAAACCGAGTTTTGGATTTACCCTAACCCTATCACATCGGTCCCACCGAGTTGATCCAGTCGGTCCCACCGAAAATCTCTAACGGTCACTAGGTTTACATTTTCGGTCCGACCGAGTTTATTGATTCGGTCCCACCGAGATTGGAAAACTGTGTAACGGTTGGATTTTGTGTGGAGGCTATATATACCCCTCCACCTCCTTCTCATTCAATGAGAGAGCTATCAGAACGCATACACCATTCCAACTCATATGTTGTGAGAGAGAACCACCTACTCATGTGTTGAGACCAAGATATTCCATTCCTACCATATGAATCTTGATCTCTAGCCTTTCCCAAGTTGCTTTCCACTCAAATCTTCTTTCCACCAAATCCAAATCCTATGAGAGAGAGTTGAGTGTTGGGGAGACTATCATTTGAAGCACAAGATCAAGGAGTTCATTACCTACACACCATTTGTTACTTCTTGGAGAGTGGTGTCTCCTAGATTGGCTAGGTGTCACTTGGGAGCCTCCGACAAGATTGTGGAGTTGAACCAAGGAGTTTGTAAGGGCAAGGAGATCGCCTACTTCGTGAAGATCTACCGCTAGTGAGGCAAGTCCTATGTGGGCGATGGCCATGGTGGGATAGACAAGGTTGCTTCTTCGTGGACCCTTTGTGGGTGGTTGCTTCTTCGTGGACCCTTCGTGGGTGGAGCCCTGTGTGGACTCGCGCAACCGTTACCCTTAGGTGGAGCCCTGTGTGGACTCGCGCAACCGTTACCCTTCGTGGGTTGAAGTCTCCATCAACGTGGATGTAGGATAGCACCACCTATCCGAACCACGGGAAAAACATCCGTGTCTCGAATTGCGTTTGATCTCTCCAAACCCTTCCCTTTACATTCTTGCAAGTTGCATGCTTTATATTCCGCTGCTCATATACTCTTTGCATGCTTGCTTGATATGTATTATGTGTGTTGAAATTGTGCCTAAACTTCACTTAAACCAAAAAAGCTTAAAAATTGCAACTTGAGCATTATGTGTCTAATCACCCCCCTCTAGACACATCTACTTCTAGATCCTACAAGTGGTATCAGAGCTTTGGTCTCCATTGCCTTGGTTTAATCACCATTGGAGGAAGATGGATGTGTCTACTCTAGGGAGTCTTAGACATAGAGTGCCTATTCTTGATGGAAAGTATTTTCATGAGTGGAAAAATGAGATGCTTGTAATCTTCAATCAATATCATTTGAACAAGTATATTGCTAGCCCCTGTGCACCTCATATCGATCCTTTGCATCCCACCTTAGATGAAGATATTGACATGATTCGCAATCTTAGAACTATTGAGGTCATCATTAGAGGATTGCCCAAAAACTTGATTGCTAGTTTGCCTACTCAATGTTGTGCCTATACTATATGGAAATTTCTTGAGGAACGATTTCCCGATCATTCCTTGAAAACTTTGGATGAAATTCTCCATATATCTATTGCCTTGAGTAAGATGAACTCTAGTGATCCTAGTTTTGGTAAATGTCTTTTTGAACTTGCCAATCTTAAGCATGCTAAAGGAGATGTTGGAATCATTAATGATATCATACTCAAAGCTATAAGAATTCATAAAAGTGACCACTTTGATGATCATTTATCTGATGAATTACCCTCTCTAGGAAATGATGAATCACAAGATCATGATGAACATGAATATTATGATGATGATGATAGTGAATTCGATCTTGATGATGCAATGAGACATTTTGGTCTTATGGCAAATCTTCGGGGATATGAATCAGGAGGAAAGGAATGGGTTCTTGATAGTGGATGTACTGATCATATGACCGGAGATGAAGAGATGTTTCGTGAGCTTGCTGAAAATGACGGCCCTCGAAAATATGTCACCTTTGGTGATAATTCAAAGGGTAAAGTGGTTGGGCTTGGTAAGGTGGCCATCTCACATGATAGTTCCATTCAAAATGTCATGCTCGTTGAATCTCTGGGCTACAACTTACTTTCAGTATCTAGACTTGCTGATTTCGGTTTGAATGTCCTATTTACTGAGGTAGATTGCCAAGTATTTCGTCGAGACAATCATAAAATGGTCTTTACGGGTATGCGTAGAGGAGATCTTTACATTGTCGATTTCTCTAAAAAGGCACAACCTAAAACTTGCTTTGTTGCTAAATCCTCAAAAGGTTGGTTGTGGCATAGACGACTAGGTCACGTTGGCATGAGAAACCTTGACAAGCTTATTAAAGGAAATCATATCCTTGGAGTTAATGATGTCATATTTGATAAGGATAGACTTTGCAGTGCTTGTCAAGCAGGTAAACAGGTTGGAGGAAGACATCCCGTGAAGAACATCATGACCACAAGGAGGCCACTAGAGCTACTTCACATGGATCTTTTTGGTCCCAACGCCTACAAGAGTCTCGGTGGAAATTCTTTTGGTCTAGTTATAGTTGATGACTTTTCAAGATTTACGTGGGTGTTCTTTCTTAATGACAAGTCGCAGGTCCAGAAGATCTTCAGAAACTTCGCTAGGAAAGCCCAAAATCAGTTTGATGTGAAGATCAAGAAGGTTCGGAGTGACAACGGAACGGAGTTCAAGAACGCAAATGTGGACACCTTTCTTGATGAAGAAGGGATTTCACACGAGTTCTCGGCTACGTACACACCTCAACAAAATGGAGTTGTTGAGAGGAAGAACCGGACGCTCATCAAAATGGCAAGAACGATGCTTGATGAATACAAGACGCCAAAGCACTTTTGGGCAGAAGCGGTTGAGACAACTTGTCACGCAACAAATCGCTTATATCTTCACAAGCTACTCGGCAAGACGGCATACGAGCTCCTCACCAGTAACAAGCCTCAAGTTGGATACTTTCGAGTATTCGGCTCAAAGTGCTACATTCTTGATAAGCATCGTCGTTCAAAGTTTGCTCCTAAATCTCATGAAGGTTTTCTACTTGGTTATGGCTCAAACTCTCACACTTACCGTGTCTACAACAATTTCACCCGAAAGGTTGAAGAGACGGTAGATGTGAAGTTTGATGAATCTAATGGCTCGCAAGTAGAGCAATTGCCAATTGATGTAGGAGACAAAGACCCTTCAGAAGCAATTCAAGACTTGTCCATTGGCAAGATTCGTCCAACGGAGGTGAAGGAGAGTACTTCATCCGTCCAAGTGGAAGCTTCTACTTCACGACAAGGTGAACCAAGAATCGACACGGAAGCATCCACATGTGGGACACATCAAGATGAAGAAAACGAGGAAATACGTCAAGACGAACATCAACAACCTCCTTCTCCACCACGACAAGAGAACGATGACGTCAACAATGAAGAAGGCCAAGAAGAAGAACAAGATTAAGAAGATGTTCAACGAAGACCCAAGCAAAAGCTCTCACGAGTTCGAGCAAGAATTGCCAAAGATCATCCCGTCGAGCAAATCCTCAATGATATACAAACCGGGAGAATCACTCGCTCAAAAACTTGTTTAGCTAACTTTTTTGAAAACTATTCATTCATCTCTAGCATTGAACCTATGAAGGTTGAAGAAGCATTGGAAGATCCAGATTGGATAAACGCTATGCATGAAGAGCTACATAATTTTGAGACAAACCAAGTTTGGACATTGGTCGAGAAGCCTGACAACAGCCACAACACCATTGGTACCAAATGGGTGTTCCGCAACAAGCAAGATGAAGATGGACAAGTGGTTTGCAACAAAGCACGTCTCGTCGCCCAAGGGTACACACAAGTCGAAGGTATGGACTATGGTGAGACGTATGCCCCTGTTGCTAGACTTGAGTCCATTCGTATCTTACTTGCCTATGCTAATCACCATAACATCACCTTGTACCAAATGGACATTAAAAGTGCTTTTCTAAATGGTGAAATAGAGGAGGAAGTTTATGTCAAACAACCTCCCGGCTTTATCAATCCTAAGAAACCAAATCATGTTTACAAACTTCACAAAGCTCTTTACGGTCTTAAACAAGCTCCTAGAGCATGGTATAAATGCTTAACCAAGTTCCTTACTACAAGTGGTTTTGAAATTGGTAAAATTGATTCTTCTCTTTTTACTAAAAGGGTTAATGGAGAGCTATTTGTATGCCAAATTTATGTTGATGATATCATATTTGGTTCAACTAACCCTCTCTTTAGTGAAAAGTTTGGAAAGCTAATGTCAGAGAAGTTTGAGATGTCTATGATGAGTGAACTCAAATTCTTTCTCGGTTTGCAAATCAAGCAAACTAAGGAAGGTACATTTGTCTCTCAAACAAAGTACACCAAGGACTTATTCAAGAAGTTCAATATGCAAGAATGCAAAGGTATGTCTACACCCATGCCTACTAGTGGACATAATGATTTAACCAAAGATGGTGAACCGGTTGATCAAAAGGTTTATCGCTCTATGATTGGTTCATTGTTATACCTATGTGCTTCACGTCCCGATATTATGCTAAGTGTGTGCATGTGTGCACGATATCAAGCTGCTCCTAAAGATTGTCATCTTAAGGCTGTGAAAAGGATAGTGAGATATTTAATCCATACACCAAATTTTGGCATTTGGTATCCTAAGAGGTCTTCTTTTGATCTTGTTGGCTATTCCGACTCGGATTATGCCGGAGACAAGGTTGATAGAAAGTCCACTTCGGGTACTTGTCAATTTCTTGGTAGATCTCTTGTGTCTTGGTCTTCCAAGAAACAAACTCGGTATCCTTATCCACCGCCGAAGCTGAATACATTGCCGCTGGTTCATGTTGTGCTCAATTACTTTGGATGACCCAAACTCTTAAAGATTATGGGATTTATGTGAAACATGTTCCACTGCTTTGTGACAATGAAAGTGCTATCAAAATTGGTCATAATCCTGTACAACATTCTCGAACTAAGCATATTGAAGTTCGTCATCATTTCATTCGAGATCATGTTGCTAAGGGTGACATCAATCTTAAGCATGTTCGCACCGATAGGCAATTAGCGGATATATTCACTAAACCGCTTGATGAGAAAGTGTTTTGCAGGTTGAGAGGAGAATTGAACATCATTGATGCTTCGAACTTGGAGTAGAAACTCCATTGGATACATGCAAGACATGAGCTTATGACTAATCCATGATATATCTCTTATGATAACTATCTTATGTCTTGGATATATTTGCACCTTGCATGTTGTCTAACCCATGTAGGTACTTGGTTGAATCCAATTCCATGAGATTGCGACTCATTCATATCCTGAGCAATCTCTACATCACCAAGACTCTACACAATAGTGGTTGAAGACAAGGAAGCACAAAACCATTCAAACATATCCTTTGACAAATTCTATATTAAGCTTCATGATTGTCATTTTTGGATACACAAGTGCTCTTCCTTGCAAGAACTAACCCATGTAGGTAGATGAACTCAAACTCCAAGTGGTGCTCCCAACTCTTGATGAACTACATCAACCTTGAGCACCCACACAAGTTCAACTACATGAGCAAGAACCACATCACCACCCAAGGTATGTTATTCCATCTTAGAGAAGCTTTACTCCAACACATGAGTCAAAGCAACTCAACAAGATGTGAATACATCAAGATGCTTAAACGAAAAATGGTAACCCCATTTTGAGCTTAAACGATGAGTATGACCTATGATCAAGTGTTCTCACTTGACTCCTAAGTCAATATACTCTAACATAGGTGACTATGTCACCGCCCAATTCTAGATGAAGTTCTCTTGTGTTCTTTTCTGAGCTATTGCATTTGTCCCTTGCATATTTGTTTCTTTCTTTTTCAATAAAAAAACAACTTCATCTAGAAACTTTCACTCTATTCTTTTTGGTTTTTGTTCTGCATAATTCTGCATCAAATTCCTTGCAAATCTTTCAGCTAAATTCATTGCAAATCTTTGTGAGATCTTACTTGACTAGTGAGCTGAGGTGACAAGTGTTTTTCTCTGTGATGAACTCGGTTTCACCGAATCTCTATTTTCGGTCCAACCGAATCCCTTCGGTACTACCGAAACATGCCACTCGGTGCCACCGATTTCGCAAAAGGAAAACCAGTTTGCCACATATTCTATATTTCTTCTGATCCAGCTCCACTCAATGAATCTTGTCCTCTACAAGCATCACAGTTTTATTCACTGCTTTGCACTGAATCTCAAGGACCAAACCTATTCGACGGATTCCAGGAAAAACCTTCTTGGAAATTGATGTCAAAGGGGGAGAGAGAGATCACATCAAAGCTTATCATCAGAGAGAGAGAGATCACATCAAATGCTTATCACCTACAAAGGAGAAAGTACTAAGGGCGAGATAATACTCAAGGATCCCATATATTAAGGGGAAGAAAGAAATCTCCAAGGGGGAGAGAATACTCAAGGATCCCAGATGCTTGATGTTCAAGAGGAGAGATGCCACATGTCTTTTTGGGGGAAAGACATGTTCATATGAACTCATTTGAATTTAGTTCTATTCATATCCTTCAGCTCTGATTTTCTGTTTCCTATCTTCTCCCAATATCCCATGTCAGACTCAGGGGGAGCAAGACACCTAAGGGAAAGAAATCAGTCAAATTCATTGCATATCATTATTCTTGGGGACATGTTGAATTCTATGTGGTACCTTGTACTCACTCTCTACATGTCATACCAGTCTTGGTATTCTTGTGGCTTCTTTTGTTTTCTCTAGCTAGTGGATGTACCTGTGTTATCTAACCTTGTTTGTGCAGGTTCATTCCATCCTAAACCAACTCAAGACCACAAGGTAAGTATATGCATCAAAATCATGAGTATGAGAAGTTCTTGCTTATGTACATACTGTTTGCAAGAAGGACTCATGAGCATGAAGGTATTTTCCTTGATAATCTTTTGCTCTGATGCATATGGCCAAGATACATGTAACACATTGCCTACTCTGTCATGGTTATGCTCTCACATGCCTCCACATTTCATATTTACATGAGTGCATACATGTAGGGGGAGCCTATGCTTGTTACATGTTCTTCCAAAGCTTTACTTGCTGTTCTTTATATCTTTATCTAAAGCTTTGATGTATGTTGCCATCAATTACCAAAAAGGGGGAGATTGAAAGCACAAGTGCTCCCTAGGTGGTTTTGATAATTGATGACAACATATCTCTTGTTGGACTAACATTTCGATCTAGCATGTTTCAGATAATTTCAACAATGGAGTGGCATGGACTAAAAGTTGTGGGAACTCCTTCAAGATGCTAAGGACAAAGGATTGGCTAAAGCTTCAAGCTCAAGACTTCTCATTTTACATTTTAGTGATCCAAGATCACATTGAGTCCATAGGAAAAGCCAATACTATCAAGGAGGGATGAGGTGTTGCTTAATGAGCCTCTTGCTTCATGTGCTTAGTGATATGCTCCAAAAGCCTCAGCTACTTTCCCACTTCCACATATGACCTAAACCCTAAGCCAAACTCGGTCCTACCGATTATTCCTATCCGGTGCCACCGAGTTCCACTTGTCTTAAGCCACTGCCAAACCCTAATCAGTTCGGTCTCACCGATGGGATCTCGGTCTCACTGAGATGGGCTTGCAAACTCTCTATTACCCATTGCAATATTCTCGGTCCCACCGAGAATATGCAATCGGTTCCACTGAGTTTGCTTGGTCAAATCTCAGTTTCACTTATTACCCAAATCGGTCCCACGAGTTTGAGTAATCGGTCAAACCGAGTTTTGGATTTACCCTAACCCTAGCACATCGGTCCCACCGAGTTGATCCAGTCGGTCCCACCGAAAATCTCTAACGGTCACTAGGTTTACATTTTCGGTCCGACCGAGTTTATTGATTCGGTCCCACCGAGATTGGAAAACTGTGTAACGGTTGGATTTTGTGTGGAGGCTATATATACCCCTCCACCTCCTTCTCATTCATTGAGAGAGCTATCAGAACGCATACACCATTCCAACTCATATGTTCTGAGAGAGAACCACCTACTCATGTGTTGAGACCAAGATATTCCATTCCTACCATATGAATCTTGATCTCTAGCCTTTCCCAAGTTGCTTTCCACTCAAATCTTCTTTCCACCAAATCCAAATCCTATGAGAGAGAGTTGAGTGTTGGGGAGACTATCATTTGAAGCACAAAAGCAAGGAGTTCATTACCTACACACCATTTGTTACTTCTTGGAGAGTGGTGTCTCCTAGATTGGCTAGGTGTCACTTGGGAGGCTCCAACAAGATTGTGGAGTTGAACCAAGGAGTTTGTAAGGGCAAGGATATCGCCTACTTCGTGAAGATCTACCGCTAGTGAGGCAATTCCTGTGTGGGCGATGGCCATGGTGGGATAGACAAGGTTGCTTCTTCATGGACCCTTTGTGGGTGGTTGCTTCTTCGTGGACCCTTCGTGGGTGGAGCCCTGTGTGGACTCGCACAACCGTTACCCTTGGGTGGAGCCCTGTGTGGACTCGCGCAACTGTTACCCTTCGTGGGTTGAAGTCTCCATCAACGTGGATGTAGGATAGCACCACCTATCCGAACCACGGGAAAAACATCCGTGTCTCGAATTGCGTTTGATCTCTCCAAACCCTTCCCTTTACATTCTTGCAAGTTGCATGCTTTATATTCCGCTGCTCATATACTCTTTGCATGCTTGCTTGATATATATTGTGTGTGTTGAAATTGTGCCTAAACTTCACTTAAACCGAAAAAGCTTAAAAATTGCAACTTGAGCATTATGTGTCTAATCACCCCCCTCTAGACACATCTACTTCTAGATCCTACAGTTTTCATACATGGATCCTATCTCGGATTTCATGGCTTCTAGCCATTTGTCGGAATCCGGGCCCGCCATCGCTTCTTCATAGTTCAAAGGTTCACCGTTGTCTAACAACATGATTTCCAGGACAGGGTTGCCGTACCACTCTGGTGCGGAACGTGTCCTTGTGGACCTTCGAATTTCAGTAGGAGCTTGATTAGAAGTATCTTGATCATCATCATTAACTTCCTCTCTAGTCGGTGCAGGCACCTCAGGAACATTTTCTTGAGTTGCGCCATTTTCCGGTTCAAGAGGTAATACTTCATCAAGTTCTACTTTCCTCCCACTTACTTCTTTCGAGAGAAACTCTTTCTCCAGAAAGGAACCATTCTTGGCAACAAAGATCTTGCCTTCGGATCTGAGGTAGAAGGTATACCCAATAGTTTCTTTAGGGTATCCTATGAAGACGCATTTTTTCAATTTGGGTTCGAGCTTTTCAGGTTGAAGTTTCTTGACATAAGCATCGCATCCCCAAACTTTTAGAAACGACAGCTTAGCTTTCTTCCCAAACCATAATTCAAACAGTGTCGTCTCAACGGATTTCGACGGAGCCCTATTTAAAGTGAATGCGGCAGTCTCTAAAGCATAGCCCCAAAATGATAGCAGTAAATCGGTAAGAGACATCATAGATCGTACCTTATCTAATAGAGTGCGATTATGACATTCGGACACACCATTACGCTGAGGTGTTCTAGGCGGCGTGAGCTGTGAAACTATTCCATATTTTCTTAAGTGTGTGCCAAACTCGTGACTCAAGTATTCTCCTCCACGATCTGATCGTAGGAACTTGATTTTTCTGTCACGTTGATTCTCAACCTCACTCTGAAATTCCTTGAACTTTTCAAAGGTCTCAGACTTGTGTTTCATTAAGTAGACATACCCATATCTAATCAAGTCATCAGTGAGGGTGAGAACATAACGATAGCCACCGCGAGCCTCAACACTCATTGGACCGCACACATCAGTATGTATGATTTCCAATAAGTTGGTTGCTCGCTCCATTGTTCCTGAGAATGGAGTCTTGGTCATTTTACCCATGAGGCATGGTTCGCACATGTCAAATGATTCATAATCAAGAGACTCTAAAAGTCCATCAGCATGGAGCTTCTTCATGCGTTTGACACCTATGTGACCAAGGCGGCAGTGCCACAAGCATGTGGCACAATCATTATCAACCTTACATCTTTTGGTACTCACACTATGAATATGTGTAGCATTACGCTCGAGATTCATTAAGAATAAACCATTTACCATCGGAGCATGACCATAAAACATATCTCTCATATAAATAGAACAACCATTATTCTCGGATTTAAATGAGTAGCCATCTCGAATTAAACGAGATCCTGATACAATGTTCATGCTCAAACTTGGCACTAAATAAAAATTATTGAGGTTTAAAACTAATCCCGTAGGTGAATGAAGAGGCAGTGTGCCGACGACGATCACATCGACCTTGGAACCATTCCCGACGCGCATCGTCACCTCGTCCTTCGCCAGTCTCCGCTTATTCCGCAGCTCCTGTTTTGAGTTACAAATGTGAGCAACCGCACCGGTATCAAATACCCAGGAGCTACTACGAGTACTGGTAAGGTACACATCAATTACATGTATATCACATATACCTTTCGTTTTGCTGGCCTTCTTGTCCACTAAGTATTTGGGGCAGTTCCGCTTCCAGTGAGCACTTTCCTTGCAATAAAAGCACTCAGTCTCGGGCTTGGGTCCATTCTTTGGCTTCTTCCTGGTAGCTTGCTTGCCGGGCGCGGCAACTCCCTTGCCGTCTTTCTTGAAGGTTTTCTTACCTCTGCTGATTTCAGCATTGCAAATACTTCAGGAATGGTCTTTTCCATCCCCTGCATATTGAAGTTCATCACAAAGCTATTGTAGCTCGGTGGAAGCGACTGGAGGATTCTGTCAATGACCGCGTCATCTGGGAGATTAACTCCCAGTTGAGTCAAGCGGTTATGTAACCCAGACATTGTGAGTATGTGCTCACTGACAGAACTATTTTCCTCCATCTTACAGCTGAAGAATTTGTCGGAGACTTCATATCTCTCGACCCGGGCATGAGCTTGGAAAACCATTTTCAGCTCTTCGAACATCTCATATGCTCCGTGCCTCTCAAAACGCTTTTGGAGCCCCGGCTCTAAGCTGTAAAGCATGCCGCACTGAACGAGGGAGTAGTCATCGGTACATGCCTGCCAAGCGTTCATAACGTCTTGTTCTGCAGGGAGAACAGGTGCATCACCTAGCGGTGCTTGTAGGACATAATCTTTCTTGGCAGCTATGAGGATGATCCTCAGGTTCCGGACCCACTTCGTGTAGTTGCTGCCATCGTCTTTCAGCTTGGTTTTCTCTAGGAACGCGTTGAAGTTGAGGACTACGTTGGCCATTTGATCTACAAGACATATTGTAAAGATTTTAGACTAAGTTCATGATAATTAAGTTCATCTAATCAAATTATTCAATGAACTCCCACTTAGATAGACATCCCTCCAGTCATCTAAGTATAACATGATCCGAGTTAACTAGGCCGTGTCCGATCATCACGTGAGACAGACTAGTCAACGTCGGTGAACATCTTCATGTTGATCGTATCTTCTATACGACTCATGCTCGACCTTTCGGTCTTCTGTGTTCCGAGGCCATGTCTGTACATGCTAGGCTCATCAAGTCAACCTAAGTGTTTTGCATGTGTAAATCTGTCTTACACCCGTTGTATGTGAATGTTAGAATCTATCACACCCGATCATCACGTGGTGCTTCGAAACAACGAACTGTCGCAACGGTGCATAGTTAGGGGAACACTTTCTTGAAATTATTATGAGGGATCATCTTATTTACTATCGTCGTTCTAAGTAAACAAGATGCAAAAACATGATAAACATCACATGCAATCAAATAATAAAAGTGACATGATATGGCCAATATCACATAGCTCCTTTGATCTCCATCTTGGGGCTCCATGATCATCTTGTCACCGGCATGACACCATGATCTCCATCATCGTCTCTCCATGAAGTTGCTCGCCAACTATTACTTCTACTACTATGGCTAACGTGTTTAGCAATAAAGTAAAGTAATTTACATGGCGTTTCTCAATGACACGCAGGTCATACAAAAATAAAGACAACTCCTATGGCTCCTGCCGGTTGTCATACTCATCGACATGCAAGTCGTGATTCCTATTACAATAGCATGAACATCTCATACATCACATATATATCATTCATCATTCATCACAACTTTGGCCATATCATATCACAAAGCACTTGCTGCAAAAACAAGTTAGACGTCCTCTAATTGTTGTTGCAAGTTTTACGTGGCTGAAGTAGGGTTCTAGCAAGAACGTTTTCTTACCTACGTGAAAGCCACAACGTGATTTGTCAACTTCTATTTACCCTTCATAAGGACCCTTTTCATCGAATCCGCTCCAACTAAAGTAGGAGAGACAGACACCCGCCAGCCACCTTATGCAACTTGTGCATGTTAGTCGGTGGAACTGGTCTCACGTAAGCGTACGTGTAAGGTTGGTCCGGGCCGCTTCATCCCACAATACCGTTGAAGCAAGATAAGACTAGTAGCGGCAAGAAAGTTGACAACATCAACGCCCACAACAAATTGTGTTCTACTCGTGCAAGAGAACTACGCATAGACCTAGCTCTGATACCACTGTTGGGGAACGTTGCAGAAAACAAAAAAATTCCTACGGTTTCACCAAGATCCATCTAGGAGTTCATCTAGCAACGAGTGATTGGATTGCATCTACATACCTTTGTAGATCACGCGCGGAAGCGTTCAAAGAAACGGGATGAGGAAGGCGTACTCGACGTGATCCAAATCACCGGAGATCCTAGCACCGAACGGACGGCACCTCCGCGTTAAACACACGTACGGTCAGCGTAACGTCTCCTTCTTCTTGATCCAGCAAGGGGAAGGAGAGGTTGAGGAAGATGGCTCTAGCAGCAGCACGACGGCATGGTGTTGATGGAGCTGCAGTACTCCGGCAGGGCTTCGCCAAGCACTATGGAGGAGGAGGATGTGTTGGAGAGGGAGAGGGAGGCACCAAAGATGTGGTATGAGAGGCCCTCCTTTCCCCACTATATATAGGGAGTCCAAGGGGGGGTGCCGGCCCTAGGAGATCGAATCTCCTAGGGGGGTGCGGCCAAGGGAGGAATCCCTCCTCCCCAAGGCACCTAGGAGGTGCCTTCCCCTTTTGGGACTCTTCCCTTCTTGAACCCTAGGTGCATGGGCCTCTTGGGGCTGGTTCCCTTGGCCCATATAGGCCAAGGCGCACCCCCTACAGCCCATGTGCCCCCCCCCCGGGGCAGGTGGCCCCACCCGGTGGACCCCCGGGACCCTTCCGGTGGTCCCGGTACAATACCGGTGACCCCGAAACTTGTCCCGATGCCCGAAATAGCACTTCCTATATATAATTCTTTACCTCCGGACCATTCCGGAACTCCTCGTGACGTCAGGGATCTCATCCGGGACTCCGAACAACATTCGGGTTACTGCATATACATATCCCTACAACCCTAGCGTCACCGAACCTGAAGTGTGTAGACCCTACGGGTTCGGGAGACATGTAGACATGACCGAGACGACTCTCCGGTCAATAACCAACAGTGGGATCTGGATACCCATGTTGGCTCCCACATGCTCCTCGATGATCTCATCGGATGAACCACGATGTCGAGGATTCAAGCAAACCCGTATACAATCCCCTTTGTCAATCGGTATGTTACTTGCCCGAGATTCGATCGTCGGTATCCCAATACCTCGTTCAATCTTGTTACCGGCAAGTCACTTTACTCGTACCGTAATGCATGATCTCGTGACCAGACACTTGGTCACTTTGAGCTCATTATGATGATGCATTACCGAGTGGGCCCAGTGATACCTCTCCGTCATACGGAGTGACAAATCCCAGTCTTGATCCGTGTCAACCCAACAGACACTTTCGGAGATACCCGTAGTATACCTTTATAGTCACCCAGTTACATTGTGACGTTTGGTACACCCAAAGCACTCCTACGGTATCCGGGAGTTACACGATCTCATGGTCTAAGGAAAAGATACTTGACATTGGAAAACTCTAGCAAACGAACTATACGACCTTGTGCTATGTTTAGGATTGGGTCTTGTCCATCACATCATTCTCCTAATGATGTGATCTCGTTATCAATGACATCCAATGTCCATAGTCAGGAAACCATGACTATCTGTTGATCAACGAGCTAGTCAACTAGAGGCTTACTAGGGACATGTTGGTGTCTATTATTCACACATGTATTACGATTTCCGGATAACACAATTATAGCATGAATAAAGACAATTATCATGAACAAGGAAATATAATAATAATGCTTTTATTATTGCCTCTAGGGCATATTTCCAACAAGAGTCTGGGAGCAGATTCAACCGAGCAGATACTTGTAAAGGAAACGGCTGGGTCGCCCGAACCGTTTTTCTTCCCGGATGTTTTTCGCGTGGGTGGCCTCCAGTGTTCACTGTTGCTAGCCGGACAGCCGCTCTACGGTCTGTGATTAAGAGTGGGCCTTTGGTACCACGCACGCTACTAAGCCGTCTGCTGGAACTAACGTCTCAGGCCAAGCGGCCAGCCCCCGAGCCAACTCTGGCTGGCGCCGGGGCGAACAGTGATGCAACTGTAATAAAATGCGGAGACAGCCCCCGAGCATCGCTCGGGGTTATCCGTGATTGCGTGGTGCAAAAAATATGCGGGTGAGGAGCTCACATTCGTTTTCGTGTTGCCGAGGCGGAGTTTGCCGAAGATAGCCGGCGCGGCTCAACGCTTGCTGAGCGCGTCGGCGCACCCGCTGGGTGTAGTCTTCGAGCCTTCGGGTGCTCGAAGGGGGTCCCGGCCGGTTAGGCTCGACCGGCCAGGCGGCGATGCATCTTGCAGCGCCTATCTTCTTATTTTTCTCTTCTGCCGGCTGCTCGGAGCCGGACAAAACTCTTCCCTTGTCTGCAATCTTCCGTGGGGGCGCGCCAGCGCACCCACTGGATGTAGCCCCCGAGATTTGGGCCGATTGCTGGGCAGTCGGGCCGGATCTTCCAGCAACTACTTTGTCTTTTTTTTCACGGGGGCGCGTCAGTGCACCCGCTGGGTGTAGCCCCCGAGATTCGGGCCGACTGTTGAGCAGTCGGGCCGGGTCTCCCGGCGACTATTTTGTCTTCTTCTTCACGAGGGCGCGTCAGCGCACCCGCTGGGTGTAGCCCCCGAGATTCGGGCCAACTACTGAGCAGTCGGGCCGGGTCTCCCGGTGACTACTTTGTCTTCTTCTTTTTGTCTGCCCGTACAACCGTACAGACACTTCTTCTTCTACTTCGTTTCTCGGACGTCCACTTTTTTTTCCAGTCAGCCAGCTAGGCACCCGGCGTGACTTTTCTCTCTTCAGATGGCTAGCGGCTTTGACTTTTCTTTTATCTTCTTCACATTGGCTCAACAGTCAGCAGGAGCGGGCAAGGAGCCGGCAGCCGGCCAGGCCGGCCGGGTGGTGGGTGAAGCCGGGTGGCGGGCGGAGCCTGCCGTCCGGGTGGCGGGAGCAGGCCGCGCAAGCGCGGACGGGGAGTCGGCGGCCGGGTGGCGGGACTTGGGCGTCTTGGCGCGGTGTGGACGGCGGCCGGCGTACCTGAGGCAGCAAGCACGCGGGAGGCGGCCGACCCGGCGTGGAGGCGGAGCAGCCGGCCAGGCGCAGGCGGCATGGTGGAGCGGCCTCGCGTGATGAGGCCAGGAGCGGGCGCGCAGCGCGAGGAGGACCCGGCGCTTGGGGCGGGAGGCCGGAGTTGGGCGCAGCCGTGGCCGCGAGGAGACCGGGCTCGGGGCCGGCTAGGCGAGAAGGCGGAGCCAGCGCGGAGATCCCGGGGAGGCAGCGCGGGGCCAGCGTGGGGCGGCATCCCGGCCGGTGTGGAAGGAGCTGCGCGAGGCGGCGCGGCCGGCTAGCGGCGAGC
This sequence comes from Triticum urartu, assembly GCF_056163025.1. Classification (NCBI taxonomy): domain Eukaryota; kingdom Viridiplantae; phylum Streptophyta; class Magnoliopsida; order Poales; family Poaceae; genus Triticum; species Triticum urartu. The sequence continues at coordinate 358,920,050 of NC_141873.1, read as the reverse complement.
CGGCCACGGGGTGGGCGGGAGCCGGCCGGGCCTGCCGCAGCCGGCGCGGGAGCAGGCGGCCGCGCAGCAGCCAGTGCGGGAGCTAGCCGGGCTCGGCCAGGCGCTGGGCGCCGTTGGGGAGCCGGACGATGGAGGGAGGTGGTCGGGCCGGCTGTAGCAGCGAAGACGGCGCGGAGGCCGGGGCGGAGGGGAAGGGGCGGCCTGCCATGGCGCGGACGCACTGGGTGAGGGGGAGGTCGGGGAAACGACGCTCGTGGAGATGAAGGGCGCAAGGGCCGGCACGGACAGGATCTCGCGTGGGAGGCCGGGGCCGGGCCGCGCCGGGGCGCCACGGGCGCGCGGCCGGAGCGGTCGTAGAGGTGCGCGCTGGGGTCGGTCGCCGCGGCCACTGGTTCTTCATCAGATTTTTTTCTTTTGTTGTTGACTGTTGTGGATGTAATGGCAGCTAGTTGGTGCTGAGCAGATGACCGGGCGAGGCCGCGCAGTCGCGAGGAGCAGGAGCAGCCGCGGGTAGCAGCGGTGCTCGAGCAGTAGGCATGACGCACGCGAGCGTGGCAAAGGCGCTTGGGTGGAGCGGAGCGAAGGCAAGCCAGTGCCTGACTAGGCGTGTATGGCCATTATACGACCATTATCTGGGCAACGTCCGAGTAGTGTGTGGCTGATGGAAGGTTTGACCATTGACTTGAGTCTAGCTAGCCTATATAGATTGTATGTGGAGGAACGCATGCGCGTGTCGGCCGGAGCAAGGCGATGCGCGAAGGAAAGCAGAAGCGAGCTGCGCGTGGATGAACATGGCCGACCGAAGTGAGGCCCCACGCGTGGCGTGCGTGCGGATGGCCGGCCGGCGTTGCGGTAGTGGTGAAGAAGGCAAGGTCGACGGCGAGGACGTGCCGTCCCTTACGGCCATTCCAGGGGCATGTCGATGTCGAGCCCCCGACTGCTATCGGAGAGACGGCGCGATGCCGCGGCGGTGGAGACGAAGATGGTCCCGCCCGGACTGCGAAACCAGCAGCAGCACCGTAGCATAGTACCGCCCCACGGTGGGCGCCAAATGTCGTGGTATTCTCATGGGGGGGGGGTGCAAGACGACATATGCCACAAGGTGGCTTCGTGTGAGGGCAAGACTGCTGCCGGAATATCCAGGGACGGGTATGCGAGTATCACGCGCTAGTTTACCCAGGTTCGGGGCTCTCCGGAGAGATAACACCCCTACTCCTGCATGTCTGAGTATATGTGGTATATCTGGTACAGAGTGCTCCTGGAGCTGTATATGAGGTCAGTGCCATAGGCATCTGGCCTCGTATATGCATGTGGCATGGTGGCCGTTGCTCTTGGCCGAATGGGTGTGCCTGGGCATGCTTGCCCGTAGGAGTGGATGGATGGATTGCTAGCTAGCTCTCTTGCTAGCTAGCTAGCTTGTGTGTGTGGGTGAGTGTGTGAGTCCATCCCCTGATGGATGGATGTGTGCCTATATATATAGGAGTTGGCATGGGTGGTAGTGCCTTTGGTTGTAAGCTACCTTGGGTAGCTTACAAGCCAAGCTATGTAGGCATGGCTAGTGGCATGGTGCATGTCATGCTTGTCCCCTGGGGTACTTTATAAATCAGTACTCAGGGGACACGGTACACTGTAGATGACGTCGCGGTATGGTCGTCCCATCGGTGTCTCGTCAGGCTGCAGTTGACTTCGGGCAGTCGGCCTGGCGGAGGAGTCGGCAGCCAGCAGTCGGCCTGGTGGAGGAGTCGGCAGCCAGCAGTCGGCCTGGTGGAGGAGTCGGCAGCCAGCAGTCGGCCTGGTGGAGTAGTCGGCATCTAGCAGTCAGCCTGGTGGAGGAGTCGGCAGCCAGTAGTCGGCCTGGTGGAGTAGTCGGTAGCCAACAGTCAGCCTGGTGGAGGAGTCGGCAGCCAGCAATCGGCCTGGTGGAGCAGTCGGCAGCCAGCAGTCGGCCTGGTGGAGTAGTCGGCAGCCAGCAGTCGGCCTGGTGGAGCAGTCAGCAGCCAGCAGTCGGCAGCTAGCATTCGGCATCCAGCAGTCGGCCTGGTGGAGCGGTCGGCAGCCAGCAGTCGGCAGCCAGTAGTCGGCCTGGTGGAGCAGTCAGCAGCCAGCAGTCAGCCGCCGGCCAGGTAGTTGGACTGAGGGGCTTTGCTAGCCCCGATGTCTTGAATTCTTGTCTCGCCGTCTTCGGGGTATCCGTGTCCAATTACTCCGACAACGACAGTGCCACAAATAAGTTACACTATCATTATTAACTTTGCATCTTTTGGTTTCAATATTATGAATATGTGTATCACTACGATCGAGATCCAACGCACCATTTTCATTGGATGTGTAACCATATAAGGTTTTATTCACGTAAACAGAACAACAATTTATTCTCTTACTTAAATGAATAACCGTATTGCAATAAACATGATCAAATCATATTCATGCTCAACGCAAACACCAAATAACACTCATTTAGGTTCAACACTAATCCCGAAAGTATAGGGAGTGTGCGATGATGATCATATCAATCTTGGAACCACTTCCAACACACATCGTCACTTCACCCTTAACTAGTCTTTGTTCATTCTGCAACTCCCGTTTCGAGTTACTACTCTTAGCAACTGAACCAGTATCAAATACCGAGGGGTTTCTACGAGCACTAGTAAAATACACATTAATAATCTGTATATCAAATATACCTTTGTTCACTTTGCCATCCTTCTTATCCGCCAAATACTTGGGGTAGTTTCGCTTCCAATGACCAGTCCCTTTGCAGTAGAAGCACTCAGTTTCAGGCTTAGGTCCAGACTTGGGTTTTTCACTTGAGCAACAACTTGCTTGCCGTTCTTCTTGAAGTTCCCCTTTCTTCCCTTTGTCCCTTTACTTGAAACTAGTGGTTTTGTTTACCATCAACACTTGATGCTTTTCTTGATTTCTACCTTCGTCGATTTCAGCATCGCGAAGAGCTTGGGAATCGTTTCCGTTATCCCTTGCATATTATAGTTCATCACGAAGTTCTAGTAACTTGGTGATGATGATTAGAGAATTCTGTCAATCACTATTTTATCTAGAAGATTAACTCCCACTTGATTCAAGCGATTGTAGTACCCAGACAATCTGAGCACATGCTCACTGCTTGAGCTATTCTCCTCCATCTTTTAGCTATAGAACTTGTTGGAGACTTCATATCTCTCAACTCGGGTATTTGCTTGAAATATTAACTTCAACTCCTGGAACATCTCATATGTTCCATGACGTTCAAAACCTCTTTGAAGTCCCGATTCTAAGTCGTTAAGCATGGTGCACTAAACTATCAAGTAGTCATCATATTGAGCTAGCCAAACGTTCAGAACGTTTGCATCTGCTCCTGCAATAGGTCTGTCACCTAGCGGTGCATCAAGGACATAATTCTTCTGTGCAGCAATGAGGATAATCCTCAGATCACGGATCCAATCCGCATCATTGCTACTAACATTTTTCAACTTAGTTTTCTCTAGGAACATATAAAAATTAAATGGGGAGCAACATCGCGAGCTATTGATCTACAACATAGATATGCTAATACTACCAGGACTAAGTTCATGATAAATTAAAGTTCAATTAATCATATTACTTAAGAACTCCCACTTAGATAGACATCCCTCTAATCATCTAAGTGATCACGTGATCCAAATCAACTAAACCATAACCGATCATCACGTGAAATGGAGTAGTTTTCAATGGTGAACATCACTATGTTGATCATATCTACTATATGATTCACGCTCGACCTTTCGGTCTCAGTGTTCCGAGGCCATATCTGCATATGCTAGGCTCGTCAAGTTTAACCTGAGTATTCTGCATGTGCAAAACTGGCTTGCATCCGTTGTAGATGGACGTAGAGCTTATCACACCCGATCATCACGTGGTGTCTGGGCACGACGAACTTTGGCAACGGTGCATACTTAGGGAGAACACTTTTATCTTGAAATTTAGTGAGAGATCATCTTATAATGCTATCGTCAATCAAAGCAAGATAAGATGCATAAAAGATAAACATCACATGCAATCAATACAAGTGATATGATATGGCCATCATCATCTTGTGCTTGTGATCTCCATCTCCGAAGCATCGTCATGATCACCATCGTCACCGGAGCGACACCTTGATCTCCATCGTAGCATCGTTGTCGTCTCACCAATCTTATGCTTCTATGACTATCGCTACCGCTTAGTGATAAAGTAAAGCATTACCGGGCGATCACATTGCATACAATAAAGCGACAACCATATGGCTCCTGCCAGTTGCCGATAACTTGGTTACAAAACATGATCATCCCATACAATAAAATTTAGCATCATGCCTTGACCATATCACATCACAACATGCCCTGCAAAACAAGTTAGACGTCCTCTACTTTGTTTGTTGCAAGTTTTACGTGGCTGCTACGGGCTTAGCAAGAACCAATCTTACCTACGCATCAAAAACCACAAAGATAGTTTGTCAAGTTGGTGCTGTTTTAACCTTCGCAAGGACCGGGCGTAGCCACACTCGGTTCAACTAAAGTTGGAGAAACTGACACCCGCCAGCCACCTGTGTGCAAAGCACGTCGGTAGAACCAGTCTCACGTAAGCGTACGCGTAATGTCGGTCCGGGCCGCTTCATCCAACAATACCGCCGAACCAAAGTATGACATGCTGGTAAGCAGTATGACTTATATTGCCCACAACTCACTTGTGTTCTACTCGTGCATATAACATCAACACATAAAACCTAGGCTCGGATGCCACTGTTGGGGAACGTAGTAATTTCAAAAAAATTCCTATGCACACGCAAGATCATGGTGATGCACAGCAACAAGAGGGGAGAGTGTTGTCTACATACCCTCGTAGACCGGAAGCGGAAGCGTTATAACAACGCGGTTGATGTAGTCGTACGTCTTCACGGCCCGACCGATCAAGCACCGAAACTACGGCACCTCCGAGTTTTTGCACACGTTCAACTCGATGACGATCCCCGGACTCCGATCCAGCAAAGTGTCGGGGATGAGTTCCGTCAGCACGACGGCGTGGTGTCGATCTTGATGTTCTACCGTCGCAGGGCTTCGCCTAAGCACCGCTACAATATTATCGAGGATTATGGTGGAGGGGGGCACCGCACACGGCTAAGAGATCAATGATCAATTGTTGTGTCTCTGGGGTGCCCCCCTGCCCCTGTATATAAAGGAGTGGAGGAGGGGGCCGGCCAAGGAGGGTGGCGCGCCCAAGGGGGGGAGTCAAACTCCCACCGGGAGTAGGACTCCCCTTCTTTCCTATTAGGAGTAGGAGAGGGAAGGAAGAGGAAGGAGGGAGGAAGGAAAGGGGGGGCGGCCCCCGTCCCAATTCAGATTGGGCTTGGGGGGGTGCCCCCTCCCTTGCTCCTTTCCCCTCGTTTCCACTAAGGCCCAATAAGGCCCATATACCTCTCGGGGGGTTCCGATAACCTCCCGGTGATCCGGTATTGTCCCAATCTTACCCGGAACCTTTCCAGTGTCCAAATATAGTCGTCCAATATATCGATCTTTATGTCTCGACCATTTCGAGACTCCTCGTCAAGTCCGTGATCACATCCGGGACTCCGAACAACCTTCGGTACATCAAAATATATAAACTCATAATGAAACTAACATCGTAACGTTAAGCGTGCGGACCCTACGGGTTCGAGAACAATGTAGACATGACCGAGACACGTCTCCGGTCAATAACCAATAGCGGAACCTGGATGCTCATATTGGCTCCTACATATTCTATGAAGATCTTTATCGGTCAGACCGCATAACAACACACGTTGTTCCCTTTGTCATCGGTATGTTACTTGCCCGAGATTCGATCGTCGGTATCTCAATACCTAGTTCAATCTTGTTACCGGCAAGTCTCTTTACTCGATCCGTAATACATCATCTTGCAACTAACTTATTAGTTGCATTGCTTGCAAGGCTTAAGTGATGTGTATTACCGAGAGGGCCCAGAGATACCTCTCCGACAATCGGAGTGACAAACCCTAATCTCGAAATACGCCAACCCAACAAATACCTTCAGAGACACCTGTAGAGCACCTTTATAATCACCCAGTTACATTGTGACGTTTGGTAGCACACAAAGTGTTCCTCCGGTAAACGGGAGTTGCATAATCTCATAGTCATAGGAACATGTATAAGTTATGAAGAAAGCAATAGCAACAAAGTAAACGATCAAGTGCTAAGCTAATGGAATGGGTCAAGTAAATCACATCATTCTCCTAATGATGTGATCCCATTAATCAAATGACAACTCATGTCTATGGTTAGGAAACATAACCATCTTTGATCAACGAGCTAGTCAAGTAGAGGCATACTAGTGACACTCTGTTTGTCTATGTATTCACACATGTATTATGTTTCCAGTTAATACAATTCTAGCATGAATAATAAACATTTACCATTATATAAGGAAATAAATAATAACTTTATTATTGCCTCTAGGGCATATTTCCTTCAATTCACACATCTGTCGGTTTGAAACACTACGATAAATTCTTCACATATCTGAATTCACTTTTTATAATGAACTATATATGATCTCTATTCGTCTTTTACACCCACACAACTCTCTTATCTTTGTAGCTAGCGCTAACTTTTTCTTGTGCATGCACATGCCCGCATCCCTCTCACCCTCCCTCGGCATTCTCTAGCTCCATCGTACAAATTTGTCTTTTCACTTTAGGTCATTCACCCACGGTGTGTGTAGGCCCCCAGCTCCTTCTTTACGGCACACATCGATCGATATTCCTCTCTAGCCAAGTGTGCCTAGCACAAACACAAGCTTCCCCTCTTCTCTTGTCACCATCCATGCCTCACTCCCACCACTCTTTTCATCATTCTCGTACTCGCACACTCCTCCCCCTCGATATAGTATGCCTCTCGTACCACCTCCTACATGCATCCCTCTCTCTCTATCCTTCTCCTCATGCCTCATTTGCTTCTAACATACACATGCATGTATACCGATCGATCTCCCAACATATACCTAGATCGACTTTAACTACCCCCCATCGATCGACGTACCTCACAAGTTATGTCTCTCGTTTCTCTTACAAAGGGCGATTGATCTTCCTATGTAGTTACGTCTGCTTACCACAACCACATCGCCCCCCTCATCATTCATGCATGCCTCCTGACCCGTCTCTCACACGCACGTGCACAGACAACAAGCAACCATCTCCTCTCTTATTGATATTGCGGGCGTGCCCTCCGTTTGTCTAGCAAGCCTATCCCACCATTTGTTAGAAGCAACTCCACTACCACCCCCTCCAACACTCTAGCTCTGTCTCTCTCCCAACCTTATTCATCTCCTGCACATATGCATGGATGCCGACCGATCTCCCTTAATACATGAGGCAGATCGATCTCCTTAATACATGAGGTAGGCCTCTCTCCTCCTCCACACATATACCAGCCATTGTACCTCTATAGTTAATTGGGCCTCCCTCTTCCCCCACCACACACTGATAGTCGAGCGCTGCAGGTAGGTATCCATGCCACAGAGACAAACTGCACATGTCCCATCTCACGTTCCAGTAGGCCAACCACTCTATATCTTTGACGTGGGCACACACAAATTCGATGGCACTCTTTATCGATCGCACGTGCACACACACACACACATCATTCCTCTCTTCAATTCTATGGACACCTCAAGCCGATGATACCTCCACTCTCTTCTCGTGGATCACCCCCTCTACATATATGTTATATCCAGGACTCTATTTCACACACATTGCATATGTTAAATTTTTTGATTGACCCCCCCCCCCAAAACTCTCAAGAACCCGCACACTATATCTCTCTAGGTTTGTATCTCTCGCACACAACCCCACGTAGGTGGTGTATGTATACAAGAAGAGAATAGGTGCACCGTGCACATACTCAAGCTTCATGCCCAGCCACACCCGCACGGGTACACGGTGGAGCTCATTTCTTTACAAAATGGCAGCCCACGTGCTAATTTGAATGCTGTAGCGGTTGTTTACCTAGGGAGGTCGTGTACCACGCGTGCATGAAGCAAAGTTCGACTTGACGCGTTGCCACGTTATTTTTAAATAAAGTTATAGCGCTCAATGGCACGTACACAGAATATAAAATGATTTTTATGGAGGAAAAGGTAGTCCGCTCTTCAGAGTATCTCACACAAGGCTCCGGTGGCCTCTCTCTCTCTCTCACCGTTGGTCACTGATTTGGTCGCATCCCGTTCGCCGGAGGAAAGGGAGTGTAGTGGCCTCTCTCTCTCTCACCGTTGGTCACTGATCTGGCCGCATCCCGTCCGCGGGGGAAAGGGAGTGCGGTGGCCTCTCTCTCTCTCTCACCATTGGTCACTGATCCGGCCGCATCCCGTCCGCCGGGGGAAAGGGAGAGGAAGTGCATTGTTTCTCCGTTCGACGGCACCGAGGCAGCACGTCCCGATCTGCGGTACACACCGTTCTCTCTGACCAAGCTCCGGCGCGGTAGGGCCTACGCCACCTGCTCACAAATTCCGCCCGCCGCCGCTCACCTAGTTACATCCCAACGACCTCCAAGTATCCCCTCCGGCCTTGCTCCACTGCCCGTTTTCCCACGTCGCTGCATGTGGATCTTCCATAGTTCTTTGCCCAAAACGTAGCTCGTCTGGCATACTTTCCATATTGCATTCTCTTCCTCACACCGTTTTAGACAAACACAACCGTGTTGTTATCTTCCCTTAGGACAAGGAATATGCTTCTTTTTTGGCGTCACATGTGTCATCAACTGTTATTGGCCAGTAATTGTTTCCTTTCTACCTCTTTTTTGCAAATAGGGTTGTCCATTTCACGTCGTTGCTATTGCGACCTTGTGGTGAACTGCACAAATCACTTTTTTCTTAAGAGTGTTTTGTGCAGTTGTACTAAAATGTCGCACGGGCAACGTCTCTACATTTCAGTGCGACTGCACAAAGGGAGATTGGTTTTGCTCTATCCTCCTCATCCAACTCCGAGCCTAATCTTCTCCAACCTGGTTAGTCTTAAGAGAGACTGCAAAGGTGACCGGCTTCTATTTGTGTGTTTATTGTTTCATCAGCAGTCCTCTATTATCGTAATCACACTTGATATCTTTGGAACAGGGACACCCAACTCTATTTTAGTGGAACTGCACAAAATGATCAGAATGTTGCATGCTCCAGACAGCTACTTTTTTCCCAACATGCCTTGTTGATTTAGACAGAGCTGGGGGGATGTTGCTGCCAATGAAAGCATGGATCAATTTTAATTTAACACCTTCTCACAACTTTGTCTTCAGTTGTGATGTAATTACTAGCTCTGATATGCTAATAATTGACATGCATTAGCAAGGAAGTTAGTTTTTTATTGTTTTCGAAAGAGCATCGATGGCAAGACACGCGAAACAAAAGCTGAAAGCTCACACCATTGTACAATTTCATGTCGCTGGGAAATTATTTGTATAGTACGTCAATTATGTAAACAAATGATGGAAGCTTGATAGCATTGCCAGAAGCCTCTTCATCATCCGGGTCCATGTGCCATGCACAAAATTATACTCCTTCGTTCCTAAATATTTGTCTTTTTTACAAATTTCAAATGGGTATATTTTAGAGTGTAGATTCACTCATTTTGCTTCATATGTGTACTCCCTCCGTTCCTAAATATTTTATTCGTCTTAACAGAGATTTCAACAAGTGACTACATACAGAGCAAAATGAGTGAATCTACACTCTAAAATATGTCTATATACATCCCTATGTGCCAGTCCATTTGAAATCTCTAAAAAGACAAATATTTGAGTAGTCACTCGTTGAAATCTATAGAAAGACAAATACTCCAGAGTATATTTAAGAACCGAGGGGGTAGTGCACAACCGCATCGGAGACTCAGCCCGGTCATTGCGCCGCATTAATAGTGAGTAATGAGCAGTCAAATCATAAGCCCCACCTTTCCCACTGTAAGTTGCTCTGAAGAAGCAACCATCAATATGCTCTTCTTTGAATCCGCTCATACTACTCCATCCGTCACTGTTTATACAGTGCGCTTCAGAAAAAAGAAAAAAAATCTATGGGACCAAGGCGACTAGCGATCGGCCTGAAAAATAGCATTGGTAGTTATAGCACAGCGTCTATTACTAGAGGGAATAATGCGTACACACATGCATGCAGTGCTTCCACCCCGGGTACACACATGCATGCACTCCATAGTAGTACAATACATGGAGAGAAAATTGTGGACTTGATTGCGGTTACCACGCCCTAATTAATTGAGCATTAAACCAAACGCGTCTAAAGTCTCTCTGGTGGTGGAAATGCATTGAGAGAAATGCATCATAATGAAGCGCGCCCTGTAAACTGTGACGGAGGGTGGAGTAGTATGAAGGTGCAAAACCAAGTACGCGTACTACTATGTTGGTACACCGCATGTTGGGTACTACAGTGTATGCCTCTGACAATCTGACACCGAATGGACTGATGCATGTCCACCGAGGGTAGGTTGCATTAGTCAAAAGGCGTAAGCGAGCTTCACCTTGTCCTGCAAGCTTCTCCTCATTCCGCGAGTTGACGGGACATACCAAAAAGTAGTGCTAGTCCATACTCCCTCCTTTCCGATTAATATGGCTTAATCTTTTTTGCAGGTAAATGAGAGAGCTTTATTCATATATAAGCATTCTTAGGACGATCAGCCAAGACACTGGTCACTAGGAAGCGAGGTATCCCGCAAAAAAGAAGTAGGAAGCGAGGTGTTTCATCAAGCCACCTCTCGGCCACATTCAAAGTGTAGCAAGCACGGTTCGCACGAAGATGCGCCGCAAGGTTTGCTGACCTGTTTACATGTTGAATAACAAAAAAAGAGGAAATATTACTGAGCTCTACTATTTGTAACAGGACATGAGCCAGAATTAAGCGAGAATTGTGGCGAGTGTTCCATGCAATCAACTTCCATTATCACATGCGAGAACCCTCGAAGAGAACCAAATGTGTTGAAGATTGCTTTATCACATTTTAAAATTATAATAAGAGTGCAGATGCTCCTCCATCTGGTTCCTAGTACTAGTATAGTACGTACCTTTATGGACTATAGTAGTAGTACTAGTAAACTTTGCGCTTGGCTGTTCGGGAAGTCGAACAATAATAGCACTAGTAGTATAGTGTATGCTTCTGGCAATCTGACACCGAATTAACTGTTGCATGTCCACTGCCTGAGCGAGGGAGAGCTTGCATTAGTCAAAAGTTTCTCCTTGTCCTGCGAGCCACCGCGCACAAGCTTCTCCTGTCCTGCAACCTTCTCCTCGTTCGGCAAGTTGACGGGACACAGCAAAGTAATGCTAGTCCATGCTACCTCCTCTCTGGTTAATATGTCTTAATTTCAAACGAGATAAATACACTGTCTGTCACTATATATTTGTAAAAATACGGTCAGTGGACTTCATAATACGCTCATTGAGCTCGATATATATATTTTCCGGTGTTCATACAGTCACTAGCTCACCCTGACTGAGTATGTGTCTGCATGCACGTGTAGGTTGAGCACTTGAGCATGACCGTGTGTGTTCCGTCGTGTGCTCGGACATGCATGCATTAGGGCATCGTGCGTGTTTTTGCGTCCATGTGTACATGTGACTGTTGCATACACGTAGGGGGAGTACGTGTAGGGGCCACTAAGGAGCAGTCAAATCACACAGTAAGTTAGTCGGAAGAAGCAACCATCATTTCACTCTTGAATGACACGTACGCAATATAAAATGGTTGATATGGAGAGAAAAAGAAAACCACTATATATACAGTAAGTTAGCCTGCTTGCTTAGGTTGCTCTCTTCACAAGCATAGAACGACGGGCCTGATCCCGCAGCTGGGGGAAGGGAACAATGTTCTGCGTAGACGCGGTCGAGATCGGCGAGGGAGAAAACCCACAGTCGGTGCATCCCAATCGGGAGTCACCGCAGTATGGGCCGATGCCGCGTCCCAACCGCCCTTCTAGCTATAGCTCGACGTCCCAGGTAGTCCATCTTCCTTTTGGAGCCGGCTTGCTCCACTGCCGTAGCTCCATCTCCATGTCGATCTTTCTCTACTTCTACCGGCTTCTATTTGTGATGAGTTTATGTCTCATGAACTAGTGCCAGTACTATTATTCTAATCACACTTCTTCAATATCTTTGCCATCAGGGATGCTCAGGTCAATTTTAGTGGAACTGCACAAAAGCATTGTATGACCCGAGGGTGCCAGCCGTCTTTCCTTCCCGACATGGAAAGTGCTATGGAACAAGAGGTACCAGAAGGTGGAGAACCAAAGAGTGCTGCTTCTATTGTTGCTGACATTCTCACTAAAGAATCTCCCTCTAGCACATTCCTTCGACAGGTTCTACCTGGCCAGGAAATTAAATCATGTTTAGGGTTTAGGGTTTAAGTCATAGTGACCCCATCAGTCGTTTTTCTATCGTACACGCTCTCACAACTTTTTTCTTTAGTTGTGAAGTAAATATTGGCTATGATCTGTGAATCATTGAGATGCATCGGCATGCGTGTTAGTTTTCCTTTGTATTTGATGGAATGTTGTAACGGGGCAACCTTGGAATAGGAATGAAAATGGAGTGGAACAGTTTCCGTTTTTTCGGAGAAAAAATGGAAACGGAGAGAAACCAATGTTTCATTTCGTTGGATTGCGCCATCGAGCAAAAGCAACGTTTAAATCACGTCTGTCATGTTCGTGCCTCACCCTCCTCCACGGCTCGACCCCACATGGTCGCTCGGCATGCCACTCACCGCAAACCGAGTAGTATACCATAACTTTCCCGCCTGCTTGTTGATGGATCGCGCCATGGAGTACTAGCACTACTAGAAGAGATTGACGAGTTGGGGGAGGACAGCTAGCTGTAGCACGGACTCCCAAGAACTTACTACTGGAAGAGACCGCGCATGTTGTAGCTGGCTATTGCGACCTTTGAATACGGAGCAGCCGTGTGCACCCGGAAGCGGCGCGGGTGACGCTCTCTCGGCCGGCGCACCGCAATCAATGCCGGCGCCAGTGAGAGGTCGCATCCGCTCTGGCCGAGCATGAATGCGGCACTGACTGTTTTGGGCGGGAAGCACGCGCGGGTGATGAAGATGGTTCGGGTTGGTCAGGACCGGCCGTGGCAGCGGTCCGGACGTGCGCAAACAAGAGATGATGTATGTTAATATTGCTGCGTATATAATTAACAACGTAAATAATGTGCCAGTTGGACAAATATGATTGGAGATGGAGATGGAAATGGAAATGGAATTTTACGTAAACACGGATATGCATGTCTATGTCTATGTGTGTGCGCGCAACGACTCTCATGACCTGGAAGCGGGGGCGTGTTTTTGATCGAGTTTTCTTTCTTGGTACATTAGAAAATCAGTTTGTCTAATTCACATCTAGATGTTATTTAAGGATATCACATCTAAGCTCCCACAAGTATATAATGTAGCAACAAGAAATAAAAAAAACTAGTAAAAGACCACAAATAGAGTGGACATCAACTTATATGTGACATAACTATGTCACATCTAGATGTGTCCTAGATAGACCCTTAAAAAATTGTCCGCCAGTTTTCGTTTCTTTTTTCCGGGAACGCGCGTATTCTATTTAAAACCACTGCTATGGAGAGATTTTTTTTACTCCATTATAGCTTCTTGTTTGATAGAGTTTCTCGCGTCTCGCTTTCTCACCCTCTCCATATCAAAACAAGATGACAGTGTCCACTCTATCTCTCTCCTCACCGGTGGTCACAGATCCAGCCGAATCCCGTCCGTTGCGGGAGGTGAGAAGGTGCAGTGTTGACGTTGTCACCGTCGGCGACGGAGGAAGCCGATGCGCACCGTCCTCTCGGAGCCGGCGCTAGCGCGGACGAAGATCCTCCGCGCCCTTGTTCGCTGCCGTCGTGTGGGCAGATCCCGCCTGCCCGCCTAAACGACATCTCACCCACCTGAGGTATAACTTCTTGTACTGGTCCAGCTCCCCAGGTCGCTGCGTGCGGGTTTTCTTCTATGCGACTACTCCCCAGCTCCCCATGCATAGTAGCTAGGGTTCGTCGGCTGGTCCAACATCACCTACTAGTACTATTATAGAGGAAATGCCACTCAAAAAGTTGTCCTGATTTATGCCTCGGTGGAGGTATACATGTTGTTTCGACAAAAAGTACATGGTGGTTGTGCGGTCATTGTCCATATGGTGGTAGTACTATCACTGGTTAAATGAAGAAATGCTTTTTTTCTCGGGTATCCTAGTTTAGTTCCCATCAAGATAATTATGATGCTTCTGTTTGTTGGTGTACTTTTCATTAATTCTTATTGACAATTGAGATGTCGTTGCTAACCCTTTTTTATATTTTTAGAAACAGCGATGCGTGTCTCCATACCCGGGCATGTCTTCCTCAATTTTAGTGGAATTGCACAAAATTGGATGGCTATTGTTGTTCCGCCTCACTGTCCTCTGCCACGTGGTTCTTCCTTCCTCGAGCTTGATTACTGAGAAGAAACAGACCACAGTGAGGATTTGTCGAACTTCTTAGGTGCCTCACCCAAACTTGCTGCCAAATGGATGATGCATCACCATGATGACCTATCGATGCTCATGGTTTCGCCTCATGGTTGCGTCGGCTGGTGAAGCTGATCGATTTTCGATGAAAAACAAGTTGTCTTCCATCAGTGCTCTTTGCTTGTTACGCACAAACATGATATCCTTCGTTAGTTCACCTTGGTTGCGTTGGAGACGCAGTCGTCTTTCACGTTGGTGCAATTTTCTGTAGCGACCAGACCTCAAACAGTCTGATCTCTGTGCTCAGGTGTCATCCCTGGATCAGTAATGCTGACACCATACAGTACTTGAAGGATTTATAACAGAGTAGCAATCACACACTTATTACATCGAGTGTCTCAATAGAGAACTTATTACAATAAATATGGCTTAAGGCCATCTAATAACGATAACAGCGGAAGGCTTGGAAGATAAGTGAGTCCATCAACTCCAACGGCATCACTGAGTATAGAACCACGACCTAAAAACTCCTTAATCGTCATCTGAAAAGTCTGCAACATTAACGTTGCAGCCCGAAATGGGTCAGCACATGGAATATGCTGGCAAGGTAACACATAGAGAGTAATGGAATGACACAGCTATTCTATATGCATATTTGGCTGGTGGAAAGCTCTATGGTTACAGTTTTGCGTAAAGCCAATTTTTCCCTACTGCAAAGGAATAAATTTTATTTAACTATCATGGTAGTTGTTAAACATTGAGAATGGTTGAGAGCATCCTCAATCCCAATTAAGCATCATCATTAAACAAAACCCAACAAAATTAAATCTTAGGGTAACATGTTGAGATTCACATGATAATCCAGGTACTAGATACTCAAGTTGTCCATAACCGGGGACACGGCTAACCATGATTAGCTTATACACTCTGCAGAGGTTTGCGCACTTTTCCCCACAAGACTCGATCACCTCCGTTTGGTTTCTCGCACTACATGGTGTTTGAGAAGACGGATGACCAAGACATAGTCTTTCAGAAGCGCTAGCACCTTACGATGGATAGACCGTTACACCTACTTTCCCCTACATCTGCTAGTCTACCCTGTAAGAGTTCGCACGACTTAATCAACTATGCTAGAGCCCATAATAGCTTGTGGCTGCACACGGAAGTTTCTAGTATGAAAAATCTCATGATCCCTTTGGGCCTGGGTGGCGGTCCATAAAGAAAAACAGGCAATCCTGGAATACCCAGGTACCTCAATCCACCCAGATGTGTGTTTAAGTTGCCACCTTAGATAAACCATTAATTTAACAAACTCACATCTGTCATGGATATCACTCACCCAATCCACGTCTACTAGCATAGCATAGCAATAGTAAGAAAACGTAGAAGTAACTCCCAAAGGTTTGATAATACAACAGGTAATAGGTACTACCTCAACTACTTCCCAAACCCACAATTTAATTAGATCCTAATCATGCAATGTTTGAGGATTGATCTAATGCAATAAAACTGGGTAGTAGGAGGTATGATCAAAGTGTTACTTGCCTTGCTGATGATCCGCGAAACCTAGAGATTCGAAATAACAGGCGGTGCACTCCGGGTATTCTATCGCAGACAAACAAACAAGCATACAATAAGTATTCATCTAATGCACAGTTAAAACTCAAATAAGATATCTAACCAGAAAGTTCAACTTAAGAACTCCGGTTTGCAAAAAGAATCAAATCAAACGAAGCAACGAAAGTCAAACGACAAAAGAAGCATGCTTCATTTACTATTCTGGATCTAGGGCAATTTTACAGTGGCAAAAACTTGTTTAAGTTGGTTAAACGGATAGATGGTTTCGAGACGAAACTCCAGGCGCTTGAATCGCCTGATTCCGATAAACGAGCGAAAAGTTAAACTAAAACGAAAAATCGGATCAGAAATCGCGATCAGAAAAATCGCGGATTTAATCCGAGAAAAGAAAAAAACGACGAACGTTCGCTAGAACGAACGAACGAACGCTCGCTATTTAAATAAATCAGAAAAACCGATCTATTTAAAAAAACCGAAACTAAAAAAATGAACAAAACCATTGGAAAAACTGAGCAGTTTTTTTAAAAAAAGAAAAAACCGGTGTCTAAAAAAAAACTACCCGGCAATTCCGGCAAGGTTCCATCGGCGGCGGCGGGCTCCGGCGACGGTGGTCGGCGGCGGGGCGGCGCGGCGCTGGCGGGCGGCGGCGGTGGCGCTAGGGTTCGGGGCGGCGGGGCGGCTCGGTGGGCTGCGGGGTCGGGTGCCCCGGCTTTAAAGGCCGGCCCCAGAGGAGTCCGGGCCTAACACGGCCCGTAGGTCGGTTTCGTTTTTTTAATTATTTCACGCAGAAAAACAGATAAAAGAAATACTAAACGGACTCCAAAAATCCCGAAATAAATTTTCCCGGGCTTCTAAAATCAAGCCGCACAAGGTGAACATTTATTTGGGGCCTAAATGCAATTTTGAAAAATGCACATTTTTCCTAAATTCAAATAAAATAACCACAAACTCTGAAATAAAATCTTATTTGATTTTATTATTAAATCCTTAATATTTCTTTATTTTGGGAAAGTCATTTTATTTCCTCTCTCATATTTTTGTAATAGAAATAATTGATGATAAAATAATTAAAATCAAATGATCCTATTCTCAAAATTTGAGAAAACTCAAATATGAAAATAACGAAATCCCCAACTCTCTCCGTGGGTCCTTGAGTTGCGTAGAATTTCTAGGATCAAAACCAAAAGCAAATAAAATATGATATACAATGATGATCTAATGTATAACATTCCAAATTGAAAATTTGGGATGTTACAAACCTACCCCCCTTAAGATGAATCTCGCCCTCGAGATTCCGGTTGGCTAGAAAATAGGTGAGGGTGGTCCTTGAGCAAATCTTCCTCTCGCTCCCAGGTGGCTTCATCCTCCGTGTGGTGGCTCCACTGAACCTTGCAAAACTTGATAACCTTGCTGCGGGTGACTCGACTGGCATAGTCTAGAATCTTAACTGGTTTCTCCTCATAGGTCAAATCGTTATCCAACTGAATTGCTTCCAATGGCACTGTGCCTCTCAAGGGTATGTCAGCCATCTCCGCGTGGCACTTCTTCAACTGAGAAACGTGGAACACATCATGAACTCCTGACAATCCTTCGGGCAATTCCAACTTATAGGCCACTTCTCCCATACGTTCCAATACTCGATATGGTCCTACAAATCGTGGCGCTAACTTTCCCTTAACGCCAAAGCACTTTATTCCCCGAAGTGGGGATACTCGAAGATAAACTCTGTCTCCGACTTCGTAAACTGTCTCCTTGCGTTTAGAATCTGCGTAGCTCTTCTGCCTGGACTGGGCTACCTTGAGCCTATCGCGAATCAATTTCACTTTCTGTTCAGACTCCTTAATCAGATCCGGTCCAAACAACTGGCGGTCTCCAACTTCATCCCATGACAGCGGTGTCCTGCACCTCCTTCCGTACAAGGCTTCAAAAGGGGCCATCTTTAAACTGGATTGATAGCTGTTGTTGTAAGAGAATTCTGCATATGGCAAATTGTTGTCCCAACTAGATCCATAATCTAGCGCACAAGCTCTCAGCATGTCCTCCAAAATCTGATTGACTCTCTCGGTCTGTCCATCTGTCTGTGGATGAAAAGCTGTGTTGAACTCTAGCCTGGTACCCAAAGTTTCGTGCAACTGATTCCAGAACTTTGAGGTAAACTGGGTTCCTCTATCTGATACTATACTCCTCGGAACTCCATGTAAGCATACGATCCTGGTCATGTATATCTTTGCCAACTTAGCACTGGTGTAAGTGGTCTTTACCGGGATGAAATGAGCTACCTTCGTCAACCGATCGACTACAACCCAAATCGAGTCATAACCTGAATGAGTCCTGGGTAATCCCGTGATAAAATCCATGCCTAACTTATCCCACTTCCATTCGGGTATCGGCAATGGCTGTAGCAATCCTGCTGGCTTCTGATGCTCCGCCTTTACTCTCTGACGTACATCACAAACTGCTACATACTCCGCAATATCTTTCTTCATTCCGGTCCACCAGAAAGTATCCTTCAAATCCACATACATCTTGGTATTTCCTGGGTGAATCGAATATGGTGAGTCATGTGCCTCTTGCAGAATCAACTTCCTGATCTCCGGGTCATTGGGCACATAAACACGGTCTTCAAACCATAGGGTGTCGTGCTCATCCTCACGAAATCCTTTAGCCTTTCCTTCGCTCATTTTCTCCTTTATAGAGGCAATCTCTTTGTCAGTCTTCTGAGCTTCTCTGATTCTATCCATCAAAGTTGACTGAATCTCCAATGCTGCTACATAGCCTCTCGGAACTATTTCAAAACATAGCTTACGAAGATCCTCAGCTAACTCCTTTGGTATTTCGCCAGTCATTAGTGTATTGACATGGCTCTTACGGCTCAATGCGTCAGCTACTACATTAGCCTTTCCAGGATGGTAATGCAATCTCATATCATAATCCTTGATGAGCTCCAACCATCTCCTTTGTCTGAGGTTTAACTCCTTCTGCGTGAAAATGTATTTCAAACTCTTGTGGTCCGTGTACACCTCACAATGATTTCCAATGAGGAAATGTCTCCATGTGTTCAATGCATGCACTACGGCTGCTAACTCCAAATCATGCGTGGCATAATTCAATTCGTGGGGTTTCAGTTGTCCTGAGGCATATGAAACAACTCTTCCTTCCTGCATAAGCACTACTCCAAGTCCTCGTCGTGAAGCGTCGCAATACACCTCATAATCCTTGGTCTGGTCTGGCAAAATCAACACTAGTGAAGTAACCAAGCGTTTCTTCAACTCCTGGAAACTAGCCTCACACTCCTCAGTCCATATGAACTTGGTATCCTTCTTTAATAACTCCATCATAGGTTTTGCAATCTTGGAGAAATTCTCAATAAATCTCCGGTAGTATCCTGCGAGTCCAAGGAAACTCCGGATCTCTCCAACCGTGGTTGGTGCTTCCCACTTGGTCACGATATCAACTTTAGTGGGATCTACTGATATACCTTCTCCGGGTATAACGTGTCCGAGGAATCCTACTTCCTTTAACCAAAACTCACATTTGCTGAACTTGGCATACAACTGATGTTCTCTGAGCTTCTCAAGTACCAAACGCAAATGTTCCTTATGCTCCTCTTCATTCTTCGAGTAAACCAGGATATCATCAATGAACACCACAACAAACTTATCCAAGAACTCCATAAACACTTTGTTCATCATGTTCATAAAATATGCAGGCGCGTTAGTCAGA
This sequence comes from Triticum urartu, assembly GCF_056163025.1. Lineage (NCBI taxonomy): Eukaryota > Viridiplantae > Streptophyta > Magnoliopsida > Poales > Poaceae > Triticum > Triticum urartu. The sequence goes on along the minus strand of NC_141873.1, from coordinate 358,900,255 downwards.
CCAAATGACATAACGGTATACTCGTACAGCCCATACCTGGTGGTAAAAGCTGTCTTAGGTATATCCTGTTCTCGAATCTTCAATTGGTGGTATCCTGATCGCAGATCGATCTTGGAAAACACTTTAGCTCCTTGCAATCAATCAAACAGATCATTGATCATTGGTAGTGGGTACTTGTTCTTGATCGTTACTTCATTCAACCCACGATAATCAACAACCATCCTTAACGATCCATCCTTTTTCTCCACTAGAAGTACTGGTGTTCCCCAAGGCGACGAACTTGGGCGAATGTAACCTTTATCCAGTAACTCCTTAATCTGCTTCTTAATCTCCACCAAATCCTTTGCGGGCATCCTGTATGGTCTCTTTGATATTGGCCCTGTGCCTGGCATTAGCTCAATCAAAAACTCAATATCTCTATCCGGTGGCATGCCTGGCAATTCTTCTGGAAATACTTCAGGGAAATCCCTTACCACTGGTACTTCCTCCTGGACAACTCCTGTTAAACAATTTACCTAAGTCCCTTTTGGCACATGCCGGGATACATACTTGATCCTTCTCCCTTCTGGGGTGATAAGCAAGATCGACTTACTGGCGCAATCGATGTTTCCTCCATACATCGACAACCAATCCATACCCAGAATTACATCCAATCCTTGTGATTCCAAAATGATTAAATCCGAGGGAAACACATGCCTACTTATACTCAATGGCACTTGAAAACATCCTTGATTGGCCATATACTCCGCTCCTGGTGAGCTTACTAGCATAGGTGTTCTAAGAACCTTAGTGGGCAGGTTATACTTATCCACAAATCCTCGTGATATGTATGAATGCGATGCACCAGTATAAAAAAAACGAGTGCAGTAAATGACTTAACCAAAAACTTACCGATTACTGCATCCGGCTGCTCTTCAACCTCCTCCATGTTAACGTGGTTCACCTATCCCCTGTTGAAAGGGTTCGGCTTCTTCCCAGAGCTTCCATTGCCATTCTGGCCTTCAGGACATTCATTGGCATAATGTCTGGTCTTCTGACACTTAAAGCAAGTGACTTGGCTCAGGTCTTTCTTGGCTGGGGTTGATGGGTTGGTACGGTTCTGGCCGTTGCTTCCTCCATTACCATTACCATTCTTGGTGCCATTGTGATTGTGCGAGCTACCTCCTCCATGGGTATGCTGAAAATGTCCTCCCGATCTAGGGGTAAATCGTGGCTTCTGCTGAGCTCCTAAATTGTACTTTCCTTGTGCATACTTCCTCTTGCGATTTTCAATTTGCTGTTGCTTGCCTTCAATCATAAGAGCATGATCTACCAACTCCTGGTAGTTGTTGAAGGTTGCTATCATCAACTGCATGCTCAACTCATCATTCAGTCCTTCCAGAAACTTCTCCTGCTTAGCTGCATCCGTAGCAACGTCATTTGGGGCATAACGTGCTAATTTACTAAAGTCCTCCGCATACTGGCCAACTTTCCGTCCTCCTTGGCGCAAGTTGCGGAACTCACGCTTCTTCATGGCCATAGCTCCTGCTGAAACATGGGCAGTTCGAAAAGCCTGCTGAAACTGGTCCCATGTGACAGTGTCGACAGGGAAAGTGGCTGTGAAATTCTCCCACCACGATGATGCGGGTCCTTCAAGCTGATGTGCGGCAAACTTCACCTTCTCCGCATCTGTGCATCCTACTGTGGTCAACTCTCTAGCTGTCTTGCGGAGCCAATCATCTGCTACTATCGGCTCGGTACTACTGGAAAACACCGGCGGATTCAGCCTAAGAAAATGGGCTAAGTGATCAACAGGTGGTGGTGGTGGTGGGTTGTTGTTGTTCCCCTGATTCTGATTCTGGACTAGCAACTGCATCAATGTGTTCTACTGCTGGATCAACTGGGTGAACTCCGGTGGAAAGGTAAATCCGGGGTCACGTCTCGGAGGCATCTGAGGGTTTAGAAAAGATGAGATTTAAGAATAGAGGGGGTCTAAAGAGAAAACACTACCCATATGCACATGAGGCAAAATCAAACAATTCACTTCATTCAATCAAACAAGGGCATACAATCGATCTAACTATCGCAAAAGTGCTTCGGACTACTGTATTTACATGGTGGACTACTACTACTGATGAGGTGGTCTACTAGAAATATTCTTCGGTTGCAGACTCCATGATATCTGCTCCGGCTTCATCAATATAGTCATCATCGCTATCATCTGGGTCCGAGTCGGTGTCGTCGATGATAATGTAGTCTTCCGGGCGAATCTCCTTGGGTTCTTCGTCTTCATCTACTGGTGTAGGGCCTCCCATAAATATCCCGATCTTCTTGATCAGATCATCATTCTTCTCCACCAATACTTCGATTTCCTCTTCGTAATCTTCACATGTAGCCTTGAGTTCTTCCTCCAGTTCTTTGATTCTTGTCCTAGCCTTCTTCAGGTCTATCATGTCGGCGCACATCTGGTTCTCCTGACGTCGAATGTGCTGGTTTAACTCCTGGATAAAAGCTGCAATTGATCTATCCTTTCTGGTGCTGATCATCTCCCAGTGCTCATCTCGGCGCCCACAAATCTGGTAGATAGTATCCTTGAGATCATTGCGGTAGACTTCTCCAATGCATCCCATGGCGATGTGAGCTACCATGCTCTTTCCTAGACTCCAAGTTGGTGCATCAAAAGAAAACTCTATGGGCTCAGTGACTGGCATGAACGTCCTTCCTCGAACTTGAACTTGAATCATCCAGCGCTCTTCTTCAGGTAAAGTGGCATTGCAGGTTCCGGTGAAGCTTGGTACTCCTATGTTCAGGTATCTAGTGACTTCCTTCAGGTGACGTCTAAACGGTGTATCTTCATCTGGTTGCGTGAACTTGTTCCTTGCATCCGCCATCCTAAAGAGTGGAAAAGATGAGAGGTCAGAAGAGAAGAGAGTGAATAGTGATCTAGGTCTTTAGCTTAGTGGTCGTGTCCTACAGTCAGCGTGTGCTCTAATACCATCTTTGTAGCGACCAGACCTCAAACAGTCTGATCTTTGTGCTCAGGTGTCATCCCTGGATCAGTAATGCTGACACCACACAGTACTTGAAGGATTTATAACAGAGTAGCAATCACACACTTATTACATCGAGTGTCTCAATAGAGAACTTATTACAATAAATATGGCTTAAGGCCATCTAATAACGATAACAGCGGAAGGCTTGGAAGATAAGTGAGTCCATCAACTCCAACGGCATCACTGAGTATAGAACCACGACCTAAAAACTCCTTAATCATCATCTGAAAAGTCTGCAACATTAACGTTGCAGCCCGAAACGGGTCAGCACATGGAATATGCTGGCAAGGTAACACATAGAGAGTAATGGAATGAAACAGCTATTCTATATGCATATTTGGCTGGTGGAAAGCTCTATGGTTACAGTTTTGCGTAAAGCCAATTTTTCCCTACTGCAAAGGAATAAGTTTTATTTAACTATCATGGTAGTTGTTAAACATTGAGAATGGTTGAGAGCATCCTCAATCCCAATTAAGCATCATCATTAAACAAAACCCAACAAAGTTAAATCTTAGGGTAACATGTTGAGATTCACATGATAATCCAGGTACTAGATACTCAAGTTGTCCATAACCGGGGACACGGCTAACCATGATTAGCTTATACACTCTGCAGAGGTTTGCGCACTTTTCCCCACAAGACTCGATCACCTCCGTTTGGTTTCTCGCACTACATGGTGTTTGAGAAGACGGATGACCAAGACATAGTCTTTCAGAAGCGCTAGCACCTTACGATGGATAGACCGTTACACCTACTTTCCCCTACATCTGCTAGTCTACCCTGTAAGAGTTCGCACGACTTAATCAACTATGCTAGAGCCCATAATAGCTTGTGGCTGCACATGGAAGTTTCTAGTATGAAAAATCTCATGATCCCTTTGGGCCTGGGTGGCGGTCCATAAAGAAAAACAGGCAATCCTGGAATACCCAGGTACCTCAATCCACCCAGATGTGTGTTTAAGTTGCCACCTTAGATAAACCATTAATTTAACAAACTCACATCTGTCATGGATATCACTCACCCAATCCACGTCTACTAGCATAGCATAGCAATAGTAAGAAAACGTAGAAGTAACTCCCAAAGGTTTGATAATACAACAGGTAATAGGTACTACCTCAACTACTTCCCAAACCCACAATTTAATTAGATCCTAATCATGCAATGTTTGAGGATTGATCTAATGCAATAAAACTGGGTAGTAGGAGGTATGATCAAAGTGTTACTTGCCTTGCTGATGATCCGCGAAACCTAGAGATTCGAAATAACAGGCGGCGCACTCCGGGTATTCTATCGCAGACAAACAAACAAAAATACAATAAGTATTCATCTAATGCACAGTTAAAACTCAAATAAGAGATCTAACCAGAAAGTTCAACTTAAGAACTCCGGTTTGCAAAAAGAATCAAATCAAACGAAGCAACGAAAGTCAAACGACAAAAGAAACATGCTTCATTTACTATTCTGGATCTAGGGCAATTTTACAGTGGCAAAAACTTGTTTAAGTTGGTTAAACGGATAGAGGGTTTCGAGACGGAACTCCAGGCGCTTGAATCGCCTGATTCTGATAAACGAGCGAAAAGTTAAACTAAAACGAAAAATCAGATCAGAAATCGCGATCAGAAAAATCGCGGATTTAATCCGAGAAAAAAAAACAACGAACGTTCGCTAGAACGAACGAACGCTCGCTATTTAAATAAATCGGAAAACCGATCTATTTAAAAAAACCGAAACTAAAAAAACGAACAAAACCATCGGAAAAATCAAACGGTTTTTCGAAAAAAAGAAAAAAACCGGCGTCTAAAAAAAACTACCCGGCAATTCCAGCGAGGTTCCGGCGGCGGCGGCGGGCTCCGGCGACGGTGGTCGGCGGCGGGGCGGCGGCGGCGGCGGCGCTAGGGTTCGGGGCGGCGGGGCGGCTCAGTGGGCTGCGGGGTCGGGCGCCCCGGCTTTAAAGGCCGGCCCCGGAGGAGTCCGGGCCTAACACGGCCCGTAGGTCGGTTTCGTTTTTTTTAAATTATCGCAGAAAAACAGATAAAAGAAATACTAAACGGACTCCAAAAATCCCGAAATAAATTTTCCCGGGCTTCTAAAATCAAGCCGCACAAGGTGAACATTTATTTGGGGCCTAAATGAAATTTTGAAAAACGCACATTTTTCCCAAATTCAAATAAAATAACAAAAAACTCTGAAATAAAATCTTATTTGATTTTATTATTAAATCCACAACATTTCTTTATTTTGGGAAAGCCATTTTATTCCCTCTCTCATATTTTTGTAATAGAAATAATTGATGATAAAATAATTAAAATCAAATGATCCTATTCTCAAAATCTGAGAAAACTCAAATATGAAAATAACGAAATCCCCAACTCTCTCCGTGGGTCCTTGAGTTGCGTAGAATTTCTAGGATCAAAACCAAAAGCAAATAAAATATGATATGCAATGATGATCTAATGTATAACATTCCAAATTGAAAATTTGGGATGTTACATTTTCGCTTGGGTTTTACGACAGATGGGCCCAAAATGTGGCTGGCTCACCTGTCATACAGCCAAAAGCAGGTGCAGTGAAGGCACCGGAGCTCAGTTTGTACTACAGTAGTATATATATAAGCGGGAGCCTGAGCGCTTGTTCGCTAGGGTTTGCACTCTCCACACGCTCGCCGCACTACATATATGTTACACGTTGGAGGCTCAGCGTTCATTTGCTAGGGTTTGCTATATTCATAGTCTCTCACCCTCTCTTCACCAGATCTAAACAAGACTGCGTTGGCCTCTTGTCTCTCTCTCCCCCCTCACAGCTGGTGAAGGAGGCGTCCATATCCCGTCGCACCGGGAAGGGGAGAGGTGCAGCGTTCACTCTATCGCCTTCGGCGAGGGAGGCAATCCACTGCCGGCTGCGCTGTTCTCTTTCACCCAGCGCCTGTGCGGGAGGGCCACCGACCCCTTCTTCCTCGCTGCCATATGTAGTGTGGGCAGATCCGGCCTCCCGCCGCACGCCTTGCCACATCCCGACGACCCTAAGGTATAAGTTTCTTTGAAACCGTCGTTGCTCTAGCTGCATGTGGATCTTTTTCGATCTGTAGTCGAATCTAGGTCTTGGTTCAAAGAGGAAAGAAGGGTGCGGTGGGCTGGAGCAAGAATCTAGTACATGGTTCAATGAGGAAAGGAGGGGCGGAAATTAGTATAGACTAGCTATCCAGCCGCTTTGTAGGTCGAAAAGGGAAAAAGGGGGTAACCCAGTACACACATGTGTAAGGAACCGATCTCTTTGTTGAAAAGGGAAAGAAACTGGGGGGTCGGGTAGTTTGTGCATGACTAGATTTGCTGCCCTCACATAGAAAGAAGGTCCAAGGAGAACAAATATGGGACCAGTGCATATATGCTGCTTGGCTACATACTCTGCATCACCCATTTATACGTGTGTACGCACATGGTGCTGGCATGTCCCATGCAGCTATTTTGCTGTTGTTAATCTCAGAATTAACTACTGATCTGTTTTAAAAGAATTTCTCTGTTAATATGAATCAATGCAACCGTTTTAGAAATGCTACTGTCCTATACTTTTTTTTCCATCAAGATAAGGTAGATGCTTCTTTTTGTGGCCGCATGTTTCATCCTCCTTTATTGGTCAGTAATTGTTTTCTTTTTTGCCTCTTAAAATAGGGATATCTATTCAACTTGTTGCTATAGAAAACTTAAATGTCACACCGGCAACTTTGCTTGATTTCAGTGCAACTACACAAAACTTGATTGGATTTCCTATTCGTGTTGGTAGATTCGTATTTTATGTTGGTCGTCTCATGAAAGGTCAGTAAAGGCCTTCATCCACATGATTGTGCAGTGTGCTTTGAGATGTTGTGCTACTTGTATTGGTACTGTTTTAAATAAATGATGAATTGAAGCTATTGTATTGCTGTCTTTTCCCATTAAGTAGTGAACAAAAATGGGACCAACCCAGACATGAGGCTTGTTGCTTTGTTACAACAAATTCAGCATCACCCCCTTTATAAGCCAGTAATTGATGCCACTCTCAGAATTAACTACTGAATCTTATTTCAAAATTGCAACACTTGTTAGGGATTGGCGGGATTACCATTTTTGTGGTCGCATGTTTCATCCTCCTTTATTAGCCAGTAATTGATTCCTTTTTTGCCTCTATTTATACAGGGATATCTATTCAACTTGTTGCTATTGTGACATTTTGCTTCGCTACGCGAAAAACTTTGCTTGATTTCAGTGCAACTGCACAAAACGAGATTGGATTTCCTATTCGTGTTGGCAGATTCGTACGTGATCTTGTGTGCGTCATGACAGGTTGGTACTTGCCTTCATCCACATGATCGTGCAGTGTGTTTTGAGATGCTGTGCTACTTGTATTGGTACTGTTTTAAATAAATGATGAATTGAAGCTATTGTATTGCTGTCTTTTCCCATTAAGTAGTGAACAAAAATGGGACCAACCCAGACATGATGTTTGTTGCTTTGTTACAACAAATTCAGTATCACCCCCTTTATAAGCTTTGTCGTTCTTTATACATGTTGAAACAAGGCATTGTTAAGATAATGTCTCAGTCAATATGAATGAATCACACCGATGGAGAATTGCTACTCTCCTGCTTTGTTTCCCATTAAGATAAAGTAGATCAGTAGATGCTTTTCTTCTGGGAGTACAAGTCATCAACCGTTATTTCTTAGTAATTGTTTCCCTTATACCTATTGTTGCTTACAGGGATATCAAAATTAAAGCTCGGTTTTATTCCGACTTCGATTTTAGTTGAACTGCACAAAAGGAGCCAATGTGTAAGGCAAACTGATGCATTACTGGGTCTAGTTGGTCGTTCCACTTTGCTGAAAGAAGCAGTCACTGTTTGCACTACATTACAGAAGGAATGACTGAGAAGCTTTACAGAGTATTATTAGACACCGGTGACATGACTAGTCTGCAGAGACCATTGGCAATTTAACAACACGTGGAGTGCCCTGGGCAAAAAGTGCCCAAACAAGTAGAAAAGCTACGACAGGACTCCACGATCATAGGCATTACATATTTTGAATGGGAAAAGCTTGTCAAAGTTTAATCATTGATGTTAGCAAGAAGACGTTAGTTTAATATATTGGAATTGGAAAACCTTGTCAAAATTTGCTCATTGATGTTAGCCAGAAGACATGCATTTGATATTTTTGAGTGGGATGCCCTTGCTGTGAGCAGCGTCGAGTGTTTTTTCCTATTCCTGTGTTCAGTTTAGAAGTAAATAGTTACTCTGCTGAGATATTCCTGTGTTAACAGTTTGTTCTGAATATTGTCTATGTAATGCCAGGCCTTGTGTTTGATTGCAAAGTTGAGTTTGGAATGTTGTGGCATGCGGCATCACGAGCTGTTCACCATGCCTCCTAAGAATAATGCTTTGTATTGTTTTGCATGTCAATCTAATGCCAGTGATTTGCTTGTTAAGAAGATCATCCTCTTTTGTTGTTTCCGTGCTTAAGAAGTTCATCGTCTGATGTTTCATTCATAGCCTATACGACAAGTCGAGTAGGTTAGACGTGAAACCATATGATCTTCCGACCAACTCATGATATTAGGCCGTGATTGGATCGTTGTTTTCCAACCAAAACCGCTTGTAAAACTGACGCTTGTAAATTAAAGTAGATGGTCTCGGGCGAAGGCGCTTGGTTGGTCGATTTCGACTTGTAAAATATCGGAAGTACTTGACACACGATAAAAACGCTGAATGACACTCGGACGATTGCTAATCCAGCCGTTAGCTGCTGTTTCAGCCTTGCCCATGGATGGCATGATACGCACGTTGTGCATGTATCTCCTGGTAATGTCGTCCATATAGCAGTGCTCGTAAAATATACACTGGTCTCTCAAATTACATGCGTAACCCGCCGGTTTTACTTACAGACCTCGGGCCCTCGGTTTCATTACGCCTGTATTTTACGCGTTGTTTTCGATGACGAGTAAATGACACTTGTATGTTAATACAGGTTTGAAATAATCCAGAGCTCCCAAGCGCGGCCTTACCGTTTCATGCCATCTTAGTTTCTCGAAGGTGCTCATAGGTGTCCGATGATCCTGGCTTCCTGAATGAGTAGAGGGCGCTGTATCAGACCATCCGTAGGGCCCGCGAGGCCCTCTCCGTTGTCCTTCAAGTTGTTGCGCTCGCCGTGGCGCCGAGCACTGTTAACATCGTCAACGAACATGAGGATTCAGGAGATGACTTTATTTTGACTGGATGACACTAGGGACCCACTAGGGCCATAGCCGTACGTACGCAAGTGCCTCCTTATTATGTACAACTATATTTTTTTTGCTTTCTCCTGGTTTCCTGACATCACGGTCCCACACCATTGTCAACCTATGTAGTCAATATAAACGAGAGAATTGCACAAGGTGCGGCCGACAGCTGGGACCAAGCAGCTCGAGCAGTATTTGTGTTTCAGAGGCGTGAGCACTGCAGAGTTTTTCTTGGCGATGATTTCGTTGTTATTCAGAGGAGAGCAGGGTATTAACTGGGCGGGCTGTGGCCCATCTAGCCCAGGCCAGATATCCAGCCCAGATAGTATTTTTTCAAGATGAAAATGGCTAGCCCAGCTATACGTCTTTTTGAGGAATACCCAGGCAAGGTCAACTTGTTATTCTCCGCCCCGCTAGGCTGCAAATCTTTCCTAGGAGGGATTCATTAGGCTTAACAGGAAAATGGGCTTTAAAAAATAATAAATGGCATGTAATTATTAAAACTGGGCAGTAACTATAAAAAAATGCACCAAACACAAAATTATTTTATAAAATATTATTTATGGATTTTGAAAATATTAAATTTTCATTGTTGCGCGCGCAATGTTACGTTGGATTTTTACGTAATACAAATTTATATTTAATCTAACTAGAAATTTTGGGATAAAAATATTTCGGAGCCCATCAAAATGTGGGAAATTTTATTGAATTCTGTCTTCAACGGTTGGTTGAAATTATTAAAAATTGTCCTAGCTAGAAAATGGGTTGTACTTTTAACAAACTGTACATGGGCTGTTGTAAACTCCATTAGAATTCCAAAATGGGTTGTACATTCTTACAAAAGGCAAATGGGCTATAAGTTCTCTGCCACACACTTGTGGGCATACTAAGTGACGCGTCCCCTAAAAAAATAAGTTGACGCGTATGCAAGGCTTTGCCAACTTATTATAGTCAACACACGGTTCTAGCAGCAGTGGCCGTTGGATGTTTGTCCAACGGATGTCGTGCTTCTTCTTCAATCTCGGATATTCTTAGCTTCGGCCGCCCAAAAAATGATTCCTCCCCCTGACATCTAGGGCGCACCATTTCGGAGGCTGACCTGTGGGCCTAATAAGTTGGAGCGTACCAAGGGCTTTGTCAACTTAGTCAATAATAAACGTTTCTAGCTTTAGTGATCGTACGATGTCCATCCAACGGCCGTAGTGCTTCTTCAACCTCTAGTCTTCTTGGTCCAGCCGCCCAAAGCAGCGTCGGTCATGCCGCCTGCTCCTGCCTCCCGTGGCCGGCTGTGCTGCCGCGGAGGCCTCACCACCCCCATAGTACTCCCACCGCTGGCCAGGCCATCCCTCCACTCACCCACACCCTCTGTTATTCTGCGGCGACAGCAGCCTCACACCGCAGCCAAACCAGTGAACCCTCATACTCCTCTCCGCGCAGGCTTCCACTTCTGCGTCTTCCCCGGCTCCGCGTCGTCCCCTTCCTAGGCCTCGCCGTCGTCCAGACCACCGCCCTGGTGCTCTCGGCGCGGCGTGGTCAACGTGGTCAACGACCGACTTCCATCGGAAGAGTACTGTACATGGAGAGGCAGACAGCTGGGTCCAGTCGGCCACAAGGTAGTGCCTCCTTATTACGCGCAAAATAATTATTCCTCCACCTTACAGTAGGGACCCACCGGATGGGCCACCTTATTTCATGAAAAAAACGTTTCCCCCCTGACTGCTGGGACCCACCGGACGGGCCAGCGTATTTCACAAAAAAACCGTTCCCCCCGCTGTCAGCTTGGACCCACCGGAAGTGCCTCCTTATTACGCACAAAAAAATGAATACTCCCCCTGCTAGCTGGGACCCACCATGGTGGGAGGCTGACTTGTGGGCCTACTAAGTTGACTGGGATTGGGACCTTTGTCAACTTTAGTCAATATGAACGATTCTAGCTCCAGTGACCGTACGATGTCCATCCAATGGACGTAGTGCTTCTTCAACCTCTGGTCTTCTTGCTCCAGCCGCCCAAAGCAGTGCCGGTCGTGCCGCATGCTCCTGCCTCCTGTGGCCGGTTGTGCTGCCGCGGAGGCCTCACCGCCCCCTACTAGACCCACCGCTGGCCAGGCCTTGCGGCGACGGCAGCCTCACACCGCAGCCGAACCAGTGAACCCTCGTATTCCTCTCCGCACGGGCTTCCACTGTCGTGTCTTCCCCGGCTCCCCGTCGTCCCCTTCCTAGGCCTCGCCGTCGTCCACCGCCCTGGTGCTCTCGGCGCGGCGTGGTCAACGTGGTCAAGGAACGACTTCCATCGGACATGGATTGTACATGGAGAGGCTGACAGCTGGGTCCACGGCCGCAGCAAGGAAGTGCCTCCTTATTACGTGCAAAATAATTATTCCTCCACCTGACAGCGGGGACCCACCGGACGGGCCATCGTATTTCATGAAAAAAATGTTTCCCCCTGACTGCTGGGACCCACCAGCTACACCTTCACACGCAAGGAAGTGCGTCTAGACAAAAAACGATTCGCCCCCCTGACTGCTGGGACCCACCAGCTACATCTTCGCACGCAAGGAAGTGCCTGACAGTCGGGTCCCACCTAGTCGAAGCGTACGTAGCGTTGTCATTCTGGTCGCAAATGTGTACGTACATATGTACTGGTCGATGTAGAGGCGCGCACATGTCATAGTAGAGGCGCGCACGTAGCATGTACACATACGTACAGCGGTCAGGGTGCAAGAAAGAAAATACGGCCACGTATGTGTACATACGGGCGGGGTCTCGAATGCCTACTCGCGCATACATATGACGAGGGCTCATGTACATGGCTGGGTCGGAACGGAGAAACAACATCGTCGTCATGTTCATGGGGAGGCAACGGAATGCGTCGTGTTCATGGGGAGGCAACGTAATGCGTCGTGTTCATCGGGAGGGCTTGGACGGAACAGGCGATGGAAACGAGGCCTGGCATACCGCAGAACGGAGGAAACGGCCTTGTGTTCGACCGACCACGTTCGAAATGGGATCCTGTTCATCGGGAGGGGTGTGGCATACCGCAAAACGGAGGAAAACGGACCTCCTACAGTCGAAACAGGGGTCCTGTTGATCGGGAGGGGTGTGGCGTACCGCAAAACGGAGGAAACGGACCTCCTACGGTCGAAATGGGGGTCCTGTTGATCGGGAGGGGTGTGGCGTACCGCAAAACGGAGGAAACAGACTTGTGTTGGAGCGCTATGGCCGTAACGGGGGTCCTGTTCATCGGGAGCGGTGTGGCGTACCGCAAAACGGGACTCCACGGGATACTGTTCATCTCCACCGTCGACCTCCTCCAGCCTCCACGGGCTCCTGTTCATCCAGCCTCCACGGGCTCCTGTTCATCCAGCCTCCACAGCGCGCTACTCCACCGGCTACTGTTCAACCACCCCTCCACCGTCTACTGTTCATCCAGCCCTCCACACCACGGGGTCCTGTTCAACCACCCCTCCACGGGCACCCCTCCACCGTCTACTGTTCATCCAGCCCTCCACACCATGGGGTCCTGTTCAACCACCCCTCCACCGTCTACTGTTCATCCAGCCCTCCACACCACGGGGTCCTGTTCATCCACCCCTCCACGGGCACCCCTCCACCGTCTACTGTTCATCCAGCCCTCCACCACACCACGGGGTCCTGTTCATCCAGAGGCAACGCCACCGCTCACTGTTCATCCAAGCCCCCTGCAACACTCACTGTTCATCCCATCGATCGGCTTCAGTTAGCAGCAATAGCGAAGGAATCGCTCGATCAGGTTCAGTTAACAGCCATCGATCGATCGCTCGGGTTCAGTAACGCGTAGCCTGCAGTGCACTCGCTTGGGTTCAGTTAGAGCCCAACGCCTCGCTCGGGTTCAGTTAGAGCCAACGCCTCGCACACACGCGCGTACGTGTACGAGAGAAACGCGCATCGCTCGGCCCCCGACCTCCCACCGTAACCGGGAACTCCCCGAAATTTTCCTCCCCCTCGCTTCTACCACGATTTTTTCTGTCATGGACAACCCAAAGAATGTCATGCAGCTGCGTCTCCGGCCCGCCCAGGATGAAAAGCCCGTTTTCTGTCATGATTTTTTGTCATAGAAGTAGGAGCCCACCACATCTGTGATGATACCGGGTTTTGTCACAATTATCGTCATAGAAGTGTTATATGTATGACAGAAAAAAATTCGTTCGGCCCAAAATGTCACGGATGTGTCTTTTTTTGTAGTCATAGGAGTTGGCACACGTTTTCGTCTTGACTCTCCGGTAGAAACTTTGGGGCACTCTTTGAAGTTCTTTGTGTTGGTTGAATAGATGAATCTGAGATTGTGTGATGCATATCGTATAATCATACCCACGGATACTTGAGGTGACATTGGAGTATCTAGGAGACATTAGGGTTTTGGTTGATTTGTGTCTTAAGGTGTTATTCTAGTATGAACTCTATGATAGATTGAACAGAAAGAATAGCTTCGTGTTATTTTACTACGGACTCTTGAATAGATCGATCAGAAAGGATAACTTTGAGGTGGTTTCGTACCCTACCATAATCTTTTCATTTGTTCTCCGCTATTAGTGACTTTGGAGTGACTCTTTGTTGCATGTTGAGGGATAGTTATATGATCCAATTATGTTATTATTGTTGAGAGAACTTGCACTAGTGAAACTATGAACCCTAGGCCTTGTTTCCTAGCATTGTAATACCGTTTGTGTTCACTTTTATCATTACTTACCTTGCTGTTTTTTATATTTTCAGATTGGGCCATTTGCATTTCTGTCCCTAACTCGAACCACCTAATCAGATATACCCCTAATTCGAAAGCCTGCTCAAATTTGCCCCTCCACCATTAGGTGCCCTTATAGAAAAGCCCTTCTGCGCCGTTACCGTCCGGTCAAACAACTTTGACCGTCCTGAAAAAAATAGCAAAAAAATTTAAAAAAATCTAAAATTTTGTGAGATCGAAGATACTCATGTGAGCAAGGTGCGTGCAAATTTTTGTGCTATTTGGACATTCCAGGAGCTCGTGGCGAGGAAAAACAGTTAATATGCACGCTTGTGAACAGTAAATTTGAAATAAAATAGCAAGAAAATTCAAAAATATATGAAATTTTATGGCATCAAAGAGGCTTGGGTGCACAAGGTGCTTGCAAGTTTTTGTGATCAAATGACTTGCGAGGAGCTCTCGCAAGAAAAAACAAAATAGTCATTTTTTCCCAAGTTTTTTCCCGGGCCAGATTTTGTTTTTTTCTCCACAAGCCCCTCCAATGTCCAAACACAACAAAAATTGGCACGCAACTTTTAGACCATAGCCTCTTTGATGCCAAAAAATTTCATATTTTTTTGAATTTTCTTGCTATTTTTTTGAATTTACTGTTCACAGGCTTACATATTTACTGTTTTTCCTTTGACACGAGCTCCTCGAATGCCCAAACAGCACGAAAAATTGCACGCACCTTGCGAACCTGAGTATCTTTGATCTCACAAATTTTCAGATTTTTTAGATTTTTTTGCTATTTTTTTGGGGCCGGTCAATGCCCTTTGACCGGCTTTGACCGGACGGTAACGGCGCAAAAGGGCATTTCTGTAAGGGCACGTAACGGCGGAGGGGCATTTTTGAGCAGGCTTTCGAATTAGGGGCAAATGTGAGTAGTGGGTTCGAGTTAGGGACACAGATGTAAAAGACCCTTTCAGATTACAAAAACCTTTATCTACCATCCATATTGCACTTGTATCACCATCTCTTCGCCGAACTAGTGCACCTATACAATTTACCATTGTATTGGGTGTGTTGGGGGACACAAGAGACTCTTTGTTATTTGGTTGCAGGGTTGTTTGAGAGAGACCATCTTCATCCTACGCCTCCCACAGATTGATAAACCTTAGGTCATCCACTTGAGGGAAATTTGCTACTGTCCTACAAACCTCTGCACTTGGAGGCCCAACAACGTCTACAAGAAGAAGGTTGTGTAGTAGACATCAAGCTCTTTTCTGGCGCCGTTGCCGGGGAGGTTACATATCTTTAGATCTTGAAATTGAATCTTTTTGTTTCTTTTTTTATCACTAGTTTAGTCTATAAAAGAAAAGTACAAAAAATGGAATTAAGGTTGCCTCATATGCTTCATCTTTTTAATGTCTTTCATGAAAATATTGATTCCGATAATTGTGCCAAAGTGTTAGAAGAAGAATGCATTAGAATGTTTGGCACTAAATCTTTGTATGATGAGCATGATTGCAATGTTGTTAGTATGAATTCCCTGGATATCTATGATGCTAATGATATGCAAAGCCATGAGCTTGGTGATGCTATGTTTGATGAAGATGATATCTTTTGTACCCCAAGTTTTGATGAGCAAATTTATTTTGATGATAGCATGCCTCCTATTTATGATGATTATATTGATGAAAGTTGGTTTGGAAAAGTTTCAACTTTAGGAAGTAATGATCCCACTATTTTGGAGGGTGTTGAATCTTATTGTGATAATTATGAAAGTGGGTTTGGAGAGGTCATAACTTTAGTTAAAGTTAATCCCACTATTTTGGAAGAGTGTCAACTTTGCATACATGTGGATCGTGTTAAGAATGCTTTATGTGATGGTTATATTGTTGAATTCATACATGATGATACTGAAAATTATTATGAGGGAGGAATATATGCTTGTAGGAATTGCAATAATATCAAGTTTACTCTCTATGTGCTTAAAGTTTTGAAGTTTTGCTTGCTTTACCTTCCTATGCAAGTTGATTCTTGTTCCCACAAATTGTTTGCTCACAAAATCCCTATGCATAGGAAGTGTGTTAGGCTTAAATGTGATAGTCATATTCTTCATGATGCTCTCTTTATGTTTCAATTCTTATCTTTTATGTGAGCACCATTGAAATCATCATGCCTAGCTAGGGACGTTAAACGATAGCGCTTGTTGGGAGGCAGGCAACCCAATTTTATTTTTTTCCTTGCTTTTTGCTCCTGTTTAGTAATAAATATTTCATCTAGCCTCTATTTAGATGTGGTTTTATGTTTTAATTAGTGTTTGTGCCAAGTAGAACCTTTAGGAAGACTTGGGTGAAGTCTTTGCGATCTTGCTGTAAAAAACAGAAACTTTAGCGCTCACGAGATTTGCTGCCATTTTTTACTGGAGTTTGCGATTAGGTTGATTCTTTTATAAGATGATTAATAGACAAATTCCTCCAGTCCACCAATTTATTTCATAATTTTATGAGTTCCATAAATGTATGTTTCATACAGATTACTACAGATTGTTCTGTTTTTGACAGATTCTGTTTTCTATGTGTTGTTTGCTTATTTTGATGAATCTATGAGCAGTATTGGAGGGTATGAACCATAGATAAGTTGGAATAGAGTATATATTAAACCAATATAAATAAATAATGAGATCACAACAGTAGCTAAGTGGTGATTTATTTTCTTATACTAACGGAGCTTACAAGTTTTCTGTTAAGTTTTGTGTTGTGAAGTTTTCAAGTTTTGGGTAAAGATTCGATGGACTATGGAATAAGGAGTGGAAAGAGCCTAATATTGGGGATGCCCAAGGCACCCCAAGGTAATAATCAAGGACAACCAAGAGCCTAAGCTTGGGGATGCCCCGGAAGGCATCCCCTCTTTCGTCTTCATTCATCGGTAACTTTACTTGGAGCTATATTTTTATTCACCACATGATATGTGTTTTGTTTGGAGCGTCATTTTATTTTATTTTGTTTTGCTTGCTGTTTGAATAAAATACCAAGATATGAAATTATTAAATGTTAGAGAGTCTTCACATAGTTGCATAATTATTCGACTACTCATTGATCTTCACTTATATCTTTTGGAGTAGTTTGTCATTTGCTCTAGTGCTTCACTTATATCTTTTTAGAGCATGATGGTTGTTTTATTTTGAAGAAATAGATGAACTCTCATGCTTCACTTATATTATTTTGAGAGTCTTTAGAACAGCATGGTATTTTTCTTTGGTTATGCAACTTGTCCTAATATGATGGGCATCCAAGATGGGTATAATAAAAACATTCATATAGAGTGCATTGAATACTATGAGAAGTTTGATACTTGATGATTGTTTTGAGATATGAAGATGGTGATATTAGAGTCATGCTAGTTGAGTAGTTGTGGATTTGAGAGATACTTGTGTTGAAGTTTGTGATTCCCGTAGCATGCACGTATGGTGAACCGTTATGTGATGAAGTCGGAGCTATGTGTTTGATCTCTCTCTCTCTCTCGTGTTCTTGAGTTGGCACGATCTTGATGTATCGCGAGCTTTGCTATTATAATTGGATCTTATGATGTTTATCCCCCTCTACTCTCTTGTAATGGATTGAGTTTTCCTTTGAAGTTGTCTTATCGGATTGAGTCTTTAAGGATTTGAGAACACTTGATGTATGTCTTGCATGTGCTTAATGATAACCCACAAGTATAGGGGATCGCAACAATTTTCGAGGGTAGAGTATTCAACCCAAATTTATTGATTCGACACAAGAGGAGCCAAAGAATATTCTCAAGTATTAGTAGCTGAGTTGTCAATTCAACCACACCTGGAAACTTAATATCTGCAGCAAAGTGTTTAGTAGCAAAGTAATATGATAGTAGTGGTAACGGTGGCAAAAGGTAACGGTAGCAAAAGTAATATTTTTGGGTTTTGTAGTGATTGTAACAATAGAAGCGAAAAAGTAAATAAGCGAAGAACAATATATGGAAAGCTCGTAGGCATTGGATCGGTGATTGAGAATTATGCCGGATGCGATCGATCATGTAACAGTCATAACATAGGGTGACACAAAACTAGCTCCAGTTCATCAATGTAATGTAGGCATGTATTCCGGATATAGTCATACGTGCTTATGGAAAAGAACTTGCATGACATCTTTTTTCCTACCCTCCCGTGGCACCGGGGTCCTATTGGAAACTAAGGGATATTAAGGCCTCCTTTTAATAGAGTACCGGACCAAAGCATTAACACACAGTGAATACATGAACTCCTCAAACTATGGTCATCACCGGTAAGTATCCCGATTATTGTCACTTCGGGGTTAACGGATCATAACACATAATAGGTGACTATAGACTTGCAAGATAGGATCTAGAACTCTCATATATTGATGAAAACATAATAGGTTCAGATCTGAAATCATGGCACTCGGGCCCTAGTCACAAGCATTAAGCATAGCAAAGTCATAGCAACATCAATCTCAGAACATAGTGGATACTAGGGATCAAACCCTAACAAAACTAACTCGATTACATGATAGATCCCATCCAACCCATCACCGTCTAGCAAGCCTACAATGGAATTACTCACGCATGGCGGTGAGCATCATGAAATTGGTGATGGAGGATGGTTGATGATGACGATGGCGACGGATTCCCCTCTCCGGTACCCCGAACGGACTCTAGATCAGCCCCCCGAGAGAGTTTAGGGCTTGGCGGCGGCTCCATATCGTAAAACGCGATGAATCCTTCTCTCTATTTTTTTCTCCCCGAACGTGAATATGTAGAGTTGGAGTTGAGGTCAGTGGAGCTCCAGGGGGCCCACGAGGCAGGGGGCGCGCCCCCACCCTCGTGGACAGGGTATGGGCCCCCTGGTGTAGACCTTTCTTCTAGTATTTTTATATATTCCAAAATAATTCTCCGTTGATTTTTAGGTTATTCCGAGAACTTTTATTGCTGCACAAAAATAACACCATGGCAATTCTGCTGAAAACAGTGTTAGTCTGGGTTAGTTCCATTCAAATCATGCAAGTTAGAGTCCAAAACAAGGGCAAAAGTGTTTGGAAAAGTAGATACGACGGAGAGGTATCAACTCCCCCAAGCTTAAACCTTTGCTTGTCCTCAAGCAATTCAGTTGATAAACTGAAAGTGATAAAGAAAAACTTTTACAAACTCTGTTTTCTCTTGTTGTTGTAAATATGTAAAGCCATCATTCAAGTTTTCAGCAAAGATTATGAACTAACCACATTCACAATAACACTTAGATATCATGTTTACTCATATCAATGGCATAATCAACTAGCGAGCAATAATAATGAATCTTGGATGACAACACTTACTCAAAACAATCATGATATGATATAACAAGATGGTATCTCGCTAGCCCTTTCTGAGACCGCAAAACATAAATGCAGAGCAGCTTTCAAGATCAAGGACTGACTAGACATTGCAATTCATGGTAAAAGAGATCCAGTCAAGTCATACTCAATGTAAACTAACAGTAATGAATGCAAATGATAGCGGTGCTCTCCAACTGGTGCTTTTTAATAAGAGGATGATGAATCAACATAAAAGTAAATGGATAGGCCCTTCGCAGAGGGAAGCAAGGATTTGTAGAGGTGCCAGAGCTCGGTTTTGAAAAAGATATGAATAATATTTTGAGCGGTATACTTTCATTGTCAACATAACAACTGAGAGATCTCGATATCTTCCGTGCTACACACATTATAGGCGGTTCCCAAACAGAATGGTAAAGTTTATACTCCCCCTCCACCAACAAGCATCAATCCATGGCTTGCTCGAAACAACGAGTGCCTCCAACTAACAAGAGTCCCGAGGGAGTTTTGTTTGCAGTTATTTTGATTTGATTTGCATAAAGCCTGGGACTGGGCATCCCGGTGACCAGCCATTTTCTCGTGAGTGAGGAGCGGAGTCCACTCCTCTTGAGAATAACCCGCCTAGCATGGAAGATACAGACATCCCTAGTTGATACATGAGCTATTTGAGCATACAAAACAGAATGTTTATTTGAAGGTTTAGAGTTTGGCACATACAAATTTACTTGGAATGGCAGGTAGATACCGTATATAGGTAGGTATGGTGGACTCATATGGAATAACTTTCGGGTTTATGGAGTTGGATGCACAAGCAGTATTCCCGCTTAGTATAGGTGAAGGCTAGAAAAAGACTGGGAAGCGACCAACTAGAGAGCGACAACAGTGATGAACATGCATTATAATTAATCAACACCGAATGCAAGCATGAGTAGGATATAATGCACCATGAACATAAATATCATAGAGGCTATGTTGATTTTGTTTCAACTACATGCGTGAACATGTGCCAAGTCAATCCTCTCGAATCGCTCAAAAGAGGATACCACCCTATCATACCACATCACAACCATTTTAATAGCATGTTGGCACGCAAGGTAAACCATTATAAACTCCTAGCTAATTAAGCATGGGATAAGCAACTATATCTCTAATTGTCATTGCAAACATGTTTATTCATAATAGGCTGAACCAGGAATGATGAACTAATCATATTTACAAAAACTAGAGAGGTCGAGTTCATACCAGCTTTTGTCATCTCAATAAGTTCATCATATATCATCATTATTGCCTTTCACTTGCACGACCGAATAGTGTGGATAATAATAATAGTGCACGTGCATCAGACTAAGCTGGAATCTGCAAGCATTCAATTCAAGAGAGAAGACAAGGTAATATGGGCTCTTTGTTAGATCCACAATAATGCATATGAGAGCCACTTTAACATTTTCATTATGGTCTTCTCCTCTCAACCCCCGAGGAACAAGAAAGAAATAAAACTATTTACACGGGAAAGCTCCCAACAAGCAAAAGAAGATCAGGAAATCTTTTTGGGTTTTCTTTTAACTACTACTACAAGCAAGAAAGTAAACTAGCTAAAAGCTACAACTATTTTTTGTTTTTTCTTAAGGTTTTTTTTCAAACACACAAGAAGAAAACATAAAAAGGGAAATAAACTAGCATGGATGATACAGTGAAAAAGTATGAGCATCGACAACTAGCATGAGTGTGTGAACATAAATGTAATGTCGGTGAGAAATACGTACTCCCCCAAGCTTAGGCTTTTGTCCTAAGTTGGTCTATGGCCACGGCTGGCCTGGCGGATATCCAAAGTTGTAGTTGGGGTCGTACTGAGATGCAGCGGCAATTTCCTAATGAGATGCAGCTTGGAGGCGAGCTGTCTCCGTCATCCTCTCGTACTCGGTCGCCTCCTCCCTGGTTATAACATACCTCCCCTTTGCCTGAAAGTCAAAGAAAGTAGGAGCAGGGAGAGCGACATGATAGGTTCGTCGTCTGTCAAAGGTTAGTCGGTACTGGAGGAACTGATCGTTCCTCTCAACAAACTGATGATGAACCATAGCATCATAATCTAGATAAGAAGGAGGCAACTCAATATCATCTCCACGTATGGGTATATCATGAAAGTTAGCTATACAAGTTGCATAATTCCACCAAAGAAATCTCCATGAATACGATTATTATGCAACCTACGTGCAACAATGGCTCCCAAATTATAATGTTTATCTCCTAATATAGCACTCCTGAGAACACTGAGATCAGGGACACACATGTGACATGCTTCATCCTTACCATTGATGCACCTACCTATGAAGAGAGCAAAATAATGTATAGCAAGAAAATTAATGCTCCATATGGTAGCTTGTGTTATATCTCTAGACTCCCCCACAGTTATACTAGCAAGAAAATCTCTAAACTCAGATTTGCGAGGCTCACTAGTGCTGCCACATTGTGGAAGTTTACAAGGAGTGTTAAGATCTTCTAAGTCCATGGTATAAGATTTATCATAAAGATCAAACATGACAGTTTGAGAATTGCGTGATGATGAAAATTTAAACCTTCTCACAAATGAATCAGTTAAATAGAGGTATTGACGGCACTTATCTGCCTCAAAGCTTTTCAAATCAGCATTATGCACATATGCGTCAAATTCCTCCTTGATTCCTGCTCGAACCATGAAGTCCTCTGATGGCCATTCACAAGGCCGCACTTGAGCGTCCCTCAGTGGTTCATCATCTGCATCGCGTATTGCGAGCCTGGGTCCTTGCTTCCTTGAAGGACCACCTTGATATATTTTCCTAAACATATTTCTTCCTTTGAAAAATTTCTGAAAATTTTAGTAACTTCAAATAAAAGTGAACCAAGCTCAGCAAAATTGTTAGCAACTACTCCTACAAGTGCCTAGAGACTATATCATGCATTAAAACTACTTTTGACCATATAAATTTGACATGCAAGCTCAAGAACAGGGTCACCTAAGAAACAAAAAATTGCAATGAATAAAGCACTAGAACAAAAACTAATTGGACCATTGGAGGGGTCACATACCAAAGAACAATCCCCCAAAGCAGTTTTGTGAATGGAGCTTTGAGCAAGGAGATCGAAAATGGCAGCAAGATGAGCTTGGACTCGGGTTTGAGCTGGCTAGTGATTTTTTTGGGAGGAAGAAGGAGTGTGTGGCAGCTGGAATAAGTGGAGGGGGGCCACCATGGGCCCACGAGGCAGGGGGGTGGGCATGCCCTGGATCCTCATGGCCAGGTGCTTTCTCCCCCTGCTGTGTTCTTAGTGCCAGATATTCTCAAATATTCTAGAAAAAATCATATTTAATTTTCAGGGCATTTGGAGAACTTTCATTTTCGGGGTATTTTTTATTGCATAGATAATTCAGAAAATAGACAGAAAATACTATTTTTGCTTTATTTAATACAAATAACAGAGTGTACAAAGAGTTGTGTTTTCTAAATTCATCCATCTCATGCTCATCAAGAGGAATCCACTAACAAGGTTGATCAGGTCTTGTTAACAAACTCATTTCGAATAACATGAAACCGGAGAATTTTCGAATAACACTAGGTTACCTCAACGGGGATATGCATGTACCCAACAATAAGAATATCATATTTATTCTTGACAGTAGGAAGAGGAAATTCAAAACCTCCAATAGTAATTTTTGAAAAATTTCCAATAGAATTGATACTGTGGACTTGAGGTTGTTTCCTCGGGAAGTGTACCGTATGCTCATTACCATTAACATGAAAAGTGACATTGCCTTTGGTGCAGTCAATAACAGCCCCTACAGTATTCAAAAAGGGTCTTCCAAGAATAATAGACATACTATCGTCTTCGGGAATATCAAGAATAACAAAGTCCGTTAAAATAGTAACATTTGCAATCACAACAGGCACATCCTCACAAATACCGACAGGTATAGCAGTTGATTTATCAGCCATTTGCAAGGATATTTCAGTAGGTGTGAACTTATTCAAATCAAGTCTACGATATAAAGAGAGAGGCATAACACTAACACCGGCTCCAAGATCACATAAAGCAGTTTTAACATAGTTTCTTTTAATGGAGCATGGTATAGTGGGTACCCCTGGATCTCCAAGTTTCTTTGGTATTCCACCCTTAAAAGTATAATTAGCAAGCATGGTGGAAATTTCAGCTTCTGGTATCTTTCTTTTATTAGTAACAATATCCTTCATGTACTTAGCATAAGGATTCATTTTAAGCATATCAGTCAAACACATATGCAAAAAGATAGGTCTAATCATTTAAGCAAAGTACTCAAAATCCTCATCATCCTTTTTCTTGGATGGTTTAGGAGGAAAGGGCATGGGTTTCTGAACCCATGGTTCTCTTTCTTTACTATGCTTCCTAGCAACAAAGTCTCTCTTATAGTAACGTTGATTCTTTGATTGTGGGTTATCAAGATCAACAGCAGGTTCAATCTCTACGTCATTGTCATTACTAGGTTGAGAATCAATATGAACATCATCATTAACATTATCACTAGGTTCATGTTCATTACCAGCTTGTGTTTCAGAATTAGAAATAGAAATATCATTGGGATTCTCAGGTGTGTCTACAACAGGTTAACTAGAAGCATGCAAAGTCCTATCATTTTTATTTTTCTTCCTTTTAGAAGGACTAGGTGCATCTGCATTAGCTCTTTGAGAATCTTGCTCAATTCTCTTAGGGTGGCCCTCAGGATACAAAGGTTCCTGAGTCACTTTACCTCCTCTATTTGCAACTCTAACAGCAAAGTCATTATTTTTACTATTCAATTCATCGAGCAAATCATTCTGAGCTTTAAGTACTTGTTCTACTTGAGTGGTAACCATAGAAGCATGTTTACTAATAAGTTTAAGTTCACCTTTAACACTAGCCATATAATCACTCAAGTGTTCGATCATATAAGCATTATGTTTCAATTATCTACCAACATAAGCATTAAAATCTTCTTGCTTAACCATAAAGTTATCAAATTCATCCAAACATTGGCTAGCAAACCTTAGCAGGAGGGATTTCAGCTTTATCATATCTATAGAGAGAATTTACCTTTACTACCTGTGTCGGGTTATCAAGACCGTGTGTTTCTTCAATAGGCGATGAATTAAGACCATGTATTTCTTCAACAGGCGGTAAATTCTTAACATCTTCAGCTTTTATACCTTTTTCTTTCATAGATTTCTTTGCCTCTTGCATATCTTCAGGACTGAGAAATAGAATACCCCTTTTCTTCAGAGTCGGCTTAGGAGTTGGTTCAGGAAGTGTCCAATTATTTTCATTAGTCAACATATTATTCAATAAAATTTCAGCTTGATCAACTGTTCTTTCCCTGAAAACACAACTAGCACAACTATCTAGGTAATATCTGGAAGCATCGGTTAGTCCATTATAAAAGATATCAAGTATTTCATTTTTCTTGAGAGGATGATCAGGCAAAGCATTAAGTAATTGGAGAAGCCTCCCCCAAGCTTGTGGGAGACTCTCTTCTTAAATTTGCACAAAATTATATATTTCCCTTAAAGCTGCTTGTTTCTTATGAGCGGGGAAATATTTAGCAGAGAAGTAATAAATCATATCCTGGGGACTACGCACACAACCAGGATCAAGAGAATTAAACCATATATTAGCATCACCCTTTAATGAAAATGGAAATTATTTAAGGATATAATAGTAGCGAGTTTTCTCATCATTAGTGAACAGGGTAGCTATATCATTTAATTTAGTAAGATGTGCCACAACAGTTTCAGATTCATAGCCATAGAAAGGATCAGATTCAACCAAAGTAATTATATCAGGGCCGACAGAGAAATCATAATCCTTATCAGTAACAAAGATAGGTGAAGTAGCATAAGCGGGATCATATTTCATTCTAGCATTTAGAGATTTTCGTCTCAGCTTAGCTAATAGTTTCTTAAGATCACTCCTATCATTGCAAGCAAGAAAGTCTCTAGGAGTTTCTTCATCCATAACATAACCTTTAGGAACAACAGGTAATTCATATCTAGGGGGAGAATCTTCATCGTCACTTTCATCAATATTATCAGTTTCAATAATTTCATTCTCTCTAGCCCTAGCAAGTTGTTCATCAAGAAATTCACCAAGTGGCACAGTAGTATCAAGCATAGAAGTAGTTTCATAATAAGTATCATGCATAGCAGAAGTGGCATCATCAATAGCATGCGACATCTCAGAATTAATAGCAGAAGCAGGTTTAGGTGTCGCAAGTTTACTCAAAACAGAAGGTGAATCAAGTGCAGAGCTAGATGGCAGTTCCTTACCTCCCCTCGTAGTTGAGGGAAAAATCTTGGTTCTTTGATCTTTCAAGTTCTTCATAGTGATAAGCAGATATAAATCCCAAGTGACTCAAAGAATAGAGCTATGCTCCCGGCAACAGCACCAGAAAATAGTCTTGATAACCCACAAGTATAGGGGATCGCAACAGTTTTCGAGTGTAGAGTATTCAGCCCAAATTTATTGATTCAACACAGGGGGAGCCAAAGAATATTCTCAAGTATTAGCAGTTGAGTTGTCAATTCAACCACACCTGGAAACTTAATATCTGTAGCAAAGTGTTTAGTAGCAAAGTAATATGATAGTAGTGGTAACGTTGGCAAAAGGTAACGGTAGCAAAAGTAATATTTTTGGGTTTTGTAGTGATTGTAACAGTAGCATCGGAAAAGTAAATAAGCGAAGAACAATATATGGAAAGCTCGTAGGCATTGGATCGGTGATAAAGAATTATGCTGGATGCGATCGATCATGTAACAGTCATAACATAGGGTGACACAAAACTAGCTCCAGTTCATCAATGTAGTGTAGGCATGTATTCCGAATATAGTCATATGTGCTTATGGAAAAGAACTTGCATGACATCTTTTGTCCTACCCTCCCGTGGCACCGGGGTCCTATCGAAAACTAAGGGATATTAAGGCCTCCTTTTAATAGAGTACCATACCAAAGCATTAACACATAATGAATACCTGAACTCCTCAAACTACGGTCATCACCGGTAAGTATCCCGATTATTGTCACTTCGGGGTTAACGGATCATGACACATAATAGGTGACTATAGACTTGCAAGATATGATCAAGAACTCTCATATATTGATGGAAACATAATAGGTTCAAATCTGAAATCATGGCACTCGGGCCCTAGTGACAAGCATTAAGCATAGCAAAGTCATAGCAACATCAATCTCAGAACATAGTGGATACTAGGGATCAAACCCTAACAAATCTAACTTGATTACATGATAAATCTCATCCAACCCATCACCGTCCAGCAAGCCTACGATGGAATTACTCACGCACGGCGGTGAGCATCATGAAGTTGGTAATGGAGGAAGGTTGATGATGACGATGGTGACGGATTCCCCTCTCCGGAGCCCCAAACGGACTCTAGATCAGCCCTCCCGAGAGAGTTTAGGGCTTGGCGGTGGCTCCGTATTGTAAAATGCGATGAATCCTTCTCTTTGATTTTTTTCGCCCCGAACGTGAATATATAGAGTTGGAGTTGAGGTCGGTGGAGCTCCAGGGGGCCCATGAGGCAGGGGGTGCGCCCAGGGGGGTAGGGCGCGCCCCCACCCTCGTGGACAGGGTGTGGGCTCCCTGGCGTGGATCTTTCTTCCAGTATTTTTTATATATCCCAAAATAATTCTCCGTTGATTTTCAGGTCATTCCGAGAACTTTTATTTCTGCACAAAAATAACACCATGGCAATTCTGCTGAAAACAACGGCAGCCCGGGTTAGTTCCATTCAAATCATGCAAGTTAGAGTCCAAAACAAGGGCAAAAGTGTTTGGAAAAGTAGATACGACGGAGACGTATCACTTATCTGTGGTGACAATGGGATATCACGTTATCCACTTGATGTATGTTTTGGTGATTAACTTGCGAGTTCTGTGACCTCGTGAACTTATGCATAGGAGTTGGCACACGTTTTCGTCTTGACTCTCCGGTAGAAACTTTGGGGCACTCTTTGAAGTTCTTTGTGTTTGTTGAATAGATGAATCTGAGATTGTGTGATGCATATCGTATAATCATACACACGGATACTTGAGGTGACATTGGAGTATCTAGGTGACATTAGAGTTTTGGTTGATTTGTGTCTTAATGTGTTATTCTAGTACAAACTCTATGATAGATTGAACAGAAAGAATAGCTTCATGTTATTTTACTACAGACTCTTGAATAGATCGATCAGAAAGGATAACTTTGAGGTGGTTTCATACCCTACCATAATCTCTTCGTTTGTTCTCCGCTATTAGTGACTTTGGAGTGACTCTTTGTTGCATGTTGAGGGATAGTTATATGATCCAATTATGTTATTATTGTTGAGAGAACTTGCACTAGTGAAAGTATGAACCCTAGGCCTTGTTTCCTAGCATTGCAATACCGTTTGTGTTCACTTTTATCATTAGTTACCTTGCTGTTTTTTATATTTTCAGATTACAAAAACCTTTATCTACCATCCATATTGCACTTGTATCACCATCTCTTCGCCGAACTAGTGCACCTATACAATTTACCATTGTATTGGGTGTGTTGGGGGACACAAGAGACTCTTTGTTATTTGGTTGCAGGGTTGTTTGAGAGAGACCATCTTCATCCTACGCCTCCCACAGATTGATAAACCTTAGGTCATCCACTTGAGGGAAATTTGCTACTGTCCTACAAACCTCTGCACTTGGAGGCCCAACAACGTCTACAAGAAGAAGGTTGTGTAGTAGACATTAGATATTGATATTCTCCTTATTTTATAGTAATCTATATACTACTAAATATGAGTGTGTATCAATGGCCATGTTAGTTTCCTCATTTTTCATGATGTAGAAACATGCATCACACTGTTGATTTCATCTAACCATACATTAGGGAAGTAAATGTGCATATGGGGAACTCTATATTTTGAAGTAGTGAAATCCTATAATGCTTACCATGTGTACATACCTATGTTCACCCTTCAGCAATCAATAGCTAGAATAATATGCTCACAAAAATTTTGCCCACAGAACATGAGTATATAACAATGCATGGTCTGTTAGTTTCCTTGAAGAATTTGTTTGTGAGGACAGAACATGATTACATAACATGCATGACATGGTGGTTTCCTGTGAAGAATCGATTGTGAGATAACATGAGTATAACCATGCATGGCACTTCTATATTTTCGAACCCAGTATACATTTCCCTGTATTTTCCTCCCAGTTCCAACAGGGACATATCAATGTTGTTTCTTGCATTATCTACTCATACTCTAAACACTGCTGATCTTACATTAACAATGCCTATCCTTTTTGATATGATATAGTGTCCCTACAGTTACTGCCCTTTGTAATCACACCACCTTTGCCAAAAACAGGGAAGCACAACTGGTTCCTCGCTCGATCAGAGGACGGCAAAATACTAATGATCATTCAGACACATGAGCCGGAAAAGTTATATTGCAAAAAACCCACTGTATGCAAGCACCGTGAAATACGTGAGTATCCGGACAGTGGTTGTTAGCCTGTTACGTCTATGGGCAGGATACCAGCTTGTTGGGGCCTGCAAGATTTTTGAGTTGGAGGCGGGTAAACAACCTTGGTTCATACTCTCTGTTTCTCGGACTCAATTATCCAATTAACCAGGAGATCACCGTTGGCAAGGACCTTGATGGCAGAGAGGCTCTGTTTGCCATGGAAAACTGTGTGTACAAGGCGAGCCCTAGGAGTTTGGGAGCAAACTCCCCTGATTGTCAACGATACAGCCTGCAGCCAAAAGAAGGTGAGAATGAAAATAGCATCTAGATTAACTTTGATCCTTGGATGTGTCGAGTCCGACAGGCAATGATGTGGTTCAAGCCTTCAGGTTGATAGGTGATACGTCTCCAACGTATCTATAATTTTTGATTGTTCCATGCTATTATATTATCTGTTTTGGATGTTTAATGGGCTTTATTATACCTTTTTATATTATTTTTGGGACTAGCCTATTAACTGAAAGCCCAGTGCAAATTGCTATTTTTTTTCCTATTTCAGTGTTTTGCAGAAAAGGAATATCAAATGGAGTCCAAATGGAATGAAACCTTCGCGAGGATCGTTTTTGGAACAAACGCAATCCAGGAGACTTGGAGTGGACATCAAGAAAGCAGCGAGGAAGCCGCGAGGCAGGAGGGCGTGCCCAGGGGGACCAAGCGCGTCCCCACCCTCGTGGGCCCCTCGCAGCTCCACCGACCTACTTCTTTCGCCTATATATACTCTTATACCCTGAAACCTTTGGGGAGAGCCACGAAACACCTTTTCCACCGCTGCAACCTTATGTACCCGTGAGATCCCATCTTGGGGCCTTTTCCGGCGATCTGCCAAAGGGGGATTCGATCACGGAGGGCTTCTACATCAACACCATAGCCTCTCCGATGATGTGTGAGTAGTTTACCATAGACCTTCAGGTCCATAGTTATTAGCTAGATGGGTTCTTCTCTCTCTTTGGATCTCAATAGAACGTTCTCCTCGATCTTCTTGGAGATCTATTCGATGTAACTCTTTTTGCGGTGTGTTTGCCGAGATCCAATGAATTGTGGGTTTATGAACTTGATTATCTATGAATATTATTTGATTCTTCTCTGAATTCTTATATGCATGATTTGATATCTTTGTAAGTCTCTTCGAATTATCAGTTTAGTTTGGCCTACTAGATTGATCTTTCTTGCAATGGGAGAAGTGCTTAGCTTTGGGTTCAATCTTGCGGTGCTCGATCCCAGTGATAGAAAGGGAAACGACACGTATTGTATTGTTGCCATCGAGGATAAAAGGATGGGGTTTATATCATATTGCTCGAGTTTATCCCTCTACATAATGTCATCTTGCCTAATGCATTACTCCGTTCTTATGAACTTAATACTCTAGATGCATGCTGGATAGCGGTTGATGTGTGGAGTAATAGTAGTAGATGCAGAATCGTTTCGGTCTACTTGACACGGACGTGATGCCTATATTCATGATCATTGCCTTAGATACCATCATAACTATGCACTTTTCTATCAATTGCTCGGTAGTAATTTGTTCACCCACCGTAATACATGCTATCTTGAGAGAAGCCACTAGTGAAACCTATGGCCCCGGGGTCTACTTTACATTATATAAGTTTCCAATCTACAATTCTAGTTTACTATTTATTTTGCAATCTTTATTTCCAATCTATACCACAAAAATACCAAAAATATTTATCTTATTATCTCTATCAGATCTCACTTTCGTAAATGACTGTGAAGGGATTGACAACCCCTTTATCGCGTTGGTTGCGAGGTTCTTGTTTGTTTGTGCAGGTACTAGGTGACTTGCATGTAGTCTCCTACTGGATTGATACCTTGGTTCTCAAAGAACTGAGGGAAATACTTACGCTACTTTGCTGCATCACCCTTTCCTCTTCAAGGGAAAACCAACGCATGCTCAAGAGGTAGCAAGAAGGATTTCTGGCGCCGTTGCCAGGGAGATCTATGCACAAGTCAAGACATACCAAGTACCCATCACAAACTCTTATCCCTCGCATTACATTATTTGCCATTTGCCTCTCGTTTTCCTCTCCCTCACTTCACATTTGCCTTTTCTTCGCCTTCTTCCCGTATGTATCTTTGTTTGTGTTTCCATGTGCCTTCTATTTGCTTGCATCTTTGCTTGCTAAAACTCTATTGATATGGATCCACTCAAAGTGTTCTACTTGAATCATCTTTGATCCTTATGCACTCGTGCTGAAACCCCAACTAGCCTAGTTGATGGGAAATCTTTAGATGAGCATGCCATTTTGTGCGTCACCGTTTGTCTAAAAAAGGGAGACTCTTATGGGATCAAATAAACAGATTGTTGTGTTATGCTTGGAATCTTTGTGAAATTTATGATTTTACTTGTTGCTCTAAGAAGCCTAAAAAACACATCCCCTACCTACGTGAGTTTAATGATAATGAAATATTATCTTCTTATGCAAAGGGTGTTTATAGTTACTACGATATCGAAAAAATTGAAGAATTTGTTGCTTTTAAGGGTGCTTATGAAGTTGCTTCTTTGATTGAAAAGTATGATATTACTCTCTACGAATCTGAAAATTTTGTCATACTTAAATATTGCTATGAAAACTATGCTCATAATGTCTATGTCAAAGAATTTATTGAAAGAATAATCGTTGCTTGGGAAGAAAATAATGATATGTATGAATCTATAGATAACTATGATTCCAATGATTTGATTGAAATATCCCTTGATGAACATGATGCTTGCTATTCTTGTGGCCATGATACCAATATTTATGAAGATGAGTTTGCTATAGTTCCTTATGTTAAACGTGAGATAGTTGCTATTGCACCCATACTTGATAGTTCCTTCGATGAAAAACATGATTGCAATGATGTTGTTATAAATTCTATTAACGTCAATTGTGCTAATAATATGCAAAACCCTAAGCTTGGGGATGCTAGTTTTGCTATAACTACTATTTGTTGCAATGATCATGATTGGGGTGATTCTTCTTTTGATCTTGAAAATTTGTTTAAGCCCCATGATAAATATGAGATTGATAATAGTGTTTGCAATATTATTAAAAGTGGGTTTGGAAGAGTGTCAACTATAGATCCCACATATTTGGAGAATGTTCAATCTTATGAATGTTTTTGATAAAAGTTGGTTTGGAGAGGTCATGACTTTAGTTAATGTTAATCCCACTAATTTGGAAGAGTGTCAACTTTGCATGCATGTGGTTGTGTTGAAAATATTTTATGTGATAGCTATTTTGTCGAATTTTCTTATGATCCCACATGTAATTATTATGAGAGAGGAAAATATGATTGTAGAAATTTTCATGTTACTAAATTACCTCTCGTTATGTTGAGATTGCTATTGTTTCTTTCCGCTTCCTTGCATATGCTAGTTTTTGCTTGCTATGATAATTTGTTTGCCTATAAGATGCCTATGCATAGGAAGCATGTTAGACTTAGATGTGTTTTCCATGTGTTTCATGATGCTCTCTTTGTGCTTTAATTCTTGTCTTTTATGTGAGCATAATTGAAATTATCAATGCCTAGCTAGGGGCGTTAAACGATAGCGCTTGTTGGGAGGCAACCCAATTTTATTTTTTTGTTTCTTGCTTTTTGTTCATGTTTAGTAATAAATAAATCATCTATCCTCTGTTATGATTGTTTTTTACATTTTAATTAGTGTTTGTGCCAAGTAAAGCCTTTAGGATCTTCTTGGGTGATTGTTATTTGATCTTTGAAAAAAACAGAAAGTATGCGCTCACGAGAATAATTTTCATTTTTTTACCAGAGAGCGATAAAATACCAATTGCAACTGAAGTACATCAATATACAAATTATTTAGGTCTTCCTAATTTGGTAGAGTTTTTGGAGTTACATAAGTATTCAAAACCCACAGATTACTACAGACTATTCTGTTTTTGACAAATTCTGTTTTTCGTGTGTTGTTTACTTATTTTGATGAATCTATGGCTAGTATCAAGGGGTATGAATCATAGAGAAGTTGGAATACAGTAGGTTTAATACCAATATAAATAAATAATGAGTTCATTACAGTACCTTAAGGTGGTGGTTTGTTTTCTTATACTAACGGAGCTCATGAGATTTTCTGTTGAGTTTTGTGTTGTGAAGTTTTCAAGTTTTTCGGTAAAGATTTGATGGATTATGGAACAATGAGTGGCAAGAGCCTAATCTTGGGGATGCCCAAGGCACCCCAAGGTAAAATTCAAGGACAACCAAAAGCCTAAGCTTGGGGATGCCCCGGAAGGCATCCCCTCTTTTGTCTTCGTCTATGGGTAACTTTACTTGAGGCTATATTTCTATTCACCACATGATATGTGTTTTGCTTGGAGCGTCTTGTATGATTTGAGTCTTTGCTTTTTAGTTTATCACAATCATCTTTGATGTACACACCTTTTGGCAGAGACACACATCACTACAAACAAAAGACACATTCGTGACATTTTGGGCCGAACGAAAAATTTTCTGTCATACTTATGGCACTTCTATGACGATAATTGTGACAAAACCCGATATCATCATAGATGTGGTGGGCTCCTACTTCTATGAAAAAAATCATGACAAAAAATGGGCTTATCGTCCTGGGCGGGCTGGAGACGCAGCTACATGACATTCTTTGGGTCGTCCATGACGGAAAAAACCGTCGTAGAAGCGAGGGCGAGGAAAAATATCAGGGTGTTCCCGGTTACGGGGGGTGGTCGGGGCCGAGCGATGCATGGAGGTTTGCGCATTTCTCTCGTACACGCACGCGCGTGGGTGCGAGGCGTTGGGCTCTAACTGAACCCGAGCGAGGCGTTCGCCTACTGAACCCGAGCGATTGCACTGCAGGTTACGTGTTACAGAACCCGAGCAATCGATCGATGGCTGTTATCTGAACCCGATCAAGCGATTCATTTGCTACTGCTGCTAACCGAAGCCGATCGATGCTGCCTCTGGATGAACAGTGAGCGTTGCTAGGGGGTGGATGAATAGTTCCCGGTGGGGGTGGATGAACAGGACCCCGTGGTGTTGCCTCTGGATGAACAGGACCCCGATCGATCGAGCCAGTTGGGGCTGGATGAACATGACCCCGTGGAGGTCTGGATGAGCAGGACCACCCCGTGGAGGGCTGGATGAACAGTAGATGGTGGAGGGCTGGATGAACAGTAGCCCGTGGAGGGGTGGTTGAACAGGAGCCCGTGGAGAGGGCTGGTTGAATAGTAGCCGGTGGAGTAGCGCGTGGTGGAGGCTGGATGAACAGGAGCCCGTGGATGAACAGTCGCAGGTGGATGCTGGAGGAGGTCGACGGTGGATGAACAGTAGCTCGTGGAGGCTGGAGGGGGTCAACGGTGGAGATGAACAGTATCCCGTGGAGTCCCTTTTTGCGGTACGCCACACCCCTTCTGATACGTCTCCAACATATCTATAATTTTTGATTGTTCCATGCTATATTATATCCTGTTTTGGACATTATTGGGCTTTATTATACACTTTTATATTATTTTTGGGACTAACCTATTAACCGGAGGCACAACCCAAAATTGCTGTTTTTTTTGCCTATTTCAGAGTTTCGCAGAAAGAGAATATCAAATGGAGTCCAAACGGAATGAAACCTTCTGGAACATGATTTTCGGAACGAACATGATCCAGAGGACTTGGACCCTACGTCAAGAAAGCAACCAGGAGGGCACAAGGTAGGGGGCATGCCTACCCCCCAGGCGCGCCCTCCACCCTTGTGGGTCCCACGTTGCTCCATCGACGCACTCCTTCCTCCTATATATACCTACGTACCCCCAAACTACCAGATACGGAGCCAAAACCCTAATTCCACCGCCTTAACTTTCTGTATCCATGAGATCCCATCTTGGGGCCTTTTTCGGAGCTCCGCCGGAGGGGGTATCGATCACGGAAGGCTTCTACATCAACACCATAGCCTCTTTGATGAAGTGTGAGTAGTTTACTTCAGACCTACAGGTCCAGAGTTATTAGCTAGATGGCTTCTTCTCTCTTTTTGGATCTCAATACAAAGTTCTCCACCTCTCTTGTGGAGATCTATTCGATGTAATCTTCTTTTGCGGTGTGTTTGTTGAGACTGATGAATTGTGGTTTATGATCAAGTTTATCTATGAACAATATTTGAATCTTCTCTGAATTCTTTTATGTATGACTGGTTATCTTTGCAAGTCTCTTCGAATTATCAGTTTGGTTTCGCCTACTAGATTGATCTTTCTTGCAATGAGAGAAGTGCTTAGCTTTGGGTTCAATCTTGCGGTGTCCTTTCCCAGTGACAGTAGGGGCAGCAAGGCACGTATTGTATTGTTGCCATCGAGGATAACAAGATGGGGTTTATATCATATTGCATGAGTTTATCCTATTGGGGAACATAGTAATTTCAAAAAAATTCCTACGCACACGCAAGATCATGGTGATGCACAACAACAAGAGGGGAGAGTGTTGTCTACGTACCCTCGTAGACCAGAAGCGGAAGCGTTATAACAACGCGGTTGATGTAGTCGTACGTCTTCACGGCCCGACCGATCAAGCACCGAAACTACGGCACCTCCGAGTTTTGCACACGTTCAGCTCAATGACGATCCCCGGACTCCGATCCAGCAAAGTGTCGGGGATGAGTTCCGTCAGCACGACGGCGTGGTGACGATCTTGATGTTCTACCGTCGCAGGGCTTCGCCTAAGCACCGCTACAATATTATCGAGGATTATGGTGGAGGGGGGCACCGCACACGGCTAAGAGACCAATGATCAATTGTTGTGTCTCTGGGGTGCCCCCCTGCCCCCGTATATAAAGGAGTGGAGGAGGGGGCCGACCAAGGAGGGTGGCGCGCCCAAGGGGGGAGTCCAACTCCCACCGGGAGTAGGACTCCCCTTTTTCCTATTAGGAGTAGGAGAGGTAAGGAAGAGGAAGGGGGGAGGAAGGAAAGGGGGGACCGGCCCCCTTCCCAATTCGGATTGGGCTTGGGGGGGGCGCCCCCTCCCTTGCTCCTTTCCCCTCCTTTCCACTAAGGCCCAATAAGGCCCATATACCTCTCGGGGGGTTCCGATAACCTCCCGGTGATCTGGTATTGTCCCAATCTTACCCGGAACCTTTCCGGTGTCCAAATATAGTCGTCCAATATATCGATCTTTATGTCTCGACCATTTCGAGACTCCTCATCAAGTCCGTGATCACATCCGGGACTCCGAACAACCTTTGGTACATCAAAATATATAAACTCATAATGAAACTGTCATCATAACGTTAAGCGTGCGGACCCTACGGGTTCGAGAACAATGTAGACATGACCGAGACACGTCTCCGGTCAATAACCAATAGCGGAACCTGGATGCTCATATTGGCTCCTATATATATTCTACGAAGATCTTTATCGGTCAGACCGCATAACAACATACGTTGTTCCCTTTGTCATCGGTATGTTACTTGCCCGAGATTCGATTGTTCGTATCTCAATACCTAGTTCAATCTCGTTACTGGCAAGTCTCTTTACTCGTTCCATAATACATCATCCCGCAACTAACTCATTAGTTGCAATGCTTGCAAGGCTTAAGTGATGGCATTACCGAGAGGGCCTAGAGATAACTCTCCGACAATCGGAGTGACAAATCCTAATCTCGAAATACGCCAACCCAACAAGTACCTTCGGAGACACCTGTAGAGCACCTTTATAATCACCCAGTTACGTTGTGACGTTTGGTAGCACACAAAGTGTTCCTCCGGTAAACGGGAGTTGCATAATCTCATAGTCATAGGAACATGTATAAGTCATGAAGAAAGCAATATCAACAAACTAAACGATCAAGTGCTATGCTAACAGAATGGGTCAAGTCAATCACATCATTCTCCTAATGATGTGATCCCGTTAATCAAATGACAACTCATGTCTATGGTTAGGAAACATAACCATCTTTGATCAACGAGCTAGTCAAGTAGAGGCATACTAGTGACACTTTGTTTGTCTATCTATTCACACATGTATTATGTTTCCGGTTAATAAAATTCTAGCATGAATAATAAATATTTATCATGATATAAGGAAATAAATAATAACTTTATTATTGCCTCTAGGGCATATTTCCTTCAGTCTCCCACTTGCACTAGAGTCAGTAATTTAGTTCACATCGCCATGTGATTTAACATGAATAGTTCACATCGTCATGTGACCAACACCCGAAGGGTTTACTAGGGTCAATAATCTAGTTCACATCGCTATGTGATTAATACCCAAAGAGTACTAAGGTGTGATCATGTTTTGCTTGTGAGGGAAGTTTAGTCAACGGGTCTGCCACATTCAGATCCGTATGTATTTTGCAAATTTCTATGTCAACAATGCTCTGCATGGAGCTACTCTAGCTAATTGCTCCCACTTTCAATATGTATCCACATTGAGACTTTGAGTCACCTGGATCAGTGTCAAAACTTGCATCGACGTAACCCTTTATGACGAACCTTTTGTCACCTCCATACTCGAGAAACATATCCTTATTCCACTAAGGATAATTTTGACCAATCTCCAGTGATCTACTCCTGGATCACTATTGTACTCCCTTGCCAAACACAGGGCAGGGTATACAATAGGTCTGGTACACAGCATGGCATACTTTATAGAACCTATGGTTGAGGCATAGGGAATGACTTTCATTCTCTCTCTATCTTCTGCAGTGGTCGGGTTTTGAGTCTTACTCAACTTCACATCTTGTAACACAGGCAAGAACTCTTTCTTTGACTGGTCTATTTTGAACTACTTCAAAATCTTGTCAAGGTATGTACTCATTGAAAAACTTATCAAGCGTCTTGCTCTATCTCTATAGATCTTGATGCTCAATATGTAAGCAGCTTCACCGAGGTCTTTCTTTGAAAAACTACTTTCAAACACTCCTTTATGTTTTGCAGAATAATTCTACATTATCTCCGATCAACAATATGTTATTCACATATACTTATCAGAAATGCTGTAGTGCTCCCACTCACTTTCTTGTAAATACAGGCTTCACTGCAAGTCTGTATAAAACTATATGCTTTGATCAACTTATCAAAGCGTATATTCCAACTCCGAGATGCTTGCACCAGTCCAAAGATGGATCGCTGGAGCTTGCATATTTTGTTAGCACATTTAAGATTGACAAAACTTTCTTGTTGCATCATATACAACTCTTCTTTAATAAATCTATTAAGGAATGCAGTTTTGTTTATCCACTTGCCAGATTTCATAAAATGCGGCAATTGCTAACATGATTCGGACAGACTTAAGCATAGATATGAGTGAGAAACTCTCATCGTAGTCAACACCTTGAACTTGTCGAAAACCTTTTTGCGACAATTCTAGCTTTTGTAGATAGTGACACTACTATCAACGTCCGTCTCCCTCTTGAAGATCCATTTAATATCAATGGTTCGCCGATCAATGGGCAAGTTAATCAAAGTCCATACTCTGTTCTCATACATGGATCTCATCTCAGATTTCATGGCCTCAAGCCATTTCACGGAATCTGGGCTCATCATCGCTTCCTCATAGTTCGTAGGCTCGTCATGGTCAAGTAACATGACCCCCAGAACAGGATTACCGTACCACTCTGGTGCGGATCTCACTCTGGTTTACCTACGAGGTTCGGTAGTAACTTGATCTGAAGTTACATGATCATCATCATTAGCTTCCTCACTAATTGGTGTAGTAATCACAGGAACAGATTTCTGTGATGAACTACTTTCCAATAAGGGAGCAGGTACAGTTACCTCATCAAGTTCTACTTTCCTCCCACTCACTTCTTTCAAGAGAAACTCCTTTTCTAGAAAGGATCCATTCAAAGCAACGAATATATTGCCTTCGGATCTGTGATAGAAGGTGTACCCAACATTTTCTTTTGGGTATCCTATGAAGACGCACTTCTCTGATTTGGGTTAGAGCTTATCAGGTTGAAACTTTTTCACATAAGCATTGCAACCTCAAACTTTAAGAAACGACAGCTTAGGTTTCTTGCCAAACCATAGTTCATACGGTGTCGTCTCAATGAATTTAGATGGTGCCCTATTTAACGTGAATGCAGCTGTCTCTAATGCAGAACCCCAAAACGATAGTGGTAGATCGGTAAGAGACATCATAGATCGCACCATATCTAATAAAGTACGGTTATGACGTTCGGACACACCATTATGCTGTTGTGTTCCAGGTGGCGTGAGTAGTGAAACTATTTCACATTGTTTTTAACTGAAGGCCAAACTCGTAACTCAAATATTTTACTTCTACGATCATATCATAGAAACTTTTATTTTTGTTACGATGATTCTCCACTTCACTCTGAAATTCTTTGTACTTTTCAAATGTTTCAGACTTGTGTTTCATCAAGTAGATATACTCATATATGCTCAAATCATCTGTGAAGATCAGAAAATAATGATACCTGCCACGAGCTTCAATATTCATCGGACCACATACATCAGTATGCATGATTTCCAACAAATCTGTTGCTTGCTGCATTGTTCTGAAGAACGGAGTCTTAGTCATCTTGCCCATGAGGCATGGTTCGCAAGCATCAACTGATTCATAATCAAGTGATTCCAAAAGTCCATCAACATGGAGTTTCTTCATGCGCTTTACACCAATATGACCTAAACGGCAGTGCCACAAATAAGTTGCACTATCATTATTAACTTTGCATCTTTTGGTTTCAATATTATGAATATGTGTATCACTACGATCGAGATCCAACGAACCATTTTCATTGGGTGTGTAACCATATATGTAAACAGAATAACAATTTATTCTCTTACTTAAATGAATAACCGTATTGCAATAAACATGATCAAATCATATTCATGCTCAATGCAAACACCAAATAACACTTATTTAGGTTTAACACTAATCCCAAAAGTATATGGAGTGCGCGATGATGATCATATCAATCTTGGAACCACTTCCAACACACATCGTCATTTCACCCTTAACTAGTCTCTGTTCATTCTGCAACTCCCATTTCGAGTTACTACTCTTAGCAACTGAACCAGTATCAAATACCAAGGGGTTGCTACGAACACTAGTAATATACACATCAATAATCTGTATATCAAATATACCTTTGTTCACTTTGCCATCCTTCTTATCCGCCAAATACTTGGGGCAGTTCCGCTTCCAGTGACCAGTCTCTTTGCAGTAGAAGCACTTAGTCTCAGGCTTAGGACCAGACTTGGGCTTCTTCACTTGAGCAGCAACTTGCTTGCCGTTCTTCTTGAAGTTCCTTTCTTTACCTTTGCCCTTTTCTTGAAACTAGTGGTCTTTGTTAACCATCAACATTTGATGCTTTTCTTGATTTCTACCTTCGTCAATTTCAGCATCATGAAGAGCATGGGAATCGTTTCCGTTATCCCCTGCATATTATAGTTCATCATGAAGTTCTAGCAACTTGGTGATGGTGACTAGAGAACTCTGTCAATCACTATCTTATCTGGAAGATTAACTCCCACTTGATTCAAGCGATTGTAGTACCCAGACAATCTGAGCACATGCTCACTGCTTGAGCTATTCTCCTCCATCTTTTAGCTATAGAACTTTTTGGAGACTTCATATCTCTCAACTCGGGTATTTACTTCAAATATTAACTTCAACTCCCGGAACATCTCATATGGTCCATGACGTTCAAAACGTCTTTGAAATCCCGATCTAAGCTGTTAAGCATGGTGCACTAAACTATCAAGTAGTCATCATATTGAGCTAGCCAAACGTTCATAACGTCTGCATTTGCTCCTGCAATAGGTTAGTC
Source organism: Triticum urartu (assembly GCF_056163025.1). NCBI lineage: Eukaryota > Viridiplantae > Streptophyta > Magnoliopsida > Poales > Poaceae > Triticum > Triticum urartu. The sequence continues at coordinate 358,859,637 of NC_141873.1, read as the reverse complement.
ACCTAGCGGTGCATCAAGGACATAATTCTTCTGTGCAGCAATAAGGATAAACCTCAGATCATGGATCCAATCCGCATCATTGCTACTAACATTTTTCAACTTAGTTTTCTCTAGGAACATATAAAAATTAAACGGGGAGCAAGATCGCGAGCTATTGATCTACAACATAGATATGATAATACTACCAGGACTAAGTTCATGATAAATTAAAGTTCAATTAATCATATTACTTAAGAACTCCCACTTAGATAGACATCCCTCTAATCATCTAAGTGATCACGTGATCCAAATCAACTAAACCATAACGATCATCACGTGAAATGGAGTAGCTTTCAATGGTGAACATCATTATGTTGATCATATCTACTATATGATTCATGCTCGACCTTTCGGTCTCCAGTGTTCCGAGGCCATATCTGCATATGCTAGGCTCGTCAAGTTTAACCCGAGTATTCTGCGTGTGCAAAACTGGCTTGCACCCATTGTAGATGGACGTAGAGCTTATCACACCCGATCATCACGTGGTGTCTGGGCACGACGAACTTTGGCAACGGTGCATACTCAGGGAGAACACTTTTATCTTGAAATTTAGTGAGAGATCATCTTATAATGCTACCGTCAATCAAAGCAAGATAAGATGCATAAAAGATAAACATCACATGCGATCAATATAAGTGATATGATATGGCCATCATCATCTTGTGCTTGTGATCTCCATCTCCGAAGCATCGTCATGATCACCATCATCACCGGCGCGACACCTTGATCTCCATCGTAGCATCATTATCGTCTCGCCAATCTTATGCTTCTACGACTATCTCTACTGCTTAGTGATAAAGTAAAGCATTACAGGGCGATTGCATTGCATACAATAAAGCGACAACCATATGGCTCCTGCCAGTTTCCGATAACTTGGTTACAAAACATGATCATCTCATACAATAAAATTTAGCATCATGCCTTGACCATATCACATCACAACATGCCCTGCAAAAACAAGTTAGATGTCCTCTACTTTGTTTGTTGCAAGTTTTACGTGGCTGCTACGGGCTTAGCAAGAACCAATCTTACCTACGCATCAAAAACCACAATGATAGTTTGTCAAGTTGGTGCTGTTTTAACCTTCACAAGCACCGGGCTTAGCCACACTCGGTTCAACTAAAGTTGGAGAAACTGACACCCGCCAGCCACCTGTGTGCAAAGCACGTCGGTAGAACCAGTCTCGCGTAAGCGTACGCGTAATGTCGGTCCGGGCCGCTTCATCCAACAATACCGCCGAACCAATGTATGACATGTGTGACACCCCGATAGTTAAGCTACAGTAAACCTCTGTTAATGATGCCAGGTCATCATATTTAAAATTTTGCTAACCTGCTTGCTTCAAACTTAGTCCAATTACAAATCCAAATAACAAGTCAAATTATAGTTTTGGTAAATCAGTGAATTAAAAATGTTCAAAAGGTTACAATTATGCACTAACTATTTAACACGCGGCGACCAATAATTTATAAAGCGTTTAAGTGCTCTAAAATAATTAAAACTAGGACCAAATCAATATTTTAAATGCTTTTTAAATTATAGGAAATTCTAAGATATTTTATTTGAGTGCCAACCTTATTGTGGCAGTGGCTTAGTATATATCACAAATTGTGGTGCAAGTTTTATATTTCACAAAACTAAAATCATTTGAAAAGAATTAGAAAACAAAACAAAAAAATAAATAAAAAGAAACAAGAGTAATATAAACAAAAAGAGGCAAAACCTGGCATTGTGCACTTGAGCCCAAGTACACAGCACCAGGCCCAACCCACCTCCACCTCTCCTTCCTCCTACAGGAGAAAAGGGATCGTGGAGGGCATCCAACCGGCCATGGCCGCGCCATGGCGCGTGTCGGCCATCCCGCACCCCCTCGTCCCCTACATCTACAAGGCGCCCTCGAACCCCCCTGTGAAACCTAGCCGCCCCTCTCCTCTCCCCCTTGCTCCCCTTCCTCTCTCCTACGTGCAACAGAGCCGCCACCGCCACTGACCTCCCCGTCCCCGTGCCCACCGTCATCGTCTTCGTGTGGGAAGACGTCCAGAAGACCCGCATCCGTCGTCTTCGTCCATCCCGAGCACCAAATCAAACTGGGATGGCCCGTACGCTCACCATCGCCGTCGTCTTCAGCGCGTACATCGCCGACGACCGTCATCGATTGCCATTGTTCCGGTCCACCTCGACCCTACCCGAGCACGCCACCGGACTCGCGGTGAGCTCCTCCTCCGAACCCCCTTCACCGCGGCCTCGATCCATCACCGTAGGCCCGTAGCCGCGCTATGCATCGGTCGCCATGGACGGCAACTCGGCTCCCTCACCGCGCCCCCGGCCGCATCCCTGTGCTGCCTACGCGTGCATGCGCCGTGCCCCGGCCTCCCTGACATGCGCCCGCGCCGCCCACGCTCCAGCCGCGTCTGCCTTCGGCCACTGCCGCAGCCTCCCGACGCCAGCTGCGTAGCGCTCCTTCTCCTGCGCTGCTTGCTGCTACTTACTGAACTGCTGCTGTCCGCCCTGCCTTCTGCTGCTGCTTCTCTGTCGCTGCTACCCTCGCCGAAGCCTGACCGCCCCACTCACGAGGCCCTCTCTCATGCCACGCCCACGCTCACGCACCCCTGCTGCCGGTTGCGCAGGTCGTGGCCGCCGCCTCTGCGAGCCTAGCCGGCGGGGTCTCTGCTAGATAGGCTGGCCCTGTTAGATCGTGGGCTAAACCCCCCCATTAGCAATAAACCCCCCTGGGTTAATTATCCTAACCCCATGTTAGTAGAAAACCCCATAGAAGAAAGATAAACTAAACCTAGTGTAATATAAATATATATATATATAAAAGGAAAGATATGTGCCAATGACATGTGGGTCTCCCACACCCTGTTGACCAGTCAAATTTTGACTGGTCAAACAGTCAACTACCCACTGGACCCACCTGTAAGCCTTTGTTGGGTACACTTCTGTGTACCCGTAGCAATTTAACCATTTAATTTCAAATTAATAATAACTCTAGAAATTGTTTAAAACTTTGAAAATTCATATAAAACAAACCGTACATCAGATGAAAATACTTTGTACATGAAAGTTGCTCAGAACGACGAGACGAATCCGATTACGCGGTCCGTTCGTTCGCCACATGTCCCTAGCATAGCGAACATGCAACTTTTCCCCTCCGGTTCATCTGCCTGAAAACATGAAACACCGGGAATACTTTCCCGGATGTTTCCCCCTTCGCCAGTAGCACCTAATACCACGTTAGGTCATCCCTAGCACCACGTATTGCCATGTTATGTTTTGTGATGCTTTGATTGCTCTATTATTTATTGTGTCCCCCCTCCGTTACTTCTTTCCGGTAGATCCCGAGACTGCTGGCGACCCACAGTTCGACTACGGTGTTGATGACCCCTCTCTCTTGCCAGAGCAACCAGGCAAGCCCCCCCTTTGATCACCAGATATCGCCTACTCTTCTCTACTGCTTGCATTAGAGTAGTGTAGCATGTTACTGCTTTCCGTTAATCCTATCCTAATGCATAGCCTGTCCTTGCTACTACTGTTATTACCTTTACCTGCAATCCTAATGTTTAGTATAGGATGCTAGTTTATCATCAGTGGCCCTACACTCTTGTCCGTCCGCCATGCTATACTACTGGGCCATGATCACTTCGGGAGGTGATCACGGGCATATACTATATACTTTACACTGTTACATTACCGGTGATACTGTTTGGAGATGTGGGCTGAAGGGGCAGGTGGCTCCATCCAGGTAGTGGTGGGCCTGGGTTCCTGACGGCCCCCGACTGTTACTTTGAGGCGGAGCAACAGGGCAGGTTGAGACCACCTAGGAGAGAAGTGGGCCTGGCCCTGGTCGGCATTCGTGGATACTTAACACGCTTAACGAGATCTTGGTATTTGATCTGAGTCTAGTTACTGGCCTATACGCACTAACCATCTACGTGGGGACAGTTATGGGCACTCGACATCGTGGTATCAGCCGAAGCCTTTGTGACGTCAGCGACTGAGTGGCGCGCGCCGGGTTGGACCGCGTAACGCAACTTCCTTTGTAATGGAGGTTTCTAGGTCTGCTCTTCGGCCGCGTTCGCAACGTGCAGGTGTGCAATGGGCGATGGGCCCAGACCCCTGCGCCATAGGATTTAGACCGGCGTGCTGACCTCTCTGTTGTGCCTAGGTAGGGCTATGACGTGTTGATCTTCCGAGGCCGGGCATTACCCAGGAAAGTATGTCCGGCCAAATGGGATCGAGCGTGTTGGGTTATGTGGTGCACCCCTGCAGGGAAGTTAATCTATTCGAATAGCCGTGATCTTCGGTAATAGGACGACTTGGAGTTGTACCTTGACCTTATGACAACTAGAACCAGATACTTAATAATACACTCCCTTCCAAGTGCCAGATACAACCGGTGATCGCTCTCTCATAGGGCGATGAAGGGAGGATCATCGGTTAGGATTATACTATGCAATGTTACTTGGTGAACTTACCATCTACTCTCTTCTCCTGCTGCAAGATGGAGGTTACCAGAAGCGTAGTCTTCGAAAGGACTAGCTATCCCCCTCTTATTCCGGCATTCTGCAATTCAGTCCACATATGATAGCCTTATTCCAGTTGATACCAATGCATTCATATGTAGTGTAGCTCCTTGCTTGCGAGTACTTTGGATGAGTACTCACGGTTGCTTTTCTTCCCCTTTTCCCCTTCCCTATATCTGATTGCTGCAACCAGACGATGGATCCCAGGAGCCATATGACACCACTGATGACTACTGCTACCCCGAGGGTGCCTACTACTACGTGAAGACCGTAGACGACTAGGAGTAGTTAGGAGACTCCCAGGCAGGAGGCCTTACCTTTTCGATTGTTGTTGCTTTTGTGCTAGCCTTCTTAAGGCAAAACTTGTCTAACTTATGTCTGTACTCAGATATTGTCGCTTCCGCTGACTCTTGTGTATTTGAGCTTATGTATTCGAGCCCTCGAGGCCCCTGGCTTGTAATATAAAGCTTGTATTATTTTAATTTGTGTCTAGAGTTGTGTTGTGATATCTTCCCATGAGTCCTTGATCTTGATGGTACACATTTGCGTGTATGATTAGTGTACGATTGAATCGAGGGCGTCACAACATGCTGGTAAGCAGTATGACTTATATCGCCCACAACTCACTTGTGTTCTACTCGTGCATATAACATCAACACATAAAACCTAGGTTCGGATGCCACTGTTGGGGAACGTAGTAATTTCAAAAAAATTCCTACGCACACGCAAGATCATGGTGATGCACAGCAACCAGAGGGGAGAGTGTTGTCTACGTACCCTCGTAGACCGGAAGCGGAAGCGTTATAACAACGCGGTTGATGTAGTCGTACGTCTTCACGGCCCGACCGATCAAGCACCGAAACTACGGCACCTCCGAGTTTTGCACACGTTCAGCTCAATGACGATCCCCGGACTCCGATCCAGCAAAGTGTCGGGGATGAGTTCCGTCAGCACGACGGCGTGGTGACGATCTTGATGTTCTACCGTCGCAGGGCTTCGCCTAAGCACCGCTACAATATTATCGAGGATTATGGTGGAGGGGGGCACCGCACACGGCTAAGAGACCAATGATCAATTGTTGTGTCTCTGGGGTGCCCCCCTGCCCCCGTATATAAAGGAGTGGAGGAGGGGGCCGACCAAGGAGGGTGGCGCGCCCAAGGGGGGAGTCCAACTCCCACCGGGAGTAGGACTCCCCTTTTTCCTATTAGGAGTAGGAGAGGGAAGGAAGAGGAAGGGGGAGGAAGGAAAGGGGGGACCGGCCCCCTTCCCAATTTGGATTGGGCTTGGGGGGGGGGCGCCCCCTCCCTTGCTCCTTTCCCCTCCTTTCCACTAAGGCCCAATAAGGCCCATATACCTCTCGGGGGGTTCCGATAACCTCCCGGTGATCTGGTATTGTCCCAATCTTACCCGGAACCTTTCCGGTGTCCAAATATAGTCGTCCAATATATCGATCTTTATGTCTCGACCATTTCGAGACTCCTCATCAAGTCCGTGATCACATCCGGGACTCCGAACAACCTTTGGTACATCAAAAATATATAAACTCATAATGAAACTGTCATCATAACGTTAAGCGTGCGGACCCTACGGGTTCGAGAACAATGTAGACATGACCGAGACACGTCTCCGGTCAATAACCAATAGCGGAACCTGGATGCTCATATTGGCTCCTATATATATTCTACGAAGATCTTTATCGGTCAGACCGCATAACAACATACGTTGTTCCCTTTGTCATCGGTATGTTACTTGCCCGAGATTCGATTGTTCGTATCTCAATACCTAGTTCAATCTCGTTACTGGCAAGTCTCTTTACTCGTTCCATAATACATCATCCCGCAACTAACTCATTAGTTGCAATGCTTGCAAGGCTTAAGTGATGGCATTACCGAGAGGGCCTAGAGATAACTCTCCGACAATCGGAGTGACAAATCCTAATCTCGAAATACGCCAACCCAACAAGTACCTTCGGAGACACCTGTAGAGCACCTTTGTAATCACCCAGTTACGTTGTGACGTTTGGTAGCACACAAAGTGTTCCTCCGGTAAACAGGAGTTGCATAATCTCATAGTCATAGGAACATGTATAAGTCATGAAGAAAACAATATCAACAAACTAAACGATCAAGTGCTATGCTAACGGAATGGGTCAAGTCAATCAAATCATTCTCCTAATGATGTGATCCCGTTAATCAAATGACAACTCATGTCTATGGTTAGGAAACATAACCATCTTTGACCAACGAGTTAGTCAAGTAGAGGCATACTAGTGACACTTTGTTTGTCTATGTATTCACACATGTATTATGTTTCCAGTTAATACAATTCTAGCATGAATAATAAACATTTATCATGATATAAGGAAGTAAATAATAACTTTATTATTGCCTCTAGGGCATATTTCCTTCATATCCCTCTACATCATGTCATCTTGCTTAAAGCGTTACTCTGTTCTCTTGAACTTAATACTCTAGATGCATGCTGGATAGCGGTCGATGTGTGGAGTAATAGTAGTAGATGCAGGCAAGAGTCGGTCTACTTGTCTCGGACGTGATGCCTATATACATGATCATACCTTGATATTCTCATAACTATGCTCAATTCTGTCAATTGCTCAACAGTAATTTGTTCACCCACCATAATACTTATGCTCTCGAGAGAAGCCTCTAGTGAAACCTATGGCCCCCGGGTCTATTTTCCATCATATTAATACTTAGTTATTTCCTTTACCATTTATTTTACTTGCATCTTTATTTCTCTTTATCATAAAATACCAAAAATATTATCTTACCATATCTGTCATATCTCACTCTCGTAGGTGACCGTGAAGGGATTGACAACCCCTTTTTCGCGTTGGTTGCGAGGAGTTTATTTGTTTGTGTAGGTGCGAGGGACTCGTGCGTGGCCTCCTACTGGATTGATACCTTGGTTCTCAAAAACCAAGGGAAATACTTACGCTGCTCTGCTGCATCACCCTTTCCTCTTCATGGGAAAACCAACGCAGTGCTCAAGAGGTAGCAAGAAGGATTTCTGGCGCCGTTGCTGGGGAGTCTACGCAAAAGTCAACATACCAAGTACCCATCACAAACCCTTATCTCCCGCATTGCATTATTTGCCATTTGCTTCTCATTTTCCTCCCCCCCACTTCACCCTTGCCGTTTTATTCACCCTCTCTCTCTCTCCATCCTCCCTCTCTTTCTCTATTCGCCTCTTTTTGCTCGTTTCTTGTTTGCTTGTGTGTCGGATTGCTTGCTTGTTACGATGGCTCAAGATAATACCAAATTGTGTGACTTTACCAATACCAACAACAATGATTTTATTAGCACTCCGATTGCTCCTCTTACCGATGCCGAATATTTTGAAATTAATGTTGCTTTGCTGAATCTTGTCATGAAAGATCCGTTTTCCGGCCTTCCTAGTGAAGATGCCGCTACCCATCTAAACAACTTCGTTGATTTGTGTGATATGCAAAAGAATAAAGATGTGGACAATTATATTGTTAAATTGAAGCTATTTCCTCTTTCGCTTAGAGATTGCGCTAAAGCTTGGTTTTCGTCTTTGCCTAAAAATAGTATTAATTCGTGGAATAAGTGCAAAGATGCTTTTATCTCTAAGTATTTTCCTCCCGCTAAGATCATCTCTCTTAGAAACGATATTATGAATTTTAGGCAAGTTGATCATGAACATGTTGCACAAGCTTGGGAGAGGATGAAATTAATGATACATAATTGCCCTACACATGGTTTGAATTTGTGGATGATTATACAAAAAAATATGCTGGATTGAATTTTGCTTCTAGAAATCTTTTAGATTCGGACGTGGGAGGAACTTTTATGGAAATCACTTTAGGAGAAGCTACTAAACTCCTAGATAATATTATGGTTAATTATTCTCAATGGCACACTGAAACATCTACTAATAAGAAAGTGCATGTGATAGAAGAAATTAATGTTTTGAGTGGTAAGATGGATGAACTTATGAAATTATTTGCTAATAAAAGTGTTTCTTATGATCCTAATGATATGCCTTTTTCTACTTTGATTGAGAATAATAATGAATCTTTGGATGTGAATTTTGTTGGTAGGAATAATTTTGGTAACAACGCGTATAGAGGAAACTTTAATCCTAGGCCGTATCCTAGTAATTCCTCTAATAATTATGGTAATTCCTACAACAATTCTTATGGAAATTTTAATAAGATACCCTCTGATTTTGAATCTAATATTAAATAATTTATTACCTCAAAAGAATTTCAATGCTTTGGTTGAAGAAAAATTGCTTAAGATTGATGAGTTGGCTAGGAACGTTGATAGAATTTCTCTTGATGTTGATTCTTTGAAGCTTAGATCTATTCGTCCTAAGCATGATATCAATGAGTCTCTCAAAGCCATGAAAATTTTCCATTGATGAGTACAAAGAAAGAACCGCTAGGATGCGTGCTAAGAAAGATTGCTTTATAAAAGCATGTTCTTCAAGTTTCCATGATAATAAAGATGAAGATCTAAAAGTTATTGATGTGTCCCCTATTAAATCTTTGTTTTTTAATATGAATCTTGATAATGATGGGACTGAATATGATCCATCTTTACCTAGAAGGCGTTCCAAAAATTTGGAGTCTTTAGATCTTGATGCTAAAATTGTTAAAAGTGGGATTGAAAAAGTCAAAACTTTAAATATTAATGAACCCACTATTTTGGATTTTAAGGAATTTAATTATGATAATTGCTCTTTGATAGATTGTATTTCCTTGTTGCAATCCGTGCTAAATTCTCCTCATGCTTATAGTCAAAATAAAGCCTTTACCAAACATATCGTTGATGCTTTGATGCAATCTTATGAAGAAAAACTTGAGTTGGAAGTTTCTATCCCTAGAAAACTTTATGATGAGTGGAACCTACTATTAAAATTAAGATTAAAGATCATGAGTGCTATGCTTTGTGTGATTTGGGTGCTAGTGTTTCCATGATTCCAAAGACTTTGTGTGATTTGCTAGGTTTCCGTGATTTTGATGATTGCTCTTTAAACTTGCACCTTGCGGATTCCACTATTAAGAAACCTATGGGAAGAATTAATGATTTTCTTATTGTTGTAAATAGGAATTATGTGCCCATAGATTTTATTGTTCTTGACATAGATTTCAATCCTTCATGTCCTATTATTCTTGGTAGACCTTTCCTTAGAACGATTGGTGCAATTATTGATATGAAGGAAGGGAATATTAGATTTCAATTTCCGTTAAGGAAAGTCATGGAACACTTCCCTAGAAATAAAACTAAATTACCTTATGAATCTATTATGAGAGCCACTTATGGATTGCCTTCCAAAGATGGCAATACCTAGATCTATCCTCGCTTTTATGCCTAGCTAGGGGCGTTAAACGATAGCGCTTGTTGGGAGGCAACCCAATTTTATTTTTATTACTTTCTTTTTGCTCCTGTTTAGTAATAAATAATTTATCTAGTCTATGTTTTGGTTGTGTTTTTTGTGTTTAATTAGTGTTTGTGCCAAGTAGAACCGTTGGGAAGACTTGGGGAAAGTCTTTTTAATCTTGCTGTAAAAAACAGAAACTTTAGCGCTCACGAGAACTGCTGCCATTTTTAGTTGGAAAGTGATATTTAGTTAATTATTTTTGAATATGATTAATAGATAAATTCCTCACGTCCAGCAATTTATTTTAGAATTTTTGGGGTTCCAGATCTTGCGTTAGCTACAGATTACTACAGACTGTTCTGTTTTTGACATATTCTGTTTTTCGTGTGTTGTTTTCTTATTTTGATGAATCCATGGCGAAAGGCTAGTAAAATAGTTTATAAAACATAGATAAGTTGGAATATAGTAGGTTTAACACCAATATAAATAAAGAATGAGTTCATTATAGTACCTTGAAGTGGTGTTTTGTTTTCTTTCGCTAACGGAGCTCACGAGATTTTCTACTTTAAGTTTTGTGTCGTGAAGTTTTCATGTTTTGGGTAAAAGATTTGATGGATTATGGAACAAGGAGTGGCAAGAGCCTAAGCTTGGGGATGCCCATGGCACCCCAAGATAATCTAAGGACACCTAAAAGCCAAAGCTTGGGGATGCCCCGGAAGGCATCCCCTCTTTCGTCTACTTCTATCGGTAACTTTACTTGGAGCTATATTTTTATTTACCACATGATATGTGTTTTGATTGGAGGGTCTTGTATTATTTGAGTACTTATTTGTTAGTTTTCCACAATCATCCTTGCTGCACACACCTTTTTGAGAGAGACACACATGATTCAGAAATTGTTAGAATACTCTATGTGCTTCACTTATATCTTTTGAGTTATATACTTTTTGCTCTATTGCTTCACTTATATCTTTTAGAGCACGTTGGTAGATTTGTTTTATAGAAACTTTTGTTCTCTCATGCTTCACTTAAATTATTTTGAGAGTCCTACAAAACAGCATGGTAATTTGCTTTAATTATGTTAGGCATTCAAGATTAATAATAATATTTTCTTATGAGTGTGTTGAAATGTTGAATACTATGAGACGTTTGAAACTTGATAATTGTTTTGAGATATGGAGATGGTGATATTAGAGTCGTGCTAGTTGAGTAGTTGTGAATTTGAGAAATGCTTGTGTTGAAGTTTGTGATTCCCGTAGCATGCATGTATGGTGAACCGTTATGTTAAGAAGTCGGAGAATGATGTATTTATTGATTGTCCTCCTTATGAGTGGCGGTCGGGGACGAGCGATGGTCTTTTCCTACCAATCTATCCCCCTAGGAGCATGCGCGTAGTACTTTGCTTCGATAACTAATAGATTTTTGCAATAAGTATGTGAGTTCTTTATGACTAATGTTGAGTCCATGGATTATACGCACTCTCACCCTTACACCATTGCTAGCCTCTCTAATACCGCACACCTTTCGCCGGTATCATACACCCACCATATACCTTCCTCAAAACAGCCACCATACCTACCTATCATGGCATTTCCATAGCCATTCCGAGATAGATTGCCATGCAACTTTCCACCGTTCCGTTTACTATGACACACTCCATCATTGTCATATTGCTTCGCATGATCATGTAGTTGAAATTTTAGTTGTGGCAAAGCCACCGTTCATAATTCTTTCATATAAGTCACTCATGCATCATTGCTATCCCGGTATACCGCCGGAGGCATTCATATAGAGTCATACCTTGTTCTAGTTTCGAGTTGTAATCATTGAGTTGTAAACAAATAGAAGTGTGATGATCATCATTCATAGAGTATTGTCCCAATAAAAAAGAAAGGCCAAAAAAAGAAGGCCCAAAAAAAGAGTAAATAAATAAAAAAGGGGCAATAATACTATATTTTTTCCACACTTGTGCTTCAAAGTAGCACCATGATCTTCATGATAGAGAGTCTCCTATGTTATCACTTTCATATACTAGTGGGAATTTTTCATTATAGAACTTGGCTTGTATATTCCAACGATGGGCTTCCTCGAAATGCCCTAGGTCTTCGTGTGCAAGCAAGTTGGATGCACACCCACTTAGTTCTTTTTGTTGAGCTTTCATATACTTATAGCTCTAGCGCATCCGTTGCATGGCAATCCCTACTCACTCACATTGATATCTATTAATGGGCATCTCCATAGCCCGTTGATACGCCTAGTTGATGTGAGACTATATTCTCCCTTTTTGCCTTCTCCACAACCACCATTCTATTCCACATAGTGCTATGTCCATGGCTCACGCCCATGTATTGCGTTAAGATTGAAAAAGTTTGAGAACACCAAAAGTATGAAACAATTGCTTGGCTTGTCATCGGGGTTGTGCATGATTTGAATACTTTGTGTGGTGAAGATGGAGCATAGCCAGACTATATGATTTTGTAGGGATAACTTTCTTTGGCCATGTTATTTTGAAGAAACATAATTGCTTAGTTAGTATGCTCTAAGTATTATTATTTCTATGTCAATATTGAACTTTTGTCTTGAATCTTTCGGATTTGAATATTCATACCACAACTAAGAGAATTACATTGAAATTATGCCAAGTAGCATTGCACATCAAAAATTCTGTTTTTATCATTTACCTACTCGAGGACGAGCAGGAATTAAGCTTGGGGATGCTTGACGTCTCCAATGTATCTATAATTTTTTATTGTTCCATGCTATATTATATCTTGTTTTGGACATTATTGGTCTTTGTTATACACTTTTATATTATTTTTGGGACTAACCTATTAACCGGAGGCCTAGCCCAGAATTGCTGTTTTTTTGCCTATTTTAGAGTTTCGCAGAAAAAGAATATCAAACAGAGTCCAAACGGAATGAAACCTTTGGGAACGTGATTTTCGGAATGAACATGATCCAGAGGACTTGGACCCTACGTCAAGAAAGCAACTAGAAGGGCACGAGGTAGGGGGCGCGCCTACCCCCCCCCCCCCCCAGGCACGCCCTCCACCCTCGTGGGGCCCATGTTGCTCCACCGACGTACTCCTTCCTCCTATATATATCTACATACCCTCAAACTACCAGATACGGAGGCAAAACCCTAATTCCACCACCGTAACTTTCTGTATCCATGAGATCCCATCTTGGGGCCTTTTCCGGAGCTCCGCAGGAGGGGGTATCGATCACGGAGGGCTTCTACATCAACACCATAGCATCTCCAATGAAGTGTGAGTAGTTTACTTCAGACCTACAGGTCCATAGTTATTAGCTAGATGGCTTCTTCTCTCTTTTTGGATCTCAACACAAAGTTCTCCCCCTCTCTTGTGGAGATCTATTCGATGTAATCTTCTTTTGCGGTGTGTTTGTTGAGACCGATGAATTGTGGGTTTATGATCAAGTTTATCTATGAACAATATTTGAATCTTCTCTGAATTCTTTTATGTATGATTGGTTATCTTTGCAAGTCTCTTCGAATTATCAGTTTGGTTTGGCCTACTAGATTGATCTTTCTTGCAATGGGAGAAGTGCTTAGCTTTGGGTTCAATCTTGCGGTGTCCTTTCCCAGTGACAGTAGGGGCAGCAAGGCACGTATTGTATTGTTGCCATCGAGGATAACAAGATGGGGTTTATATCATATTGCATGAGTTTATCCCTCTACATCATGTCATCTTTCTTAAAGCATTACTCTGTTCTCTTGAACTTAATACTCTAGATGCATGCTGGATAGCAGTCGATGTGTGGAGTAATAGTAGTAGATGCAGGCAGGCCTCGTGTTTATTTAGATTATAAAAGTATGGTGGCACATGATTTTATTGTTAAGAATAGGGAAGGAGAGCTTAAATACAAACAGTTCTTTGATAAACATCATCCTGAGACTATTACCCTGCCTGCTCCTTCTTTGTTTGATTTATCTGCAGGCCAGTACCTTGTTCCGTTGAAGGCTATTCACGCCTACCGGAACCCTGCACCAGCCATGGAGTCAGAGCCGGAACCACAAGTTGATCCTTCACGACAGTCTAATTACCAGTGGGAACCGGAGATGATCGCCAGCCAGTGGCAATCGGAGTCTTCTTCTTCTTCTTCTTCTTCTCAGTACGACCCCAACTACTATTACGGATACCCGCCAGGCTAGCCGTGGCCATAGACCAACTTAGGCCAAAAGCCTAAGCTTGGGGGAGTACGTATTTCTCACCGACATTACATTTATGTTCACACACTCATTGCTAGATGTCGGTGCTCATACCTTTTCATTGTATCATCCATGCTAGTTTAATTTCCTTTTTATGATTTCTTCTTGTGTGTTTAATAAATCTTAAGAAAAACTAAAAAAATTAGTTGTAACTTTTAATTAGTTTACTTTCCATGCTTGTAGTAGTAATTAAAAAGAAAACCCAAAAAGATTTCCTGATCTTCTTTTACTTGTTGGGAGCTTTCCCGTGTAAATAGTTTCATTTCTTTTCTTTTCTTTGGGGGTCGATAGGAGAAGACCATGATTAAATTGTTGAAGTGGCTCTTATATGCATAAATATTGATGTGACAAAAGAGCCCATATTGCCTTGTCTTCTCCTGTTTATTGAATGCTTGCAGATTCCAGCTTATTCCAATGCACGCGCACTATTATTATTATTCACATCGTTCGGTCATGTAAGCGAAAGGCTATTATGATGATATATGATGGACTGACTGAGATGAGAAAAGCTGGTATGAACTTGACCTCTTTTGTTTTTGTAAATATGGTTAGTTCATCATTCCTGATTCAGCCTATTATGAATAAACATGTTTGCAATGACAACTAGAGATCATAGTTTCTTGTGTCATGCTTGATTAGCTATGAGTTATAATGGTTTACCTTGCGTGCCAACATGCTATTAAAATGGTTGTGATGTGGTATGATAGGGGGGTATCCTCCTCTGAATGATTTAAGTGATTTGACTTGGCACATGTTCACGCATGTAGTTGAAACAAAATCAACATAGCCTTCACGATATTTATGTTCATGGTGGAGTATATCCTACTCATGCTTGCATTCGGTGTTGATTAACTTTAATGCATGTTCATGACTGTTGTCTCTCTCTAGCTGGTCGCTTCCCAGTCTTTTGCTAGCCTTCACCTGTACTAAGCGGGAATACTGCATGTGCATCCAACTCCATAAACCCCAAAGTTATTCCACATGAGTCCACTATACCTACCCATATACGGTATCTACCTGCCATTCCAGGTAAATTTGTATGTGCCAAACTCTAAACCTTCAAATAAATATCCTATTTGTATGCTCGAATAGCTCATGTATCAACTAGGGTTGTCCTTATCTTCCATGTTTGGCGGGTTATTCTCAAGAGGAGTGGACTCCACTCCTCACTCACGAGATAAATAGTTGGTCACCGGGATGCCCAGTCCCATGCTTTATGCAAACTAAATCAAAATAATTGCAAACAAAACTCCCCCTGGGACTCTTGTTAGTTGGAGGCACTCGTTGTTTCGAGCAAGCCATGGATTGATGCTTGTTGGTGGAAGGGAGAGTATAAACTTTACCATTCTGTTTGGGAACCGCCTATAATGTGTGTAGCATGGAAGATATCGCCATCTCTTGGTTGTTATGTTGACAATGAAAGTATACCGCTCAAAATATTATTCACCTCTATTTCAAAACCGAGCTCTGGCACCTCTACAAATCCATGCTTCCCTCTACGGAGGGCCTATCTATTTACTTTTATGCTGAGTCATCATCCTCTTATTAAAAAGCACCAGTTGGAGAGCACCACTGTCATTTGCATTCATTACTGTTAGTTTACATTGAGTATGACTTGACTGGATCTCTTTTACCATGAATTACAATGTCTACTCAGTCCTTGGTCTTTAAAGGTGCTCTGCATTTATGTTTTGCGGTCTCAGAAAGGGCTAGCGAGATACCATCTTGTTATATAATATTATGATTGTTTTGAGAAAGTGTTGTCATCCGATATTTATTATTATTGCTCGCTAGTTGATTATGCTATTGATATGAGTAAACTTGAGACCTAAGCGTTATTGCGAATGTGGTTAGTTATAATCTTTGCTGAAAACTTGAATGCTGGCTTAACCTATTTACAACAACAAGAGCAAACAGAGTTTGTAAAAGTTTTTCTTTATCACTTTCAGTTTGTCAACTGAATTTCTTGAGCACAAGCAAAGGTTTAAGCTTGGGGGAGTTGATACGTCTCCGTCGTATCTACTTTTCCAAACACTTTTGCCCATGTTTTGGACTCTAACTTGCATGATTTGAATGGAACTAACCCGGACGGACGGTGTTTTCTGCAGAATTACCATGGTGTTATTTATATGCAGAATCACACGTTCTCGGAATGACCTGAAACTTCACGGAGCAACTTTTTTGGAAAATATAAAAAATACCTGCAAAAGATGAAGGCCAGGGGGCCCACCACCTATCCACGAGGGTGGGGGGCGCGCCCCGTACCTCGTGGGCCCCCTGGAGCAACTCCGACTCCAACTCCAACTCTGTATATTGTGTTTCGGGGAGAAAAAAAATCAGAGAGAAGAATTCATTGTGTTTTACGATACGGAGCCGCCACCAAGCCCTAAAACCTCTCGGGAGGGCTGATTTGGAGTCCGTTCGGGGCTCCGGAGAGGGGAATCTGTCGCCATCGTCATCATCAACCATCCTCCATCACCAATTTCATGATGCTCACTGCCGTGCATGAGTAATTCCATCATAGGCTTGCTGGACGGTGATGGGTTGGATGGGATCTATCATGTAATCGAGTTAGTTTTGTTAGGGTTTGATCCCTAGTATCCACTATGTTCTGAGATTGATGTTGCTATGACTTTTCTATGCTTAATGCTTGTCACTAGGGCCCGAGTGCCATGATTTCAGATCTGAACCTATTATGTTTTCATCAATATATGAGAGTTCTAGATCCTATCCTGCAAGTCTATAGTCACCTATTATGTGTTATGATCCATTAACCCCGAAGTGACAATAACCGGGATACTTACTGGTGATGACCGTAGTTTGAGGAGTTCATGTATTCACTATGTGTTAATGCTTTGTTCTGGTACTCTATTAAAAGGAGGCCTTCCGTAAGGACCCCGCTGCCATGGGAGGGTAGGACAAAAGATGTCATGCAAGTTATTTTCCATAAGCACGTATGACTATATTCGGAATACATGCCTACATTACATTGATGAACTGGAGCTAGTTCTATGTCACCCTAGGTTATGACTGTTACATGATGAACCACATCCGGCATAATTCTCCATCATCAATCCATTGCCTACGAGCTTCCCATATATTGTTCTTCGCTTATTTACTTTCCCGTTGCTATTGCTATCATCACTACAAAATACCAAAAACATTACTTTTACTATTGTTACCTTTTGCTACCGTTACCACTACTATCATATTACTTTGCTACTAAACACTTTGCTGCAGATACTAAGTTTCCAGGTGTGGTTGAATTGACAACTCAGCTGCTAATACTTGAGAGTATTCTTTGGCTCCCCTTGTGTCGAATCAATAAATTTGGGTTGAATACTTTACCCTTGAAAACTGTTGCGATCCCCTGTACTTGTGGGTTATTAAGACTATTTTCTGGCGCCGTTGCCGGGGAGCATAGCTCTATTCTTCGAGTCACTTGGGATTTGTATATGCTTATCATTATGAAGAACTTGAAAGATCTAAGAACCAAGATTTATCCCTCAACTACGAGGGGAGGTAAGGAACTGCCATCTAGCTCTGCACTTGATTCACCTTATGTTTTAAGTAAGCTTGCGACACCTAAACCTACTTCTGCTATTCGTTCTGATATGTCGCATGTTATTGATGACGCCACCTTTGCTATACATGATACTTATGATGAAACTACTTATATGCTTGATACTACTGTGCCACTTGGTGAATTTCTTGATGAACAACTTGCTAGGGCTAGAGAGATTGAAAATATTGAATCTGATAATACTAATGAAATTGATGATGAAGACTTGCCTGTTATTCCTGAGGGTTATGTTTTTGATAAAGAAGCTTCTTTAGCTATTTTAGCTTGCAAGGATAGACACGAACTTAAGAGGTTATTAGCTAAATGGAATAAGCAATCTCTAAATGCTAGGATGAAACCTGACCCTGCTTTTGCTACTTCACCTATCTGTGTTACCGATAAGGATTATGAATTCTCTGTTGATCTTGATATAATTACTTTGGTTGAATCCGATCCTTTTCATGGCTATGAATCTGAAACTGTTGTGGCACATCTTATTAAATTAAATGATATAGCCACCCTGTTCACTAATGATGAGAGAACTCGCTACTTTTATATCCTTAAAATATTTCCGTTCTCATTAAAGGGGGATGCTAAGATATGGTTTAATTCTCTTGATCCTGGTTGTGTGCGTAGTCCCCAGGATATGATTTATTACTTCTCTGCTAAATATTTCCCTGCTCATAAGAAACAAGTTGCTTTAAGGGATATATATATATATAATTTTGTGCAAATTGAAGAACAGAGTCTCCCAGAAGCTTGGGGGAGGCTTCTCCAATTACTTAATGCTTTGCCTGATCATCCTCTTAAGAAAAATGAAATACTTGATATCTTTTATAATGGACTAACCGATGCTTCCAGAGATTACCTGGATAGTTGTGCTGGTTCTGTTTTCAGGGAAAGAACACTGGATGAAGCTGAAATTCTATTGAATAATATGTTGACAAATGAAAATAATTGGACACCTCCGGAGCCAATTCCTAAACCAATTCCGAAGAAGAGGGGTATTCTATTTCTTAGTCCTCAAGATATGCAAGAGGCAAAGAAATCTATGAAAGAAAAAGGTATTAAAGCTGAAGATGTTAAGAATTTACCTCCTATTGAAGAAATACATGGTCTTAATTTACCGCCTGTTGAAGAAACATACGATCTTAATCCTTTACCTATTGAAGAAACTCATGGTCTTGATAACCCGACACAGGTAGTAAATGTAAATTCTCTCTATAGATATGATAAAGCTGAAATCCCATTTACTAAGTTTACTAGCCCATGCTTAGATGAGTTTGATAAATTTATGGCTAAGCAAGAAGACTTTAATGCTTATTTTGGTAGACAATTGAAATAAAATTCAAATATGCTTGAACACTTGGGTGATTATATGTCTAATGTCAAAGGTGAACTTAAACTTATTAGCAAACATGCTTCTATCGTTACCACTCAAGTAGAACAAGTACTTAAAGCTCAAAATGATTTGCTTAATTAATTGAATAGTAAGAATAATGATAATGCTGTTAGAGTGGCTACTAGAACTGGTAGAATGACTCAGGAACCTTTGTATCCTGAAGGCCACCCTAAGAGAATTGAGCAAGATTCTTAGAGAAATAATATAGATGCACCTAGTCCTTCTAAAAGGAAGAAAAAGAAAAATGATAGGACTTTGCATGCTTCTAGTGAACCTATTACTGAAACACCTGAGAATCCAAATGATATTTCTATTTCTGATGCTGAAACACAATCTGGTAATGAACCTAAAACTAGTGATAATGTTAATAATAATGTTCATGATGATGCTCAACCTAGTAATGATAATGATATACAAATTGAACCTGCTGTTGATCTTGATAACCCACAATCAAAGAATCAACGTTATGATAAGAAAGATTTTTTCGCTAGGAAACATAGTAAAGAAAGAGAACCATGGGTTCAGAAACCCATGCCTTTTCCTCCCAAACCATCCAAGAAAAAGGATGATGAGGATTTTGAGCGCTTTGCTGAAATGATTAGACCTATCTTTTTGCGTATGCGATTAACTGATATGCTCAAAATGAATCCTTATGCTAAGTATATGAAAGAAATTGTTACAAATAAAAGAAAGATACTGAAAGCTGAAATTTCCACCATGCTTGCTAATCATACTTTTAAGGGTGGAATACCAAAGAAACTAGGAGATCCCGGTGTACCCACTATACCATGCTCTATTAAAAGAAACTATGTTAAAACTGCTTTATGTGATCTTGGAGCCGGTGTTAGTGTTATGCCTCTCTCTTTATATCGTAGACTTGATTTGAATAAGTTGACACCTAGTGAAATATCTTTGCAAATGGCTGATAAATCAAATGCTATACCTGTTGGTATTTGTGAGGCTGTGCCTGTTGTAGTTGCAAACGTTACTATTTTAGCGGACTTTGTTATTCTTGATATTCTCGAGGACGATAGTATGTCTATTATTCTTGGAAGACCTTTTTTGAATACTATAGGGGCTGTTATTGATCGCACTAAAGGCAATGTCACTTTTCATGTTAATGGTAATGAGCACACAGTACACTTTCCGAGGAAACAACCTCAAGCTCATAGTATCAACTCTATTGGAAAAATTCCATCGATTATATTTGGAGGTTTTGAATTTCCTCTTCCTACTGTCAAGAAGAAATATGATCTTCTTATTATTGGGGATGTGCATATCCCCGTTGAGGTAACATAGTGTTATTCAAAAAATTTCCGGTTCCATGTTATTCGGAATGAGTTCGTTAACAAGACTTGATCAACCTTGTTAGTGGATCCCTTTTGATGAGCATGAGATGGATGAAACTAGAAGGCACAACCTTCTGTATCCCACTTTTACTTTCTGTTATTTATATTAAATAAAATAAAAATAAATATTTTTCTGTCTGTTATCTGATTATCCATGCAATATAAAAATACCCCGAAAATAAAAGTTCTCCAAATGCCCTGAAATTTAAATATGATTTTTCTGGAATATTCTAGAATATTTGGCACTGAGAACACAGCAGGGGGGGTCAACCACCTGCCCACGAGGGTGGAGGGCGCGCCCTACCCCCAAACACGAATATCCAGCTCAAACCTGAGTCCAAGCTCGTTTTGTTGCCATTTTCGATCTCCTTGCTCAAAGCACCTCTCACAAAACTGCTTGGGGAGATTGTTCCTTGGTATGTGACTCCTCCATTGGTCCAATTAGTTTTTGTTCTAGTGCTCTATTAATTGCAAAAAATTTCTTCTTAGGTGACCCTGTTCTTGAGCTTGCATGTCAAATTTATATGGCCAAAAGTAGTTTTGATGCATCATATAGGCCCTAGACACTTGTAGGAGTAGTTGCTATCAATATTATTGAGTTTGGTTTACTTTTATTTTGAAGTTACTAAAATTTCAGAATTTTTCAGAAAATGATGAAGAGACTTTTGAGGGGCTCATCGAGCGGAAGCTCTAAGGAAAAGGCACCGAAGCCTAAGTATAATCTGCCTCGCACCATGGAGGTTCAGGCGTGTGAATGGCCTTTTGATGATTTCTTGAGAGCAGCCGGGATTTATGAAGATCTTCATGAATTGGCTAAGAATGCAGGCCTCACCGCTTTCCTCCACGAGCAATGCAATCAGTATCTCTTACTCACAAATATCTTTATGCAAAACTTTCATTTCCATTCTAGGAGCTCACCACCTACGGTGGAGTTTCATTTATATGATGAGCACAAGGAGATGTCACTTTATGATTTTTGTCGGGTTTGTTTAGTCCCTTTCGAGGGCAAGACAGAGGAACCACATCGCGAGGATGTGGACGGGTTTATTTATACTATCACTGTAGTGGAAACAAGGAAGGTTTCCGATGCACGAATCACTAGCATACATTTTCCTATTTTACGCTATTTTGCATTATTTGCTAGTCGTTGTTTAATTGGTCGCGGAAACTGTGGAAACCTTAGTATCCCTGATATTATTATTTTGCTCCACGGTTTTTACGGTGATAACTCTGTTAGTATGGGCAACATTATTGCTAAATGGTTAAGTCTGAACCGTACCAAGGGCCCCATCTTTGGAGGCATCTATGCTTCACGCCTAGCTGCACATTTTAACATACCTATTAGGCATTATGAGAAGGAAGAAAAAGTGCTGCCTCGTGTTTATTTAGATTATAAAAGTATGGTGGCACATGATTTTATTGTTAAGAATAGGGAAGGAGAGCTTAAATACAAATTGTTCTTTGATAAACATCATCCTGAGACTATTACCCTGCCTGCTCCTTCTATGTTTGATTTATCTGCAGGCTAGTACCTTGTTCCGTTGAAGGCTATTCACGCCTACCGGAACCCTGCACCAGCCATGGAGCCAGAGCCGGAACCACAAGTTGATCCTTCACGATAGTCTAATTACCAGTGGGATCCGGAGATGATCGCCAGCCAGTGGCAATCGGAGTCTTCTTCTTCTTCTTCTCAGTACGACCCCAACTACTATTACGGATACCCGCCAGGCTAGCCGTGGCCATAGACCAACTTAGGCCAAAAGCCTAAGCTTGGGGGAGTACGTATTTCTCACCGACATTACATTTATGTTCACACACTCATTGCTAGATGTCGGTGCTCATACTTTTTCATTGTATCATCCATGCTAGTTTAATTTCCTTTTTATGCTTTCTTCTTGTGTGTTTAATAAATCTTAAGAAAAACCAAAAAAATTAGTTGTAACTTTTAATTAGTTTACTTTCCATGCTTGTAGTAGTAATTAAAAAGAAAACCCCAAAAGATTTCCTGTTCTTCTTTTACTTGTTGGGAGCTTTCCCGTGTAAAAAGTTTTATTTCTTTTCTTTTCTTTGGGGGTCGATAGGAGAAGACCATGATTAAATTGTTGAAGTGGATCTTATATGCATAAATGTTGATCTAACAAAAGAGCCCATATTGCCTTGTCTTCTCCTGTTTATTGACTGCTTGCAGATTCCAGCTTAGTCCAATGCACGTGCACTATTATTATTATTCACATCGTTCGGTCGTGCAAGTGAAAGGCAATTATGATGATATATGATGGACTGACTGAGATGAGAAAAGCTGGTATGAACTCGACCTCTTTTGTTTTTGTACATATGATTAGTTCATCATTCCTGATTCAGCCTATTATGAATAAACATGTTTGCAATGACAACTAGAGATCATAGTTTCTTGTTCCATGCTTGATTAGCTATGAGTTATAATGGTTTACCTTGTGTGCCAACATGCTATTAAAATGGTTGTGATGTGGTATGATAGAGTGGTATCTACTTTTCCAAACACTTTTGCCCTTGTTTTGGACTCTAACTTGCATGATTTGAATGGAACTAACCCGAACTGACGCTGTTTTCAGCAGAATTACCATGGTGTTATTTATGTGCAGAAACAAACGTTCTCGGAATGACCTGAAACTTCACGGAGCAAATTTTGGAAAATATAAAAAATACCTGCAAAAGATGAAGGCCAGGGGGCCCACCACCTGTCCACGAGGGTGGGGGCGCGCCTGCCCCCTAGGGTGCGCCCCCTACCTCGTGGGCCCCCTGGAGCTCCTCCGATTCCAACTCCAACTCTATATATTGTGTTTTGGGGAGAAAAAAATCAGAGAGAAGAATTCATCGCGTTTTACGATACGGAGCCGCCGCCAAGCCCTAAAACCTCTCAGGAGGGCTGATCTGGAGTCCGTTCGGGGCTCCGGAGAGGGGAATCCCTCGCCATCGTCACCATCAACCATCCTCCATCACCAATTTCATGATGCTCACCGCCGTGTGTGAGTAATTCCATCGTAGGCTCGCTGGAAAATGAGGGGTTGGATGGGATCTATCACGTAATCAAGTTAGTTTTGTTAGGGTTTGATCCCCAGTATCCACTATGTTCTGAGATTGATGTTGCTATGACTTTGCTATGCTTAATGCTTGTCACTAGGGCCCGAGTGCCATGATTTCTGATCTGAACCTATTATGTTTTCATCAATATATGAGAGTTCTAGATCCTATCTTGCAAGTCTATAGTCACCTATTATGTGTTATGATCCGTTAACCCCGAAGTGACAATAATCGGGATACTTACTGGTGATGACCGTAGTTTGAGGAGTTCATGTATTCACTATGTGTTAATGCTTTGTTCTGGTACTCTATTAAAAGGAGGCCTTAATATCCCTTAGTTTCCGTAAGGACCCCGCTGCCACGGGAGGGTAGGACAAAAGATGTCATGCAAGTTCTTTTCCATAAGCACGTATGACTATATTCGGAATACATGCCTACATTACATTGATGAACTGGAGCTAGTTCTATGTCACCCTAGGTTATGACTGTTACATGATGAACCGCATCCGGCATAATTCTCCATCACTGATCCATTGCCTACGAGCTTCCCATATATTGTTCTTCGCTTATTTACTTTCCCGTTGCTATTGCTATCATCACTACAAAATACCAAAAACATTACTTTTACTACTGCTGCCTTTTGCTACCGTTACCACTACTATCATATTACTTTGCTACTAAACACTTTGATGCAGATACTAAGTTTCCAGGTGTGGTTGAATTGACAACTCAGCTGCTAATACTTGAGAGTATTCTTTGGCTCCCCTTGTGTCGAATCAATAAATTTGGGTTGAATACTTTACCCTCGAAAATTGTTGCGATCCCCTATACTTGTGGGTTGTCAATTGACAACCCCTTTTTCGCGTTGTTTGCAAGGAGTTTATTTGTTTGTGTAGGTGCGAGGGACTCGTGCGTGGCCTCCTACTGGATTGATACCTTGGTTCTCAAAAACTAAGGGAAATACTTACGTTGCTCTGTTGCATCACCCTTTCCTCTTCAAGGGAAAACCAACGCAGTGCTCAAGAGGTAGCACCTCCCGATGAACAGGACCCCTGTTTCAACCGTAGCGCTCCAACACAAGTCCGTTTCCTCCATTTTGCGGGACGCCACACCCCTCCCGACGAACAGGACCCCCGTTTCGACTATAGGAGGTCAGTTTCCTCCGTTTCGCGGTACGCCAGACCCCTCCCGATGAACAGGATCCCGTTTCGAACATGGCCGGTCGAACACAAGGCCGTTTCCTACGTTTTGCGGTACGCCAGGCCTCGTTTCCATCGGCTGTTCCGTCCAAGCCCTCCCGATGAACACGACGACGCATTCCGTTCCGACCCAGCCGGTTGGCTCCCCATGAACACGACAACGACACAGTTTCTCCGTTCCGACCCAGCCATGTACACGAGCCCTGGACGTACGTATGCGCGAGTAGGCGTTCGAGACCCCGCCCGTATGTACATACATGGCCGTATTTTCTTTCTTGCACACTAGCCGCTGGACGTACGTGTACATGCTACGTGCGCACCTCTACTATGACACATGCACGCCTCTACATCGACCAGTATGTACGTACATGTTCGTGACCAGAATGACAACGCCACGTACGCTTCGACCAGGTGGGTCCCGACTGTCAGGCACTTCCTTGCGTGCGAAGATGTTGCTGGTGGGTCCCAGCAGTCAGGGGGCGAATCTTTTTTTTGCCTGAACGCACTTCCTTGCGTGCGAAGATGTAGCTGGTGGGTCCCAGCAGTCAGGGGGAAACGTTTTTTTTGTGAAATACGGTGGCCCATCCGGTGGGTCCCCGCTGTCAGGTGGAGGAATAATTATTTTGCGCATAATAAGGAGGCACTTCCTTGCTGCGGCTGTGGACCCAGCTGTCAGCCTCTCTACGTACAGTCCACGTTCGATGGAAACCGTTCCTTGACCATGTTGACCACGCTGCGCCGAGAGCACCAGGACGGTGGACGACGGCGAGGCCTAGGAAGGGGACGACGCGGAGCCGAGGAAGACGCGGCAGTGGATGCCCACGCGTAGAGGAGTATGAGGGTTCACTGGTTCGTTGCGGTGTGAGGCTGCCGTCGCCGCAGAATAACAGGGGGTGTGGGTGAGTAGAGGGATGGCTCGGCCAGCGGTGGGAGTAGTAGGGGGCGGTGAGGCCTCCGCCGCATCACAGCCGGCCACAGGAGGCAGGAGCACGAGGCATGACTGACGCTGGTTTGGGCGGCTGGAGCAAGAAGACCAGAGGTTGAAGAAGCACTACGGTCGTTGTATGGACATCGTACGATCACTGGAGCTAGAAGCGTGCATATTGACTAAGTTGACAAAGCCCTCCGTCCCCGTCAACTTAGTAGGCCCACAAGTCAGCCTGCCACTATACTGGGTCCCAGCTAGCAGGGGGAGTATTCATTTTTTTGTGCGTAATAAGGAGACACTTCCTTGCGTGCGAAGATGTCGCTGGTGGGTCCCAGCAGTCAAGGGGAAACATTTTTTCACGAAATACGGTGGCCCGTCCGATGGGTCCATGCTATCAGGTGGAGGAATAATTATTTTGCACATAATAAGGAGGCACTTC
Organism: Triticum urartu; assembly: GCF_056163025.1. Lineage (NCBI taxonomy): Eukaryota > Viridiplantae > Streptophyta > Magnoliopsida > Poales > Poaceae > Triticum > Triticum urartu. The sequence goes on along the minus strand of NC_141873.1, from coordinate 358,833,532 downwards.
CTTGAGGCCGCCGTGGACCCAGCTGTCAGCCTCTACACATACAGTACTCTTTCGATGGAAGTCGTTCCTTGACCACGTTAACCACACCGCGCCGAGAGCACCAGGGCGGTGGACGACGGCGAGGCCTAGGAAGGGGACAACGAGAAGCCGGGGAAGACACGATACTGGAAGCCCGCGCGGAGAGGAGTAGGAGGGTTTATTGGTTCGGCTGCGGTGTGAGGCTGCCATCGCCGTAGAATAACAGGGGGTGTGGGTGAGTGGAGGGATGGCCTGGCCAGCAGTAGGAGTAGTAGGGGGCGGTGAGGCCTCCGCGGCAGCACAGCCGGCCATGTGAGGAAGGAGCACGCGGCATGACCGGCGCTGCTTTGGGCGGTTGGAGCAAGAAGACCAGAGGTTGAAGAAGCACTACGTCCGTTGGATGGACATCGTACGGTCACTGCAGCTAGAATGGTTTATATTGACTTAGTTCACAAAGCCCTTGGTACGCGTGAACTTAGTAGGCCCACAGGTCAGTCTCCGAACGGTGCGCCCCAAATGTCAGGGGGAGGGATCATTTTTTGGGCGATCGAAGCTAGAATATCCGAGATTGAAGAAGAAGCACGACATCCGTTGGATAGACATCCAGCGGCCACTGCTGCTAGAACCGTGTGTTGACTATAATAAGTTGACAAAGCCTTGCATACGCGTCAACTTCTTTTTTTAGGGGATGCGTCAACTTAGTAGGCCCACAAGTGTGTGGCAGAGAACTTATAGCCCATTTGGGATTTGTAAGAATGTACAACCCATTTTTGAATTCTAATGGAATTTACTATAGCCAATTTACAGTTTGTTAAAAGTACAGCCCATTTTCTAGCTAGGACAATGATTAATAATTTCAACCAACCGTTCAAGACAGAATTCAATAAAATTTCCCACATTTTGATGGGATCGAAATATTTTTTTCCCGAAATTTCAAGTTAACTATAAATTTGTATTACGTAAGAATCCAACGAAACATTGCGCGCACAACAATTAAAAATTAAGATTTTCAAAATCCATAAATAATATTTTATTAACTAATTTCGTGTTTCGTGTATTTTTTTATAGTTACTGCCCAGTTTTTATAATTACACCCCATTTATTATTTTGTAAAGCCCATTTTCCTGTTAAGCCTAATGCATCCCTCCTAGGAAAGATTTGCAGCCCAGCGGGGCGGAGAATAACAAGTTGACCTTGCCTGGGTATTCCTAAAAAAACGTATAGCTGGGCTAGCAATTTTCATCTTGAAAAAAATTAATATCTGGGCTGGATATCTGTCCTGGGCTAGACGGGCCACAACCCGCCCAGTTAATACCCTGCTCTCCTCTGAACAACAACAAAAACATCGCCAAGAAAAATACTGCTCGAGCTGCTTGGTCCCAGCTGTCGGCCGCACCTTATGCAGTTCTCTTGTTTATATTGACTACATAGGTTGACAATGGTGTGGGACCGTGATGTCAGGAAACTAGGAGGAAGCAAAAAAATAGTTGTACATAATAAGGAGGCACTTGCGTACGTACGGCTATGGCCCTAGTGGGTCCCTACTGTCATCGACCATGTTAACAATGCTCGGCGCCACGGCGAGCGCAACAACTCGAAGGACGACGGAGAGGGCCTCGCGGGCCCTACGGATGGTCTGATACAGCGCCCGCTGCTCATTCAGGAAGCCGGGATCATCAGACACATATGAGTACCTTCGAGAGACTGAGACGGCATGAAACGGTAAGCCCGCGCTTGGGAGCTCTGGTTTATTTCACCCCTGTATAAAGATACAAGTGTAATTTACTCGTCATCGAAAACAACGTGTAAAATACAGGCGTAATGAAACCGAGGGCCCGAGGTCGGTAAGTAAAACTGGCGGGTTTCGCGTGTAATTTGAGATACCGGTGTATATTTTACTAGTCGAAATCGACCAACCAAGCGCTTCGCCCGAGACCATCTGCTTTTATTTACAAGTGTCAGTTTTGCAAGCGGTTTTGGTTGGAAAACGATGATCCAATCACGGCCTAAGATGATGAGTTGGTCGGAAGATCATATGGTTCAACGTCTAACCTACCCGACTTGTCGTATAGGCTATGAATGAAACATAAGACGATGAACTTCTTAAGCACGGAAACAACAGAAGAGGATGATCTTCTTAACAAGCAAATCACTGGCATTAGATCGACATGCAAAACAATACGAAGCATTATTCTCAGGAGGCACGGTGAACAGTTCGTGATGCCGCATGCCACAACATTCCAAGCTCAACTTTGCAATCAAACACAAGGCCTGGCATTACATAGACAATATTCAGAACAAACTCTTAAAATATCTTACATAAGTCAACATGCATGTGACTATGCATCTCAGCAGAGTAAATATTTACTTCTGAACTGAAGACATGCATAGGAAAAAATGATCGATGTTGCTCACAGCAAAGGGCATCCCACTCAAAAATATCAAATGCATGTCTTCTGGCTAACATCAATGAGCAAAAATTGACAAGGTTTTCCAATTGCATTATATTAAACTAATGTCAACTTTGACAAGCTTTTCCCATTCAAAATATGTAATGCCTATGATTGTGGAACGGGCAGGGTTTGTCATCAGTTTTTCATCTGATAGTCCGGTGGCTCAAGGTAACGATGAATGATTATAGAACCATTCGATGTATTGTGCATGATGAAGTATTATGGAGGACACGAACCATCTGAACATTTTGTGCAGTTCCACTAAAATCAAGCTGAGCATCCCTGTGGATTTCATATTTATATGCTGCCAGAAAACAAAGACACATCAGCACACACATGAATATTGGCCCCAGTGTCAACCCACCAATTAGTGGACTAACAAACTGAAAGTACGGTAAACAGATTACCATACCCAGATGCCCCATCATTGTTGCTTAGAGTGACATTGACAGACTAGGAGTCTTGTCCTGGCTTCTTGGTACTTGCTTGGGCACTTGTTTGCCCAGTGTTCCTCCGAACCACAAGTAAAGCAACCATCTCTCTTTTTGTCTTTCTTCTTACCCTTCTTAATGGTCGACGCTGGCAGCACCATTCAAACATATAGTACGGTGGCTCAAGGTGACGATGAATGATTAGAGAACCATTCGATGTATTGTGCATGATGAAGTATTATGGAGGACACAAACCATCTGGACATTTTGTGTAGTTCCACTAAAATCAAGCTGAGCATCCCTGTGGATATCGTATTTATATGCTGCAAGAAAACAAAGACACAACATCACACACATGAATATTGGCCCCAGTGTCAACCCACCAATCGGTGGAGTAACAAATTGAAAGTACGGTAAACAGATTACCATACCCAGATGCCCCATCATTGTTATTTAGAATGACATTGACAGATTTGGGTTCCTATCATGGCTTCCTGTACTTGTTTGGGCACTTTTGGCCAGTGCACTGCACGTGTTGTAGAGTTTCCTATGCTCTCTGCAGACTAGTCATGTCACCAGCGTCTACTAATACTCTGTAAAGCTTCTCGATCATTCCTTGTGTAATGTAGCGCAAACAACGACTGCTTCTTTCTGCAAAGTGGTAAGACCAACTGGACCCACTAATGCAGCAGTTTGCCTTAGACACAATGGCTCCTTTTGTGCAGTTCAACTAAAATCAAAGTCGGAATAAAACCAAGATTTAATTTTGATATCCCTGTAAGCAACAATAGGTATAAGGGAAACAATTACTGAGAAATAACGGTTGATGACTTCTACTCCCAGAAGAAAAACATCTACTGATCTACCTTATCTTAATGGGAAACAAAGCAGGAGAGTAGCAATTCTCAATCAGTGTGATTCATTCATATTAACTGAGACATTATCCTAACAATGCCTTGTTTCAACATGTATAAAGAACGACCAAGCAGAAAAGTATCATTCCTAAAACAATGCAACTAATTCATTTTAATAGAGAAATTATCTTAACAATACCTTGGTTAAACATGTAGAAAGAACTACAAAGCAAGATAATACCATTTGTAAAACACTATAACTGATATATAATAACAGAGACATTATCTGAACAATACATTTCTTAAACATGTACTCCGGCCGATCCCTAACAGAAATGATACTCCCGCCGAACCCTAACAAGTGTTGCAGTTTTGAACTAAGATTCAGTAGTTAATTCTGAGGAAAGTAGGTACTGACCTTTCAAGACCGAGATTTGAAACAACTCCTGAGGAAGATCTAAAAGAGATCTCAACACATATATGGAAATCCGGTCTCATTTTGTGCAGTTCCACCAAAATTAAGCGAAGCAAAATGTCGCAATAGCAACAAGTTGAATAGATATCCCTGTTTTAACAGAGGAAAAATGGAATCAATTACTGGCCAATAAAGGAGGATGAAACATGCGGCCACAAAAATGATAATCCCACCAATCCCTAACAAGTGTTGCAGTTTTGAAATAAGATTCAGTAGTTAATTCTGAGAGTGGCATTGCTTAATTTTACCAGTGGCATTAGATTAACAAAAAGCATAAACAGTTCTAGGGGAGAGTGGGCGCAACAAAAACATGTGCTTCCATCTACTTATAAAGGGGGTGATGTAGAGTTTGTTGTAACAAAGCAACAAGCATAATGTCTGGGTTGGTCCCATTTTTTTCACTACTTAATGGGAAAAGACAGCAATACAATAGCTTCAATTCAACATTTATTTGAAATGGTACCAATACAAGTAGCATGTCATCTCAAAACACACTGCACGATCATGTGGATGAAGGCAAGTACCAACCTGTCATGACGCACACAAGATCACGTATGAATGTGCCAACATGAATAGGAAATCCAATCTCATTTTGTGCAGTTGCACTGAAATCAAGTAAAGTCGCCGGTGTGACATTTAAGTTTGCTATAGCAACAAGTTGAATAGATATCCCTGATTTAACATAGGCAAAAAAGGAAACAATTACTGCCAATAAAGAAGGATGAAACATGCGGCCACAAAAAGAAGCATCTACCTTATCTTGATGGAAAACAAAGTATAGGATAGTAGCATTTCTAAAACGGTTGCATTGATTCATATTAACAGAGAAATTCTCTTAAAATAGTTCAATAGTTGATTTTGAGAGTGGCATTGCTTAATTTTACCATCAGCATTAGATTAAGAAAAAACATAAACAGTTCTAGGGGCGAATGGGCGCAACAACACCATGTGCTTCCATCTACTACTTATAAAGGGGGTGATGCAGAGTTTGTTGTAACAAAGCAACACGCATTATGTCTGGGTTGGTACCATTTTTGTTCACTACTTAATGGGAAAAGAGAGCAATACAATAGCTTCAATTCAACATTTATTTAAAACAGTACCAATACAAGTAGCACAACATCGCAAAACACACTGCACGATCATGTGGATGGGACATGGGACATGCCAGCACCATGTGCGTCCACACGTATAAATGGGTGATGCAGAGTATGTAGCTAAGCAGCATATTTGCATTGGTCCCATATTTGTTCTCTTTGAAACTTTTTCCTATGTGAGGGCAGCAAATCTAGTCCTGCACAAACTACCCAACCCCCTAGTTTCTTTCCCTTTACAACAAAGAGTTTGGTTCCTTACAGATGTGTGTACTGGGTTACCCCCCTTTTTCCCTTTTCGACCAACAAACCGGCTGGATAGCTAGTCTATACTTCTTTCCCTCCCTCCTTTCCTCATTGAACCACGTCCTAGATTCATGCTCCACCCCACCGCACCCTTCTTTCCTCTTTGAACCAAGACCTAGATTCGACTATAGAATCGAAAAAGATTTGCATGCAGCTAGACTAATGACGGTTTCAAAGAAACCTATACCTTAGGGTCATCGGGATGTGGCAAGGCGTGCGGCGGGAGGTCGGATCTGCCCACACTATGTACGGCAGTGAGGAAAAAGGGGGTCAGTGTCCCTCCCGCACAGGCGCTGGGTGAAAGAGAAAAGCGTAGCCGGCAGTGGATTGCCTCCCTCGCCGAAGGCGATAGATTGAACGTTGCACCTCCTCCCCTTCCCGGTGCGACGGGATCTGGACGCCTCCTTCGCCAGCTGTGAGGGGGGTGAGAGTGACAGAGGCCACAACGCAGTCTTGTTTAGATCTGGTGAAGAGGGTGAGAGACTATGAATATAGCAAACCCTAGCAAAGGAACGCTGAGCCTCCAGCGTGTATATATATATATGTAGTGCGGCGAGAGTGTGGAGAGTGCAAACCCTAGTGAACAAGCGCAGAGGCTCCAGCTTATATATATACTGTAGTACGGACTGAGCTCCGGTGCCTTAACTGCACCTGCTTTTGGCTATATGACAGGTGGGCCAGCCACATTTTGGGCCCACCTGTCATAAACCCAAAGGCAGGTGCACTAAAGTCAATGAAGCTGCGTCCATATAGTACTCGTGTATACGACTAATATATGGTGAAGTGGTTTTCTTATTCTCTCCATAACAATCGTTTCAAATTGTGTAAGTATGAAACGAAACTCTTTATTTAGCGTACCAGTGAAGAAAACTACTACTCCCTCTATTCCTAAATATTTGTCTTTCTAGAGATTTCAACAAATGACTACATACGGAGCAAAATGAGTGAATCTACACTGTAAAAAATGTCTATATACATGCGTATGCGGTAGTCCATTTCAATCCACTTGAAAGACAAATATTTAGGAATGGAGGGAGTAGTTACGATGAACTAACGATCCACGCGTCCTGGTCGCACTTCCTGTCCTTCACGCGCGGTACACTACCCTCCCTTAAGTGAACAACCACACATGCACTAAATTATCGGAAACGTGTGAGAGTGTGTACAAATAAAGAATTTTAATTTCAATTATCAGAAAGGTTTGAGAGTATGTACAGTTTTCCCTCTAATAATTATGGTTTGTTGTGTTCAGCCTAAACTTGGTCAAACTTTACAAAGTTTGACTCCAGTCAAATCTAATATGCGGAGTAAATAAAAATGGAGGGCTACTACGTCCATCCAGTTTTTTAGTCCACACCATTTTTTTAATCAAAGTTAATAGATGGACAAATAAAATTACAGGGGAGCTGGAGGCAAAGTTGTGAAAAGGCTTAGAAATCAATACGAAACTTATGCTCTTAGTACCAACGTTGATCCTTCTTCGAGGAAACATTTGGTTCATAGCCAATTGTGTGATAAAATTGCACCAACGTGAAAGACGACTGCGTCTCCAATGCAACCAAGGTGAACAGACGAAGGATATCATCTTTGTGGGTAACAAGCAAAGAGCACTGATGGAAGACATCTTGTTTTGCATTGAAAATCGATCAGCTTCACCAGCCCACGTAACCATGAGGCGCAACCATGAGCATCGATAGGTCATCGTGGTGATGCATCATCTATTTGGCATCAAGTTTGGGTGAGGCACATATGAAGTTCGACAAATCCTCACTGTGGTCTGTTTCTTCTCGGTAATCAAGCTCGAGGAAGGAAGAACCACGTGGCAGAGGACAGTGAGGCGGAACAACAATGGCCATCCAATTTTGTGCAGTTGCACTAAAATTGAGGAAGACATGCCCGAGTATGGAGATACGCATCGCTGTTTCCAAAAATATAAAAAGGGATATAGTGTTGTTACTTTGTTTTACAAGATTAACAATGACACCTCAATTGTCAATAAGAATTATGAAAAGTACACCAACAAACAGAAGCATCATGATTATCTTGATGGGAACTAAACCAGGATACTCGAGAAAAAAGCATTTCTTCATTTAACCAGTGATAGTATTAGATTAGCAGCAGCAATAGGTGCATATGGACAATGACCGCACAACCACCATGTACTTTTTGTCGAAACAACATGTATACCTCCACCAAGGCATAAATTAGGATAACTTTTCGAGTGGCATTTCCTCTATAATAGTAGGTGATGTTGGACCAGCCGACGAACCCTAGCTACTATACATGGGGAGCTGGGGAGTAGTCGCGTAGAAGAAAACCGGCATGCAGCGACCTAGGGAGCTGGACCGGTACAAGAAGTTATACCTCAGGTGGGCGAGATGTCGCTTAGGTGGGTGGGCGGGATCTGCCCACACGACGGCAGCGAACAAGGGCGCGGAGGACCTTCGTCCGTGCCAGCGCCGGCTTCGAGAGGACAGTGCACATTGGCTTCCTCCATCGCCGACGGCGACAACGTCAACGCTACACCTCCTCACCTCCCATAGCGGACGGGATTCGGCCGGATCTGTGACCACCGGTGAGGAGAGAGATAGTGTGGACACTGTCATCTTGTTTTGATATGGAGAGGGTGAGAGAGCGAGACGCGAGAAACTCTATCAAACAAGAGGCTATAATGGAGTAAAAAAATCTATCCATAGCAGTGGTTTTAAATAGAATACGCGCGTTCCCGGAAAAAAGAAACAAAAATTGGCGGACTATTTTTTAATGTACCAAGAAAGAAAACTCGATCAAAAACACGCCCCCGCTTCCAGGTCGCGAGAGTCGTCGCGCACACACACATAGACATAGACACGCATATCCGTGTTTACGTAAAATTCCATTTCCATCTCCATCTCCAATCATATTTGTCCAACTGGCACATTATTTACGTTGTTAATTATATACACGACAATATTAACGTACAACATCTCTTGTTTGCAGGCGTCCGGACCGCTGCCACGGCCGCTCCTGACCAACCCGAACCCTCTTCATCACCCGCGTGTGCTTCCCACCCAAAACGGTCAGTGCTGCATTCATGCCCGCCCAGAGCAGACGCGACCTCTCACTGGCGCCGGCATTGAAGTGGCACGCCGGCCAAGAGAGCATCGCCCGCGCCGCTTCCTGTCGCACGCGACTGCTCTGCGTTCAAAGGTCGCAATAGCCGGCCACAAAATGCATGTAAAAAGTTCTCGGGAGTCCATGCTACAGCTAGCTATCCTCCCCCAACTCGTCAATCTCTTCCAGTAGTAGTAGTACTCCATGGCGCGATCCATCGACAAGCAGGCGGGAAAGTTATCGTATACTCGGTTTGCGGTGAGTGGCATGCCGAGAGACCATGTGGGGTCCAGCCATGGAGGAGGGTGAGACACGAACGCGACAGACGTGATTTAAACGTTGGTTTTGCTTGATGGCGTGATCCAACGAAACGAAATGTTGTTTTCTCTCCATTTCCATTTTCTCTCCAGAAAAACGGAAACTTTCCACTCCATTTTCATTCCTACTCCAAGGTTGCCCCGTTACAACATTCCATCAAATACAAAGGAAAACTAACACGCATGCTGATGCATCTCAATGATTCACAGATCATAGCCAATATTTACTTCACAACTAAAGACAAAAGTTGTGAGAGCGTGTATGAAAGAAAAACTACTGATGGGGTCACTATGACTTAAACCCTAAACCCTAAACATGATTTAATTTCCTGGCCAGGTAGAACCTGTCGAAGGAAAGACGGCTGGCACCCTCGGATCATACGATGCTTTTGTGCAGTTTCACTAATATCGAGCTGAGCATCCCTGATGGGAAAGATATTGAAGAAGTGTGATTAGAATAATAGTACCGGCACTAGTTCATGAGACATAAACTCATCACAAGTAGAAGCCGGTAGAAGTAGAGAAAGATCGACATGTAGATGGAGCTACGTGGGGAGCTGCGATAGTAGAGCAAGCCGGCTCCAAAAGGAAGATGGACTACCTGGGACGTCGAGCTGTAGCTAGAAGGGCGGTTGGGACGCGACATCGGCCCATACCATGGTGACCCCCGATTGGGACGCACCGACTGTGGATTTTCTCCCTCGTCGATGTCGACCGCGTCTACGCAGAACATTGTTCCCTTCCCCCAGCTGCGGGATCAGGTCGGATATGTGACCAGCGGTGTGGCCACCGTCGTTCTATGCTTGTGAAGAGAGCAACCCAAGCAAGCAGGCTTGTTGCTTAGGCTCCTGCTAGTGTATATATAGTGGTTTTCTTTTTCTCTTCATATCAACCATTTTATATTGCGTACGTGTCATTGAAGAGTGAAATGATGGCTGCTTCTTCCGACTAACTTACTGTGTGATTTGGATGCTCCTTTAGTGGCCCCTACACGTACTCCCCCTACGTGTATGCAACAGTCACACGTACACATGGATGCAAAAACGCGTGCGGCGCCCTAATGCATGCATGTCTGAGCACACGACGGAACACACACGGTCACGGTCAAGTGCTCAACCTACACGTGCATGCACACACATACTCAGCCAGGGTGAGCTAGTGACCGTATGAACACCGGAAAATGTATATATTGAGCGCAATGATCGTATTATGAAGTCCACTGACCGTATTTTTACAAATATACAGTGATAGACAATGTATTTATCTCGTTTGAAATTAAGCCATATTAACCGGAGAGGAGGCAGTATGGACTAGCATTACTTTGCTGTGTCCCATCAACTTGCTGAACGAGGAGAAGCTTGCAGGACGGGAGAAGCTTGCGCGCGGTGGCTCGCAGGACAAGGAGAAACTTTTGACTAATGCAAGCTCTCCCTCGCTCAGGCGGTGGACGTGCAACAGTTAATTCGGTGTCAGATTGCCAGAAGCATACACTATACTAGTACTATTATTGTTCGACTTCCCGAAGAGGCGAACAACCAAGTACAAAGTTTACTAGTACTAGTACTACTACTATAGTCTATAGAGGTATGTACTATACTAGTACTAGGAACCGGATGGAGGAGCGTCTGCACTCTTATTATATTTTTAAAATGTGATAAAGCAATCTTCAACACATTTGGTTCTCTTCGAGGGTTCTCGCATGTGATAATGGAAGTTGATTGCATGGAACACTCGCCACAATTCTCGCTTAATTCTGGCTCATGTCCTATTACAAATAGGAGCGCTCGGTAATATTTCCTCTTTTTTGTTATTCAGCATGTAAACAGGCCAGCAAACCTTGCGGTGCATCTTTGTGCGAACCGTGATTGCTGCACTTTGAATGTGGCCGAGAGCTGGCTTGATGAAACACCTCGCTTCCTACTTCTTTTTTTGCGGGGTACCTCACTTCCTAGTGACCAGTGTCTTGGCTGATCGTCCTAAGAATGCTTATATATGAATAAAGCTCTCTCATTTACCCGCAAAAAAGATTAAGCCATATTAATCGGAAAGGAGGGAGTATGGACTAGCACTACTTTTTGGTGTGTCCTGTCAACTTGCAGAACGAGGAGAAGCTTGCAGGACAAGGTGAAGCTCGCTTATGCCTTTTGACTAATGCAACCTACCGTCGCCCAGGCGATGGACATGCATCAGTTCATTCGGTGTCAGATTGCTAGAGGCATACACTGTAGTACCAAACATGCGGAGTACCATCATTGTTCGACTTCACAAAGAGGCGAAGAGCCAAGCGCAAGGTTTAGTAGTACGAGTAGTACTACTACTAGAACCTCATGGTGGAGTGTCTGTACTCTTATTTTTTTAATCTCTGATAAAGTACACATTTATTCCGGAGAAGGGCGGAAAACGGCAGCCCAACATGTAATGATGATATCGATCAACCATGCTCGAATATATCTTGGCCTCCGTGCGAGCCCGTCTGTGTGTTCTCGCTCCTCGTCTCTCTCAAGGAATGGCGGGTTGGCCATTTTGCCGTCAATTGAGATCGGTTTGCTCACACTCCGGTCCCACATGTCAGTGATATGCCAAGAGGAGGTGCGTTGACCGACTGGCCATACGCGTACTTGGTTTTGCACCTTCATACTACTCCTTCCTCCGTCACAGTTTACAGGGCACGCTTCATTATGATGCATTTCTCTCAATGCATTTTCACCACCAGAGAGACTTTAGACGCGTTTGGTTTAATGGTCAATTAATTAGGGCATGGTAACCGCAATCAAGTCCACAATTTTCTCTCGATGTACTACGGAGTGGAGTAAGTGCATGCATGTGTGTACCCAGGGTGGAAGCACTGCATGCATGTGTCTACGCATTATTTCCTCTAGTAATAGACGCCGTGCTATAACTACCAATGCTATTTTTCATGCCGATCGCTAGTCGCCTTGGTCCCATAGATTTTTTCTTTTTCTGAAGCGCGCTCTATAAACAGTGACGGATGGAGTTGTATGAGCGGATTCTAAGAAGAGCGTATTGATGGTTGCTTCTTCCGAGCAACTTACAGTGGGAAAGGTGGGGCTTATGATTTGACTGCTCATTACTCACTATTAATGCGGCGCAACGACCAGGCTGAGTCTCCCATGCGGCTGTGCACTACCCCCTCGATTCATAAATATACTCCGGAGTATTTGTCTTTCTAGAGATTTCAGCGAGTGACTACTCAAATATTTGTCTTTTTAGAGATTCCAATGGACTACTACATACAGATGTATATAGACATATTTTAGAGTGTAGATTCACTCATTTTGCTCCGTATGTAGTCACTTGTTGAAATCTCTAGAAAGACAAATATTTAGGAACGTAGGGAGTACACCTACGAAGCAAAATGAGTGAATCTACACTCTAAAATATGGCCATTTGAAATTTGTAAAAAGACAAATATTTAGGAACGAAGGAGTATAATTTTGTGCATGGCACATGGACCCGGATGCCGAAGAGGCTTCTGGCAATGCTATCAAGCTTCGAACATTTGTTTACATAATTGATGTACTATACAAATAATTTTCCAGCGACATGAAATTGTACAATGGTGTGAGCTTTCAGCTTTTGTTTCGTGTGTCTTGCCATCGATGCTCCTTCGGAAACAATAAAAAACTAACTTCCTTGCTAATGCATCTCAATTATTAGCAGATCAGAGCTAATATTTACATCACAACTGAAGACAAAGTTGTGAGAAGGTGTTAAATTAAAATTGATCCATGCTTTCATTAGCAGCAACGTCCCCCCCCAGCTCTATCTAAATCAACAATGCATGTTGGGAAAAAAGTAGCTGTCTGGAGCCTGCAAAATTTCGATCATTTTGTGCAGTTCCACTAAAATAGAACTGAGTGTCCCTGTTCCAAAGATATTAAATGTGATTATGATAATAGAGTACTGCTGATGAAACAATAAACACACAAATAGAAGCCGGTCACCTTTTCAGTCTCTCTTAAGACTAACTAGTTGGAGAAGATTAGGCTCGGAGTTGGATGAGGAGGATAGAGCAAAACCAATCTCCCTTTATGCAGTCGCACTAAAATGTAGAGACGTTGCCCGTGTGACATTTTAGTACAACTGCACAAAACACTCTTAAGAAAAAAGTGATTTGTGCAGTTCACCAAAAGGTCACAGTAGCAACGAGGTGAAATGGATAGCCCTGTTTGCAAAAAAGAGGTAGAAAGGAAACAATTACTGGCCAATAACAGTCGATGACACATGCGACGACAAAAAAGAAGCATATTCCTTGTCCTAAGGGAAGATAACAACACGGTTGTGTTTGTCTAAAATGGTGTGAGGACGAGATTGCAATATGGAAAGTACGCCGGACGAGCTACGTTTTGGGCAAAGAACTATGGAAGATCCACATGCAGCGACGTGGGAAGACGAGCAGTGGATCAAGGCCGGAGGGGATACCTGGAGGTTGTCGGGATGTAACTAGGTGAGCGGCGGCGGGCGGAATCTGCCCATACTGCGGTAGCGAGCAGGTGGCATAGGACCTACCGCACCGGAGCTTGGTCAGAGAGAACGACGTGTATCGCAGATCGGGACGTGCTGCCTCGGCACCATCGAACAGAGAAACGATGCACGTCCTCCCTTTCCGCCGACGGACGGGATGCAGTCGGATCAGTGACCAATGGTGAGAGTGAGAGAGAGGCCACCGCAACCTTGTGTGATATACTCTGAAGAGAGACAAACCAGGCAGGCTCCATTGTATATAGTGGAGCGGACTACCTTTTTCTTCATAAAAATCGTTTTATATTCTGTGTATGTGCCATTGAGTGATATAACTTTATTTAAAAATAATGTGCCAACGCATCAAGTCGAACTTTGTTTCGTGCACGTGTGGTACACGACCTCCGTAGGTAAACAACCGCTACACACGTTCAAATTAGCACATGGGCTGCCATTTCATATAGAAATGAGCTCTACCATGTACCCGCATGGGTGTGGCTGGGCATGAAGCGTGAGTACGTGCACGGTGCACCTATTCTCTTCTTGTATACGTACACCACCTACGTGGGGTTGTGCGAGAGAGATACAAACATAGAGAGAGATATAGTGTGTGGGTTCGTGAGAGTTTTTTTTGGGGGGGGGGGGTCAATCAAAAAATGTAACATATGCAATGTGTGTGAAATAGAGGCCTGGATATATCATATATATAGAGGGGGCGATCCACGAGAAGAGAGTGGAGGTATCATCGGCTTGAGGTGTCCATAGAATCGAAGAGAGGGATGATGTGTGTGTGTGTGCGCGCGCGATCGATAAAGAGTGCCATCGAGTTTGTGTGTGCCCACGTCAAAGGTATAGAGTGGATGGCCTACTGGAACGTGAGAGGGGACATGTGCAGTTTGTCTCTGTGGCATGGATACCTACCTACAGCGCTCGACTATCGGTGTGTGGTGGGGGGGGGAGGGAGGCCTAATTAACTATAGAGATACAATGGCTGGTATATGTGTGGAGGAGGAGAGAGGCCTACCTCATGTATTAAGGGAGATCGATCTACCTCATGTATTAAGGGAGATCGATCGGCATCCATGCATATGTGTAGGAGAGGAATAAGGTTGGGAGAGAGACAGAGCTAGAGTGTTGGAGGGGGTGGTAGTGGAGTTGCTTGTAACAAATGGTGGGATAGGCTTGCTAGACAACCAGAGGGCACGCCTGCAATATCAATAAGAGAGGGGATGGCTGCCTGTCTGTGCACGTGCGTGTGAGAGACGGGTCAGGAGGCATGCACGAATGATGAGGGGGGACGATACGGCTGTGGTAAGCAGACGTAACTACATAGGAAGATCAATCTTCCTTTATCAGAGAAAGGAGAGACCTAACTTGTGAGGTATGTCGACCGATGGGGGGAATAGGTAAAGTCGACCTAGGTATATGTTGGGAGATCGGTCGGTATACATGCATGTGTGTGTTAGAAGCAAATGAGTCACGGGGAGAAGGATAGAGAGAGAGAGAGGGATGCATCTAGGAGGTGGTGCAACAGTCATACTATATCGAGGGGGAAGGAGTGTGCAAGTACGAGATCGATGAAAAGAGTGGTGGGAGTGAGGCATGGACGGTCATAAGAGAAGAGGGGAAGCTTGTGTTTGTGCTAGGCACACCTGGCTAGAGAGGCATTTCAATCGATGTGTGCCGTAAAGAAGGAGTTGGGCCTACACACACCGTGGGTGAACGACCTAAAGTGAAAAGACAAATTTGCGCGATGGAGCTAGAGAATGCTGAGGGAGGGTGAGAGGGATGCGGGCGTGTGCATGCACGCGAGAAAGTTAGCGCTAGCTACAAAGATAAGAGGATTTTGTGGGTGTAAAAGAAGAATAGAGATCATACTCCATTATAAAAAGCGAATTCAGATATTTGAAAAATTTATCATAGTGTTTTAAACCAACGCATGTGTGAATATATATAATGGTGATACCCATGGTGTGGTTATGAACATGTTATACTACATATAATATATTTTATCTCTACTCTTATAAAAAACGGAGTTGTTGATGATGGTGTGCCTGCCATCCTGCAATATAGGCCGTCCGGCTTATATCTGACGGATAGGAAGGAAACTATGGCAATTTTGAAAAAAGATACCCACACCCCTCTCCATATTTGCAAATTAGGCCTCCCCTGATGTTCTATGGAACGCATGGGCACCTTGCTAGTACTACGTACAATATATAGGACATTGATCATAATTTGGGCTAATGTGTGGCTTTTGCAGCTCAGGTCTAAATACTTGTCATAATGTAGGGGGCGGGGCACTATACTATGTGTGATAAACCCGGTGTACGTATGGAACATTGTAACGCCCTCGATGCGGCTGTATCTCCCACGTGTCGAAGCACGACTTAGAGGCATAACCGCATTGAAAGCAATGTCGCAAGTGAGGTAATCTTCGCAAACAACCCATGTAATACATAAGGGAAAGAGATACATAGTTGGCTTACAATCGCTACTTCACACAATTACATGAATAAAGCATTACATCATCCAAATACAATCAAGGCCCGACTATGAAGCCAAAATAAAAGAAGACTACCCCAAATGCTACTCAGATCCCCGATCGTCCCGACTGGGCTCCACTACTAATCAACTAGAACGAAACAACACAAAGGACAAGATCTTCATCGAGCTCCTCCTTGAGCTTGGTTGCGTCATCTGCACGGTTCAACGGCACCTGCAAACTGGTTTTGGAAGTATATGTGAGTCACGGGGACTCAGCAATCTCGCACCCTCGCGATCAAGACTATTTAAGCTTATATGTGAGGTAAAAGGTATGAGGTGGAGCTGCAGCAAGCGACTAGCATATATGGTGGCTAACATGCACAAATGAGAGCGAGAAGAGAAGGCAAAGCACGATCGAGAAACTATGATCAAAAAGTGATCCTAGAACAACCTACGTCAAGCATAACTCCAACACCATGTTCACTTCCCGGACTCCGCTGAGAAGAGACCATCACGGTAACACACGCGGTTGATGCATTTTTAAATAAGGTCAACTTCAGGTTTTCTACAACCGGGCGTTAACAAATTCCCATCTGCCCATAACCGCGGGCATGGCTTTCGAAAGTTCAAATCCCTGCAGGGGTGTCCCAACTTAGCCCATCACAAGCTCTCACGGTCAACAAAGGATATTCCTTCTAGCGGGAAGACCCGATCAGACTCGGAATCCCGGTTACAAGACATTTCGACAATGGCAAAACAAGACCAGCAAAACCGCCCGATGCGCCGACAAATCCCGATAGGAGTTGCACATATCTCGTTCTCATGGCACACCGAATAGGCCAAGCTACGAGTAAAACCAACCCTCGAGTTGCCCCGAGGTGGCCCCGCAGGCTGCCCGTTTCGGACCAACACTCAGAGGAGCACTGGCCCGGGGGGGTTTAAAATAAAGATGACCCTCGGGCTCGTGAAAACCCAAGGGAAGGTTATAGGTTGTTAGTGCAAATGGTAAAACCAAGGTTGGGCCTTGCTGGAGGAGTTTTATTCAAGGCGAACTGTCAAGGGGTTCCCATTATTACCCAACCGCGTAAGGAACGCAAAATTCGGGAACATAACACCGATATGACGGAAACTAGGGCGGCAAGAGTGGAACAAAACACCAGGCATAAGGCCGAGACTTCCACCCTTTACCAAGTATATAGATGCATTAATTAAATAAGATATATTTTGATATCCCAACAAATAAACATGTTCCAAACAAGGAACAACATCTCCATGTTCCAACAAGGAACAAACTTCAATATTCACGTGCAACTAGCAACGCTATAAGAGGGGCTGAGCAAAGCGGTAGCATAGCCAAACAACGGTTTGCTAGGACAAGGTGGGTTAGAGGCTTGGTTCAACAATATAGGAGGCATGATAAGAAAGTGGTAGGTATCGCAGCATAGGCATAGCAAAAGAGCGAGCAACTAGCAAGCAAAGATAGAAGTGATTTCGAGGGTATGATCATCTTGCCTGAGATCCCGCAAGGAAGAAGAACGAGTCCATGAAGAAGATAAACGGACGTAGTCGAACGGGTCCTCACAATCACGACGTTCACAGAACCAACCCAAAGAAGCAACACCGGAAAGAAGCACACAACATAGTAAACAACCAACACATGAACATGATATGATATGCGGGATGCGGTATGCGATGCATATGCATGATTTGACAAGGAATGTTTGAACCTGGCCTCAACATGGAAATCCAAGAGTGCCACTGGAAAGTTGAGGTGATTTCGGTTGAAATCGATATAAAGATCACCGAAATCGGATGCACGGTTTGGAAATGGCAAGCAAAACAAATATGGCACCGGTCTGCGATAAACAACAAGTAGCCATCTAAATGTAACAAGATAATTATGCTACAACACTCAAACATGGCAACAAAATACATGGCAGGGATCCACTCAAGATGCTTGACAAAAGATGAACACTGAGCTACGGTCTAATCATCCATTAACAGGTTCAAACAAGCATGGCAAAAGAGCAATTGATAAACAGGTTTCAGACTTAGTGAAATTAACACAAGCCTGGAATTTCAGATCAGGTAGCACACTTTGGAGCATGAAAACTAGATGCTACAGGAACTTAACATGGCAAAGCAAGGCATGGCATAAAGCTACTCAAAGAGCTTAACAAAAGTCCCTTAGTGACCTTGAGCCAAAAGGGATCAGAAAATACAATTGCAAGCATGTGAACATGGCAACAACATAATCAGATCACAGACTTAGTGAAAAAACTGGAGCATGCAAATATGATAGCAAGTAGGCATGTTTACGAGCTCGATGCACTCACTACAGAGCGAGGCATGACAATCTAAGCACACACCCATCAATAATACACATTATATAAGCTAGACATGGCAAGAACAACAACATAGCATGCACGGATCAACAACAACATCCTCGGTAAAATCGCTAACAAGTAGACAATCTGCCCAGATTCACGAATTGCAAAAGTAGAGCTCGATTGACTCAAGCTAGGGTGCTCCACAATTGAAAACAAAGACATGGATGGATAGAGCACCACAAGATTCACAAATCATCCTTACTGATCATTCTCAAAAGAGGCACGGATCACTAGGAAACAACATGAACATATGGCATATTGATAAAAAACAGATCAAGGACTTTGTGAAATTGCTAAGTCCCTGAAATCAACATTAACAAATGCACCACTTTGAAAGCTTGTGCTAGTCACCACACATATCACAAAAATACATGGATAGCACCTGTGTAAAGATGGCAAAGCATATAACAAAACTCATGTAGAGCTCATGGGCATATCATGTACACATTAAACATGGCAAAAATGACAAAAAGCTATTTAGTGCAGCAGATCTGACAATTAACTCAAATATCTCTCTTCCAACAGCATTTCGGGCATCAATATGAGCTCAAATGAAAATGATGCAATGAGATGAAATGATGTACTCTCTGAGGCGAACATTTTGATATGCTACACGCATGAATCGGAGCTACGGATGCAAAGTTGTGACATGATGAATATGGGCATTTGAATCAGGAAATCTCAGGGACTTAGTAGAAATATAGACCTCTCGGGGAAAAATGGACGAGGAGGTCCCGGGACGAAGCGATCCAGGACGCGACCGCCCGTTTGGATCACGGGAGTGGTGGATCTCATCCCACTCCCCCGGATCTGGCCGGAGCGGATCTCCGGTGATGAACGATGGTGGAGCTCCGGCGAGCATGGCGTGGGGGCAGCACCGTTGGACGACGCCGGCGAGGAGGTCCGTGGGAGGCGGCGGAAGGCGACCGGCGCGGCGACGCATATGGCGGCGCCGGCGAGGAACCGGAGCGGCGGCGCGGTGCACGTCGGGAGCGAGGCCGGCGCCGGCAGGATGCGGTGGCGGCGGGCTACGCCGGCGAGGGCGGAGCGGCGGAGCACTTGGCGGCGGCGGCGGGGCGCCTCGGGCGCGCGGTGGCGAACGGGCGCGGGGCGGCGGCCCAGATCTGGCCTAGGGCGGGCCGGCCTCGGGCCCCGGCGGGCCGCGGCGGGCGCGGAGGAGAGAGAAGGCGGCGGCGCTGACGTGGCGAGACCAGATTGGTCCAGCGCGGCGGCGCGGACATGTCCGGCGTGGGAAGAATTGTCCGGTGACGCGAGGAAGAGGGAGGCTAGGGTTTCATCCGTGAATTTCGGGAGGGGAGCACATATTTATAGGTAGAGGGAGCTAGGAGAGTCCAAATGAGGTGCGGTTTTCGGCCACGCGATCGTGATCGAACGACCGAGATGATGGAGGAGATTTAGGTGGGTTTTGGGCCACTTTGGAGGGGTTTTGGGCTGCAACGCACATGAGGCCTTTTCGGTCCCTCGGATAACCGTTGGAGTATCAAACGAAGTCCAAATGATACGAAACTTGGCAGGCGGTCTATCGGTAGTAAACCAAGGCCGCATGACAAGTCTCGGTCCAATCTGGAAATGTTTAACACCCGCACACAAAAAGAAGTAGAAAGGGACACCGGATGACATAGGAGCGCCGGATTGCAAAATGGACAACGGGAAAAATGCTTGGATGCATGAGACGAATATGTATGCAAATGAAATGCACATGATGACATGATATGCAATGCACGACACGCAAGCAATGACAAAGCAACAACAACGAATAACTAGAGGACACCTAGCACATCGGTCTCGGGGCGTTACAAACATGGTTTAGATTATGAATATATAGTTAGTACATCAAATGTACTATTATTTGGAATCAACATCAAGTGTATTCAAAAAAAAGAATTCAAGTTCATGTAGTACACATAGTTCATATCTATCTCTATAGTAATAATGTGGTGTGTTATTAAGGTAATACATGAATGATGGTTGAAGTTGGCAACAATCATGATTGTATATTCTTATTGAAATAGAGAAACGAATTCAAATTCAGTTCGAATTGCAGCAGTAGTATAGACATTTGGAATGCACTAAAATGTTGGTATGAGTAGGTTACATGCATCATACAGCAAGCAAAAAAATTTAATTGGACATAACATGGATTCATACTCCCTCCTTCTTCCATCTATATAGGGTGTAATGCCTTTTTTAAGACCGCCTTTGACTATTGACAAGATTAATAGTACATGACAAGCACAATGTGAAAATTATATCATTGAAAGAACCTTTCACAGATGAATTTAATGGTGTGCTTTGTGTAAGTTGCATGCCATATATTATTGCTCTAATATTTGGTCAAAGTTAGCATCTAAAAACGCATTAAGCCCTATATAGATGGAAGGAGGGAGAAGCTTTGAACAACATTTTTATAGTAAAACGGGGCAAGACTCTCTCTTTGTGTGGTGTGAATAGTTTTATTTTTTTCGTTTTCTTTTTGGTTGAGGGAAGTGCGAATTGATTTGGTACATACAAGTACAATATTACACGTTAGGCTTGTCCCTAAAATTCAACCCGCGCCTTGTTATATCCCGAAAATTTAGATATCGTACTCCCAAAGCTGGCGCCTTCACAACCCGCGCCTTGCTATCCTGAAATTACAACGCGCGCGAAAACTCCCTCCAGCTGCCAAATCCCGACACGCGAAATCTCCCTTCTAAACCTGAGCCGAAAGGGCCGCTGGTTCAAATCGGTGGGGGTACTTTTGTAACACACCCTACATTTTGGACAAGCGCGTCCCTAAGTCATGGTTCACCTGTTGGGGAACGTAGCATAAATTCAAAATTTTCTTACGTATCACCAAGATCTATCTATGGAGAAACCAGCAACGAGGGGAAGGAGAGTGCATCTACATACCCTTGTAGATCGCTAAGCGGAAGCGTTCAAGTGAACGGGGTTGATGGAGTCGTACTCGTCGTGATTCAAATCACCGATGATCCTAGTGTCGAACGGACGGCACCTCCGCGTTCAACACACGTACAGCCCGGTGACGTCTCCCATGCCTTGATCCAGCAAGGAGAGAGGGAGAGGTTGATGAAGATCCAGCAGCACGACGGCGTGGTGGTGGATGCAGGGCGTCACAGTAGCAGGGCTTCGCCTATACTACGAGAGAAAGACGTAACGGGGGGGAAGGGAGGCGCCAGGGGCTGGTGTGTCAAGTTCCTCCTCTCCCCCACTATATATAGGAGGGCCAAGGGGGGGTGGTGCGCCAGCCTAGGAGATCCAATCTCCTAGGTGCGGCTGCCCAAGGGAGGTTTCCCTCCCCCCCAAGGCACCTAGAGGTGCCTTCCACTAGTGGGACTCCTCCCATATGGAAACCCTAGGCGCATGGGCCTATAGGGGCTGGTGCCCTTGGCCCATATAGGCCAAGGCGCACCCCTTACAGCCCATGTGCCCCCCCGGGACAGGTGACCCCACCCGGTGGGCCCCCGGGACCCTTCCGGTGGTCCCGGTACAATACCGATAACCCCGAAACTTGTCCCGATGGCCGAAACAGCACTTCCTATATATAATTCTTTACCTCCGGACCATTCTGGAACTCCTCGTGACCTCCGGGATCTCATCCGGGACTCCGAACAATATTCGGGTTACTGCATACACATATATCTTCATAACCCTAGCGTCACCGAACCTTAAGTGTGTAGACCCTACGGGTTCGGGAGACATGCAGACATGACCGAGACGTTCTCCGGTCAATAACCAACAGCGGGATCTGGATACCCATGATGGCTCCCACATGTTCCACGATGATCTCATCGGATGAACCACGATGTCAAGGACTTAATCAATCCCGTATACAATTCCCTTTGTCTAGCGGTATGTTACTTGCCCGAGATCCGATCGTCGGTATCCAATACCTAGTTCAATCTCGTTACCGGCAAGTCTCTTTACTCGTTCCGTAACACATCATCCCGTGATCAACTCTTTGGTCACATTGCGCATATGATGATGTCCTACCGAGTGGGCCCAGAGATACCTCTCCGCTTACACGGAGTGACAAATCCCAGTCTCGATTCGTGCCAACCCAACAGACACTTTCGGAGATACCTGTAATGCACCTTTATAGTTACCCAGTTACGTTGTGACGTTTGATACACCCAAAGCACTCCTACGGTATCCGGGAGTTGCACAACCTCATGGTCTAAGGAAATGATACTTGACATTAGAAAAGCTATAGCATATGAACTACACGATCTAGTGCTATGCTTAGGATTGGGTCTTGTCCATCACATCATTCTCCTAATGATGTGATCCCGTTATCAACGACATCCAATGTCCATGATTAGGAAACCGTAACCATCTATTGATCAACGAGCTAGTCAACTAGAGGCTTACTAGGGACATGGTGTTGTCTATGTATCCACACATGTATCTGAGTTTCCTATCAATACAATTATAGCATGGATAATAAACGATTATCATGAACAAGGAAATATAATAATAACTAATTTATTATTGCCTCTAGGGCATATTTCCAACAGTCTCCCACTTGCACTAGAGTCAATAATCTAGTTCACATCGCCATGTGATTAACACTCACAGGTCACATCGCCATGTGACTAACACCCAAGAGTTTACTAGAGTCAGTAGTCTAGTTCACATCACTATGTGATTAACACTCAATGAGTTTTAGGTTTGATCATGTTGCTTGTGAGAGAGGTTTTAGTCAACGGGTCCGAACCTTTCAGATCCGTGTGTGCTTTACAAATCTCTATGTCATCTCCTAGATGTAGCTACCATGCTCTATTTGGAGCTATTCCAAATAACTGTTCTACTTGGAGCTATTCTAAATTGTTGCTCCATTATATGCATCCGGTATCTCTACTCAGAGCTATCCGGATAGGTGTTAAGCTTGCATCGACGTAACCCTTTACGATGAACTCTTTTTACCACCTCCATAACCGAGAAACTTCCTTAGTCCACCAGTTACTAAGGATAACTTTGACCGCTGTCCTGTGATCCATTCATGGATCACTCTTGTACCCCTTGACTGACTCATGGTAAGGCACACTTCAGGTGCGGTACACAGCATAGAATACTGTAGAGCCTATGTCTTAAGCATAGGGGACGACCTTCGTCCTTTCTCTCTATTCTGCCGCGGTCGAGCTTTAAGTCTTAACTTCATACCTTACAACTCAGGCAAGAACTCCTTCTTTGACTGATCCATCTTGAACACCTTCAAGATCACGTCAAGGCATGTGCTCATTTGAAAGTACTATTAAGCGTTTTGATCTATCCATATAGATCTTGATGCTCAATGCTCAAGTAGCTAAATCCAGGTTTTCCATTGAAAAACACTTTCCAAATAACCCTATATGCTTTCCAGAAATTCTACGTCATTTCTGATCTACAATATGTCAACAACATACTTATCAGAAATTCTATAGTGCTCCCACTCACTTCTTTGGAAATACCAGTTTCTCATAAACTTTGTATACACCCAAAATCTTTGATCATCTCATCAAAGCATACATTCCAACTCCGAGATGCTTACTCCAGTCCTCAGAAGGATTGCTGGAGCTTTGCATACCTATTAGCATATTTCAGGATTGACAAAACCTTCCGGTTGTATCACATACAACCTTTCCTCAAAAATCGTCGAGGAAACAATGTTTTGACATCCTATCTGCAAGATTTCATAAATAATGCAGTAATTGCTAATACAATTCCAACAGACTCTTAGCATCGCTACGAGTGAGAAAGTCTCACCGTAGTCAACTCCTTGAACTTGTCGGAAAACATCTTAACGACAAGTCGAGCTTTCTTAATGGTGACATTTACCATCATTGTCCGTCTTCCTTTCAAAATCCATCTACACTCAACAGCCTTACGACCATCAAGTAGTTCTTCCAAAGTCTACACTTTGTTTTCATATATGGATCCTCTCTCGGATTATATGGCCTCGAGCCATTTATCAGAATCTGGGCCCACCATCGCTTCTCCATAGCTCGTAGGTTCATTGTTGCCTAGCAACATGACTTCCAAGACAGGGTTACGTACCACTCTGAAGTAGTACGCATCCTTGTTATCCTACGAGGTTTGGGAGTGACTTGATCCGAAGTCTCATGATCAATATCATAAGCTTCCACTTCAATTGGTGTAGGTGCCACAGGAACAACTCTTTGTGCCCTGCTATACACTAGTTGAAGCAATGGTTTAATAACCTCATCAAGTCTCCACCATCCTCCCACTCAATTCTTTCGAGAGAAACTTTTCCTCGAGAAAGGACCCGATTCTAGAAACAATCCCTTATTGCTTTTGGATCTGAGACAGGAGGTATACCCAACTGTTTTGGGTGTCCTATGAAGATGCATTTATCCGCTTTGGGTTCGAGCTTATCAGCCTGAAACTTTTTCACATAAGCGTCGCAGTCCCAAACTTTTAAGAAATGACAGCTTAGGTTTCTCTAAACCATAGTTCATACGGTGTCATATCATCGGAATTACGTGGTGCCCTATTTAAAGTGAATGTGGTTGTCTCTAATGCCTAACCCATAAACTATCGTGGTAATTCGATAAGAAACATCATGGTATGCATCATATCCAATAGGGTGCAGTTATGATGTTCGGACACACCATCACACTATGGTGTTCCAGGCTGTTTTAGTTGTGAAACAATTTCCACAATGTCTTAATTCCGTGCCAAACTCGTAATTCAGATATTCATCTCTATGATCATATCATAGATATTTTATCCTCTTGTCACGACGATCTTTCAACTTCACCCTGAAATTACTTGAACCTTTCAATAATTCAGACTCATGATTCATCAAGTAAATATACTCAACATCTACTCAAATCATCTGTGAAGTAAGAACATAACGATATCCACTACACGCCTCAGCACTCATTGGACTGCACACATCAAAAATGTATTACTTCCAACAAGTTGCTTTCTAGTTCCATTTTACTGAAAACGAGGCTTTCAGTCATCTTGCCCATGTGGTATGATTTGCATGTCTCAAGTGATTTAAAATCAAGTGAGTCCAAACGGTCCATTTGCATGGAGTTTATTTATGCATATACACCAATAGACATGGTTCGCATGTCTCAAACTTTTCAAAAATGAGTGAGTCCAAAGATCCATCAACATGGAGCTTCTTCATGCGTTT
Organism: Triticum urartu; assembly: GCF_056163025.1. Classification (NCBI taxonomy): domain Eukaryota; kingdom Viridiplantae; phylum Streptophyta; class Magnoliopsida; order Poales; family Poaceae; genus Triticum; species Triticum urartu. Next base: position 358,807,964 of record NC_141873.1, on the reverse strand, counting down.
TATACCGATATGACTTAAGTGGCAGTGCCACAAGTAGGTGGTACTATCATTACTATCTTTTGGCATGAACATGTGTATCACTACGATCGAGATTCAATAAACCATTCATTTTAGGCGTAAGACCATTGAGGGTATTATTCAAATAAACAGAGTAACCATTATTCTCCTTAAATGAATAACCGTATTGCGATAGACATAATCCAATCATGTCTATGCTCAACGCAAACACCAATCTCGATGGTAGAGGGAGCGTGCGATGCTTGATCATATCAACATTGGAAATACTTCCAACACATATCGTCAGCTCACCTTTAGCTAGTCTCCATTTATTCCGTAGCTTTTATTTCGAGTTACTAACACTTAGCAACCAAACCGGTATCTAATACCCTGGTGCTACTAGGAGTACTAGTAAAGTACACATCAACACAATGTATATCCAATATACTTCTATCGACCTTGCCAGCCTTCTTATCTACCAAGTATCTAGGGTAATTCTGCTCCAGTGGTTGTTCCCCTTATTACAGAAGCACTTAGTCTCGGGTTTGGGTTCAACCTTGGGTTTCTTCACTAGAGCAGCAGCTGAATTGCCGTTTCATGAAGTATCCCTTCTTGCCCTTGCCCTTCTTGAAACTAGAGGTTTCACCAACCATCAACAATTGATGCTCCTTCTTGATTTCTACTTTTGCGGTGTCAAACATCGCGAATATCTCAAGGATCATCATATATGTCCTCGATATATTATAGTTCATCACGAAGCTCTAGCAGCTTGGTGGTAATGACTTCGGAGAACCATCACTATCTCATCTGGAAGATCAACTCCCACTTGATTCAAATGATTGTTGTACTCAGACAATCTGAGCACAAGCTCAACAATTGAGCTTTTCTCCCTTAGTTCGCAGGCTAAGAAAATCGTCGGAGGTCTTATACCTCTTGACGTGGGCACGAGCCTGAAATTCCAATTTCAGCCCTCAAAACATCTCATATGTTTCGTGACGTTTCAAAACGTCTTTGGTGCCTCAACTCTAAACCGTTTAACTGAACTATCACGTAGTTATCAAAACGTGTATGTCAGATGTTCGCAACATCCACAGACAACGTTCGAGGTTCAGCACACTGAGCGGTGCATTAAGGACATAAGCCTTCTATGAAGCAATGAGGACAATCCTCAGTTTACGGACCTAGTCCGCATAATTGCTACTATCAAATTTCAACTAATTTTTCTCTAGGAACATATCTAAACAGTAGAACTGAAACGCGAGCTACGACATAATTTGCAAAATCCTTTTTGACTATGTTCAGGATAATTAAGTTCATCGTATGAACTCCCACTTAGATTAGACATCCCTCTAGTCATCTAAGTATTACACGATCCGAGTCGACCAGGCCATGTCCGATTAACACGTGAGACGGACTAGTCAACGTCGGTGAACATCTTCATGTTGATCGTATCTTCCATACGACTCGTGTTCGACCTTTCGGTCTCTGTGTTCCGAGGCCATGTCTTCACATGCTTAGGCTCGTCAAGTTAACCCTAAGTGTTTTTGCATGTGTAAATCTTGCTTACACCCTTTGTATGTGAACGAAAGGATCTATCACACCCGATTAACACGTGATGCTTCGAAGCGACGAATTGTAGCAACGGTGCACAGTTAGGGGAGAACACTTCTTGAAATTTTAATGAGGGATCATCTTATTTACTACCGTCGTTCTAAGCAAATAAGATGTATAAACATGATAAACATCACATGCAATCAAATAGTGACATGATATGGCCAATATCATATAGCTCCTTTGATCTTCATCTTGGGGCTCCATGATCATCTTGTCACCGGCATACTCATCGACATGTAAGTTGTGATTCCTTTGACAAGAACATGATCAATCTCATACATCACATATATCATTCATCACATCCTTTTGGCCATATCACATCACATAGCATACCCTGCAAAAACAAGTTAGACGTCCTCTAATTGTTGTTTGCATGTTTTACGTGGCTGCTATGGGTTTCTAGCAAGAACGTTTCTTACCTACGCAAAACCACAACGTGATATGCCAATTTCTATTTACCCTTCATAAGGACCCTGTTCATCGAATCCGATCCGACTAAAGTGGGAGAGACAGACACCCGCCAGCCACCTTATGCAACTAGTGCATGTTTGTCGATGGAACCGGTCTCACGTAAGAATACGTGTAAGGTCGGTCCGGGCCGCTTCATCCCACGATGCCGCCGAATCAAGATAAGACTAGTAACGGCAAGCATATTGAACAAAATCAACGCCCACAACTTCTTTGTGTTCTACTCGTGCATAGAATCTACGCAATAGACCTAGCTCATGATGCCACTGTTGGGGAACGTAGCATAAATTCAAAATTTTATTACGTATCACCAAGATCTATCTATGGAGAAACCAGCAACGAGGGGAAGGAGAGTGCATCTACATACCCTTGTAGATCGCTAAGCGGAAGCGTTCAAGTGAGCGGGGTTGATGGAGTCGTACTCGTCGTGATTCAAATCACCGATGATCCTAGTGCCGAACGGACGGCACCTCCGCGTTCAACACACGTATAGCCCGGTGACGTCTCCCATGCCTTGATCCAGCAAGGAGAGAGGGAGAGGTTGATGAAGATCCAGCAGCACGACGGCGTGGTGGTGGATGCAGGGCGTCACAGTAGCAGGGCTTCGCCTATACTACGAGAGAAAGACGTAACGGGGGGGAAGGGAGGCGCCAGGGGCTGGTGTGTCAAGTTCCTCCTCTCCCCCACTATATATAGGAGGGCCAAGGGGGGGGGTGCGCCAGCCTAGGAGATCCAATCTCCTAGGTGCGGCTGCCCAAGGGAGGTTTCCCTCCCCCCCAAGGCACCTAGAGGTGCCTTCCACTAGTGGGACTCCTCCCATATGGAAACCCTAGGCGCATGGGCCTATAGGGGCTGGTGCCCTTGGCCCATATAGGCCAAGGCGCACCCCTTACAGCCCATGTGGCCCCCCGGGACAGGTGACCCCACCCGGTGGGCCCCCGGGACCCTTCCGGTGGTCCCGGTACAATACCGATAACCCCGAAACTTGTCCCGATGGCCGAAACAGCACTTCCTATATATAATTCTTTACCTCCGGACCATTCCAGAACTCCTCGTGACGTCCGGGATCTCATCCGGGACTCCGAACAATATTCGGGTTACTGCATACACATATATCTTCATAACCCTAGCGTCACCGAACCTTAAGTGTGTAGACCCTACGGGTTCGGGAGACATGCAGACATGACCGAGACGTTCTCCGGTCAATAACCAACAGCGGGATCTGGATACCCATGATGGCTCCCACATGTTCCACGATGATCTCATCGGATGAACCACGATGTCAAGGACTTAATCAATCCCGTATACAATTCCCTTTGTCTAGCGGTATGTTACTTGCCCGAGATCCGATCGTCGGTATCCAATACCTAGTTCAATCTCGTTACCGGCAAGTCTCTTTACTCGTTCCATAACACATCATCCCGTGATCAACTCTTTGGTCACATTGCGCATATGATGATGTCCTACCGAGTGGGCCCAGAGATACCTCTCCGCTTACACGGAGTGACAAATCCCAGTCTCGATTCGTGCCAACCCAACAGACACTTTCGGAGATACCTGTAATGCACCTTTATAGTCACCCAGTTACGTTGTGACGTTTGATACACCCAAAGCACTCCTACGGTATCCGGGAGTTGCACAACCTCATGGTCTAAGGAAATGATACTTGACATTAGAAAAGCTATAGCATATGAACTACACGATCTAGTGCTATGCTTAGGATTGGGTCTTGTCCATCACATCATTCTCCTAATGATGTGATCCCGTTATCAACGACATCCAATGTCCATGATTAGGAAACCGTAATCATCTATTGATCAACGAGCTAGTCAACTAGAGGCTTACTAGGGACATGGTGTTGTCTATGTATCCACACATGTATCTGAGTTTCCTATCAATACAATTATAGCATGGATAATAAACGATTATCATGAACAAGGAAATATAATAATAACTAATTTATTATTGCCTCTAGGGCATATTTCCAACATCACCCCCTCCCATCGCCTCCTTTTTGCCATTCGAAATCCCAGGCCGCCATAACCTCTCCGCTCCAGCCCCGAAACCCCACCGTCCTCTGTGCACCACGTCACCACTGCCCAGCCAGAGCCTCTTCCCCGACGACGTCGTCCATCGCAACAGCTCGATGTCCCTCGTCCACCTCCCCGGATGAGGATCTGTCGTCCATCTCGTCGTCCTGCCGGTTCAGCTGCCCCGTCCTCCACCTCCAAGGAGCTGCTCCAATGATCTCCTGGTCTATCGTGGCTGCTCCATCCCCACAGCTGTGCCTTAACCTGCTCCACCGGAACCGCATCATCCTCACCGACTCCTCGGATGAAGCAGAGGCCTACTCGGCGCCACCAAAGAGGTTGTACACTCATCGCATCGCACCTTCTCCTTAACTCGACCTCCCGACGCCGATGGTGCTCCATCCCGCACCCCCATGGAGCGGCTACCTTGAAGCCGGCGCTGCGAGCGACATCTCCACGGAGGCTCTCCCCAGTGCGAGGCCCCTTCGGCGGCGGCGTCCATACCAGCTGGATCTGTTGCTGCTGCTCCGGCTCTCGCTCGCTCGCTCTGTCGCCCAGCTATTGCTGCTCCGACTCTTGCTCGCTCGCTCGCGCTGCTACTGCTGCTCCCCCCCTCACTCGTGCTGCTGCTCTGCTCCGATTTAGCTACACTTCAGTCGACTAAATCGACTTTTGGGTCAATCAATTTTTAGGGGGTGGGGGGGCTCACCGGAGTTAAGGAAGAACCACCCACAGCTGGGAGGGGGCACACCGGAGAGGTACCCCACTATCTATGTTAGGGTTCAGGGTGGGGGCGGGGGGCCTAGAGGGCTGGTCGTGGCGGCGGCGGACCGGTGGTGGGGAGTTGTTTCGGGGTGGCGAGGCGGCGCTGGGGCCGGCGGTTCGACTAGTGGTGGCTGGCGGCTCAGGGGGGTGCAGGTTGAAGATGAACTACAGGCCCTCCCTAAACTACATGTCAAGTGCCTCTCTGCTACCATTGCGTTCAGTTTCGACAGTAACATTCAGATTCCACAGTAAATTTCAGTTCCGACAGTTAAGTTCAGAGTCAATAGTTTTTACCTCATTTGTTGTAGTCAGTTGGTTTTTGGTGATGTAAATTTTACATCTATTTTACATCATCTATTAGAGATGCTATTAGAATCCCACTTGAGATTGACGATGTCTGTCTTGTGCTACTTCAGCCTTGATATCCTGTTCACCTCTTGGACTCCAAGTCAGGTCCAAATTAATGTTCAAACTTGAGTTCTAAATTAGTTCTGGGGCACATATCAAAGAAGCAATGAATAGTATCTCTGTCTAATATCTGTTTCACCTAGGGTATGCCTATGTTGTTCATCTTGGGTGGGAAACAAATAATAAAGCAATCATCATCTGTCTTTTTATTAAATTAAAGCAATCATCAACCTGCTATCATTATTTTTGGATCCATCCACTGGTTGTTACCATCACTCTAAATTTCTGCATGCTCTCCTTACATAATCTCACCATATTTTTTCGTATGCATGTCAGATATTGTACACAGTCATGCTGAACATGTAGAGAAAAAGAGAAGAGTTTTGCGCGGCAATACAATGTCATGCAGACATCACTCCATGGTGGGTTCAATGCCAAACCCTCCCCACCCCTCTCCAGATTGTAATCTAGAGGAAGATATCTATTCTGAGGCGGATTCAGACGCCGCTGACCACTCCTATTTACCCCCCAAGGTGTTTGCTCTACCTTGGCATGATGATGTTAGTCATATCATGCATATGTTGCCTTGCAGTGCCTACTTTTGACATCATATATGTCATCTACTTAGTTTAGACATGTTTTGTAATGCCACCTGTTTAGTTTCTATATCATATATGGGAATTATGCAGTCTCGTGTCTTTTAGCCATCCATAATATATGTGAAATGTGCAATGCCATCCTATTTAGCCGGGCATCATATATTTGAATGATATCTTGCGCATCCTTTTCTTCATTACATTTCCATTTGTCGACAATGTTTGTACATTAAACTACTCTTCCTGTGAATCAACCATTTGGGTGGGAGATTGAAAAATCTGGAGTGAAAACAAGGCCTTCAGAGCAAACAGTGCTACCTGTCGAAGCAGATCTCTTGTTGGGTCCCGATAACTCCTCGGAGATGGATTCAGAGACAGATGACCAGTCCTATTCCCCCACTGAGATCTATGCTCTAACTTGGCACGGTTATACTGCTCATATCATGCATATGGTGTCTTGCATTGCATAGTTTAGACATCATATACACAATATTCAACACCATGTTCTTAGTTCAGACACCATATCGAATGCCCTATGTTTAGCATATAAATCACATATGTGAATTAAATGATGCGATCCTGATTACTTAGATAACATGTAGGTGAATTATGTCATGCGATCCTGTTTAGTTATTCATCATATCTTTGAATTATGTTATGCTATGCTATCCATTTTAGATAGACATCATATATGTGAAATTATGTCATGCTATCCATTTTAGTTAAACAATATACATGTCAACTATTTCATGCCCTCTTTTTTCCACACTATCTATTGCATCTATCTCTCATACAATTTCTGTACATTCAACTATGTTTCCTGTTTATCAGCCATTTGAATTGGAGCGGGTGATGCCAGTATCTAGCGGACTAAAAACACGGTCTTCAAATAAAACAGTGCTACCTCTTGGTGGAGATAGCACCCCGGTTGTACATGCACGAGAACCAGCCCTACCACACATAACCCAAACTCTCGTAGATTGTACCCCTACTGCGATGGACAGAGAACCAGCTTCACCCAATCCAACCCCAACCCCAGCAGATAGTAACCCAGTTCCTGTTGACACAACACCATCTCCACCACAGATCTCCCAAACAAGTGTAGTTAGTAAGGCAGCTCCAGTGCCCAAAGGGCCAGTACTACCACGGCGAACCCCAACTCCACCAGTTAGTACGCCTATTCCTGTGGAGAAAGCACAACTAGCTAGTCGTAGTTTAGCATCTATCGCATTTGATGTTGTTAAATCGTATGTGCGTATCTTCCCATCTTGGAAATATTATACTGAAGATGAAGGAAAATGCTAGTTGCAGGTGTTTGTCCAGGAGTTATGTGTAAGTAATGTTATTCATGGCAATTACTTTGCTTTGTCCCATACATCCTACCTCCATGATGGTTATAATACAGCAAAATTTCCCATTTTTCTCTATAGAGAAGGACCGATTTGGAAACTCAGGATGAGGTAACCTGTGCTAATACCTCTGCTATCTTCAAGAATGCTTGGTGGTAGTATCGAAATTACCTGAAGAAAACATACTTCACCAGCAAAGAAACGCATCAAATTCCCTTACGTTCTCCTGAGACACATTTACTGGACGATGATTGGGAATGCCTTTTTCTGTACCGGTCCCGAACCAAGAACGTGGTAAGGTCTATGAGCTCGTTTTCTATTTTTAAGTATTATATTCTTGCGTCTTACTGTACTCTGTTCATGTAGAACAAGTGCCTAAACCTGAAGAACAATTGTTCTAATTTAAGATTCCATTGCTATCATAGTTCAAAAAAGCGCTAGGCGTTAATTGTGCGTTTTGCCACCGCCTTGCGCTTTACTGACCAAAGCGCATGCTTACGCGCAATTATGCACAGATTAAGCATAGTTATGCGCAATGCGTTTTGCCAATGCCTAGAGCCTAGGCGCGCTTAAGCGCTCGCTTAGGCGCGCCTTTTTTAACTATGATTGCTATCGTGCATACTGGTATGCTCTTGTATCACTGTATTTAATCATACAAACTTATTTTTAAATTGAAGGATCCAATCAAAACTCCAATGGCATAGCAGGTATGTTCACGCATGTTTCTTTAACAGGTTTGCTCTTATCAATAGCTCTATTGATTTCAATTTCAATTGTGTATACAGTTGACTTCTCATATCATGCACATTCCTAGCATCACAACAGAGCCAATAGTGTTGTTGTACATGTAGACCCGTGGTACCCATCTGAAATCTTGTTGTGCCGTGTAGTTTCCCACGCTTTGTATTCTTTCACTGCTGCTTTGTCTTGAACTGATATGATTTGAACCGTGTCTCTATTTTGATTTGGCAAGACAATGCAGTGACCATAGGACGTAGATATATGTTTGTTTGATGCTTTTATTATGTACTAGTACTTGGCAATAGAAGACTTGGTAGTTTAATCCTGTCCACCTTACTAATGAACTGGTTCACCGAAATGAGTTTCATATACTAGTACATGCTAAACCTGTTATGTGTCTACTTGTTTCTTCTTTTAGAATGCTGACAGAATATTGGGGAAGAGTGCCTTATTAAGCAATGGTAAAGGAAGTAATGCAGATAAGGTTCAGGATAGCGACACATCCTTGTTGGTCTCCAACAAAGCTGATAAAACAGCTAAGGAAGACTACAGTGAGACAACCCCAAAGTCCTATCTTGGTTTAGTGTTCGAATTACTGGCCACTACTGCTTGCACAAGCTATTCAAACTCACTGTCTGAATCAGTTCAGTTTCTTGAGTCTCAACTACAAGCTGAAGGACATCGATCAGTTGTGTTGTGAAAAGAAGCAGAAGGACTACGGGAGTCCTAGGAGCATTCAGATGCATACTTTCTAGTGCAACAGCAAGCGTTGGAGGATTTTAGCGCCAAACAGGACAAAGCTAATAAGCTTGCTAAGCTTATTGCCAGCATGGTGGATACCCAGGATAACGTTTCTTGAGCTCTTCTGAAGTTGTTTCAGTTATGCTCTTGTTTTGCTGCCGCGCTTATTTGCACTGGTGGCCATTTTTGATGGCTAGTGTATGTAATATGCTGCTTTGTTCCCTATATTTGCACTGGTGGAGAACTTTGATGCCTAGTGGATGTAATATGTGTAATAGCGGTAATAGGCTAGCATTAATTGCTTGCTTATTTATTTCCTTATTGTCTTATTTAGTCGTTTGCTTATAGTCACTGCAGTTCTTTTTCTATGTTTTTCTAGTGGCCACAATAACCTATTTTTGGAAACTAGGCCAAAATAATCATGGCAACACATGGACTGTTGTAACCATGGGCCTCCTGCGGGTCGTATGATTGATGGGCCTTCTATGGGCCGTAGGATCCATTGGCCTTCTATACGGGCCATAGGATCCATGGGCCTTCTACGGGCCATACGATCCATGGGCCTTCTACGGCCCGTACGATCCATGGGCCTTTTACGGGCCGTAGGATCCATGGGCCTTCTACGGGGCGTATCATCATTTCGCCAATCATGGGCAGTACTATTAGTGGACCATAACGGGCCGTTAATAGGCCGTATTTGATAACTCTATGAAAACAGCCCAACGGGTTTTTTGACATGAAAATGACCCAACATATTAACGGGCCACAAACGGGCTGATTGTAACCACGGGCTGAATTTGGCCCACAAGCAGAAAATGACAGTAACGGGCCGTAAGTAACCGAATGCTGGAAATGAGCCCAAGAATAAATGGGCCCTGAGAAGGCCGAAAGATAACCTGGGCTGGAAACGGCCCAATGGAATAATGGGCTGTTAATGGGTATGAAGTGATACACTATTCATTACGGGCCAGTTTCACCATGGGCCGTTAATGGGCCAAGAGTTACAAAGGGCCTCATATGGGCCGAAAGACGTCATGAGCCATACATGGGCCAGAAGTTAAAATAGGATGAAATCATATTGGACGACCCAGATGACGGTACTGGGCCTAATTCGGAGAGGTCATAATGGGCCCTGGGTTAGCGAGCTGTAAATGGGCTATATGCGAACATACCGTTAACAGGCTTTCCGTGGGCCGGCCCGCCACCTTTTGACCAAGTCAAACAGGCTGGCCTTTTCACAGGAATGGGCCTCTCTTGGTCCGTGCCACGTGTCGACGTATCATAGGCGCCTTGGGTCCAATGAGTGGATGACATCTGTCCCAACGGTGAGCCGACACGTGTTTCCTCCAGCCAATGATGATTTTACATGTGGAAAATCCCCATTGGTCAGGGCTGTTAACGGGTTATCAGATCCAAAACCGGACCCGATAGCTTAACAATGTTTCGTTACGGTGGATGCCACGTGTGGGTCACCCTTGATGAAAGCACTTCTGTGACGCGCGATTTATCTTCATCGAAGTGGACACTTCTGTGATGATAATTTTGGTGATGTCATGGAACACTTCTACGACAACACAGGTATGACTATCTTGATTCTGTCATAAAATCGTCATGGATGTACATGCATGACAAAAAAGTGACCTACTGTGACAAACACGTATCATCATGGAAGTGTATTTTTTTGTAGTGCATGAATCGGAATTTATTAGAATACTCTATGTGCTTCACTTATATCTTTTGAGCTAGATAATTTTGCTCTAGTGCTTCACTTATATTTTTTAGAGCACGGTGGTGGTTTTATTTTGTAGAAATTATTGATCTCTCATGCTTTACTTATATTATTTTGAGAGTCTTTAAGAACAGCATGGTAATTTGCTTTGGCTATAAAACTAGTCCTAATATGATAGGCATTCAAGATGGGTATGATAAAAACTTTCATATAGAGTGCATTGAATACTATGATTCTTGATAGATGTTTCGAGATATAAAGGTGGTAATGTTAGAGTCATGCTAGTTGGGCAATTGTGAAATTGAGAAATACTTGTGTTAAAGTTGGCAAGTCCCATAGCATGCATGTATGGTAAACGTTGTGTGACAAATTTGAAGCATGGGGTGTTCTTTGAGTGCTTTCCTTATGAGTGGCTTTTGGGGACGAGCGATGGTATTTTCCTACCAATCTATCCCTCTAGGGGCATGCATAGTAGTACTTTGCTTCGAGGGCTAATAAACTTTTGCAATAAGTATATGAGTTCTTTATGACTAATGTGAGTCCATGGATCATACACACTCCTTCCTTTCTGCAATTTGCTAGCGTCTACGGTGCCGTGCATTGACTTTTCTCACCTCGAGAGTTGGTGCAAACTTCACCGGTGCATCCAAACCCCGTGATACGATACACTCTATCACACATAAGCCTCCTTATATCTTCCTCAAAACAGCCACCATACCTACCCATTATGGCATTTCCATAGCCATTCTGAGATATATTGCCATGCAACTTTCCACTGTTCCGTTTATTATGACATGCTCCATCATTGTCATATTGCTTTGCATGATCATGTAGTTGACATCGTATTTGTGGCAAAGCCACTTTCATAACTCTTTCATACATGTCGCTCTTGATTCATCGCATATCCCGGTACACCGCCGGAGGCATTCACATAGAGTCATATTTTTGTTCTAGTATCGAGTTGTAACATTGAGTTATGAGTAAATAAAAATGTGGTGATCATCATTACTAGAGCATTGTCCCATGTGAGGAGAGTGAAAAAAGAGAGGCCAAAGAAGCCCAAATAAAAAAAGAGGCCAAAGAAGCCCAAATAAAAAAATGAGAGAAAAAGAGAGAAGGGAAAATGTTACTATCATTTTTCCACACTTGTGCTTCAAAATAGCACCATGGTCTTCATGATAGAGAGTTTCTTATTTTGTCACTTGCAAATACAAGTGGGAATTTTTCATTATAGAACTTGGCTTGTATATTCCAATGATGGGCTTCCTTAAAATGACCTAGGTCTTCGTGTCAATGTGAGACTTTCTCCTTTTTGTCTTCTCACATAACCCCCATCATCATATGCTATTCCACCTATAGTGCTATATCCATGGCTTGCGCTCATGTATTGCGTAAGAGTTGAAAAGGCTGAAGCGTGTTAAAAAGTATGAACCAATTGCTCAGCTTGTCATCGGGGTTATGCATGATGGGAGCATTTTGTGTGACGAAAATGAAGCATGGCCAAACTATATGATTTTGTAGGGATAAGCTTTCTTTGGCTGTGTTATTTTGATAAGACATAATTGCTTGGTTAGCATGCTTGAAGTATTACTATTTTTATGTCAATATTAAACTTTTATCTTGAATCTTTTGGATCTGAACATTCATGCCACAATAAAGAGAATTACACTAAAAATAATGTTAGGGAGCATTCCACATCAAAAATTCTGTTTTTATCATTTACCTACTCGGGGACAAGCAGGAATTAAGCTTGGGGATGCTTGATATGTCTCCAACGTATCTATAATTTTTGATTGTTCCATGCTATTATATTATCTGTTTTGGATGTTTAATGGGATTTATTATACCTTTTTATATTATTTTTGGGACTAACCTATTAACCGAAAGCCCAGTGCAAATTGCTATTTTTTGGCCTATTTCAGTGTTTCGCAAAAGAGAAATATCAAACGGAATCCAAACGGAATGAAACCTTCATGAGGATCGTTTTTGGAACGAACGCAATCCAGGAGACTTGGAGTGGACGTCAAGAAAGCAGCGAGGAAGCCACGAGGCAGGAGGGCGCGCCCAGGGGGGCCAGGCGCGCCCCCACCCTCATGGGCCCCTCACAGCTCCACCGACCTACTTCTTTTGCCTATATATACTCTTATACCCTGAAACCTTTGGGGAGGTCCACGAAACACCTTTTCCACCGCCGCAACCTCCTGTACCCGTGAGATCCCATCTTGGGGCCTTTTTTGGCGATCTGCCGGAGGGGGATTCGATCACGGAGGGCTTCTACATCAACACCATAGCCTCTCCAATGATGTGTGAGTAGTTTACCACAGACCTTTGGGTCCATAGTTATTAGCTAGATGGCTTCTTCTCTCTCTTTTGATCTCAATACAAAGTTCTCCTCGATCTTCTTGGAGATCTATTCGATGTAACTCTTTTTGTGGTGTGTTTGCCGAGATCCAATGAATTGTGGGTTTATGAACTTGATTATCTATGAATATTATTTGATTCTTCTCTGAATTCTTATATGCATGATTTGATATCTTTGCAAGTCTCTTTGAATTATCGGTTTAGTTTGGCCTACTAGATTGATCTTTCTTGCAATGGGAGAAGTGCTTAGCTTTGGGTTCAATCTTGCGGTGCTCGATCCCAGTGACAGAAAGGGAAACGACACATATTGTATTGTTGCCATCGAGGATAAAAAGATGGGGTTTATATCACATTGCTTGAGTTTATCCCTCTACAGCATGTCATCTTGCCTAATGCGTTACTCCATTATTATGAACTTAATACTCTAGATGCATGCTGGATAGCGGTCGATGTGTGGAGTAATAGTAGTAGATGCAGAATCGTTTCGGCCTACTTGACACGGACGTGATGCCTATATTCATGATCATTGCCTTAGATATCATCATAACTATGCACTTTTCTATCAATTACTCAGTAGTAATTTGATCACCCACCGTAATACATGCTATCTTGAGAGAAGCCACTAGTGAAACCTATGGTCCTCGGGTCTACTTTACATCATATAAGTTTCCAATCTACAATTGTAGTTTACTATTTATTTTGCAATCTTTATTTTCCAATCTATACCACAAAAATACCAAAAATATTTATCTTATTATCTCTGTCAGATCTCACTTTTATAAGTGACCGTGAAGGGATTGACAACCCCTTTATCGCGTTGGTTGTGAGGTTCTTGTTTGTTTGTGCAGGTACTAGGTGACTTGCATGTACTCTCCTACTGGATTGATACCTTGGTTCTCAAAAAACCAAGGGAAATACTTACTCTACTTTGCTGCATCACCCTTTCCTCTTCAAGGGAAAACCAATGCATGCTCAAGAGGTAGCAATAGGTAATTGGGTTGTTGCATCGAAAGGGTGGAGTATTGGTGTCTCCGGATTACTGGTGGCTGAACCGGGGCTGCAAATTATGATGGTGTTGGATCATCCCTCTTCGAATGACTTGTTGTCTTTGCTGCTTGTTCTGGATGGGTAGTTCTCTCTTTTGTTATGCATATTCCTTGTCATTTGATCATCCTCGTCTATGTCACTCTTACTATGTAATAGTTGCCTCTATTTAGAATGTCATTCTCATCTGGATCACGAGAGTCTGAGCGCTGCAGATGGGTGCGTTTTGGTGGTGTAGCAAGACTTCTTATGAACTATCATGTCTTGTTGTTTATGTCAATAGTAGTCACTAGTCAGTGTCTGAATGTTGTATATATCGTTGTTTCGAACTATTTATTGTCTCGAACTGCTGGTGGGCTAAATGAGGGCATCACCATTCTCCAGTGTTCAGAGTATATCTCATTTTTTCAAGTTATAATTTGAGCTCAGTGTCTTTTCGATGATGTACACTTGTTTGGGCCAGTGAGGTGACGTTGAATATGGGTCGAGTAGTAACACAATGCCAAATAGGTCAATTATGACTCTCAGGCCGGGCTCTCAAAAGATCCTCAAAAAAAGGCCGGGCTCTCAAAAAAAGAAAGAATAGGGACTCTTAGGCCGACATGTGGGCGCCACCGGTGTTTTCATGCACTTGCGCGCCGAGAGCATATTGGCGCGTGTTCGAAATTCATGCTACCTTTTCATCCCCAATCATTCGCCCCTCCTGTCGTGGTTTTGTCACGGCAGATGTCCTAGAGAAAGGACTTAGTCATGGAGCCATCGCAACGGGTTAGCTTGAAGGGGTTAAAGCGGACACAGGGACGCAAGAGAGTTTATACTAGTTCAGCCCCTTCGATGAAGGTAAAAGCCTACGTCTAGTTGTGATGGAATTGATGGGGTTTCGATGACTAGGGAGCAAACAAGCTTCGCCTAAGTCTCGAGTTGTTGCCTGTTGTCCTTGAACCGCCGCCGGGTCGTCCCCTTATATACACGGGTGACGCCCGTCGGTTCACAGAGTCCCAATACCGGCTCAAAGATGTGTCCGGTTTGGTCTCTACTTATTCCTAACTTACAATACAAGTTAACTACTAACGCCGGTTTACGGCTACATGCCTTGAACCGACCATGGGCCTTGAGCCCTCATCTGCCTTCTTGGGCTTTAACATACTTAACTACTAACGAAGTTAACCCGGCCTAGACAGGCCGGTTTACGCCCAGTAGTAATATCCCCAACATTAGGCCCCAGATTGATTTGAACATGTTCATGTCAATCCTTTAGCAAAAATCTTCATCTTCAATATCTTCTTGTAGTTTGTTGAACCTCCGTGATGTCATCTTCTCTGGTCGTTGTAAACCGGCGTGACGCCACCTGTTATAAAGGACCTTAATAAGGTCTGCGACAATTAAGGCGACATCTTCGTTTCCAAACCCTCGGTCCCTTGATTTTCGCACCTGACTCCTGTCCCTTGCCTTATAAATAGGACCGAAGGGTCATTTCTTTTTCCCCTCCATGCCCTTCTGCTTCGTCTTCCTCGCGTCACCCAGCTTCAGAGCTCCACCGCCATTGTCAACCTCTGCATCAATCTTGGCCGCTGCATCAACCTGGGCGCACCAGAGTACCGCGGCAACCTTCCACGTTTTTCTCATCTCCAGTAAGTCTTCCGTTCTTTTCAACACAGATCTGTTCTAGGGTTTCATGTCTTCTAGTGTTCATCGCCTATTTCGTGTTCATACGATAGCTCCTAGATGCATCTGTGAATCCTTGCTCTGTGTAGCGGTAGGTTTTAGCATCCGCCTTTAGTTTCATGCCTCCAGACCATAGATCTACATGTATCTCTGCCCATTGATTCAGTACTATTCTTTTTTGAACCTTGAATATTTTCCTTCTTTTCTGAACTTGCTTCAGATCCGTTGCAGTAGAGAAGTTTTGTGAAATCTGTTTCTGTAAACTTACTCATCTGCTGCAATGTTTAGACCAGGCGGTTTAACTTTGTAGAAAAAATTGCCAAACCGGTATATACCATTAGTCCCCTTGTTGAACCGCCAGATGTTGTTGCTTCATAAAACTCCGGTTTAGATATATTTGTCTCCGGCTTAACATTGCACATACAATGTACCTTGATCAATGCATTTTTGAACCGGGATCATCTACCTTGTAGATTTCATCATGGCCAAGCAAGTATATGAGTGCAACTGGGTTCCTTCTCGCGTCACAGAGGCTCAACTGGACGATTTAGTCCTGATCGGCGCCTTAGGCAACAAAGATACCATCCATTGGAGGGCTCCTGGCAAAGAATGCCCTCCCACACCTCAAGAAGGAGAGGTCGTCGTTTTCGTAGATCACTTAGCCCGGGGCTTTAAGCCGCCCGGTTCTAAATTTTACCAGGACGTCTTAGCCGATTTTCAACTCCATCCACAAGATACTGGCCCCAACTCTATTACAAACATGTGTCACTTCCAAGTGCTCTGTGAGGCATTCTTTCAAGAGGAGCCCACAGTGGAATTGTTCAGAGATTGTTTCCATCTAAACCGCCGCACTGAGTTTACTGACGGCTCCAATACGGAGTTGGGTGGCGTGGCGATTCAGAAAAGGAAAGAGGTCACATACCCTCACGCCAAACTGCACAGCCACCCCAAAGAGTGGAATCAAACATGGTTCTACTGCAAAGACACCTCCCCTGCTGGTGAAAATCCCTTGCCTGGCTTTCGTCCGGAGCGACTCAGCAATACACACCCCTTTCCGCAAAGGTTGACTGCCCAGGAGAGAAGCAAATATGCTCCTCAACTATCGAAGCTGAGAGCCTTTATGGCCAACGGTTTAACAGGGTTGATCTCGCCCGCTGTTGGATATCATGGAGCATACTGCCCCTTAGTCAGCGCTCCGGTTTGATGTGCGAGTATACTGGCAGTGTTGATGACCCACTGCGACATTCCAACATCCAGCTCACCGATGAAGAAATCACAGAGGCTGTGGATAAGATGCTGAATGAACCGGAACACATCTGTGCTAAAACCGGCCTGCTTCCCTTCTGTGCCACCAACAAACCGCCAGCTGTAAGAGTTTGGTTTTTTCTTTTTGCTAAATATGCTATTGATATACCTGGTCATTGTTTAATATCAGGGTCTGTAACCAGGGCAATGATCCGTTTTGGAGCAAGAAACTGCCGCAGGAGAAACCAGAAAAACCAGACAAACCGAAAAGAGCAACCCGGCAAAAGACTAAAGCTGTGAAGAAGACTGCCCACAGGAAAAGAACCACTGCATCCTCTAACCCGGCCCCTGATGATGATGTGGATAATCCGGACCTTGAGGTAGGGCTTGACTCACTTGGCTTATTCTTCATGCGTCTTATTGATGATGATATTTGTCAGGATGATGCCGAAGCCAGCCATGCTGATGCTGTAGAGGTAATTATTCTCTCTTCCGATTCAGAACCTTTGCGTTCACTAAAAATCCGTCAGGCAAACCGGAAAGTTAAATTTTCTCATCCTCTTGCTTATTTGGACCCCAAATTTCTTATGAAGACCCAACAGCACGAAGCTCGTCGCACAACCCGGCACAGCGGCCAGGTAGTTACCTCCGCCGGTTTACCGAACAGTCCGGTTCGGAAACGCCGTTCAGAGGTCTCTAATTTGCTTGTCAGTGCTTGTCCTAAAGCGGGCTGCTTTTGTCAACCTCTTAATCCATCTGACTCCGATTACCAGGTTACTTCCCACTCATCCTCTGGCGAGTCATCGGCTACTCAGCTGCCACCGCTCAAAACTGTGCTTGGGTAAGCTTATACTTATCATAATATTTGTAGTGCATCGCCTTGGAACATATGCTGTATTTGATTTTGTTATTCCTTTCAGAGCCAAACCTAGGCCAAGCAAGAAGGCTCGCCTGGACAAAGCGACCGAAGAGGATGCCGTCCTTGAATCGGGCAAAACACCAGATCTTGAAGCGGCTATTCCTGAGGATATACCCGATGATCCACCGCAACAAGACGATGATCTTATTGCCGAAGAGAGACCTATTGATACCTCAAGTCCTGTCAATCAGCCCACAAGCTCCAACCGGATTGAGAAATCCACCGGTCTAATAAAGCCTATTGACAAGCCAACAGCCCCAGTGCAAACCGGCGAGACCAAGGATGATGAGGTTGTCATTACTGACATTGGCCATACAGAGCCAAGCAATCCTGTCGCTTTGTCCAAACATTCTGCCAAGGAAGAATCTGCTGCCTTTGGCAAAGGCAAGTGGAATGTTGATCTGGCGACTTACGCTGCTCTAAACGCCCAAGATATCCATTCCAGCTACCTGAACCAGCTGTATACCAGTCGTGACTATGAAGCCGGTCTGGTTAATATGATGAAAGATAAATATGAGGTAACTTCCATATGCTCCTTCCTGCTTGTATATTTCAATTCTTGTTGACGCTCCTAGCCCCCGAGGGCCGGTTTGTAATCTTCTTTCAAACCGGGACTTACTAATATAAATCTTAATGCTTTGAAATTTGCTGATGTAGTCTCCAAGGGCCGGTTCAACTTAGCGTAGTTAAACCGGGACTTTAAGTAATTGAGATCACCGCATCAGAATATATACGAGCAAATAGCCATTAGCCCCCAAGTGCCAATTTGAATACTTGTATTGATCTTGGGACTTTGTAAGCAATTGAAAGATGAAAATCAAATATGCATTAGCCCCCAAGTGCCAAGTGCATAACTTGTTATGTGGGTGGTACTTCAATCCTTGTACCGTTTTGCTGAATCATATAACTGTCTACATGCAGGCTGAGCTGAAGACGAAAGAAAGCCAAGTTGCCGATCTCCAAGATAATCTGAAATCCCAACAAGTTGAAACCTCCAAAGCAAAAGAGGAATTAACCAGCGCTTTAAGCGCCATGGAACAGCTTAAGGAGAGCTTCAAGAAGAAGCGGGCGGATTGGACCACTGAAAAATCCGCTTTAATCAAACGAGCAGAAGATGCCGAGGCTGCACTAAAACCGGTGGCGGATGAACTGACCAGCATAAAGCGACACGTGCATGCCATGACCACTGCTATCTTTGGTAAGCCAGTTTGACTTCTGAATTGATGCTGCCGTCTTACAGAGCTGCCGGTTTGTTAACCCTTTATGATATTTTAGGGACGCGCATTGGTCACTTGGGGTCAGATGTGCGGAAGAAATTGAAAGCCGCCTACACGTTGGTTGAACAACTGTACACTGGTGCACAGCGGATCATCTGTACTGCATCCCACAACAAGCCGGCGCCCACCTTGATTCAGGACACTCTAAGGAAACTGTCGGTGCTTCCTGCCCGGGTTGAAGAGCTGAAGAAATCTGCTGCTCGAACCGGTGCGATCAATGCCTTAATCCGGGCAAAAGCTTGGGTGCCGGATTTTGATCCTATTGAAGCGGCTCAGGGCTATCCCAGCTTGAAGGAAGACGGGTCAGAGTTTAGTGAAGCAGATCTGCGAGCAATAAACCGGGAGGTGCGTCCGCTAGCTTGTCAATTGGCTGAAGAAGCAGACTTGTCTCATTATCAAGCCCAATATGACAATCAAAACAAGCGAATAGCTGCACCAATTCACGAAGCGGAAAATCTTATCCCTCCAATCCGTAAGCATACTTACGCTCCCGATATTGACCCGTCATTGCTGATCCATGATGAAGCTGTCTTTCAAGCATTAATGGGAATCGACTGGACAACTGTTGATTTCCAGCCGCTGGGTAGAGAAACTGAAGCTGAAGCGGCGCGGGATGATCCACAACCATCAGGCCAGGCTGGTGACCAAGCTTGAACCGGAATCCGGTTTAAAACCGCTTCTCCCTTGCGAAAAACAATGATCTTATTGTGGGCACCGTGTTGCCTTGTAATAGGCTAGCTGATACTTTTGATGTTGATATGCCTTCGTGCATAATTACTGCAACTTGCTCTTCCTTTGGGTGATGAACTTTCCAAAGTACTTTCTGCAATGAAAAATCTTAAAGTGCCACCGCGGTTGTACCGTCAGGCAGAATATGATGTCTGCATACATGAAATCAAAACATCCGAAATTTTTAAGTATATGACCAAATTTTTGAGATACATAATACCTGTCATCGTTGAGCGTGAAGTTGGCTTGGCCAATCTTGAAGCGGGGTTTTATAAACCCACACTGTTGGAGGAGATAGCAGCTCCTATATATATGATGACGGTTTACCATGTAAACCGTGCCGGGTTATAATAAACACTGTGTTACTCCATAATAGGATTTAAAAAAATCAAACCGGGCAAATAATCTCCGGATTAAAATGAACCGTGTTCCGTCAATTGACAGTTTAAACCGGCTTAAAACTTTGTCGGTTTAAAAAACGCAATAAAAAGAAAGAAATATCTTTCAAAGAAAAATGTGAAGCAAAGGCAATGACAAAACCGTTTGCAAAAGAGGCTTATTTGAGCTGATCAGATGGCATTACCATGGTCGAACACGACCAAGCTCCCGATAGGTGTAGCTATGGTTCAAGTCAGCCAGGTCCCCAAATGAAACCGTGGCATTTATGCCAATCAAGTGGCATGGCAATGGTTCGGGTTCGACCAAGCCCCCAAGTGATTCTGTGGCCTTAGGCCGATCAAGAGGCATGACTGGTTCAGACGTGACCAAGTCCCCAAGTGATCTGGTGGCTCTCGTCTATCAAGAGGTATTGCATTGGTTCGGACATGACCAAGCCCCCAAGTGATATAACATGACGCTTTTGAAAAGCTAACTCAAGGGGTAAACCGGAGGCCGCTTTAGAACAACTCCGTGTAACCACACATGATGTAAAAGAACAGATACCCCGCTTTAGCTAAGGTTCCGGTTTATTATATTTAATTATAATATATACATCGTCGTAATATGTACATAATTAGAGCCAATGGCTCAGGTATAGTAAGGCCGAAGATGAGCTATGTTCCACGGCCTATTGGTCTCCTCCTCTGATGTACGTGAGTCTTTATGCTCTCGAATATCGATCAGATAGTATGACCCATTGTGCAGATTCTTGCTGACCACGAAAGGCCCCTCCCAAGGCGGGGATAACTTATGCATATCAGTCTGATCTTGGATGAGCCGAAGCACCAAATCTCCTTCCTGAAAGGTTCTTGTTCTAACTCGGTGACTGTGATAACGACGAAGATCCTGTTGGTAAATCGCCGAGCGGGCAGCTGCTATGCCACGTTCTTCATCCAACAGGTCCAAAGCGTCTTGCCATGCTGTCTCATTGTCCGCTTCAACATAAGCTGCCACACGGGGTGAATCATGACGGATATCACTGGGGAGAACCACCTCCGCTCCGTAAACCATGAAGAACGGTGTGTATCCTGTTGATCTGTTGGGTGTAGTATTGATGCTCCATAACATAGATGGTAATTCTTCTACCCAACAACCCGGTGTTCTCTGCAAAGGAACCATAAGTCGGGGCTTGATGCCTCTCAAGATCTCTTGATTAGCCCTTTCTGCTTGACCATTGGACTGTGGGTGGGCCACCGATGAAATGTCGAGCCGGATGTGCTCCCGTTCGCAGAACTCCTTCATGGCACCTTTGGACAAATTGGTACCATTATCTGTGATGATACTGTGTGGAAAGCCAAACCGGAAAATCACTTTTTTGATGAACTGAACCGCCGTGGCCGCATCACACTTGCTAACAGGTTCTGCCTCCACCCACTTTGTAAACTTGTCAACCGCCACCAGGAGGTGGGTCTTCTTATCTTTGGACCTTTTGAAAGGCCCAACCGTATCCAGCCCCCAAGTTGCAAACGGCCAAGTAATTGGAATCATTCTCAATTCTTGAGCCGGCACATGAGCACGTCTTGAAAACTTTTGGCAACCATCACATCGTCTGACCAGCTCCTCCGCATCAGCATGAGCAGTTAACCAATAGAAACCATGGCGAAACGCTTTAGCCACCAGAGATTTTGAACCGGCGTGGTGACCACAATCTCCTTCGTGGATCTCATGCAAAATTTCACGGCCTTCTTCAGGAGACACACAACGTTGAAACACCCCTGACACACTGCAATGATGCAACTCACCGTTGATAATAATAATGGACTTGGACCGCCGGACTATCTGTCGAGCCAGAGTCTCATCCTCTGGTAACTCGCCTCAGTTCTTGTACGCCAGGTAAGGAAGCATCCAATCCGGAATAACATGAAGAACTGCCACCAATTGAGCCTCTGGATCAGGAATAGCCAAATCTGCTTCACCAGGGATCTTGACCGACGGGTTGTGCAGCACATCCAGAAAAACATTGGGCGGGACCGGTTTGCGCTGAGAGCCCAGCCGGCTTAAAGCGTCCGCCGCTTCATTCTTCCGCCGGTCCACGTGGTCCACGTGATAGCCTTTAAAGTGACCTGCAACAATATCCACCTCATGACGATATGCTGCCATGAGTGGGTCCTTGGAGTCCCAAGTGCCAGATACTTGCTGAGCCACAAGGTCCGAGTCACCGAAGCACTTAACTCGACTTAGATTCATTTCCTTAGCCATCCAGAGACTGTGGAGCAAGGCTTCATACTCAGCTGCATTGTTAGTACAAGGGAACATTAAGCGAAGAACGTAACAAAACTTATCACCTCATGGGGAAGTTAATACGACTCCATCCCCCGAGCCTTCCAATTGCCTGGATCCGTTAAAATGGATGGTCCAATATGTGTGATCCGGCTTTTCTTCAGGCGCTTGCATTTCCGTCCAATCATTGATGAAATCAACAAGTGCTTGAGACTTAACCGCCGTCCGAGGCACATACTTCAAACTGTGCGGCCCAAGCTCTATAGCCCACTTGGCAATCCGGCCAGTTGCTTCCCGGTTCTGGATGATATCCCCCAAAGGAGCAAAACTAACCACCGTAATTGGGTGCCCTTGGAAGTATTGTTTAAGCTTCCGTCTTGCCATAAAAACTCCATACACCAGCTTCTGCCAATGCGGATACCTTTGCTTAGACTCAATGAGTACCTCGCTGATATAATAGACCGGACGTTGAACCGGATACTCCTTACCTGCCTCCTTTCGCTCCACCACAATAGCCACGCTGACCGCCCAAGCATTAGCAACAACATATAGCAGTAACGACTCCTTGTCAATAGGAGCGGCGAGCACAGGCGGATTGGCCAATTGCCGCTTTAAGTCCTCAAATGCTTCATCAGCAGCGGAACTCCAGACAAACTGATCCGTCTTCTTCAACATCTGATACAAAGGGATTGCCTTCTCACCAAGACGACTGATAAACCAGCTTAACGCGGCAATCCGGCCTGCCAGGCGTTGAACATCATTGATACACTTCGGTTTAGCCAGGGAGGTGATGGCTGTGATCATCTCCGAATTAGCCTCAATTCCCCTATTGGACACCAGAAAACCCAATAATTTGCCCGCCGGTACACCAAAGACACACTTGTCTGGATTAAGCATCATCTTGTATGTCCTCAGTTTATCAAAGGTTTCCTTCAAATCATCAATTAGAGTCTCCTTCTCCATGGACTTAACCACGATATCATCCACGTAAGCATGTACATTACGGCCAATCTTCTTGTGAAGACAATTTTGCACACACCGTTGATAAGTTGCCTGAGCACTCTTGAGCCCAAAGGGCATAGACACATAGCAGAAGGCTCCAAAGGGAGTTATGAATGTCGTCTTCTCCTGGTCCTTAACTGCCATTTTGATCTGATGATAGCCAGAATATGCATCCAAAAAACTTAAACGCTCACAACCCGCTGTAGCATCAATAATTTGATCAATACGGGGGAAGGCAAAAGGATCTGCTGGACAAGCCTTATTAAGATCTGTGTAATCCACACACATGCGCCAGGTGCCGTTTTTCTTAAGGACCATCACCGGATTGGCAAGCCACTCAGGGTGAAAAACTTCAACAATAAAACCAGCTGCTAAGAGCCTGGCTACCTCTTCTCCAATCGCCTTGCATCTTTCTTCGTTAAACCGGCGGAGGAATTGTTTCACCGGTTTGTATTTAGGATCCACATTAAGGGTGTGCTCAGCGAGTTGCCTCGGTACACCTGGCATGTCAGAGGACTTCCATGCAAAAATGTCCCGATTCTCATGGATGAACTCGATGAGCGCGCTTTCCTATTTCGGATCCAAGTTGGCACTGATGCTGAACTGCTTGGACGAATCGCCAGGTACGAAGTCAACAAGCTTAGTTTCCGCTGCCGATTTGAACTTCAGGGCCGGATCATGCTCCGTAGTTGGCTTCTTTAATGGAGTCATGTCCGCCGGATCAACATTGTCCTTATAATACTTCAGCTCCTCGGTGGCACAAACCGACTCTGCATAGGCCGCATCTCCTTCCTCGCACTCCAAAGCGATTTTGCGGCTTCCGTGAACCGTTATTGTCCCCTTATGACCCGGCATCTTGAGCTGCAAATACACGTAACAGGGCCGTGCCATAAACTTGGCGTAGGCCGGTCGCCCAAACAGGGCGTGATATGGACTTTGGATTTTCACCACTTCAAACGTCAATGTCTCCGACCTGGAATCATGATCATCCCCAAAGGCCACTTCCAGGGCTATCTTACCAACAGGATATGCTGATTTGCCAGGTACTACACCATGGAACACCGTATTAGACGGTTTGAGATTTTTATCTGTTAGTCCCATACGACGGAAGGTCTCATAGTACAAGATATTAATGCTGCTCCCTCCATCCATGAGCACTTTGGTGAATTTGTAACCTCCCACCTAAGGCACCACCACCAGAGCCAACTGACCCGGATTATCAACCTGGGGAGGGTGATCCTCTCTGCTCCATATGATTGGCTGTTCAGACCAGTGTAGATAACGGGGCATGGCCGGTTCAACATAGTTGACCGCCCGCCTCTGAACCTTCCGGTCTCGCTTGTCCAAGCTAGTGGTGAAGACATGGTACTGCCCACTACTCAACTGCTTTGGGTTGCTCTGGTAACCTGACTGTTGCTGCTGTTGGTTGTAACCACCCTGTTGTTCTGACTATTTTGATTATTATGTCCGCCCGGATTACCATTAAATCCTGAACAGGGATTTCCTCCACCGTAACCCGGCCCGGACCCTGAGCCACCGCCGGAGCCGTGATCATACCGGAAAGCATTAGAATTCTTGAACTCCTGCATAATGAAGCAATCCTTCCAAAGGTGGTTTGCTGGCGCCTCCTTCGTCCCATGCCTTGGACAGGGCTGGCTCAGTAGATAGTTTAGGCGGTCCGCGTTAGAGTTGGGTGCCCCACTGCGATTTTTTGGTTTACCCTTGCGTCGCTGGCCATTGTCCTGCGTGCTGGCATTAGCCACAAAGTCCATGTTACCATCCGCTTTACGCTTGCCTCCACCACCATTGCCTAACCAGTGATGCTGCTGACCTCTGGAGTTGCTGTTCCTCTTTCCCTTCCCTGCCTTGTCATCATCAGATTCGGGATCTTTGGTACTATCAGAATCAGCATATTTTACCAAAGCAGCCATGAGGGTCCCCATGTCAGTGCAATGATGCTTCATCCGTCCCAACTTCAGCTTTAGGGGCCCAAACCAGTAGTTGCCTTCTAGGGTTAATACTGCGGTGTCAGCGTTGATGTGGTCTGATGAATGCAACACATGTGAAACCCGGTGCACCCAATGAGTCGTTGATTCTGCTTCCTCCTGGACGCAGGCAGCTAAGTCCACTATCGACATAGGTTGTTTACATGTATCCTTGAAATTGCTGATAAACTGGGCTCGTAATTGGGCCCATGAACTGATAGAATTAGCCGGCAAGCTTTTTAACCAAGTACGGGTCGTTCCTTCAAGCATCATGGTGAAGTATTTCGCACACGCCGCGTCATCCACATCAAGCATCTCCATGGCCATCTCATAGCTCTCCACCCATGTCTCTGGAGGTTGATCCGCCGTGTAATTTGGCACTTTGCGTGGGCCTTTGAAATCCTTGGGCAGGCGCACATTGCGTAAAGCGGGGACAAGGCAAGGCACCCCCAAAGAACTAGAAGTAACACCAGGTTCGATCGAGATAGTTGGACGAACCGGTGTGAGCTGTCGAGCCTGATGTTGTGCGGCTAACTCGGCCTCCCTGCGCGCTCGGGCCCGGTCCACCACTTCCTGAGCGTTATCAGCACCACCCGCCGGGTTGTTGCCACGGGGTGCTCCATGTCATTCGTTACTCGACACTGCCGGTTCATCCATATGTCTGCTATAGCTCCGGCTTGGACAGGGGGTCGAGTGGATCCGGTCGCGGCTGTACGAGTATGCTTCTTGTTGGACCAAAGCTGTCCTTAGAAGCTCCTTGACCCGTCGCGTCTCTACTGCCTGCGGCGAGTCACCTTCAATTGGAATGGCCTCCAGCCGTGCAGCAGCGGCGACGAGATTGTCCATTGGGTTGGAGTAGTGACCCAGAGGTGTTAAAACAGCCTGAGGTATAACGGTGGTTTGACGAGGCGGGTCCATCTGACGAGGCTGAACCGGCGCACCGGTCTTGGGAGCTTCCACCTGGTTTCCCTCCAGCGGATTACTGGTTCCTGCTCCTGGGGTGTTGAAAAGGTCTCTGGCCTCGAAAACCGGAGGCAAACGGGATCGGTACTTCCTCCTCATGGCTTCCTGCGACGGTTCTAGTCCAACATGAGCCTGTAGGCTTGTGCGTCTAGAGCGGCCCGCTCTGTGCCCATCCTGGTGTCCTCAGCTGCCAGATCCGCCTTGGCCTGGGTGATCTATTCCTTTACCTTGCAATCTCCGCGTTGTGGATGTCCTGATCCGCCGGATTAGGTTCCGCCATAAGCACAGCCAATGCATCAAATAGCTCTGATAGAACTTGAGCCGGCGGGCGCACAGGGCCTCCTGCCCCGGCAGCCGTCGCCGCTGCTGAACCGGAGGTTGTTGCCGCAGCGGTCGAAGAATGAAGCGCTGCTTGTGTGCCGGCCATGAATATTCCAACTCGGTTGGGCAGATGAGGGGTCCGGAATACTGTCGCCATCGGAACAGCCCCCAATCCGGCCATCTTGTAGCTGATAAAGAGATTCGGTTTCTCCGGTCGATGACTCGTCATCGGAACAAACGACGGTCTCGCCGCGAGATTCCGATCCATCCTCATAACTTCCTCCATGGATGACTCCCACAAAGGCACGCTTCATGGCCGGTTTAACCCGGGCGGATCGCGCACGCTGAGCCGTTTCGACGAGGTCGGTGCAGATATCCGGCTCAGGGCCCGGCTCTTCGATCTTGCCGATGAAAACGTGTATGCCACCAAAGGGGACCCGGTACCCGTACTCAACTGAGCCAGCCTCGGGGCCCCAGCCTGCATCATCTATGTAGAGCTTGCCGCGACGACTCTTAGTCATCCGGCCCACGGCGTAGCCCTTGAGTCCTTCAAAGCGGCCCTCCAAGAACTTGAAACCATCGTGCGATAGCCCCACGGTGCGCGCCAACTGTCGTGGTTTTGTCACGGCAGATGTCCTAGAGAAAGGACTTAGTCGTGGAGCCATTGCAACGGGTTAGCTTCAAGGGGTTAAAGCGGACACAGGGACGCAAGAGAGTTTATACTAGTTCGGCCCCTTCGATGAAGGTAAAAGCCTACGTCTAGTTGTGATGGAATTGATGGGGTTTCGATGACTAGGGAGCAAACAAGCTTCGCCTAAGTCTCGAGTTGTTGTCTGTTGTCCTTGAACCGCCGCTGGGTCATCCCCTTATATACACGGGTGACGCCCGTCGGTTCACAGAGTCCCAATACCGGCTCATAGATGTGTCCGGTTTGGTCTCTACTTATTCCTAACTTACAATACAAGTTAACTACTAACGCCGGTTTACGGCTACAGGCCTTGAACCGACCATGGGCCTTGAGCCCTCATCTGCCTTCTTGGGCTTTAACATACTTAACTACTGACGAAGTTAACCCGGCCCAGACAGGCCGGTTTACGCCCAGTAGTAATATCCCCAACACCTCCCCCACGTCTGGAATCTCGATTCCTACTCCAATTCCCTCAAATCCCCCTCCTATACTCCCTGTAATCAAGCGGACTATCATGTCGCCGGTCAACGCGGATCTCTGAGCCGGAGATCCTGAGGTCCGTCCTGCCTTCGGGCGCTGCGTGCTGTCGCTCAATAGTGGCATGGCGGCGCTTGACGACCAGTTTGCCGACAAAGTGCTGATGGTAACCATCAACGGTGACCGGCCTCTTGTCTCGCCGGACGACCTTGTCAAAGCTCTTGGCATTGCGCACGACATCCAAATAAGTGACTTGCTTGTTGAAGTCTGTCTGCCACCGGCTGATTTCTTCGTCAGGTTCCGGAAAACTTTCGACAGCAGTCGTGTGTTCGAATCTTCCTGGCATTTGTTCTGCGATGGCGCGCTAGTGATCTTTGATCGGTGGCACCCAGGATGGGGCTCGATTCCCTCTGAGCTTGAGTTTTTAACAAAGCTCACCTTCCACGACATGCCTCGACGTGCTTGGAACAGCGAGTCCATGAATGAGCTTATCAACGACCTTGGAGGTGAGCTCATAAGTATGTTTGTTCCTCCAGACAGCAGGACTCTGACGGTTATGGCATGGATGAAGAAGCCGTCCACCATACCAAAGGTGATTGGTGTTGAGATACCGGTGCAGGAACCGGGGTTGTACTATTCGTCGCCACCAAGGATGCCGCGGACTACGTTAGGGATGTACCTATATCGAGTGTTCGTGCATGTTGAAGAAGTGGTCAATCCATCAATCGAAGTCCTGCCGCCGCCGCTGGTGCCCGGGTCCGTCGATGACGTCCATTAGAGGAGTCAACGTCATACTTTCCCCGTGTTGCTCGGAACGATGGATGGCACAGGGCCTACTCCATCACGCGGCGGAGGCCACTGCTTCTTTGGGAGAAGAGGCAGGGCTGGCTGCCTGGATGTGCTCTAATTTGAGGTAACAACTGAATCTTGTCAGATGACCTGTTCTATTTTTTTACCTGAATTTTTTTAGAAAGGGTTGTACGTCAACTTAATGTTCTAGCAGAACTTATATATTGTGTTGTCTGTCGTTTTCTTTGCACAACATTCAAGATATTTCCCCGTCATTGATAAAGACAATGAACCGTTATGTACAAGTTCGTTGGTTTCAACATAGCCCTACCCGTAGCGATCCACTTCTTCCACCCTGATTGTGCCGCCCGCGTGAAATTTTTATATGCAAGTTCAGTGTGCTATGATGTTCTATATGATTGTGTCAACTATATAAGTTTTTACTGAGCATCATCAATGCATATGGCTGAAAGATGTATTTATGAGCATCGACCGATGGGTATATCTCTCTCACGCACACACACACACACGCACAAGTGGGACCCGTTGAATTATTTCTTCGCTTGTGACAGCTTTTAATTAGGTTCCACTGTACTCTAACTTTTTTCTTAAGTTATTAATTGAGCTCAGTGACTTCAATAAGTTGTACAGAATCCTTGTTTGGGCCTTTCCGACGTTGCTGAATGTGGGCTGAGTAGCCATGTAAGGTTATATTGTACTACACACACTTTTTTTTCAACATCAGCAATGCAACTAGGCCCACAGTTGTACACAATCCGGGTCAACTTGTTATTCTCTGCCCCGCTGGGCTGCAAATCTTTCCTAGGAGGGATGCATTAAGCTTAATAGGAAAATGGGCTTTAAGAAATAATAAATGAGATGTAATTATAAAAACTGGGCAGTAACTATAAAAAAATGCACCAAACACGTAATTAGTTTATAAAATATTACTTTTGGATTTTGAAAATTTTAATTTAATTAATTGTTGCGCGCGCAATGTTTCATTGGATTTTCACGTAATACAAATTTATATTGAAATTGTATTTAATCTGACTAGAAATTTCAGGACAAAAATATTTTGGATCCTATCAAAATGTGGGAAATTTTATTGAATTCTGTTTTGAACGGTTGGTTGAAATTATTAATCGTTGTCCTAGCTAGAAAATGGGTTGTACTTAACAAACTGTAAATGGGCTGTAGTAAATTCCATTAGAATTCAAAAATGGGCCATGCATTCTTACAAATCGCAAATGGGCTATAAGTTCTCTGCCACACACTTGTGGGCCTACTAAGTTGACGCGTATGCAAGGCTTTGTCAACTTATAGTCAACACACGGTTCTAGCAGCAGTGTCCGTTGGATGTCCATCCAATGGATGACATGCTTCTTCTTCAATCTCAAATATTCTAGCTCCAGCCGCCCAAAAAATGATTCCTCCCCCTGACATCTAGGGCGCACCGTTTCGGAGGCTGACCTGTGGGGCTACTAAGTTGACGCGTACCAAGGGCTTTGTCAACTTAGTCAATATAAATGATTCTAGCTGCAGTGACCGTACGATGTCCATCCAATGGCCGTTGTGATTCTTCAACCTCTAGTCTTCTTGCTCCAGCCGCCCAAAGCAGCGCCAATCGTGTCGCCTGCTCCTGCCTCCCGTGGCCGACTGTGCTGCCGCGGAGGCCTCACCTCCCCCTACCACTCCCACCGCTGGCCAGGCCCTGCGGCGACGGCATCCTCACACCGCAGCCAAACCAGTGAACCCTCGTACTCCTCTCCGCATGGGCATCCACTGCCGCGTCTTCCCCAGATCCGCGTCGTCCCCTTCCTAGGCCTCACCATCGTCCACCGCCTTGGTGCTCTCGGCGCGGCGTGGTCAATGTGGTCAACGAACGACTTCCATCAGAAGAGTAATGTACGTGGAGAGGCTGACAGCTGGGTCCACGGCCGCAGCAAGGAAGTACCTCCTTATTACACGGAAAATAATTATTCATCCACCTGACAGTAGGGACCCATCAGACGGGCCACCGTATATCGCAAAAAAACGTTTCCCCCTGACTGTTGGGACCCACCAGCTACATCTTCGCACGCAAGGAAGTGTGTCCATATTACGGGCAAAAACAATGATTCGCCCCCTGACTGCTGGGACCCACCAGCTACATCTTCGCATGCAAGGAAGTGCGTCCATATTACGGGAAAAAATGATTCGCCCCCTGACTGCTGGGACCCACCAGCTACATCTTCGCATGCAAGGAAGTGCCTGACAGTCGGGACCCACCCGGTGGAAGCGTACGTAGCGTTGTCATTCTGGTCACGAATGTGTACGTACATACTGGTCGATCGGTCTATCTGCAGGCTGCAGCGATGAACCGTGGCCGTGTAAGGAAGGGCACATGTGGTAGTAGAGGCGCGCACATAGCATGTACACGTACGTACAATGGCCAGGGTGCAAGAAAGTAAATATGGCCACGTATGTAAATACGCGCGGGGTCTCGAATGCCTACTCGTGCATACGTATGGCCAGGGCTCGTGTACATGGCTGTGGCTGGGTCGGAACGAAGAAACTGCATCATCGTCGTGTTCATGGGGAGGCAACGGAATGCGTCGTGTTCATCGGGAGGCAACGGAAAGCATGATGTTCATCGGGAGCCAACCGGCTTGGATGGAACAGCCGATGGAAACGAGGCCTGGCGTACTGCAGAATGGAGGAAACGGCCTTGTGTTCGACTATCCACGGTCGAAACAGGATCCTGTTCATCGGGAGGGGTCTGGCGTACCGCAAAGCGGAGGAAACGGACCTCCTACGGTCAAAACGGGGTCCTGTTGATCGGGAGGGGTGTGGCATACCGCAAAACGAAGGAAACGGACTTGTGTTGGAGTGCTATGGTCGAAAGGGGGGTCCTATTCGTCGGGAGGGGTGTGGCGTATCGCAAAATGGGACTCCACGGGATATTGTTCATCTCCACCGTCGACTGCCTCCATGGGCTACTGTTCATCCACCGTCGACTGCCTCCACGGGCTCCTGTTCATCCACCGTCGACCTCCTCCAGCCTCCACCTGCGACTGTTCATCCACGGGCTCCTGTTCATCCAGCCTCCACCGCGCGCTCCTCCACTGGCTACTGTTCAATCAGCCCTCTCCACGAGGGTCCTGTTCAACCACCCCTCCACCCGCTACTGTTCATCCAGCCCTCCACCGGCTACTGTTCAACCAACCCTCCACCGGCTGCTGTTCAACCAGCCCTCCATGGGGTCCTGTTCATCCAGCCCTCCATGGGGTCATGTTCATCCACCGGCTCGATCGATCGAGGTACTGTTCATCCAGTGGCAATGGACTCTACTACCACGGGGTCCTGTTCAGCCAACCCCCCACCGAGATCTGTTCATCCAAACCCCTTCAGCAACGCTCACTGTTCATCCAGAGGCAACATCGATCGGCTTTAGTTAGCAGTAGTAGCGAAGGAATCACACTTGGGTTCAGTTAACAGCAAGGGATCGATCGGTCGCTCGGGTTCAGTAATGCATAGCCTACAGTGCAATCGCTCGGGTTCAGTTAGAGCCCAACGGCTCGCTCGGGTTCAGTTAGAGCCCAACGCCTCTGATGAGCCACAAGTATAGGGGATCTATCGTAGTCCTTTCGATAAGTAAGAGTGTCGAACCCAACGAGGAGCAGAAGGAAATGATAAGCGGTTTCCAGCAAGGTATTCTCTGCAAGTACTGAAATAAGTGGTAAGAGATAGTTTTGTGATAGGATAATTTGTAACGAGTAACAAGTAACAAAAGTAAATAAAATGCAACAAGGTGGCCCAATCCTTTTTGTAGCAAAGGACAAGCCTGGAGAAACTCTTATATAGAGAAAAGCGCTCCCGAGGACACATGGGAATATCGTCAAGCTAGTTTTCATCACACTCATATGATTTGCGTTCGGTACTTTGATAATTTGGTATGTGGGTGGACCGGTGCTTGGGTACTGCCCTTACTTGGACAAGCATCCCACTTATGATTAACCTATATTGCAAGCATCCGCAACAACAACAGAAGTATTAAGGTAAACCTAACCATAGCATGAAACATATGGATCCAAATCAGCCCCTTACGAAGCAACGCATAAACAAGGGTTTAAGCTTCTGTCACTCTAGCAACCCATCATCTACTTATTACTTCCCAATGCCTTCCTCTAGGCCCAAACAATGGTGAAGTGTCATGTAGTCGACGTTCACATAACACCACTAGAGGAGAGACAACATACATCTCATCAAAATATCGAACGAATACCAAATTCACATGACTACTAATAGCAAGACTTCTCCCATGTCCTCAGGAACAAACATAACTACTCACAAAGCATATTCATGTTCATAATCAGAGGGGTATTAATATGCATAGGATATCTGAACATATGATCTTCCACCAATTAAACCAAATAGCATCAACTACAAGGAGTAATTAACACTACTAGCAACCTACTAGCACCAATCCCCGACTTGGAGAGAAGAATTGGATACAAGAGATGAACTAGGGTTTTGAGAGGAGATGGTGCTGATGAAGATGTTGATGGAGATTGCCCTCTCCCGATGAGAGGAGCGTTGGTGATGACGATGGCGATGATTTCCCCCTCCGGGAGGGAAGTTTCCCCGGCAGAACAGCTCCGCCAGAGCCCTAGATTGGTTCCGCCAAGGTTCCGCCTCGTGGCGGCGGAGTTTCGTCCGAGAAGAAGGCTTATGCTTTTTTCCCATCGAAAGACTTCATATAGCAGAAGATGGCCACCGGAGGGCCACCAGGGGGCCCACGAGGTAGGGGGCGCGCCTAGAGGGGTAGGGCGCGCCCCCATCCTCGTGGGCAGGGTGTGGCCCCCCTGGTGAGTTTCTTCCGCTGAGTATTTTTTATATATTCTGAAAACATCTTCCGTGAAGTTTCAGGACTTTTGGAGCTGAGCAGAATAGGTCTCTAATATTTGCTCCTTTTCCAGCCCAGAATCCTAGCTGCCGGCATTCTCCCTCTTTATGTAAACCTTGTAAAATAAGAGAGAATAGGCATAAGTATTGTGACATAATGTGTAATAACAGCCCATAATGCAATAAATATCGATATAAAAGCATGATGCAAAATGGACGTATCAACTCCCCCAAGCTTAGACCTCGCTTGTCCTCAAGCGAAAACCGAAATCGAAAAATATGTCCACATGTTTAGAGATAGAGGTGTCGATAAAAATAAAATACAGACATGAGGGCATCATGATCATTCTTAGAACAACAACTTATATAATTCTTGTCATATGATTTCTTATGCTAGAGTGATAATTCAATCACAATTTCAAGTATGAATCATAAACTTCATTGAAAACTAACAAACTATAATCTCAGTCATTGGAGCAATTGCAATTTATCATAACATAGGAAAGAGTCAATATATAAGAGCTCTTTGGCAAGTCCACATACTCAACTATCATATAGTCTTTCACAATTGCTGACACTCATACAATACTTATGGGTATGGAGTTTAATTCGGACACAGAGAAAGATATGGGCTTATAGTTTTGCCTCCCAACGTTTTACCTCAAGGGTAATGTCAACAATAATAGTTCATGAAAACTCACATCCAATTAGCCATATATACCAGGAGCTTTCCAGCATATTGTGCTTGCCAAAGGATAAAATGTAAAAAGGAAGGGTGAAGATCACCATGACTCTTATGCAAGGTAGGAGATAAAATTAAAAGATAGGCCCTTCGCAGAGGGAAGCAGAGGTTGGCATGCGCTTTTATAGTTGGATGCACAAAATCTTAATGCGAAAGAACATCACTTTATATTGCCACTTGTAATATGGACCTTTATTATGCAGTCTGCCGCTTTTATTTCTTCCATATCACACGATCGTATAAAGGTTATTTCTCCCACACTAATAAGTCATACATATTTAGAGAGAAATTTTTATTGCTTGCACCAATGACAACTTACTTAGAGGATCTTACTCAATCCATAGGTAGGTATGGTGGACTCTCATGGCAAAACTGGTTTAAGGGTATTTTAGAAGCACAAGTAGTATCTCTACTTGGTGCGATGAATTTGGCTAGCATGAGAGGGAAAGGCAAGGTCAACCATGTTGGATGATCCATGACAATATAATTTATCTCAGATGTAAGAAAACATAACCCATTACGTTGTCTTCCTTGTCCAACGTCAACTCTTTAGCATGTCATATTTTAATGAGTGCTCACAATCATAAAAGATGTCCAAGATAGTATATCTATATGTGAAGACCTCTCTTTCTTTATTACTTCCTATTAATTTCAAAGATGACCAAAACTATGTTTGTCAACCCTCAACAACTTTTATTCATCATACTTTTCTATGTGAGCTCATTACTCTCCATAAGACTCACATGATCTCTTTGTTTCTTTTTATTTATTTCTCTTTTTCTTTTATTCACTTAGGATCATGGCAAAAGAATCAAGCCCTTGACTCAACACTAATCTTTATTATATAGCTCACGGACTCGATTACATAGAGGAATTATAAAGCAAAACTCTCAACTAGATACTAGATCAAGATATTACCAAAAGGATCAAACTAAGAAAAACGGTAAAGATAAAAATGATGGTGATACGATACCGGGGCACTCCCCCAAGCTTGGCAGTTGCCAAGGGGAGTGCCCATATCAGATACTCAATTCTTCTTTGTTGGTGGAGATGGTGGTGATTTTGTTGATGGCGTAGGCTTGTCGTCCTTCTTCCAAGGCATAGGCTCGCCATCATAGAAGGATGACTGAGTCTCCTGGAACCTCAAATCTGCAGCCAAACTCATCCTCTTGAATCTATATTCATACTCACAGTTTTGATTTTGCAGGTCATAGATCTGGGCTTGGAGGTGCTCGTTTTTCTCATGAAGCTTGAAGATCGCCTCCCCAATATCCTTGACGTCCAGCTTGTGGTTGTTGGTGAACTCCGTGATCATGATGTGATTGGAATCGAGTCCACGCTCCACCATCTCCTGACACTTGAAAACTTCTTGCTCCAATGCCTTGAGCCTTGCCTCCATGCTTCCAGTCTTCCTTGGTCCCTCAGCATCGCAGATGTGCAATAACCCCTCACACATCTCAATGGTTTGAGGGTGTTGCAGCACTTCTGCGAGGTAGGGGTTGATGACCTTCTCGAAGAACTGGTCCTTGGGGGCGCTTGAAGACGACATGATGACCTAGATCTATCAGAAAAAAACAACTCAAAATGAAAACAGGATATTTTTGCGTGATACAGGAGTCAAAACCTTCGGGAGATTATATAATGAATTTTTACCGACCAAAATACGTGTCATGTACGAAAATGGAGTCCGGAGAGCACACGAGGTGCCCACGAGGTAGGGGGCGCGCCCAGTAGGGTAGGGCGCGCCCTCCTCCCTCGTGGAGCCCTCGTGTCCTTCCCAGACTGCTACTTATTTTTCTATTTTTCTAAATATTCCAAAACGGAGAAATATTGCCTTAAAAACTGTTTTGGAGTCGGTTTACTTACCGTACCATATACCTATTCTTTTTTGGAGTCTGAAACGTTCCGGAAAGTGTCCCTTATGTATTCCTCTGGGGTTACGGTTTCAATAACATTGGTTTCAACATTTATGGGATTACCTAAGATATAATGTTTGATTCTTTGACTGTTCACCACCTTCGGATTTGTGCCTTCGAAGTTGTTGATTTTTATGGCACCGGAACGATGGACCTCCTCGATAACGTAAGGACCTTCCCATTTAGAGAGAAGTTTTCCTGCAAAAAATCTTAAACGAGAGTTGTATAGCAATACATAATCACCTACATTAAACTCACGCTTTTGTATCCTTTTGTCATGCCATCTTTTAACTTTTTCTTTAAACAACTTGGCATTTTCATAGGCTTGGGTTCTCCATTCATCAAGTGAGCTAATATCAAATAACCTCTTCTCACCGGCAAGTTTGAAATCATAATTGAGTTCTTTAATAGCCCAATATGCCTTGTGTTCTAGTTCGAGAGGTAAGTGACATGCTTTTCCATAAACCATTTTATACGGAGACATACCCATAGGATTTTTATATGCAGTTCTATAGGGCCATAATGCATCATCAAGTTTCTTGGACCAATTCTTTCTAGATCTATTAACAGTCTGTTGCAAAGTTAATTTGAGTTCTCTATTACTCAATTCTACTTGACCACTAGAATGAGGGTGATAAGGAGATGCAATTCTATGATTAACATCATATTAAGCTAGCATTTTACGGAAAAGCACAATGAATAAAATGTGAACCACCATCAGTCATTAAATATCTAGGGACTCCAAATCTTGGAAAAATAACTTCTTTAAGCATTTTAATAGAAGTGTTATGATCAGCACTACTAGTTGGAATAGCTTCTACCCACTTAGTAACGTAATCAACAGCAACTAAAATATGTGTATATCCATTAGAGGAAGGAAAGGGTCCCATATAGTCAAAGCCCCAAACATCAAATGGTTTGATAATGAGTGAATAGTTCATAGGCATTTCTTAACGTCTACTAATATTACCAATTCTTTGACATTCATCACAAGATAAGACAAACTTACGGGCATCCTTGAAGAGAGTAGGCCAATAAAAACCATATTGCAATACCTTATGTGCAGTTCTATCTCCAGCATGGTGTCCTCCATAAGCTTCGGAGTGACACTTGCGTAGGATATGTTCCAGTTCATGCTCAGGTACACAACATCTAATAACACCATCTACTCCTTTATAAAGATGTGGGTCATCCCAAAAGTAATGCCTCAAATCATACAAGAACTTTTTCTTTTGCTGGTATGTGAAACTAGGTGGTATGAACTTAGCAACAATGTAATTAGCATAATCAGCATACCATGGAGTAGTATGAGAAGCATTTATGACATTTAATTGCTCATCAGGAAAGCTATCATCAATAGGTAGTGGGTCATCAAGCACATTTTCTAACCTAGACAAGTTGTCTGCAACGGGGTTCTCAGCTCCCATTCTATCAACAATACACAAATCAAATTCTTGTAGCAAGAGAACCCATCTAATAAGTGTAGGTTTAGCATCTTTATTTTCCATGAGATATTTAATAGCAGCATGATCAGTGTGAATAGTTACTTTAGAATCAACAATATAAGGTCTGAACTTATCACAAGCAAATACGACTGCTAAGAATTCTTTTTCAGTGGTAGCATAATTTCTCTGAGCCTTGTCTAGGGTTTTACTAGCATATTGAATAACATTTAATTTTTTATCAACTCTTTGTCCTAGAACAGCACCTATAGCATAATCACTAGCATCACACATAATTTCAAAGGGTAAATTCCAATCAGGTGGCTGAACAAATAGGTGCAGAGATTAATGCTTCCTTAAGTATTTGAAATGCTTCTACACAATCATCATAAAAAACAAATGGTATATCTTTTTGTAATAAATTAGTCAGAGGCCGAGAAATTTTTGAGAAGTCCTTAATGAACCTCCTATAAAATCCAGCATGACCAAGGAAACTTCTTATACCTTTGATGTCCTTGGGACATGGCATCTTTTCAATAGCATCAACCTTGGCTTTATCAACTTCAATACCTCTTTCAGAAACTTTGTGCCCCAAGACAATACCTTCATTAACCATAAAGTGGCACTTTTCCCAATTCAAGACAAGATTAGTTTCTTCACATCTCTGCAAAACTCGATCAAGGTTGCTCAAGCAATCATCAAAAGAAGATCTATAGACGGAGAAATCATCCATGAAAACCTCACAAATCTTTTCACAAAAGTCAAAGAATATAGCCATCATGCATCTTTGAAAGGTAGCAGGTGCATTACATAAACCAAAAGGCATACGTCTATAAGAAAAAGTACCAAAAGGGCATGTAAAAGTACTCTTTGATTGATCTTTGACTGACACAGGTATTTGAGAGAAACCAGAATAACCATCTAGAAAGCAAAAATGTGTATGTTTGGATAATCTTTCTAGCATTTGATCGATAAAAGGTAAGGGGTAATGATCCTTTTTAGTTGCCTTATTTAATTTGCGGAAATCAATTACCATCCTATAACCTATAATAATCGTTTGATGAATCAATTCATCTTTATCATTAGGAACAATAGTAATACCTCCCTTCTTAGGGACACAATGGACAGGACTTACCCACTGACTATCAGCAACTGGATATATTATACCTGCCTCAAGGAGCTTTAGTATTTCCTTTCTTACCACTTCTTTCATTTTAGGATTCAGCCGTCGTTGATGATCACGAACTGGTTTAGCATCTTCTTCCAAATTTATTTTATGTTGACATAGAGTGGGACTAATGCCCTTAAGATCATCAAGAGTATACCCAATAGCATCACGGTGCTTCTTCAGAGTTTTCAATAATCTCTCTTCCTCATGCTCTGAAAGGTTACCACTAATAATAACAGGATATATCTTTTTCTCATCAAGATAAGCATATTTAAGAGTGTCAGGTAACGGTTTAAG
This sequence comes from Triticum urartu, assembly GCF_056163025.1. NCBI lineage: Eukaryota > Viridiplantae > Streptophyta > Magnoliopsida > Poales > Poaceae > Triticum > Triticum urartu. The sequence goes on along the minus strand of NC_141873.1, from coordinate 358,768,951 downwards.
CTCAAACACGGGATCACCCTTAGGTGGAGGAGGATCCCCTAGGATTTCAACAGGTAAATTGTTTTTTAGAATAGGTTCCTGTTTAAAGAATACTTCATCTATTTCCCTTCTTTCATTCATAAACATATCATTTTCATGGTCTAGCAAATAATGTTCTAAAGGATCACTAGGAGGTACGGCAATAGAAGCAAGACCAATAATTTCATCCTTACTAGGTAATTATTCTTCACGGTGTTGTCTACTAAATTTAGAAAAATTAAATTCATGAGTCATATCATCTAAACTGATAGTAACAACATCCATTTTGCAATCTATGGTAGCATTAATAGTGTTTAAGAAGGGTCTACCAAATATAATGGGACAAAAGCTATCTTGTGGGGAACCAAGAACAAGAAAATCAGCAGGATATTTAGTTTTCCCACACAAGACTTCAACATCTCTAACAATTCCCATTGGTGATGTAGTGTCTCTATTGGCAAGTTTAATTGTGACATCAATATCTTCTATTTCAGCAGGTGCAATATCATGCATAATTTCTTTGTATAAGGAATGAGGTATTGCGCTAGCACTAGCACCCATATCACATAAGCCGTGATAACAATGATCTCCTATTTTAACAGAAATAACAGGCATGCCTACCACAGGTATAGGTTTATCTTTAGCACAAGGTTTAACAATTCTAGCAGTTTCATCACAAAAATAAATAACATGCCCATCAATATTATCAGACAAGAGATCTTTAACAATAGCAATATTAGGTTCAACTTTAACTTGCTCAGGAGGTGTATATGTTTTAATATTGCTTTTACGAACCACAGTTGAAGCTTTAGCATGATCCTTTACCCTAACAGGGAAAGGTGGTTTCTCAACATACGCAGTAGGAACAATAGGATCATTATAAGTGACAATCTTTTCTTCAACTTTAATAGGTGCAACTACTTTTACTTATATGGGAGGATGATATCTGATACGTCTCCAACATATCTATAATTTTTGATTGCTCCATGCTATATTATCTACTGTTTTGAACATTATTGGGCTTTATTATCCACTTTTATATTATTTTTGGGACTAACCTATTAACCGGAGGCCCAACCCAGAATTGTTGTTTTTTTCCTGTTTTAGGGTTTCGAAGAAAAGGAATATCAAACGGAGTCCAAACATAATGAAACCTTCGGGAACGTGATTTTTAGGAAGATTATGATCCGGGAGACTTGGACCCTACGTCAAGAAAGAAAACAGGAGGCCACGAGGTAGGGGGCGCGCCTACCCTCCCCCCAGGCGCGCCCTCCACCCTCGTGGGCCCCCTGTTGCTCCACCGACGTACTCCTTCCTCCTATATATACCTACGTACCCCCAAACGATCAGATACAGAGCCAAAACCCTAATTCCATCATCGTAACTTTCTGTATCCATGAGATCCCATCTTGGGGCCTGTACCGGAGCTCCACCGGAGGGGGCATCGATCACGGAGGGCTTCTACATCAACACCATAGCCCATCCGATGAAGTGTGAGTAGTTTACCTCAGACCTACGGGTCCATAGTTAGTAGCTAGATGGCTTATTCTCTCTTTTTGGATCTCAATACAATGTTCTCCCCTCTCTTGTGGAGATCTATTCGATGTAATCTTCTCTTTGCGGTGTGTTTGTTGAGACCGATGAATTGTGGGTTTATGATCAAGTCTATCTATGAATAATATTTGAATCTTCTCTGAATTCTTTTATGTATGATTGGTTATCTTTGCAAGTCTCTTCGAATTATCAGTTTGGTTTGGCCTACTAGATTGATCTTTCTTGCAATGGGAGTAGCTTTGGGTTCAATCTTGCGGTGTCCTTTCCCAGTGACAGTAGGGGCAGCAAGGCACGTATTGTTGCCATTGAGGATAACAAGATGGGGTTTTCTTCATATTGCATGAGTCTATCCCTCCACATCATGTCATCTTTCTTAAGGCGTTACTCTGTTTTTAACTTAATACTCTAGATGCATGCTGGATGGCGGTCGATGAGTGGAGTAATAGTAGTAGATGCAGGTAGGAGTCGGTCTACTTGTCTCAGACGTGATGCCTATATACATGATCATACCTAGATATTCTCATAACTATGCTCAATTCTGTCAATTGCTCAACAGTAATTTGTTCACCCACCGTAGAATACTTATGCTCTCAAGAGAAGCCACTAGTGAAACCTATGGCCCCCGGGTCTATCTTCATCATATTAATCTCCTACTACTTAGTTATTTCATTTGCTATTTACTTTGCCTTTATTTTACTTTGCATCTTTATCACAAAAATACCAAAAATATTATCTTATCATATCTATCAGATCTCACTCTCGTAAGTGGCCTTATAGGGATTGACAACCCCTATTTGCGTTGGTTGCGAGGATTTATTTGTTTTGTGTAGGTACGAGGGACTCGCGCGTAGCCTCCTACTGGATTGATACCTTGGTTCTCAAAAAATGAGGGAAATATTTACGCTACTTTGCTGCATCATCCCTTCCTCTTCGGGGAAAACCAACGCAGTGCTCAAGAGGTAGCAATATTTAAACCACTTCTCCTTGGGGAGATCAACATAAGTAACAAAAGATTCACAGAAAGAAGCTACTATCTCAGAGTCAAGTCCATATTTAGTGCTAAGTTTACAGAAAACATCGGTATCCATAAAAGATTTAACACAATCAAAACTAGGTGTCATACCTGACTCCTTACCTTTGTCGAGGTCCCAATCTTCATAGTTGTGTTTAATTCTTTCCAATAAATCCCATTTGAATTCAATAGTCTTCATCATAAAAGAGCCAGCACAAGAAGTATCAAGCATGGTGCGACTGCTATCAGAAAGCCAAGCATAAAATTTTTGAATAATCATTTCTCTCGAGAGCTCATGATTGGGGCATGAATATAACATTGATTTAAGCCTCCCCCAAGCTTGAGCGATGCTTTCTCCTTCGCGAGGCCAAAAATTATATATATAATTGCGATCACGATGAACAAGATGCATAGGATAAAACTTCTGATGAAATTCCAATTTCAATCGTTTGTGATTCCAAGACCCCATATCATCACATAGCCTATACCATGTGGATGCATCTCCCTTCAAAGATAAAGGGATGACCTTCTTCTTAACAACATCTCCGGGTACACCCGCAAGCTTAAACAATCCACAAACTTCATCCACATATATTAGATGCTCATCGGGATGTTTTGTTCCATCTCCTAAAAAGGGATTAGCTAGCAGTTTTTCTATCATACCCGAAGGAATTTCAAAGCAAACATTTTCATTTTTAGTAGGTTCAGTAGGTTGAGGAGCAACTCTTTGCTCTACTGGTCGGGGTGAAGATACCCCGAACAAGCCCCTCAGAGGATTACTTTCCATAGTAACAAGTGACAGTAAATTTCAGCACACTATGTAAATTTTTCCTTACCAAATTCCACCTACCAAAGGTGCTTCACTCCCTGACAACGGCGCCAAAAAAGAGTCTTGATGACCCACAAGTATAGGGGATCTATCATAGTCCTTTCTATAAGTAAGAGTGTCGAACCCAACGAGGACCAGAAGGAAATGATAAGCGGTTTCTAGCAAGGTATTCTCTGCAAGTACTGAAATAAGTGGTAACAGATAGTTTTGTGATAGGATAATTTGTAACGATTAACAAGTAACAAAAGTAAATAAAATGCAGCAAGGTGGCCCAATCCTTTTTGTAGCAAAGGACAAGCCTGGACAAACTCTTATATAGAGAAAAGCGCTCCCGAGGACACATGGGAATATCGTCAAGCTAGTTTTCATCACACTCATATGATTCACATTCGGTACTTTGATAATTTGGTATGTGGGTGGACCGGTGCTTGGGTACTGCCCTTACTTGGACAAGCATCCCACTTATGATTAACCTATATTGCAAGCATCCGCAACTACAACAAAAGTATTAAGGTAAACCTAACCATAGCATGAAACATATGGATCCAAATCAGCCCCTTACGAAGCAACGCATAAACAAGGGTTTAAGCTTCTGTCACTCTAGCAACCCATCATCTACTTATTACTTCCCAATGCCTTCCTATAGGCCCAAACAATGGTGAAGTGTCATGTAGTCGACGTTCACATAACACCACTAGAGGAGAGACAACATACATCTCATCAAAATATCGAACGAATACCAAATTCACATGACTACTAATAGCAAGACTTCTCCCATGTCCTCAGTAACAAACGTAACTACTCACAAAGCATATTCATGTTCATAATCAGAGGGGTATTAATATGCATATAGGATCTGAACATAGGATCTTCCACCAATTAAACCAACTAGCATCAACTACAAGGAGTAATTAACACTACTAGCACCAATCCCAGACTTGGAGACAAGAATTGGATACAAGAGATGAACTAGGGTTTTGAGAGGAGATGGTGCTGATGAAGATGTTGATGGAGATTGCCCTCTCCCGATGAGAGGAGCGTTGGTGATGACGATGGCGATGATTTCCCCCTCCGGGAGGGAAGTTTCCCCGGTAGAACAGCTCCGCCAGAGCCCTAGATTGGTTCCGCCAAGGTTCCGCCTCATGGCGGCAGAGTTTCGTCCGAGAAGAAGGCTTATGATTTTTTCCCCATCGAAAGACTTCATATAGCAGAAGATGGCCACCGGAGGGCCACCAGGGGGCCCACGAGGTAGGGGGTGCGCCCAGAGGGGTAGGGCGCTCCCCCACCCTCGTGGGCAGGGTGTGGCCCCCCTGGTGAGTTTCTTCCGCCGAGTATTTTTTATATATTCTGAAAATGTCTTCCATGAAGTTTCAGGACTTTTGGAGCTGTGCATAATAGGTCTCTAATATTTGCTCCTTTTCCAGCCCAGAATCCCAGCTGTCGGCATTCTCCCTCTTTATGTAAACCTTGTAAAATAAGAGAGAATAGGCATAAGTATTGTGACATAATGTGTAATAACAGCCCATAATGCAATAAATATCGATATAAAAGCATGATGCAAAATGGACGTATCAGCCTTGCACACACGCGCGTACGTACAAGAGAAACACGCATCGCTCGGCCCTCGACCACCCACCGTAACCGGGAACTCCCTGATATTTTCCTCGCCCTCGCTTCTACCACGGTTTTTCCCATTATGGACGGCCTAGGACGAAAAGCCCATTTTCTGTCAGGATTTTTTGTCATAGAAGTAGGTCCCCACCACATCTATGATGATACCGGGTTTTGTCACAATTATTGCCATAGAAGTGTCATAAGTATGACAGAAAAATATTTCGTTCGGCCCAAAATGTCACAGATGTTTTTTTTGTAGTGCAAGCCGGTGACGATGGTGATCATGACGATTCTTTGGAGATGGAGATCGAAGGCACAAGATGATGATGGCCATATCATATCACTTATATTGATTGCATGTGATGTTTATCCTTTATGCATCTTATTTTGCTTAGTACGACGGTAGCATTATAATATGATCTCTCACTAAATTTCAAGGTATAAGTGTTCTCCCTGAGTATGCACCATTGCTACAGTTCATCGTGTTGAGACACCAAGTGATGATCGGGTGTGATAAGATCTACGTTCACATACAACGGGTGCAAGCCAGTTTTGCACAAGCAGAATACTCACGTTAAACTTGAAGAGCCTAGCATATGCAGATATGGCCTCGGAACACTAAGACCGAAAGGTCGAGCGTGAATCATATAGTAGATATGATCAACATAGTGATGTTCACCATTGAAAACTACTCCATCTCACGTGATGATCGGACATGGTTTAGTTTATATGGATCACGTGATCACTTAGATGATTAGAGGGATGTCTATCTAAGTGGGAGTTCTTAAGTAATATGATTAATTGAACTTAAATTTATCATGAACTTAGTCCTGATAGTATTTGCATATCTATGTTGTAGATCAATTGCTCGCGTATATCTTCCCAGTTTTATTTATGATATGTTCCTAGAGAAAACTAAGTTGAAAGTTGATAGCTGCACAAAAGAATTATGTCCTTGATGCACCGCTAGGTGAAAAAACTATTGCAGGAGCAGATGCAGACGTTATGAATGTTTGACAAGTTCGGTATGATGACTACTTGATAGTTTAGTGCACCATGCTTTACGGCTTAGAACCGGGACTTCAAAAATGTTTTGAAATGTCACAGAGCATATGATGTTCCAAGAGCTGAAATTGGTATTTCAAACTCATGCCCGAGTCAAGAGGTATGAGACCTCTGACAAGTACTTTGCCTACAAGATGGAGGAGAATAGCTCAACTAGTGAGCATGTGCTCAGAATGTCTGAGTACTACAATTTCTTGAATCAAGTAGGGAGTTAATCTTCCAGATAAGATAGTGATTGACAGAGTTCTCTAGTCACTATCACCAAGTTACTGGAACTTCGTGATGAACTATAATATGCAAGGGATGACGAAAATGATTCCTCGAGCTCTTCGTGATGCTAAAATCAGTGAAGGTAGAAATCAAGAAAAGCATCAAGTGTTGATGGTTTACAAGACCACTAGTTTCAAGTAAAAGGGAAAGGGAAAGAAAGGGAACTTCAAGAAGAATGGCTAGCAAGTTGCCACTCCCATGAAGAATCCCAAAGCTAGACCCAAGCCTGAAACTGAGTGCTTCTACTACAAAGGTAATGGTCATTGGAAGAGGAAATGCCCCAAATACTTGGTGGATAAGAAGGATGGCAAAGTGAACAAAAGTATATATGATATACATGTTATTGATGTGTACTTTACTAGTATTCATAGTAGCCCCTGGGTATTTTATACTAGTTCAGTTGTTATGATTAGTAACTTGAAACATGAGTTACAAAATGAACAGAGACTAGTTGAGGGTGAGGTGATGATGTGTGTTAGAAGTGATTCCAAGGTTGATAAGATCACCATCGCACACTCCCTCTACCTTCGAGATTAGTGTTGGACCAAAATAAATGTTATTTGGTGTTTGCGTTGAGCATGAATATGATTGGATCATGTTTATTGCACTACGATTATTCATTTAAGTCAAAGAATAATTGTTGTTCTGTTTACATGAATAAAACCTTCTATGGTCATACACTTAATATAAATGGTTTATTGGATCTCGATCATAATGATACACATATTCATAATATTGATGCCAAAAGATGCAAAGTTGACAATTGATAGTGCAACATATTTGTGGCACTTCCGTTTAGGTCATATTGGTGTAAAGCGCATGAAGAAACTCCATGCTGATGGGCTTTTGGAATCACTTGATTATGAATCACTTGATGCTTGCGAACCATGCCTCATGGGCAAGATGACTAAGACTCTGTTCTCTGGAACAATGGAGCAAGCAACAGACTTGTTGGATATAATACATACTGATGTATGCGGTCCGATGAGTGTTGATGCTCGCGGCGGGTATCATTATTTTTTGACCTTCACAGATGATTTGAGCAGATATGGGTATATCTACTTGATGAAACATAAGTCTGAAATATTTGAAAAGTTCAAAGAATTTCAGAGTGAAGTGGAAAATCATCGTAACAAGAAAATAAAGTTTCTACGATCTGATCATGGAGGAGAATACTTGAGTTTCAAGTTTGGCCTTCATTTGAAACAATGCATAATAGTTTCACAAATCATGCCACCCGGAACACCACAGCGTAATGGTGTGTCTGAACATCGTAATCGTACTTTATTAGATATGGTGCGATCTATGATGTCTCTTACCGATTTACCACTATCGGTTTTGGGGTTATGCATTAGAGACAGCTGCATTCACGTTAAATAGGGCACCATCTAAATCCGTTGAGACGATACCATATGAACTCTGGTTTGGCAAGAAACCTAAGCTATCATTTCTTAAAGTTTGGGGTTGCGATGCTTATGTGAAAAAGTTTCAGCCTGATAAGCTCAAACCCAAATCGGAGAAGTGCCCAAAAGAAACTATTGGGTACACCTTCTATCACAAATCCGAAGGCAAGATCTTTGTTGCTAAGAGTGGATCCTTTCTAGAGAAGGATTTTTTCTCGAAAGAAGTGAGTGGGAGGAAAGTAGAACTTGATGAGGTAGGTGTGCCTTCTCATGAATTGGAAAGTAGTCATCACAGAAATTAGTTCCAGTGATTCCTACACCAATTAGTGAGGAAGCTAATGATGATGATCATGAAACTTCAGATCAAGTTACTACCGAACCTCGTAGGTCAACCAGAGTATGGTCCGCACCAGAGTGGTACGGTAATCCTTTCTGGAAGTCATGTTACTAGACCATGACGAACCTATGAACTATGAGGAAGCGATGATGAGCCTAGATTCCGCAAAATGGATTGAGGCCATGAAATCTGAGATGGGATCCATGTATGAGAACAAAGTGTGGACTTTGGTTGACTTGCCCAATGATCAGCAAGCCATTGAGAATAAATGGATCTTCAAGAGGAAGACAGACACTGATAGTAGTATTACTATATAAAAAGCTTGAATTGTCGTAAAAGGTTTTTGACAAGTTCAAGATGTTGAAGACGATGAGATCTTCTCACTCATAGCGATGCTTAAGTCTATCCGAATCATGTTAGCAACTGCCACATTTTATGAAATCTGGCAAATGGATGTCAAAACTGCATTCCTTAATGGATTTCTTGAAGAAGAGTTGTATATGATGCAACAAGAAGGTTTTTTCAATCCTAAAGGTGCTAACAAAGTGTGCAAGCTCGAGTGATCCATCTATGGACTGGTGCAAGCATCTCGGAGTTGGAATATATGCTTTGATAAAGTGATCAAAGCATATGGTTTTATACAGACTTGCGGTGAAGCCTGTATTTACAAGAAAGTGAGTGGGAGAACTACAACCTTTTTGATAAGTATATGTGAATGACATATTGTTGATCGGAAATGATGTAGAATTTTCTGGAAATCATAAAGGAGTATTTTAAAGGAGTTTTTCAAAGAAAGACCTCGATGAAGCTACTTACATATTGAGCATCAAGATCTATAGAGACGGATCAAGACGCTTGATATATTTTTCAATGAGTACATACCTTGACAAGATTTTGAAGTAGTTCAAAATGGAACAGTCAAAGAAGGAGTTCTTGCCTGTGTTGCAAGGTGTAAAGTTGAGTAAAGACTCTAAACCCGACCACGGCAGAAAATAGAGAATGAAAAGTCATTCCCTATGCCTCAGACATAGGTTCCATAAAGAATACTATGTTGTGTACCAGACCTATTGTGTACCTCACCAAGAGTTTGGCAAGAGGGTACAATAGTGATCCACTCGTGGATCACTGAACATCGGTCAAAATTATCCTTAGTGGAATAAGGATATTGTAACACCCACAATGCGGCTATATCTCCCACGTGTCGAGGCACGACTTAGAGGCATAACCGCATGGTGGTTTAGTCACAAGTGGGGTAATCTTACACAATCCCATGTACTGAATAAGAAAGGGATAAAGAGTTGGCTTACAATCGCCACTTCACACAAATAACAAGTTAAACATACATCATCCAGAGTACAACCCCAAATGCTAGATCCCCAATCATCCCAACTGAGCTCCACTACTGATCAACTGGAAAAGACAAATAACAACGACCAAGATCTTCATTGAGCTCCCACTTGAGCTTTTTTGACTATAAACAGTAGGGTAAACACCCCACTGCAACTTTTATTGAAAGAAAAAAACAAACAACAAATGTCTGGTGGGCTTGAGATAAGCCCAATCAAAAAGAAAAAGAAGAACAGAAAAGAAACTACCCAAAAAAGAAGTCTAACCTATAGCTAAGAAGAAGAAAAGACCAAGAAAAAACAAAAGAAACAAAGGGAACTATACATAAATACAAATTACAACCAAGCATCCAGCCAAGCAGAGAATTGAACTTCATATTTCTTCTTGATCCTGTATTTGAGAAGCTTTAACTCCTGAGAGAATATGTGCTTCCAGCCATCAAATGAAGGAGTTATATTTTCAAAAACCTTGTTGTTTCTTGATATCCAGATTGCCCATGATCCCAATATTATAATCTCCATAAAGAAAGGGTAATTGAGTTTGTCCTTGAGATCTTGGTATGCTTCCAGAACTGACAAGTTAGGTGTTCTTGAAGGGCAGATGAAGTCCCAACATCTGACAGCAAAAGGGCATCCCCAAAAAAGATGGTGCAAAGTTTCTTCCTGCTGACAATTTCTCACTGCACAATTGTAGACTTCCAATTCAAAGTTTTTCCTTCTTAAAAGATTCCTTGTGTTTATTCTGTCATGCAACAACATCCAGAAGAAAACTTTGTGCTTGGGATGACAGGAACTTTTCCAAATCCATGAGAAGTGAGGTGGAGTTTGTTTGTGTCCAATTAGCACTTTATAGGCTTTAATTGAGGAATAGTATTCATTTCCCCAGATGTAACTCCAAGTATCCAATGCATCTAAGTATTCAGAGTGTCTTAGAGAAATGCACATGTCCTCCATTTGTGTGAACTCCTCATATGCTTGTGTAGTAAGAGGCAGATGGAATAAATCTTGGAGATATTCAGTGTTGATCACTTGTTGAACACTTTTGTGTGGATCTCTAACAAAGGAATATAAGTGATCAAACCTGTGTTTTAGAACAAATTGGTGCCACATATCATCCCAGAACAGAGCACTTTTGCCATCTCCCACATTGCATCTAGCTATAGCTTTGAATTGATCGATGAGCGCTAGGTTGGATTTCCACCAAAATGAGCCCACTTTTTGATCCCCTGGAAGTTGTCCATTGCTGTAGTATGATTCCCAAATTAAATTGACCCAAGGGATATCATGTCTGTTGTAAAATTTATGAAGATTTTTCATGAGCATGGTTTTATTTTGTGTGAAGATATCCAGGACACCCAAGCCACCCTGATCTTTTGGTCTGCAAACTGTGTGCCAAGCCACTAAGGCTGGCCTCCTATCCCCCATATCAGGACTCCTCCATAGGCAATGTCTTAAGTATTTAATGATCTGTTGTTTAATTGTGATGGGAACATCCAGACAACACATGAAGTAAACTGCTAAAGAAGCCAACACAGATTTGACCAACAATACCTTCCCTGCTTGAGTCATGAAAGTGGAAATGCCAGTAATCCTCTTAGCAATTCTGTTGACTATAGGCAAACATTGCTCCATAGTTGAAAGTGCAACTATCCCTAGGTGGTTTTGGTAATTCATAACAACATATAGCTCATTGAGCTAATACTATTCCAAGATAATTATTTTAGGAAAGCTCAATGATTGGCATGGCATGGATGTGAAAGTGGAACCCTCAAAATGCTAAGGACAAAGGATTGGCTCAAGCTCAAAAGCTCAAGACTCTTCATTTTATATTTTAGTGATCCAAGATCACGTTGAGTCTTTAGGAAAAGCCAATACTATCAAGGAGGGATGAGGTGTTGCTTAATGAGCCTCTTGCTTCATGTGCTTAGTGATATGCTCCAAAACCCTCAACTACTTTCCCATATCCACATATGACCTAAACCCTAAGCCAAACTTAGTCCTACCGATTCTTCCTATCTGGCGCCATCGAGTTTCACTTGTCATTAGCCACTGCCAAACCCTAGCAATTCGGTTCTACCGATAAGGATCTCGGTCTCACCGAGATGGGGTTGCAAACTCTCTGTTTCCCTTTCGTAACTTTTCGGTCCCACCGAGATTGCAATGTAAACTCAGTGTTTCCCCTTTGTAACTTTTCGGTCTCACCGAGTTCCACTCGGTCTCACCGAAAGAGCAAATCGGTCCCACCGAGTTTGCCTGACCAACTCTCTGGTTAGCTAATTACCAAATTCGGTCTCACCGAGTTTGTGTAATCGGTCTCACCGAGATTACGTTATGCCCAAACCCTAACCGAATCGGTCCTACCGAGTTGCATGTCAGTCCCACCGAAATTCCTAATGGTCACTAGGTTTACTATTTCGGTCAGACCGAGTTTTCTGATTCGGTCCCACCGAGATTGGAAAACTATGTAACGGTTGGATTTTGTGTGGAGGCTATATATACCCCTCCACCTCCTTCTCATTCGAGGAGAGAGCCATCAGAACACACACACCATTCCTACTCATATGTTCTGAGAGAGAACCACCTACTCATGTGTTGAGACCAAGACATTCCATTCCTACCATATGAATCTTGATCTCTAGCCTTCCCAAGTTGCTTTCCACTCAAATCTTCTTTCCACCAAATCCAAATCCTATGAGAGAGAGTTGAGTGTTGGGGAGACTATCATTTTGAAGCACAAGAGCAAGGAGTTCATTACCTACACACCATTTGTTACTTCTTGGAGAGTGGTGTCTCCTAGATTGGCTAGGTGTCACTTGGGAGCCTCCGACAAGATTGTGGAGTTGAACCAAGGAGTTTGTAAGGGCAAGGAGATCGCCTACTTCATGAAGATCTACCGCTAGTGAGGCAAGTCCTTCGTGGGCGATGGCCATGGTGGGATAGACAAGGTTGCTTCTTCGTGGACCCTTTGTGGGTGGTTGCTTCTTCGTGGACCCTTCGTGGGTGGAGCCCTGTGTGGACTCGCGCAACCGTTACCCTTCGTGGGTTGAAGTCTCCATCAACGTGGATGTAGGATAGCAACACCTATCCGAACCACGGGAAAAACATCCGTATCTCCAATTGTGTTTGAAATCTCCAAACCCTTCCCTTTACATTCTTGCAAGTTGCATGCTTTACTTTTCGCTGCCTATATACTCTTTGCATGCTTGCTTGAATTATGTGATGATTGCTTGACTTGTCCTAAATTAGCTAAAATCTGCCAAGAACTAAAATTGGGAAAAGGTTAAGTTTTTATTTGGTCAAGTAGTCTAATCACCCCCCTCTAGACATACTTTCGATCCTACAATAGTTGGTTTATAAATTCCCAATGGTAGCCCCAGATATGTAAATGGAAATTGCCATCTGGCACGTTGTAAAGTGTTTGCGAAAATATCCACTCTGTCTTCTGCAATGTTTATTGGCACCATGATTGATTTCCCATAGTTTACTTTGAGTCTAGTGGCAGATGCAAATGTGTTTAGTAAAGCTTTGAGGCATACTAGCTATCTTGCACTTGCTTGCATGATGACAAGAGTATCATCTGCATACTGCACAATAGGGAAGTCAGGGCAGGAGTTCACTTGCAGTGGAGGTGTGACTAAATCCCTTGTCATGGATTTATTCAAGATTGATTGCAATAAGTCAGCTGCTAGAAGGAACAGAAGGGGAGAAAGGGGGTGTCCTTGTCTGACTCCTCTTTTACAGTAAAATTTCTTCCCAGGCACCCCATTTAACATCACAGCAGAAGATGCAGAATTGAAGAGCATGTGCATCCAAGTTATCCACCTTTCACCAAATCCCTTAGCTCTAAGTATGTCAATTATAGCCTGATGTTCAATAGTGTCAAAGGCCTTTTCAAAATCCAGTTTTATTACAAGCATTTCCTCATTTGACTTGTGGCACTGATGTATGTATTCATAGGCCCATCCCAAACAATCCTGAATCACTCTGTTCTTTACGAATCCATATTGATTGATGTGTACCAAATTGAGGATTACTTTTTGTAATCTATTTGCCAGCAATTTAGTAATGATTTTGAGCACCCCATTAAGCAGTGAAATTGGCCTGAAGTCATTAGGGGACATAGGTACCTCCTTTTTGGAATGAGTGTGATATAAGAAGTGTTGATGCTTTCCAAATTCATAGTTCCAGCATGGAAGGCAATGATAAGCTCAGTTACATCTAGTTTTATAATTTCCTAGCAAGCTTTTAGGAACTCATTATTAAATCCATCAGGACCTGGGGATTTGTCTGTTGGCAAATTTTTGACAACCTCATCAATTTCTTCCTGAGAGAATGGTTTCTCAAGGTCTTGAAAATTTTGTGGATCCACTCTGTTATCATACAGGTCTTGTAAGTTGAAATGCATGATATGGCCACTGGAATGACCCAGTCTTTTCTTAAAAGCTTCCCATAGTATTGCAGCCTTCCCCTCATGATCAGTAATTTCCACTTGGTCCTCATTCATGAGCATTGCAATTTTGTTATGCCTGTGATTAATAGAAGCTTTTGTATGGAAGAATTTTGTATTTTCATCACCAAATTTGACCCCTTTGATTTTTCCTCTCTCTTTCCAATAAATCTTCTGATTACTGAGGGCAGTTAGGAGTGTTTCTTTCAAGTGCTCTCTGCAATTATGCTCAAATAAAGTTAAATCTCTAAATTCCTCCAAGAAGTCCCATAGTAATATACATTCATTCAACTCATCAATCTATTTTTTGAGAGAGGACAGATTCTTTGCCCAAAGTTTGAGGGCTCTCCTCAAGTTTTTGAATTTAGCATTAATTTTCTTTGCAGGATCAGTATAACCAACAGGAATATTCCATGCAGTTTGCACAATATCTTTGAAAGAGCTGTGCTTCAAGCAGTAATTCTCAAATCTGAAAACTCTTGACTTGGGTATTGTTGTACCAATTTTTATAAGACAAGGCAAATGATCTGAAATTGGCTTTGCAAGGGGCAGAGCAGTGGTGTCAGGGTAAGTAGTCATCCATGCAGCAGAAGTGAAGAACCAGTCTAATTTTTCAAGCAAAGGACTGTCTTGCATGTTGCTCCAACTGAACTGCCTCCCTTTGAGAGGCAATTCAATTAGTCCCAGGTTACTAATAGCTTCATTGAATAGCAGCATCTGATTAACATCTCCACCAGGTCTATTTCTGTCTTCAGGTGATCTGATGAAATTAAAATCCCCCATAACAATCCAGTCAACATCATCAGGCATTTGTATATTTGTAAACCATTCAATAAATTCCAATTTCTCCTCAATGTGGCAAGGCCCATATATATTTGTTAGGATCCATGGTTTAAGGGTGGAAGTGCAAGTGAACTGCATGGTTAATGAGAATTTGTTTTGAAAGAGCAACTGGCCAGTAAAGAGAGTCCCATTCCAAGCAGTCAAAATTCCACCAGATGCTCCAATTGAAGGTAGGTATTCAAATTTGTTGAATCTTCGAGGGCAGAAGTTTTGAATGTAGGCCAAATCAAATTTTTGTCTCTTTGTTTCTTGTAAGCACAAAATGCCAGCAGCACTTTCCTCGGTTTTTTGCCTAATGGCCAGCCATTTGTCAGGAGAATTCAAACCCCTAATGCTCCAATTTAAAATATTCCAGGATCTGTTCCTATTCATGGTTAACTGTCTGTTTGAGATTTTGATACCAGGCCCCATCTCCTGCTATAATACCATACTCATGGAAAGTATAGACATGGGTTGACTGAGACCCAGTAATGTTTGAGAGCTTATATAAGCAAGGACAAGAAGCATGGCATATCATCAGTAACATGAGAAACAGATTAATCGCC
Organism: Triticum urartu; assembly: GCF_056163025.1. Lineage (NCBI taxonomy): Eukaryota > Viridiplantae > Streptophyta > Magnoliopsida > Poales > Poaceae > Triticum > Triticum urartu. The sequence continues at coordinate 358,753,668 of NC_141873.1, read as the reverse complement.
ACAATCCTGCTAGCGAGAATAGAGATTTCAACATCTTCATAGAAACCACAAGTCCATAGTTCAACCAGACTGATCAAGATAGCAGTAGGCAAAATAGGGTACCAAGTTCTGAAGACAGACACTAAACATGTTCTGCTTACATCCATCACATCAAATATCATGCATACAACCATCAGACTAGTCCTTCTCAAAGTAACCCTGGTGCTAATACTAATGTGACAGTTCATCATGGCACATCCTAAGGAGTTGTAGCACCAGTGACCTTGGAGACCTTGGCCACATCCTCCTGGCCCTTCTTCTTGGGCCTTTTTGAGAGCTTGTCCTGTGCCTCATCCTCAAACACCTTGCAAAAAGTTTTTGTCAGATTTTTGACCACTTTGTTATGCACAGTGGGTGGAATAGCATTACAAGGTAAGCAAGAGCTAGCATCACATGATTTCCTTCTATAGCCATTGTTGTCTTTCTTAATTCGATCACTTCTTCTTACCTGAGTCTCCACAAGAGGCTCTTTTTCTCTCCTTTTCCATGAGACGGCTTCTCCTAGTGACAAGTGTATGACCTTGTTGGGGGACACTTGCTGGAGTGGGCTTCCAGCTTCACTTGAGGAGTGGGCAGCAGGGGTTATACCCTCATTTTCCTTCCCCAGACCCAGCATTATTTCCTTGCAACTAGGGGGCTGTGAAGTAGTAGGTGCATTAGGAATATGAAATAAGATGGCCTCTTTAGTATCACAATTGGCAGTAAGCATTTTCCACAGCTCTGATTTTAGCAGATGCATGACCCAACCAAACTTGTCAGGAGTGAGGAGAAGATGGATTATGAAGTTAGACCAACTTACAGGTATGTCATTTTTGAATGTATTTACTTCTCCCTGAGTTGCTGGAGCAAAGTGCTGAATCAACAGGTCCAAACCTTCCTCAGAAATCAAATGGGCACCATCAATAATATCCAAGGCATGATTTTGAACTAATTCATGAATATCAAGTAAACTGGGAGAGTTAACTAAAGAGAATCTCTCCATACCTTTACTTTGCCCAGCATTGAAAGTGCCAACCTGAACAATGGGGACATTTGCTTTGCCCTTTAAGTCAACTGTGGGCACAAAGCCCTGTGATTCACCTTGCATATCATCTACAGCCACATTGTCTTTGCCAATAGGATCAGCCATGAGCTGAGTATCAGATGCAGCATTGACCTCATGTATCTGAACATGGGCTTCTTCTGTAGCAGAAGCAGCAATAGGGACATTCTGAACAAGAGGCCCATCTGGCCCTGGATTTTCATCAGCAACTGCAAGTGTTTCTTCAGCAATGGGGACTGCAGCTTGTCCAACAATTTCCACAGGATGGGCCACATGCAAAGCCTCCTGATCAGGCAAAGGGGCCCCCACTACTAACTGATGTTCAAAGCCAGCCAGATTCTCATTGTGTTGCACAGGGTCATCCTCCTCCCCAACTGCTTGATAAGCAATAAGAATGTTCTGCAAACCCATGCCCAGAGGGTTGATTTGAGCAGCTTGATTAACCTCCTCACTGGCAGTGTGAGTGTTAGACCAAATACCATCAGACAGAGAAACTGTGGTGGTGATGCTGCTATTGGGAGCACCATCCTCCTGCAAGACTGGCATCTCCATCTGCTGTTGGGGTGGTTTTGGCTGTGGAATGTTAACCTGAGGGAAAGCCCAGTGGCCCTGCTCGTCCTGCTCTTCCCATGCATCCCAATCATCCTGTTGTGCAGGCTCATTATGAATTGGAGCAGGGTGAAAACCTGGGAAATCGTTGGCATGTTGAGGAATTGGGTGTGGATCAACTCCAGGTGGTGGAATAGGATCTTCGTCCGCAGGTCCACCTCCAAGCATTTCTTCTAACAAAACCTCAACAAAACTAGTCCATGACTCTTCCTCGAAGCACTCTCCTTCTGACCACCTGATGATTTTTGGTATATCAATGAGTTCAGTAACTCTGGCCTTCACCAGGATTTTTCCACGGAGAGCATCCTCCTTTTCCCAACTAATAATTCTTCCCCACTTGGCAATGGCGGCTGCAATGTCTTCAGTATTGCAGTAATCAAAAGGGACACCCACAAACAAAAGCCAGCAAGTTCTATTGAAATGCAACCTGCGCCAGTTCCTGCCTTTGTTGTGCGGAGTGAAAGTAATAAAAACGTCTCCGAAAGGATGCGGACTCTGCCTGATGAGACGATCTCTATCTCTAACATGTCAAAAGTGAACATAGGCCTCCCCAAAAGGACATGGCTGGATTTCTCTGAATCCTACCTCCTCATCACCTTGCAAGAACTCCTCAAGAACATCTCTAACATTAGGGGAAAATACCTCGTTTGGATGTGGATGGATGGTTGCAATCGCCCAGTCCTCGTGCCTTCTTGGTCTGTGCGGCAAGATTGCCCTCGAAACCCCAGTACGCCCCTCCACCTCGAAAATCTGGAACCCATGAGGAACGAAAGGAACTAGGTCGATGGGGATGTTGGCCATTGTCGAAGCCAAAGCTTCCGACGAGCGAAGCACCAATGCCTGTTCCGCCGATGCTGAGGAAGACGGCGAGCTTGCCGAGGCAGGAACAGTGGAGGGAGCAGAGTTGGTAAGAACAGAGGAATGCGAGGAGGCAGCCTGCGGTCTCGGTTGGAAATTTGGAAATAGGTCCTTGACCAGCTTCTTAAATGAGGAGACCTGCCTAATCGGCTGAGCTGGGCCGTTACATTTGAACCAGGCCTCCACCACACCATCAGCCCAGGCCTCCTCAAGTGGGCTCGGGAACGAGTCGAACCGTAGAAAAGGCCAGAGCCCAGGCAACTTAGGAACCATGCAGTTACGTGCAATGTGACCTTGACCTCCACATGCAAAACAAACTACATACGTGCGAGGGCCAGAACGTTGAGACATTTGGGGCTGGTTAAGAGACCCATTACACTCAATGTTAATGGAGGGCGAATTCAAATTTTCCCCTTGATTGACACTGCCTTGAATGTGACCCGATAAACGCTCAAAAACTGAGCGACCGTTTCTAACCACTGTGCTGTAGCTCCGACGATCGCCGGAGTTGTTGTCCACGGCCTTTCCCTTTCTACCCACCATGGTCCATTCATCATCAAGTTCTTTGTAGAAAGCTTGTTCTTATCTAAACCAATTTGGCCCACTGTAGTTCCACAAACTAAACACAACCTCGAAATCATGTTCAACAATTCTACCACTGTTATAAATCTCAAAGCCAATAGACTTAGAAGCAACCGAGAACTTGAAAGTTCTATCCCTTAAGTGACGAACCCTAAAACCTTGAGCATAACCTCCAAACATGGCCAGGAGAGAGACACTAACTGTGTATACGTCAAGCTTGAAAGTAGCGCGGCAGAAAGAAACCACCAAGGTGAATTCTTGTTGACGAAAGCCAGGAGAAAACACCACCGGATGCCAAAACTTGGATCTCATATCTGCTTGAAACTTTCTGCCACGATAAAAGTTGAGGGCAAAAGGAGCCATCTTCAAAGGTGGCTATCGAGACCGGAGTGGCCGCCGACAGGAGAGGTGGCCGCCGGGGCCGGAGTGGCCACCGGCGCAAGATCGCCTTGGAGTCGCCTAGGGGAGCTACTAGGGGGAGCTCGAATTTTCCTCTCCCACTTGAGCTCGATTGCGTCACCTACACTGGTATCATCGGCACCTGCAACTGTTTGGAAGTATCTGTGAGTCACGAGGACTCAGCAATCTCACACCCGCGAGATCAAGACTATTTAAGCTTATGGGCAGGGAAAGGTAATGAGGTGGAGTTGTAGCAAGCACTAAGCATATATGGTGGCTAACATACGCAAATAAGAGCGAGAAGATAAGCAATGCAATGGTGAAAGGATCGATATGGTTGACTAGAGGGGGGTGAATAGGCAACTAACAATTTTTAACTTTTCTTTACCAAATTAAACTTTGCATCAAAGTAGGTTGTCTAGATGTGAAACTAGGTGAGCAACCTATATGATGCAACAACAACGAACATACAAGCAAGCAAGAGAAGTAACACTAATAAGCTTGCACAAGTAAAGGTAAGAGATAACCAAGAGTGGACCCGGTGAAGACGAGGATGTTTTACCGAAGTTCCTTCCTTTTGAGGGGAAGTACGTCTCCGTTAGAGCTGTGTGGAGGCACAATGCTCCCCAAGAAGCCACTAGGGCCACCGTATTCTCCTCACGCCCTCACACAATGCGAGATGCCGTGATTCCACTATTGGTGCCCTTGGAGGCGGCAACCGGACCTTTACAAACAAGGTTGGGGCAATCTCCACAACTTAATCGGAGGCTCCCAACAACACCACGAAGCTTCACCACAATGGACTATGGCTCCGTGGTGACCTCAACCGTCTAGGGTGCTCAAACACCCAAGAGTAACAAGATCCGCTAGGGATAGGTGGGGGAATCAAATATCTCTTGGTGGAAGTGTAGATCGGGGCCTTCTCAACCACTCCCGAGCAAATCAACAAGTTTGATTGGCTAGCGAGAGAGATCGGGCGAAAATGGAGCTTGGAGCATTAATGGAGCTTGAGGGAGAAGAGGTAGGTCAACGAAGAAGAAGGGGACCCCCTTTTATAGTGGGGGTAACAAACCAACCGTTACCCCACTAAACAGCCCCGCAGAGGGCGGTACTACCGCAGTGGGCAGCGGTACTACCGCTGGAGCCAGCGGTACTACCGCTCCCCCTTATGGTACTACCGCCCAGACAGAGATGGCTTGAAGGTAGAGGAGGGACTAGCCCGGCGCGGTATTGCCGGACAGGCCCAGCACGGTACTGCCGCGGTGGCAGGGTGGTACTACCGCTCTCGAGCGGTACTACTACATCTACTACTGCTGCAGGTGCCACTCAACTCGACACGAGAAGTGCCCCCCTCGACTCGAGGCGGTAGTGACCCGGTACCGCAGCGGTACTGCCGCTGAGGACGCACAAGCGGTACTACCGCTGGGCACCGCGATACTACCGTTGGGGCTAAAGATTTCCCAAACTACAGGGAAAAAGACCTCCAACAACGCGGGAAGGCCCAGCGGGTGAGAAACGAAAGTGTACATGATGACAGGCCCAGCGGGTTAGTCCGCAAATATGTTGTCATCAATCACCAAAACTACGTCGAGAGAGATATGCCTTAACAATCTCCCCCTTTTTGGTGGATTGATGACAACCAGGGATTTGCACAGGGAAAAGACATAAAAGTAAGGATACTTAGAACTACAAAATATAGATGGGCTCCCCCTGAATGTGTGCACCTAGTTAGTCATGCCTTTGGAATGCAAGACACACACATTCGGATCAACACTCCCCCTATATTTTATAGTCCAAAAATTCTAAGCACGGGATACATGAGAGCAGGGTATAAAATAGGATAAGCATGCAACTCATAAGATACTACAGTACTGAATAGACATAGATAATAAGGTAAAGATAGGGTAGCATATGTCTCACACCATATGTCTAGAACTTAGGACCCACTGGCACCAAACCAAACCAAGCAAAAACAACGAGAAAACACAAGACACCACAAACCATAAAGACACACTGGCAACACGAGAACAACACAAATCCCTAAACTCTCTCCCCCTTTAGCAGAAAGACACCAAAAGGGCAAAGAGCGATGCTACAGCTCCAGGTGATGGCAAGCTGAGGATCTCGAACATCACATCTCAGCATGATCGTCTGCACCTCCGTCGACGGTCGGAAACTGCTCAATGTCTGAATCGGTCCAAGGGCAATGCTGGTGAATCCATTCCTCCTCTTCAGTGATCTGGCCCTCAGAACCGCTGGCAACGGTCGCACCCAGCTGACGCATGAGCTCCTTGTGATGCCCCCTGGCCTGCTTCTCAGCCACATGAGTCATGTACTGACCATGAGACTCCATGCAGAAGAGCTTCTTCATCTTGTGTTTAAGCTTCTTTGCCCAAGAGGGTTCTGCACTAGAAGGCCCAAAGTCCTCATCGTGATCATCGGCCGCAGCTCCGCCCTCGGTCTCCATGTCAGCAGTAGTAGATGGACCCCCTGGTTTAGGCGCTGGGGTGCCCCAATTGTCCTTCTTCCTCAGACGCTTGATCTCATGAGAAACCAATTCTCCAGTTTCCAACATCTTCTTGGGACAGACACGTGCCCAGGCCTTCTCAATGAGCCTCATGATGAATGGACCATAGATCGGGCACTTGCGCTCAGAAACGGTAGAGAGAAGTTCAGACCACATAACATGATAAATGTCTAGGCACTCTCCAGTGTTTGCTTCCTTCTCATGCTGGCAGAATAGAAGCATGTCCATGAGATAGGAGTGGACCATATCCAGATTCCCGATGCGAGGGAAGAGAGTCTCTCGAAAGACACGATAAAGGATGTCCAGAAAGGCAGACAACTCATAGGTTTCCTTCTTAGTCACAGGGTGAACCTTCACAGTACAGTAGGGCAAGAGGGCTTGCTTGTGAGTGGAGGTAGCATTGTGGTGAGGGCGGAAAATGACTGGAGTCTCAAGCCCTTGATCTTCCACCTCAAGTAACTCCATGAAGGCCTGCCACTTGACAGAAAGCAACTTGCCATTGGTCATCCAAGTCAGAGTCCTGTCGGCATCAGTTCCAAGATGAACGGTAGCAAAGAATTGAGCCACCAAATCTGCATCAAAATCCTTGTTGAACTGCATGATTTTGAGAATGTTCAGCTGAGAACACATCTGAAGGGCTTCACCAAAGTACTCAGGGTCCTTCTCCATAGCATCCGTGTTGATGGAGCGTACATCAACATAGAGATTCTTCTTAGCCTTGATCACATCAAAATAGATGGAAAACTGAAAGCGGTTCTGTCGGTGGGAACGACACCTATGGGATCACAAGAACCCCTACTACGGTTGCGGGGCGCGGGGTCGTGAGAAGAGCGGATCAAACAGATAGCACACGGTTCGTTTATCCAGGTTCGGGCCGCGGGGATGCGTAAAACCCTACTCCTGCTTTGGTGGATTGTATATCTGTGTTCTTGAGCTAGCTATGGGGCGTGAGGAGCTCCGAAAAGCCGAATCCTCCTCCTGGTCGCCTCGTGCCTCCATTTATAGGAAAGGGGGTGCCACAGTAGCACCAGGAGGTGGAAAAGGGAACAGTGATGTGAGGTTATCCCTCGCATTACATGACAAGGCGCATTTAATGCGTCTTGCCCGGGTGTCCTTGCTTTATCGGGGACGGGGGAGAGCCCTGTCTCGTCCGTCGCCGCTCCCTCTCGCGTTGACACGCGCCCTGGCCAGCGGCGCCCGCGATGCCATGTAGGCAGGCAGGCAGCTGTGGTGGCGCAGTGGTGGGTCTCCATGAAGATCTGCATGCCGCCACGCAGGTGCCTGCCCAGCTGGTTGGGTTGGCAGCTGCATGCGAACGGCGGTGGAGGTTTGACTGGCGTGGGCCTGATGGTGGCCCAATGGGTGTTCTTGGCAAGGGCCTTGGCGGGGCCCCGGCAAGGGTCTTGCCGTGGCGCCTACTATCATCCCCGGCAAGGCTCTTGCCGGGGGCCTTGTGGTCCTCCTTGGCTGGGATCCCGCCAAGGATCATCATCTTCTGAAGGGTGTATCTGATCTCGAATGTATTCACAAAGATCTGCATGCCACCACGGGGATGTCTCCCGAATCCTTGCCCCATGGGGGCAGTGGACTCAAGGGTGACTCACTCCGTAGGTGTGGGGCGAGCTGCCACGGCAAGGGTCTTGCCGGGTTTGCTAAAACCGCCTCCCAGCAAGGATCTTGCCGGGGAGGGTCCGCTTCGTCCCCTTTGCTCTTTGTGGTCTTGGTCTTGGTGTCGTTCTGCTTCTCCTGAGCTTCGGCCTTACCTTGGCTCACCTCCCTTGCCTTGCTCAGTGTGGTGGTGCCCGTGGCTCAGATTGCCCGTGCACAGTTATAGGGGTACAAAAAGTGTACCCCTCTTTTTGTACACCGACAGGAGCCCCCGGGCCTGGGCCACACGTAAGCGCAATCGCATCTTTGGGCTAGGCCCAAAAACGGTGCGCGGGCAGGCGGGGTGGTTTTTACTACGGTAAGTCTCTTCGCGCGCTGCGCTTCCCATGCTTCCCGCGCGTGGCGCAGCGTGGGGAGGCGTGTGTGACGTGGGCGGCATGCGTGGGGTTGCTTCCCGCAGGCATGCGTCACAACACAGTTAATGTGAAAGGAGGCGGCCCGCATTTCCCCCATAAGAAGGAAAAACCGTGGGCGCGCTGCTCACTTTCTCCTCTTCCCTCGTGCCTTTTCCGATCTCAGATCCGCCGTTCCCTTTCTTCCTTCCTTCCTAAGCTTTCGATGTCACCCGCCGCCGCTCCTTTGCCATCCCCCTTCCTCAGCCCTCTGAACTTCTTGGTCGCCATGGCTCCTAAATTCGCCAAGGGCAAGGGGGTGGCTAAGGGCGCCGGGACGGTGGAGCCACCGGAGAGCGCGCTGTCGGGGGACCGGACGAAGTCCGCCTTCTTCTTCCCCTCGACGGTTGATGTTCAAGAGCTCTGGGCCTCCTTCAAGCTCCTATGGGGAGTGAAGACGGGGGGAGAGGATTCGGGACACCCGGCGACGCGCATCATTCCTGCTGCTTGCGCTGATCCTGCCTCAAATCGGTACCCCTTCTTCGTTGATTACTTTTCTTGCGGGTTATGCCCTCCTTTCTCCGATTTCTTCTGCGACGTTATGCGCACCTTTGGCTTTCGCCTCTTGGATTTTACTCCGAATGCGGTGGCGTGCATGGCTTTCTTCGCGCATCTTTGCGAAGGCTTTGCCGGGGTGCAGCCCAACACGGCGCTCTTCCGCCATTACTTCTTCCCTCGAATCCAGTCGGGAGGAGCCGTCTCCGGTTGCGTCACCTGGATCCCAAGATCCAAGGGGGCGTACCCGGACGGTGCCGTGAAGGAGAGGTGGGAGGAATGGTGTGGCCGGTGGTGCTGGATTGAAGATGAAAACCCGCCGGAATTCTGCAAGGTCCGCCGAGTGCTGCCGGTCCGCGGCAGTGATTGGAGCGATGTCGACGCCGCCGATGGGAGGCTCACCGTCGCCGCCACCAGGATTCTCCGGCTCACCCAGGCCGGACTCACCCTTGAGATGATCGGGGCGGACTTCATTCGCCGCCGGATCACCCCATTGCACAGCAAGGGGAGGCCAGCTTGGCTCTTCACGAACCCGGCTGACATTATGCGACTCCGCCCCGGCCTCGATCACAACTTCACAATGCTGGCGCATGCCCACTTCTGCCAGCGGCTTTTCCAGCTTGATGTGTGTCGCGATGGCGAGGTCGAGCGGACCGGCAAGGCCGCGAGGGCTGCCGCAAAGGTTGGCAAAGCCCTCAAGGGGCCATTTTTCAAGCTGCCAGCGGGGGTGGTCCCGTTGTGCAACAATTCGCGTCGGTCCGAGATCATCGCCATGATGCCGGACTGTAATGCGCACGGCCCTGTCCCGAGCTGGAAGGAGCTGAAGGTCGAGGATGTGCAGCAATTCTTCGACACCCTGATCGAGGTGTACGTCAATGCCGACGCCGAGCGGTGGCTTATCATGGACACCACCCAGGCAGAGCTGGACTACATCGCCACTAGGGAGAGGGAGGCACAGCTTGCCATGGAGGCCAGCAGCGCCGGGGGCGTGGAGGACATGGCCGCAACGGCGGCGGAGGAAGAGGAGCTCTCCCGGTGGGCGGCGGCCTCAGGGGAGGTCAGCAGCGCCAACACTGGATCTCCGCTCGTCGAAGACGCGGCCGACGAGTCGTCGGGGGAGGAGGAGGACGCGGCGGCGGGCTCGACGCCAACCAGGGGAAGAGGGCAAGTCCCGCGGCGGGCTGGCTCCAATGAGCCGGTCCGGCCCGGCAGGGCTGCGCAGCCTCAATTGACCCTGGAGGGGTCTGGGCGCCACACGAGGGCCATGGCAGCCAAGAGGCTGACGAAGGCCGCTGAGAAGAAGAATACAACAGCCCCTTCCTCATCCGTGCGCGCACAAACCCCGCCGCCTCCTTCGCCTCCTCCGGCAGGCGTCGACTCGGATGATGATGCGGAGCTCCTTTTTGATCTCGGGCCTCTCAGCCCGGAGAGGAAAAGGAAACTGTGGAAGAGGAGGAGACGGATGACGAGTAAGTTCCCCGTTCCTTACTGTCATTTCCATTTCCTTGAATTGGGTCGCTTGTCTTGATCCATTTTTGCTTCCGTAGGGAGACAGAGACGTTGGCCCAGAGGGTGAAGAGGGCGAGGACCTCGGCGAGCAGCCAGCCCCCGACTGGGGCTTCAAAGACACCACTGGTGGTGCTGAGCAGCCCGGACAGCAGCCCCCAGTGTAAGTTCGTCACCCTCTTCTTACTCGACATGTGGTAGGTGCTCGATGCCATGATGCTGACCTTGCCGGGTTTGCAGGAGGGGAGCGGCAACAGGAGGAGCCACAGAGGGCTACTCCTAACACACCACCCCCATCGACTACGCCGCCGCGGGGGGCGTCCCCGGCAAGGGCATCAGGCACGGAGCCCACACCCATGGAGGAAGAGGGGAACTTGGGCGCTGGTGGCTCTGCCACAGCGCCAAATGCTGGCAGCGAGGGGACTTCTGCTTCACAGCCTGGCACTGGTGAGTCGCCTGTCCTTCGTCTCTGTTTTTCCCTTATTCTTTTCTTGGCTTCATTGCTCCCGTTGCTACCCAGGCCCTCCTTCAACAGGTATGGAGGACGTGGATACCATTGCTGGGAACATTGCTGAGGAGGCCGCCAAGGATGCTGCCGAGGACACCACGGCGGGGGCCACCAAGGCGACCGGCGAGGCTTCTGTCGAGGGCACCAGCGGTGGACCTGCTGGTGGGGCCGGCAAGGCCACCGCCGAGGAAGAGGTGGTGGGTGACCAGCCTCCCTCCTCCTCAACCTCGGGCCCCGGCAGGTATCTGAAGGTGGGCGACGATCTCTTCGTCCACCTCCCAGGGGCGTCAAGCTGGGGGCCCGCCGAAGGGGAAGTTTTCGACGGCGAGGTGCTTGCCGCCACCGGGCTCGAGGTGGTTGATGAGCCGGGCGTCGGTGGCGATGGTTCTCCAGAAGAGCAGCTTTTCCGTGCCATGGGGACCAATTTCCGGAAGCACCCGGTGCTCTACCGTGCTCGCCTGGACAAGGTCAAGTCCAGAATGGCAACGGTGGACAACACGGAGGTGGACTTCAAGGCGCGCATTGTCGAGACGCAGACCTGGTTCCACCAGGCTCGCGAGGAGCAGAGGGCCTTTCAGGAGAAATTGGCCGAGCGCGATGTGGAGCTCACCATGAAGATGGCCGACATCGAGAAGGCCCAGGAAAAGGCGGCGAACTTGGCTGCCGCGGCCGAGGCCGCCCGGAACCAGCATCAAGCCACCTTGAATTCCCAGGAAGAGGACCTCACCGCGCGTGAGGCGAAGCTTGCCGCAGCGCTCCGTGGCAAGGATGAGGAGCTCGAGGCCCTTGTCGTGCGGCGGACTTGCGAGCTGGAGCAGAGGCACAAGGAGGCACTCGATGCCCAGGCTCTGGCCCATGCCGGCAAGGTAAGGGAGTTGGAGGTGGCGCAGGACGAGTTGAAGGAGCAGGCCCTCAAGCTGTCCAACGAGAAGAGCACGCTCAACAGCGCCTTGGTGGAGGCGCAAGGAGCGGTCATCAGCGGGGCTGGGGAGCTCTCCGAAGCGCAAAACTCCGTCAGAGACCTCAAGCTGAAGCTGGAGGATCTCGAGAAGATGTTGTCGGAGAGCAGGGCTCAGGAGGAGACCTTGACCAGGAGCCTGGAGGAGGAGAAGCAGCTGCAGGCACAAGGCCGCCTCCCACCAGGATTATGTGGCGGGCGAGAACAGATGGATCAGCCGTCTGGAGGAGGTCGCCGGCGGGGTCACCTCGCAGTTGGCCACCATGGGGATGCCACATGTGAGGTACGCCCCTGAGCACTGCGGGAACGTCAACACCAAGCTGACCCTGTTCTTCGAGGGCGTCCTCGGAGCCTTGGCGTATCTTCACTCCAACAGGACGTCCATGCTGGCCGAGGAGGCCCGGCGACTTTGCCGGATGGTCATGACCAAGGTCCTCACCAAGACGGCGTACTGGAATCCCGATCTTGACTTCGCGGCCGCGATGAAGAGCTTGCCGGATGGTGCTGACCTCACGGTGCTCAAGGAGCGCATCAAGCCCATCACTGACTGCATCGACGAAATCAAGAGGGTGGAAGGCCAGCGCCGGGATTAGGCATCCCATTCTTCTTCGCCGCTGCGGGTTCCCGACCAAGACAAATTTTATCTTTAGTTCGAACCGCAGCTATGATGTGATGTAATATAACTTTGAAGTACTCTTAATTTTCATGCATGTTATTTCCCCGTTCGATTCCTCTTTGTATGCGTGCCCTATGTCAATCGGGAAGGCTTGCCGGCGCGGAAGCCCCTACCGGCGTTTTGGGGACGGATCCCCATGGCGAGCCGGGTACGCGTGCTGCCGGACGAGCCACCTTTCCGTTCTGAACACGGCCGCTCGAACTATCGAGCTTGACTCGAGTCAGAATCGGGGGCGTTGCAGATCGCGGAAGGCTACTCTGCCATTCTCGACGCAACCGCTTGAGCTGTTGAGCGGACTCGAAACAGGGCAAGGGCATTACCAATCGTGGTAGAGCCCCCTGGCGTGCAGGTTTCTCATACAAAGCAAATATCTCCGGGGCGAATAACCTCAAATAAGAAGGGTAGCACAAATAAGGGTTTAGTGCAACTTAGCTTCTGTTTGCGATCGCTCGAGTGTCGATCTTCTAGCCTCCTTGCTTCTTCAAGGGTCACGAAGATGAAGGAGTGCTGGGCTAACTGCTAGAGCCGATTCTCACCACTGCGCCCCCCTACCTGGCGCGCCAAAGATGTCGGTGGGAATGACACCTATGGGATCACAAGAATCCCTACTACGGTTGCGGGGCATGGGGTCGTGAGAAGAGCGGATCAAACAGATAGCACACGGTTCGTTTATCCAGGTTCGGGCCGCGGGGATGCGTAAAACCCTACTCCTGCTTTGGTGGATTGTATATCTGTGTTCTTGAGCTAGCTATGGGGCGTGAGGAGCTCCAAAAAGCCGAATCCTCCTGCTGGTCGCCTCGGGCCTCCTTTCATAGGAAAGGGGGTGCCACAGTACCACCAGGAGGTGGAAAGGGGAACAGTGACGTGAGGTTATCCGTCGCATTACATGACAAGGCGCATTTAATGCATCTTGCCCGGGTGTCCTTGCTTTATCGGGGACGGGGGAGAGCCCTGTCTCGTCCGTCGCCGCTCCCTCTCGCGTCGACACGCGCCCTGGCCAGCGGCGCCCGCGGTGCCATGTAGGCAGGCAGGCAGCTGAGGTGGCGCAGTGGTGGGTCTCCATGAAGATCTGCATGCCGCCACGCAGGTGCCTGCCCAGCTGGTTGGGTTGGCAGCTGCATGCGAACGGCGGTGGAGGTTTGACTGGCGTGGGCCTGATGGTGGCCCAACGGGTGTTCTTGGCAAGGGCCTTGCCAGGGCCCCGGCAAGGGTCTTGCCGTGGCGCCTGCTGTCATCCCCAGCAAGGCTCTTGCCGGGGGCCTTGTGGTCCTCCTTGGCTGGGATCCCGCCAAGGATCATCATCTTCTGAAGGGTGTATCTGATCTCGAATGTCTTCACAAAGATCTGCATGCCACCACGGGGATGTCTCCTGAATCCTTGCCCCATGGGGGCAGTGGACTCAAGGGTGACTCACTCCGTAGGTGTGGGGCGAGCTGCCACGGCAAGGGTCTTGCTGGGTTTGCTAAAACCGCCTCCCGGCAAGGATCTTGCCGGGGGGTCCTCTCCGTCCCCTTTGCTCTTTGTGGTCTTGGTCTTGGCATCGTTCTGCTTCTCCTGAGCTTCGGCCTTACCTTGGCTCACCTCCCTTGCCTTGCTCAGTGTGGTGGTGCCCGTGGCTCAGACTGCCCATGCACAGTTATAGGGGTACAAAAAGTGTACCCCTCTTTTTGTACACCGACAGGTTCCAGAACGGGCGGCTGACCAAAGTGGGATCTTGGTCTTCCTCATAGGGGTTGCGGCGATGCTTTGCCCAAAACTCCTTGGCAGTCATCTCAGTCATAGTCTTTCCCTTTGGCTTGTTGGCGGATCTCTTCGACTGCTGAGGTGGCGGTGGAGCACTTGAGGTTGCGCCTGCTGGCAGCGGTTGAGTACTAGAGGAACCACCTGCTGACTCCGAAGTGCGGTAGCACTTTGACGTTGCACGACCGGGGTTGACACGGCGGACTTGCTGCTCAGGATGATCATCACCTGGAACCAAAACACACGACCACAAGAAACACACGAAAGAAAGAGCATAAGCCACCAAACAAAACAACAAGTATCAAAGCTTGGTAGGAAAAAGATGGAACTGGGCATCCTGCGGTAGTACCGCGACCAAACAGCGCAGTACCGTATGAGCGGTAGTACCGTGACAAACGGCGGCAGTACCGCTTGAGCGGTAGTACCGCTTGAGGAGAGCGGTCGTACCGCGCCAAATGGGGAACGGCGGTTCCCTACTACCGTGGTCAGATCCGGCACTACCAGAGATGCCAAATTCAAAAAGAAGCCTACCAAACTTCAATCCACAGTGCCTAGAAGCCATCTCCATCCTACTCAAGCCTTGCCTTGGCCAAAAGACAAGAAGAACAATGCCTATTGCCCCTAAAAACTAGATGCAAGATCTAGGAAAAGAGAGAACGGGAATGGGGGCAATACCGGCATCCATGGCAAGAGGACGAGGTGGGGATCGACTCCACCAGAGGAAACGGAGAGGGACGACACCAAAATGGCGGCCGACCAGGCCCCTCCTGCAGCGAGAGGATGCAGGAGCAACGAGGAAGACGAGTGGGGGCGAATGGGTATGGGGAGAGGCAACTCCCCCTGCCTCGACATAACCCCCGCCGCCCGCCCCGTAGCGGTAGTACCGTTGGGTGGGCGGTAGTACCGCTTGATGCTTGTCAGTGGTAGTACCGCTCACGCGGCGGTAGTACCGCTCTGCCACAAAAAGGAACGACCAAACCGAGCGGAACACACGAGAGGAAACCGAGACAAAACAAGAACACACACACACACAAAACCGACAAAAAGAAAGAAGACACACACCTCTCCAAGAGAGGACGGTGGCCGAGGCCACCTATGTTTGAGTTTAGAGGTATGGCACCGCGAAGATTTTAACCTTGGGCCCATGAGCAACACTCATCTTTGAAGCACAAGTACCAAAAAAATGGCTAATGTGAAAGAGTTTGGTTAGTTTATGCATTATGGGGGAGGGAAAGTTCATTGATAGAACAACACCCCCCTATGTCCATGCCTACACCTAAACTAGACAACAAGTTAGTGTGGTGGGGTGTGCAAGGGTTCAAGTCACGTTGCTCGAATCAATGATATTTAGCTCATGCCTTAACTCGCGAAATCTTGCTTCATCCAAAGGCTTCGTGAAGATATCTGCAAGGTTATCATGAGTGTTGACATAGTTAAGCTCGATCTCCCCTCGCCTAATGTGATCTCGGATGAAATGATACCTAATCTCAATATGTTTTGTCTTGAAGTGTTGCACAGGGTTGAGAGAAATCTTGATGGCACTTTCATTGTCGCATGAAAGAGGCACTTTGTCACAAGTGACACCGTAATCACTACAAAAAAAGACACATCCGTGACATTTTGGGCCGAACGAAATTTTTTTCTGTCATACATATGACACTTCTATGATGATAATTGTGACAAAACCCGATATCATCATAGATGTGGTGGGATCCTACTTCTATGACAAAAAATCATTACAGAAAATGGGCTTTTCGTCCTGGGCAGGCCGGAGATGCAGCTGCATGACATTCTTTGGGACGTCCATGGCGGAAAAAACCGTGGTAGAAGCGAGGGCAAGGAAAATTTCGGGGAGTTCCCGGTTACGGTGGGAGGTCGGGGGCCGAGCGATGTGCACTTCTCACGTACATGTACGCGCGTGTGTGCGAGGCGTTGGCTCTAACTGAACTCGAGCGAGGCGTTGGGCTCTAACTGAACCCGAGCGATTGCACTGCAGGCTACGCGTTACTGAACCCGAGCGATCGATCGATGGCTGTTAACTGAACCCGATCGAGCGATTCCTTCGCTACTGCTGCTAACTGAAACCGATCGATGCTGCCTCTGGATGAACAGTAAGCGTTGCGGGGGGGGGGGGGGGGGGGGTTGGATGAACAGGACCCCATGGTGTTGCCTCTGGATGAACAGGACCCCGATCGATCGAGCCGGTTGGGGCTGGATGAACAGGACCCCGTGGAGGGCTGGATGAACAGGACCACCCCGTGGAGGGCAGGATGAACAATAGACGGTGGAGGGCAGGATGAACAGTAGCCCGTGGAGGGGTGGTTGAACAGGAGCCCGTGGAGAGTGCTGGTTGAACAGTAGCCGGTGGAGTAGCGCGTGGTGGAGGCTAGATGAACAGGAGCCCGTGGATGAACAGTCGCAGGTGGAGGCTGGAGGAGGTCGACGGTGGATGAACAGTAGCTCGTGGAGGCTGGAGGGGGTCGACGGTGGAGATGAACAATATCCCGTGGAGTCCCGTTTTGCGGTACGCCACACCCCTCCCGATGAACAGGACCCCCGTTTCGAACGTAGCGCTCCAACACAAGTCTGTTTCATCCGTTTTGCGGTACGCCACACCCCTCCCAATCAACAGGACCCCCGTTTCAACCGTAGGAGGTCCGTTTCCTCTGTTTTGCGGTACCCCAGACCCCTCCCGATGAACAGGATCCCGTTTCGAACGTGGCCGGTCGAACACAAGGTTGTTTCCTCCGTTCTGCGGCATGCCAAGCCTCGTTTCCATCACCTATTCCGTCCAAGCCCTCCCGATGAACACGACGCATTCCGTTGCCTCCCCATGAACACGATGCATTCCGTTGCCTCCCCATGAACACGACGACGAAGTTGTTTCTCAGTTCCGACCCAGCCATGTACACGAGCCCTGGCCATACGTATGCGCGAGTAGGCGTTCGAGACCCCGCCCGTATGTACACATACATGGCCGTATTTTCTTTCTTGCACCCTGGCCGCTGTACGTACGTGTACATGCTACGTGCGCGCCTCTACTACGACACGTGCGCGCCTCTACATCGACCAGTATATATGTACGCACACGTTCGCGACCAGAATGACAACGCTACGTATGCTTCGGCCAGGTGGGTCCCGACTGTCAGGCACTTCCTTGCATGTGAAGATGTAGCTGGTGGGTCCCAGCAGTCAGGGGCAAACGTTTTTTTCGCGAAATACGGTAGCCCATCCGGTGGGTCCCCGCTGTCAGGTGGAGGAATAATTATTTTGCGCGTAATAAGGAGGCACTTGCTTGCTGCGGCTGTGGACCCAGCTGTCAGCGTCTCCATGCATAGTACTCTTCCGATGGAAGTCGGTCGTTGACCACATTGACTACGCCGCGCCGAGAGCACCACGGCGGTGGACGACGGCGAGGCCTAGGAAGGGGACGATGCGGAGCCGGGGAAGACGCGGTAGTGGAAGCCCGCGCGGAGAGGAGTACGAGGGTTCACTGGTTCGGCTGCGGTGTGAGGCTGCCGTCGCCGCAGGGCCTGGCCAGCGGTGGGAATAGTAGGGGGCGGTGAGGCCTCCGCGGCAGCACAGCCGGCCACGGG
The DNA here is from genome assembly GCF_056163025.1 of Triticum urartu. NCBI lineage: Eukaryota > Viridiplantae > Streptophyta > Magnoliopsida > Poales > Poaceae > Triticum > Triticum urartu. Next base: position 358,736,073 of record NC_141873.1, on the reverse strand, counting down.
AGGCAGGAGCATGCGGCACGACCGGCGCTGCTTTGGGCGGCTGGAGCGAGAAGACCAGAGGTTGAAGAAGCACTACGGTCGTTGGATGGACATCGTATGGTCACTGGAGCTAGAATCGTTCATATTGACTAAGTTGACAAAGCCCTTCGTCCCGTCAACTTAGTAGGCCCACAAGTCAGCCTCCCACCAAGGTGGGTCCCATCTAGCGGGGGGAGTATTCATTTTTTTGTGCGTAATAAGGAGGCACTTCCGGTGGGCCCGAGCTGACAGCGGGGGGAACGTTTTTTTTGCGAAATATGGTGGCCCGTCCGATGGGTCCCAGCAGTCAGGGGGAAATGATTTTTTTCACAAAATACTGGTGGCCCGTCCGGTGGGTCCCCACTATCAGGTGGAGGAATAATTATTTTCGGTGTAATAAGGAGGCACTTCCTTGCGGCTGTCGTGGACCCAGCTGTCAGCCTCTCCATGTACAGTACTCTTCCAATGGAAGTCGGTCGTTGACCACATTGACCACGCAGCGCCGAGAGCACCACGGCGGTGGACGACAGCGAGGCATAGGAAGCGGACAACGCGGCAGTGGATGCCCACGCGGAGAGGAGTACGAGCGTTCACCGGTTCGGCTGCGCTGTGAGGCTGCCGTCGCCACAGAATAACGGGGGGTGTGGGTGAGTAGAGGGATGCCCTGGCCAGCGGTGGGAGTAGTAGGGGGAGCTGAGGCCTGCGCGGCAGCACAGCCGGCCATGGGAGGCGGGAGTAGGCGGTCCCGCCGGTGCTGCTTTGGCGGCTGGAGCAAGAAGATCAGAGATTGAAGAAACACGACGGCCGTTGGATTGACATCCAACGGTTACGTCTGCTAGAATCGTTTGTTGATGTATATAATAACTAAAAAAATCTTGCATACGCGTCAACTAAACAGGCCCACAAGTCAGACCACTCCCTCTTTTTTTAATAATTTATATATAGCTCATGGCAACTTCTTATGCAATTTATTGCAGTCATTTTTTTTGGTTGGCCGGGGCCAATTTCGCATATTTCTGTGGGTTCCAAACTATTTTTAATACCGAAATGTCCAGCCGGATTTAAAGTACTTTGAAGATATATTTAAATTAGGTTAATGCCCAGTGAAATAGGAATCTGAAAATGTAATAAAATTCAGAAATTATAAAGTAATTGCCAATTTGTCATCTGTTTTTATATTTACAACCCATTTCATATTACTTTCAAGATTTGAAGGCGTCTTGAAAGAGTTGCAGCCCATCAGGGCGTAGAAAAATAAGTAGGCCTGGATTGGGTATTCTTCAGAAAAAATAAACTAGGCTCGTTTTCACAAAGAAAAAATAGCTGGGCTGGTCACATGGTGAACATAAAATATAAGCCTGGGCTAGACGGGCCACAGCCCAGTTCAAACCCTGCTCCGTCTCAACAATACCAAACAAAAAAATACTGCTCGAGTAGTTACGTCCCAGGTGTCAGCCGATCTTGTGCTGTTCTCTTGTCTATTGACTATATACGCTCACAATGTCGTGGGTCCCAGATGTCAGGAAAACACCAGGAGGAAGCATTTTATTTTTCCATACGCTGACGTGGTGTACCCCTACTGTCATCCTCTCCATGTACTTCTGTCGATTCCTGTTGTTTGTTGACCATGTTGACAACGCAAGAGGGCGGCACCGCGGCGAGCGCACCAAAGCGCGCGGAGGACGTCGGCGTTAACGATTTAGGAGATGGTGGGGCAGTGATGCGTGCGCTGAGGCGTAGCTAGCCGTGGGAGGCGGAAGCAGGCGGCTCCACCGGCGCTGGTTTGGTTTTGGCGGCTGGAGGAAGACAGGACTGAAGAAACACGACAGACTGTAAAAGCAGCAGAAGTACTTAACAACCTTAACTGAAACCAGCAGGGGCACTTAACAACCAAAGCTGAAAGCAGTATGAGTACTTATACAGGTTCAACCATACAAAGCACGCCTCGAACAGTGCTACTTTGCCTACAGTTAACCAAGGGTGAGGCCGCCAAGCCCCGGGACAAGGCCCAGGCGCCACCCCGCGCATCCACAACCTTCTGAAAGCGGCTTCATCTCGCAACGTGGTCAATAAATAGGATATTCGCTTTAGAGCCATGGAAAAGCATGAACATAATCTTCTGTCCTATTCTCCAAGATGGACGGGCCTTCATTATTTGAGACCACCCATGAATAAGTATCTTTTCACCTCCAAGGGGAATTGAGTAGGTCGACATAAACATCATGTTGTGACCAAGCGCAAGTCTGACCCGACCATGGTCAGGCATCTGTATAGGAACAATAGAACTCGTCAGTTCCTGTTTCAAGAAGATCACAGCTATAAAACTGTGTATAAGCAATAGTTTATGAACAACATATATAACAGAAAACAGCTCATACCATAAGTTTCTCGACACAGTTGGACCTGTTCAACGAGTGCAGCAGTGGCACACATATCCCACGTGGCCTTCCACCATTGAAACGCCCCACAAGGACCTCAAGACGATCAATAAAGTGTACGAACTTGTGGATGTCAATCCAGTCAACTTCAGTGCCATTAGTAACAGCCGAGTTATTACAGAGTAACAAACGAGCAGATTGCTTAACTCTGAAAAAACCTACACGTGCCACCAATTATAAGAAACTATTAGTTAGAAGTAGCATCTTCGTGAGAGATTCGTTGCTACTTCTAAAGTTAAATTGTGATTAGTTAGACAGAATAGGTGGATTAAGAAGTAATCGAGGCAACAAGCAAGAACCAGATACAAAACTAACATGGATGAACAATTGGAACGACGTCAGGGTGGAAGATCACAGTGAAGATGAGACCAGGTTCTGCTATTTCCATCAACATTCGTGCGCCAACTTTCAGTCTGTAACACTTGAGAAAGTTTATCCAAGTTCATCCATAAAAAAGCAGCGATCTTCTTGGTTCATGAACCCAACTCGGAACTTATATCCATGGCTTGTCTTCACTGTGACCATTAAACTAGTGTATTCAGTTATGACAAGGCCAAGCATCTTGAGTACATGTGTTCTGGCAGAGCAAATAATACACTGCAGGAAAAATAATATGAGAACACAGCATGTTCAAAAAAACCCCACCCTCCCGGATAGAAAAGAGGATTCTAGGAACATACTGTGCGTGTTTCAAAATGCTGTGTTAGGATGAGAAGGAACAAGTGTGGCATCTCGCCGAGGGCGCAGAAACCTGTAGGGTACTCGCACTTTGGGCACTGCAAATGAAACACACTAGATTTAGTAGGAAGAAAAATGCATCAATAGCGGCGCCTGCCATCCTAGGATTACCTGCGACCAAGGGACTTGTGTTTATCAGGGATGGATGAAGAATTCGTACCTGGTTCTCCATGAGAAAACCCTATGCAATCGCCGAGAGGGGGTTTTCTATGAACAAGCAGATGAGGGAGAAGGGGATTCAGGCCCAGTGAAATATTGCCGCTTCGTCCGTCCAGCTTACTGCTAAAGCTGGAAAGGGGGGTTCTGATTTGATGGCTTATTGGGCATTACTGCGGCTCTACGACTGGGGTGTGTCTACCATGAAGTTGTGCACTCTAATTTGTGCATATGGCACGTGGACCCCGTTGCCGGTTGCCCCACATATCGGCGAAAGGAAGTAGAAAGACAGGAGTAACTAGTTACACATAAATATATTTTTTGACAGAGAGATACTCCCTCTATAAAGAAATATACAAATCTTTTATATCACAGGCTCACCTTGCCGAGAAATATACTCCCTCTACAACGCACGGGCATTATGGGGGTTCAGCTTTTTTTATGGGGGTTCAGCTGAGAATATAATACTCAGATAGGCTCACGGTTCTGGACTTTGGGCCGCAGGCCGAACCTGCATGTTTGGGGGCCCATGTGTTCTACCTCAGCGCTTTTCATATTGCAAGCGATCGGTACGACGCTGGTTTTAGATGCTGTCGCAAGGCGAATACACAAAATTGAATAAAGCATGGCAGCTGTTGGAATGAAATCGAACGACAGTTCCTAACCAGCAATCAGAGTTGCAATTCTATCAATGATATACCATGTGATAAATAATACTGTCGTACTACTTATACACACAAGACACTTGTTTCACCATGCCAGATTATTACACCAAAATCTCTCGGAGGATAGATCAATTCGGCAGTTGCGTGCTGCTACTGAAGAATTTCAAAGTTGATTTGTACCAGCTCTCCTTGCCGAGAAAGTTCGATTTTGACATCATCCCCTACTGCAAGATATGATTTAGATTTGAACCTTGACCATCCTTTAGCATCAATCATCATGCGACCATCCTTTGTACTTACGGTATATTGAGCAGGTTCATTCACACCAAGGCTGCGCATGGTAAGAGAAACTTGGCCGCGGTCGCCCGGATTGTTGAACGACTCCCTCGTTGCTCTAGAAATTCTCTGTTTGCAAACAAGAAGACATACCCAAACAGTTAGATCAACATAGTGAATCATGTGAAACAACATGGAAAGAAAAAAGAACGAAGCACTTGGGAGGCCAATGCTTACCAAGAAGGTGGACATGTCAGTTTTTGTAAGGACTTTGGTATATGATGTGCAAACTGCATTCCAGTCTGTTGCCGGTGCAACTGCACGGGCTGGAGCAGATGCAAGTGCAAGTGTTGGTGCAGGTGCCGAAGCCGCTGCTGCTGCCGGAGATGGTGCTCCTTGTAGAACTAGTGCCGGTGTCGGAGCAGGTGCCGGTGTCGATGCCCGATCCTCCGGTAGATCAGACTGATCCGCTGACGCGGTCGGTGCCCAATCCTCAGCTGGATCAGACTGAGCTGCTGCCGCTGTCAGTGCTAGAGAAACTGCCGGTGCTCGATATATGCGAGACAGCGGCGACCGTGTCTGGTATGCTATGATCAGCTTTCTAACTTGACTAGGATCCGTGACCGTGATCCAGTCTTTTTCTTCATTTCTTTTAAACGCGAGAAGGACTAATTGTGGCGTTTTTGTTAAACCAAACTGCAGTTCATCATAGGGATTCAGCTTGTACTCAGACAACAGACTGATCCAATTTTTTCCAGTAATATAAGTGATGGACAGTGCCTTCATTACTGACACGACATAAGAAGTGAAACCTGCAAAAATAGCCATCGTAGAGCAAACCAAACGGTTTATTCTGTGATGAATGTCACATGGCAAAACCTGCATAATAAAATTGCAGGAAAAGAAAGAAAACATGACATTAAATCAATAAGATTTAGACAGTAAATCAATAAGATTTACTTGATGTGACACGAGTGAATCCTTACCAGGAAATCACTATGTTGAAGTACTAAACAGAAGATTGACCATCCAACTACACGTGGCATGCAGGGGCCCCGCCTACTCCCACAAGCAGGACAGTCCAAAGGTCGTGACAAATCGTATGGACCGAACATCCATGGGGCTGGAAATCCTGGTGGGTGCGATAAGCCCTGCAATGCATACAGATATTGGAGTGTAACCATAATTGATAGACCATCCTCACAAAAAATATGATATGGATACTTCAAAATATACAGACTGAATTGAGTGGACAGACATTAACATAGACCGTTCTCAAGATTGACCACACACCAAAAGCGGCAGTACTAATAAACAATAAAGGGTTCACAAACACAAATCAAGTACTGAACAATAGTACTTACTACAGACAAGCAAAGTTGCACTAACTAAACTCTGCATACTATTTTTTGCCACCGACCTACGGGATGAACACCGCATAACTGACTAGGCCATGGACTTCGTGTGAGATGTCTACATGCACCATCACCATCTTGTCAACCTTGGAGAACCTAACAGAGTGGTCTTTCCACTCATAAACATGATGATGAAGATAGGCCGCATCAGATTTGTTGGGAAGCTTTACAAGAACCACACCCTTCGTAATCGAAGGCACATCCAGGAAATTGTCATGGTCAAGTACAGCCTCGAGAACACGCCTGACAACAATGCTACAACACGCCTGACAACAATGCTACAGGAAAACACTAGTTCAGGACACGTGGCGACAAGGACACAGCAGCTGGATAGTTCAGCAGTAGAACTCATCATTAGGTATTCCAGTTCACACGGCATGACTTTGAGAACTTCATCTCCACCGCGGACCTGGTTCTAATTCAAACAGAAACCATATTTTATTACTACCTCCGTTCAAAAATATAAGATGATTTTCGATATTATACTCCATATATGACTACATATACGCACATAAATGAGTGAAAAAGACACTAGAACATGTCTTCAAAGGCATGAGAGCAGAGGGATTACATGCAATATCCATAACATAAGTTACTGAGGCAAATATACCCTCTTAAAAGGTAGCATTGATGTTCATAAAGTACTCCCTCCGTCCCAAAATTCTTGTCTTAGATTTGTCTAGATACGGATGTATCAAGTCACATTTTAGTATTAGATACATCCGTATCTAGACAAATCTAAGACAAGAAATTTGGGGCAGAGGGAGTAGTTGAAAGTAATCTATAAGAAATCAGTGTCAACCTCTCGCATGTTTTGGTCAAAAGAGGAATTTAGAACCATCATTTGGCACACAAAAATCACATGCAAGATCACCCGGAAAGTTGTACTACTAGTACTAGTACTGCGTGTTAGATGAAAAAACACGATCAAGATCGAGAAAAAGATCGTCAAGAAGAGATATTACCTGGACTTGCTTAATGAGGGATCCCGGAGAGGGGGGCTTGGACAGGGCGATGGCTTTGAGCTTGTATGTGGTAGTCTCGGCGGGGTGCTTGCGCTTCTTCGTACCATGAGCCTCGACGGTTTTGGCCGGAGCCATAGACATCACTTCGGCCAGTGCTCCAGCGTCCATCAAGAGACTGTCAAAGAGAAATAAAAGAAAAGAAATCATCATCACAAACCCAAAAGAAGAAAAGAGAGGGAGTTATAGGATCAGTCTCGGGGTTGCAAGACCGGGCCTTGGCCAGAATCAACACCATTGATGCGCTCACCTTTCCTTCTTTGGGAGAGAAGAACAATGGCAGAAGCGGGTTGGGGTTTTCTTGAAGAAATGAGGAACAAGATGAGGGCAAAAGCGAGGGTTGGGTAGAGAGGAAGCTGAGAGAGAAGAGTGAAATGATGGTTGCTTCGTCCGTCCAACTTACTGCTAGAAAGGAGGGGGTTTTGTGATTTGACGGCTCATTGGGCATTACTGTGGCGCTTCGATCGGGGTAGTCTACCATCACTCTACTATGGAGTAATTTAGTGCATGGCTAGTGGACCCCGATGCTGGCTGTCCCACACGTCGGCGAAAGTGAGTAATTTCATGCATGGCTGGAGGAGGATCCGCATGGTAGAGCGTGTCCACTGTTTTTCAGAAGAAAAAAATGATTACAGCAAGTGTTTCTACTCTTACGACGGAGGAGTGCGAAACACGGCAACCACTTGAACATACACAGTGCTCCTACTACTAGGCATGTGCAGTGGTTCATACGTCAGTACTACACAATCTTGTTGCTAGTGTAGTAAGATATGACGATAACAAATGATGTTGTGCGCATGTCAACTACTCCTATATGTAACATAGTACCGCTTTTTCGACTGTCCGGTCGAGAATGAATGGTGAGATCAATGTTAACAGAACTAGGTCCATAGCGCACGGAGAGTACGGTGCTACAGTACTCCACGAAACATGAACCATATGAAGCACGAATAGTGTTAGGCAGGGTGTATGAAGGGTGCACGGGATGGGAGCAAAAGTTCCCTTCTCGACCCACTTTTGGGTGTTTGGCAAAGTGCATGAAGGGTGCATGAGTCCACACTAGTAGGTTGACAAAAATACACGAAGAGGAAACAACTATATTGAGATGAGAATGCAACCAAACACACCCACACGCTTTGTGCTACAGTGACTGATTTGCACCGTCTGAGTTTGATCCAACGGTCATGGTGCGCCGAGACATGGACATGCCCATGCAGAGGGCGCCTAAACACCACCGAAGTCCCTCTACTTCTCGAGGCGCACGACGTTGGTGATGCAGGGTGCAACCACCCGCAGAGCCCGCTCCCGGTCGATGGGAGCCAGCTCGTCAAAGACGGCGTCCAATGGCACGAATGGATTCCGGTGACGGAGCCCTGAAAGGATTCGCCCGGCAACAGCGACGGCAGCCCGCAACCCCTCCTTGTCCAGCTCAGCCCCCACCATCGCGCGGAGACAGCTCAGCTCCTCGGAGATATAGGTGAAGAAGGAGACCAGATCAGGAAGCCGCAGCTCGTTGAAGTCGACCGGGTGGTCGAACGGGTTTAGCCCGACGGCCGGCATCGTCATGCTGGCACGACAGTAGGCATCGCGCAGCCGCAACACGTGCGTGGCAACTTGGTTCACCAAGTGGCTGAGGCGATCCTGGACCTCGTCACGATCGGCCCGCTCGCGCTCCACCCGGCTCCCCTGACGGCCTATCATATCTCCCGCTTTCTGCAGCAACGCCACCGACACCTCGAGCATCTTTGTGGTGGACGCCTGCCGCTTTTGAAGCTCCATGAACTCCCGCACATAACGGAGGAGCATGGCACTCCTCTCCCCCTTGAGCTCACGGAGCTCCACGTCCTTGGCCCTGAGCTCCGCATCCTTGGCATGGAGCTCCTGTGTCAGGAGCCTCACCTCGGACTCCGTGATCTGCTGCGCCGCCATGGCACCAGGTAGAAGCAATGGGGAGAAGAAGCAAAGGGGGCGAAACGGCTGAAAGGCAATGCAATCTACGGGAAGGCGGAGGGAGCGGGGAATCTTTTGGTTTTCACCACGGTAAAACACCAGTCGACGACTTCTCACATCAGGGAGCAGTGGGTACAGGTGAAGTCATCGTGACTAATTGCTGCCGCACCTGCTCCCGTCAATCAAAAAATTAAAAATCCTGCCGTGCCTGTTCCCGTCAATCAAAAAATTAAAAATCCTGCCGCACCCAAACACCAGAGCAACGCCTCGGTGGATATTTAAATTTACCTGCCGGAAAGTAGATAAAAAAGGGGTGAAAAAACAAATGTGGCGGCGGCCTAGCTAATCGGTTGAACTAGCCCAACTAGCTAGCCACCGTGCTTCACTGATGTACTCGGCGGGAAAGGTGGTCTTTCATGATTTGACGACTCATTTACTTGCTTTGGCGCTACTACCGAGGAGGACCCAGAAAACGTGCGGTAGGGCGTCCCACGTTAGGAAGAATATATGCGTGCACCACCCGGGAGGACCCCAAACCGCGCGGTAGGGTGTGCCACGTCTCGGCACGGAGGAAAAATGTGCGTGTAAAAATATAATGTATCAGACGTAGTACCTATGGTTCGACCTCGGGACCCAGCCAGTCGGTTGAAAACACCCCACTAGCCACACAACTTCAACATGCAAATGTGGCACGGAGGATAGATGTGGTTAGCTCCATCTCGACCAGCCACAACGTCTCTTGTTCTAGGCGATTCTTCTATTTTCCAAGTTTTTTTAGTTGTAATAACACCACGGCAAGCTAGCGCCGCTCTTCGTGTGTGCCCGTGTAAAGGTTAGACGATGGAGAGAAGAGAGATTGAGATCGCAGACCTGGGACCCACCAGTAAGTGAGATAATGATCATGCACGTGTTGACGAGGCACTCCCTCTACTCTACTCAACGCAAGTACTGTATAAAATCAAGTTATGGGACAAAGCCAACAACCGTTCGTTTTTTCAGGCTATCGAGTTACGCTTTGTAGTCCAGGTTTCCAGTTCAAATTTTGTCTTTCAGATTTGTTAGTTTTAGGTCCAAATTTGATTAATGACAAGTGGGACCCCTGTGTGTTGTTCCGATATTTCAGTGTAGGATGTTTTTTTTTGAACAAACACTTTGCGTGGTTAGACAAGTAAAGGCACGAGTTACACATTTTTTGCAAGTTTACGAACAAAAATGACAGCGGCATAAAATATCACATCCACCCCGCGGCTTAGATACTATGGTGATACGAGTTTTTACACCGTTGGAAGTGAGATCCAATGGCTTGGGAGTAGTCTTTGTAATTATGCGCAATTTCCAAACTCTCCAAAGGTTTTTTTGCAAATAAAACATTCAGGCCTCGTGTGTGCCGCTGCATCTTCGATCCAACGGCTCCCCGGTGCTCATATTAGGTGCTCCCCGTAGCTTAATTACCCGCTATGGTGATTGGAGTAGTTGTGGGCCGAATGCTATGAAAATATAATCTAAACCGATCGGAATAAATGCCTACACAAATTAATCCAAGGTTGGAATGCCCCTCGCAATGTAAATAGCTCCGGCTTTGCGAGGGATGGAGAGGTAGTAGCTTCAACGCGTGGAAGATACGATGTGAGAAAGCGAGGTCAATCGAGAGACATATAGATAGAGAGACAAAGTGAGTGTGGTCCAACATTCATTGAACAAATATATATGCTCTGGAGAGATATTGTCCGATTGAGCTTTTTGGCAAGGGTGAGGGATGTAAGATAGAGTTTGAGAGATGATCCAGTCACAGACGTGTAGATATATTTTGTGCGTGGGAGGAAGCAAGGTCGACCGATCACATAGGGTCGTCTTGCGATCGAAAGAGTGAGACGGGTTGGAGAGAGTGACCTAGATAGACGATGTGCGTGAGAGAGTATACAATGTGAATAGGTCGAATTGGGCTCAAACATGGTGATATATCGTTTTTGTCCGAGAAAGAGCGAGGTCAATCGAGACATACGGAGAGAGAGAGAGAGAGAGAGATTGAGTGAGCATGGCCCACCATGAGGTCGAAAGAGTGGTGGCGGCTTGGATGGACTGACATAGATAGACAATCAGCGTGAGAGAGTATAGAGTGTGTCGATCGAGGCCCGAACAGGGAGATATATCATCTGTGTGTGAAAGAAAACGAGGTTAAATGAGACTCAGATAAACATACCGAGATTGAGCGAGTGTGGCCCGCCATGCGGAAGAAAGAGTGAGACAGTCTCGAGGGAGTGACCTAGATATACAACGTGCATGCGTGCACATGCACGAGAGGTTGGGGGGCTAGATAGGCAATGCATGTATTTAGCGCGAGAGGGTGAGAGGGAGAGGGGGGAGAGAGAGAGCTCGGCATGGGGTGCAATGGCGGGTGTGTGAGGTAAATACATTTGGTAACAGAGTGGAAAAGGGGGTTGTGTAGTTGAGAGACTTAGATATCGAAACATGGAGATAAAGAATGAACGTGTGTTGGAAACTGATAGCTTCCTGAGGTGGTTAGGAGAGGAAGATTGACCGATACAGGAAGTATGTAGCGTTTGTGCGGGGGGGCTAAAAACAACATTTGAATGTACATAGTATGAGACTTAATATCGATGTTTCAATTCGGTGTACATTGTAAGATTTGAACTGAGGACCAGGCATACGGGTAATTATTTCGAATTCGTGCCATACTAAGTTTCGAAAAGTTGACATTGACTCAGTTTGTTGTGCTATTTTGTAGGTCATATGTTTGAATCCATCCAAAAGTTTTCTCACTACCATGGTGTTCATCATATACATATGAATTTGTATTAAAAAAGTAGCGTGGATACAGTGAAATGCGAAATCCACGTTAGAATTGGAGATCGCTACGTGACACACACTCTAATTCAAATAACTATCTACGTGACACACACTCTAATTCAAATAACTAATTTTGTGACACACACTCTAATCCACGTTAGCGTGGGTACCGTTTCGATTTTTTTTCAAATAACTCCTCATTAATTAATTTATAGTACTCCCTCTGTTCACTTTTATAAGACCTTGAAGACATTTCAGACAATGTGCAAAACAGTTCATTTTAAGTTGTCTGAAACGACTTAAAAAAGTGAACGGATGGAGTATCTCGTTTCGAATGACTAATTATTGCAAGGAAAACACGGGCATGGTAATACATACAGATTCGTTTGCAAATGAAAGAAGATTCATTTGCATTCTCAAATGTAGGCGCACCAGGCAAACCAGGGTCGTGTCGGGGTGGACGCTGCTTCGGTGCCTTAAAGGCAACTGCCTTTGGGTCATTGACATGTGGGCCAGCCACCTGTTGGGCCCATATGTCATGGACAAAAAGGTAGGTGCCTTAAGGCACCGAAGCATAGTCCTGTCGGGGTGGTTGCGTGTGTCGGACGGACGTGTAGCACCCAGCCACCCACCCCCTCCCCCCCAAAAAAAGGACGACGACAATATAAGCTCGCGCTTCCACATTTTGGATTGAAATATCTGGCGGCCCCAATTCCAGCCCTGCAAAATCTCTCTTCTCCACCGTCCCCTTCCGCACCCAGATTGCTCAAATCCCTAATTCGCCGCCAACCCTCGAATCGCCCCTCATCTCGTCTCTTTCCCCACCGTTCCCCACCTCTGTGCCGAACGACGACGACGAAGACGATGGTCGCGCTTCACCACCACACCGGAGCTACCTCATCTACGCCCTCGTCCACCGCATCGGGTGGTCCACCGACAATGTCGGCCGCCGCAACCGACATGCCTCACAGACACCGAGTTCCACCGCATCAGGTGCGCTTCACTGACGCCGTCTCCCAGCTCACCGGGGATACTTCACCGAGCACATCGTCGCACCTCCGCCCCCCGAGGCCATTGGGGCTTCACCAACGGTCACGTCCACCGCATCGTAGCGCTCCGCTGCCACTCAAGATCTGCATCCGTATGTGGCCAGCCAACGCCAGCGCATCACCCTTAACGGCTCTGAAGTGACCCGCACTCTAGCTAGGCGAGCATGCCCAAACGCCGGCGCGAGCTAGGTATCCACACATCACTCCCTTGTGCACTGTTTCGACGATGTTTAGATATCCTTTCACTGCTCTCTTAGCTTACACGCCTATGCAACTCTGACCTTAACTCTTATTTCTTCTGGAGATATCATCTGAAACAAGCAAATCCATATTTTAGCGAAGCATGACGGCGCTACGGGATCTGGTACACATCCTGCACACCCGTATAACCTTGTAAGTATGTGTCCTCCGGTACAACATCAAGGTCGATTCCTCTTATTTGATCAACCATTCGCCGTGTCAAAAATGCAGAGGGGGATGCAAGGAGCACAAGGCCTGCACATCCAAGCAAGTGGTAACATGGACTTGTACATGGAACATCCCAAGCGCAAGCAGAGCTGCAGTGAGCCTGTACAACGAGCTAGCGTAAGTCCTTGCATTTCATATAATTCATACTGGCATTCGTGTATGATTTGTGTGTAGTGGCTGATCCACGAATTCAAGTTACCAGGGGCGAACATTTGACTTAAAAAATACGAAGGCACTTGCACTCCGGAAATCAACATAACTTGAGAAATGTGAAGCTAAATGCACTTTGAAAACTAGCTAATGATCCAAAGTAGTTCAGATTATAAACACTGAATGATGCAAGCACCAAAAAACACAAAATGCAACATGGTGTACAAGGACTACAAACATGGTCTGTACCTGCTTGAATTATTCGTTCTCTGGCTGAAAGTATCGAAGTGTAATTGCACGTATAACCAGTGCGCAAACTGCATATCAATATATCTATCCTGCACAAGTATGCCAATAGTTTCAAACAACAGATTAGAAAAGTATTTATGCTATGTTGTCATGATACGGAGACTTTCTGGTAGATGGCCTCGACGTTTCCTCAAGCTATGAAAATGCACTATAATTTGCTTGTCATCAATGCCTGCAAATGTCTGTCTCTCTCAACATAGTAGATCATCATTAGACACTAAATCCTTCAATGAGCTTGCAAAATGCTTGCATTAGATCCCTCATTAGACACTATATGTTCATCACCAGGAGCATGAAAATGTTTGCATCAAATCCTTCATTAGCAGTCTATTCATTAGACACTTCAGGCTCAAGAACAACATGAGCTTGTATGTTTGCACCGGAAACTTGACTAGATACATCAGATTCAGTCAGTTCAGTATTGATTGGGGGATTTATAAAATAAGTAGAAATTGGTTTCATTTTCTCATAGATTCCCTACATACAAGTAGTTTTACAACACCGTCAGGTTTAACTATTGGCCAGAAATTGAAGAGTTGAATTAGATATAATTAGGGATGTGATGTACCTGCTCGTTGCGCATGCTACTCTTGCAAGCTACAACTGTCCGTTTGTGCAAGCTCGATGCCATGCCCGTGCTGCCGCCGCTGCCTCCCACGCAGGCTACACCCAGGGTTGGATCTTCATCTTCTTGTCCTTCCGTTCGCTTGAAGCCCGACAACCGCCCTCCAACGAGGGCGCGAGGAAGTGATGTGTCGGTCTGTCCAGCAGCGGCTAGGTTAGGAGCGAACCAGACTGGAGGCTGGAGCGAATGAATTGGTATTTTTCCTGGTGTCGATCGATATGGGAGGCGCTCGTTTGGGCCACGAGCCTGCTATAGGGCTTGCCTTGCGCTTATGTTATTGGCCCATCCAAATTGAAACATTTTTCTTCATTTTTTACATTGCCTGCTCGTGCGTTGGGACGAACAAAACTAGCATGGGCCAACCTGGACGACTCAAACTAGGTGCACACTTTCCAGCCACCTAAGGCGGCCGCCCATACTAGCCCCTATGGTGGCGTCGCCCCTTTTTGCGTGTATGATTGGATAGTGAAAAATATTCCAGTGGCGCTTTTGATTTACCCACAGAATGGTTGAATTGCTTGTTTCTATGAACTGAGTTTGCCAATAATGTGAAGGATGCCAGTCTTTTCATCCTATTGTAGATTGCTTCGATCTCGATATGCCAAAAGTAATCGCATGAAATATACAGTAAAAGCCAGTGTGATGTGTTTGGCTACAACTAGTTTGATTACACGTCCTCATATAACATATCAAGGATGCACCATCTTACCAGATTAACCATTCGACTTACCCATGCAGTTTGGGAAGAGAGAAGTATTGGGACTGCGTATCCAAGCAATTGATGCCATGGACTCCTTCATACAACCTTTTAAGCGAAAAAGAAGTTGTAGTGTGCCTGTACAAAGAACTAGCGTAAGTTCAGTTACCTGCTTCTCGGAATTTTAGTTAGCCACTTATTGCAAAATTGTTCAATTACGTTGCTTGGCTTAATTTAGTTTGCTACTGATTACATAATGGCACAGCCTGTTAATCATATTGTAGACTGCGCCTATCTATGTGTTTGATACTTACTGTTAAGAATTACCTGTTTGCCTTAACTTAAATATCTACTTGTTTGTTTAACTGCTTTGCTACTGCAACAGCGGGTTACAATGATGTTAATAACTACTTTTCAGCATCCAATTGAAACTCTTTAATTCCTTGTTTGTTTAACTAGTTTGCTGTTATAACTCCTAGTTGAGATGTTTTGCTAACTTCAACTTTTTTTGAATCCAATCAGAACTTTAATGGCAAAATAGGTTAGCCCAAGATCAAAGTGCGAGGTCCCCATGGACGTTGCATCATCCCACAGCAGTGGCACAGGCCCAATCGTGCATTATGAATTGCCAACTGCTGATGCTCTAGAGGCTAATCTAGTGGTAGAAAGAGATTCTGCTTCTGCACTTAGAGATGAAGTTGACATGTTGAGGAAGCAAACAGCACAATCACAAGCAGTACTCAAGACAACCATTAAATATTTGGTGGATTTCAAAACGAAGCAAGCTGAGACTGACCAGATTGTTAAGGTCCTGAAGGAAAAAAGGAAATTAAATTCCTACTTGGTAAATCATAGGTGAAATGTTCTTTCCATAGTTGAATAACCTTTGTGTTGTCTGTTCATGTAATCAATCAAACCATTTGTTTTAGAGATCATGTAATAATTGTTTTTTTTGTTTTTTTGTAATTTTATTTGAGCACAAGTCTGTATTAATTGATAAGACTCGGAGACATTTCATTTGGATTGTTGTGCCAGACCTACAAATATGCCAATCGGGCTGAATGTGCATTCAGCAATAGTAGTATAGATGGACCATAAGTGACACGCATCAGAAAGGGCCAAGATGCTGGCTAAAAAAGGATGTTGTTGTAGCCAAAAAAAGTACAGCGGCCTGGCTTATGTATGTTAATTGATATTATTGATCCATGTACTCTATAAGTGTTTATATGTCTGTTAGTTCCGTACATTCTTGGTTGATTGACTCGCTATTTGAATCTTGATACATCGCTTGTGTACATATCTAAATGGGAGTACACATTATGCTACGTGTGACATTTGAGTTGGACATGAAGTGTTCCAAATATTCGAATTCACCTTAAATTGGATTCTAGTTTCTAAATTTGAGTATCGGCATTTGTAAACCATATTCATATATGACAGTGGAATACATCTTTGTCGTCCTTTTGAAGATATATAAAAACACATAGAATGATTTATAAAGATTCATATAGGAATACAAAATGGATTCGAATTTAGTTGCCAGGGTAAACGTGGATGCTTATTGTCCCAAAATTCGAAAGAAACAGCAAAATGTCCACTCCCACATCGGCTGCCCGAAGCCAAGTGTTTGGGAGATGAAAATTACTATCTACCCATTACACGGACAATCCATCGGCCCGACTTCCACTGCTCTAAATAGGGGTAGGTTAATAACTTCAATTAGACGTGACACGACCGCCTCTGAGCCCATTCAGACACGGTGGGCGTCAAACATGGGCGGCAAAACTCATTTGATTCAAGCTCGTCCGAAAGACCTCTGTTTCCCCCTCCATTCCCCATTCATACACGGTGGGTGGCAAAACACCCTCTCCTCGTACGAAATAGATGTAGGCTAATATTTTAAATAGGGGCAGATGTGTAACTTCCATCAGACGTGACACAACCGCCCTACCTGTCAGCCCCGTTCATACACCATGGGCGCCAACCGTGGGCGACAAAACACCCTCTCCTCTCCCGAAATCGATGTAGGCTAATATTTTAAATAGGGGCAGATGTGTAACTTCCATCAGACGTGACACAACCGCCCTACCTGTCAGCCCCATTCATACACCGTGGGCACCAACCGTGGGCGGCAAAACACCCTCTCCTCGCCTGAAATAGTTACCGGCAAATATTTGGGAGATGCGAGATTACCGTCCTATCCCCAACCGACGAGACGTCCAAATTTGAAACGGGGGATAAGTTCGTAAATTTCCCATATTTTAGACAGGCGCGTCCCAAAAACATGGTTCCCCATACCTCTCCCTCCATTTTCCCATTCATACACCATCCGCACTAGAACACCCCATTCCCACACCAGCCTTCGTCCGCCACCCCATCCATCGCTGCCGTCCTCCACCACATCCATCGCCACCGTCCTCCACCATGCCGGAGCGCCTACCAAGACCGCGTCGTCCACTGCTAGAGATGGAAATTTCTCATCCACGGCGACGAACCAATAGCCTTGCATCGCGTCCTCTCGCTTCATCGGCGCCGTCGTCCTCTTTGCCAGGGCCGCTCACACGACCTTCTCTTCCACCGCAACGGGACTTATCCCTCGATGCACCCGTCTACCGTCGCAGATCTGCTTCAACGCCACCGATAGCCATCGCACCCCCGATGCCTACATGGCGCCGCAAGAGAGGTGGTACTTCATATCTCCTCAACTTTTTGATCTCAACCAGAAAATAGATCTTAACTTGGTTACTCTACTTTCTTTTCAGCTCTTAGAATTTAGTTCTTAGTTTGAAGCAAACAATGGATGCTAAATATCATTTCTCCAGTTTGCAGCTTCAAATCTGCCATGGAACAGCCATAATACGGTTTAATTGATCATGCTTAGGGTTTAATAGATCATGTTGGTTCTATGGTGGTTTCTTTAATAGAAATCAGAGGGGGAAACCCTCTTTTGCTAAAAAAATATATGCTTAGAGTTTCCCCCTTTTATGATCACTATACGATCAGAATACATGCTTCGTGTCATAATAACACTGCTCCACCCATCAAGCTAAACAAGCTTAGTTGTTCAAATACGAATCTGACATTATTAAAACAGAGTTGTTTAATTGGTCAGCTAAATGTTCCTAAATTAGTTTTGAAAATGCATGTTCGCCGCTCGGATGTGTATCTCTGTGTGTGGTCTGGTCAGCACGGTTGGGGAGGTGAACTTTGCATATGCAGGGGTTTATAGGGAGACACTCTCCGAGTTGAAACCGCAATGCATTCCATAGATAATCTGACTACTTTTTATGTTTTCATGAATCTCAGATTCTGAACAGCATCATAATGATTATGAGCTTGCGCGCATGAAAAGAATAAAGCAGAACAATGTCATGGCTGTCAAACTTGGCATTAAGGGACTGAAATCAAGTCTGGATGCAATGCAATGTAAACACTCTCCACCTACAGATTCATGCTCAGAATATGATCCTAACAGTGATTCTGAGCTAGAGGGAGACCTAACTCAATGTAGCTCCCTAGTGGAGGAGTCAGAGGAAGATGCCCTATCTTATTCACCCATCAAGGTACTTGCTCTAACTTTCCAAGGTTACATTGCTCACACATATCTTGCAACTTATGCTTTGCATTGCTTCTACTTTGTTGAACTGCCATTAGCTTAGTTTACACATCGTGTATGTGAATACGCCCTACCTATCCATTTTAAGTACATATTCCATCTGTCATCATACCATATTTATCCATTCAAATGTTGTTCTTGTGTATCAGACGTTCAAAAGGAAGAGGGCGATTGCTGATCGTGGAGGAGCACAAGCAAAGTATTTGGAAAAGGTAGTGGCACCTGATAAATCAAATATCCCATTAGGTGTAGTTGCAATATCACCTGACCCACAAAATACCCCAACTCTAGCAGACTCTAGCCCTACTACACTGGTCATTTCTGATGCCCCAACTCAGTAGACCCCAACTGCAGCAAATAGTATGATTATGCCGGTTGACATAGCACCAGCTATACGACGCAAAACCCCCATTCCAGCAAAGAGTACACCAAATCCAGTTTCCAAATCCCTTTTCGAACCAGAGAGAGCCCCAATTGCAGCAAATAGGACCCCTGTTCCATTTCTTCCCAGTTTAGAAGACGAAGCTTATGTTGTTGTCAGGAACTTTGTGTGCATCTTTCCTTCATGGAAAGATTATACCGCAGACACAGAACAATTTCCAGTCTTCCTCCGCAACTTACGCGTAAGTAATGTACTAATGTTATTCATGGTCATTACTGCATATGTTTCTGTTGACAGAAGACACAAGATTTCATTCTTTTAAATAGGCGAGGCGCAAACTGGATTGTGATGACGAGCAAGGGTTGGTTGCGCTTTTCAAGCACTCGTTGATGAAGTATCGTTCCTACCCGAGGCAAGCGCACTTCGATGGCAAGCCTCTGAACGAAATTTCTGTAAAGTCTCCGGTGCTACATTTATCCGACGGTGACTGGAATAATCTTGTTACACATTGGTCTCGGCTGCAGCGTAAGGTACTGTCTATGATATCACATCACAATTTGAACTACATTTCTGCATTTGCCTTAATGTCTCACTTGTACGAAAACTGTTAGCAGAAGAACATTCGTTCTCAAGGGACCACAGAATCTCGCAACTATACTGCACACTGCATTGCTCTTGTGAGTACCCCTTGCCCTGTATGACCATACTTACTTTCGTAGTTGTTTGATTATGTAGCATCACTGCACATGTTAGCCTCGTAATCGTCCATTTGGTGGACATTATAAGATCCGTATGGACTCTTACATAAATTTAGAATCAACCCAATGCTTTTGAAGAGGTTTAGCTCTGCAGTCCTCTTGTAAGGACTGAACGTGGTCTATCACTGTACTTACATTAACAGCTACTCCCTCCATCCCATAATATAAGAACGTTTTGTACAGTACACCAGTGTTGAAAACACTCTTGTATTATGGGAAGAGGGATTGGTTCATTTTGTAGCATTCTGCATCTTATCTCCCTCGCCCACCATTTACTAAAAAAGATCAGATCTATATTTAATCTTACAAACAAGTAGAATACACAGACAATGCCAGTGCAGAAGTGTAGCCCATTGCTCTTGTCAGTACATTTTGTCCTGTAATGCTTGTACTTCCAGGGATTGGTAGTTGATTATGTAGCATCAATCTGCATCTTATCTTCATTATCCTCTATCCCTTCCAGTATTATCATATCTATAATTACTCTCTACAAAATGTAGAGTACAGGAAATGCTTATGAAGAAGATTATGTGCTGAAATTCTTGAGTTATCCTTCCCTCGCCATGGAGAAGGGCATTATAAAGCCGGTGTTAACTGTTAATGTAAGTCGGTCCTTCTAAAGCCTTTATCCTCAACTGCTGTTTAATTTGCTCATACTCCCTATCGTTTACTGCTGTTTAGTTTGTTGTTTCTACCAAAATGCATGTTTGTAAGAACCGTAAGTTCTAAGTTTTACCTGTAAAACCAAATTCCTTATTCATACCATGCACATTACTTAATACTCCCTATATGTATGCTTGTTTTTGGGGATCTATAATCCAGTGTGTGGTGAAACCGCCCACTTTTGCACCTTGTCATCTCCTGTTTTATCTTACTGATGTGGCTGATGATATGAACAACATGCCATGCACATTATCCAAAATAGATACAATGATTTTCTTTGCCCTTCATCTATGCTTGTTATGTTGACATGGTAATCCAGTAGTGTGGTGAAGCTCCCCGCATTATGAACAATGCCAAATTATGTTATTGATATTTTGAACATACTCTTTATTTTCTAATTTGAAATTGGATAGAATTGACAAAACAGTTATCATCTTTGTTTATACACATGCAAAACCTGTCATCTCTCTGCTTTGTTTCAGGGTGATATGCCTGATGGCATGCACAAGTCTGCTGAAGGCTGTGAGACAAACCCAACATATATTGCAGCAAAGAAGGCAAAACATCTTGAAGATAGCGAGACAACCCCAAAGTATTGTCTTGATGCAGTGTTCAAGTTACTTGAGACTAACAGTCAGACAAGCTCACACAATTCGTTGTCTGAATCAGTTCGACTTCTTCAGTCCCAAGTTCTAGCAGAAAGGCATTCTGCAACTCAACTTCGACTTGAAGTCCTATCTCTAAGAAAGATTGCGGAGAACGCCAATGAGAACCTCATCGCTAAACAGCTACACCTGGAAGCTATGACCGACATGCTAGGCCGGTCTCACAGCCTTGCTCAGCAGCTTGCGCAGCAGTTCCCCCGCAAGGCTAACCTTTCTTGAACTATCTTGGAAGTGGTCTCGGTTCAGTATTATTTTGTTACGCTGCAATGGTGCCTAGTTTTTGTAATATGCTTCTTCGTTGCGCTTTATGATCACTGGTGGCGAACTTTGATGCCAAGTGGATGTAATATACCTTAAATCCTTTATTGTGTAGTGTAGGTTTATTCTTAGTTACTATGCCATAATTTCTTTATTGTATAGAGTAGGTTTGTTCTTAATTCCTACTAGTTACGCAGCAGCCCGAAATGAACCCCGGCCCATGATTGTGCGAATCAAATCACGGGCTTTTAACAGGCCAAAATTGTCTGGGTCCTTGTTTGGCCCAATCAGATATCGGCTATGAGCAGGCCGGATGCAAACCGGGCCGTAGTTAGGCCCAACTATATGACGGGCTTTTAACAGGCCGAAATTAATATAAGGCCGAAATTTTAAACGAGCCCTTAACAGGCCAAAACTAATATCAGGATGAATTACTAAGTGGGCCTTTAGCAAGTGGGCCCAAAAGCATAGTGTCCAGTTGACGGGCCGAATCTGATATGGGCCATAATTGAGCCCAAAGCCTCTTAAAGGGCCGGACCTGATCTGGACTGTAATTTGGCCCAGAACGTGGTAGGCTTTTAACGGGCCGGATCTCATATGGGCCACTATTAGGCCCGGAGCGTGGCAGGCCATTAATGGACCGGATCAAATATGGGCCGGTATTTGGCCCAAAACATGGCAGCCAGTTAATGGGCCGGCCTACTAGGGTCCTCAAAATCTTGTGGGCCTACAGCTGGGCCGGCCCATTAATGTCGGCGAAATCTCGTGGGCCTTTAGCTGGGCCAGCCCATTATGACCTGCAAGAATCTTGTGGGCCTTTACCTGGGCCGGCCCATTATGGCACACAAAAATCTTGTGGGCCTTTACCTGGGCCGGCCCATTATGGCCCGCAAAATCTTGTGGGCCTTTAGCTGGGCCAGCCCATTATGGTCCGCAAAATCTCGTGGGCCTTTAGCTGGGCCGACCCATTATGGTCCGCAAAATCTTGTGGGCCTTTAGTTGGGCTGGCCCATTTAAACTTGTTGGGCCGTGCCACGTGTCAACGTATCATAGACGCCTTCTGTCCAGTGAGTGGATGACATCTGTCCCGATGATGAGCCGACACGTGTTTCCTCTAGCCAATGATGATTTTACATGTGGAAAACCCCCATTGGTCGGGGCTGTTAACGGGTTATCGGATCCAAAACCCGACCCGATAGCTTAACGCGTTCTGTTACAGTGGATGCCACGTGTCGGTCACCCTTGACGAAAGCACTTCTGTGACGCGCGATTTATCGTCATGGAAGTGGACACTTCCGTGATGATAATTTTGGTAATGTCACGGAACACTTCTACGACAGCACAGGTATGACTATCCTGATTCTGTCATAAATTTGTCATGTATGTACATGCATGACAAAAAGAGCGACCTAGTGTGACAAACACGTATCATCATGGAAGTGTATTTTTTTGTAGTGAATCCTTTAAAGTTTTCCTCATCCATAACAGTTGTGCACAACAACTACCGGCAGCCACATACTTCGCTTCCGTGGACGAGAGAGACACACAACTTTGCTTCTTGGAAGACCAACTCACCAAAGAGAAACCAAGAAATTGGCACCCTCCGGAAGTGGACTTCCTATCCACTTTGTCTCCCGCCCAATCCGAGTCCGAATAACCTACAAGCTTGAAGTTTGCTCCTCTTGGGTACCATAAGTCAAAGTTTGGGGTATGAGACAAATATCGAAAGATTCGCTTGACCACCACAAAGTGACTTTCCTTAGGTGCGGCTTGAAACCATGCACAAATTCCCACACTCAACATGATATCCGGTCTAGATGCACAAAGGTAAAGCAAGGAGCCAATCATGGAACGATATACCTTTTGATCCACTGCTTTACCATTGGGATCAATGTCTAGTTGGCACTTGGTGGGCATGGGAGTGGAGGCCGGCTTGACATCACTTAGCTTGAATCTCTTGAGCATGTCTTGAGTGTATTTGGCTTGGTTGATGAAGGTTCCTTCTCTCCTTTGCTTCACTTCGAACCCGAGAAAGAACTTCAACTCTCCCATGGAAGACATCTCGAACTTTGAGGTCATGAGAGAGGCAAATTCCTCATTGAAAGCATTGTTAGGGGAACCAAAGATAATGTTGGCACACAAACAACTCCCCTTTGACCTTCTTGGTAAAAAGAGTGGGGTCAATTAGCCCAACTTCAAAACCACGGTCTTGTAACAACTCGGTAAGGTGGTCATACCACGCACGTGGGGCTTGTTTAAGGCCATAGAGTGCCTTATCGAGTTGATACACGTGATCGGGAAAGTAGGGATCCTCGAACCCGGGGGGTTGCTTGACATAAACCAATTCATTAATAGGACCATTAAGAAAAGCACTCTTCACATCCATTTTTTGTAACTTAAAGTTATGATGAGAAGCATATGCAATCAACGTGCGAATGGATTCAAGACAAGCAACGGGAGCAAAGGTTTCACCGTAGTCGATACCCTTGACTTGGGAGTAGCCTTGTGCTACCAAACGAGCCTTGTTGCGAATGATAATCCCATGAGCATCTTGCTTCTTCTTGAATATCCACTTGGTTCCAATGACATTGTGGTTCCCTGTTGGCCTTGGCACCAGTCTCCACACTTTGTTGCGATCGAAGTTGTTGAGTTCCTCATGCATGGCATTGAGCCAATCCGGATCTTCAAGCGCCTCATAGACCTTGTGGGGTTCGACACAAGAGACAAACGCGTGATGTTCACAATAGTTTGCTAATTGTCTACGAGTGATTACCCCCTTTCTTAAGCTTCCAAGCACATTCGTCATGAGATGATCCTTGGTGGAGAGCTTGGAAGCAACCTTGGCGGCACGACGCTCCAATTCCTCCTCGGGGGTGAGACGAGGAGTGGTCACTTGATCATCTTGAGCGTCGTGTTGAGCTTGTTCTTGATCTCGTGGAAGCTCTTGATCTTGAACTTGCTCGGAGGAGGGAGCTTGACCTTGGGCATCACTTGATGTTACAACACCATCTTGAGATTGATCTTGCCCTTGGTCTTGTTCTTGAGGTTGAGGGCCCTCACTTTGTTCTTCTGAAGCGTGTGGGTCTTGGGTTGGTGAAGGTTCCACTTGAGTAGAACATTGTCCTTCTCCTTCGGCCACAAGGGGTTCCTCAATGGTAGGATATGACCAATACCCATTCTTCTTATGGCTTGGGGAGGAATTTCATCACCTACATCACAAGTACCACTATGCTCCACTTGGGAGCCGTTATTCTCATCAAACTCCACGTTACACGTTTCCTCAATAAGTCTCGTGGACTTATTGAGAACACAGTAAGCATGAGAGTTTGTAGCACAACCAACAAATATGCCCTCATAAGCTCTAGCCTCAAATTTAGACAAACGGACACCTTTCTTGAGAATGAAACACTTACACCCAAACACCCGGAAGTACTTGAGGTTGGGCTTGTTACCGGTGAGTATCTCATATGGAGTCTTGTTCAAGCCTTTGCGGAGGTAGAGCCGATTAGATGCATGGCACGTGGTGTTGATGGCTTCGGCCCAAAAGTTGTAGGGAGACTTGAACTCCGCCATCATGGTCCTTGCCGCATCCATCAACGTCTGGTTCTTCCTCTCCGCTACACCATTTTGTTGAGTAAGGTGCGAATATTGATGCTTGATTTCCTCATCACTCAAAAACTCATCCAAGGTGTAGTTCTTGAACTCGGAGCCATTGTCACTTCTTATTGTCAAGGTATTTGCATTGTGTTGTCTTGAGCTTCATTTGCAAAGTCGATGACGGTTTGTTGGGTCTCGCTCTTCCTCTTGAAGAAATATACCCAAGTGTATCTTGAATAGTCATCTACAATCACCAAGCAATACTTTCTACCCCCAAGACTATCAAATGATGGAGGTCCAAAGAGATCCAAGTGAAGGAGCTCCAAAGGCCTCTTCGAGTAGATGATAGTCATGGGAGGGTGAGCCTTCTCATGTAGCTTTCCTTCAATGCAAGCACTGCACGCACGATCTTTGGCAAAACTAACATTTGTTAGTCCACGGACATGGTCCCCCTTGAGAAGACTTTGCAAATATCTCATATTGACGTGTGCTAAACGGCGATGCCAAAGCCATCCCACGTCAACTTTAGCCATTAGGCATGTCACGGTCTTAGTGGGTCGCTTCAAAAAGTTAATCACATAGAGACCGTTCTCGACATGCCCAACAAAGGCTACTTTAAGAGTCTTGCTCCACAAGAGGGCCACAGAATCAATATCAAAGAAAGTGGCAAAGCCCATGAGTGCTAGTTGACGAACGGAAAGTAAATTGTATGCAAGGGACTCAACAAGCATGACCTTCTCGATCGTAAGATCATGAGAAATGACAACTTTGTCGAGTCCCAATACCTTAGAAGATGAGGCATCACCCCACTTGATATTGGTGGGCATGGATGGAATCTTTTGCACGTCCACCACCAAGTCCTTGCTTCCGGTCATATGATTAGTAGCTCCACTATCGAGCAACCATGATCCCCCACCGGAAGCAAACACCTACAAGAGATCAATGCTTGGTTTTAGGTACCCATTTTGTAATGGGTCCTTTGATGTTAGTAACAAGGGTCTTAGGAACCCAAATAGACCATTCAATGTACTCATAAGGAGAACCAATAAATTTGGCATAAACATGCCCATCTCTAGCGTGGCACAACACATAGGAAGGGTTAAAGTCGTCGGCTTTGTTGGGAAGGGGAACATTTCCCTTCTTGGCATCACTACCCCTCATGAAGTTTTTCTCCTTCTCCTTAGTAGCACCCTCACCCTCCTTCACAAAGGTTTGCTTGAGAGGAGGAGGTCGTTTGGCCTTGTCATTCTTCTTCTTGTTCTTGGACTTGGGCACGTACCCAATCCCTTCCTTGCCCACAACTCCCTTTTGGTTGGTCAAGAGGTCGTTGAGGCTCTTCTCACCTTGTATGCAAGACACAAGACCTTTCTCAAGTTGCACCTTTAACTTAGCGTTCTCCTCAACAAGATGCACATGCTCACAACACGGGTTAGTAGCATTTGCATTATCAATTAACATCATACGAGGAAAAGTGGCTTTCTCCTTGGTTAGCTTTACTTTGTAACATCCCAAATTTTCAATTTGGAATGTTATACATTAGATCATCATTGCATATCAGGTTTTATTGCTTTCCGTTCCGTAATCCTCGAAATCCTAAGCAACTCAAGGACCCTCGGAGAGAGTGGGGGATTTCCCGGTTTTCATATTTGATTCTTTTATCAAATTTTGAAACGAGGATTTTGGTTTTAATTATTTTTCTCTTCGAAAATATTTCATATTAAAATACAAGAGAGGAGATAAGATGACTTCTCCAAAATAAATGAAATGTTGGAGGAAAAATATTAAAATCAAATATTTGTTCCATTTGGATTTTATAGCAATTTTGTTGCATTAGAAAAAAATTGCACGTTTTCAAAATTGCATTTTAGGGCCAAGAAAATGGTCATCTCGTTCTAAATATTTTATTTACACGGTGATTTTTTTTGGCATTTTTAAATTTTTATTTATTTTTCTAGGATTTTATTTCCGTCGGCAAAATTATTTAAAAAAAGGAGTTCCCGCGCCCGACTGGGCCTAAGGCCCAGCCGAGCCAGGCCGGCCCGCCCGCGCCACCGCCTCCCTCGCCCGCGCCGCCGTGCCCGGCACGGACGCCGAGGAGAGTCCGGCTCGGACTCCTCCCCGGGCGCCCCCTCGCCCAAGCAAGCCGCCACCCCCACCCCCTTTATAAGCCGCCACCCCGCCACCCAAACCGCCACCCCGCCGCCTGCCCCGACGCCCCAAGCCGCCGCCGCCGCTTGCCGCCGCAGCCGCAGCCGAGCCCCGCCGCCGCCGCTTGCTGCCGCCGCCGCCCGCACCCTGCCCCGCCGGAGCCCCTCGCCGGAGGTAGTTGCCGGATCCGCCGCCGGTTTTTCTTTCTAAAACCATTCGTTTTTTTTTTTGAAAATCCTAGATTCGTTTTTTTTTCGGATCGCCGGTTTTTCTTGGTTCTTCTAGTTAGCGGACGTTCGTCCGAACGTTCGTTTTAACGAATGGTTCTTCGCCCGTTAGATACAACTAACGAACGCTCGTTCATTAGTCTGTTCGTCAGTTTTCTTTTATCGGATTTAATCCGTGATTTTCTCTGATCGCGATTTCTGATCCGATCTTAGTTTCTGTTTATCTTTTCGCTTGTTAGTCGGAATCAGGCGATTCAAGCGCCTGGAGTTTCGTCTCGAAACCCTCTTTCTGTTTAACCAACTCAAACAAGTTCTCTCTACTATAAAATTTGACCTAGTTTCAGATTAGTAAACGAAGCTTCTCTTTTTCGCCGCTTGAGTTTCGTTGCTCCGTTTGATTTGATTCTTTTTTGCGAACCAGAGTTCTTAACTTGAACTTTCTAGTCAACCTCTTTTATTTGAGTTTTGCTTGTGCATCGTTGCTTGTTACTTATGTAAGCTATTGTTTGCTTGCAATAGAACACCCGGAGTGCGAAGCGTGCTACTACGAGTCCCTAGGTTTCACAGATCGTCAGCAAGGCAAGTAACACTTTGATCATACCCCTTTATCACCCAGTTTTTATGCATTAGTTCCAA
This sequence comes from Triticum urartu, assembly GCF_056163025.1. Classification (NCBI taxonomy): domain Eukaryota; kingdom Viridiplantae; phylum Streptophyta; class Magnoliopsida; order Poales; family Poaceae; genus Triticum; species Triticum urartu. The sequence continues at coordinate 358,708,339 of NC_141873.1, read as the reverse complement.
TCCTCAAACATTGCATGATTAGGACATCATTAACTTGTGGGTTGGGAAGTACTTGATGAGGTAGAACCTATTGCCCTGTTACATTCAAACCCCTGGGAGTTACTCTACGTGTTGCTTATATTACTATGCTATGCTATGCTCGTAGACGTGGTTTGGGTTTGAGTGAAATCCATGACAGATGTGAGATTGTTAAATCAATGGTTCAACTTAAGGTGGCAACTTAATCAAACAACTGGGTGGATTGAGGCACCTGGAGTACCCAGTGTTGCCTGTATTTTTTTGGAAATCCCGGAGTACCCGTGTGATCTTCCTATGGACCACCACACAGGCTCAAAGGGAATTGAGATGATTCATGCTAGAAACTTCCGTGTGCAGTCACAAGCTATTATGGGCTCTAGCATAGTTGAGTAAGTTACGTGAAGCTCTTGAAGAGGCAGATCAGCAGGTAGTGGGATGTAGGTTTGCTATGGTCTGTCCGGAGTAGAGAGTTAATGTTTCTGAAATACTGTGTCTCGGTCATCTGTTTCTCAAACACCCTGTAGTGCGAGAAATCCAACGGAGGAGATCGAGTCTTGTGGGGAAAAGTGCGCAAACCTCTGCGGAGTGTACAATCTAGTCGTGGTTAGCCGTGTCCCCGGTTATGGACAATTCTTGAGTATCTGGTACTTGAGTTATCACATGTATCTCATCATGTTTAATAAATATTGTTGGGTTGTTAATCACTTTAATTGGGATTGAGTTGGAGGAACCTTCTCAATGATGTTTCAACTACCATGATAGTAAAAGTAAAATCTATTCCTTTGTTGTAGGGAAAAATTGGCTTTTCGCAAAACTGTAACCATAGAGCTTTTCACCAGCCAAATATGCATGTAGTGATAGCATTTTTTTGTTCTTGCTCTACTGTGTTACTTTGCCAGCATATTCCATGTGCTGACCCGTTTCGGGCTGCAGCGTATTATGTTGCAGATTTTTCAGACAAGGAGTAAGGTCGTTAGGTCGTTGCCGTGCAGCTCAGTTATGCCGTTGGAGTTGATGGACTCACTTTATCTTCCAAGCCTTCCGCTGTTATCGTATTAGATGGCCTTAAGCCATATTATTGTAATAAGTTATCTCTTGAGACATTCGATGTAATAAGTGTGTGATTGCTACTCTATTTTAAATCCTTCGAGTACTGTGTGTGTCAGCATTACCGATCCAGGGATGACACTGAAGCACAGAGACTTGACCATCTGAGGTTGGGTCGCTACAAGATGGTATCAGTGCACACGCTGAGTGTAGGACACGACCACTAAGATAAACCCTAGGTCACACCTCTCTTCTCATTTCTGACTCCTCTCCATTTTCTACTCTTTAGGATGACGGAGATGAAGAACAAGTTTGCACAACCGGATGAAGGCACACCTTTTGGACGTCACTTGAAGGAAGTCACTAGGTACTTGAACATTGGAATACCAAGCTTCACTGGGACGTACAACGCCACTTTACCTGAAGAGGAGCGCTGGATGATTCAAGTACAAGTTCTAGGAAGGACGTTCTCGCCAACTTCTAAACCCATAGAGTTTTCTTTCGAAGCACCCACCTGGAGTCTAGGCAAGAGCATGGTAGCCCACATTACCATTGGATGCATTGGAGAAGTTTACAACAGGGAACTTAAGGACACTATTTACCAAATATGTGGGCGCCGAGACGAGCAATGGGAAGTAATCAGCACTAAGAAGGATAGATCCATTGCATCTTTCATCCAGGAGTTAAACCAACACATTCGATGCCAGGAGAACCAGATGAGCGCGGACATGATGGACTTGAAGAAGGCGAAGACTAGGATCATCGAACTGGAGGAAGAACTCAAGTTTACACGCGATGGATATGAGGAGGAAATCAAGACACTACTGGAGAAGAATGATGACCTAGTCAAGAAGATCGGAGTAATCATGGGAGGACCAGCACTGGGAGACGAAGACGAAGATCCCACTTTCCCGGACAACTACATCATCATCGACGACACCGATTCCGATCCTAGTGATGATGACTATGAAGACGAAGCTGGAGCAGACATCATGGAGTCTTCCACCGATCAAAATTTCTAGATGACTACCATATATCACTAGTATTCCCCCATGTATTTAGTAGTAGTTGAGCACTTGTGCGATAGTTCTAGATCGTTTGTATGCCCTTGCTTGATTGAGTGAGTGAAATGATTGTTTGTCTCATGTGCATATGGGTAGTGTTTTCTCATTAGACCTCTTTTCTATTCTAAATCTCTTCCATCTAAACCCCTCAGATGCCTCCGAGACGTGACACCGGTTTTGCCTTCCCACCGGAGCTCACCCAGTTGATCCAACAGCAGAATACGTTGATGCAATTGCTAGTTCAGAACCAGGGCAACAACAACAACCCGCCGCCCGTGGACAACCTAGCCCGTTTTCTAAGGTTACAGCCGCCGATGTTTTCCAGTAGCACCGAGCCTATAGTTGTTGATGATTGGCTACGCCGTATTGGAAGGGAGTTGACCACCGCAGGTTGCATAGATGCTGAGAGGGTGCGCTTTGCCGCACATCAATTGGATGGACCAGCAGCCTCATGGTGGGAGAATTACACAGCCACTTTTCCTATAGCCAATGTCACTTGGGACCAGTTTCAGCAAGCTTTCCGCACCGCCCATGTCTCAACTGGAGCTATGCAGATGAAGAAGCGGGAGTTTCGCAACCTACGCCAGGAGAACCGTACTGTGGCTCAGTACGTGGATGAGTTTAGCAAGTTATCTCCCTACGCCCCTGATGATGTGGCCACAGATGCAGCGAAACAGGAGAAGTTTATGGAAGGGTTGAATGATGAGATGAGTATGCAGTTGATGGTAGCAACCTTCAACAACTACCAGGAGTTGGTAGATAAGGCTCTTATGATTGAAGGGAAGCAACGGCAGATTGAGAGCCGCAAGAGGAAGTATGGACAAGGGAAGTATAACTCAGGAGCTCAGCAGAAACCTCGCCTAACCCTGAACTCGGGAGGACTTGTTCATAACCATGGAGGTTACAACCACACTGGAGGAGGATCGCATAACCACAATGGTTCTAAGAATGGGAATGGGAACGGAACCAACAATAATCATAACCGCCCCAACCCAGCCACACCCGCCAAAAGGGACTTAAGTCATGTTACGTGTTTCAAGTGCGGGAAGACTAGACACTACGCCATGGAGTGCCCCGAAGGAAAGAATGGAAATGGAAATGGGAGCGCTGGGAAGAAGCCAAATCCATTCAACAAAGGACAAGTGAACCACGTTAATGTGGAGGAGGTTGAAGAGCAGCCGGACGCGGTAATAGGTAAGTTTTTGGTTAAGTCATTTACCACTCTTGTTCTTTTCGATACTGGTGCATCACATTCATACATATCAAGGGGATTCGTGGATAAGTTTAAACTACCAACCCAAAACCTTAGGACCCCTCTTTTAGTAAGTTCACCCGGAGCAGAGTATATGGCCAGCCGATGGTGTGACCAGATACCCTTAACCATTGGTACACATGTTTTTCCGTCCGACCTAATTATCTTGGAGTCACAAGGGCTGGATGTGATATTGGGTATGGACTGGATGTCAAAGTTTGGAGGAAGCATTGACTGTGCTAGTAAGTCGATTTATCTCACCACCCCGGAAGGAAAAAGGATTAAGTATGTATCTAGGCATGTGCCTAGGAGGAGTCAAGTGAATGCCCTTACGGGAGTTGTTCAGGAGGAAGTGCCTGTAGTGAAGGATTACCCGAATGTTTTCCAGAGGAGTTACCAGGCATGCCACCGAATAGAGACATTGAGTTTTTGATAGAGCTGTTGCCAGGTACAGGACCAATATCCAAGAGACCCTATCGGATGCCCGCAAATGATCTGAAAGAAATTAAGAAACAGAACAAGGAATTATGGGAGAAAGGATACATCCGAAGAAGTTCATCACCTTGGGGAGCCCCAGTACTTTTGGTTGAAAAGAAGGATAAATCCCTAAGGATGGTTGTTGATTATTGAGCATTAAATGAAGTGACAATTAAGAACAATTACCCACTACCGATGATCAACGATCTGTTTGATCAGTTGCAAGGAGCTAAAGTGTTTTCGAAGATCGATTTGCAATCGAGGTATCATCAGTTGAAGATACGAGGGAAGGACATACCAAAGACAGCATTCACAACACGATATGGATTATACGAGTACACGGTCATGTCATTTGGACTGACTAACGCCCCTGCCTATTTCATGAGCATGATGAACAAGGTGTTCATGGAGTATTTGGACAAGTTTGTTGTGGTGTTTATTGATGATATTATGGTATACTCAAAGAATGAGGAGGAGCACAAGGAGCATTTGCGCTTAGTTCTTGAGAAACTCAGGGAACACCAGTTGTATGCTAAGTTTAGCAAATGCGAATTTTGGTTGAAGGAAGTCGGGTTCCTTGGACATGTTATATCGGGAGAAGGTATAGCAGTAGACCCCAGCAAATTTCAGTCAGTCGCCGAATGGTTGACACCCGTTTCAGTTAGCGAGATCCGCAATTTTCTTGGACTCGCAGGATACTGCCGGAGATTCATCAAGAATTTTTCCAAGATTGCAAAGCCAATGACTGAACTGTTGAAGAAGGATACTAAGTTTAAATGGATAGAAGATTGCGAGGCAAGTTTCCAGGAATTGAAGAAATGTTTGACTACAGCGCCAGTGCTAACACTGCCAGATATACATAAGGAGTTCCAAGTGTACTGCAATGCCTCACGCTTAGGACTTGGATGTGTGCTTATGCAGGACGGGAGAGTTGTTTCGTATGCCTCACGACAACTAAAACCTCATGAGTTGAAGTATGCCACGCATGATTTGGAGTTAGCAGCCGTAGTGCATGCATTGAAGACCTGGAGACATTACCTTATTGGAAACCGTTGTGATGTGTACACGGACCATAAGAGTTTGAAATACATTTTCACCCAGAAGGAACTGAACCTTCGACAGAGGAGATGGTTGGAGCTTATAAAGGATTTTTATGACATGAAACTACACTATCATCCAGGAAAGGCCAATGTCGTAGCAGACGCTTTGAGCCGGAAGAGTTATGCTAATATCCTTGAAAGTAGGGGACTGCCGGAGGAATTAGCAGAGGACATCGTGGAACTTCGATTGGAGATTGTTCCTAGAAGATTTATTGCAACAATGGAGGTCCAGTCGACATTGCTGGACAAGATTCGGGAAGCCCAGAAAGAGGACAAGGAGATTGTTGAGATAAAGGAGAAGATGAGCAAAGGAAAGGCCAAAGGTTTTCGTGAAGATGAGCACGATACCCTATGGTTTGAGGACCGAGTTTATGTGCCCAATAACCAGGAGATCAGGAAGTTAATACTTCAAGAGGCCCATGACTCACCATACTCGATACACCCCGGAAACACCAAGATGTATTTGGATTTGAAGGAACGTTTCTGGTGGACTGGTATGAAGAAGGATATTGCCGGGTATGTCGCCGTATGTCATGTATGTCAGAGAGTTAAGGCAGAACATCAGAAGCCAGCAGGACTGTTACAGCCTATGCCGATACCCGAATGGAAGTGGGATAAACTGGGCATGGACTTTATCACCGGATTGCCCAGGACCAAAGCAGGATGCGATTCCATATGGGTAGTAGTTGATCGCTTGACCAAAGTAGCTCACTTCATCCCAGTGAAAACCACCTATACAAGTGCAAAGTTGGCCAAGATATATATGTCCAGGATCGTATGTCTGCATAGTTTCGAGGACCATTGTATCAGATAGAGGAACACAGTTTACTTCAAAGTTCTGGCATCAGTTACATCAGACTTTGGGAACAAGGTTAGAGTTCAGCACAACTTTTCACCCGCAGACAGATGGACAGACCGAGAGAGTGAACCAAATTTTGGAGGACATGTTGAGAGCCTGTGCGCTAGATTATGGATCTAGTTGGGATGACAATTTGCCATACGCAGAGTTTTCCTACAAAAATAGCTATCAAGCCAGTTTGAAGATGGCACCGTTTGAAGCCCTGTATGGACGAAGATGCAGAACACCGTTAATGTGGGACGAGGTAGGAGACCGACAGTTGTTTGGACCAGACTTGATCAAGGAGTCTGAGGAGAAGGTAAAATTGATCCGAGACCGACTGAAGATTGCTCAGTCTAGGCAGAAGAGTTATGCAGACTCAAAACGCAAGGAGGTAATCTATGAAATTGGAGATAGAGCATATCTGCGAGTATCGCCCTTGCGAGGAGTGAAACATTTTGGAGTTAAAGGAAAGTTAGCCCCGAGATTTGTAGGACCGTATCGCATTTTGGAACGGATGGGAGAAGTTGCCTACAAGTTGGAGTTACCTGACGGATTGTCAGGAGTCCACGATGTGTTCCACGTTTCACAGCTGAAGAAGTGTCATGCCGAGATGGCAGATATACCGCTAAGAGATACAGTACCCCTGGAGGCGATTCAGTTGGATAGTGATTTGACTTATGAGGAGAAACCAGTTAAGATTCTTGAGTTTGCCGGCAGAATCACCCGAAGTATGGTTATCAAGTTTTGTAAAGTTCAGTGGAGCCACCATACCGAGGACGAAGCCACCTGGGAACGAGAGGAGGATCTCCGCAAAGACCACCTGCACCTATTTTCTAGCCAGCCCGAATCTCGAGGGCGAGATTCATCTTAAGGGGGGTAGGTTTGTAACATCCCAAATTTTCAATTTGGAATGTTATACATTAGATCATCATTGCATATCAGGTTTTATTGCTTTCCGTTCCGTAATCCTCAAAATCCTAAGCAACTCAAGGACCCATGGAGAGAGTTGGGGATTTCCCGGTTTTCATATTTGATTCTTTTATCAAATTTTGAAACGAGGATTTTGGTTTTAATTATTTTTCTCTCCGAAAATATTTCATATTAAAATACAAGAGAGGAGATAAGATGACTTCTCCAAAATAAATGAAATGTTGGAGGAAAAATATTAAAATCAAATATTTGTTCCATTTGGATTTTATAGCAATTTTGTTGCATTAGATAAAAATTGCACGTTTTCAAAATTGCATTTTAGGGCCAAGAAAATGTTCATCTCGTTCTAAATATTTTATTTAGACGGTGAAATTTTGTTTTGGCATTTTTAGATTTTTATTTATTTTTCTAGGATTTTATTTCCGTCGGCAAAATTATTTTTTTAAAAGAGTTCCAGCGCTCGACTGGGCCTAAGGCCCAGCCGAGCCAGGCCGGCCCGCCCGCGCCACCGCCTCCCTCGCCCGCGCTGTCGTGCCCGGCACGGACGCCGAGGAGAGTCCGGCTCAGACTCCTCCACGGGCGCCCCCTTGCCCAAGCAAGCCGCCGCCCCCACCCCCTTTATAAGCCGCCGCCACCCCGCCGCCCAAACCGCCACCCCGTCGCCTGCCCCGCCGCCCCAAGCCGCAGCCGCCGCAGCCGAGCCCCGCCGCCGCCGCTTGCTGCCGCCGCCGCCCCACGAGCCGCCGCCCCGCCGCCCGCACACCGCCCCGCTGGAGCCCCTCGCCGGATCCGCCGCCGGTTTTTCTTTCTAAAACCGTTCGGTTTTTTTTTAAACCCTAGATTCGTTTTTTTCGGATCGTCGGTTTTTCTTGGTTCTTCTAGTTAGCGGACGTTCGTCCGAACGTTCGTTTTAACGAATGGTTCTTCGCCCGTTAGATACAACTAACGAACGCTCGTTCGTTAGTCTACTAGTCAGTTTTCTTTTATCGGATTTAATCCGCGATTTTCTCTGATCGTGATTTCTGATCCGATCTTAGTTTCTGTTTATCTTTTCGCTCGTTAGTCGGAATCAGGCAATTCAAGCGCCTGGAGTTTCATCTCGAAACCCTCTTTCCGTTTAACCAACTCAAACAAGTTTTCTCTACTATAAAATTTGACCTAGTTTCAGATTAGTAAACGAAGCTTCTCTTTTTCACCGTTTGAGTTTCGTTGCTCCGTTTGATTTGATTCTTTTTGCGAACCAGAGTTCTTAACTTGAACTTTCTGGTCAACCTCTTTTATTTGAGTTTTGCTTGTGCATCGTTGCTTGTTACTTATGTAAGCCATTGTTTGCTTGCGATAGAACACCCGGAGTGCGAAGCGTGCTACTACGAGTCCCTAGGTTTCACAGATCGTTAGCAAGGCAGGTAACACTTTGATCATACCCCTTTATCACCCAGTTTTTATGCATTAGTTCCAATCCTCAAGCATTGCATGATTAGGATGTCATTAACTTGTGGGTTGGGAAGTACTTGATGAGGTAGAACATATTGCCCTGTTACATTCAAACCCCTGGGAGTTACTCTACGTGTTGCTTATATTACTATGCTATGCTCGTAGACGTGGTTTGGGTTTGAGTGAAATCCATGACAGATGTGAGATTGTTAAATCAATGGTTCAACTTAAGGTGGAAACTTAATCAAACAACTAGGTGGATTGAGGCACCTGGAGTACCCAGTGTTGCCTGTATTTTTTTGGAAATCCCGGAGTACCCGTGTGATCTTCCTGTGGACCGCCACCCAGGCTCAAAGGGAACTGAGATGATTCATGCTAGAAACTTCCGTGTGCAGCCACAAGCTATTATGGGCTCTAGCATAGTTGAGTAAGTTACGTGAAGCTCTTGAAGAGGCAGATCAATAGGTAGTGGGATGTAGGTTTGGTATGGTCTGTCCGGAGTAGAGAGTTAATGTTTCTGAAATACTGTGTCTTGGTCATCCGTTTCTCAAACACCCTGTAGTGCGAGAAACCCAACGGAGGAGATCGAGTCTTGTGGGGAAAAGTGCGCAAACCTCTGCAGAGTGTACAATCTAATCATGGTTAGCCGTGTTCCCGGTTATGGACAATTCTTGAGTATCTAGTACTTGGGTTATCACATGTATCTCATCATGTTTAATTAATATTGTTGGGTTGTTAATCACTTTAATTGGGATTGAGTTGGAGGAACCTTCTCAATGATGTTTCAACTACCATGATAGTAAAAGTAAAATCTATTCCTTTGTTGTAGGGAAAAATTGGCTTTTCGCATAAGGTATTGCAATCTGGTTTTTATTGGCCTACTCTCTTCAAGGATGCCTGTAAGTTTGTCTTATCTTGTGATGAATGTCAAAGAATTGGTAATATTAGTAGACGTCAAGAAATGCCTATGAATTATTCACTTGTTATTGAACCATTTGATATTTGGGGCTTTGATTATATCGGACCTTTTCCTTCCTCCAATGGATATACACATATTTGAGTTGTTGTTGATTACGTTACTAAGTGGGTCGAAGCTATTCCAACTAGTAGTGTTGATCATAACACCTCTATTAAGATGCTTAAAGAAGTTATTTTTCCGAGGTTTGGAGTCCCTAGATATTTAATGACTGATGGTGGTTCACATTTTATTCATGGTGCCTTGCTAAGTATGATGTTAATCATAGAATTGCATCTCCTTATCACCCGCAGTCTAGTGGTCAAGTAGAATTGAGTAACAGAGAGCTCAAATTAATTTTGCAAAAGACTGTTAATAGATCTAGAAAGAATTGGTCCAAGAAACTTGATGATGCATTATGGGCCTATAGGACTGCATATAAAAACCCTATGGGTATGTCTCCTTATAAAATGGTTTATGGAAAAGCATGTCACTCATATAAAAACCCTATGGGTATGTCTCCTTATAAAATGGTTTATGGAAAAGCATGTCACTTACCTTTCGAACTAGAACATAAGGCATATTGGGCCATTAAAGAGCTCAATTATGATTTCAAACTTGCCGGTGAGAAGAGGTTATTTGACATTAGCTCACTTGATGAATGGAGAACCCAATCATATGAAAATGCCAAATTGTTTAAAGAAAAAGTTAAAAGATGGCATGACAAAAGGATGAGTTTAATATAGGTGATTATGTGTTGCTATACAACTCTCGTTTAAGATTTTTTTTTCAGGCAAACTTCTCTCCAAATGGGAAGGTCCTTACGTTATCAAGGAGGTCTATCGTTCCGGTGCCATAAAAATTAACAACTTCGAAGGCACAAATCCGAGGGTGGTGAACGGTCAAAGAATTAAACATTATATCTCAAGTAATCCTATAAATATTGAAACTAATGTTATTGAAACCGTAACCCTGGAGGAATACATAAGAGTCATGGTGATCTTCACCTTTCCTTTTTACATTTTATCCTTTGGGAAGCACAATGTGTTGGGAAGATCCAGATACATATAGCTAATTGGATGTGAGTCTGCATGAGCTATTATTGTTGGCATTACCCTTGAGGTAAAATGTTGGGAGGCAAAACTATAAGCCCCTATCTTTCTCTGTATCCGATTAAAACTCCATACCCATAAATACTGCGTGAGTGTTAGCAATTGTGAAAGACTAAATGATAGTTGACTATGTGGACTTGCTGAAAAGCTATTATATTGACTCTTTCCTATGTTATGATAAATTGCAATTGCCTCAATGACTAAGATTAGAGTTTGTTAGTTTTCAATGAAGTTTATGGTTCATACTTGAAATTGTGATTGAATTGTTACTTTAGCATAGAGATCATATGACAATATATATATATATATATATTTATATATATATACATCTGGGCTATTCTGTTTCGCGTAACAGAATATCATTCTGTTACTCTCATTGTACTGACCGTTTATTTGTAGTTGAACCATCTATTATGCCCTTTTTGACCTTATATAAATTTTCCTTACGGACGCGTTCGTGCCAGGTGCCGGGGCGCACTCCGTCGTGGTTCTCCGGTGTGCTCCAGTACGTGTGGAGGACACAGCGGTGATCTGCATCAGATTCCGCAAGTCCGGCAATCCAACAATCGGGCGGCGACAGAGGTCTAGCTTGTTGAGATCATCGTTAGGTCCGCCGTCGTGCTCCCGTGGCCGCCGGTGGAGTTGATCTTGGTAGACGATAGCACAGGGGCCTTGGGGGCCGTCCTCTGAAATCACAAGCCGCCTAATTTGATCGGGATAGCAGTCACTTCGAATATCATTCTCGTCAACTGGAGTTCGTCAGAGCTCGTCGCCGCTGTCAAGGCCGGATTGTCCATCTTGTTATATGGAGCATCGTTCTTAAATTCGTGCGGCACAGCTTCAATTGAGTGTGTGAGGAAGCTTTTGGTGTTGTTGTTTTGGTGCTGGCATAGAGGTTCGATCTAGACGTGAATCGATGGCGGGGGCAGAGTGCGGTGACATATGCATCATGGGATTCTGCGTTGGTTTTCTGTAAAACATGTGACCAGCGGCCATGCAAATACGATCCACACAACTCTGCAATCCCATTGGGAGATGGTGTTTTGATGTGGGACATGGCACATACTTTTTGATTCACGGCGGCGACATTCCGAGGAAGCCGTGGCTTACTAGCATGTTCGGGTCACTGAGTATCGATGTTTGAACTCACATATGTAGAGCATGTACATGTGCAATGACCTGAGCTATTTCATGGCTGGAACAAATAGACTCAATCCTCGCGTACGTGGTCGCTTGTGATTTTTGAAGAAACAGAACCAGTCGAACTTTAGCTTTCATTAGAAGTGAACGTTACCTGTAAGTGAATAGATACAGTTTTCTACAAATCGGGTCAGACTGCAAATTTGGACAAGGGAAGGCTGGGCCAAGGAACTGACCATGTTGCTTTCTTCATTATAGTTTTTCTGGCAGTTTGGGCCTTTTCTAATTAGTGGAGCTCAACTCGTACTGTGCATGTTATTTATCCCTTTTTGTCTCAAAAAAAATTTATCCCTTTTTTGTGTTTTTTTAAATATAATCTGGCAGCACATTGTTCTAAATAGTAAAAAAAAGAAGTGTTATAATTTTTTTCCTAATTTTCAACTTTTTTGTGTGGCTGTGGCCATGGGGTAGGTGTGTGAGAGGGTAACATTTTAATAAACAATAATTTTTTCGTGAAGTTAAATGTTTTAACACCATTTTTCGGAACCTTCGAACTGTTCCATCTAAGAGTTTGAACGTTTGCTGGAATTGAGCAAAAATATTTTTTCAAACTTTTCAAACGCTTCAAATGGAATTTTTTATTTATTTTGAACTTACTGGGATTTTGCATTAAGATCTTTTCGAAACACTGAACTGATCATTTTTTAAATTCAGACTTCTATGTTTCTATTTTTTGAAACCGGTTTTTCTTGTTTTTAATTTGAACATATCATTGTTTTAAATTCAGAATGTTTTTTAATTCGAACTGGTCATTGTTTTTTATTTGAACTGATTATTCTCTTTAATTCAAAACAAATTTTTATCCGAACTGATTATTCTGTCTAATTTAGAATGATCATTTATTTTTAATTCGAACTAATCATGGTTTTTAATTCAAACTGACCATTTCTTTTATTTCAAACTGATCATTGTTTTTAATTTCTACTGATCAATGTTTTTAATTCAAACCATTTTGTTCATTCTTGCACGCACATCAAACTGTGATGTATACCTTCTTCCAAGAAGTAGCAATTATATCATCAGACAGAAAATTTTCCACATATAATACATGTACAAGAATGACATATACACCGCACAGACCTCATACATGAATGACATAACACGCTCCCTACTATTCAGATTGATGCAGAATTTGATGCACCATAGTGTACATGATGGACGTTCCATACTGTTCAGATTGGGTAGATCGTTTAGTATGCTCATCCACGCAGCACATGGAGGCAGACACATTGGTCACCTGGAAGGCAGAGCAGGAGCAGCTGCATAAGGCGGAGCTCGGGAGGACGGCGCGCCCAACGAACTATGGGACGGCGGGCCTTGGGGGCCGATGGGGTGGCGCGTCGCGGGTGCCGGCAAGTGCGGCTGCAAGTGGCTTCTAAGGTCTGACCTACCTGCAATAATTAATAATGTATTAATCCTGCACTCATGAATCCAAAGTGATATTCTCCCAAATTACTGGAGTTCGGCTGCTCCCTTACATAGCAAGATTGCTACTACTACTACAAATTAAATGTTGTATACATGTAGCTTATACTAACATAGAAGAGATTAAACATTGTCAATTTGATGTAATTTTTTTTTTGTTCAGTCTACTGACAAAGCAGTAATATAAGGAAGACATTTGAAGGATTGCTCACACTAAAATAAGAAATTGTACTGAACTTAAAATAAGATTTGCACTGAACTAAAACTAGAATTTGAACTGAACTAAAATAGATCTTTGTTTAGGCATTTAAGCAAACACCTGATGGCAAAAAAAAGTGACTGGCATTTAGAAATAAAGACGATGGTATAGAAAAAATTCATGCAAGAATGAGAAGTATGACTCCGACATTTTAGCAACAAACAAATGACTAGGGTAGCAAATGTTCAAACTGAAACAATTGAACTTGCAGCACATGTGGACAGTACGGACTAGAACATTGTGTTTTGTGCACCCGCTCGAACTGAAACAATTGAACTTGCAGCACATCTGAATGTGGACATGGAGGCAGGGGATCCTGTGGGTGACAACAAAACCTCAGCATCACCACAAAAATTCAGAAATGAGGCGGCATCATGAAATAATAGAGCTAGAGAGATTTGAGAGGAGCAGCAACATCATGCAAGAGAGAGAGAAAGCAGAGGAGAGCAACAACCATGCACATGTTGGAGGAGTATAGGAGCCGTGAGCTGCACTGGCAACCGGAGGCAGAGGCCTACTAGGGGCACTAGCAACATGCGCATGTTGGATGTTTTACATTCTTCTTTCATATTTAAACCACTGATTTTTGCACAGTCAACTCTTATATTGCTAAATAAACAAGAACTTGTTGCGGTTTATTTTTTGAACTTGCCTGGATTTAATACTTGAACTCCAGTCCCCAATTCAAGAATCATGCCAACAATCTGTAAACAGAAAAGATGCAGAGTTTAGAAACAAAAAGGTTAAAATAAAAGTTGAAACAACAGACAAACTCTGAAGTAAATAGCACAAAAATGTTTTGAAACTCTTTCCTGAACATATGAGGTTTATGTCTTTGAACATACAAATTTTTCAAAACATGTACTTTCACTTTTTTCCTTGTGTGTGTGCTCGACTTGGCCGTTTGCGCAGTGCTAGTAAAAATGGGCGACCGCGCAGGAGCTTCTTTGTACTGAAGATTCTCTGTACTGAAGTGTTTCCGGAAATCATATCAATGGGTTATTAAACACATGCAGCAACATCGAAAGAGGAACACTAGAAAAAGAGGACGCCGCTGTACAGGAACTACACTGCACAGACCAACAACATAAATTCTCAAGCAAAGCTCACAATCTCCATGGAAGATGCCTATGAAGCCTATGAATTCACCATGGAAGGGCCTCCCACTCCCCTGCTCTATCTGCTCCCACTCCCTTCACACACACACGGACCATAGAGAGGATGAGAGGGAGATGACCGAGGCGGATCGAGGATGGAGCACAGTGGCCTGCACGCAGCTCTTCTCATGACCGGCTGGGGAGCGTGTTGTTGTACTGACGAGGCAAACGAGGCAAAGGTCCAAATATATCACCTAAATAAGTTGAAAGAGTTTTACAAAAACAAGCAGGCAACAAAGAGAAAAGTCATGTATGGCTATCAGACACAACTTCTATATATAGGACTAGTAAGGGTCTCAGGAATCGACTACATTATATCATCAGTACTAGAATGACTGGACAAGAAGTTTAGATTTGTAGCAGCACACACACCAGAATTTTATTCAACTTTTTTAGGTGATTGCATCAGTACTAGTATGATTGGAAAAATATTTCAGATTTGTAGAAGCACACATATGAAACTTACAGAATTTTATGGAAATGCACGAGTTCTGATTTATCAGTACATAGTTTTATGGAAATGCATGAGTTAACTTCTTCTAGGCACTATCTGGACATGATGAAGACTAGCTAATGTAAGGATAGGCAGAGAACACTTAGTGTTGAGCTTTTTTTCCAAGTATGTATTGAACTGGTATATTTTTTGTCAATGAACTGTTGTAGTATAGGTACTAGAGCTACCAGCATCTTTCTATATATCATGATAAAAAGCAAACAAACATGCATCATCTCCACCAGACCATTCTCTCATCATGTTCAAAGCATACATACTACAGAAAATTGAAGTGGCAATAGAAGAAATTTATGCTTTTTGGGGACCGATATCATGTAATACCACATCCAGAAAGCATGCCAAGAAAAATGTATATATTTTTTAGTTGAAGAACTAGCAGTCTTGCAGCACAAGAGGCACGACATGGTGCTATTAACTAACTTACAAAGATCCTTTTTGCTTTGTAGTAGTACCTGAGGTTACAAGTGTCAGAAATTTACCATTTGATGGCCTTCACGCCACTAGCAGCGCCGGAGGTGACCTCATGTCTCCTGCTGCCGGCGGGGAACGGGAGCTGGATCCACGGGGAAGAAGGTGGCAGGAGCGCCTTGTCCGTCCGATCTCTCATGGGAGGGTAGTGCTCGACATCGAGGTGCAGGGCGGCCAAGGAGACGGTCACACGATGAGCAGGAGCAGGACGGGGCAGAGATGGTTGTTGCCGACGCTCCGCCCTCCGCCGGGGACCGCCCCTGCAGCGCGTCGTGGGAGGTGCGAGGAGGAGCCATGGCGCGTCGCCGGAGGTGGAGGCTCTATGTTTATGTTAATAGTACCATAATATCATTGCACAGTAGTGGTTGTCAACTGAATCTTGCAAGTCCAAACAAACCCATAATTGAACTTGAAGCCTGACAAAAAAGAATAAACTCGCACTGACAAATGGATGAATTTAATCTAGAACACCTTTCTCCTTTAGACAGTTGATTAATGCCACACACATGGACAAGATAGTGTGCCAAGAAATCAAACTGCACAAGTTAGAAGACACAAATTAACACCATGATAGCTGCTCTTGACCATGGAATGGATGGAAGCACAAGACGATAAAATAAAATAAGAATTGGCTTGAACTTAAACCAAAATGATAATTGAACTGAACTAAAATTAGATACTGGACTGAAAATAAGAAACATATAGCAAAATTAAATTCATAAACACAAGCATTTTCAGCAATCAAATTTTCCTCTTGAATATGTAGAGGGACACACCTTGTTTTTTCTATCAGATTCCTACATCCAGGCAAAGAAGTGGGTATAGGACAAGGTACATCAGCCCAAGTTTTTGTACTTCTCGTTGCATTGCTTCAGTTTGGTTCCAAGAACACTATGCTTCAGTTCCGGTTGCAGACCTGGTCGTCATGGCATGCGGGGACCATGGAGGAAGAGGATCTGGAGCAGAAGCTCTCACACGATGAAGTTGTGGATGGCGCCGAGCACGTTGGTGGACGCATGTTCGGAGAAGTTGTAAAATATCTGCAGAACTGAAGGATATGATTTTTGTATTATCTCTGATCACAATGAACAAAGTATTTAGAACTGATGCATATATGATACTCAATCAATACTAAAATGGACAATATTTGTTAAGTTTCTATGTATGAACCTACCAACTTTCTAAACATGAACTTCTCGCTAGGGTTATTCTTCGGTATTGAAAAATGTTCAGGAAAAGCACATATATCAGTAATAGTTATATCGAGAGGGTTTACTTCAACCCCTACATTTTTCAATCAGTAATAGTTATATCAGTAACTCGTTATTAATCAGTACTAGTACGACTGGACAAGAAGTGCAAATTTGTAGCAGCACACAGATTGAACTTACATAACTTTTCTTTGAACTATTTTTTAGGTGATATATCTAAACTTACATAATTTTGAAATGTGTATTGATGATACTTTTGCGCACGCACCCAACTATTTTGTGTTTTTTCATGAACTGGCAAAATAAAACAAACCAAACTAATAATGAGTTTAGTATAGAAAACAAGTCTCTTCTCTAGGCATTAAGACAAATACCTGTCGAACAACAAGCACAAGACAGCAGTGGCGCTTGAGGAGCAGGGGAAGAGGGACAGTACGAACAAGTGCATCTTAATGATACCATATTCTACAGAACAAATTTGCCACTTGGGACTGAAGAAAGAAATCATACAAGATGAGCTGAAAATCATAATAGAATGACCATAGCTACAATATGAACTGAATATACACCAAAGGAGCATGAACATCTAGGGGGTGTGGAAAGGTTGAGATGGGAACCTCCCGAGCTGCGGCATTGAACGGTTTGGCACTGTGTTGTTGAACGATCTGGGGTGGCAGCAGTGAATGGACGGCACGTTGGGTTGCTGGTTGTCATGCTGGAGATGGACGTCGGGGACGCTGCGGCAGAAGAAGTGTGTCACTCCGGTGACCTCCGGCTGTGCGTGTAGATGGTTCTCTGGTAGACTAGAGCTGGGGGCGATGGGAAACAGGGTGTGGCAGCCAGAGCTAGTGACTGTAGAGAGTGGTCGGGGAGCTTGATGACGAGATCAAGAGGAGATGGGGGCGACAGAGGCTTGCGAAGCGGCGGCGGCACCGGTGGCTAGGAGGTTGGGAAAGGGGCGGCGACGCGGCCGGCAACTAGGAGGTTGTGTACGGGGCACGCGGCGCGGTGGAAGCAGTGGGCAGGTTGGCCGGCGGTGCGGTGGAAGCAAAGGGCGGCACTCCGGTGGGAGCAGTGGGGAGGCGAGCCGGTGGCGTGGTGGAAGCAGCAGGGAGGTGGGTCGGCGGTGCAGTGGAAGCAGGGGGGTGGCGCTCCGAGGCGAGCGGCATGGTGGAAGCAGCGGGGAGGCGGGCCGGTGACGCGGTGGAAGTAGAGGGGTGGCGCCGGCGGTGGGTAGAAGCAGGGGCGGAGTCGGCGGCATGTGGAAGCAGGGAGGCAGGGGCCGGTGGCGCGTGGGAGCAGGGGGTGGAGCTGGCGGCGGGTGGAAGCAAGGGGTGGAGGCGGCGGGGAGTGGGTAGGCTTTTTCTTTGTTTCGTGTGCAAAATGGATCGGGCCTCTATAAGGGTATGATGGTAACAGAATAATATTCTGTTACAAGTAACAGAATAGCCCTATCCTATATATATATATATATATATATATATCCAATTGGATGTGGGTTATCATAAACTATTATTGTTGACATTACCCTTGAGGTAAAAGGTTGGGAGGCAAAACTATAAGCCCCTATCTTTCTCTGTGTCCAATTAAAACTTCATACCCATAAGTATTGCGTGAGTGTTAGCAATTGTAAAAGACTAAATGATAGTTGAGTATGTGGACTTGCTGAAAAGCTCTTATATTGACTCTTTTTGATGTTATGATAAATTGCAATTGCTTCAATGACTCAGATTATACTTTGCTAGTTTTTCAATGAAGTTTCTGATTCATACTTGACATTGCGAATAGATAGTTACTTTAGCATAAGAAATCATATGACAATATATATATATGTGTTGCTATTCTAAGAATGATCATGATGCCCTCATGTCCGTATTTTATTTTATCGACGCCTCTGTCTCTAAACATGTGGACATATTTTTCGATATCGGCTTCCGCTTGAGGACAAGCGAGGTCTAAGCTTGGGGGAGTTGATACGTCCATTTTGCATCATGCTTTTATATCGATATTTATTGCATTATGGGTTGTTATTACACATTATGTCACAATACTTATGCCTTTTATCTCTTATTTTACAAGGTTTACATGAAGAGGGAGAATGCCGGCAGCTGGAATTCTGGGCTGGAAAAGGAGCAAATATTAGAGACATATTCTGCACAACTCCAAAAGTCCAGAAGCTCCACGAAAGTTAGTTTTGGAATATATAAAGAACATTTGGTGAAGGAAGCACCAGAGGGGGTCCACCCACCGTCCACGAGGGTGGAGGGCGCGCCCTACCCCCTGGATGCCCCCCCCCCCCGCCTCATGGGCCACCTGGAAGCCCCCCAATGCCCGTCTTCTGGTATAAGGTGTCTTTTGCCCTGGAAAAAATCATAAGAAAGTTTTCAGGATGAAGCGTCGCCGTCTCGAGGCGAAACCTTGGCGGAACCAATCTAGGGCTCTGGTAGAGCTGTTCTGCCGGGGAAACATCCCTCCGGGAGGGGGAAATCGTCACCATCGTCATCACCATCAATCCTCTCATCGGGAGGGGGTCAATCTCCATCAACATCTTCACCAGCACCATCTCCTCTCAAACCCTACTTCATCTCTTGTATCCGATCTTTGTCTCAAAACCTCAGATTGGTACCTGTGGGTTGTTAGTAGTGTTGATTACTCCTTGTAGTTGATGCTAGTTGGTTTATTCGGTGGGAGATTATATGTTCAAATCCTTTATGCACATTAATACCCCTTTGATTATGAACATGAATATGATTTGTGAGCAGTTACGTTTGTTCCTGAGGACATGGGAGAAGTCTTGTTATAAGTAGTCATGTGAATTTGGTATTCGTTTGATATTTTGATGAGATGTATGTTGCCTTTCCTCTAGTGGTGTTATGTGAACATCAACTACATGACACTTCACCATTGCTTGGGCCAAGGGGAAGGCATTGGGAAGTAATAAGTAGATGATGGGTTGCTAGAGTGACAGAAGCTTAAACCCTAGTTTATGCGTTGCTTCGTAAGGATCTGATTTGGATCCATATGTTTCATGCTATGGTTAGGTTTACCTTAATTCTTCTTTCGTAGTTGTGGATGCTTGCGAGGGGGGTTAATCATAAGTGGGATGCTTGTCCAAGGAAGGGCAGTACCCAAGCACCGGTCCACCCACATATCAAATTATCAAAGTAACGAACGTGAATCATATGAGCATGATGAAAACTAGCTTGACGATAATTCTCATGTGTCCTCGGGAGCGCTTTCCTTTATATAAGAGTTTGTCCAGGATTGTCCTTTGCTACAAAAAGGATTGGGCCACCTTGTTACACCTTGTTTACTCTTGTTACTTGTTACCTGTTACGAATTACCTTATCACAAAACTATCTGTTACCGATAATTTCAGTGCTTGCAGAGAATACCTTACTGAAAACTACTTGTCATTTCCTTCTGGTCCTCGTTGGGTTCGACACTCTTACTTATCGAAAGGACTACGATAGATCCCCTATACTTGTGGGTCATCAGTGACCTCTGTGGCAACCATTCGCTCCCCAGGCGCCTCTTCATGTATCGTGGCAACCGTCCACCGACTCTTCGCCTTTCCCTCTCGATTTGGAACTGCTGTCGCACGCTAGCTATTCCTCCCTCCTCCATTTGCCTTCACCCTTCCTTCTGCCATTGTTTGATCGTCTTCTCCATGGAGGGAACAGGCCAGAAACGACCCTGTTATTCTTGCCCCGATCTGAATGATGACGCGGTGGAGGAACTCATTGATCGGTGCGATGTCATCACCTCGGCTAGCATGGCAGGTTCGTTCAAGACCATTCTCGACTCAACTAATAACATCATTACAAGGAACCCAAGGGTCTAGGAGCGGTTTGATCTCCCTATCTTCTTCATCGTGACCCTGCTGACTGGCGCGGGGACGAGGGAAGCCTCGCCTTGTGTAAGTTGATGCCGCTTGATAATGATACATATGATGTTAAGATGCCATCGCTTGAGGGAAAGGCTTGGGCAGGCGCAAATGGAGATTGGGTTGTTTTTACTGGGTACAACTGCGAGTGGGAACTTGTGAATGTGTACACTCGTCATCGGGTTCCACTTCCAAAAAATCTCAGACGACTGCCCAGAGGTTGAGTACACTGGTATTCTACGTGAGTTCAAATACGATCATGCTGACTATCGTCTACGGAAGATAGCAATTTGTCGAGTTCCCAACCGGTCTTGGGGTTATAGGAATGCTTGTGTTGTCGCTATCTTCGACAAGCTTGTTGCCGTCCTTCATAGTTCGACTCGACGGATATTGCTCAAAAATCAGTTTCTATACACGGATGAGTACTGTGATGCAATTCAATACGAGGGTCTTGTGTTTGCTGCCACCACTCATGGCACTGTTTTTGCATGGAATCCTTATGATTTCAGTACGTTTGTCTTCCACCATAATTATAATTGTTTCATCCACATGCATGCGGGTTAGCTAGTTTCCCTTTACTAATTAACCTTCTTGTGTTTCCAAGGTCCCGTGAACATTCCACCACCTATACTTGAAATTTTTATTCACGGGCATGAGGACGAGCAGGACCCATATACTCGGTGGCGCCTGGAAACTTATTCCGATGGATCACCTCTTCTTGTCTGTATACAGGGCACTACTAATGTTACTAAGGAAGTAGGTGTTGTTTCGTATGGTCGCACTCTCCGGACCTATTACAACATCCGTTGTAGGGTATTCAGGATGGATACTAGTGTACTAGCGCCAACACCTTCTCCTTGGTTCAGTATTGAAAGTCTTGGAGGAAACTCGCTCTTCCTTGGACAAAACTATCCAATGATGGTGGAAGGCGATCCAGCTGTTGTTGACACAATGTTACTACCATTTATGAGAAGCAACTGTATCGATACCTTGGACATTACTATGCTTCCCTACCGTCCCAATATGGGTCCTGACATAGGCCGCTTCAGCCTCGATGATCAGTCCTGCGTTGGTCTCGAGATTGACAATAGCTGGCCCTTCCCAGAGAATCACTTCTGGTTCAAAGCAAGTGTTTCCAACATCGACGAGTGGTTGAGCTGAAGTTCATTTCATCGCTTTGTTATTTGTTGTGTGAGAAAAACTTTACTATAATGTTTTGTTGGAAATGATCCATAATCCAACGTGTATCCTCATTGTCGTTGTGGGTTGATGACTTGTTGTATGTAATCAATAGTACATTTTCATATGCGTCCATGAACTCACGCCTGCTAGTGGTGTGCATATGAACAGTGCTAGTGATTTTAGTTGCAAAAATTAGATAGTGATAGTGATTTGTAGCTGCTGTTGGGGAACGTTGCAGAAAACAAAAAATTTCCTACGGTTTCACCAAGATCCATCTATGAGTTCATCTAGCAACGAGTGATTAGATGCATCTATGTACCTTGTAGATCGCGAGCGGAAGCGTTCAAAGAACGGGGATGATGTAGTCGAACACGACGTGATTCAAATCACCGATGATCTTAGCACCGAACGGACGATGCCTCCGCGTTCAACACACGTACGGAACGGATGACGTCTCCTCCTTTCTTGATCCAGCAAGGGGGGAAGAGAGGTTGATGAAGATCCAGCAGCACGACGGCGTGGTGGTGGATGTAGGGCGTCACAGTAGCAGGGCTTCGCCTATACTACGAGAGAGAGACGTAACGGGGAGAGAGGAAGCACCAAAGGCTGAGGTATAAAATCCCTCCTCTCCCCCACTATATATAGGAGGGCCAAGGGGGGGTGGTGCGCCAGCCCAGGAGATCTAATCTCCTTGGTGCGGCGGCCAGGGGAGGTTTCCCTCCCCCCCAAGGCACTCAGGGGTGCCTTCCACCACTTGGACTCCTCCTTGGTGGAAACCCTAGGCGCATGGGCCTATAGGGGCTGGTGCCCTTGGCCCATGTAGGCCAAGGCGCACCCCCTGCAGCCCATGTGGCCCCCCAGGACAGGTGGCCCCACCCGGTGGGCCCACGGGACCCCTCTGGTGGTCCCGGTACAATACCGATAACCCTGAAACTTGTCCCGATGCCCGAAACAGCACTTCCTATATATAATTCTTTACCTCCGGACCATTCCGGAACTCCTCGTGACGTCCGGGATCTCATCCGGGACTCCGAACAACATTCGGATTACTGCATACACATATCTTCATAACCCTAGCGTCACCGAACCTTAAGTGTGTAGACCCTACGGGTTCGGGAGACAAGCAGACATGACCGAGACGACTCTCCGGTCAATAACCAACAGCGGGATCTGGATACCCATGATGGCTCCCACATGCTCCACGATGATCTCATCGGATGAACCACGATGTCGAGGATTAATCAACCCCGTATACAATTCCCTTTGTCAATCGGTATGTTACTTGCCCGAGACTCGATCGTCGGTATCCCAATACCTTGTTCAATCTCATTACCGGAAAGTCACTTTACTCGTACCGTAACGCATGATCCTGTGATCAACCACTTGGTCACCTTGAGCTCATAATGATGATGCATTACCGAGTGGGCCCAGTGATACCTCTCCGTTATATGGAGTGACAAATCCCAGTCTCGATCCGTGTCAACCCAACAGACACTTTTGGAGATACATGTAATGCACCTTTATAGTCACCCAGTTACGTTGTGATGTTTGATACACCCAAAGCACTCCTACGGTATCCGGGAGTTACACGATCTCATGGTCAAAGGAAAAGATACTTGACATTGGAAAAGCTCTAGCAAACGAACTACACGATCTTTGTGCTATGCTTAGGATTGGGTCTTGTCCATCACATCATTCTCCTAATGATGTGATCCCGTTATCAATGACATCCAATGTCCATAGCCAGGAAACCATGACTATCTGTTGATCAACGAGCTAGTCAACTAGAGGCTTACTAGGGACATATTATGGTCTATGTATTCACACGTGTATTACGATTTCCGGATAATACAGTTATAGCATGAATAAAGACAATTATCATGAACAAAGAAATATAATAATAATGCTTTTATTATTGCCTCTAGGGCATATTTCCAACAGTCTCCCACTTGCACTAGAGTCAATAATCTAGTTACATTGTGATGAATCGAACACCCATGGAATTCTGGTGTTGATCATGTTTTGCCCTAGGGAGAGGTTTAGTCAACGGATCTGCTACATTCAGGTCCGTATGTACTTTACAAATCTCTATGTCTCCATTTTGAACATTTTCACGAATGGAGTTGAAGCGACGCTTGATGTGCCTTGTCTTCTTGTGAAACCTGGGCTCCTTGGCAAGTGCAATAGCTCCAGTGTTGTCACAAAAGAGTTTGATTGGCCCCGACGCATTGGGTATGACTCCTAGGTCGGTGATGAACTCCTTCACCCATATTGCTTCATGTGCTGCCTCCGAGGCTGCCATGTACTCCGCTTCACATGTAGATCCCGCCACGACGCTCTGTTTGCAGCTGCACCAGCTCACTGCTCCACCATTCAACATATACACGTATCCGGTTTGTGACTTAGAGTCATCCAGATCTGTGTCGAAGCTAGCGTCGACATAACCCTTTACGACGAGCTCTTCGTCACCTCCATAAACGAGAAACATGTCCTTTGTCCTTTTCAGGTACTTCAGGATATTCTTGACCGCTGTCCAGTGTTCCTTGCCGGGATTACTTTGGTACCTTCCTACCAAACTTACGGCAAGGTTTACATCAGGTCTGGTACACAGCATGGCATACATAATAGAACCTATGGCTGAGGCATAGGGGATGATACTCATCTCTTCTATCTCTTCTGCCGTGGTCGGGCATTGAGCTGAGCTCAATCTCACACCTTGCAAAACAGGCAAGAACCCTTTCTTGGACTGATCCATTTTGAACTTCTTCAAAATCTTATCAAGGTATGTGCTTTGTGAAATACCTATGAGGCGTCTTGATCTATCCCTATAGATCTTGATGCCTAATATATAAGCAGCTTCTCCAAGGTCCTTCATTGAAAAACTCTTATTCAAGTAGGCCTTGATGCTGTCCAAGAGTTCTATATCATTTCCCATCAAAAGTATGTCATCTACATATAATATGAGAAATGCTACAGAGCTCCCACTCACTTTCTTGTAAACGCAGGCTTCTCCATAAGTCTGCGTAAACCCAAACGCTTTGATCATCTCATCAAAGCGAATGTTCCAACTCCGAGATGCTTGCACCAGCCCATAAATCGAGCGTTGGAGCTTGCACACCTTGTCAGCATTCTTAGGATCGACAAAACCTTCCGGCTGCATCATATACAACTCTTCCTTAAGGAAACCATTAAGGAATGCCGTTTTGACGTCCATTTGCCATATCTCATAATCGTAGAATGCGGCAATTGCTAACATGATTCGGACGGACTTTAGCTTCGCTACCGGTGAGAAAGTCTCATCGTAGTCAATTCCTTGAACTTGTCGATAACCCTTAGGGACAAGCCGAGCTTTATAGATGGTCACATTACCATCCGCGTCTGTCTTCTTCTTGAAGATCCATTTATTTTCTATGGCTCGCCGTTCAACGGGCAAGTCAGTCAAAGTCCATACTTCGTTTTCATACATGGATCTTATCTCGGATTTCATGGCTTCTAGCCATTTGTCGGAATCCGGGCCTGCCATCGCTTCTTCATAGTTCGAAGGTTCACTGTTGTCTAACAACATGATTTCCAAGACAGGGTTGCCGTACCACTCTGGTGCGGAACGTGTCCTTGTGGACCTTCGAATTTCAGTAGGAGCTTGATCAGAAGTATCTTGATCATCATCAATAACTTCCTCTCTAGTCGGTGCAGGCGCCTCAGGAACATTTTCTTGAGTTGCGCCATTTTCCGGTTCAAGAGGCAATACTTCATCAAGTTCTACTTTCCTCCCACTTAGTTCTTTCGAGAGAAACTCTTTCTCCAGAAAGGATCCATTCTTGGCAACAAAGATCTTGCCTTCGGATCTGAGGTAGAAGATATACCCAATGGTTTCTTTAGGGTATCCTATGAAGACGCATTTTTCCGATTTGGGTTCGAGCTTTTCAGGTTGAAGTTTCCTGACATAAGCATCGCATCCCCAAACTTTT
The DNA here is from genome assembly GCF_056163025.1 of Triticum urartu. Taxonomy (NCBI): domain Eukaryota; kingdom Viridiplantae; phylum Streptophyta; class Magnoliopsida; order Poales; family Poaceae; genus Triticum; species Triticum urartu. The sequence goes on along the minus strand of NC_141873.1, from coordinate 358,682,839 downwards.
AGAAACGACAGCTTAGGTTTCTTCCCAAACCATAATTCAAACGGTGTCGTCTCAACGGATTTCGACGGAGCCCTATTTAAAGTGAATGCGGCAGTCTCTAAAGCATAGCCCCAAAAAGATAGCGGTAAGTCGGTAAGAGACATCATAGATCGCACCATATCTAATAGAGTGCGATTACGACGTTCGGACACACCATTACGCTGAGGTGTTCCAGGCGGCGTGAGTTGTGAAACTATTCCACATTTTCTTAAGTGTGTGCCAAATTCGTGACTCAAGTATTCTCCTCCACGATCTGATCGTAGAAACTTGATTTTCCTGTCACGTTGATTCTCAACTTCACTCTGAAATTCCTTGAACTTTTCAAAGGTTTCAGACTTGTGTTTCATTAAGTAGACATACCCATATCTACTTAAGTCATCAGTGAGGGTGAGAACATAACGATAGCCACCGCGAGCCTCAACACTCATTGGACCGCACACATCAGTATGTATGATTTCCAATAAGTTGGTTGCTCGCTCCATTGTTCCTAAGAACGGAGTCTTGGTCATTTTACCCATGAGGCATGGTTCGCACGTGTCAAATGATTCATAATCAAGAGACTCCAAAAGTCCATCTGCATGGAGCTTCTTCATGCGTTTGATACCTATGTGACCAAGGCGGCAGTGCCACAAGTATGTGGGACTATCGTTATCAACTTTACATCTTTTGGTATCCATACTATGAATATGTGTAATATTACGTTCGAGATTCATTAAGAATAAACCATTGACCATCGGAGCATGACCATAAAACATATCTCTCATATAAATAGAACAACCATTATTCTCAGATTTAAATGAGTAGCCATCTCGTATTAAACGAGATCCTGATACAATGTTCATGCTCAAACTTGGCACGAAATAACAATTATTGAGGTTTATCACTAATCCCGTAGGTAAATGTAGAGGTAGCGTGCCGACGGCGATCACATCGACCTTGGAACCATTCCCGACGCGCATCGTCACCTCGTCCTTTACCAGTCTCTGTTTATTCTACAGCTCCTGCTGTGAGTTACAAATATGAGCAACGGCACCGGTATCAAATACCCAGGAGTTACTTCGAGTACTGGTAAGGTACACATCAATTACATGTATATCACATATACCTTTTGTTTTGCCGGCCTTCTTGTCCGCTAAGTATTTGGGGCAGTTCCGCTTCCAGTGACCCTTCCCTTTGCAATAAAAGCACTCCGTCTCAGGCTTGGGTCCATACTTTGACTTCTTCTTCCCAGCAGCTTGCTTGCCGGGCGCGGCAACTTCCTTGCCGTCCTTCTCAAAGTTCTTTTTACCCTTGCCCTTCTTGAACTTGGTGGTTTTATTGACCATCAACACTTGATGTTCCTTCTTGACTTCTACCTCTGCTGATTTCAGCATTGCAAATACTTCAGGAATGGTCTTTTCCATCCCCTGCATATTGAAGTTCATCACAAAGCTCTTGTAGCTTGGTGGAAGCGACTGGAGGATTCTGTCAATGACCGCGTCATCCGGGAGATTAACTCCCAGCTGAGTCAAGCAGTTATGTAACCCAGACATAGTGAGTATGTGCTCACTGACAGAACTATTTTCCTCCATCTTACAGCTGAAGAATTTGTCGGAGACTTCATATCTCTCGACCCGGGCATGAGCTTGGAAAACCATTTTCAGCTCTTCGAACATCTCATATGCTCCATGTCTCTCAAAACGCTTTTGGAGCCCCGGTTCTAAGCTGTAAAGCATGCCGCACTGAACGAGGGAGTAGTCATCAGTACGTGTCTGCCAAGCGTTCATATCGTCTTGGTTCTGTGGGACGGGTGGATCACCTAGCGGTGCTTGTAGGACATAATCTTTCTTGGCAGCTATGAGGATGATCCTCAGGTTCCGGACCCAGTCCGTATAGTTGCTGCCATCGTCTTTCAGCTTGGTTTTCTCTAGGAACGCGTTGAAATTGAATACAACGTTGGCCATTTGATCTACAAGACATATTGTAAAGATTTTAGACTAAGTTCATGATAATTAAGTTCATCTAATCAAATTATTAATGAACTCCCACTTAGATAGACATCCCTCTTCTAGTCATCTAAGTATAACATGATCCGAGTTGGCTAGGCCGTGTCCGATCATCACGTGACACGGACTAGTCAACGTCGGTGAACATCTTCATGTTGATCGTATCTTCTATACGACTCATGCTCGACCTTTCGGTCTTCTGTGTTCCGAGGCCATGTCTATGCACATGCTAGGCTCGTCAAGTCAACCTAAGTGTATTGCGTGTGTAAATCTGTCTTACACCCGTTGTATGTGAACGTAAGGATCTATCACACCCGATCATCACGTGGTGCTTCGAAACGATGAACTGTAGCAACGGTGCACAGTTAGGGGGAACACTTTCTTGAAATTATTATGAGGGATCATCTTATTTACTACCGTCGTTCTAAGCAAACAAGATGCAAAACATGATAAACATCACATGCAATCAAATAATAATAGTGACATGATATGGCCAATATCACATAGCTCCTTCGATCTCCATCTTGGGGCTCCATGATCATCCTGTCACCGTCATACTCATCGACATGTAAGTTGTGATTCCTATTACAATAGCATGAACATCTCATACATCACATATAGATCATTCATCATTCATCACAACTTTGGCCATATCACATCACATAGCATACCCTGCAAAACAAGTTAGACGTTCTCTAATTGTTGTTTGCATGTTTTACGTGGATGCAATGGGTTTCTAGCAAGAACGTTTCTTACCTACGTAAAGACCACAACGTGATATGCCAATTGCTATTTACCCTTCATAAGGACCCTTTTCATCGAATCCGATCCGACTAAAGTAGGAGAGACAGACACCCGCTAGCCACCTTATGCAACTAGTGCATGTCAGTCGGTGGAACCTGTCTCACGTAAGAGTACGTGTAAGGTCGGTCCGGGCCGCTTCATCCCACGATGCCGCCGAATCAAGATAAGACTAGTAACGGCAAGCATATTGAACAAAATCAACGCCCACAACGACTTTGTGTTCTACTCGTCCAAGAGAACTACGCATAGACCTAGCTCATGATGCCACTGCTGGGGAACGTTGCAGAAAACAAAAATTTTCCTACGGTTTCACCAAGATCCATCTATGAGTTCATCTAGCAACGAGTGATTAGATGCATCTACGTACCTTGTAGATCGCGAGCGGAAGCGTTCAAAGAACGGGGATGATGTAGTCGAACACGACGTGATTCAAATCATCGATGATCTTAGCACCGAACGGACGATGCCTCCGCGTTCAACACACGTACGGAACGGATGACGTCTCCTCCTTTCTTGATCCAGCAAGGGGGGAAGAGAGGTTGATGAAGATCCAGCAGCACGACGGCGTGGTGGTGGATGCAGGGCGTCACAGTAGCAGGGCTTCGCCTATACTACGAGAGAGAGACGTAACGGGGAGAGAGGAAGCACCAAAGGCTGAGGTATAAAATCCCTCCTCTCCCCCACTATATATAGGAGGGCCAAGGGGGGGGGGTGCGCCAGCCCAGGAGATCTAATCTCCTTGGTGCGGCGGCCAGGGGAGGTTTCCCTCCCCCCCAAGGCACTCAGGGGTGCCTTCCACCACTTGGACTCCTCCTTGGTGGAAACCCTAGGCGCATGGGCCTATAGGGGCTGGTGCCCTTGGCCCATGTAGGCCAAGGCGCACCCCCTGCAGCCCATGTGGCCCCCCGGGACAGGTGGCCCCACCCGGTGGGCCCACGGGACCCCTCCGGTGGTCCCGGTACAATACCGATAACCCTGAAACTTGTCCCGATGCCCGAAACAGCACTTCCTATATATAATTCTTTACCTCCGGACCATTCCAGAACTCCTCGTGATGTCCGGGATCTCATCCGGGACTCCGAACAACATTCGGATTACTGCATACACATATCTTCATAACCCTAGCGTCACCGAACCTTAAGTGTGTAGACCCTACGGGTTCGGGAGACAAGCAGACATGACCGAGACGACTCTCCGGTCAATAACCAACAGCGGGATCTGGATACCCATGATGGCTCCCACATGCTCCACGATGATCTCATCGGATGAACCACGATGTCGAGGATTAATCAACCCCGTATACAATTCCCTTTGTCAATCGGTATGTTACTTGCCCGAGACTCGATCGTCGGTATCCCAATACCTTGTTCAATCTCGTTACCGGCAAGTCACTTTACTCGTACCGTAACGCATGATCCTGTGATCAACCACTTGGTCACCTTGAGCTCATAATGATGATGCATTACCGGGTGGGCCCAGTGATACCTCTCCATTATATGGAGTGACAAATCCCAGTCTCGATCCGTGTCAACCCAACAGACACTTTCGGAGATACCTGTAATGCACCTTTATAGTCACCCAGTTACGTTGTGACGTTTGATACACCCAAAGCACTCCTACGGTATCTGGGAGTTACACGATCTCATGGTCAAAGGAAAAGATACTTGACATTGGAAAAGCTCTAGCAAACGAACTACACGATCTTTGTGCTATGCTTAGGATTGGGTCTTGTCCATCACATCATTCTCCTAATGATGTGATCCCGTTATCAATGACATCCAATGTCCATAGCCAGGAAACCATGACTATCTGTCGATCAACGAGCTAGTCAACTAGAGGCTTACTAGGGACATATTATGGTCTATGTATTCACACCTGTATTACGATTTCCGGATAATACAGTTATAGCATGAATAAAGAAAATTATCATGAACAAAGAAATATAATAATAATGCTTTTATTATTGCCTCTAGGGCATATTTCCAACAGCTGCATATTTTGACAAATCGCAGTGTTACAAAGTTGACAAATGGCAATGTTACTAGATAAACAAATGTCAATCTTTCCAGTTTGACAAATGGCAACATACCCAAAATGACAGATATGCAAATCTTACCCAATTGTTTGTACGTGGTTGCACACGGGTCATGCAAAACAACCGTTTGCATTGAAGGGGTGCAGAAATCCTGCTCGGCACATTTTCCCTTGGCTTCCTGGGGAAGATGTCGGTTTGCATACGGGTGTTCTAACTAAAACGTCTGCGATGAGTGTTTTATATTTAAAAACCATTGAAATTTTCATCAAAAGAAAATCGTTTGATAAGTCTGTACATTAAGAGAGAAAAATGCAAGTTCGTTCAAACCATATCTTTCATTCAATCACATTGCGAATTTATATTCATATGATCGAGAATTCGAGATACAGTATTAAACCCCAAAAAACTATTTCCGGCGGTGGCGGAGGCGGCGTGTCGCGCCGTCGTTGTCGTTGTTGTCCTCCGGGACATCGTTGTTGAAGTCTTCAAGGTAGCACAAAATGTTCTTCACTTGTAAATCAAACATCATGTCATCGCACGATGGACGGGCGGGGCGCGGGAAGACGGCAACTGGTGTCACTGAGAGGTAGCGGTCGACGGCAGCATCCCATGCCGCTGAGGGGCACGCGCACGGGCACGGGCGCGGTGGGTGCAGCCAAACGCACGGGGACCGGCGCCGCGGTGGGTGGAGGGACACACACGAGCGTGGCGGGTGCAGCCAAACGCACGGGGGCTGGCGCCACGGTGGGTGGAGGGGCGCGCACGGGCACGGGCGCTGGCGCTGGCATCTACACGAGCTCACGCGGGTCCACGTAGACCTCGCTGACGCCCGCGGCTTCCAGCTCTACGATAGTGCTCGGCGACCAGCCCGTTAATGCTACGGGGATGGTCGCTGGCGCGGGCGCGGGGATGGGAGCTGGGACGGGAGCGAGGGCAGCAACCGCCGCGGCCAGCTCGTTCTGGGCCATGTCCATGAGGCCCCATTCCTCCTTATTTTCTACTCTCCTCCGGCTCAGAGTCAACTTCACCAAACTTTAAGACTAGTGGTAGATGATCATTTTGCGCCATGGCGTTGGTGGAGGTCTGCGGGGGGGAGGGGAATGGGAGGCGAACAGTAAGGCCACCCGTATTAAACAGTAGCTTGGGTGCCATTAATGGAGAGGAAGACGGACGGCCATGGAAGTCAAAGGGCTCGCTTCCCAGTGAGCCTATGCACCGTATAACTCGCATGCTTCGTGATGAGCCTGCGCATTGGAGGACAGCTTGCACGCCACTCGGTCAGCCTGCGCACCAGACTGCGCTTGCACACCTCCTGTTCAGTCAAGGTCAAGCAGTTGTCCGCACGGCACCTCCTACAGCCATTAAAACCAAGACACGTGACGTCACGTGAATGGTTAACAGAACACACGCGGTTTGAATTATACAAACGTTTGAGATATTAAAGTGGCAGCTATTTTTTCAAAATGCCTTTGTTGGCTGTCATTATTCGAGTGCGCCTTCTATCAAAATGGACACGAAAAATACCACATCATGCCGGGTGCCATTCCATGATAGCATGCCAAGTTTCATGAATTTCAGACGAGTTTTGGATTTACTAGAATTTCAATACCAGGCATCTCAATGTTTTGCCGGCAATCAACGGTGCCCTGGTGTTTGAAATTCATTCCCATTTCTTGCATGGGACCTAAGCATGCACCCAAGGACATGGATTTGATTTTTCAACCAATTTATATGCACTGGAGCATGTGCATGTAGTTTAAATTTGAATTATGCACATAAATGCATTGAAAACTCAGTTAATGCATAAAAATGTCCAAAAGAACCCCGAAAAACACAAAAATTGACACAACACTCTTGTTGTTCTATGTTGACACGAGAAAAATTTTGGAAGCAATAAGAGGCAGTGGATATTGTTTCGTCCCCAAAGGTGGGACGTTCCCTACCGAAACCATGATGCTTGTTGTGAGAAGCTCTGGTTTGTGAGAAGCATATACCCAAACCTGCCCCCAAACGGGACAAAAATTTTACCACGGCATGTTGATGCCGCTCCATGAAAGCATGCCAAGTTTCATGAATTTTAGACGAGTTTTGAATTTACTAGAATTTAAAAACCAGGCATCTCAATGTTTTGCCGGCAATCAACGTTGCCCTGGTGTTTGAAATTCATTCCCATTTCTTGTATGGGACCTAAGAATGCACCCAAGGACATGGATTTGATTTTTCAACCAATTTATATGCACTAGAGCATGTGCATGTAGTTCAAAATTGAATTATGCACATAAATGCATTGAAAACTCAGTTAATGCATAAAAATGTCCAAATGAACCCCGAAAAATCCCAAAAATTGACACAACACTCCTGTTGTTCTATGTTGACACGAGAAAATTTTCAAAAGCAATAAGAGGCAATGGATATCGTTTCGTCCCCAAAGGTGGGACGTTCCCTACCGAAATGATCATGCTTGTTGTGAGAAGCTCTGGTTTGTGAGAATCATATACCCGAACCTGCCCCAAACGGGACAAATTTTTTAACACGGCATGTTGATGCCGCTCCATCATAGCATGCCAAGTTTCATGAATTTCAGATGAGTTTTGGATTTACTAGAATTTAAAAACCAGGCATCTCAACGTTTTGCCGGCAATCAACAGTGCCCTGGTATTTGAATTTCATTCCCATCTCTTGCATGGGACCTAGAAATTCACCCAAGGATACAGGTTAGATTTTTCAACCGACCTTAGTGCATTGGAACATGTGCTTGTAGTTCAAATTTGAATTATGCACATAAAATGCCTAGAAAACCCAGTTAGTGCATAAAAATGTCCAAACGAACCCTGAAAAACACAAAATTGACACAACACTCCTGTTGTTCTATGTTGACACTAGAAAATTTTTGAAAGCAATAAGAGGCAATGGATATTATTTCGTCCCCAAAGGTGGGACGTTCCCTATCGAAACCATCATGCTTGTTGTGAGAAGCTCTGATTTGTGAGAAGCTTATACCCGAACCTGCCCCAAATGGGACAATTTTTTTACCACGACATGTTGATGCCGCTCCATGATAGCATGCCAAGTTTCATGAATATCATACGAGTTTTGGATTTACTAGAATTTGAAAACCAGGCATCTCAATGTTTTTCCGGCAATCAACAATGCCCTGGTGTTTGAATCTCATTCCCATCTCTTGCATGGGACCTAGAAATTCACCCAAGGGCACACATGTGATTTTTCAACCAACTTTGGTGCATTGGAGCATGTGCTTGTAGTTCAAATTTGAATTATGCACATAAAATGCCTAGAAAACCCAGTTAATGTATAAAAAGGCCAAACGAACCCCAAAAAATTCCAAGATTGAACACAACACTCTTGTTGTTCTATGTTGACAGTAGAAATTTTTTGAAAGCAATAAGAGGCAATGGATATCGTCCCGTCCCCAAAGGTGGTACGTTCCCTATTGAAACCATCATGCTTGTTGTGAGAAGCTCTGTTTTGTGAGAAGCTTATACCCAAACCTGCCCCAAATAGGACAAAATTTTCACCATGGCATGTTGATGCCGCTCCATGATAGCATGCCAAGTTTCATGAATTTCAGACGAGTTTTGGATTTACTAGAATTTAAAAACCAGGTATCTCAACTATTTGCCAGCAATCAACAGTGCCTAGTGTTTGAAATTCATTCCCATCTCTTGCATGGGACCTAGAAATTCACCCAAGGACACACATGTGATTTTTCAACCAACTTTAGTGCGTTGGAGCATGTGCTTGTACTTCAAATTTGAATTATGCACATAAAACTCCTAGAAAACCCAGTTAATGTATAAAAAGGCCAAATGAACCCTGAAAAATTCATTCCCATTTCTTGCATGGGACCTAAGCATGCACTGAAGGACACATATTTGATTTTTCAACTAATTTTTATGCACCGGAGCATGTCCATGTAGTTTAATTTTGAATTGTGCACCTGAAATGGCTAGAAAACCAGTTTAATGTATGAAATGTCAAATGAACCCTGAATAATTCCAATTCTTTTACGACACACATATAGTTACATGTTCACTGCAGATAAAAGGTTTAGCAATTCAAACAACGTCCATTGCCGCTGTGACCCCATTTTGTAATTCAAATCAAGTAGATCCCACACAGTTTATTATCACCATCCATGTGAGATATAGTACAAAATATCTTGGAGCACCATCGGTGTATAGTACGCCTATGGCTTACGCGAGAAGGTGCGTCGGCTACAGTCCACAACCGGTGTGTCAAGCACACTAGCTCGCTCCCCAAAAACTCCCGCCTCTGCATCCCTCGCAATCTCGAAAATATCTACCGCCTGGAAGGTTTTAATGTTTGATAGCACACGATTAGTATGTGCGGACCGTGTGCGATGTCTGTTACTCCCGCTCTGCTTCAGTCCCTTGATTCAAATTTTCAATAGCTCCGGCATTTTACTCCCGGCTCTGCATCCCTCACAATCTCAAAAATATTTGCTCGCCCTTGATCCAAATTTTTAGTAGCCCCGCCTTGTTACTCCCGCCTAGTAAAATTTTCAGTTGCCGCAGTATTTCCTCAAACACAATCTCCGCTCACACAGACACACACAACCCTCAAAACCATTGATAGGTCGCCGCCATCGTCAGCGCCTCCATCCTCAACCTCTGCCTGTGTGTCGAGGAGCTCGAGTAGCCAATGGCCAAAATAGGTTTATCACGGCCTTTTCGCCCGACGCCAGCGAGGTGGCCGCCAAGGTGTCCCTGTCGTCCTCCGCGGGCCCGATTCACTGTCGCCGGTCCCCCGATCCACCCACTGCTGCGCCCCTACGCTGGTTCGAGGACTTCCCCGCCCTCCACCAGACCCGACAGCCAACGAAGTCCTACCTCAGGGTCCGGCAGCGGCGGTGGGGGATGTGGGTCGCCGAGATTACAGATCAAGAAACCCACACCCGCCGGTAGCTCGGTAGCTTCCACACGGCCGAGCTCACGGCCATGGAGTACGACCACTGGCACGTCCGCTACCATGGCGCGATGGCTAGGCTCAATTTCCCCTTCGGAACACGTTCGGTCCACCTCGTTCCGCCGGAGCCAGGGGTGGTGAGCTCGGCTATGGCGTGGGAGGACCACGAGGCGTGGGAGCACCTCGAGGCCGAGGCCACCGACGAGGCCTACATGCAAGATCTCCGCCGGCAGCACCCGGAGCTCGTGGAGGCGGAGCGGGTGATCTTTGCCGGTGCGGAGGGCGGCGAGGTTATCGCGCTCTCCTCTGATGACGAGGTCGAAGGCGGCGAGGACGGTGGCACGGAGGGCGGCGAGGTTATCGCGCTCTCCTATGATGACGAGGTCGAAGGCGGCGGCGACGGCGGTGCAGAGGGCATCAAGATAGGCCCCGAGGACGAGGAGATCGACGTCGACGAGTGGAGGAGTACCTTCCCCAACGACCCCGACGACGGTACTGGCCCGAACCCGGCTCGCAGCACACCGTACATGACGAGGAAGGATTGGTTCGACCTCTACTTTGACCGAAAGTGGTTTAGCTTAGTTTAAATTTATGTTTTATGTTCGGTTATGCAAAACTATCTATGTTTATGTTTGAATGCATGCTACTTTTGGTTGAACCTGCTTTGAACTTGATCAAATTGAAGTTTACAACCTTAAGTTTAGGGGATCGACTAGAAAAGGCCAAAAATTGCTGGAGTATATATATATCCACTAAGGGTTTTAGTCCTTTAACTTTTTAAGGATCGCCTAGAGATGTCCTTATGACTTGTTTATTTCAGTTCTTCACAATGTGATGCACTATATGTGCAACTATTTGCCGTGCAGTTCAATTTCATCAATAACAGTTTCAACAATACCACTATGAATTACGATATTTGGTTGTTGTTAAGGATATTGCAGTTAACATGCATTTTCGTTTTTCAATTGTTGTTTAGCGACATGCATTGTACTGAATGACTAAATATGCAATCCCAGGCTACATAGCAACAAGGAAGAGTGTTACCTTAATGTTCTGATGATGTCTAGATATACATGTAATAAAATCTTATATAATGGGATGGATGGACTGTTGTACTACATCATTTTTCAATTGTTGTTTAGCTTCTAATATTAACTTGGTGCTTTTAGGTACATATATCATTGCCAAATATCCACACTTCGACCCTTTCTGCGTATGGGGCAATGAGATATTCATGAACCAGCATCAAGTGAGGAAACTAATAAAGATTGTTATTAAAATGGGTCAAAAGATGTCAATTGAACTATTTGTTTACACTTTATGCAAGACAACAGTGAACTGCGGGATGGTAAGTAAGAACCATGTAGCCTTCTTTTTACTGCCCGTAATGAGTTGTGTTAGATGACAATATCTGAATCTTTTTTCTTTTGCAGTGGATCCTAAAGCAGTTTACTCAAGATTACCTCTCAAACTACATGATTGGCAGCCGGCCATCACAAGGGGTTGGACTAGAGTCCTGCATGCCTTCTGCATCCAGGAGAGCACAATAGGGCCATTCCGCTTCACCTTGTTCAGCAACTGGAATGTTTGTCGCCTCTTTCTTTACCATATGTAATAGTACAAGTATAGAACCCTGGTACATCATTCTTTATTTGGTGTTTCTGTAATTCTTAAACATATGTGCCTGTGAATTGAATAATGCATTGGTTGTTTGAACCTGATGGATATGAATAAATCTATAGCCTACTTTCAAGTTTAAATTAGGTACAATTTTAAATAGCAGCAATTAAATTAGGGCGAAATTATGTTATGCGGGTCATTACGGCACACATTGTTGGTAAAACACAAACGTTTGTGATATACACCATAATCCGAGATGGTTCACAGAGAGGAAACGTGTGCAAGCATGCACATAGTTGCCGTTTGCAAAGCGTGTGTGATGTCAGACACTATCACATACGGTTGGGAAAACTAAATGTGTGTGATTGTCAACCTATCGTACACGGTTTATAATCATGAACTGTTTGTGATGTGCTAGGCATCGTAAAACTCCCGTGCCTAGAATCTGCCTGGAAAACTCCTGTGCCTGGAATCTGCCTGGTTTTAGGCAGAACCACAAAACTCCGACTGCGATGGCAATGTGAGCACAAACGAGTAGCAAGGATGAAGCGTTTGGGATATTCGAGATATCGGAAATGGTTATATAGGGACAACTATATGCATCAAGGCTCCCTATCCCCAACGGTTTCTGGGTCATGTGGGAAGGACCCCCCTTCGCCCACACTCACTTGGCGACGGTTCCAAATGCCGTCACGGAAAGGGGTTAAAAACCGTTTGTTTAGGACCGACGCGCACCAGTGATACTTTATAATGTTGATCCAGTTGTACCTACTGCTTATTTTGAGAAACCTCCTTTTCCTGTTAGGATAAAGGAACATGCTAAAGTTTCAATTGTGGTTAACAAAAGCTCTGTTAGAACACCTAAACCAGATGAACAAATTAGAGTTGAACCTAATATTGCTATGGTTAAAGATCTCTTGGAAGAAGATGTGGATGGGCATGTTATCTACTTCTGTGCAGAAGCTGCTAGAATTACCAAACCCGAAAAAAGGGAAAAAAAATAGACCAGTTGTTGGCTTGCCTGTCATTTCAGTTAAAATAGGAGATCACTGTTATCATGGTTTATGTGACATGGGTGCTAGTGTGAGTGCTATTCCTTACAAGTTATATCAAGAAATTAGGGAAGACATAGCACCTACAGAATTAGAACACATAGATGTCACTATTAAACTTGCAAATAGAGACACCATATCACCTTGTGGGATTATTAGAGATGTTGAAGTCTTGCGTGGGAAAATAAAATATCCTACTGATTTTCTTGTTCTTGGTTCCCCACAAGATGACTTTTGTCCCATTATCTTTCGTAAACCTTTCTTGAACATCGTTAATGCTAAGATAGATTGTCAGAAACAAACTATGGGTGTTAGCCTTGGTGATGAGTCTCATGAGTTTAATTTTTCCAAGTTTAGTAGAAACCCTCATGAAAAAGAATTACCTAGCAAGGATGAATTAATTGGTCTTGCTTCTATTGTTGTGCCACCTACTAATCCTTTAGAACAATATTTGCTAGACCATGAGAATGATTTACATATGCATGAAAGAACTGAATTAGATAATATTTTATTTGAACAACGTCCTTTGCTTAAACACAATTTGCCTATTGAAACTCTTGGAGGTCCTCCTCCACCTAAAGGTGATCATGTGTTTGAATTAAAACAATTGCCAGACACTTGGAAATATGCTTATCTTGATGAAAAGAAGATATATCCTGTTATTATTAGTGCTAACCTTTCAGAACATGAAGAAGAAAGGTTGTTGAAAGTTCTAAGGAAGCACTGAGCTGCTATTGGATATACTCTTGATGATTTAAAGGGCATTAGTCCCACTCTATGTCAGTACAAAATTAATATGGAATCTGATGCTAAACTAGTTGTCGATCACCAACGTTGGTTAAATCTGAAGATGAAAGAGGTGGTAAGAACAGAAATATTAAACCTTCTGGAAGCATGTATAATTTATCCTATAGCTAATAGTAGATGGGTAAGCCCTGTTCATTGTGTTCCTAAGAAAGGAGGTATTACTGTTGTTCCTAATGATAAGAATGAACTCATTCCACAAAGAATTTGTGACGCCCCGAGACCGACGCTCCAGACGGCTTCCATGTTTTTCGTTGTTGTCATGTGTTTCGTTCGTTTGTTGCTTTCATCATGTCATCATTTGCATTGCATCATGTCATCATGCCATCATATCATTAATTTTATAACTCTTTTAAATAAATTGCATAGATCTTTTGATCTATTTAAACCGAGGGAATGCACATGGTGATTTCTCTTTATAACATATCCTCCTAATAAGTATGGAGCTATTATAAATATTCCGTTTGTTTGGAATTAATCAGAACACACTTGCAAAACAATTCCCATGCCTTTTCCACTTCAAGTTTTACCTCCAAAACTTTGCCAACAATTCTTTCTCCATTTATTGAGGCTCCTCCAAAAGTCTCAATGTTTATTTGGCCCTTCCTTTTACAAAGTCCTGGTTCAAACCCATTTGAATTAAATTCAAATGAGTTTGAATTCATATCTTCCGATCTTGCCACTTCTAATTTTCTCGGACCAAGCATATTTTTGTCAGTCCAAGAAAATTTTCCTCGTGCTCAAATTCTTCTCCTATCTCTCTCTATATTTCCAAACACTCTGTTTAATTGCTAAAACAGGGAAAAGGGATCTAGGAGAGAGAGAGAGTGCAGGACCTCAGCCCATCCAAGCCGGCCCATCCCCGCGGCCCACCTAGGCCAGCCGCACCATCCCCGAGGCCCAGCAGGCCCATCTATCCCTCCTAACCCTAGCCCGATCCCTCTCGGTCCTCTCCTTCCCTTCGTCCGCCTCCAGCGCCGCACACGCACGCAGCCAGTGCCAGGAGCCCGATCCCCTCGCTCTCGATTCCCCTGCGTCGCTGCCTCGTCTCCCCTCCGCCATGGCCTCACAGCCCGATCCCCATATTGCCATGGTCGCCGCCAAGCTCTGCCCCGCGACCTGTACTGTGCCTCCACGCCGTCTTCCGCACCCCAGCCTCCTCGTCGCCGCTTCGCCTGTCTCCGGCCACCGGTGCCCTCGCTGGAGCCACCTTGCCTCGCCCGCTGGCGAGCCCCTTCTCCAACGACCCCGTCCTCTGCTTGCCCGCCTTGCCTCAAGCCCCTTCGCCGGTGTTCCCTGCGTCCCGTTGCCTCGCAGCCGTCGTCTGGCCAGCCGCGGGCCAGCGCCGCCGCCCGTCGACCTCCTCTGCTCCAGCCGTGGACAGCCCCTGCCCGAGACCCACCTTCGGCCTCGCCATGGTTTCCCTGACCTCTTCCCGCACGCGCGGCCGAGCTGCCCCTGCCTCGTTCGACCACCACCATCGCCTCACTGCTGCTGCTGCACTCTGCTGCTTTCCCTTGAGCGCGCCCGCTCCATCGCCTCCTTGTTGCCGCCCAACCGAGGCCTTGTGATGCTTCGTTTCGGAACATAAGACCATCAAGATCGAGACTGCCCCGGATATCGCCAAGTGCACCACCGACAAGACCGGCAAGCGAACGTCTACACGGCAACCCTAGGATTCAAGTTCCACTTCGACAAGTGTACCTCTTTATCTTGGAATCGCGAAGTACCGCACCGAAAAGCAAGTACAACAAGAAACCCCGAAGGATTTGGATGCGCCAAGTTCCTCTCTGACACGTGTACGACTACCATCGCTGTGGATCCGACAAGACCAAGTGTACAACTACTGTCGACCGTGGATTCATCAAGTTCCTCGATGACCGTGTGCCACTATCGCTTCCCGAACATGAACGACTACTTCCTCTTCGAAACGTGTACGACTTTCGTCGCTGAAGACCCATGTACCACTACTTCCCTCTTCGAACCTGAACTGTCCCGATTGCACGCTCCAAAGGTATAACCCCGAGACGACGCTCGTGAACGAATGCATGTGTTGCATGAGATGCATGTTTAGATGTTGTATCCGCCCGTGAACGTTAGTTGTTTCCCTCGCTTGGCATCGCCGTCGACCCGTGGAAACCCGGTATCCGGAATCACCCCATCATCCTTGCATGACACGCCCCCGTCACACTTTCTTTTGCACTGGCATCTCAATCGAGTTACCGGAACCGAAATGTTGCCGTGGCACCATTTCCATTGTCGTTGTCGTGGCACCCCTTCCGTTTCTGCCACGATGACAAATGCTTCATAACATGTTCATGTCAACTTTTAACAAAAATTGCATAAAACTTGCATGTGTCATCCGCATCATGATAACAACATTTAAAATGTTTATAATTGTTGTTTCCATTATATTGCTAAATGCATATGAGGATTTCCAGAATTGTTGTTTGTTGTTTCCGGCCTCATTTAAACTTGCCTAAATAGTTAGTTTATATATGTTTCACCTCTTGCCATGTTTAATAACATTTAATATTGTTGAGTACATAAACGGGAGAGAACTAAATAAGTCATGTGGTGTTTCGTCAATATGCAACTCGTTGCATATTGAGCTCCACTTAACTTGTAGTTTTGTTTGTGCACTTTGCCATGCCATGCCTCATTAAATCAGACATGCATCATACTTGATTGTGCATCATGCCATGTTTATGTGGTGGTTGTTTACCATGTTGCTTGCTTCTTTCCGGGTTTTCTTCTCTCGTTAGTTTCAGTTTCGTTCCGGAGTTGTGAGGATTCGTTCGACTACGTCCGTTTGTCTTCTTCATGGACCCGTTCTTCTTCCTTGCGGGATCTCAGGCAAGATGACCATACCCTCGATATCACTTCTATCTTTGCTTGCTAGTTGTTCGCTCTTTCGCTATGTTGCGCTACCTATCACTTGTTTTATCATGCCTCCCATATTGCCATGTCAAGCCTCTAACCCACCTTTCTAGCAAACCGTTGCTTGGCTATGTTGCCGCTTTGGCTCAGCCCCTCTTATAGTGTTGCTAGTTGCAGGTGTCTTGCAGGTTGTTCCATGTTGGAACATGGATATGTTGGAATATCATATTATCTCTTATTTTAATTAATGCATCTATATACTTGGTAAAGGGTGGAAGGCTCGGCCTTATGCCTGGTGTTTTGTTTCACTCTTGTCGCCCTAGTTTCCATCATACCAGTGTTATGTTCCTTGATTTTGCGTTCCTAATGCGGTTGGGGTTATGGGGCCCCCTTACAGTTCGCTTTGAATAAAACTCCTCCAGCAAGGCCCAACCTTGGTTTTAACATTTGCCACCTATACCTTTTCCATTGGGAGTCGCGCTCTCAAGGGTCATCTTTATTTAACCCCCCCCCCTCCCGGGCCAGTGCTTCTCTAAGTGTTGTTCCAAACTGAGTAGACTGCGGGGCCACCTCGGGGAAATTTGAGGGCTGATTTTACTCGTAGGATGTCTCATCCGGTGTGCCTTGAGAACGAGATATGTGCAGCTCCTATCGGGATTTGTTGGCACATTCGGACAGCTTTGCTGGTCTTGTTTTACCATTGTCGAAATGTCTTGTAACCGGGATTCTGAGACTGATCGGGCCGGGTCTTTCCGGGAGAAGGAATATCCTTCGTTGACCGTGAGAGATTCTGATGGGCTAAGTTGGGACACCCCTGCAGGGTATAAACTTTTGAGAGCCGTGCCCGTGGTTATCTGGCTGATGGGAATTTGTTAATATTCGGTTATAGAGAAATTGACACTTGACTTAATTAAAATGAATCAACCGCGTGTGTAGCCGTGAGGGTCTCTTTCCGGCGGAGTTCGGGAAGTGAACACGGTCTTGTGTTATGCTTGAACGTAAGTAGTTTCAGGATCACTTCTTGATCACTCTAGTTTCACGACCGTTGCGTAGCTTCTCGTCTTACTCTTATTTGCGTATGTTAGCTACCATATTTTCTTAGCGCTTGCTGCAGCTCCACCTCATTACCTTACCCTACCCATAAGCTTAAATAGTCTTGATCTCGCGGGTGTGAGATTACTGAGTCCCCGTGGCTCACAGATACTTCCAAAACAGTTGCAGGTGCCGATGATACCAGTGCAGGTGATGCAACCGAGCTCAAGTGGGAGCTCGATGAAGATCTTGATCGTTGTTTTGTGTCTTTTCCGGTTGATCAGTAGAGGTGCCCAGTTGGGACAATCAGGGATCTAGCTTTTGGGGTTGTCTTCTTTTATTTTGGTTCCATAGTCGGACCTTGATTGTACTCTGTATGATGTATGTTTACTTGTTATTTGTGTGAAGTGGCGATTGTAAGCCAACTCTTTATCCATTTCTTATTCAACACATGGGATTGTGTGAAGATTACCCCTCTTGCGACTAAACCACCATGCGGTTATGCCTCTAAGTCGTGCCTCAACACGTGGGAGATATAGCCGCATCGTGGGCGTTACAAGTAACCATCACATAAACTATAGAATGGTAATTGATTTTAGAAAATTAAATAAAGCTACTAGAAAAGATCATTACCCTTTGCCTTTTATTGATCAAATGCTTGAAAGATTATCTAAGCACACACACTTTTGCTTCCTTGATGGATATTTTGGCTTCTCACAAATACCTATTTCTCAACCAGATCAAGAAAAGACCACTTTTACTTGTCCATTTGGAACCTATGCTTATAGACGTATGCCTTTTGGTTTATATAATGCACTTGCTACCTTTCAAATATGCATGATGGCTATATTCTTTGACTTTTGTGAAAAGATTGTTGAGGTTTTCATGGATGACTTTTTTGTTTATGGGAAGTCTTTTGATGATTGTTTAAGCAACCTTGAGCGAGTTTTGCAGAGATGTGAACAAACAAATCTTGTCTTGATTTGGGAGAAGTGCCACTTTATGGTTAATGAAGGCAATATCTTGTGTCATAAAATTTCTGAAAAAGGTATTGAAGTGGACCAAGCTAAGGTTGATGCAATTGAGAAAATGGCATGTCCTAAGGACATCAAAGGTATTCGTAGTTTCCTAGGCCATGCTGGTTTCTATAGGAGGTTCATTAAAGACTTCTTTAAAATTTCTAGGCCTCTTACTAATCTTTTGCAAAAGGATATTCCTTTTGTTTTCGATGATGATTGTCTTGAAGCCTTTGAAACACTCATGAAAGCCTTAATTTCTGCACCTATTTGTTCAATCACCTGATTGGAACTTGCCTTTTGAAATTATGTGTGATGCTAGTGATTATGTTGTTGGTGCTGTTCTAGGACAAAGAGTTGATAAGAAATTTAATGTTATTCATTATGTTAGTAAAACTCTAGATAGTGCTCAAAGAAATTATGCTACTACTAAAAAAGAATTCTTAGCAGTGGTGTTTTCTTGTGATAAGTTTAGACCTTATATTGTTGATTCCAAAGTAATTGTTCACACAGACCATGCTGCTATTAAATATCTTATGGAAAAGAAAGATGCTAAACCTAGACTTATTTGTTGGGTTCTCTTGTTACAAGAATTTGATTTACATATCATTGATAGAAAAGGAGCTGAGAACCCCGTTGTCGGTGTCAAAACTGGCGGATCTCGGGTAGGGGGTCCTGAACTGTGCGTCTAGGCGGATGGTAATAGGAGGCGGGGGATACGATGTTTACCCAGGTTCCGGCCCTCTTGATGGAGGTAATACCCTACGTCCTGCTTGATTGTTCTTGATAATATGAGTAGTACAAGAGTTGATCTACCACGAGATCGAAGAGGCTAAACCCTAGAAGCTAGCCTATGGTATGATCGTTGTTCTTGGTCCTACGGACTAAACCCTCCGGTTTATATAGACACCGGAGGGGGCTAGGGTTACACAGAGTCGGTTACAAGGAAGGAGATCTATATATCCGTATTGCCAAGCTTGCCTTCCACGCCAAGGAGAGTCCCATCCAGACACGGGACGAAGTCTTCAATCTTGTATCTTCATAGTCCAACAGTCCGGCCAAAGGATATAATCCGGCTGTCTGGATACCCCCTAATCCAGGACTCCCTCGGTAGCCCCTGAACCAGGCTTCAATGACGATGAGTCCGGCGCGCAGATTGTCTTCGGCATTGCAAGGCGGGTTCCTCCTCCGAATACTTCATAGAAGATTTTGAACACAAGGATCGTGTCTGGCTCTGCAAAACAAGTTCCACATACAACCGTAGAGAGAATAATATTTTCACAAATCTAATATGCCGACGCATTCCGCAGTGTGACATCACACCACAGCCAGGTCACCATTCGGATCATTTTTCACAACCAACCTCAGCGTGTTTCGCGAGGCGGTTTCCTTGGCACGTCTTGTCGAAGCAGAGATCGTGTCCCCTTATTACGGGATTCCCATCAAAACGGACATGGGTAACCCAACCGCGCCATCAATTACGGTGCTTGGGGAATAAACGAGTTTTACCAGGCTGGTGGGGGCACATAGTTTCGTCCGCCCTTATAAAGGGATAAGGTTTCACCTTTTTCTACCCACGCCTTCTTCCTCCTTGCTCATCCATTCTCGCGCACTCGAGCTCCAGCGCCCAAGTCCACATCCTTCTCCTCAACCCTCTCCAAACATGTCCGGAGCGGGAGGCAAGTGGATGGTCTCCTCCGTTACGGAGGGAGACATCAAAAAGCTGCGCGGGGCCGGATACTTAGCCACAGATATTGCGCACCAGCTGCCAGCCGCGGGGCAGATCGTCCCTACCCGGAACCTTACGAAAGGGTGGTTTTCCTCACCCACTTCGTCTGCGGACTGGGGTTTCCCCTCCATCCATTCGTATGTGGCCTTATGTTCTATTATGGGCTGGACTTCCATGATCTGGCTCCGAATTTCATCCTCAACATCTCGGCATTCATCCTCATGTGCGAGGCTTTCCTCCGTGTCCGGCCCCACTTCGGCCTGTGGCTGAAGACCTTCAATGTCAAACCGAAGGTAGTAGGCGGCCAACAAACGGAATGCGGCGGAGCCATGGTGGGCAAAATGCCCAACGTTACATGGCTTGAGGGCTCCTACGTGGAGACCATAAAGGGGTGGCAATCGGGGTGGTTCTACATCACCGAGCCACGCGACACCAACTGGGCGGCGGCCCCCCGAGTTTCGATCCGGAATCCCCATGCGTCTCACTTCCTGGAAGGAGAAGGGCCTATCTTGGGGCCCATTGGTGGAGCTGGACGGACTCCAGAAGTGTATCCGGAACATGATAGGCAAGAAACTCAAGCTTGTCAACATAGTCCAGGTCATGCTCTTCCGCCGGATCCTCCCGTGTCAACGACGGGCTTTCAACTCATGGGAGTTCGACCCGGCCCAGCACCAGACTCTACGCGAGCTCTTCGACACGACACATAAGGACGTCTGGAAGGTTCTGTTCAAGGGCGCCGAGGTCCCCCCTCCCCTTACCGAGGACCGAGGGCTAAGCGCGACGTGCCCTGCGAATCCGGTAAGTTCTGTACACCTCGTAGGGTATTTATTTTCCATAGTTTAACCATGTGCGGGGTCTGAGCTCCCATGCCTTTGACAGGACTGGGTGGAGACATCGAAGCAGATTGACTGTCCGACCCCTCTGCCCGAAGACCCTGCAGATGCTCTCCTGACGGAGATGCGGACTCCGGCTCCTTATGAAGTGCCGGAGAAGAAGATCAAGAAGAAGGCCACGGGAACCCGAAAGAGTTCCCGGCGCCAGGTGGTATCGAACTCATCGTCCGATAACTCCGAGACGCACTCCTCCCGTGAAAACGAGGAGGAGGAAGATGATGGTTCTCCCCCTCCAGCCGGGGGAGACAGGAAAAGGAAGGCCGCCCCAACCGGGGAGGCCGGAGGGTCCAAGAAGGGAAGGACTCTCCTTCCGGACTGTTCCACCACCACCGCCGACAGCGAGGACGAGTGGTTACTCAGGGCCAAGCCCCTGGCGAAGTCGTCAGTATTCGGATACCAGAGTAACTCATAGCATACTTTTATTGCACTGCTTCTCCTAACGTCGAATATGATCATGCAGTCCACCCCGAGCCCGCATCGACGTATCCTCGTCGGACGGTTCCTTGGACTCGTCGGATATGAATAGCGAGTCACTTCCAACCGCCTCCTCTCCTCGCCCTACAGACAATGTCGAGGTATTGTCTCAAGGGGCACCGAACCGAGGGAAGGTAGTCCTGGAGGCGCCTCAAGGCAACCTTCCGGACTCCAGGCGCAAAGGGAGCAAGACTCCCAAAGGCTCCAAGTTCGGCCCTCCGCCGAACACCGCGCCGGAACCTCCAGTGGTTCAGGACTCCGGCAGGCGGCCCCCTGCCAAGAGGGGCAAGCCGCCCGTGCCGGTGACCTCTGTCTATCCAGAGGCACCGGACAACCTGCTGGGAGCGCTTCGCGGCGCTTCCATCGACGAAGAGCACCGCACTATTATGAGTTCGGTGATCAAGAAGGTTCAGTCCGCCAAGAGCGGACTGACTGAAGCCCGTGCCAGCCTTCTAACAGGCTTTGAGGTAAGTATTTAAAATATAGGAAAATATTACCACATAGACAGTAGCCCCTGATGCTCTGTTTGGTGTTCACAAAGAAAAGCCAAATAGAGGATCAAACAATATCTGCAGGAGTCTAATACAAGTATGTCTATATGCGTATGCAGGCTTCGCTGCTGACCTCTGCCGCACTGACCATTGAGGTCGCCGCACTGAAGCAGAACCTCGAGCGGTCCGAGAAAGAACTCGGCCTTGCCAAGAGGCAGCTCGAGGAGAACAAAGGTAAGTAATACCTTGTCTATATATATATAAGATGTGGTTGCAAAATGATAGGATCATCATGGATGTGCCAGGGGCCACGACCTAAGTGGCGACCCTGAAGCGAGTGCTGTCCGAGGCCGAAAACAAAGCGGCTGAGGAGCGCACCGAGCGGGAGAAACAAGAGGCACGGGTGGGCGAGGTGCAGCAAGAGCTCCAGGCTCTCGTGAAGAAGCATGAGACTTCGGACCTTGACTCGAAGACGCGAGAGTCCGAGTTTGCCGCGGCCCTCGAGAGCACAAAGCATGCTAAGGCTGAAGCCCAAAAGGCCCTCCGGGAAATTGAGGCGATGAGGAAGATAGCGGCAGGTAAGGCATTCATTTTGCAAAGCAAGCATGTGAAAGTAAATTACTTGTTACTTACCCGAGTCCGGAGCTCTCCAGGAGCATTCGCAGATTTCCCCGCAGCGTGTCGGATGCCGCAAAGTACTACCAGGCCGAGGAGGGAAGCTCGACGGAGAAGTTGTTCTGGTCTCAGTATACTGGGACCGAACACCCGATGCCTATGAGCGACCAGCTGAAGCAACTGGTCGAGCTGCACAAGGCGGTCAAACAGGCCATGAGGGGCCTTATAGTCCGGATGTGGCCTGGCGACTCCCTTCCCAACAGCTACTTCGGACTGGTGATGCGGCTTGTGGATGCCTGCCCACGGCTGGAAGTCATAAAGCGGTCCATCTGCATCAAAGGTGCACGTCGGGCTTTTGCCCGTGCGAAGGTGCACTGGGCCAAGATGGACGCCAAGAAGCTGGTGAAGGAGGGGCCGCCGCAGGGCAAGGAGCATTGCCACCCTGAAATGTATTATGAGGGTGTCCTGAAGGGTGCCCGTCTTGTGGCGGACGAGTGTGCGAAGGATGTAATTTTTGAATGAACTTGCTCGTGTGATCCTGTATTATGAAAACTTGTTCATGTGCGCTATGCAACGCTTGTTTGAATTTAAAATATTACCTTCTATGCGGCTGTTTATCAAATCTAAGAGATGGCTAGTCGTCGGCTTCTGCCCCCATGCCACGAGTGCTGGGGTGTTCGGGATAAATCTGAGCACTCTTTTTCCCATTGTTGGGTCCTTCGAGGGAGGTGCTCAGCACAATGAACAAGGCAATCGGACTATAATGCTTTATCACTCTCACTTAGCCATAGAAGTCTACAATTTTAAATTTTGGCGAAGCCCCTAGTATTCGGAAGGCCGAATTCGGGGCGCTATACACGCCTAAGCCGGACAAAGCCGACTCCTCGCCCTAAGCGGCATAAGTCTTTAGGGACTCGGGACCTCTCAAACAGCGACCAGCTCTCGCCTTATCATGACAGACAGTTTTAGCTTTCTCTACTGAGATGCTTGCCCAGATGAATCGGGGCACAATCACAGTAGTTCTCCCAGTGCTACCTTAGCCGATATAGCGGAACGTAAGGTACCAAAACATGGGAGCCGGGCAAACCCAACTATTGACCCAAGACATGATTCGGAGCTGATGCATATAATGCTATAAGTTCGGGGTGCCGCACTGTCGAAAGTGTTCGGACTTCTCACGCCGTATTATGGGGTACGCTTAAGCCCCTGGCGTATTGGCCGTACCAGAGTGTACGGGTGCTGAATGTCATGAATGAACATATATATATATATATAAGAATAGAGAATGCGGTAATAGTCTAGTGCTATGCATTGTTTATTCAAAAAGGTGCGTCGAAGCAGAATGATACAAGTAGTGCGATAAGCAAAAAGTAGGACTATTTGACATGTCCCCTCCAAGGGCAAGATGAGGAATGGTATTTTAAGCAGGTATTTCACTCATTATCAGAGACCACCTGGGAGTTCCATGGTGCGACGTAGCTTTCTGCCTCCTTGGTTGTTGTATCGTGTGTCCGGCAATCGTACTGCTGGACAGGGTTTCCAAAGAGTAAAGTCCTGAAAGAGAGAAAGAATAACAAAGCGGGAAGCCCCTAGTGCGGTTGAGCCGCGTTTTGGGGCGTGCCGTAGTCGTGCCCCCCCCACCTATGCCCATGGTATTTTCAATGCGTAATTATGTACGCATGGCATGGATTTCGCTGTTTGGCTGGGACTGGGGTGGGGGTCGCATTGCTATGCGAGCTCGGAACGTGCCAGGCGGTCTTGTTGCAGATTACTCCGGGCGCGCTTGACGGTGTCCGGGTGTTTAATCACCGAACTGGTGGATTGCCTGAAGAGGTTGCTTTGCACTTCTGCTGCGAGGGCCGCAGAGTGCTCCTCCGTGCGGAGAGAGCGCTATGTGTTTCCATTGACTGTAATGACCCCCCGAGGTCCTGGGATCTTGAGCTTGAGGTATGCATAATGCGGTACCGCATTGAATCTCGCAAATGCGGTTCGCCCGAGCAATGCATGATAGCCATTGCGGAACGGGACTAAATCAAAGATTAACTCCTCGCTTTGGAAGTTATCCGGGGATCCGAAGACCACTTCCAGTGTGACTGAGCCTGTGCAATGGGCCTCTACACCTGGTATGACGCCTTTGAAGGTCGTTTTTGTGGGTTTGATCCTTGAGGGGTCTATACCCATTTTGCACATTGTGTCCTGATAAAGCAGGTTCAGGCTGCTGCCGCCATCCATAAGGACTCGAGTGAGGTGAAATCCGTCGATGATTGGGTCTAGGACCAGTGCGGCGAATCCGCCATGACGGATACTAGTGGGGTGGTCCCTGCGACGAAGGTGATCGGACAGGAGGACCATGGGTTGAACTTTGGGGCGACTGGCTCCAACGCATATACGTCCCATAGCGCACGCTTCCGCTCCCTCTTGGGGATGTGGGTTGCGTATATCATATTCACCGTCCGCACTTGTGGGGGGAACCTCTTCTGTCCTTCGATGTTCGGCGGCCGGGGATCCTCCTCGTCATCGCTATGTAACCCCTTATCTTTGTTTTCGGCATTTAACTTGCCGGCCTGCTTGAACACCCAACATTCCTTGTTGGTGTGGTTGGCTGGCTTGTCGGGGGTGCCGTGTACTTGACACGAGCGATCGAGTATACGGTCCAAACTGGACGGGCTCGAAGTGCTTCTTTTGAATGGCTTTTTCCGCTGACCGGGTTTAGAGCCTTTGAATCCGGCATTGACTGTCATATCCTCGGTATTGTCGTTGTTGATGCGGCGCTTGTGTTTGTTGCGACGTGACCTGCCATTGCTATCCTTGGTATCTGAAGTACCATGGGTCTTTGATATGTTATCGCTTCAAGCCAGCCAGCTGTCCTCTCCCGCGCAAAAGCGGGTCATGAGTATCATGAGGGCTTCCATAGATTTCGGCTTTTCCTGGCCAAGGTGTCGGGCGAGCCACTCGTCGCGGATGTTGTGCTTAAAAGCTGCTAGGGCCTCTGCATCCGGACAGTCGACGATTTGATTTTTCTTTGTCAGGAACCGTGTCCAGAATTTCCTGGCCGATTCCTCTGGCTGCTGAATTATGTGGCTCAAGTCATCGGCATCTGGTGATCGCACATAAGTGCCCTGGAAGTTGTCGAGGAATGCGGCTTCCAGATCTTCCCAACAGCCAATGGATTCTGCTGGCAGGCTGTTGAGCCAATGCTGAGCTGGTCCTTTGAGTTTGAGTGGGAGGTATTTGTTGGCGTGTAGATCGTCACCGCGGGCCATGTGGATGTGCAGGAGGAAGTCCTCGATCAATACCGCAGGATCTGTTGTACCGTCGTATGATTCGATATTTACGGGTTTGAAACCCTCTGGGATTTGGTGATCCATCACTTCGTCTGTGAAGCATAGGGGGTGTGCGGCACCTCTGTACTGGGCTATATCGTGACGCAGCTCAAATGAGTCTTGTCCGCTATGTTCGGCCCGACTGGATTTACTTTTACTGTATCCGGCATGACGGTTATCGTCTCCCATAGTGGCGCGCCCTCGTGATCTGTAGATCTATCTTGCATGTTTTGCTTTGTCCTCCAATACGTCTCGCAGGTCTAGCGTGTTTCCCCGTGCCTTGACATTTTTATTTGAGTGGCGTCGGGGTGTGGGCTGAGCTTTTGGCTGAAATGCCTCTCTGTCGCGGCCACAAGGTGGCCGATCAGCCGCGTCATACGCTGGAGATGTAGGTTTTAATGCTTCCTCCTCCGGTCGGGGTAGCAACCTGCGCTTTGGATAACTCTTGGAGGGGCGTTCGAGTTCATATTCCTCGGCCGCAAGGACTTCAGTCCATCTGTTAGCTAGCAAATCTTGATCAGCTCAAAGCTGATGTTGCTTTTTCTTAAGGCAATTTGTCGTGGCTATAAGCCGGCGCTTGAAGCGCTCTTGCTCGACGGGATCCTCAGGCACGACAAATTCGTCATCGTCGAGGCTTTGCCTCGTCTTCGGAGGGAGGCATGTAATTATCATCCTCCACCTCTCCATCTGCCCCTCTCTCGGGAGGGATGGCTTCTCCATCCTCCTGCTCTAAATCTTGCTGGAGGGGATTGTCATCATCTTCGGCACTGTCCGGAGTGCTATTATCTCCTGTGCCGGTATCACCGCTTTTGCCTTGGCGAGACTTAGAGCGGCACCGCTGACGTCGGCGCTTGGGTTGCTTCTTGGAGGGGTCATCCTCCGTTGTCCCGTCGCCATTGCCTTCTTTGGGTGTGTCCACCATATATATATATATCATATGATGAGGTGGCTGTCCAGTGCCCTGTGGGCAGTGGTTCTTGTTCGTCTCCTGCATCATCGTCCATACCGTCGATGTCTTCGGAGTCGAAGTCGAGCATGTCGGTCAAATTGTCGACAGTGGCTACTAAGTGGGTGGTGGGTGGGCGGCGAATTTCTTCGTAATCCGCATCCCAATCCTGTCGGACATAGTTCGGCCAAGACTCTCCTGACAAGGAGAGAGACCTTAATGAGTTCAATATGTCGCCGAAGGGCGAGTGCTGAAAGATATCCGCGGAGGTGAACTCCGTGATCGGCGCCCAGTCGGATGCGATAGGCACGGGCGCAGGCGGTTCGGAGTCCGTGGCCGGGGAAGAATCCAGTAGTTTGGCGTCACGGCTCTCATGAAGGGTAAGGTCGATACTCGGCTCGATCGCCGCTGAGAATGCGGCCTCCATGGCGGGGTCTATCCACCCGTCCATGGATGGTGCAATTGGCTCCGAATTGAGGGTCGGGGCGGTTGCCGATGCGGTCTCCTGAACACTGTTCGATGGTAGAGCTAAATCATGCTCATCGTGACCATGCGGCGCACTCGGCAGGGGCTTGAATCCGTCGAATATCAAGTCTCCGCGGATGTCGTCCGTGTAGTTTAAGCTTCCAAACCTGACCTGGTGGCCAGGGGCGTAACTCTCGATCTGCTCCAGATGGCCAAGCGAGTTGGCCCACAGTGCGAAGCCGCCGAATACGAAGATCTGTCCGGGGAGAAAAGTCTCACCCTGGAGTGCATTGCTATCGATGATCGAAGGAGCCATCAAGCCTGACGATGACGACACAGAGGAACTCTCAATGAAAGCACCAATGTCGGTGTCAAAACCGGCGGATCTCGGGTAGGGGGTCCCGAACTGTGCGTCTAGGCGGATGGTAACAGGAGGCGGGGGACACGATGTTTACCCAGGTTCGGGCCCTCTTGATGGAGGTAATACCCTACATCCTGCTTGATTGTTCTTGATAATATGAGTAGTACAAGAGTTGATCTACCACGAGATCAAAGAGGCTAAACCCTAGAAGCTAGCCTATGGTATGATTGTTGTTCTTGGTCCTACGGACTAAACCCTCTGGTTTATATAGACACCAGAGGGGGCTAGGGTTACACAGAGTCAGTTACAAGGAAGGAGATCTACATATCCGTATTGCCAAGCTTGCCTTCCATGCCAAGGAGAGTCCCATCCGGACACGGGACGAAGTCTTCAATCTTGTATCTTCATAGTCCAATAGTCCGGCCAAAGGATATAATCCGGTTGTCCGGATACCCCCTAATCCAGGACTCCCTCACCCGTAGCTGATAATTTGTCTAGGCTTGAAAATGTGCTTGATGACCCACTACCTATTGATGATAGTTTTCCTGATGAGCAGTTAGCTGCAATAAATGTTGCTAATAGTACTCCTTGGTATGTTGACTATGATAATTACATTGTTGCTAAATATTTACCACCTAGCTTTACATACCAGCAAAAGAAAAAATTCTTCTATGATTTAAGGCATTACTTTTGGGATGACCCACATCTTTATAAAGGAGTGGATGGTATTATTAGATGTTGTGTACCTGAGCATGAACAGGGACAAATCCTACAGAAATGTCACTCTGAGGCTTATGGAGGGCATCATGCTAGAGATATAACTACTCACAAGGTATTGCAATCTTGATTTTATGGCCTACTCTTTTCAAGGATGCCCATAAGTTTGTCTCATCTTGTGATGAATGTCAAAGAATAGGTAATATCGGTAAGCGTCAAGAAATGCCTATGAATTATTAACTTGCTGTTGAACCATTTGATGGGGATTTGATTACATGGGATCTTTTCCTTCCTCTAATGGGTATATACATATTTTGGTTGCTGTTGATTATGTTACTAAATGGGTAGAAGCTATTCCAACTAATAGTGCTGATCACAACACCTCTATTAAAATGCTTAAGGAAGTTATTTTCCCAAGGTTTGGAGTCCATAGATATTTAATGACTGATGGTGGTTCACACTTTATTCATGGTGCTTTTCGTAAAATGCTTGCTAAGTATGATGTTAACCATAGAATTGCATCACCATATCATCCTCAGTCTAGTGGTCAAGTTGAACTTAGCAATAGAGAAATAAAATTAATTTTGCAAAAGACTGTTAATAAGTCCAGGAAGAATTTTTCTAAGAAATTAGATGATGCACTTTGGGCTTATAGAACAGCTTATAAAAATCCTATGGGTATGTCTCCTTATAAAATGGTTTATGGAAAAGCTTGTCATTTACCTCTTGAGTTAGAACATAAAGCTTATTGGGCAGTTAAAGAACTCAATTATGATTTCAAACTTGCTGGTGAAAAGAGGTTATTTGATATAAGCTCATTAGATGAATGGAGAACCCAAGCTTATGAAAATGCAAAGTTATTCAAAGAAAAAGTTAAAAGATGGCATGACAAAAGAATCCAAAAGTGTGAGTTTAAAGTTGGAGAATATGTTCTTTTGTACAACTCTCGTTTTAGATTTTTTGCAGGGAAGCTCCTCTCGAAATGGGAAGCCCCTATGTCATCCAGGAGGTTTACCTGTCTAGAGCCATCAAAATAAATAATTTCGAAGGCACTAACCCGAAGGTTGTCAATGGGCAACAAATAAAGCATTATATCTGAGGTACGCCTATCAATGTTGAAAGTAATATTATCCAAACTTTGACACCGGAAGAACATATAAAAGAGTCCTTCCGGAACACTCCAGAATTGTGAAAATAAGGAGGTGCATGATACGGTAAGTAAACGGACTCCGAAAAATCTGCAAAAATATTTTTTTATCAGTTTTGGATTATTTTAAAAATTTGGAAATAAAGAAACTCCCAGGAAGCATACCCTGGTGGGCACAAGACACCAGGGCATGCCATGCTTGCCTGGCGCGCCCAGGTGGGTTGTGCCCACCTCGGACACCTCCCGTACTCCGTTTTTCTACCTTATACTTGTCCTGCAATATAAAAAATCTATATATATACTTCCCGAACCTGTTGATCACCGTATCACGGAGAAATCCTCTGTTCTTTTTTTTCCTTGTTGCTTTCTGTCAGATTCCATCTACCCTGGCCTTTTCAAGCTCCTCCAAGGACAGGATATCTCTATCACCACCAAAAGGAGAATTGAGTATCGGGTATGGGCACTCCCCTTGGGTTCCGCCAAGCTTGGGGGAGGTGCCCCGGTATCGTATCATTCCACTATCTTTTTGCTTTTACTTATCTTAGTTCATTCTTTTGCTTCAGATGAAATAAAGTTTAGTTTGATCCTTCCTTATTTGAAAGTTTGCTTAGTGATTTGTCATTGTAATCGTGTGCAAGTTATTTAATGAAGTTAGTTTTAGTTTTTTGCTTTCATTACTTTCATGTTGCAAATAAAGAAAATAAATAATGAAGAAATAAAAAGAGAAAGGAAATAAATGAAGAAAGGAAATAAATAATGAAAATATTATATACCAATCCTATGGTAGGTGATGGCACCACATAAGGAAAAGTATAGGTAGAAAATTTTATTAGCGATTGACAAACATAGCATTAGTCAATGATGCAACTCATGAAAGAATTAATAAGGGAAGAGAAGATTCACATATATATATATATACTATCCTAGAAATCTTTTGTGATTGTGAGCACTCATCAAAATATTATATGACAAATTTGTTAACGTTGGACAAGGAAGACAACTTAATGGTTTATGTTTGTTTATATTCACATAGAAGTCATATTGTCATAGATCCCTTAACATGTGATGCTTGCCCCCTATATTTGCTAGCCAAAAATTCTGTACTAAGTAGAGATACTACTTGTGCATCCAAAAACCCTTAAACCCAAATCTATTTCAAGTGTCCACCATACCTACCTATGGATTGAGCAAGATCCCTCAAGTAAGTTGTCATCGGTGCAAAAAGGCAATAAAAATTGCTTCTAAATATGTGAGATCATTTAGTGTAAGAGAAAATTGAGCATTGTACGAACTTGGATGACAAAGAATAAAGGCTACAGACTGCATAATAAAGGTTGTCATCTTAAGGGGCAATGCAACGTGACGTTCCGTTGCACTAAGGGATTGAGCATGCAAACAAATAAGCGCATGGCAACCTCTGCTTCCCTCTGCGAAGGGCCTATCTTTTACTTTTATGCAAAGAGTCAAAGTTTTCCTTCGATTCCTTTTTATTTTCTCTTTTGGCAAGCATCATGTGGTGAGGAAAGATCTAGGCACATATGTCCAGTTGAATATAGATAGCATGAGTTATTATTGTTGACATCACCCTTGAGGTGAGTATGTTGGGAGGCGAAACTATAAGACCTATCTTTATATGTGTCCGATTGAAACGTTTTGCTCATGGGTACAAGGTGAGTGTTAGCAATCATAGAAGACTATATGATAGCTGAGTATGTGGACTTGCCTAAAGGTTCCGACACGTGACTCTTCCTGAAAAGATGATGAATTGTAGTTGCAAAATTGACTAAGAACATAGTTTGTTGGTTTCTAATAGAGTTTTTGCTTTGTACTTCGATTGTGTGATGAACTGTTACTTATTCATGAGAAGTATATGATAAAAGTCCTATGTTTAATTTTGTTGCTGCTATAATAATCAACATGATGCTTCTATGTCCGTATTTTGTTTTTATCGACACCTCTCTCTCAAAGAATGTGGACATGTTTTTCGATTTCGGTTTTCGCTTGAGGACAAGCGAGGTCTAAGCTTGGGGGAGTTGATACATCCATTTTGCATCATGTTTCCTTGTTGTTATTTATAATGTTTTATCCATAATAATGCTTTTTGGAGTAATTCTAATGCCTTTTCTCTCATAATTTACAAGGAACACACCAAGAGGGAGAATTCCGGCAACTGGAAATCTGGACCTGGAAAAGCTACGTCAAGCCACCTATTCTGCACAAATCCAAATGAGCTAAAACTTTACGGAGATTTTTATGGATTATTTAAGAAATATTGGAGTCAATAAACACCAGAGGGGGGGCACCGCGCCAGGCCCCCCTGGCGCGCCCTGGTAGGTTGTGGCCTCCTCGTCCCACCTCTGGTGCCCATCTTTTGGTATATAAGTGGTTTTGACCTAGAAAAAATAAGAGGAGGACTTTCGGGACGAAGCGACGCTGCCTCGAGGCGGAACTTGGGCAGGAGCACTTTTGCCCTCTGGCGGAGCAATTTTGCCGGGGGAACTTCCCTCCCGGAGGGGGAAATCATCATCATCATCATCACCAACAACTCTCCCATCTTGGGGAGGGCAATCTCCATCAACATCTTCACCAGCACCATCTCATCTCAAACCCTAGTTCATCTCTTGTATTCAATCTTGTTACCGGAACTATAGATTGTTGCTAGGGGTGACTAGTAGTGTTGATTACATCTTGTAGTTGATTACTATATGGTTTATTTGGTGGAAGATTATATGTTCAGATCCATTATGCATATTAATACTCCTCTGATCATGAGCATGTTTATTGTTTGTGAGTAGTTACTTTCGTTCTTGAGGTCACGGAAGAAATCATGTTGCAAGTAATCATGTAAATTTGATATGTGTTCGATATTTTGATAGTATGTATGTTGTGATTCCCTTAGTGGTGTCATGGGAACGTCGACTACATGACACTTCACCATATTTGGGCCTAAGGGAATGCATTGTGGAGTAGTAAATAGATGGTGGGTTGCGAGAGTGACAGAACTTAAACCCCAGTTTATGCACTATTCCGTAAGGGACCGATTGGATCCTAGAGATTAATGCTATGGTTAGAATTTATTCTTAATACTTTTCTCGTAGTTGTGGATGCTTGCGGGAGGGTTAATCATAAGTAGGAGGCTTGTTCAAGTAAGAACGGCACCTAAGCACCGGTCCACCCACATATCAAATTATCAAAGTAGCGAACACAAATTAAACCAATATGATGAAAGTAACTAGATGAAATTCCCGTGTACCGTCAAGAACACTTTGCTTATTATAAGAGACCGTTTTGGCCTGTCCTTTGCCTCAAAAGGATTGGGATACCTTGCTGCATACTTGTCACTATTATCTTGCTATCAAACTACTCGCTACTTACAATTTCAGCACTTGCAGGCATTACCTTACTGAACACTACTTGTCATTTTCTTCTGCTCCTCGTTGGGTTCGACACTCTTACTTATCGAAAAGAGCTACAATTTATCCCCTATACTTGTGGGTCATCATGTCGGAACTCGCTCCCATAGTTCATTTCCCGAGAATCTTACATTGTCATCTCGTCAATTTGTGTTGCACCTTTTCTTCTTAGGTATCCTAAGTCTGAGGTATCCTGACACCAATCAGATCTGAATCTCGGTCAGATATGATGGTTGGAACATATTTCCAAGAGTTATAGCATTGGTCTTTATACGACCCGGTAAGGTGATGTCAATCCCAACACACCTGGGCGGAGGACCTATTGTTATAGTATCCTTTTTAGCAAGTTTAGCCATTCTTCCATGAGGAAATTGTAAGACTTATTCTATAAGTTGTTCCTGATGAATCCTTTGTGTATCCAAGTCTGACCTTTGCTTGAAAGACCATGTCAATGCTATCTCGAAGCTTGTCTGTGGTACTCCGTTCTTCAATAAGAACATTGGAAGCGCAATGCTAAATGTTTCTTAATCGATTATCCTAACAACGTTGTATGGGTAACATCATGAAATCCCTTGCCCCTTTACTTAATTGTTCGTCTACTTGATGTCCTAACATGGATGGGAAAGATATACTCTTGACACTCGAGTATAACCACAATTTCCTTTCCATTATCCTGATTAGTATACTAATCACTTTTCCTTTCCATTGTTTTGTTTGACCTTTCTTGTGATCTATATGATCTAAGAAGTAATATTCTTCTGTTTATGTAAACACCTTGGTGTACAACTGTGTCAGTAAGACCCTGTTACTATTGGTGGTGACATTCCGGTAACCATCGATGGACGGGAACTTAGCCTATTGGCCCGCCTCCTTCAACGAGCAGGATAATGGTTCTCTTCGTCCCTTGCCCTTGGTATCGATGTTGTTGCTGATATAACTGACAGACTATCCTCTGACAAGCCTTGCTATCATAACTGTGCAAGATGTCACCGCTCTTTCTACCTTTAACTCCCATGGTGGGCCCATAACCCACAGTTCCACAGGATCGAAACCTGACTCTCTTGTACACCCATGTTTCTAAAAGTGAATCCTCATGCTTGGCTTCATATGTAGATCACGAGCCACCTTCCGAAAGATCACTGATTCTAGTATCAGACACAATACTTATTCCCATTGCTTTGAACCCTTTCACGCCCTGTTTCAGGCATCGAACGATTGCCTGCCCGCCCGAAACTTCCCATGATACCTCCTTACTTTTCTCTCTATATTTTCTTAAGTTTCCATTCGAGAGTTACTTTCCGCCACCTTCCCCGATGTTATCAACCAGATAGTCAACCTTGTAGAGATCCGTTCTTTCGAAATACCCCCCTTATTCTTTGTAAGTACGATGAGTTCCCGAAGAAAGGGCGACAACTTCATCATGATGCATTGATGCATAGGAATGAAGAAATCAACGCTATGGATCGACCTCTTCGAGAAAAGCAACCAAGACCGAGAAGACTCGATAGATTTTCGTAACCACATCTTTCCCCTTACTCTACCTCTTAAATCTCGGGACGAGATTTCTTGTAGTGGAGGAGATTTGTGACGCCCGGATAATTAAGCTACAGTGAACCTCTACTAATGATGTCACGTCACCTCCGTTACTGTTGCTAATCTCGCGTTAGTTCAAAATCGATTCAAAATCCAAATTCAAAAACAAGTCAAACAATTAAAGTTTTCAAAAGTCAAAACTAAAATGTTCTTATTGTGACAAATAATTCACAAGATATATTGGTGGAGAAACCAAGTCTTTATAAAATGTTTAAATGCACTAAACTATTTAAATCAGTAGCTAAAACCAATAATTAAATGTTTTTTATAATATATAAAATATTAAACTAATTTATTTGGGAGTCCAAGTTATTGTGGCATTAGCATAAGTAGTAACACTATTTTAGGAACTAATTTTATATTTTATAAAACTATAGTAAATAGAAAATAAAATAAAACAGTAAAAAGAAAATAGATAAAAGAAAATAAACCAAAAAATTAAATAAAAAGAAGACAAAAGCCTGCCCCCTCCCCGTGGGTCGTTTGGGCCACCAGGCCGCCCACCAGGTCGGCCCCCTCCCCTGCTATAACCCTAGGCCTCACCTGAATCCCTCGCTCGATCCCACCTCGTTCCCTCGTACTCCCACACCGCCGCCACCACACAACGCACACACAGGGGAGAGGAGCTTCTCGCCCTGATCCCCATGGCCGCCAGCGACCGCCTCGAGCCTCCTCGCGCGCGCCCCTTCCACCGCCGACGGGCCAAGCTGACCCAGCAGCTCCCGGCGCCCTGTTTCTCCGTGCCGCGCCCGATGCCCCGCCGGCAACCTTGACCTCCAGCCATGGTGCCCGCGCCTCCTCTTGCCGGCCTACTTCGCGCCGTCGTCTCCCTCCGGCTGCCCCGAGCTGTTCCTCATCATCGATGTAAGCGCCGCCCTATTTCCCCTCTCTTCCCTGCCTCGCCTAGCTAGCCGTAACCGAAGCCGAAGCTCGTTGTCGCCGCTGTCATTAACCGCTGGACGAAACGCTGCTACCGTCATGTTCGTGGAGGCCCCAGGATGTAGCCTGGCCGTTTTCCTCACACAATCTCTTGTTTCACCGGATCCGTCGAGCGCTTGTTTCGGCTGCCGCTAGACCTCGTCGCTGGCGTCCATCCCGGCACCTCCAGCACCAACCACTAGCCCAACTCGATGTGCGCCAACGCGCTCGTCCTACTGATGCTCGTGGGTGACCGAATGGTCGCCGGAACACAACTCCGGCGAGCCTCCACCGTGTACTGTGGCTGCCGGCGACTAAACACCAATGCGCTGACGTGGCACCATTAACCCAGCTACTAATGACGCCCTATGCCCCTGACAAACGGGACCCACACCTATTTAATTATAGACATAATTAACAGACTAATTAAACTAATCCTGATAGCCACTGGCGGTGGGCCATGCAACTGTAGCGATTAGGTTTAACTCCAATAAAATTTGTTGGTAATTTGACCCACTCACCACTAGGCCCCACCCTGGCAAACTAAGTTAATTAGTTTAAATAAACTCTGTTAATATTGCCACTGTCTATGACATGTGGCCCCTCCTTGACCAGTCAAAGTGCTGACTGTGTATCACCTAGCCAATGACAAATGGGCCCCACCTACACTGTTCATTGTTGACCTGGGCCACTTTGACTGCTAAGAAAGCAGTTGACTAGACCCACCAGTCAGTCTCTAACTTGGTGTAATATTGGGTGCACTTAACGAAATAGCTATTTAATAATTCGAATTTAATTAAATACACTAATGTCAGAAATATATTAAAACTTTGAAAATTAATATAAAATAATCCGTAGTTTAGATGAAAATACTTTGTACATGAAAGTTGCTCAGAACAACGAGACAAATTCGAATATGTAGCCCGTTCGTCCGCCACACACCCCTATCATAGTGAACATGCAACTTTTCCCCTCCGGTTCAACTGTCTGAAAACGCGAAACACCGGGGATACTTTCCCGGATGTTTTCTCCCCTTCGCCGGTATCACCACCTACCGTGTTACGGCACACCTGGCATCGTCACTTGCCATGTCATGCATCGATATGCATCTATTTGCATTGTATTCATTGTTTCTTCCCCATCTTCTCTCCGGTAGACTACGAGACTGATGCCGCTGCTGGTGCCCCGATCGGCGATCGACTACGTTGTTGATGACCCCTCTTTGCCAGAGCAACTAGGCAAGCCCCCCCTCCCTCCTGATCAACCCGATATCGCCTATTCATTCTCTTTACTGCTTGCGTTAGAGTAGTGTAGCATGTTACTGCTTTCCGTTAATCCTATTCTGATGCATATCCTGTCTTTTCTACCACTGTTGTTACCTTTACCTGCAATCCTAAATGCTTAGTATAGGATGCTAGTATTCCATCAGTGGCCCTACATTCTTGTCCGTCTACCAAGCTATACTATCGGGCCGTGATCACTCGGGAGGTGATCACGGGTATATACTTATATACATAATATGTTATACTTGGTGACTAAATTCGGGTCGGCTCATAGAGTACCCGCGAGTGATTCACGGATTGGGACCAAAAGGACGTTTGTCCCGACGGCCCTCTGAGTGGACCTTTGTGGCGGAGCGACAGGGCAGGTTGAGACCACCTAGGAAAGAGGTGGGCCTGGCCTTGGTCGGCGTCCGTGGTTACATCAATTAACACGCTTAACGAGATCTTAGTATTTGATCTGAGTCTGGCCACTGGCCTATACGCACTAACCAACTACGCGGGAACAATTATGGGCACTCGACGTCGTGGTATCAGCCGAAGCCTTCTTGGCATCAGCGACTAAGCGGCGCGCGCCAGATTGGACCGTAAGCCTGCGCTTGTATTAAGAGGGCTAGGCCTACTTTCGGCCGCGTTCACAATGTGCAGGTGTGCAATGGGCGATGGGCCCAGACCCCTGCGCGCATAGGATTTAGACCGGCGTGCTGACCTCTGTAGTGTGCCTAGATAGGGCTGCGACGTGTTGATCTTTCGAGGCCGGGCATGACCCAGGAAAGTGTGTCCGGCCAGAGGGGTCGAGCGTGTTGGGTTATGTGGTGCACCCCTGCAGAGAAGTTTATCTATTTGAATAGTCGTGTCCCTTGGTAAAAGGACGACCCAGAGTTGTACTTCGACCTCATGACAACTAGAATCAGATACTTAATAAAACACACCCTTTCAAGTGCCAGATACAACCCGGTGATTGCTCTCTAACAGGGCGACGAGGAGAGGATCGTCGGGTAGGATTATGCTATGCGATGATACTTGGTTAACTTACCATCTACTCTCTTCTACTGCTTCAAGATAGAGGCTATCAGAAGCGTAGTCTTCGATAGGACTAGCTATCCCCCTCTTATTCTGGCCTGCAGTTCAGACCACGGATACTATCCATTTCATTGATACCAATGCATATGTAGTGTAGATCCTTGCTTGCTAGTACTTTGGATGAGTACTCATGGTTGCTTTGCTCCCCCTTTTCCCCCTTTCTATACCTGGTTGTTGCGACTAGATGTTGGAGCCTAGGAGCCAGACGCCACCTTCAACGACTCCTACTACATTGAAGGTGCCTACTACTACGTGCAGGCCGCTGACGATGATCAGGGGTAGTTTAGGAGGATCCCAGGCAGGAAGCATGTGCCTCCTTCGATTTGTATCCCAGTTTGTGCTAGTCATCTTATGGCAACTTGTTTAACTTATGTCTGTACTCAGATACTGTTGTTTCCGCTGACTCGTCTATGATCGAGCACTTGTATTCGAGTCCTCGAGGCCCCTGGCTTGTATTATGATGCTTTTATGACTTATTTTATTTTTAGAGTTGTGTTGTGATATCTTCCCGTGAGTCTCTGATCTTGATCGTACACGTTTGCGTGTATGATTAGTGTACGGTCAAATCAGGGGTGTCACACGTTACTCCGTTCTTTATGAACTTAATACTCTAGATGAATGCTGGATAGCGGTCGATGTGTGGAGTAATTAGATGCAGGTAGGAGTCGGTCTACTTGTCTCGGACATGATGCCTATATACATGATCAT
Source organism: Triticum urartu (assembly GCF_056163025.1). NCBI lineage: Eukaryota > Viridiplantae > Streptophyta > Magnoliopsida > Poales > Poaceae > Triticum > Triticum urartu. Next base: position 358,644,469 of record NC_141873.1, on the reverse strand, counting down.
TACCTTGAATATCATCATGATTATTTGCTCTTCTTTTAGTTGCCCAACAGTAATTTGTTTACCCATCATATGTTATTTTCAAGAGAGAGGCCTATAGTGAAATCTATAGCCCCGGGATCTACTTTTATCCTATATTAAAATCTTAAAAATACATTGCTGCAATTTTATTTACTTTATTTTATGTTGTATTTTTTTTGCTATCTATCTATCACTACACAATTTAATCTTTGCAATTAACCGACGAGGGAGTGACAAACCCTTGTTCACGTTGGGTGCAAGGATTTATTATTCTGTGTGCTGGTGCTGCTAACGAGGTGTTGTGTGGTTCTCTTACTGGATTGATAACCTTGGTTCTTAACTAAGGGAAATACTTATCTCTACTGTATTGCATCATCCTCTTCTCTTCGAGGAAATCCCAACGCAACTCACAAGTAGCAATGGCCTGCCGCCATGTCAAACCCCTCGAGAGCATCGGCCGCGGCAGCAGGATAGATATGGAGCTCCTTCTGGGTTGCACAAAAGTCGAGCCACCTCTCAGTCCTTGCGCCTAGTCATGCCCACATCGCCAGCGATGGCGCTAGTGCAGGAGGAGCTACTACTGAACTTTCCTCCGAATCCGGAGAAGATGGATGAGTAGTGTGCCACCATCTAGAGCCTCGTCGGCTTCGCCAACAATGATGGGGCACAGCCGGCGGGGCCCTCTCAATGGCAGCCAACTTCGCCAGTACAAGGGGCTGATGCGTGGACCGTGGGTGGTGCACCAATGGTGTAGTCCGCTGATGTCTACTACATAACTTATTCTTGTAGACTCATGGTGGGCTTCCAAGCACGGAGTTTTATAGAACAATAGTAAATTTTTTTCAAGTGGATGATCTAAGATTATCAATTCGTGCAAGGCATAGGATGAAGATGGTCTCTCTCAAACAACCCCGCAGTCAAATACAAGAAATCTCTTGTGTCCCCAACATACCCAATATAATGGCAAATTGTATAGGTGCATTAGTTCGGCGAAGAGATGGTGATACCACTGTAGTATAGATAGTAGATATTGGTTTTTATAATCTGAAAATAAAAGAATAACAATTTACCTGCATGAGGCTGACATTGAGCACGCCCTTTGTGTACGCCCCTTGTCCAGGAGGCAGTTGTCGATGGTGAAGATGTATGATCCTTATACTAAAGAAGCAATTTATCTTCTTCCCGTACCATACTATCACCCAACGCTCCCACTGTTAGAGCCCCACTCAGCAGCACCATTTAGTACTCAGTTGTTGCCCCTTTCTTGGACCTTACCGGCCGCCGATGGCTAGGCCACTGAAAGCAAGCCTAGAGTAGTGCCGCTTGCGCGCGTGCAAAGGGGGGTGGCTTCGTGGTGTCGGGCTTCTCATTGGAGGCGAGGAAACATGGCGATCGAATAGGAAAGAGGACGAGGGTGTAGTGGTGGTGTCCGCCATGGGAGGAACAGGAGGACGAACCGGTGCTCCGGGCTAGAGCGTCCATGACCTAGCTACCACGCAGATTGTGGGGCGAGGGATTGTGTTTGGAGGAGGCGAGCGACGATGGGGAGAAAGGATGATGGCCGTCGCGGGGCTTCGGGGATAAACTGGAGAACCCTATAGAAACATCGCACATTGGTAAGAGCAGCTGGCTCCACCCGCTAGCCACGCTGAATTGGCAAGTGCCCTCAGCGTAGGCATAGTTAGCCACGCATACACTTGGAAGAGATGTAACCTGCAATTTTTATTTTTACTAGGTAATTGCCATGTGTTGCAGTGGAGATATTTTTTTAAGGGAACCGGGATACATGTTCTAATAGTTGAACACCAATTTTGGTTTTTTTTTGTAATAACATATAAGTTTAGGATTTCTATTCACGTCATGAAAGCAATGTCTCCTTTTTTATCGATTATTAATTATATTTTCCTTCTTCCACTCACTATCTTCATCTCTCCACCTCCTCGATCCAAGCTCACCACCTCTGTCAATGGCACACCCGGCTCAGAATCCCCCTCCCACCACCATACACACTTTGAATTTCAAGCAACTAACCATGTAACTGTATTACAATTTATAATTGGAGTTATGAAATAGAGTAGCAAAGAAAGCTACTTGCTCAAGGAAGATACATTTTCATGTGGTTAACAAAATCTGCAAGTAATAGAAATCATGCTTAGTTTTATTTCCAGACGCTCTTACCCTGATTATGATTTGGTGGCTGGATTTTTCCTGCACCTATATTTTACCAGTATCTTAAGTAAATCCATGGCTCAGAGTTGTACAACCTCCAAACATCTTATATTTAGGAATGGAGGTAGTATTTCTTTCGGGTTGTAAACCGTGCTTGGGACACATGTTATAACTGGTATTCAAAGGATCACATACACACTACTAATATCAGTTAGATCTCTAATTTCAAATACATGTACACTTCCAAACAAACTGCACAAGCAGAAAATGAGCTGAAATTTCGATTTATATAGCCGTACCATAACATCAGTAAGAAAATGAAAATTTCTCATATTTGCATAAATCCATGAGAACAAAATCCACATACTTCAGTGCTCAAAGTCAGCAACCGAGGATTATTCTTTGTCTTGTCAGCATGCTAGATAGCCAAAGTCAGCACTTAACAGTTGTTGAATTGTTATAGGTTGGAACACAAAATTTTGAGATAGATTCTTTTGCTTGCTTCATGAACTCATGCATCATAGTATCATATGAAAACGGCAAACTGCAGAGAGAGAAACAATATTATCTTCTGTAATGATCACCTTGGTTCGCAATTAACAACTTAAGCATAGATACTAATATACCATCCTAGCACATGATCAATTTGCTTCAGAGTTGAACTATGCAACACAAATAACATTTTACATCCAGCAAATAGTACATAAATGAAGTAGTTTAATTTTACATATGTTTACTTATTACGGGTCATAGATAAATATTGAAGCAATATATATTTGCAAGGTCTGAACTACAAATAGGTTGGATAACTTATACTGAGAGATTAGGTTGCTGATAGAATTATAATACAAGTAGCTATCCTAATTAAAAGAAGTTCACCGTGTGCCGAATACTCCAAGTATGTGACAGAATTAAATAAAAATGGGAAGCACAATATGCTGCAATAAGTAACCAGATTATGTATAACATCAGAGAACTGAAATATTAAACTTGGTAAGGTGTCATAATCAAAATGACGATTATCTCAGCATAGTCAACCTGGATTGTACAACCCAGAACATGACTCCATGCACAGAAGCTAACAAGAAATTATACAGTGTACGAACTTTTAGCTAACAACTCTTGGCAATGCAGAAGACCCAAATGATGTGTAACAGGTAAATATAAGCAATTCTAAGAGATGATGCTTTAACTAAAAAGTCCAAGCAGTACATAACTCAAGTAATTTTGAGCATCTACAGGTACACTTTGATTTGAACATGGCAAGGAGAGCACATGACCAACCAAGCACACAACAATGGAAATAAAAGGAGCTGGAACATGGCACTACAATTAGCTTGCATTACAAACTGCATTATCAAAACAGACACATGAGACGGCATTCTTGATTTAAGTTACAGAATAGCAGAAGACGCTACTAATTTTATTTTATTTTATCAAATCAATGTAGATGGACCCATAAATGAGTGCAAAAATGATACTCCCTCCGTCCCAAAATAAGTTGTACTAAAGTTGAGACACATATTTTGGGACGGAGGGAGTAGAACTGTGCAAAAATTCAGTTATTAGTTGCCTAATCTGACGAGAAAGTGGAGATGGCAGTTAGCAGAAAAATTCTAAAATCTGTGGTAACTAAAAGGGCACCTATCTCCATGGCCCACATTATGAGAGAAAACCACATCAAATAGAGGATGAACATGCATGAACTTCCTGGAGAATCCAATGTTGTAGAAAAAATGCATATGCAAGTGAATACAGCCGAGCTCCAGCCCATGAAGTTGAACCTCTGTATGTCTGCATCGGTGGAGCAGAAGCTGCTCACTCACCTGAAGGTTGCTGGACGGGATCAGTTTGAATGGCAGCTGCCTGAACCGGATCGCGGCAGGTACGAAAGACAAGGGGCCAGCATGGTCAATGTCATGGTCGTTGGTGCCTCACTCCCCTGGTCATGGTCACGGTTGCCGACACCAGCGTCGACGTCTCGCCCTCGACATAATCCTGATCAACCCCTCCCAACGTTCGACCTCGCGGACCCCCGTCAGCAGTGAGCGCAATGTAGACACCACGGCGTCTCCTCCACCCGGCGCCTCAGCACTGGAGATCCTCCTCCACCTTGTTACACCCGCAGGTGGCGGCGGTGGCCTTGACGGTGGCCGAGATGCGCCTCCTTGAGCGTTCCAATGGAGACAGGTGTGCAAATCTCCCTGAATGGCGTCACGCTCCTCGTGTCAGGGATCGGTGTGGCGATTGAAGTTGGAGAGAAGGAGCAGCGGCGGGGAACCCTAGAGAGTTGGAGAAGATTAGGGGATGAGGCGTGTATTTTTTCTTCTGTCTTTTTTCACGGCAGCGTGGGTGGGAGGGGATGAACCAATAAAAAAACAGACGGGCGGATGAAGCTTTGGAGCAGAACGCGGTCCGTTGGCAGGAAAAGGAACCTTGCGTTCTTTTTAAATATAGTAGAGAAGTACAGATTTTGCAGTGATGTACAAAAGAAACGAAATGAACTTGATATTTTTGTGCAGAAGCACAAACGGACATATTTTTGCCCTAAGTTTGGAGGTTAAATTTCTTACAAAAACGTACATTTACAAAATATTACAGAAATTAATATAATTTGTACGCATGTTGTTTATTTCTTTTAGTTCAAACTTTCAATTTCAAACTCACTCGTGTCCATCTCAGAAAAGGGACTACAAACCTAATGCTGATTCATATGAACATGGGGAAGAATTAATGTGTTCAATGATAGTCCTATGAGTACAAGAGAAGAAATCATTACCTTCTGTAACTTGAAGCAGGTAATTCCTTTCAGTCATCATCTATCCACTGAGAGGCAATCAAGGTGTTGTCATTGTCAACCAAAGTTAGGCTGTGTAAGCAGGTACAAGTCAATGCTTATGCATAACGTGTTATTATTTTTCCATTGTCAAGGGAAGGAATAAAAGATGTCCTGCTTGAGCACAAGATTATTTGCTTCACATGTTCTAATTTCAGAATACTATTGGGTGCTATACCAAGAAAAAAAATTAGGTAGAGTGTTTTCAGCTACACATTAGCATGAATAAACAATCATGATGCAGTGCACAGCACAAAATTTGTTACAAATCATGTACGCAGTACTATCTATCACTGTCGATTTATAAAAGGAACTCCATGTAACTATGGCAGGCAAATAAAAAACTAATTAATTGGGTAAAAGTGTATATTTTACCAATTATGAACCTTCAAGGCAATCTGGTGCTTCTGTTGGGCACCCCCCACATGCCACAAGGTAGCAGCTTGATGAGCAACTATACATTACCATAAATAAACTTTAAGCGCAACCTGCTGCTGTTGGATAGCTGTCCAAGATAAGAGATGAATGGACTCGGTTGATGTTCCTGCTAGATGAGAAAGCTATCTAGCCAATAGCAAGGCGAGGGCCTCTGTGGTCTCTCTAGTTCCCTTTCATGCTTGGATGGGTCTGTTCAGAAAACAGTCTTCCTTATGGTTCCTTAATCAAACATCATTCACTGGAAGTAGCTTCTTTCTGGCACCAAGGTCTGGTTATCCTATTAACTAATGCATTGTACAAACAATCATTCTGTGTCAAAACACTTGATATTTCAGCAGGCAGTTCTGTAGCCTTGTCCAATGGATCCACTTGAGAAAACCCTGTAACTAGTGTATTGTAAGTAACGTTGTCAGGAACAATTCCTGAGCTCAGCATCTCATCAAAAAGCTTGGAGGCTTCTTCATTATTACCAGATTTACAATAGGCATACATCAGAGTGGTATAAGTAAACTTATTTGGAGGTATACCCCTGGACCGCATTTGCTCCAAGTAATTCATAGCTTCATCCATTTTTCCTATTTTGCAAAAACCATGTATCATAATTGTGTAGCCAATTACTCCCACCTCAATGCTGTTTTCTCTGCTTTGTTCAAACATGGTCTTCGCCTCGTCAACAAGATAAGCATGGAACATCCAGTGCATAAGACTGCAGTAAGTTACATTAGTTGGTCTTATGCCAGCAGACTTCATAGTGTTAAGGACATCAATTGCACCAGAAATGTTACCAACTCTACCATAACCACCAATAAGTGCATTATAGATTACTACATTTGGTTCTAATCCACAGGTCATCAGTTCAGTCAAATATTCATTTACTTTATGAATATCCTTTATTTTACAATATCCATTTATTATAGTGCCATATGACACTATATCTGGCCGAAGTCCCTCAATTTTCATCTGATCCAGCAGGTGAATGGCCTCTTCCATTTTATCCAAAATGCAATAAGCATGTAGTATTGTATTAAACGTGAAAATATTAGGCTTCAACCCTCTTCTGAGCATGTCATCACGGAGTTTAATTGCTTCCTCTATTTTATTGCCTTTGCAGCAACCTAGTATCATTATGTTATAAGTGATGCTATCCAGTTCAAGCCCCTTATTAACCATGGTCCTTAGAACCTCAGTAGCTCCTTCCATGTCCTTCCCCTCACAAAGCCCATGAATCAATGCATTAGAAGTTGCAATATTGACAGATAAACCTTCCTTCAACATCTTCAACCAAATTCCAACTGCTTCTTGGTGTTTTTCGCCCTTGCAAAGCTGCTTCACACAAGCTGTCATGAGAGCATCATTTGGTCGCATACCTCTTATAATCATTTCGCTTATAAGCCTTACCACAGACTTCAAACTTCCGGTCCTTTGGAGAAGCCCTGCAACCACTGAATTAAACAAACCAAAATGAACTACCATCCCAGCCGATAACATCTCCTCCAATATCTGCTCAGCACGCTCCATCTCCCCTTCCTTGCATAGAGCTCTAGCAATCAAGTTGTAAGTCACTGCTGTTGACTTCATCTCCTTTGAGAGCATTTCATCGAACAACCTGATTGCTTCTGAGAAATGCCCCCTCCGACAATGGCAATCAATAAGCTCATTGTAAATGATCTCATTTGGGGTGATTCCTAACCCAGCCATGTCATGCAACACTGCACCAACCTCCCCAAAGCGCTGACTTCTTGCAAGACCATTGATCAGAATGCCAAAGGTGACCACGCTCGGAGTCACCTTGCTCTCTTCCATCCTCTCCTTCAGCCGAAAAGCCTCGTCTACTCTTCCACTCTTGCAAAGTCCATCCATCAGCAGATTGTATGGCACTACACCAGCACATTGCTGCAGCCCAGCATGGACTAACTCTGCAAGCATCTTAAGACCGCCGTCCACCTTTCCAGCCCTGCAAAGGGCCTTGATCATAGAGGTATATGAGTATGCATTCGGAGTGACATTCTGACGACCACGCATTTCAGCAAACACCTTGCAAGCGGCGTCAAGCTGGCCAGCACGCACAAGAGCTTCAAGGAGCATATTGCTGATCTTAACGGAGGGCGAAGCGCCCCGGGAAGAGAGCACATGGAAGGCGTCCGTGGCACCCCTGAGGGAACCATGTGCGGAGGAGTTGAGGAAGGTGCTGAGGAGTAAATCCGATGAGGGGGTGGAGGAGGCGTCGGCCACAGCCGCTGCGGCAGTGTGGAGGGGGTGGTGATGTAGGAGGCGCCTGATTAGGCGGCGAGCGGAGGGGAGTGTGGAGCGATCGGCCGCGAGGGAGGGGAGGAGGAGTGCGGAGACGCGGGGGGACAGGAGGTCGTTGGCGTGGGCGTGGCCGTGGCTGGAGGAGGAGGGATCGTTGGAAACAAGGTGGTGAAGGAGGCGGAGGGCGGACGCCGCTGGGAGGGAGGAAGGAAGGGATGAGAGGGCGGATGCCAGACCGCGGTCGCCTAGGCGGCGGAGCAGGCAATCGAGGTCGCGCGACGCGTCAGGTGAAGGGGCGGTGGTGAGCGTCCCCAGAACCTCAGCTGCGGCCACGGCGTCAGCAGAGGACGAGGAGAGCTGGCGGTGGCGGTGGCGGTGGTGGTGGCGGATGGCGAGGAGGAGAGGGTGCTGGGGTGGTGGTTTCATGGCGGATGACCCATGAGAATGCAAGGCGGTGCAAAAAATGTATTAATGCGCAGAAAAACTAAATCTTGAAAAATCATGTATTCAAAAACGTTCACAGATTCAAATTTTTATAAAACTGAAAAAGTTCATCGGTTTTCAAAAAAAGTTCATCGATTTTCAAAAAAGTTCATCAACTTTGAAAAAAATTCACCGATTTTCAAAAAAAGTTCAACGATTTTCCAAAAATGTTTATCGACTTTGAAAAAAGTTCACTAATTTTCAAAAAAAGTTCATTGAATTTGACGAAAAGTTCATCGAGATTGAAAAAAGTTCATCAACTTTGAGAAAATAGTTCATCAATTTGAAAAAAGGTTCATCACATTTGAAAAAAGTTCATCGAATTTGAGAAAAGTTCATCAAACTTGAAAAAAGTTCAGCGATTTTGCGAAAATTTGGTCACCTTTAAAAAAGTTCACTCATTTTAATAAGAAAGAGAAAAGAAACAAAGATAGAAAATGAAACAGGGAAAACAACTGCCTTTTCTGCGTTAATATATAAAGAAAATAAAAAGAACCACCATAGCACATGTGGTTATCTGGTTCAACTGGTTGTTGTGATTGGCTACCTAAACGAACGGGCGTGGTTCGAGTCGCGGCTGGAGCACCTTTTTTTGGGAATTTTTAAGAAACAGGAAAGCAAGATGGGCCGGCCCGCTATAAAACCAAGTGTACAGGGGGGTGTGCGCCCTGTACCAGGCGCCGAATAGGATTTGGCTTCGACGGGCACGGGACGGCTCCTTTCTTCTCGTCAAAAACTCGACTCTCTTTGCTCAGTCCCCTCGTCCGCTATTGGGCTGCCTGGGCTGTCTAGTTTTTTTTTTTGTCTCAAAAAAAAACTAGACAAGCCCTCGTTGTCTCAAAAAAAAAAAACTAGACAAGCCCTCAGAAAAATGTACTAACTCCCTATTATATGCACTCCATAAAATAAAAAACTGCAGCATGAGGAGAATTTAGTCTCCTGACAGCAAAACCTGAACGCATAAACAGTACTCCCTTCTCTTTTTTTTTACTTTTTTTTGCAAAAAAAACCTTCATTTTTATTTATTCTGCATATTTGGTTTGTATCAATTCAAACTTTGATCAAGTTTATACAAAATTATTAACATCCGCAATACCAAGTCAATACCACTAGAATCAACATTGAATATATTTTCACATCACGTATATTTGTTATTGTGAAACTTTATATTATCTATCTATTATATATAATTAAAACAAGAGGCGAATAAGCGATTATGTTCGTCAACATATGCTAATATTTTTTGCACTGTTTGATTAGAAAAAGGAAAAGTAGTGGTTGTACCCATGTTTGGTGGCTGCACCCCTTATCCACACCATTGAGTTGCTATGAGATTCGCCTTATCCTAGGATCGGCTTTGTAAGACTGTCACTTCATCATCTTGTATTGTTCGACCATGTACTTGGTTCGGTTGTTGCTTTATACTATATAATAAAGCGGGACAAAAGCATGTTTTCTAGAAGATGATGGTGGACTCGTGAATGTGCTGCATGGCTGCTAGCAGGTTTGGTTCTTCTACCAAGACGAAACTAAATTGGAGAGAAGTGAGAACATCATTGGCCGCATTGAGATGTGTTGCATGGCTAGTAGGTTTCGTTCTTCTACCAAGGAGAAACTAAATTGGTTCTTTTAACTTAGCTATGCTTGCAAAGCAGTCCTGGAGGCTACTCTCAAATCCGGATTCTCTTTGTGCGCAAGTTCTGAAAGCAAAGTATTTTCCGAACTATTCTTTTATTAGAGCAGGTCCGAAGAAAGGATCTTCCTTTACGTGGCAGAGTATTGTGGCAGGTTTAAGCACTTTTCGAAGAGGGCATATTTGGTGTGTCGGTACGGGTGAAATGATTAACATTTGGGAAGACCATTGGGTTCCTGGTAGTCCTTCTCGTATGATCCAAACACCAAGAGGGAACACTTTGCTGCAAACTGTTAATGAATTAATAGATCCTACTACAGGAACTTGGGATGAGGTTCTTTTGAGAGAGATTCTCTCTCCAATTGATGTGCACATAATTCTTAGTATCCCTCTGAGTGCACACCTTGATGAGGACTTCATAGCATGGCACTTCACAAAATCATATATTTTTTCAGTGCGTACGGCATACTACATAGAATGGGATCATTCACATAGACACAGACTCATTCGGGCAGATGGCCAAGGACCGTCTGAGCGTAACCCAGTGTGGGAAATCCTTTGGAAATTGCAAGTGCCGAGTAAAGTGAAGATTTTTGGCTGGAAAGCCTTACATGGTATGGTCCCAGGATTGGCAATTCTTGCGAACAGACATATCCCAACGACTTCTCAGTGTCCTGTTTGTGAGTGTGGTGCAGAAGATATCAAACATCTTATGTTTACGTGTAGTCGAGCAAGGGAAGTATGGCATACTTTGGGACTGCTAGACTACATTGATGAATTTACACCTGTAGATAGGTCAGGTTCTATTGTTCTGGAAGAGATGCTTCGACAGCCCAAAACCACATCGCCGGTAATTGATAATGTTGGTCTGAAGGAATTAATTCTTGTGGGAGCATGGTATATATGGTGGCAGAGGAGGGAATTCGTCAAGGGAGAACGTGTGGCTGATCCTACACGCATAGCCTTCTCTATCCATGCTCTGACATGCAATTTTGTCGCAGCGCACTGTAAGTCTGAACGACTGAACCTCGCCAAGTTATGTGGACAAAGCCATCCAGGAACACATATAAACTCAATGTTGATGCTTCATTCTCAGAAAATGGTACTGGTGGTGCAGGTGCTGTGTTAAGGAATGATAGAGGGGAGGCACTTGCTGGTGCTTGTTGGCCTCTCCACAATATTTTTGATGCAGCAACGGCTGAAGCTACAGCTCTCCAGAAAGGTTTATCTCTCATCGAAGGACTTCAATGTGTTCCTGTTACTGTCGAAACAGATTCTTTGGAACTCGTCGAAGCGTTTAATGGAACAATTCAAATATGGTCTCCATATGCAGCAGTACTTGCGGATTGCTTTCAGATCGCCTCCAGGATTGGATCAATATCGGTGCATCATTGTAATCGGGAGGTGAACTACGTGGCGCACAACTTAGTTAAACATGCTTTTGTTTCAAATTCTACTATTTTTTGGGATGATGTTCCCCCTAGATTTATTGTTTCAGATGTAATGAACGATGTATCGCTTTTTGTTTTGCAATAAAGTGCGTCATGAAGGCTTTCCCTAAAAAAAAATTGGAGCAACTTAAAGATTGAACCAATGACATGATATGCAGGCCCGCTTAAATCAGACAATGGAGCGATCAAATAAAATAAAAATCATGCTCCGCAAAAATAGAGCGTACTACTAGTAGTACTTAGGGCGGAACCGGCCAGGAGAGATCCATATATCCATCGCGCCTGGAAACTTACGCGTGCAGCCATGCATATGCATTGTGCGTGCACCTGAACGTGCCGGCCGGCGGGCCAGGTCCGACTCTGCAGCGCCGTGGACTTGAGAAAGGAAAGGGACTCCACGGCTCGACGGTTTGCCTGGATAGCCTGATACTACTCACATGAGGAGGACGTAAGTTCTAGTACAGACTACGTGTGTATGCTTGCTGCTGAGTCAAATGGGGGGTTGAGCGGTCATGGTGAGACGACGATGAACGATTAAGAAGTCGTTAGGATCAAGTAGACAGCTACACCCCGCCCGCGCGGCCGGCAGGGCCGGCTATGTGTAGTGTAGTGTCTCCAATCTTATGCATGATCCAGGTTATTAGGGCCATGACCAGTTTATAAGGGAGAGTATCCATCCTTCTTTCAGTCTGAACTTTTGGAATGGAGTATGCTTTCTGCTGAATACTGGTCCATGTACGCATAAACGTTCAGAATGTGGGTGGGCTAGTCCGAGTTGGACGCTAATGTCTGGTATCAAAACCAGCATCACCATGCTAACATAGGTCTGTCTAAACCATTCGATGAAAGGTTAGATTACTATTTTTGCATGTTGGCATCATTTTTTCTTCTTAATTTATTACTAATGCATGATATATGCAATTATATATGATTCATTGCAAGTGTGAGATTGGTGACATTAACATGTAATATATATGGACGTATTAAAAGAAGGAAATTCTAGCCACAAGCAGAGTCGTCCTCCCACTTTTCAGGAAGATGACACAAGGGCCTCAATGAACAGTTTAAGTCACCATCTTATTTTGTCACAGTGGCTTGACTCAGCAACATCCATGACCGACACAAGAGGGGGCTTGAAGTCCGGTTTTTGCTCCGTAGTGAAGCATCAGTGACTAGATTATGCATAACCCGTTGCAACACACATGCTCTTTTGCTAGTAATAAGAAAAAAAGAAAGAAAAACTCTGCAGCTGAAGGCAAAGCGCCTACAATTGGTCCATTCAGAAAACAACGCAAACAGATATCAGGAGAAGTAGACAGCAGAGTTCAGCCGCAAGCTGGGAAAAGAAGTGGGCAGGTCAGGGTTTGTTCGACTAACAGAACTGAATTGTCAGGTTTTTGTGAAAAAGACGCTGAACGCTAAATTTACTTAAGCATCATGTCAAACATGGTTCGGAAGGGATTCATGAACTAAGTGGTTGCCTTTCCACCATCAAACTCTTCACAATATTAATAACTGGCATATTTCATAGAAACATGTGTGCCAAAATGGTGCTGTATAATTGTATCAAAACGGAAACAAAGTAAGGCACATCTTTCACTCACAAAAAGCTGAGGCATCTACAGTATCATGATACTTCTTCCTTTTCCAACTCAAACATGCAAGCACCAATGTGAGCTACTACAATTGAGCATGTAGTGTCCAAACTAAAATGGGGGTCCTGTTGTGTTGAGATACCACACGCCTGCCAAACTGTCAGGTACTCAGGTGAACAAAACCAACAGGCGAATCCCCTGATTCATATACATGGCAGCTACAAAAGAGCCTCAATGTCAATCTCAACGAAGGTGCAGGGGTCCGGAATGCCAAATTTTCTTAGCACCTGCATATAACAGACTAGGTCAAATTAACTGTTCACAGATCATCATTCCATGGCTTTTTTTTTGCACATGATAAAAAAAATTACCTCAGCATGGACAATTCCTAAGTAGCCAACCTGCTTTCCATCACTCATAACAATTTTGCATTGTCTTTTAGTAAAGAACTCGGGTTCCTACAAGACAAGACATCAGTACAGATGTTCATAACAACCAAAGGAACGTTGGATGTGCCCAAATGTATCGAGAATTTCAAATGCTTACACTTGAAGGAACATAGTAAGTCTGGCCGAAATTTATGTGTGGAGCTCTCACGATTTTGACAATCCTATCCACCAAACCCATAATTTCCTGGGTAATTGATAACAATTAGCCAAGGCCAAGAACAAAGCACTTTAAATATTACTCCTGCACAAAAGTAATTGCTTATTTACCTCAAATCCAGAATTACTATTACAGTACAAAGCTGCAAGCCGGCGATTATTAGAGGCACCAACATCACGTGAAGTATCCAATGACACTACATCACCAACTTCAAAAATCTGCACACATAACAATGCTGAAAAAATATACTATGGCCAATTGGTTATTAGCAACATAAGCAACTCTAAAGCGTTTCTTTTAGAAAATCATGATAACGTGTATTAAAAAACATAATTATTACAAACCAATATTATGTATCAGCCAATAAATAAATAAAAAATGAACACTGGTAGGGGCTCGAAGGCCCCAGATGCATCATTAATATTTCAGCGGTGGTACAGAGCATCTAGCAGCAGGACCCAAAGAAAAATACAGATTACAACCAGATCCCTGACTTATGCAAGGAGGACCCCAGAAGACGAAAGTAAAATGCAATCGGGTCCTTAACAACCGCGCCGGGGACGAGACCACTTGGTCCGACGACCCCTCTGTTAGAGTTATATTGATGATGATCTTTGGCCTTTTGTATTCTAGCCTTTTGGCATCCTCTCGTACATGTATATATGTTGGCTTTGGCCTCCTACTAATATCAAGTTAATTATCATCAACATGGCATTAGAGCTATAGGTTGTATGCCATGGAATCTGCACTGAAGTTGTAGTGCCTCCCTTGTGGCAACTTAGCCGGGAGGATTGAAAAGGGCCGCCCTTCGGCCATAGGATGCACCGGATTGCTGGCAGGACCGGCTGGCTACCGTAGGCGCCGTAGCCTCTCCAAGACCACCGTTGGTGACGAGCGTCATCCCCATCTGCATCAACTCCACCGCTTCTCATCTGCTGAAGGAACATGCAAAGAAAGGAGAAGCTGGAGAACCTCCTCGAGAGCAGGGACGGACTCCATCCTTGCAAGAGATATAGATCCGACGAGGAGGGGCACTGTTGGAGCTGAACTTGCTGCGATTCTCCACCGCTACCCCGGCCGCCACATGACGGCAGAGAGGGAAGGGGAGGAGCACCACAGCGGCGTCTCCAAGTGCCACTGCGAGCTTATTGAGAGGGGATTCGCCAGATCCGCCGCCATCCCTTTGCCTCCATGATGAAGACGCTGCAGAGGACGACGACAACGGCCACCGGATTCTGCTCGCGAGATCTGAAGGCAGACTCCCAACGGCATGAAGCCAGACCACAGCACAAGGCCGAACAACATAAATCTAAGCCTACTACCTACAGAAGAAGCCCCGCATCCAATCCCAACCTTGCTCCAACCGGCACCGCCGGTGGAGAAGAAAAGGGAAGGAGCCAGGGAGCAGAAGACGACTCTCAATGAGCTAGGGAAAGAGAGAACCCGGTTGGGTTGGAGACTTGGAGTGTGCTTGTCAGCCAATAATTAGAATGTTGTTATTATATAAAAAAGGGAGTATATGCACATTAGCCACATGAAGGGTACCTCAGTAACACTGCTAACACTAAGCTGATGAATACGATTGTTTGTTTACATAAAGTACCTTTATGGGCCTTGGATGGTCTATATTATGCTTCAGCGTTTTCAACAAACATGACATCAGACTACTTCTTACAACCTGCAAGATCACAAGCAAAACAAAACATACATTGCGTACTGGAATAAGCACATGTGAATTGTATAATTATATTTCAAGATCTTACATTAGAAACAAAATGTATTGATTTATTTTGCAGTAGGTAAGTGAAGACAGCTAAATATGAATGACCACATATACCAGGAGTATGATGACAATATGTATAACTATAAGAGCATCCAAAAGGTATTAATCAGAAAGACAGAACCATAACATTTCATCAACTTCAATCGGTAAATAATGCGGCACTAGAGAGTAGTTGTCCATGCATTCATGATTATACTAATTAATCAAAAAGACAGAACCATAGCATTTCATCAACTTTAATCAGTAGATAATGCAGCACCTGGTGGTAGTTGACTAGTTGTGCATGCATTATTGATTTTACTTGTACGCATATGTAATTATCTACAACTATTCTCAAAAACGAAGCTAATAAAGATACCAAGCATAGAAGGCCAGGCCTCAATGAACGGACGCTTACACTGCTCGCTGATTAACATGCAATTAACAAAAGAATGACAGACATTTTTCTACTGCAAACGGCTGTAACAAATAAATGAAAGATCCAATCATAAAGACACCCTTTAGTACTTGAGCAATTCACCTCAAATTCAGAAGTACGGGGGTTTGCAATAATGACTGCTTTATTTCCATTGTCTGTCCTGTTTAGCATGTCAAAGTTCTCTTCGTGTGAAGTCAAAACAAATGTGAGCACCTCCATATAACCAGCTCTTGCAACCTGCCCCACAAACATTTTTCTCCCAGTAAAATATCGAGTGAACATATGCATATGAATATGGAACACCACTGAAGGATTGCTACAAGGTACTGAATATTTTAAGCACATACCTCAGCACGAATTTTATCAGAGAAACGGTTCAGTGGTTGCCTTCCACCAATTGTCATAGACTTTGGTTTTGATTTTGGCACATTGTTGTACCCATAAGCTATAGCAACATCCTGTATGGAATGAAAATGAAAATCAAACCAGAAACTATCAACCAATTCTAGATAATAACTATAAAAAAAGAACCTTCGATAGGTAGGGAATTGCATATGTTACCTCTACTAGATCACGAGCATGCAGAACATCACTTCTTGTAGGAGGGACAGACACCGAAATACAAGGCTCCCCATTTGATGAACAAAGTTCCGCTTGCAATTGCATTTTGTTCAGAAGGGAGATAACCTGAACTTTCAAATACTCAGTCGTATCACCACACTTAATCAAAGCTGCGAACTTAAATTCAAAGAACTCAAGCAGAAAACATTGACTTGATTATAAAAAATATTTGTTTAATTTAATTTTGCATACAGGTAGAACATTGCAATTTGCATCAGAAAAACCAGCTGTTCTACAGTAAAGATCAAAATCTATCACTTATTTGAACTATTTATCCAGATATGAGGTCCATGGTTTCCGGCGAAATGATATGCTGAACTCGATGATTTTTCAGGCTTCAATAAAATATACCTGCGTCTCATCTAGGGAGATTCCAATGGGTCCAACAATATCAGAGAGCGAAACTTCCATTTTATAACATGAAAGATCAGGATAAATGGCTGTGCTTCCATCATGAGATACCACTTCAACTGGTTCCACTTCAAACTTATTTTCACAGTACTCCGAAAACATTGCGACCTAGACACATAGGTAGCAGGTGCATCAACAAAATAAATCTAATCTTCATCCAAAAGGACAGCACATTTCCAATCAAAAAGATAGCAAGCATTACATCACACCTACCATTGTATTCAGAACAATATTTGCTTTTGTAAGGTCTGTAGCAGTGCATTCGATAAACACATTCCTTGTCTTCAGGGTGATAGCAGAATGTGCACCATTGATGATAGGAGGTAACGATAATAAAGTTCTGCAAGTATTAGAGTGTCAGCTTGCTTGTTTGTACAGTGCATTCGATAAATTGCTTGTTTGTACCAAGGACCCAGAATAAGTACCAGAACAGTCCTGGTACAAACAATTTAAGCTAAGTATTGAACTGGCAACCAAACATGTGTCTTGCCTTTTATAACCAGACTATACGCCTTGTAACAAAAACAAGTTGAGAAATGTAACCACAATACCATGAAATTGGTTTACCTGTTGCTATCATATATAACTGGGTAAACTGGAGAATTCTCGATAATATGCAAAAACTTCTTCAACTTCATGTCAGACTGCCAAAAGAAAGTGTAAGCTATCGGTGACCAATATGTACAGAGAGCGTATTTAAGGAAAATCAGAACTAAGCATCAAGGGTATAGAACTGCAGAACTTCAGAAAATCCTGGTTCCCATGGTCATAAGTAGCAATATTAAGTGTAGCAAGGCACTATAACCTGTGGCATGGCTACTTACTCTGTAGAAATCCATCAATGCATCCGCTCTGAACGTTTGCTCCTGAACCAATATAACAAAGCAAACGAAAAGAAGAAATGCAAGTCAAAACTTCTGTTTTCCCAGAAACCTGCACAAAAGACTGCAGAAATGCTCTAACAGTAACGTGTAAAGTGGGGATAATGTATCACCTGGTTGAAAGTGGTGAGTTATTTACCTGTTTTAATGGGATAAAATTGATTTCCTGTGGTGGTAGAGCCTGAAAAGATTAATTAATATGTCAAATAAAGGATGATAGGAATCAACAGGGGCATTTGCATTGTCGCATCATCAGCTATAAAGGAAAAACAATATTTTTGATTTTTGATTAAAATGAAAAAAGCTTATCTGCAAGAGGCACATAAGAAGATATATACTATAGTCAAGAATTGCTTGCAAGGTGGAAAATTCCCACAAAAATCTCGAAACATAAAGAAAAATAATATCAAGTTATGGTACACTTGAAAAGCTCAGCACCTATGGTGTTTCTTTGTATTTACTTCAAATAGCCAAGCTATCAAAGAATATGGACAGCATAAATAGTGCACTGTAATTGGGGACGTCACATCCAAACACCACTATTCAACATGTACATCAACAACAACTATGAACACGAAACCATGCCTAGGATGCACAATGGTTCCAAGGTTCATGCACCAGTTACACCAAAATTAACACCGATTCTCCGAATTTCCATCTGAAGTCAATAGCATCAGGAGATTGCACACAGGTCAGGGAGAGCTACTCTTCAAATTTTACTAACTAGACCCGAATCCCCACCTTTCAACTGTCAGTTAACCTCCCCGGAATCAACAGCAGTCCGCACCGATTGAACTCATAGGCTGGAATAACACCAAACAGTGGGGAGCACCTTGGGCTCGTGTTACAAAGCTTCAGACCATAATGCAATGGGTTCAAATAACAGGTTCAAATAACAGGGGCACCTTGGGCCCACGTTTCCCCCAAATTATGGCTTCTCTAAAATGCTGGTGAAAAGGAGCTCCAGTTTATCAATAGAAGCTGAGAGTAAGCTCCAACTTGAAGACAGCCTGTTTAGAAGTATACTTTGCTTCTGGTGAACTCAAGACAAACCTGAATCTCCCCCAAACAGGGCCTGAGGCAGCCAAAGGGAGCTTTTGGGGCCAATAAGCTATAGCCTTGGCATGCGCAGCTTCATGATGCGTGCAAAATCAATTAAATGGACCACAACATGTCCTGCGTTTCTCTATCCCTAAAAAACTTAACTAACATTAAAAAAAAGCTTTAGCAATGATCCTCAAACGGAAATATGGGCTCCCACCAACCAACCACAGAGAAGAACAGAAAAATGCAGAACACACACAGAATGAAGTAGCAAGGATGTGCCTGACGGAAATACAAAGCTCTCTGGGATGTTTGATGGAATTAATAAGGAGCATCAAAAAACTGTAGCTAATTGCAGCAAGGTCAAAAATCTACCTCGTATGAGAAGGGTCCTTGCAGAGTGTCCAAATCATGGGTACCAATAGCAACAAGAGTTCTCTTCCTGTCCTCCAGCACAGTACAGTGAGTTAACTAAGGGTGATGATCTTCAACTCACATAAAACAAACTAACACGCCACTGCTAGCCAGACAAGTTATACCGGCAAATATTTTGATGGAGTTTGTCTTGAAGATCAATGAAGCTGTTGTATCTGACTTCATCAAAAGTTACTCCTCTTAGGACAGCACAAACTACATATGGTCTAATTTGTGACGTCTGCAAAAGAAATAAATATCAGCTGGTCAAGGCTTTGACTTTCCTTTAATAGATACTAGATGTGTGCATACATAATCCATTACCTTCTAGAGAAACAGGACAACATTTTAAAAATGACGTAATCCATTACTTGGCATGTCATCTGCTGCTAGCGTCTAGAATCTCAAAAGCATGGGCAAGTTAACATCTAAGAATTGCATTTCCTCTTTCGGTTATATTAATGGTCAGGACTACAACGGAACATTTATGACACACATGGATTAAGCATGACAAACATATGTATAGAAAATTAAACTAGTGCATTAAGTCCGCCTTTGTTTTCTTTTTCCAAATCCCTTTTTTGTCATTCATTTAACTCACATTGTCATTTCTCCTTTTCTGAAATGTGTTTTTTATCCAGAATATGCATTAACAATGAAGTTGTTCAAGAGAGTTTCCAATTGAGACGAACACCAAACCCTTAGACTCTGTCTATCGATTTTATCCACAGCTAATACAGAACCGTTACCCAGAAGTTAGCAAAACACTGAAGATACTCAGCCTTACTGTTTTTTCTCATATTTTTTCAAGTATATTAATTGAAAATTTGGCATATGCCGTAATATGGCCATAAGAAATTATAAGGGTAAAATGCATTAACCTTATGTATAATAAAGAGCTAGATGAGGGTGAAAATGAACCTTCTTCAACTCATTACCTGCGGTCTAACATGCATCTGAAGCATTGAACCACGGGGGATTGAAGCAATTTTAAATGTAGGGGTTGCTTCACTCCCAGTGAAAATGCGAAGAGATCTTGCTAATCCTTCAAGACATAACAAATCATATCTGCATGCATTGTAATGGACATCACACTGCATAAGAAATCTTATGCTAATTCTTTGTAGTTTTTTTAACAACCAACAAGTCATCCAATTGAACTTAGTAAACTAAGAAAACATATCGTTAAAGCATAAGGCTAACCAAGACATTTCCAGTGCATACTTGATGCCAGCAATACTAATAAGGTGATACTCCCATCTATAAAACCAGTGTAGACTATTTGAAGGTTCAACAATTTGAAGTCTTATGTCACATCAGACATATACAAGAAAGCAGTTCTTTCTCTTTTGCTGAGAAAGCAAAAGTTCTTGGTTGAACACAATGTGCTGTGTGGAAGTTTAACCATTTGAAGTATTATTATCTCACATCAAACATGTACAAGAAAGCAAGTTAATATACTACAAGTGTCTCACAGCACCAAATAATTTCTTACTACACCCAAAATGAACAAGAGAATAGAATTAAATACAAAAGTAGCAAGACAAAATAAACTACTCATTAAAACCTTACCAGTAACAAGAATTACTATCATATATAGGGATGGTGCAGCCAAAGTTTATGTCAAATTAAATAAAAATCAGAGTGAACAAAACCTACAGATGTTGGTTCCGAATTTGATGCCAAAACCAAAAGAATCACCATATATGCAGGTTAGACTTGAGCTGACATTAGTACGGATAACAAGGTCAATCTCCGCAAAGTCCAATAATTAAGTGACACATGCCATGCACGATACCGATAAACACCAAAAACTTTGAACTGAATAGCAGAACAAAATTTGCTCACCCAAATAAAAGAAAGCAAACGGGTTACATGACTACAGCTACAGTGACACCAATGCATACACACATTTGATTTGACAATTAGCAGCTCAATGCAGACTAATTGAGCTAGTGATACCCGAAGACGGACAGATATCTCACACCATAGCAACTCAAGTCAGAGCAGTTCAGCTGGCGAAACCAAAATGCGCTTACCTATTGGCAGCAACCTCAATCTTGTAGATGACCTCGTCATCACCGTCCGCTTCGACATCTTCCTCCAGGTGCTTCTCCTTCCGGATAATGGCCTTCTCTGTTGTCTACACAAACCCAAAGAAGCAAATCACATCAAACAAAATTAACACCCAAATACCAAAGCATGCGAGTAGGAGAGAAAAATGGCACAGATCTGAGCAGCTCACCACGTCGTCGAGTTCGATGCCAAAATCGAAGCAGAGTGTCTCGAATTCGTCTTGCGCTGGAGCATCCACAACAAAAAAACGATATTAGTTAGGTGTTCTTGCGGCGGGTTAAGGGAAGGAGTATGTGCCGGGGTTTCGAGGGGGGGGGGGGGGGGGGGGGGGGGGCGCTTACTATAGACCCTGCCGAGTGCGGCGAAGAGGCGGTCACGGCCGACGCTGATTGTCGGCATCGCGAGCAACGGCTGCGGCGCTGTGTTGCTTGCTGGCGGCGGGACACGCGAGGCTGGTAACCTAGCAAGAACGGCGGGGGAGCCCGATGAGGTGAAAGCGCTGAGAGGGGGTTTGGACAGACAGGTGGGCGCGGGGCTCAGGGTTTTATCACATGCAGTGGTCGCACTTTTTTTTATCACGTGCAATGACTATTCTTTTTAACGTGACGTGGCTTAACATGGATGCTGCATTAGGAGTCAGTTTTAGAATAATAACGATAAAGAGTGATGAGTAGCAGCAAGTCTCTGAGTACTGGAATAGCTACCTAATTTTGATTACACTAGCCATTTAATAAGTACTCCCTCTGTAAACTAATATAAAAGCGTTTAGATCACTATTTTAGTATTCTAAATGCTCTTATATTAGTTTACGGAGGGAATAGAAAACACAAAGCAATTACTAGCATATCACATGATAAAGCGAATGGAGATTGGCCTTCAGGTCCTTTCTGTGGAATTACAAAACTAAGGGCAATTGAGATCAAAAAAATACTAAGGGCGACAAGAATTAATTAAAAATCATGTTTCAATCTATCAAAGCATTAATGCCGAGGGCCACGGCCACATTTTCTGTGGAATTTAAGCTTGAGTTGAGAACTTGAGATGGCTAGAAGGGGATACCTTTTGTACCTTTTGCTGAGGCGGAACGCTGAAGGATGCCGGACTGCAGATCAGCAAGGGAAGCAAGCCTGCAGATCAGCAAGGGAAGCAGCCAAGAAGGAGGTGGAAGGGGACTGCTCGCTGCTGCATGGGGCTCGCCGGATGGGCAGGGGCGCAGGTCAACGAGACACCGGACACGGGACGCGGCGGCGGGCGGCGGGCAGCGGGATGGATAGGGTTCGACGGGCACGAGACGGCTCCTTTCTTCTTTCGTCTCTTTGCTCAGTCCCCTCGTCCGCTATTTGTTATTGGACTGACTGGCCAAGGCCCAGCAGAAGGGCTAGAGAGAGTGGGCTGCACCCCAGGCCAACTTCTTTTTCTAGGCTGGGGAATTTCCTCACGCCCCCAGGCCATGGCCTGGGCTGCCTGGGGCCCATCTCCGCCGTTGAATTACAACACTAGACAATTATTAAAACCATTAAGCTACGTGTGAAGGGCGGTCAACCAACTATGCCACATGGCGCAAGCTGGTTGGCCACAGTGAGAAATTTTTTGAAATTCTTTTTAGGTGAAGGTGTGGATTATTTTTTAAAATGTATTTTTTTTAGATGAAAATGAGGACCACTGGTATTTTTAAATGGAGGGTTATGCAAAGTGGCACTCGCCGGTAGGCTGTTGTGGTAATTTTTTATATTTTACTTCTTTTTTAGATAAAGGTGAGGATTTTTTTTTTAGATGTGTTTTTAGACGGAGGCAAGGACTCTATGTATTTTTTAAAATAAAAATATGCGCACAACTTCCTCTCAAGCGGCGCCACAGGATGGCGCCCCAACCACTAGTCCCTCAGAAAAATGTACTAACTCCGTAGTATATGCACTCCATGAAATAAAAAACTGCGGCATGAGGAGAATTTAGTCTTCTGATAGCAAAACCTGAACGCGTAATGGACAGTATGCATATGATACTAGTGTATGATACTACTTTCGTAATGCATAGTATCATAGGTTACTATATTAGATTGTCTTATTAATTATCATATATGAAATAAAGTAGTACACCATTTAATATGATATATGGTATCATAATACTCCCTCCGTTTCTTAATATAAGGTGTATAGATTTTTGAGAAAAAACCCAAAATATAAGGTGTATTGCGTTGCATCACTCGTTTGGATAATTTTTTTAGGGATTTGATTACATTTACCTATATTAGGCAATCTCCTCTATTTTATCATGCCAATTAGTCAGTTGTAATATCGCCCAAAACTTGTGAAATTTTCCCTTCATGTGCGTTCTTTAATTTCCGTGCTACACCCTATATTTAGGAATTGTTGATGCTCAAAAGTGGCACGATCATAAAGCAGCATGCGGGGGCGAAAACCTTGCCGGGGTAAAATCTTGCCGGTGTGAAAGCTTGCCGGTGTGAAGGCTTGCCGGCATGGAAAGCTTGCCGGCACAAAAAGATCGCCGGTGTGGAAGCTTGCCGGTGTGAAATCTTACTCGGATGGAAAACTTGCCGAGTTGGAGGCTGTGATAGTCAATCGAACGAGAAGTTGAAAATGGGCTCAAAAGGTTATTCAGATGATCTCGGATGGAAAAATGATCTACACGGGTTGTCTTCATCTCGTCGAAACGATCGATTTTGATATAAAAATCGTTCAAATCCGAGTTCGTATGCAAAAGTTAGAGCAAACGGAGTGCAGCCTTGTCACGAGGCGAGATGTGGCGCGCCCCACCAGACACATGTCTGACGGGTAGCGCAAGGAAATAGCCTGTGTTGCGAGACTGATCTGACCCTCAAGATGATCTTTGATCAAAAATCCTTCAACATGAAAGTTGTTCGTCTCGTCGAAACGGTCAAGATTGCTTTTGGGCTTATTTTCATCCAAGATCGTTTGCCACCGCAAAAAAGACCCGCAAGGTGCAGCCAGTTTAAACCAAACAGTTTTGGAAAGTTCGAATAAACCAGCCCAAATTTGACTAGGGTTTTGGACGTGAATTGATGTAATTTTCTTGTAAGGAAAGCCTAGATAAATTCTTTGCTTGTACGGGAAGTCCAGCCGTCTCTTATATATGTTGGGGGTGACGGCCGATTGAAACAACGCCAATCGAACTAATCAATCTATTACACTTTTGTGTTCATCTATCTGTATCCCCTACCCTTGTATCTTTCTTTCTCGTTATTCGTTTGTTCTTTGCATTGGAGGGCAGCGATCCACGAGGCTCTAGGGGCGAGCGAATCGACCTAGGGCAGCCCATAGCCGTCGCACTCCCTGACGGGGTCCCTCCCGGGCGTGTGGGGTTTCGGGTCTTCAAAAGCGCCCGCTGACTGTCTTGCGTATCGCGCTGTCGGTCGGGTCTCCTTCGACGTGAGCTGCGATGCATCACCCCCGACGTCGAGGGTACACGTGACGTGTTCGTGTGTCAACACACTTTTTGGCGACTCCGGTGGGGACGAAGTTTCGAACGGTCTCTGGCCCGTTCTTGCTACGAAGAGATCATCATCAAGTTGCTGAAATCTACAAAGGTAATATGAATACCGAATTCTCCTTTGTAGATGCAAATAATTCATATGTTGTTGCTGGATCACCTAATGAGCATAATGTATCGGCTAGCCCTAGTTTTATCAATCATGCATTTAATTATGCGCAAGGGCCGATGCAAAACAATTTTCATGCTTCAAATTCTTATGATTTTAGCAACGTACAACATATGTATCCAAACTCTCATGCATCGGCAACCCCACAAATCCATATGCCGATGAGTAACATGATGGGTTTGGTTAATCAATTTGAAACACCTCATGTTAAAATTTCCGATAGCATACAAGAAAGTGTTTCACCTTTTTATTCATCGGCAACTGATTTGCAATATGTGAATCCAACCTTGCCAATGGATGAGAGAATTGGCCATTCTACTACTAGCTATTCGGCCAGTTACTCTCAACCATCATATGCTACACCTCATGTTGGTAATTTTTCAGCACCGTATGCAACTGTAGATGTTCATAATTCGGCCCCGCATCTTCATGGTCACAGTCGAATAAGTGAAAATTTTACAGGAACACATGTGCCGTCATCAAATACTGTAGCATATAATGCATACTCTACGCAATTCAAGAATTTTGGCAACACTCACGAATCATTGCCGAAAGAATCTGAAAGCGTTGCGGAGCAATCCCTTCCAGAAGCGGTTGTGGCTGCATTAAAAAAGAGCTTGGCACAAAACAAGAGGATTAGTGCTCTTTGCCTTGAACAATATGAAAAGGGGTTATTTTCTGATTATGTTGCAATAAAAGCTAGAGTTTTACAAGAAGATGAATCTTTGCCAATTGATAAAATTGGCGAGCAAAAATATGGTTTTACAACAATGCATATGCCTTCACCTAATACTACATCATATTATACAGCCCCTACACAATTGCAAAGTTTCGGCAACACCCATGTGCCATTGCCGAAAAAATCTAAAAGCATTGGGGGGCAATCGTATCCGAAGTGGGCTGAAATTGAGAAAAAGATTAAAGCCAATTTCGCCGCTCGCCGCCAGAAACAAAAAGAAACAGAATTGGCTCAAGTGAAAGAAGCATTGCCAATTGGTAGAAGCAATGTAAAGAAAGATGATTCAGAACATGAAAGTGTTTCGGTTAAGAGAGCCGAATCAAGAAGTATATATTCTGAATCCATCAAATGCAAAGAGGCAAGCATTATTGAGAAAGGGCATGGCAAGCATAGCAAAGCGCCCATACTTGATTTTTCCAAAGTTAATGGAACCTACTTCCTGCCCTATGAGTTTCGTGCCAGAGAAATTAATGAACTTCAAGGACAAGAACAAGTAGCCGAACAAAGTTCGGCCGACAAAATTTTTCAATGTAATGATGCACGGAATCAAGAAAAAGATGATGAAGAGGCGTTGGGGAACCATCCAAAGGCGGAGCAAGATATTGTTCAAGTCACACCATTATCGTGCTCTCCCAACATATTTGAAGAGGTATGTTTAGCAAGTAATTTACCTATTTTCAGATTTGGTCAGGACTTTATTGTTGATGCATCTATTAGAAAAATCCTCATAAGTAATTTTGAAAGACCAATGAAGAAGGGTAATTTACTTGCTAGCAATAAAGTTGTTATTGAGCATATCGGTCAACCCATTACGCCATTTATAAAGACCGATAGTGACTTATTATTACAGCCAAAGCTTTCCCTGTTGCTTTATCTAAATTCATATCTATTTTGGTAGCTTTACTTATTTCATACTTGGCTTGCACTTGGTATCAATTGAGACATGTATGTTCTAACTATTTTCGTTTTAGAAATTTAAAGCCAAGGTTAAATTCTGTTGAGAAAACCGATGCTAGTATAATATCTTACCCAAAGACATCAGAAATAGAGTGCAAAACACAATGCATAGCCGAATGGTGTGGTGCAAAATCTGAACCATTCGTTTGCTAATTCCAAAGCCGTTCTCACATCAAGATCGGCTAGAAAATAAAAGGTTTACCTTTAATTCAAACATGTGTGATAAAATCTTTGATTTGTTGTTGAGGAATAATTATATTAGAATTCTTAATCACCATGTTGAGCCATCTGTCCAGGGACGAATGTATTGTAAGTTGCATGATTCGTCCAAGCATAATTTTGAGGATTGTAACATGTTTCGTCAAATAGTTAAATCGGCCATCGATAAAGGACGATTGAAATTTGTTGAGACACCAAGAGATGACCAGTCTATTCCGATTGGTCCCGATGGTAGAAAGTTTTTGCATCGACTGCTTCAAGCCGATCCATTTGAAGAGAAGGTAAAAACTACAGGTGATGGGATGTAGGATCGAAAGTATGTCTAGAGGGGGGTGATTAGACTACTTGACCAAATAAAAACTTAACCTTTTCCCAATTTTAGTTCTTGGCAGATTTTAGCTATTTTAGGACAAGTCAAGCAATCATCACACAATTCAAGCAAGCATGCAAAGAGTTTATGGGCAGCGGAAAGTAAAGCATGCAACTTGCAAGAATATAAAGGGAAGGGTTTGGAGAATTCAAACGCTATTGGAGACACGGATGTTTTTCCCGTGGTTCGGATAGGTGGTGCTATCCTACATCCACGTTGATGGAGACTTCAACCCACGAAGGGTAACGGTTGCGCGAGTCCACACAGGGCTCCACCCAAGGGCAACGGTTGCGCGAGTCCATGAAGGGCTCCACCCACGAAGGGTCCACGAAGAAGCAACCACCCACAAAGGGTCCACGAAGAAGCAACCTTGTCTATCCCACCATGGCCATCGCCCACGAAGGACTTGCCTCACTAGCGGTAGATCTTCACGAAGTAGGCGATCTCCTTGCCCTTACAAACTCCTTGGTTCAACTCCACAATCTTGTCGGAGGCTCCCAAGTGACACCTAGCCAATCTAGGAGACACCACTCTCCAAGAAGTAACAAATGGTGTGTAGGTAATGAACTCCTTGCTCTTGTGCTTCAAATGATAGTCTCCCCAACACTCAACTCTCTCTCATAGGATTTGAATTTGGTGGAAAGAAGATTTGAGTGGAAAGCAACTTGGGAAGGCTAGAGATCAAGATTCATATGGTAGGAATGGAATGTCTTGGTCTCAACACATGAGTAGGTGGTTTTCTCTCAGAACATATGAGTAGGAATGGTGTGTGTGTTCTGATGGCTCTCTCATCGAATGAGAAGGAGGTGGAGGGGTATATATAGCCTCCACACAAAATCCAACCGTTACACAGTTTTCCAATCTCGGTGGGACCGAATAAATAAACTCGGTCTGACCGAAGTAGTAAACCTAGTGACCGTTAGGAATTTCGGTGGGACTGACATGCAACTCGGTAGGACCAATTCGGTTAGGGTTTGGGCATAACGTAATCTCGGTGAGACCGATTACACAAACTCGGTGAGACCAAATTTGGTAATTAGCTAACCAGAGAGTTGGTCAGGCAAACTCGGTGGGACCGATTTGCTCTTTCGGTGGGACCGAGTGGAACTCGGTGAGACCGAAAAGTTACAAAGGGGAAACACTGAGTTTACATTGCAATCTCGGTGGGACCGATTCGCTCTTTCGGTGGGACCGAAAAGTTACGAAAGGGAAACAGAGAGTTTGCAACCCCATCTCGGTGGGACCGAGATCCTTATCGGTAGGACTGAATTGCTAGGGTTTGGCAGTGGCTAATGACAAGTGAAACTCGGTGGCGCCGGATAGGAAAAATCGGTAGGACCGAGTTTGGCTTAGAGTTTAGGTCATATGTGGATATGGGAAAGTAGTTGAGGGTTTTGGAGCATATCACTAAGCACATGAAGCAAGAGGCTCATTAAGCAACACCTCATCCCTCCTTGATAGTATTGGCTTTTCCTAAAGACTCAATGTGATCTTGGATCACTAAAATATAAAATGAAGAGTCTTGAGCTTTTGAGCTTGAGCCAATCCTTTGTCCTTAGCATTTTGAGGGCTCCACTTTCACATCCATGCCATGCCAATCATTGAGCTTTCCTGAAATAATCATCTTGGAATAGCATTAGCTCAGTGAGCTATATGTTGTTATGAATTACCAAAACCTAGTGATAGTTGCACTTTCAATCTCCCCCTTTTTGGTAATTGATGACAACATATAGATCAAAGCTTCGACAAATGATAATAAGCATGAAGTATATCGTTGCTTTGAGAAGTATGTGATAAGTAAGAGCTCCCCCTAATTTGTGCATATTTAAAATTTGCTTTGGACTGCAAATGCACAAAGAGTTAGAGTCATGGGTTACTCTTCCATGTCACATACATCTTGGTGGAGCGCTCAAAATGATAAGAATGAAATACATGCACTCATCACCAAGAATAGTGAATGATCACAAACGATAGATAGAATGATAATATTTAAGCAAGCATTAAGCAAACATTAAGTGTAGCTTATGATCAAACACATGATCATCGATGTCTCACAAATAATGACATAGTATCAAGCACTCAAAAGAAAAGGTTCGAAAAACCACCAAATAAAGCAAGAGAGAAAAGCAACACTCTCTCTCTCGAAACCTATGATCTATACATCTTCTCCCCCTTTGGCAACAAGTTACCAAAAAGTTCCTAAAAAATGCATAGCACTAGATCGACGCTCAGGCTTGATCTTCAGGTGGTGGTGGAGTCCGGATTACTCCAAGGACGAAGGCTTCTGTAGATGTTGAAGTAGTCGCTGGAGTTTGAGCTGAGGTAGACGCTGGAGCTAAGGCCGTAGCTGGTGCTGAAGTAGTGGCTCTGGTGTCAGCAACTGGCAGTGCAGACGACCTCGGACCTCGTGGCACCCTCGCAAATGCATGAGTCGTGGTCCTGCCTCTCCTCTCATTCATGTCCTCCTGGAGCTGCTCCACTGCAGACTGAACTTCTGTTACCTTGATGTCCAAGTCATAGAACCTCTGTTCCATGATCCTCTCTAAACTCGCCTGGTTCTGAGTCAGGGTGGCTAGACTCTGCTCAATCCGCAGGGTGGACGCAATCAAGTAACCAAGCTGCTCTTGTTTGGTCTTCAAGAAGTATTCAGATGCCTCTGCTTGAGTAGGCATCCTGGCAGCTTTCTCCTTCCTCGCCTTTTCCTTCTTTGCATATGCTTGTGCAGACGATGGCTCATTCTCTGTCATCACAACTTCATTGTTCTCAAAATCTGGACGGATGGGCAGGTGTTCCTTATCCAACAAATATACGCCCGTGCCCATCTTGGAGTTGATGAGCTCCTGAATCTGAGGGGCATATCCACAGCTCCTCTTCTGATCTGCCGCAGTCCTTTTGATTGTTTCAACTATGAGGCTCATGACTTTGAATTTTTGAGGCACGTCAAAAACATGAAGCAAGTTGATCGCGTGGCCTCTGATCATCTTGTGATCTCCAGACTTGGGCAGTAAGGTGTGCCTTAGTATCCAATTGATCATAGGCAATCCTGAGAGCAGATAGTGCACTGAGCCAAACTTGAATGTGTCAAGAGCTTCATTTGGGATCTTCTTGTACATATTTGACATTGAGTTGTGGTCCATCTTCTTCTTGGCATAGATATCCAAGTCCTCATCTTGCTCTTCTGGGGCATTGATGATCTGTGCCCACTCAGCCACTGTAGATTGGTACCTTGTACCCTCAGACATCCATGTAATCCTCCCATCTGGATAAAAGTGAGTTGTGGAGTAGAACTGCATGATAAGTTCCTCGTTCCACTTTGTGAGCTTCTGCCCAACAAAGTCCTCTACTCCACACGCTCTGAAGCTATCCTGAACTCCTGGGTAGTACTCTTCATTCTCCTTGATATAGGTCCAGTCGACCCATCTCATGTCACAAACGATTGGCTTCTTGTCAAGCAAAACAGTCTCATAGAAATCTTGCTGCTCCTTGGTATGAAATCTGTAATCCACGGCAGTCCTTCTCCTAGAAGCATACGGATCTGCTTCTCTCCATTTCCTCAGCCCTGAATCTCTCCTGAGCTTCATATCCTCAGCCACAGGATGAGCATCGTTGTGGTCTGGGATCTTGGGCTTGAGCTTCCTAAGGACACTCTCTTCCTCTTCTTCGATAGCTTCAGGCACCGGGGCCTTGTTCTTTTCTGCAGTTGGGATGCTTCGTGTGTTTCTCTTTGGTGCACTCTTAGGCTTAGATGCAGCCTTAGGTGCTTCCTTGGGCTTGGATGCAGCTGTTCCTGACCTTATCGCATCTCCCATGAGTTTGGCTTCCTTGGACGCTGGTGCAGCTGCCTCTTCTTCCTCATCCTCTTCTACCATGATAGAGGCCTTACCAAGTACTCTAGCAACAGTCTTCTTCACTCTTTCTTTCCTCTTCTTGCCCTCAGTTGCAACGGGCTCAATGGGAGCAGGCTTCTCAGTTGATGCTCTAGCCTTTGACATGGGCTGCCTGCCTGCTAGCCTCTTGATTTTCAGGCCTGGCTTTGAGCCTTGAGTTGGCTCACTCTGTTGGAGGTGGCCTCTTCCTCTGCCACATAGTCTTCATCCTCAGAATCAGACGTTCTCTTCTTCCTTTGACGTGTGGCAGCCTTAGGCAGATTGCCGGGGGTGCTTCTGCTGCCATCATCAGAAGAACTTGAGGGGCTAGTGCCCTCACTCATCACAACTTGCTGCTCAGACACATTCTGGCTGTCACTTTGATCAGACATGTTGCAAACTGACTGCTGACCCTGTGAATAGATTATGGATAAGATAGAGTGGATGAGCATCACAAAAAGCAGAGATTTTTGCAAAAGATTAATTCAAAAACTTAGTTTTAGTTTTCCACAAAAAGCATCTCGGATCTACCGATTTTCAAACTCGGTGACACCGAAGCAGTTTTGGCACCAGAACTGGTGAACTCGGTCAGACCGAGTCACAGTTCGGTGGCACCGAGACTGCTAGGGTTTCACAGAATTCCAAAATCGGTCGCACCGATAAGTTATTCTCGGTCAAACCGAGTTTCACTTGTGCAATGGCAAAAGCCAGATCGGTGGGACCGAGTTTTTCAACTCGGTGGGTCCGAGATGGTTTCGGCGGAAACCTAACCCTAAAATTTTCGAATTAAGCCTAATCTACGAGTTCATTGACTGGATAGGAGTGTTTCAATCGTGGCAAGAATCATGATGATCACAATGTGCTAGGAATCGGAGTGGAGAATAACACAAAGATCGAGTCCATACCCTAGTTCGGCGGAGACTCGCTACGGTGGCAACGGCGGGGCAGAATTCCGTTGATGGCGGCGGAGACCAGCGACTAGAGGCTGCTGGCGGCGAGAGGACGATCCGGAGACCTCGAAGGCAGAGCAGGCTATCGCGCGGGCGAGGAGGTTTCGGAGAAATTTCCAAAATTCTGCCCGTCACTATATATAGCCCGACCCTGTCGGTGTGACCGAGTGGAACAACTCGGTGGCACCGAGATGCAAAACTGTGTGCAGTTATTGCAACTCGGTGTGACCGAAAAGTTCAAATCGGTTGCACCGAGATCAAAAACCTAGATCAACTTAATGAACTCGGTAGGACCGAAATGGAGTATCGGTCAGACCGAGATTCATAAAGAGGTTTTGGAAGTTTAAGTCTATGACGAATCGGGGACTCTGAGCGCTCCTCACACAGAGTGGTTCGAATCTGACTTGATTAAATTTTGTGATGCAGCATGAATAGAGTTTGAGACGAGAAAAGCATAGATAGCTAGAGGAGGTTCTTAGGCATTCTTGTCCATCCACTTGGCAAAAGAAGATAAAGCCAAACAATCAAAACAACAAGTGGATGTCCTTGAATGAGTAAAATATGCAATCAACATGCTCACACAATAAGATAGCAAATGAAATATGTGGCAAAGCATGCACAACCAATTCTAGCATCTATCAAGCAATTTGCGATGACTAGGTCATCTATATATGAGTATATTGACTTAGGAGTCAAGTGAGAACACTTGATCGTAGGTCATACTCATCGTTTAAGCTCAAGTGGGGTTACCACTTTTACATAGTTTTGTTCACATCTTTAGAGTTGCTTTAGCTCAGTCTTAGAGTAAAGCTCCCCCTAGATGTGATATCCCCCCTAAGAGGGATGAACTAACCTTGGGTTTTGTCGATGATGACTTCATGTAGATATTGAAGATGTGGATGCTCAATGTTGATGTAGATCTCTTGGAGCTATCCATTTGAGTGAATTGCACTTTCAATACCTACATGGGTTAGTCCCACAAGGAACAAACAAGGATATCCATAGACATAGAGTGATGTACACAAAAGATGATGTCCATGAAGACTTTTAGGTTACCTTGTCCCTTGTCTTACCAACAAGAGGGTTTGTGACTCCTTGAACTAGTGCAAGATGTGGAAGTTGATTGCACTTGTTCTTGCCAAAATGATAAGAGTGAAGTATGTTGGCGGAGTCACCCTCGAGAACTCTCTAGTTCTTCTTCTTTTGGATCCACATCATCTTGATGGGAATCCTTGGAGTTGTAGTCGTACTTGATGAAGTGGAACTTGAAGTAGTCTTGGGAATCCACTTGACTAAGGTCTTTGGAACTTCTTCAAATGCATCAATTTCCTCTTGAAGCTTGTCCTTGCCTTTTTGCTCGTAGTCTTGTGGTGGAAGATCATCTTGAGCTTGTGTCCCCTTGAAAGAAGTATACTTCTCTTGTTGAGGGACAAACTTCGTCTCGGGGTATTGATCTTCTTCCCATTCAACTCCATTGGCATTGAACTTTTGTTCAAAACCAACACCTTGATTCTTCCGGTGCATTCCTTGCTTGCGCACAATTTCCTCGAATTGCTTACTCCAGGCAAGGCTCTTGTACACTCCTTTCTCTATAATTCCCTTCAATAAGCTATTTTCTTGCTCAAGTGTAACTTGGCTAAGAGAATCATTAGTGGAATCAAGAGAACTACTAGAAGCAACAATATTGGATTTAGCATGATCATTGTTACTACTAGAGGAAGAATCTTTCTTGTTACTAGACTTGACTTGAGGCATGTAAGTGGATAAGAGTAAACGCTTGGCAATGTAAGAAGAACTTTTCTTGCGGAGATCATCATTGATTGCCTTTAAGAACTCATGCTCTTGCTCAAGATTGAGCTTTTCAAAGCGTAGTTTCTCATGAGCTCTTAAAAGTTCTCGGTGATCTTCGAAAATAGTGTCATGAGCTAACTTAAGAGTTTTTAGTTCTTTAGTTAGAGCCTCAATCTTCTCCTTATCATTGTCACTCGTTTTATCTTGATTAGCATGATTAAATGGTCTTTTATCATAGTATTCATCACTAGAGTTGTCACCAAGCAAATCATCACCTAACAAGTCATCTTCATCACTATTGAAATCAACATACTCGGGGTGTGTTACCTTAGGACCTTTGGCCATGAAGCATCTTCCAATTCCTTCATTTGGTGAGTCAAATATGTCGTAGGAGTTGGTTGACACGAGTGCTAGACCGGCAACACCTTCATCTTGAGTATCTTCGGAGCCGGAGTGATAACTTCTCTCGGAGTGGCTGTCGGAGTCGGAGCCGGATACCCATTCACCAACATGAGCTTGATGTCTTCGTCTTGTGTAGCTCCTTGATGATTTTTCCTTCCTTTCCGAATCCTTGCTTCTCCGTGAGTATCTTCGTTCATAACGATCATCTCTACTCCTTCTCTCTCTTGGTGGTGATCCTTTGCTTCTTCTTTTTGGAGAATCTTCTATTCTCTTGTAGGGAGCCGTACACTCATTGGAATAGTGTCCGGGTCTTCCACAATTGTAACAGTTTCGCTCTCGACTAGAAGATCTTTTGTCATTGTAGGACCTTGACTTGGAGCTTCTATCTTTGCTTCTACTCTTGTAGAACTTGTTGAAGTTCTTCACCATTAAGCTCAATTCTTCATTGAAGTCTTGTTTCTCACTTGATGATGTAGGGGCTTCACATGAGGCTTTATAGGCACCATTTGATTTGTTGTGAAGTTCCTCTTTATCCTTAAGTGACATCTCATGAGCAACAATTCTTCCAATCACCTCCGTTGGCTTGAGATCTTTGTAATTGGGCATCATTTGGATCAATGTGCACACGGTATCATATTTTCCATCCAAGGCTCTTAGGATCTTCTTGATGATGAATCTATCGGTCATCTCTTCACTTCCTAAGCCGGCAATCTCATTTGTGATGAGAGCAAGCCTAGAGTACATTTCAGCGACACCTTCACCATCCTTCATCTTGAACTTGTCAAGTTGGCTTTGAAGCACATCCAACTTGGATTCCTTGACGGAGTCGGTACCTTCGTGCATATCAATCAAAGTGTCCCAAATTTCCTTTGCATTCTCAAGGCGGCTGATTTTGTTGAATTTTTCGGGGCACAATCCGTTGAAGAGAATATCACAAGCTTGAGCATTGTATTGCAACATCTTCAACTCATCCGCGGTAGCTTCACGGTTTGGTTCTTTCCCATCAAAGAAGTCACCTTGCAAACCAACACACACAATAGCCCAAACGGCGGGGTTATGTCCAAGAATATGCATTTTCATTTTATGCTTCCAACTAGCAAAATTAGTACCATCAAAGTAAGGACCTCTACGGTGATAATTTCCCTCACTAGACGCCATACTCTCCTAGGTTGTGAAACCAAGGCTATGACCACCAAAAGCTATGGAGATCAAGCAAATGGAGACCAAGGCTTTGATACCACTTGTAGTATCGAAAGTATGTCTAGAGGGGGGTGATTAGACTACTTGACCAAATAAAAACTTAACCTTTTCCCAATTTTAGTTCTTGGCAGATTTTAGCTATTTTAGGACAAGTCAAGCAATCATCACACAATTCAAGCAAGCATGCAAAGAGTTTATGGGCAGCGGAAAGTAAAGCATGCAACTTGCAAGAATATAAAGGGAAGGGTTTGGAGAATTCAAACGCTATTGGAGACACGGATGTTTTTCCCGTGGTTCGGATAGGTGGTGCTATCCTACATCCACGTTGATGGAGACTTCAACCCACGAAGGGTAACGGTTGCGCGAGTCCACACAGGGCTCCACCCAAGGGCAACGGTTGCGCGAGTCCACGAAGGGCTCCACCCACGAAGGGTCCACGAAGAAGCAACCACCCACAAAGGGTCCATGAAGAAGCAACCTTGTCTATCCCACCATGGCCATCGCCCACGAAGGACTTGCCTCACTAGCGGTAGATCTTCACGAAGTAGGCGATCTCCTTGCCCTTACAAACTCCTTGGTTCAACTCCACAATCTTGTCGGAGGCTCCCAAGTGACACCTAGCCAATCTAGGAGACACCACTCTCCAAGAAGTAACAAATGGTGTGTAGGTAATGAACTCCTTGCTCTTGTGCTTCAAATGATAGTCTCCCCAACACTCAACTCTCTCTCATAGGATTTGAATTTGGTGGAAAGAAGATTTGAGTGGAAAGCAACTTGGGAAGGCTAGAGATCAAGATTCATATGGTAGGAATGGAATGTCTTGGTCTCAACACATGAGTAGGTGGTTTTCTCTCAGAACATATGAGTAGGAATGGTGTGTGTGTTCTGATGGCTCTCTCATCGAATGAGAAGGAGGTGGAGGGGTATATATAGCCTCCACACAAAATCCAACCGTTACACAGTTTTCCAATCTCGGTGGGACCGAATAAATAAACTCGGTCTGACCGAAGTAGTAAACCTAGTGACCGTTAGGAATTTCGGTGGGACTGACATGCAACTCGGTAGGACCAATTCGGTTAGGGTTTGGGCATAACGTAATCTCGGTGAGACCGATTACACAAACTCGGTGAGACCAAATTTGGTAATTAGCTAACCAGAGAGTTGGTCAGGCAAACTCGGTGGGACCGATTTGCTCTTTCGGTGGGACCGAGTGGAACTCGGTGAGACCGAAAAGTTACAAAGGGGAAACACTGAGTTTACATTGCAATCTCGGTGGGACCGATTCGCTCTTTCGGTGGGACCGAAAAGTTACGAAAGGGAAACAGAGAGTTTGCAACCCCATCTCGGTGGGACCGAGATCCTTATCGGTAGGACTGAATTGCTAGGGTTTGGCAGTGGCTAATGACAAGTGAAACTCGGTGGCGCCGGATAGGAAAAATCGGTAGGACCGAGTTTGGCTTAGAGTTTAGGTCATATGTGGATATGGGAAAGTAGTTGAGGGTTTTGGAGCATATCACTAAGCACATGAAGCAAGAGGCTCATTAAGCAACACCTCATCC
This sequence comes from Triticum urartu, assembly GCF_056163025.1. NCBI lineage: Eukaryota > Viridiplantae > Streptophyta > Magnoliopsida > Poales > Poaceae > Triticum > Triticum urartu. The sequence goes on along the minus strand of NC_141873.1, from coordinate 358,607,652 downwards.
CTCCTTGATAGTATTGGCTTTTCCTAAAGACTCAATGTGATCTTGGATCACTAAAATATAAAATGAAGAGTCTTGAGCTTTTGAGCTTGAGCCAATCCTTTGTCCTTAGCATTTTGAGGGTTCCACTTTCACATCCATGCCATGCCAATCATTGAGCTTTCCTGAAATAATCATCTTGGAATAGCATTAGCTCAATGAGCTATATATTGTTATGAATTACCAAAACCACCTAGGGATAGTTGCACTTTCATGGGATCAAGTTTCAAGTAAAGAAGTTGTCGAAGAGCATAATGAACATAATCTTGAGGGCAAGAATTCCATCGAAGCTACAATGAAGACGCCAAGGACTGGGGGGCAACAAGCAAATCCAATGATCTATGGAAGCAAACCAAAAGGAAATAAAGGCCGAAGTAAGCGCAAGTGTAAGAGATCAAAAATCACCTTCGCTGAACTATTGGATAAATATCAAAAGAAGAGTGAAGAGAAGAATGCTTATCGGCCCAATCATGCAAAGAAACCAAGATCACCCCCAAGGCGCAAATATGAGGATCGGTATTGGCAAAGTGAGAATTTTAATGCAACATATTCATATCCTTATTTTGGGCCGCCAATGCCAATGCCGTGGATGCCTCCCTATGCTCATATAGATCCATATCCATCATGGGACAGGTATGATACAAGGGCACATTCTTCATCTTATTTTAGACCATCTCACCAATATTATGCAGCTTCGAGAAGATCAATATCTGAACAATCACATGTTAAAGACCGTTTCAATCATAAGGAATCGGTCCAGAGCTCAAGGATGAATAAAGAGGTGGTCAAACAAGTTTACCGTGTTAAAAGAGATGGTCGTAAGAGTGCAACTTCAGATTTGATCTCAAATGAAAAAGAGCCAATCAAAGTGTTAATATTGGCTACTAAAGGCAATGAGACAAAGCAACCAATTATTGAGAGTCAAAGTGCCAAATCTGAAGAAAAGAAGTTGAGAGTGCATAAGGCCAAAAAGGAACTGTCATTGGTCAAAACAGAATTACAGCCGAGATGCCCACTCGGCTTAACGTATTGGCAAAAGAAGGAATTACAAAATCTTAGTGCACAAGAGCTGAGATAGAAGAACATGACATGGGTTCCCAAGAGGATCATTCATAACAAAAATGATGTGCATGCTTCTATTGCAACAAGTACAATAAAAGTGAAGAAAGAGAAGAATGGAAGCAACAAACAATAAAGCCGAAGGTGTGGATCACAACATCAAAATCTTCAATTAGCACATCATCCATTTTCTTCAACAATGCCATTGATGCCTTTGCCATGGAATTCATCCACATGTATGATCAGTTACCCTCCATGGACTTATTTTGATCCATGGATGCAACATAATTTTCTATATCATGACAGAGTATTACCAAATCACTATACATTTGGTTAGTTACATTTTTGTTGCTAATACAAAGGGGCCGAAATATCTTATTGCTATTTCATTTGTTTATTTCGGCTATACATACCTTGGTGGGTGAATACTACATGGACCTCATTGTAATGGCCGATATTTATCTATCGCCCTAAGAATATATCTAAGAATGACCGGTGTGGTATTCTAACATCGTCCTTAGTTTGAGATAAGTGCTTGCAAAGGAATTTGTCAAATTGATGCCATTGAAGATATTATGCATAGACCAATTCACCAAAATTGCAAAGTGAACTTATGTTTTGATTGGGTGTGCTTTGGCTTATTAGTATTCAGAATTTATGTAAGGCCAAATCATGGTTGATTTTATTATTGAGCATCATATTGACATCATGCATAATATTGATTTCAGCTTGATCTCTCTAGAACCATGGAGATTATATATTAATGGTTAAATTTGTAGCAATGGCCAAGGTGTTGGTGTTGTTTATATATATCCTTATGGTGATATTTTGTGAAGCCTCATGCCGCTTAAAATATTTTTGCACAATGATCAAAGCCGAATATGCATTGTCATTCGGATTGGAGCTTTGCCTTGCTATAGGTGCTATACATATTAAGGCTTCCGGTGATTCGTTACTAGTAGTGCAACAAATATCCAAGGGTTATCAATGTGTTTTGACGAATCACTTATAGTTTATCTTGGGTTATGTCTAGATGAAGAATTTACCTTGGGTTGCATTAAAATTGTTCATATATTTAGACATGACAATTGGAGAGAGTTGGCATAGCAAGCATCCGGCTACCATGTCCATCATGTTGTATTGCATTTCTCTCAATAGCCGATGCTTAGTCTCGTCAACATAGGTAAGGCCGAACCGAAGTCCACAACTTCGGCCACTAATGAAATTTTTATGCAGGCGAAAGTAAGGATTGGAGAAAGTTCATTGTTGATTGTCTGCAAAATCCTAGCAAAAGGGTGAACAATATGGTTCGGAGGATGACATTGAGATACATATCTATGGAACTTTATCACCGGATTGTTAATGAAGCTGAGAAGGTTTCACCCAAGTTTGCATCAGAAAGTTCACACAAGACATGGCCGATATATACTTATCGTCCTAAGAACATATAAATGGCCGATGGAGTGTTGACATCGTCCTTAGAACAAACTTGGTACAAGTATTTTTCGGCACGCTAGCTTTACCGAAAAACAGGGGGCATGTGTTGACGCTCAAAAGTGGCACGATCATAAAGCAGCATGCTGGGGCGAAAACCTTGCCGGGGTAAAATCTTGCCGGTGTGAAAGCTTGCCGGAGTGAAGGCTTGCCGGCACAGAAAGATCGCAGGTGTGAAATCTTGCCGGGGGAGAAACCTTGTCAGGGAGGAACCCTTGCCGGAGTGAAACCTTGCCGGTGTGGAAGCTTGCCGGTGTGAAATCTTGCCGGGGAAGAAACTTTGTCAGGGAGGAACCCTTGCCGGAGTACAAACCTTGCCGGAGTGAAAACTTGCCGGTGTGAAAGCTGGCCGGGTAGAAACATTGCCGGTGTGGAAAGCTTACTCGGATGGAAAACTTGCCGGGTTGAAGGCTGTGATAGTCAATCGAACGAGAAGTTGAAGATGGGCTCAAAAGGTTATTCAGATGATCTCGGATGGAAAAATGATCTACACGGGTTGTCTTCGTCTCGTCGAAACAATCGATTTCGATATAAAAATCGTTCAAATCCGAGTTCGTATGCAAAAGTTAGAGCAATCGGAGTGCAGCCCTGTCACGAGGCGAGATGTGGCGCGCCCCACCAAACACATGTCTTACGGGTAGCGCAAGGAAATAGCATGTGTTGCGAGACCGGTCTGACCCTCAAGATTATCTCTGATCAAAAAACCTTCAACATGAAAGTTGTTCGTCTCGTCGAAACGGTCAAGATTGCTTTTGGGTTTGTTTTCATCCGAGACCGTTTGTCACCGCAAAAAAGACCCGCAAGGTGCAGTCAGTTTAAACCAAACAGTTTTGGAAAGTTCGGATAAACCAGTCCGAATTTGACTAGGGTTTTGGACGTGAATTGATGTAATTTTCTTGTAAGGAAAGCCTAGATAAATTCTTTGCTTGTACGGGAAGTCCAGCCGCCTCTTATATATGTTGGGGGTGACGGCCGATTGAAACAACGCCAATCGAACCAATCAATCTATTACACTTTTGTGTTCATCTATCTTTATCCCCTACCCTTGTATCTTTCTTTCTCGTTATTCGTTTGTTCTTTGCATTGGAGGGCAGCGATCCACGAGGCTCTAGGGGCGAGCGAATCGACCTAGGGCAGCCCATAGCCGCCGCACTCCCTGACGGGGTCCCTCCCGGGCGTGTGGGGTTTCGGGTCTTCAAAAGCGCCCGCTGACTGTCTTGCGTATCGCGTTGTCGGTCGGGTCTCCTTCGACGTGAGCTGCGGTGCATCACCCTCGGCGTCGAGGGTACACGTGACATGTTCGTGTGTCAACAGGAATACTACTCCCTCCGTCCGAAAATATTTGTCATCAAAATGGATAAAAGGGGATGTATCTAGATGTATTTTAGTTCTAAATACATCTCTTTTTGTCCATTTTGATGACAAGTATTTTCGGACGGAGGGAGTACATTATTTCTTTTCTCATTTAATTATGTGTCACATCATTCAAAAAGTCTAGTTAACATGTATGATATTGTTTATGATACCCTCATTACGACCAGCCTAAACAGTACTCCCTTCATTTTTTTCGTTCTGTTCTACTAGTAGCTGCTTCTGTTTTGTCTAAAAAAAAGCTGCTTCTGTTCCCGATTCCTGGTTGGACTAGTAGCTTCTCGTGTTTTTGATTCGACGCACACCTAGTATACCATTTCTTTGACTGCTTTAACACTCACTAGCGGAAAAGTTAATTTTTTTCTTTTGAAAAATACAGCCAAAAGACAAGAACGAAAAAAAAATATGCACAGAAACATAAATCTAGTTCTTGCCGCTGTTTCATTGCTACAAGAAACACAAAATTGGTTCTTGGATTAAAAAAGTGTTCAAGGCAGTAAAAATTGTCCACCAATTCAAAAGTGTTATTTAAATTGACAAATTGTTCTCAGATTTAGAAATGTTCATGACATTCATAGAATGTTCTTGAATTTAAAAAAATGTTCAAAGCATTCAAAAATGTTTTTGGCAAAGTTTTTCACGGATTCAAAAATGTTTAAACCATTGAAAAAATTGTTCTTGGATTGAAAAAATGTTCAAGACATTCAAAAATTGTTCACAAATTCAAAACAAATCTTTTAAATCAGATACTATTATAGGATTTGAAAAAATTCAAGACATTCAAAAATTATTCTTGGATTCAAGATATGTTCAAGGCATTAAAAATGTTCTTGGAATAAAAATTTTGTTCATGGATTCAAAAAATGTCCAGACATTCAAAGAGTGTTCTTGGACTGAAGAATGTTCTAGTGATTCCAAAATTGTTCTTCCAACTTGAAATTTGTTCTTGGATTCAAGATATATTCAAGGCATGAAAAATGTTCTTGGAATTAAAAATCTGTCCATGGATTCAGAAAATGTTTCAGATGTTTAAAAAAGTGTTCTTGGACTGAGAAATGTTCTAGTGATTCCAAAATTGTTCTTTGAACTTGAAATTTGTTCTTGGATTCAAAAAATGTTCAATTAAAAAATTGTTCTTGGATCAAGGAATTAAAAAATTGTTCAAGGCATTCAAAAGTTGTTCTTCAAAGTAAAACATTGCTCATGGATTAAAAAATTGAGGCATTGAAAAAATTGTTCTTTCAAGCTGAAAAATTGTTTGTTGATTCAAAAGAAATTCATGACATTCAAATTTGTTCTTGTCTTAAAAGAATGTCCAATACATTTAAAATTTGTTCTTGCAATAGAAATTGTTCATGGATTCAAAAAAAATCCGACTCATTCAAAAAGTTGTTCTTGGATTAAAAATGTTCTAGGGCATTAAAAACTCATTCTTTGAAATTGAGAAGTTGTTCTTGGATTTAAAAAATGTTTTTCGAATTAAAAAATTGTTATTGAGATTCAAGCTTTGTGCATGGATTCCAAAAATGCTATTGTGCTCAGAAAATGTTCTCAGCATTGAAAATTCATTCTTGGAATTCAAACTGTGTGCTAAGATTCAAAAAATATTCTTGGAATTCAAGATGTATAAGATGCTAACACATATGACAAGGCATGAAACAGATATGCATGTACAAATTCATTTGGACAAAATAGTTCTAATAAAATTACATTAGTTAATTCACACTCTATTCGTGCTTAATTTATTTTGGACGAAATAATTATTAGATGTTAAATCAACAACCTATTCATTCTCAAATAGGTAGTTATCAAAGATGTATCCAAATAGAGCAGAAAAAACTTCATTAGTATACATTCAGAACAAAATTATATTTCTGATATTGTAGTGTCAGATACATAGGAAAATAGCAAGAAAAACAAACATGCAATCGTTTAGCACACTTGCACACTGGGAGCAATTTTGTCTGCCATAGGAAGTAGACAACAACATGCTTTCTGAGGTATACGTTGATCAGGCAAAAATGGAAATACACATCATCAATGTAGCATCTCTTTGTTAAAGCATCATCCAATGCCTCCAAGTCTATCTCCTTCAGGTCAAACTTTGCCATTTTGTAATCAACAATCGGCCAAAATTGAGGAGTGATTTCCTAAAACAGTAGAAAAGAAGAAGAAAAGATTGTGTCAAAAAAACTGAAGGTGTATGAATAATTCGCAAACTAGTTACTCTTTTTCTAGGGAAGTAAATCAGATCAACAAGCAACTAGCTGGTGCTTTTTTAGGGGAGCAAGTGGCTATTGTTTAATTGACCTCACAAAACTTGCAGACTAGAGAGGTGGATGCTAATTAAGCTACCAAACATACATGAGGTCCTTCAGGTTAAATTAACTTAATAAGCAGGTTATAGTAGCAACTAGTACATGCATATAGCAGAGAAACAGAGGTCTCGAGTGGAGATGATGACCGGCGATATATAGAGTGGTTGTCTCCGGCAAAGAGTATGTGTATGTGTGTGGGGGGGGGGGGGTCAAGATCATTACTAACAGTAGTACAGTATAAAAAGCAAAATAATTGAAAACAAGTAGCATTGTCGATAGTAAATCAGAAAAACTTACAACATCAAAGTCCTTCATGATTTTCCCATCCCATAAGTCCATGTAAATGAATCCATACGGAGCAAAGTTGTGGTTGTACATGTCAACTAAAAAAGTTAGATGGATCACTTGAAAAATCCACTTAAAGATATTAGAAAAGAATATTACAAGAAGAATATACAAGATGAGTTAACTCGGGTGTTTTCTTGCAATGGGCAGTTCTCAGGGGAAGTACAAACATAATCTTCAACATTTTTCAAAATTCGATTCATAAAGACTTGAAAATAGTGTTGGGTTGGTAATATAAATAAAAAGATAAATTTGAGTTTGTAACCACACTACCATGTTGATATTAACAGACAGTGCATTATCTAGACACTTTATTTAATAGGTGATAGCCACCTACCACAAAATTCTACAGAAGAAAATCATAGACAATGGAAAATAGGAAAAGGAAAACGAACCAGTTTTGATGTTATCTTATTGATTTGCTGTCGGGTGATAAAATTTGATGAACCTAAGAAATTGATTGTTTCGGACAGATTGTTCACACAAAAGAAGGTCCAGTGGAATGCCATAACTCTATGGAAATAATGTTGTGTAAGAAAGAATGAAAAATTGATACCACTATATGTACAAGTACCATATGTACAAAAACAAGCACTATATGCTTGGCGCCACAATTCCACTGTACAAGCACCAGACCGAAACCAAAAATCCACCCATAGCTTATGACCAAATGTGCCAGCACCAGAACTATGATAGTTCATCTACTACTTGATGAAACGATTTACCTTGGCCCTGTAGAACAACGACAATCTACTGGATTTGAGCCGAATCTGCCAACAAAAAATGAAACACATGGAAAATACAGTTAGGGAACTTAAAAAAAGGAAACCCACAAAGTTTACGAAGAGGAAGTGGAGATCTGACAAACCTGGCCCAAAATTGAAGTGATATCCTGGGGAATAACATGTCAACACCATCTGCCAACAAAAAGAAGAAATCAAGAAACCCTAGCTTTTATCAGAGAGATATGTCAGATGGGAAACCCAAATAATCAACGTGGGGAAAGGGGTGAGAAAGATGAAGAAGAACGGAAAAAAATTATATGAGACCAGGTCTCACGATTAGCAGGTGAGACCCGTCCTGATGGATGACACGTGGCATTCACAAATCACAAAGCATCTAATCTCTCTCCCCCCTGATTTTAAGTGGGGGTGGGGGATGCTTTGAGATTTGTGAATGCCACGTGTCATCTATCAGGATGGGTCTCGCGTGAGACCTGGTCTCATAGAATTCTTTTCCAAGAAGAACCATCCACCTGCCGCCCAAGACGCGAAGTGGATGAGAGGTGAACGGCGGAGAAGAATCGAGAGGAAGAGAAGGAATCGGGAGGAAGAGGAGAAACAGAAGAGGAGGGGAACCGGTCACGCTGCAAAAGGGTCAGCCCAAGTACAAACAAAAGATGTGCGAAACGTCGACAGTTTGACGAAAAATGCTTCACATAGGATTTCCTCGCCTATTCCTCGGATTATGCGAGACCAGGGCGAACCCTCGCATCGGGGGAAGCCCCAGATGGGCTGGCCCAGCCGCGTGGGAGGCCGCGACCTGTTCTTTTTTGTTCTTGTTTTTTGTTTTATTTTCGTACTATTCTTTAAACTTTAAAATATTCTATATATATATATATTACAAAAACACTCTTCAAAACACATTTCAAAATGTGTTGAACAAGTATTTGGATAAAATGTTGAATAACTATTAAAAATGTTGAATGAGTATTTAAAAAATGTTGAATAAGTATTTAAAAATGTTGAACAAGTACATGAAAAAATGATACTCCGAAAAGATGACCCGGCTGTACTTTTGATAAGTCAAAAGATGACCCGGCTGTACTTTTGATAAGTCAATCACATTGATGTCTATCATGTCCTATATTGACCATAAACTTATCAAAATTAAAACATCGGCTTAAGTTACGTGAGAGTCGACTTTTAGAGGGTTAGGACAAACCATAAGAGGCTATAAGGCTTGCTTCACAAAAGCAAATCACCTCCAAGCGCAGAGTTTTGTAGGACAGTAGCAAATTTCCCTCAAGTGGATGACATAAGATTTATCAATCCATGGGATACGTGGGATGAAGATGGCCTCTCAAACAACCCTGCAACCAAATAAAAAAGAGTCTCTTGTGTCTCCAACACATCCAATACGATGGTAAATTGTATAAGTGCACTACTTCGGCGAAGAGATGGTGATACAAATGTAATATGGATAGTAGATATATGATTTTGTAATCTGAAAATATAAAAACAGCAAGGTAACTAGTAACAAAAGTGAGCAAAAACGGTAATGCAATGCTTGAAAACAAGGCCTAGGGTTCATACTTTCACTAGTGCAAAATCTCAACAGTGTTAGCATAGTTGAATCATATAACAATCCTTCAATGTGTGACAAAGAATCACTCCAAAGTTTTTATCTAGCGGAGAACATAAGATGAAATTATTGTAGGCTACGAAACCACCTCAAAGTCATCATTTACGATCAATCTATTGAGCCATCCATATATGTAGGATCAAAAGTATGTCTAGAGGGGGGGGGGTGATTAGACTACTTGACCAAATAAAAATCTAGCCTTTTCCCAATTTTAAGTCTTAGCAGATTTTAGCAACTTATCACAAGTCATGCAATCAACCTACACATGTGATTCTAAGAGTATAGCACCGGAATGTAAATCATTGCATATGAAGTTAAAGGGAAGGAGTTTGGAGGGAGCAAACGCAATGTAGACACGGAGATTTTTGACGTGGTTCCGATAGGTGGTGCTATCGTACATCCACGTTGATGGAGACTTCAACCTGAAGGAAATATGCCCTAGAGGCAATAATAAAGTTATTATTTATTTTCTTATTTCATGATAAATGTTTATTATTCATGCTAGAATTATATTAACCGAAAACATAATACATGTGTGAATACATAGACAAACATAGTGTCACTAGTATGCCTCTACTTGACTAGCTCATTGATCAAAGATGATTAAGTTTCCCAACCATAGACATGAGTTGTTATTTGATCAATGAGATCACATCATTAGGAGAATGATGTGATTGACTTGACCCATTCCATTAGCTTATCACTTGATCGTTTGTTTACTGCTATTGCTTTCTTCATGACTTATACATGTTCTTATGACTATGGTATTATGCAACTCCCGAATACCGGAGGAACACTTTGTGTGCTACCAAACGTCACAACGTAACTGGGTGATTATAAAGGTGCTCTACAAGTGTCTCCGATGGTACTTGTTGAGTTGGCATAGATCAAGATTAGGATTTGTCACTCCGATCGTCGGAGAGGTATCTCTGGGCCCTCTCGATAATACACATCAATATAAGCCTTGCAAGCATGATAACTAATGAATTAGTTACGGGATGATGTATTATGGAACGAGTAAAGAGACTCTCCGGTAACGAGATTGAACTAGGTATTAGGATACCGACGATCAAATCTCGGGCAAGTAACATACCGATGACAAAGAGAACAACGTATAGTGTTGTGCGGTTTGACCGATAAAGATCTTCGTAGAATATGTAGGAACCAATATGAGCATCCAGGTTCCGCTATTGGTTATTGATCGGAGACGTGTCTCAGTCATGTCTATATAGTTCTCGAACCCGTAGGGTCCGCACGCTTAAAGTTCTGTGATGATCGGTTTTATGAGTTTATATGTTTTGATGTACTGAAGGTAGTTCGGAGTCCCGGATGTGATCACGAACATGACGAGGAGTCTCGAAATGGTCGAGACATAAAGATTTATGTATTGAAAGCCTATATTTGGATATCGGAAGTGTCCCGGGTGAAATCAGGATTTTACCGGAGTAATGGGGGTTACCGGAGCCCCCCGAGGGGTTTAATGGGCCAAGATGGGCCTTAGTGGAAGAGAGGAGGGGCTTCCAGGGCAGGCCGCGCGCCCCCTCTCCCTCTAGTCCGAATTGGACAAGGAGGGGGGCGGCGCCCCCCTTTCCTTCCTCTCTCCCTCCTCCTCCCCCCTTCTCCTAATCCAACTAGGAAAGGAGGGAGTCCTACTCCCGGTGGGAGTAGGACTCCTCCTGGCGCGCCTCCTCCTGGCCGGCCACCTCTCCCCCCTTGCTCCTTTATATACGGGGGCAGGGGGGCACCTCTAGACACAAGTTGATCATTGAGATCTCTCCAGCCGTGTGCGGTGCCCCCCTCCACCATACTCCACCTCGGTCATACTTAGCGGTGTTTAGGCAAAGCCATGCTGTAGTAGCTTCATCAACATCATCACCACGCCGTCGTGCTGATGAAACTCTTCCCCGAGCTCTACTGGATCGTGAGTTCGTAAGACGTCAATGAGCTGAACGTGTGCTGAACGCGGAGGTGCCGTACGCTCGGTACTAAGGATCGGTCGATCGTGAAGACGTACGACTACATCAACCGCGTTGTCATAACGCTTTCGCTTAACGGTCTACGAGGGTATGTGGACGACACTCTCCCCTCTCGTTGCTATGCATTACCATGATCCTGCGTGTGCGTAGGAAAATTTTAAAATTACTACGTTCCCCAACAGTGGTATCAGAGCCAGGTTTTATGTGTTGATGTTATATGCATGAGTAGAACACAAGTAAGTTGTGGGTGATACAAGTCATACTGCTTACCAGCATGTTGATAACCCACAAGTATAGGGGATCGCAACAGTTTTTGATAAGTAAGAGTGTCAAACCCAACGAGGAGCTAAAGGCAGAACAAATATTCCCTTAAGTTCTATCGACCACCGATACAACTCTACGCACGCTTGATGTTCGCTTTACCTAGAACAAGTATGAAACTAGAAGTACTTTGTAGGTGTTGTTGGATAGGTTTGCAAGATAATAAAGATTACGTAAATAAAAAGTAGGGGATGTTTAGATAAAGAAACAATAAAGTAAATATAGCGAGTGTGGAAAAGTGGTGGTAGGAGTTGTGAAATTGACCCTAAGCAATTGACTACTTTACTAGACCGATAGCAAGTATTATGTGGGAGAGGCCACTGCTAGCATGTCATCCCTGACTTGGAATTCTATGCACTTATGATTGGAACTATTAGCAAGCATCCGCAATTACTAATGTTCATTAAGGTAAAACTCAACCATAGCATTAAGGTATATTGGTCCCCCTTCAACCCCGTATGCATCAATTTCTATGCTAGGTTGAAGCTTCTGTCACTCTTGCCCTCTAATACATAGTCCTATCAACATACGACTAACCCTAGGGTGTGATCCACATGCGCAATCATATGATGGGCACCAAAGGACAGCAACATAACCACAAGAAAATTAAATCAATCATAGCAATTCATCAACCACCGATAGGACAACGAAAATCTACTCAGACATCATAGGATGGCAACACATCATTGGATAATAATATGAAGCATAAAGCACCATGTTAAAGTAGAGGGTACAACGGGTTGCGGGAGAGTGGACCGTTGTAGATAGAGGGGGGAAGGTGATGGAGATGTCGGTGAAGATGGCGGAGGTGTTGGTGTAGATCGCGGTGATGATGATGATGGCCACGACAGCGTTCCGGCGCCACCGGAAGAGAAGGGGAGAGGGGGCCCCTTCGTCTTCTTCTTCCTTGACCTCCTCCCTAGATGGGAGAAGGGTTTCCCCTCTGGTCCTTGGCCTCCATGGCATGGGAGGGGCGAGAGCCCCTCCGAGATTGGATCTATCTCTTTGTCTCTCTCTGGTTCTGCGCTCTCAGATTCTTCCCTTTCACCGTTTCTTATATTCCTGGATATCCGTAACTCCGATTGGGCTGAAATTTTAACACGATCTCTATCCGGATATTAGCTTTCTTGTGGTGAAAGAAGGGCATCAACCGCCTTACGAGTGGCCCACGAGGGTCAGGGGCGTGCCCAGGGGGGCAGGCGCGCCCCCTGCCTCGTGGCCACCTCGGGCACCATCTCGCGTGGATTTTTCTTCCCAAAAATCATATATATTCCAAAAAATTCTCCGTCAGTTTTTATCCCGTTTGGACTCCGTTTGATATGGATATTCTGCGCAACAAAAAACATGCAACAAACAGGAACTGGCACTGGGCACTGGATCAATATGTTAGTCCCAAAATAGTATAAAAAGTTGCCAAAAGTATATGAAAGTTGTAGAATATTGGCACGGGACAATCAAAAATTATAGATACGATAGAGACGTATCAGCATCCTCAAGCTTAATTCCTGCTCGTCCTCAAGTAGGTAAATGAAAAAAAGATAATTTTTGATGTGGAATGCTACCTAGCATAATCTTGATCATGTAATCTAATCATGGCATGAATATTAAGATACGAGTGATTCAAAGCAATAGTCTATCATTTGACATAAAAACAATAATACTTCAAGCCTACTAATAAAGCAATCATGTCTTTTTAAAATAACATGGCCAAAGAAAGTTATCCCTACAAAATCATATAGTCTGGCTATGCTCCATCTTCACCACACAAAATATTCACATCATGCACAACCCCGATGACAAGTCAAGCAATTGTTTCATACTTTTGACGTTCTCAAACCTTTTCAACTTTCACGCAATACATGAGCGTGAGCCATGGACATAGCACTATAGGTGGAATAGAATATGATGGTGGAGAAGACAAAAAGGAGAAGATAGTCTCACATCAACTAGGCGTATCAACAGGCTATGGAGATGCCCATCAATAGATATCAATGTCAGTGAGTAGGGATTGCCATGCAACGGATGCACTAGAGCTATAAGTGTATGAAAGCTCCAACTGAAACTAAGTGGGTGTGCATCCAACTTGCTTGCTCATGAAGACCTCGGGCATTTGAGGAAGCCCATCATCGGAATATACAAGCCAAGTTCTATAATGAAAATTCCCACTAGTATATGAAAGTGATAACTCAAGAGACTCTCTATATGAAGAACATGGTGCTACTTTGAAGCACAAGTGTGGAAAAAGGATAGTAGCACTGCCCCTTCTCTCTTTTTCTCTCATTTTTTTTATTTTTTTGGTGGGCTTCTTTGGCCTCCTTTTTTTTATTTGGGCTTCTTTGGCCTCTTTTATTTTTTTGTAAAGTCCGGAGTCTCATCCCGACTTATGGGGGAATCCTACTCTCCATCATCCTTTCCTCACTGGGGCAATGCTCTAATAATGATGATCATCACACTTTATTTACTTACAACTCAATATTACAACTCAATGTCTAGAACAAAGTATGACTCTATATGGATGCCTCCGGCGGTGTACCGGGATGTGCAATGATCTAGCGTAGCAATGACATCAAAAAACGGACAAGTCATGAAAACATCATGCTAGCTATCTTACGATCATGCAAAGCAATATGACAATGAATGCTCATGTATATGATGATGATGGAAGTTGCATGGAAATATATCTCGGAATGGCTATGGAAATGCCATGATAGGTAGGTATGGTGGCTGTTTTGAGGAAGGTATATGGTGGGTTTATGGTACCGGCGAAAGTTGCGCGGTACTAGAGAGGCTAGCAATGGTGGAAGGGTGAGAGTGCGTATAATCCATGGACTCAACATTAGTCATAAAGAACTCACATACTTATTACAAAAATCTATTAGTCATCGAAAAAAAGTACTACGCGCATGCTCCTAGGGGGATAGATTGGTAGGAAAAGACCACCGCTCGTCCCCGACCGCCACTCATAAGGAAGACAATCAATAAATAAATCATGCTCTGACTTCGTTACATAACGGTTCACCATACATGCATGCTACGAGAATCACAAACCTCAACACAAGTATTTCTACTAATCCACAACTACCCACTAGCATGAATCTAATATCCACCATCTTTATATCGCAAAACTATTGCAAGGAATCAAATATATCATATTCAGTGATCTACAAGTTTTATGTAGGATTTTATGACTAACCATATGAATGACCAATTCCTATCATCTCTCTAAATAGATATAAGTGAAGCAAGAGAGTTTAATTCTTTCTACAAAAGATATGCCCATGCTCTAACAAATATAAGTGAAGCAAAAGAGCATTCTACACATGGCGGTTTTCTATGTAAAGAGAAACAGGCAATCCAAACTTCAAATGATATAAGTGAAGCACATGAAGCATTCTATAAAGCCATACTCAAAAGATATAAGTGAAGTGCAATGAGCATTCTATAAATAAACCAAGGATTGTCTCATACCAGCATGGTGCATAAAATAAAATTGAAAACTAAATGCAAAAGACGCTCCAAGTTTGCACATATCGCATGAACGAAACGAATCCGAAAACATACCGATACTTGTTGGAGAAAGAGGGGATGCCTTCTGGGGCATCCCCAAGCTTAGACACTTGAGTCTCCTTGAATGTTTATTTGGGGTGCCTCGGGCATCCCCAAGCTTGAGCTCTTGCCTCTCTTCCTTCTTCTCACATCGAGACCTTCTCGATCATCGAACACTTCATCCACACAAAACTTCAACAGAAAACTCGGTAAGATCCGTTAGCATAATAAAGCAAATCACTACTCTAAGTACTGTTGCAAACCAATTCATATTTTGTTTTTGCATTGTGTATACTGTAATATAACTTTTCCATGGCTTAATCCACTAATATAAATTGATAGTTTCATCAAAACAAGCAAACTATGCATCAAAAACAGAATCTGTCTAAAATAGAACAGTCTGTAATAATCTGAACATTCACCATACTTCTGATACTTGAAAAATTCTACCAAAATTAGGAAAAATACAAAATTTGTATATGAAGACAGTTCAAAAAGAATCAGAACCATTCGACGTTCCAGTTAAAAATGTAAAATCGCGCACTACAGCCAAAGTTTCTATCCTGCACCGTACAGACCATCAAGCAAATGTAAACATCCTAAAGGCAAACCTTGGCACAATATTTTTATAATACAATGAATTGTACAAGTTGATAATTATTTTTATTGAAAATTTTATGTAATCAAGATTCACAAAGTTTCCGTGAGCATGAACAAAGTTCAAGGCTAGCTCCCACTTCAACAATGCTTATCTTTCTCACTTTCACTTCCCTATTTGAAAAAGTTTTGGGTTCCCCTCTTTATTTTTGTTGATTTTTAAACTATATAAAAGCACTCAACAGAAATAAATGTTGGGGAACGTAGCATAAATTCAAAATTTTCCTACGTGTCACCAAGATCTATCTATGGAGTCATCTAGCAACGAGGGAGGAGTGGATCTACATACCCTTGTAGATCGCGCGCGGAAGCGTTCAAGAGAACGGGGTTGATGGAGTCGTACTCGTCGTGATTCAAATCACCGATGATCCTAGTGCCGAACGGACGGCACCTCCGCGTTCAACACATGTACAGCCCGACGATGTCTCCCACGCCTTGATCCAGCAAGGAGAGAGGGAGAGGTTGAGGAAGACTCCATCCAGCAGCAGCACAACGGCGTGGTGGTGGTGGAGGAGCGTGGCAATCCTGCAGGGCTTCGCCAAGCACCACGGGAGAGGAGAAGTACTTGGGAGAAGGGGAGGAGAACATTGGTATGGCTGCCCTCCCACCCCCCACATATATATAGGGGCAAGGGAGAGAGGGGGGCGCAGCCTTGGCCCTTCCTCCAAGGAAGGGTGCGGCCAGGGAGGAGTCCCTCCTCCCCAAGGCACCTCGGAGGTGCCTTCCCCCTTTAGGACTCTTCCTTTCCTTATCTCTTGGCGCATGGGCCTCTTGGGGCTGGTGCCCTTGGCCCATATAGGCCAAGGCGCACACCCCTACAGCCCATGTGGCCCCCCGGGGCAGGTGGCCCCACCCGGTGGACCCCCGGGACCCTTCCGGTGGTCCCGGTACAATACCGGTGACCCCGAAACTTGTCCGGTGACCAAAACAGGACTTCCCATATATAAATCTTTACCTCCGGACCATTCCGGAACTCCTCGTGACGTCTGGGATCTCATCCGGGACTCCGAACAACATTCGGTAACCACATACAAACTTCCTTTATAACCCTAGCGTCATCGAACCTTAAGTGTGTAGACCCTACGGGTTCGAGAGACATGCAGACATGACCGAGACGTTCTCCGGTCAATAACCAACAGCGGGATCTGGATACCCATGTTGGATCCCACATGTTCCACGATGATCTCATCGGATGAACCACGATGTCAAGGACTTAATCAATCCCGTATACAATTCCCTTGTCTATCGGTATGATACTTGCCCGAGATTCGATCGTCGGTATCCCGATACCTTGTTCAATCTCGTTACCGGCAAGTCTCTTCACTCGTTCCGTAACACATCATCCCGTGATCAACTCCTTGATCACATTGTGGACATTATGATGATGTCCTACCGAGTGGGCCCAGAGATACCTCTCCGTCACACGGAGTGACAAATCCCAGTCTCGATTCGTGCCAACCCAACAGACACTTTCGGAGATACCTGTAGTGTACCTTTATAGCCACCCAGTTATGTTGTGATGTTTGGCACACCCAAAGCATTCCTACGGTATCCGGGAGTTGCACAATCTCATGGTCTAAGGAAATGATACTTGACATTAGAAAAGCTTTAGCGAACGAACTACACGATCTTTGTGCTAGGCTTAGGATTGGGTCTTGTCCATCACATCATTCTCCTAATGATGTGATCCCGTTATCAACGACATCCAATGTCCATGGTCAGGAAACCATAACCATCTATTGATCAACGAGCTAGTCAACTAGAGGCTTACTAGGGACATGGTGTTGTCTATGTATCCACACATGTATCTGAGTTTCCTATCAATACAATTCTAGCATGGATAATAAACGATTATCATGAACAAGGAAATATAATAATAATCAATTTATTATTGCCTCTAGGGCATATTTCCAACAGTCTCCCACTTGCACTAGAGTCAATAATCCATTTCACATCGCCATGTGATTAACACTCACAGGTCACATCGCCATGTGACCAACACCCAAGAGTTTACTAGAGTCAGTAGTCTAGTTCACATCACTACGTGATTAACACTCAATGAGTTCTAGGTTTGATCATGTTGCTTGTGAGAGAGGTTTTAGTAAACGGGTCTGCAACATTCAGATCCGTATGTACTTCGCAAATTTCTATGTCATCTTGTAGATGCAACTACTACGCTACATTTGGAGCCATTCCAAATAACCGTTCTACTTGGAGCTATTCTAAATTGTTGCTCCATTATACGTATCCGGTATCTCTACTCAGAGCTATCCGGATAGGTGTTAAGCTTGCATCGACGTAACCCTTTACGACGAACTCTTTTACCACCTCCATAATCGAGAAAAATTCCTTAGTCCACTAGTTACTAAGGATAACTTTGACCGCTGTCCTGTGATCCATTCTTGGATCACTCTTGTACCCCTTGACTGACTCATGGCAAGGCACACTTCAGGTGCGGTACACAGCATAGCATACTGTAGAGCCTACGTCTTAAGCATAGGGGATGACCTTCGTCCTTTCTCTCTATTTTGCCGTGGTCGAGCTTTAAGTCTTAACTTCATACCTTACAACTCAGGCAAGAACTCCTTCTTTGACTGATCCATCTTAAACACCTTCAAGATCATGTCAAGGTATGTGCTCATTTGAAAGTACTATTAAGCGTTTTGATCTATCCTTATAGATCTTGATGCTCAATGTTCAAGTAGCTTAATCCAGGCTTTCCATTGAAAAACACTTTCCAAATAACCCTATATGCTTTCCAGAAATTCTACGTCATTTCTGATCAACAATATGTCAACAACATATACTCATCAGAAATTCTATAGTGCTCCCACTCACTTCTTTGGAAATACAAGCTTCTCATAAACTTTGTATACACCCAAAATCTTTGATCATCTCATCAAAGCATACATTCCAACTCTGAGATGCTTACTCCAGTCCTTAAAAGGATTGCTGGAGCTTTGCATACTTATTAGCATCTTTCAGGATTAACAAAACCTTCCGGTTGTATCACATACAACCTTTCCTCAAAAATCGTCGAGGAAACAATGGTTCTTGGCATCCTATCTGCAAGATTTCACAAATAATGCAGTAAACGCTAATATAATTCCAACAGACTCTTAGCATCGCTACGAGTGAGAAAGTCTCATCATAGTCAACTCCTTGAACTTGTCGGAAAACATCTTAATGACAAGTCGAGCTTTTTAATGGTGAAATTTACCATCATTGTCCGTCTTCCTTTTAAAATCCATATGTACTCAATAGCCTTACGACCATCGAGCCGTTCTGTCAAAGTCTACACTTTGTTTTCATACATGGATCCTCTCTCGGATTTTATGGCCTCGAGCCATTTATCGGAATCCGGGCCCACCATCGCTTCTCCATAGCTCGTAGGTTCATTGTTGTCTAGCAACATGACTTCCAAGACAGGATTATGTACCACTCTGAAGTAGTACGCATCCTTGTCATCCCATGAGGTTTGGTAGTGACTTGATCTGAAGTTTCATGATCACTATCATAAGCTTCCACCTCAATTGGTGTAGGTGCCACAGGAACAACTCCCTGTGCCCTGCCACACACTAGTTGAAGAGATGGTTCAATAACCTCATCAAGTATCCACCATCCTCCCACTCAATTCTTTCGAGAGAAACTTTTCCTCGAGAAAGGACCCGATTCTAGAAACAATCCCTTATTGCTTTCAGATCTGATACAGGAGGTATACCCAACTATTTTGGGTGTCCTATGAAGATGCATTTATCCGCTTTGGGTTCGAGCTTATCAGCCTGAAACCTTTTCACATAAGCATCGCAGCCCCAAACTTTTAAGAAATGACAGCTTAGGTTTCTCTAAACCATAGTTCATACGGTGTCATCTCATCGGAATTACGTGGTGCCCTATTTAAAGTGAATGTGGTTGTCTTTAATGCCTAACCCATAAACCACCGTGGTAATTCGATAAGAGACATCATGGTATGCATCATATCCAATAGGGTGCAGTTATGATGTTCGGACACACCATCACACTATGGTGTTCCAGGCTGTATTAGTTGTGAAACAATTTCCACAATGTCTTAATTCTGTGCCAAACTCGTAATTTAGATATTCATCTCTATGATCATATCATAGATATTTTATCCTCTTGCCACGACGATCTTTCAACTTCACCCTGAAATTACTTGAACCTTTCAATAATTCAGACTCGTGATTCATCAAGTAAATATACTCAACATCTACTCAAATCATCTTTGAAGTAAGAACATAACGATATCCACTACATGCCTCAGCACTCGTTGGATTGCACACATCAAAATGTATTACTTCCAACAAGTTGCTTTCTAGTTCCATTTTACTGAAAACGAGGCTTTCAGTCATCTTGCCCATGTGGTATGATTTGCATGTCTCAAGTGATTCAAAATCAAGTGAGTCCAAACGGTCCATTTGCATGGAGTTTCTTCATGCATATACACCAATAGACATGGTTCGCATGCCTCAAACTTTTCAAAAATGAGTGAGCCCAAAGATCCATCAACATGGAGCTTCTTCATGCGTTTTATACCGATATGACTTACGTGGCAGTGCCACAAGTAGGTGGTACTATCATTACTATCTTTTGGCATGAACATGTGTATCACTACGATCGAGATTCAATAAACCATTCATTTCAGGTGTAAGACCATTGAAGGTATTATTCAAATAAACAGAGTAACCGTTATTCTCCTTAAATGAATAACCGTATTGCGATAGACATAATCCAATCATGTCTATGCTCAACGCAAACACCAATCTCGATGGTAGAGGGAGCGTGCGATGTTTGATCATATCAACATTGGAAACACTTCCAACACATATCGTCAGCTCACCTTTAGCTAGTCTCCGTTTATTCCGTAGCTTTTATTTCGAGTTACTAACACTTAGCAACCGAACCGGTATCTAATACCCTGGTGCTACTAGGAGTACTAGTAAAGTACATATCAACACAATGTATATCCAATATACTTCTATCGACCTTGCCAGCCTTCTCATCTACCAAGTATCTAGGGTAATTCTGCTCCAGTGGCTATTCCCCTTATTACAGAAGCACTTAGTCTCGGGTTTGGGTTCAACCTTGGGTTTCTTCACTAGAGCAGCAGCTGAATTGCCGTTTCATGAAGTATCCCTTTGTTCCCTTGCCCTTCTTGAAACTAGTGGTTTCACCAACCATCAACAATTGATGCTCCTTCTTGATTTCTACTTCCGCGGTGTCAAACATCGCGAATATCTCAAGGATCATCATATATGTCCCTGATATATCATAGTTCATCACGAAGCTCTAGCAGCTTGGTGGTAATGACTTCGGAGAACCATCACTATTTCATCTGGAAGATCAACTCCCACTCGATTCAAGCGATTGTTGTACTCAGACAATCTGAGCACAAGCACAACAATTGAGCTTTTCTCCTTAGTTTGCAGGCTAAGAAAATCGTCGGAGGTCTTATACCTCTTGACGTGGGCACGAGCCTGAAATCCCAATTTCAGCCCTCGAAACATCTCATATGTTTCGCGATGTTTCAAAAACCGTCTTCGGTGCCTCAACTCTAAACCGTTTAACTGAACTATCACGTAGTTATCAAAACTTGTATGTCAGATGTTCGCAACATCCACAGACGACGTTCGAGGTTCAGCACACTGAGCGGTGCATTAAGGACATAAGCCTTCTATGAAGCAATGAGGACAATCCTCGGTTTACGGACCTAGTCCACATAATTGCTACTATCAACTTTCAACTAAATTTTCTCTAGGAACATATCTAAACAGTAGAACTGAAGCGCGAGCTACGACATAATTTGCAAAGATCTTTTGACTATGTTCAGGATAATTAAGTTCATCTTATGAACTCTCACTCAGATAGACATCCCTCTAGTCATCTAAGTGATTACATGATCCGAGTCAACTAGGCCGTGTCCGATCATCACGTGAGACGGACTAGTCAACATCGGTGAACATCTTCATGTTGATCGTATCTACCATACGACTCATGCTCGACCTTTCGGTCTTCTGTGTTCCGAGGCCATGTCTGTACACATGCTAGGCTCGTCAAGTCAACCTAAGTGTTTCGCGTGTGTAAATCTGTCTTACACCCGTTGTATGTGAACGTTAGAATCTAACACCCGATCATCACGTGGTGCTTCGAAACAACGAACTGTCGCAACGGTGCACAGTTAGGGGGAACACTTGCTTGAAATTATTATGAGGGATCATCTTATTTACTACTGTCGTTCTAAGTAAACAAGATGCATAAACATGATAAACATCACATGCAATCAAATAGTGACATGATATGGCCATCATCACTTTGCTCCTCTTGATCTCCATCTTCGGGGCTCCATGATCATCATCGTCACCGGCATGACACCATGATCTCCATCATCATGATCTCCATCATCGTGTCTTCATGAAGTTGTCTCGCCAACTATTACTTCTACTTCTACAACTAACGGTTAGCAATAAAGTAAAGTAATTACATGACGTTTATGTTGACACGCAGGTCATAAATAAATTAAGACAACTCCTATGGCTCCTGCCGGTTGTCATACTCATCGACATGCAAGTCGTGATTCCTATTACAAGAACATGATCAATCTCATACATCACATATCATTCATCACATTCTTCTTGGCCATATCACATCACATAGCATACCCTGCAAAAACAAGTTAGACGTCCTCTAATTGTTGTTTGCATGTTTTACGTGGCTGCTATGGGTTTCTAGCAAGAACGTTTCTTACCTACGCAAAACCACAACGTGATATGCCAATTGCTATTTACCCTTCATAAGGACCCTGTTCATCGAATCCGATCCGACTAAGGCACCCGCTAGCCACCTTATGCAACTAGTGCATGTCAGTCGGTGGAACCAGTCTCACGTAAGAGTACGTGTAAGGTCGGTCCGGGCCGCTTCATCCCACGATGCCGCCGAATCAAGATTGTACTAGTAACGGTAAGCATATTGAACAAAATCAATGCCCACAACTACTTTGTGTTCTACTCGTGCATAGAAACTACGCAATAGACCTAGCTCATGATGCCACTGTTGGGGAACGTAGCATAAATTCAAAATTTTCCTACGTGTCACCAAGATCTATCTATGGAGTCATCTAGCAACGAGGGAGGAGTGGATCTACATACCCTTGTAGATCGCGCGCGGAAGCGTTCAAGAGAACGGGGGTGATGGAGTCGTACTCGTCGTGATTCAAATCACCGATGATCCTAGTGCCGAACGGACGGCACCTCCGCGTTCAACACACGTACAGCCCGACGATGTCTCCCACGCCTTGATCCAGCAAGGAGAGAGGGAGAGGTTGAGGAAGACTCCATCCAGCAGCAGCACAACGGCGTGGTGGTGGTGGAGGAGCGTGGCAATCCTGCAGGGCTTCGCCAAGCACCACGGGAGAGGAGAAGTACTTGGGAGAAGGGGAGGGCTGCACCAGAACATTGGTATGGCTGCCCTCCCACCCCCCACATATATATAGGGGCAAGGGAGAGAGGGGGGGCGCAGCCTTGGCCCTTCCTCCAAGGAAGGGTGCGGCTAGGGAGGAGTCCCTCCTCCCCAAGGCACCTCGGAGGTGCCTTCCCCCTTTAGGACTCTTCCTTTCCTTATCTCTTGGCGCATGGGCCTCTTGGGGCTGGTGCCCTTGGCCCATATAGGCCAAGGCGCACACCCCTACAGCCCATGTGGCCCCCCGGGGCAGGTGGCCCCACCCGGTGGACCCCCGGGACCCTTCCGGTGGTCCCGGTACAATACCAGTGACCCCGAAACTTGTCCGGTGACCAAAACAGGACTTCCCATATATAAATCTTTACCTCCGGACCATTCCGGAACTCCTCGTGACGTCCGGGATCTCATCCGGGACTCCAAACAACATTCGGTAACCACATACAAACTTCCTTTATAACCCTAGCGTCATCGAACCTTAAGTGTGTAGACCCTACGGGTTCGGGAGACATGCAGACATGACCGAGACGTTCTCCGGTCAATAACCAACAGCGGGATCTGGATACCCATGTTGGCTCCCACATGTTCCACGATGATCTCATCGGATGAACCACGATGTCAAGGACTTAATCAATCCCGTATACAATTCCCTTGTCTATCGGTATGATACTTGCCCGAGATTCGATCATCGGTATCCCGATACCTTGTTCAATCTCGTTACCGGCAAGTCTCTTTACTCGTTCCATAACACATCATCCCGTGATCAACTCCTTGATCACATTGTGCACATTATGATGATGTCCTACCGAGTGGGCCCAGAGATACCTCTCCGTCACACGGAGTGACAAATCCCAGTCTCGATTCGTGCCAACCCAACAGACACTTTCGGAGATACTTGTAGTGTACCTTTATAGCCACCCAGTTACGTTGTGACGTTTGGCACACCCAATGCATTCCTACGGTATCCGGGAGTTGCACAATCTCATGGTCTAAGGAAATGATACTTGACATTAGAAAAGCTTTAGCGAACGAACTACACGATCTTTGTGCTAGGCTTAGGATTGGGTCTTGTCCATCACATCATTCTCCTAATGATGTGATCCCGTTATCAACGACATCCAATGTCCATGGTCAGGAAACCGTAACCATCTATTGATCAACGAGCTAGTCAACTAGAGGCTTACTAGGGACATGGTGTTGTCTATGTATCCACACATGTATCTGAGTTTCCTATCAATACAATTCTAGCATGGATAATAAACGATTATCATGAACAAGGAAATATAATAATAATCAATTTATTATTGCCTCTAGGGCATATTTCCAACAATAAATGACTCTCTAAAACTTCCGGGTTGTCTCCCTGGCAGCGCTTTCTTTAAAGCCATTAAGCTAGGCATATAGTGCTCAAGTAATGGATCCACCCGGATCCCAAGGTATATCAAAGCCAATTTTAATTAACAATGATTTGTAATTTAGTGGTGAGCACAAGGTAACATATATCATGTAATGACGAAGTCTAACTCTCTTCCTATGCATTGGCATGTCATAAAAGAACAATTCATGCACACAAAGTAAAGGCCAATGCATAGTATAAACAGTTTCTTGCAATTTTATCATATTGGAAACATAGAGAGGTGGAGATATAGTTCCTCTCTCATAATAATTGCAAGTAGGAGCAGCAAGCGCATGCATATTATATTCATCAAAATCATCATGTGCAACGGTAAAAGGCAACCCATCAATATATTCCTTAATAAGAGCAATCTTCTCCGATATAGTGTAGTTGGGAGAATTCAAAAAGATAATAGGACTATCATGTGTGGGTGCAATAGCAACAATTTCATGTTTAACATAAGGAACTATAGCAACTTCATCTCCATAAGCATAATTCATATTGTCATCTTGGCCACAAGCATAGCAAGCATCATCAAAAAGGGATATTTCAAGAGAATCAAAGGGATCATAATAGTCATCATAGAAATCATCCTTCAGTAAGCACGAAGGGAAATTAAACAATGTATGAGTTGAAGAGTTACTCTCATTAGAAGGTGGGCACGGGTAGCTAATCCGCTCTTCCTCCTTTTGTTCTTCGCTCTCCTCCTCATCTTTTTCATCCAATGAGCTCATAGTTTCATCAATTTCTTCCTCCATAGACTCCTGCAAAATATTAGTCTCTTATTGGACAGCGGGGTAGTCCTCAATATATAGTTCAACGTAGGCATTAGAAGCATAATTATCATAGCAATATTTAAGTATGTCAAAATTTTCAGATTTGTAAAGAGTAGCATCATACGTTTCAATCAAAGAAGCAATTTCATAAGCACCCTTAAAAGCAACAAATTCTTCAATTTGTTGAACATCATAGTAACTATAAACACCCTTAGCATACAAAGATACGATTCCATTATCACTAAACTCACATTGATAGGGAAGGTGTTTCTTAGGGGTTTTAGAACAACAAGTAATATCATATATTTCGCATAAATTCCAAGCATAGCATTGCAAACGATGAATTTGACCCAGTAAAATTTTCCCTTTTTCAGATATTCTGTGTCGCACATAACAAGCATGCTCATCTAAAGATTTGCCCTCAACTAAGCTAGTTGGGGTTTCAGCACAAGCACATAGGGATCGAAGATGATCCAAGTAATAAGCTTCAGCAGTGTGATAGATTTTGAGTGGTTCTTCAACCATTGGTTTAGTAGGTACAACTAATATTTTTTTGGTATTTTGCGTTCCCTACCCATAACTAAAGATAGAAAACAACTAAGAACAACAAATAAAAAGTACTTAGTGATAAATCAAACAAGCACACACGAGAATATTCACCCCACGCTATTGCTCCCCGGCAACAGCGCCAGAAAAAGGTCTTGATAACCCACAAGTATAGGGGATCGCAACAGTTTTTGATAAGTAAGAGTGTCGAACCCAACGAGGAGCTAAAGGCAGAACAAATATTCCCTTAAGTTCTATCGACCACCGATACAACTCTACGCACGCTTGATGTTCGCTTTACCTAGAACAAGTATGAAACTAGAAGTACTTTGTAGGTGTTGTTGGATAGGTTTGCAAGATAATAAAGATTACGTAAATAAAAAGTAGGGGCTGTTTAGATAAAGAAACAATAAAGTAAATATAGCGAGTGCGGAAAAGTGGTGGTAGGAGTTGTGAAATTGCCCCTAAGAAATTGACTACTTTACTAGACCGATAGCAAGTATTATGTGGGAGAGGCCATTGCTAGCATGTCATCCCTGACTTGGAATTCTACGCACTTATGCTTGGAACTATCAGCAAGCATCCGCAACTACTAATGTTCATTAAGGTAAAACCCAACCATAGCATTAAGGTATATTGGTCCCCCTTCAACCCCGTATGCATCAATTTCTATGCTAGGTTGAAGCTTCTGTCACTCTTGCCCTCTAATACATAGTCCTATCAACATACGACTAACCCTAGGGTGTGATCCACATGCGCAATCATATGATGGGCACCAAAGGACAGCAACATAACCACAAGAAAATTAAATCAATCATAGCAATTCATCAACCACCGATAGGACAACGAAAATCTACTCAGACATCATAGGATGGCAACACATCATTGGATAATAATATGAAGCATAAAGCACCATGTTAAAGTAGAGGGTACAACGGGTTGCGGGAGAGTGGACCGTTGTAGATAGAGGGGGGAAGGTGATGGAGATGTCGGTGAAGATGGCGGAGGTGTTGGTGTAGATCGCGGTGATGATGATGATGGCCACGACAGCGTTCCGGCGCCACCGGAAGAGAAGGGGAGAGGGGGCCCCTTCGTCTTCTTCTTCCTTGACCTCCTCCCTAGATGGGAGAAGGGTTTCCCCTCTGGTCCTTGGCCTCCATGGCATGGGAGGGGCAAGAGCCCCTCCGAGATTGGATCTATCTCTCTGTCTCTCTGGTTCTGCGTTCTCAGATTCTTCCCTTTCACTGTTTCTTATATTCCCAGAGATCCGTAACTCCGATTGGGCTGAAATTTTAACACGATCTCTATCCGGATATTAGCTTTCTTGCGGCGAAAGAAGGGCATCAACCGCCTTACAGGTGGCCCATGAGGGTCAGGGGCGCACCCAGGGGGGCAAGTGCGCCCCCTGCCTCGTGGCCACCTCGGGCACCGTCTCGCGTGGATTTTTCTTCCCCAAAATCATATATATTCCAAAAAAATCTCCATCAGTTTTTATCCCGTTTGGACTCCGTTTGATATGGATATTCTGCGAAACAAAAAACATGCAACACACAGGAACTGGCACTGGGCACTGGATCAATATGTTAGTCCCAAAAGTAGTATAAAAAGTTGCCAACAGTATATGAAAGTTGTAGAATATTGGCATGGAACAATCAAAAATTATAGATACGACGGAGACGTATCACATGTCATACTTTGGTTCGGCGGTATTGTTGGATGAAGCGGCCCGGACCGACATTACGCGTACGCTTATGTGATGCTGGTTCTACCGACGTGCTTTGCACACAGGTGCCTGGCGGGTGTCAGTTTCTCCCACTTTAGTTGAACCGAGTGTAGCTACACCCGATCCTTGAGAAGGTTAAAACAACACCAACTTGATGAACTATCGTTGTGGTTTTGATGCGTAGGTAAGAACGGTTCTTGCTCAGCCCATAGCAGCCACGTAAAACTTGCAACAACAAAGTAGAGGACGTCTAACTTGTTTTTGCAGGGCATGTTGTGATGTGACATGATATGGTCAAGACATGATGCTATATTTATTGTATGAGATGATCATGTTTTTTAACAGAGTTATCCGCAACTGGCAGGAGCCATATGGTTGTCGCTTTATTGTATGCAATGCAATCGCCCTGTAATTGCTTTACTTTATCACTAAGCGGTAGCGATAGTCGTAGAAGCAATAGTTGGCGAGACGACAATGATGCTACGATGGAGATCAAGGTGTCGCACCGGTGACGATGGTTATCATGACGGTGCTTCGGAGATGGAGATCACAAGCACAAGATGATGATGGCCATATCATATCACTTATATTGATTGCATGTGATGTTTATCCTTTATGCATCTTATTTTGCTTTGTTTGACGGTAGCATTATAAGATGATCTCTCACTAAATTTCAAGATAAAAGTGTTCTCCCTGAGTATGCACCGTTGCCAAAGTTCGTCGTGCCGAGACACCACGTGATGATCGGGTGTGATAAGCTCTACGTCCATCTACAACGGGTGCAAGCCAGTTTTGCACACGCAGAATACTCGGGTTAAACTTGACGAGCCTAGTATATGCAGATATGGCCTCGGAACACTGAGACCGAAAGGTCGAGCGTGAATCATATAGTAGATATGATCAACATAGTGATGTTCACCATTGAAAACTACTCCATTTCACGTGATGATCGGTTATGGTTTAGTTGATATGGATCATGTGATCACTTAGATGATTAGAGGGATGTCTATCTAAGTGGGAGTTCTTAAGTAATATGATTAATTGAACTTGAATTTATCATGAACTTAGTACCTGATAGTATTTTTGCTTATCTATGTTGTTGTAGATAGATGGCTCGTGCTGTTGTTCCGTTGAATTTTAGTGCGTTCCTTGAGAAAGCAAAGTTGAAAGATGATGGTAGCAATTACACGGACTGGGTCCGTAACTTGAGGATTATCCTCATTGCTGCACAGAAGAATTACGTCCTGGAAGCACTGCTGGGTGCCAGGCCTGCTGCAGGTGCTGCTGACAACTTTAAGAACGTTTGGCAGAGTAAAGCTTATGACTACTCGATAGTTCAGTGTGCCATGCTTTACGGCTTAGAACCGGGACTTCAATGATGTTTTGAACGTCATGGAGCATATGAGATGTTCCAGGAGTTGAAGTTAATATTTAAAGCAAATGCCCGGATTGAGAGATATGAAGTCTCCAATAAGTTCTATAGCTGCAAGATGGAGGAGAATAGTTCTGTCAGTGAGCATATACTCAAAATGTCTGGGTATCGTAATCACTTGACTCAACTGGGAGTTAATCTTCCTGTTGATAGTGTCATTGACAGAGTTCTTCAATCATTGCCACCAAGCTACAAAAGCTTCGTGATGAACTATAATATGCAAGGGATGAATAAGACTATTCCCGAGCTCTTCGCGATGCTAAAGGTCGCGGAGGTAGAAATCAAGAAGGAGCATCAAGTGTTGATGGTCAATAAAACCACCAGTTTCAAGAAAAAGGGCAAAGGGAAGAAGAAGAAGGGGAACTTCAAGAAGAACGACAAACAAGTTGCTGCTCAGGAGAAGAAACCCAAGTCTGGACCTAAGCCTGAGACTGAGTGCTTCTACTGCAAACAGACTGGTCACTGGAAGCGGAACTACCCCAAGTATTTGGCGGATAAGAAGGATGGCAAGGTGAACAAAGGTATATGTGATATACATGTTATTGATGTGTACCTCACCAGAGCTCGCAGTAGCACCTGGGTATTTGATACTGGTTCTGTTGCTAATATTTGCAACTCGAAATAGGGACTACGGATTAAGCGAAGACTGGCCAAGGACGAGGTGACGGTGCGCGTAGGAAATGGTTCCAAAGTCGATGTGATCGCCGTCGGCACGCTACCTCTACATCTACCTTCAGGATTAGTTTTAGACCTAAATAATTGTTATTTGGTGCCAGCATTAAGCATGAACATTATATCTGGATCTTGTTTGATGTGAGATGGTTATTCATTTAAATCAGAGAATAATGGTTGTTCTATTTATATGAGTAATATCTTTTATGGTCATGCACCCTTAAAGAGTGGTCTATTCTTGTTAAATCTCGATAGTAGTGATACACATATTCATAATGTTGAAGCCAAAAGATGCAGACTTGATAATGATAGTGCAACTTATTTGTGGCACTATCGTTTGGGTCATATTGGTATAAAACGCATGAAGAAACTCCATACTTATGGACTTTTGGAATCACTTGGTGTCGGTGTCAAAACCGGCGGATCTCGGGTAGGGGGTCCCAAACTGTGCGTCTAGGCCGGATGGTAACAGGAGGCAGGGGACACGATGTTTTACCCAGGTTCGGGCCCTCTTGATGGAGGTAAAACCCTACGTCCTGCTTGATTAATATTGATGATATGGTTAGTACAAGAGTAGATCTACCACGAGGTCAGAGAGGCTAAACCCTAGAAGCTAGCCTATGTTATGATTGTATGTTGTGGTTGTTGTCCTATGGACTAAAACCCTTTAGTTTATATAGACACTGGAGAGGGTTAGGGTTACACAAGGTCGGTTACAAAGGAGGAGATATCCATATCCGTATTGCCTAGCTTGCCTTCCACGCCAAGTAGAGTCCTATCCGGACACAAGACGAAGTCTTCAATCTTGTATCTTCATAGTCTAACAGTCCGGCCAATGGAGATAGTCCGGCTGTCCGGAGACCCCTTAATCCAGGACTCCCTCACTTGGTACTTGCGAACCATGCCTTATGGGCAAGATGACTAAAACACCGTTCTCCGGAACTATGGAGCGAGCAACAGATTTGTTGGAAATCATACATACTGATGTATGTGGTCCGATGAATATTGAGGCTCGCGGCGGGTATCGTTATTTTCTCACCTTCACAGATGATTTGAGTAGATATGGGTATATCTACTTAATGAAACATAAGTCTGAAACATTTGAAAACTTCAAAGAATTTCAGAGTGAAGTGGAAATCATCATAACAAGAAGATAAAGTTTCTGCGATCTGATCGTGGAGGAGAATATTTGAGTTACGAGTTTGGCCTACATTTGAAACAATGCGGAATAGTTTCGCAACTCACACCACCCGGAACACCACAGCGTAATGGTGTGTCCAAACATCGTAATCATACTTTACTAGATATGGTGTGATCTATGATGTCTCTTACTGATTTACCGCTATCGTTTTGGGGTTATGCTTTAGAGACGGCTGCATTCACATTAAATAGTGCACCATCAAAATCCGTTGAGACGACACCTTATGAACTATGGTTTGGCAAGAAACCAAAGTTGTCATTTCTTAAAGTTTGGGGCTGCGATGGTTATGTGAAAAAGCTTCAACCTGATAAGTTCGAACCCAAATCGGAGAAATGTGTCTTCATAGGATACCAAAAGGAAACTATTGGGTACACCTTCTATCACAGATCCGAAGGCAAGATATTCGTTGCTGAGAATGGATCCTTTCTAGAGAAGGAGTTTCTCTCAAAAGAAGTGAGTGGGATGAAAGTAGAACTTGATGAGGTAACTGTACCTACTCCCTTATTGGAAAGTAGTTCACCACAGAAAACGGTTCCTGTGACATCTACACCAATTAGTGAGGAAGCTAATGATGATGATCATGAAACTTTAGATCAAGTTACTACCGAACCTCGTAGGTCAACCAGAGCAAGATCTGCACCAGAGTGGTACGGTAATCCAGTTCTGGAGGTCATGTTACTTGACCATGACGAACCTACAAACTATGAGGAAGCGATGATGAGCCCAGATTCCGCAAAATGGCTTGAAGCCATGAAATCTGAGATGGGATCCATGTATGAGAACAAAGTGTGGACTTTGGTTGACTTGCCCGATGATCGGCAAGCCATCGAGAATAAATGGATCTTCAAGAAGAAGACAGACGCTGACGGTAATGTTACTATCTACAAAGCTCGACTTATTGCGAAAGGTTTTCGACAAGTTCAAGGAGTTAACTATGATGAGACCTTCTCACCAGTAGCGATGCTTAAGTCTGTCTGAATCATGTTAGCAATTGCCGCGTTTTATGATTATGAAATTTGGCAAGTGGATGTAAAGACTGCGTTCCTGAATGGATTTCTGGAAGAAGAGTTGTTTATGATGCAACCTGAAGGTTTTATCGATCCAAAGGGAGCTAACAAAGTGTGCAAGCTCCAGCGATCCATTTATGGACTGATGCAAGCCTCTCGGAGTTGGAATAAACGTTTTGATAGTGTGATCAAAGCATATGGTTTTATACAGACTTTTGGAGAAGCCTGTATTTACAAGAAAGTGAGTGGGAGCTCTGTAGCATTTCTAATATTATATGTGGATGGCATATTGCTGATTGGAAATGATCTAGAATTTTTGGATAGCATAAAAGGATACTTGAATAAGAGTTTTTCAATGAAAGACCTCGGTGAAGCTGCTTATATATTGGGCATCAAGATCTATAGAGATAGATCAAGACGCTTAATTGGACTTTCACAGAGCACATACCTTGATAAAGTTTTGAAGAAGTTCAAAATGGATCAAGCTAAGAAAGGGTTCTTGCCTGTGTTACAAGGTGTGAAGTTGAGTAAGACTCAATGTTCGACCACTGCAGAAGATAGAGAGAAAATGAAAAGTGTTCCCTATGCTTCAGCCATAGGCTCTATCATGTATGCAATGTTGTGTACCAGACCTGATGTGTGCCTTGCTATTAGCCTAGTAGGGAGGTACCAAAGTAATCCAGGAGTGGATCACTCGACAGCGGTCAAGAACATCCTAAAGTACCTGAAAAGGACCAAGGATATGTTTCTCGTTTATGGAGGTGACAAAGAGCTCATCGTAAATGGTTACATTGATGCAAGCTTTGACACTGATCCGGGCGATTCCAAATCGCAAACCGGATACGTGTCTATATTAAACGATGGAGCTGTCAGTTGGAGCAGTTCTAAACAGAGTGTCGTGGCGGGATCTACATGTGAAGCGGAGTACATTGCTGCTTCGGAAGCAGCGAATGAAGGAGTCTGGATGAAGGAGTTCAGATCCGATCTAGGTGTCATACCTAGTGCGTCGGGTCCAATGAAAATCTTTTGTGACAATACTGGTGCAATTGCCTTGGCAAAGGAATCCAGATTTCACAAGAGAACCAAGCACATCAAGAGACGCTTCAACTCCATCCAGGATCAAGTCCAGGTGGGAGACATAGAGATTTGCAAGATACATACGGATCTGAATATTGCAGACCCATTGACTAAGCCTCTTCCATGAGCAAAACACGATCAGCACCAAGGCTCCATGGGTGTTAAAATCATTACTGTGTAATCTAGATTATTGACTCTAGTGCAAGTGGTAGACTGAAGGAAATATGCCCTAGAGGCAATAATAAAGTTATTATTTATTTCCTTATTTCATGATAAATGTTTATTATTCATGCTAGAACTGTATTAACCGGAAACATAATACATGTGTGAATACATAGACAAACATAGTGTCACTAGTATGCCTCTACTTGACTAGCTCATTGATCAAAGATGGTTAAGTTTCCTAACCATAGACATGAGTTGTTATTTGATCAATGAGATCACATCATTAGGAGAATGATGTGATTGACTTGACCCATTCCGTTAGCTTAGCACTTGATCATTTGTTTACTGCTATTGCTTTCTTCATGACTTATACATGTTCTTATGACTATGAGATTATGCAACTCCCGAATACCGGAGAAACACTTTGTGTGCTACTAAACGTCACAACATAACTGGGTGATTATAAAGGTGCTCTACAGGTGTCTCCGATGGTACTTGTTGAGTTGGCATAGATCAAGATTAGGATTTGTCACTCCGATCGTCGGAGAGGTTGTTGGGGAACGTTGCAGAAAACAAAAATTTTCCTACGGTTTCACCAAGATCCATCTATGAGTTCATCTAGCAACGAGTGATTAGATGCATCTACGTACCTTGTAGATCGCGAGCGGAAGCGTTCAAAGAACGGGGATGATGTAGTCGAACACGACGTGATTCAAATCACCGATGATCTTAGCACCGAACGGACGGTGCCTCCGCGTTCAACACACGTACGAAACGGATGACGTCTCCTCCTTTCTTGATCCAGCAAGGGGGGAAGAGAGGTTGATAAAGATCCAGCAGCACGACGGCGTGGTGGTGGATGCAGGGCGTCACAGTAGCAGGGCTTCGCCTATACTACGAGAGAGAGACGTAACGGGGAGAGAGGAAGCACCAAAGGCTGAGGTATAAAATCCCTCCTCTCCTCAACTATATATAGGAGGGCCAAGGGGGGGTGGTGCGCCAGCCCAGGAGATCTAATCTCCTTGGTGCGGCGGCCAGGGGAGGTTTCCCTCCCCCCCAAGGCACTCAGGGGTGCCTTCCACTAGTTGGACTCCTCCTTGGTGGAAACCCTAGGCGCATGGGCCTATAGGGGCTGGTGCCCTTGGCCCATGTAGGCCAAGGCGCACCCCCTACAGCCCATGCGGCCCCCCGGGACAGGTGGCCCCACCCGGTGGGCCCACGGGACCCCTCCGGTGGTCCCGGTACAATACCGATAACCCCGAAACTTGTCCCGATGGCCGAAACAGCACTTCCTATATATAATTCTTTACCTCCGGACCATTCCGGAACTCCTCGTGACGTCCGGGATCTCATCCGGGACTCCGAACAACATTCGGGTTACTGCATACACATATCTTCATAACCCTAGTGTCACCGAACCTTAAGTGTGTAGACCCTACGGGTTCGGGAGACAAGCAGACATGACCGAGACGACTCTCCAGTCAATAACCAACAGCGGGATCTGGATACCCATGATGGCTCCCACATGCTCCACGATGATCTCATCGGATGAACCACGATGTCGAGGATTAATCAACCCCGTATACAATTCCCTTTGTCAATCGGTATGTTACTTGCCCGAGACTCGATCGTCGGTATCCCAATACCTTGTTCAGTCTCGTTACCGGCAAGTCACTTTACTCGTACCGTAATGCATGATCCCGTGATCAACCACTTGGTCACCTTGAGCTCATAATGATGATGCATTACCGAGTGGGCCCAGTGATACCTCTCCGTTATCCAGAGTGACAAATCCCAGTCTCGATTCGTGTCAACCCAACAGACACTTTCGGAGATACCTGTAATGCACCTTTATAGTCACCCAGTTACATTGTGACGTTTGATACACCTAAAGCACTCCTACGGCATCCGGGAGTTACACGATCTCATGGTCAAAGGAAAAGATACTTGACATTGGAAAAGCTCTAGCAAACGAACTACACGATCTTTGTACTATGCTTAGGATTGGGTCTTGTCCATCACATCATTCTCCTAATGATGTGATCCCGTTATCAATGACATCCAATGTCCATAGCCAGGAAATCATGACTATCTGTTGATCAACGAGCTAGTCAACTAGAGGCTTACTAGGGACATATTATGGTCTATGTATTCACACGTGTATTACGATTTCCGGATAATACAGTTATAGCATGAATAAAGACAATTATCATGAACAAAGAAATATAATAACAATGCTTTTATTATTGCCTCTAGGGCATATTTCCAACAGTCTCCCACTTGCACTAGAGTCAATAATCTAGTTACATTGTGATGAATCGAACACCCATGGAATTCTGGTGTTGATCATGTTTTGCCCTAGGGAGAGGTTTAGTCAACGGATCTGCTATGTTCAGGTCCGTATGTACTTTACAAATCTCTATGTCTCCATCTTGAACATTTTCACGAATGGAGTTGAAGCGACGCTTGATGTGCCTTGTCTTCTTGTGAAACCTGGGCTCCTTGGCAAGTGCAATAGCTCCAGTGTTGTCACAAAAGAGTTTGATTGGCCCCGACGCATTGGGTATGACTCCTAGGTCGGTGATGAACTCCTTCACCCATATAGCTTCATGTGCTGCCTCCGAGGCTGCCATGTACTCCGCTTCACATGTAGATCCCGCCACGACGCTCTGTTTGCAGCTGCACCAGCTCACTGCTCCACCATTCAACATATACACGTATCCGGTTTGTGACTTAGAGTCATCCAGATCTGTGTCGAAGCTAGCGTCGACGTAACCCTTTACGACGAGCTCTTCATCACCTCCATAAACGAGAAACATTTCCTTAGTCCTTTTCAGGTACTTCAGGATATTCTTGACCGCTGTCCAGTGTTCCTTGCCGGGATTACTTTGGTACCTTCCTACCAAACTTACGGCAAGGTTTACATCAGGTCTGGTACACAGCATGGCATACATAATAGAACCTATGGCTGAGGCATAGGGGATGACACTCATCTCTTCTATCTCTTCTGCCGTGGTCGGGCATTGAGCTGAGCTCAATTTCATACCTTGTAACACAGGCAAGAACCCCTTCTTGGACTGATCCATTTTGAACTTCTTCAAAATCTTATCAAGGTATGTGCTTTGTGAAAGACCTATGAGGCGTCTTGATCTATCTCTATAGATCTTGATGCCTAATATATAAGCAGCTTCTCCAAGGTCCTTCATTGAAAAACTCTTATTCAAGTAGGCCTTGATGCTGTCCAAGAGTTCTATATCATTTCCCATCAAAAGTATGTCATCTACATATAATATGAGAAATGCTACAGAGCTCCCACTCACTTTCTTGTAAACGCAGGCTTCTCCATAAGTCTGCGTAAACCCAAACGCTTTGATCATCTCAGCAAAGCGAATGTTCCAACTCCGAGATGCTTGCACCAGCCCATAAATCGAGCGTTGGAGCTTGCACACCTTGTCAGCATTCTTAGGATCGACAAAACCTTCCGGCTGCATCATATACAACTCTTCCTTAAGGAAACCATTAAGGAATGCCGTTTTGACGTCCATTTGCCATATCTCATAATCGTAGAATGCGGCAATTGCTAACATGATTCGGACGGACTTTAGCTTCGCTACCGGTGAGAAAGTCTCATCGTAGTCAATTCCTTGAACTTGTCGATAACCCTTAGGGACAAGCCGAGCTTTATAGATGGTCACATTACCATCCGCGTCTGTCTTCTTCTTGAAGATCCATTTATTTTCTATGGCTCGCCGTTCAACGGGCAAGTCAGTCAAAGTCCATACTTCGTTTTCATACATGGATCTTATCTCGGATTTCATGGCTTCTAGCCATTTGTCGGAATCCGGGCCTGCCATCGCTTCTTCATAGTTCGAAGGTTCACTGTTGTCTAACAACATGATTTCCAAGACAGGGTTGCCGTACCACTCTGGTGCGGAACGTGTCCTTGTGGACCTTTGAATTTCAGTAGGAGCTTGATCAGAAGTATCTTGATCATCATCAATAACTTCCTCTCTAGTCGGTGCAGGCGCCTCAGGAACATTTTCTTGAGTTGCGCCATTTTCCGGTTCAAGAGGCAATACTTCATCAAGTTCTACTTTCCTCCCACTTAGTTCTTTCGAGAGAAACTCTTTCTCCAGAAAGGATCCATTCTTGGCAACAAAGATCTTGCCTTCGGATCTGAGGTAGAAGATATACCCAATGGTTTCTTTAGGGTATCCTATGAAGACGCATTTTTCCGATTTGGGTTCGAGCTTTTCAGGTTGAAGTTTCCTGACATAAGCATCGCATCCCCAAACTTTTAGAAACGACAGCTTAGGTTTCTTCCCAAACCATAATTCAAACGGTGTCGTCTCAACGGATTTCGACGGAGCCCTATTTAAAGTGAATGCGGCAGTCTCTAAAGCATAGCCCCAAAAAGATAGCGGTAAGTCGGTAAGAGACATCATAGATCGCACCATATCTAATAGAGTGCGATTACGACGTTCGGACACACCATTACGCTGAGGTGTTCCAGGCGGCGTGAGTTGTGAAACTATTCCACATTTTCTTAAGTGTGTGCCAAATTCGTGACTCAAGTATTCTCCTCCACGATCTGATCGTAGAAACTTGATTTTCCTGTCACGTTGATTCTCAACTTCACTCTGAAATTCCTTGAACTTTTCAAAGGTTTCAGACTTGTGTTTCATTAAGTAGACATACCCATATCTACTTAAGTCATCAGTGAGGGTGAGAACATAACGATAGCCACCGCGAGCCTCAACACTCATTGGACCGCACACATCAGTATGTATGATTTCCAATAAGTTGGTTGCTCGCTCCATTGTTCCCGAGAATGGAGTCTTGGTCATTTTACCCATGAGGCATGGTTCGCACGTGTCAAATGATTCATAATCAAGAGACTCCAAAAGTCCATCTGCATGGAGCTTCTTCATGCGTTTGACACCTATGTGACCAAGGCGGCAGTGCCACAAGTATGTGGGACTATCATTATCAACCTTACATCTTTTGGTATCCATACTATGAATATGTGTAATATTACGTTCGAGATTCATTAAGAATAAACCATTGACCATCGGAGCATGACCATAAAACATATCTCTCATATAAATAGAACAACCATTATTCTCAGATTTAAATGAGTAGCCATCTCGTATTAAACGAGATCCTGATACAATGTTCATGCTCAAACTTGGCACGAAATAACAATTATTGAGGTTTATAACTAATCCCGTAGGTAAATGTAGAGGTAGCGTGCCGACGGCGATCACATCGACCTTGGAACCATTCCCGACGCGCATCGTCACCTCGTCCTTTGCCAGTCTCTGTTTATTCTGCAGCTCCTGCTGTGAGTTACAAATATGAGCAACGGCACCGGTATCAAATACCCAGGAGTTACTTCGAGTACTGGTAAGGTACACATCAATTACATGTATATCACATATACCTTTTGTTTTGCCGGCCTTCTTGTCCGCTAAGTATTTGGGGCAGTTCCGCTTCCAGTGACCCTTCCCTTTGCAATAAAAGCACTCCGTCTCAGGCTTGGGTCCATACTTTGACTTCTTCTTCCCAGCAGCTTGCTTGCCGGGCGCGGCAACTTCCTTGCCGTCCTTCTCAAAGTTCTTTTTACCCTTGCCCTTCTTGAACTTGGTGGTTTTATTGACCATCAACACTTGATGTTCCTTCTTGACTTCTACCTCTGCTGATTTCAGCATTGCAAATACTTCAGGAATGGTCTTTTCCATCCCCTGCATATTGAAGTTCATCACAAAGCTCTTGTAGCTTGGTGGAAGCGACTGGAGGATTCTGTCAATGACCGCGTCATCCGGGAGATTAACTCCCAGCTGAGTCAAGCGGTTATGTAACCCAGACATAGTGAGTATGTGCTCACTGACAGAACTATTTTCCTCCATCTTACAGCTGAAGAATTTGTCGGAGACTTCATATCTCTCGACCCAGGCATGAGCTTGGAAAACCATTTTCAGCTCTTCGAACATCTCATATGCTCCATGTCTCTCAAAACGCTTTTGGAGCCCCGGTTCTAAGCTGTAAAGCATGCCGCACTGAACGAGGGAGTAGTCATCAGTACGTGTCTGCCAAGCGTTCATATCGTCTTGGTTCTGTGGGACGGGTGGATCACCTAGCGGTGCTTGTAGGACATAATCTTTCTTGGCAGCTATGAGGATGATCCTCAGGTTCCGGACCCAGTCCGTATAGTTGCTGCCATCGTCTTTCAGCTTGGTTTTCTCTAGGAATGCATTGAAATTGAATACAACGTTGGCCATTTGATCTACAAGACATATTGTAAAGATTTTAGACTAAGTTCATGATAATTAAGTTCATCTAATCAAATTATTAATGAACTCCCACTTAGATAGACATCCCTCTTCTAGTCATCTAAGTATAACATGATCCGAGTTGGCTAGGCCGTGTCCGATCATCACGTGACACGGACTAGTCAACGTCGGTGAACATCTTCATGTTGATCGTATCTTCTATACGACTCATGCTCGACCTTTCGGTCTTCTGTGTTCCGAGGCCATGTCTATGCACATGCTAGGCTCGTCAAGTCAACCTAAGTGTATTGCGTGTGTAAATCTGTCTTACACCCGTTGTATGTGAACGTAAGGATCTATCACACCCGATCATCACGTGGTGCTTCGAAACGACGAACTGTAGCAACGGTGCACAGTTAGGGGGAACACTTTCTTGAAATTATTATGAGGGATCATCTTATTTACTACCGTCGTTCTAAGCAAACAAGATGCAAAACATGATAAACATCACATGCAATCAAATAATAATAGTGACATGATATGGCCAATATCACATAGCTCCTTTGATCTCCATCTTGGGGCTCCATGATCATCCTGTCACCGTCATACTCATCGACATGTAAGTTGTGATTCCTATTACAATAGCATGAACATCTCATACATCACATATAGATCATTCATCATTCATCACAACTTTGGCCATATCACATCACATAGCATACCCTGCAAAACAAGTTAGACGTTCTCTAATTGTTGTTTGCATGTTTTACGTGGCTGCAATGGGTTTCTAGCAAGAACGTTTCTTACCTGCGCAAAGACCACAACGTGATATGCCAATTGCTATTTACCCTTCATAAGGACCCTTTTCATCGAATCCGATCCGACTAAAGTAGGAGAGACAGACACCCGCTAGCCACCTTATGCAACTAGTGCATGTCAGTCGGTGGAACCTGTCTCACGTAAGAGTACGTGTAAGGTCGGTCCGGGCCGCTTCATCCCACGATGCCGCCGAATCAAGATAAGACTAGTAACAGCAAGCATATTGAACAAAATCAACGCCCACAACGACTTTGTGTTCTACTCGTGCAAGAGAACTACGCATAGACCTAGCTCATGATGCCACTGTTGGGGAACGTTGCAGAAAACAAAAATTTTCCTACGGTTTCACCAAGATCCATCTATGAGTTCATCTAGCAATGAGTGATTAGATGCATCTACGTACCTTGTAGATCGCGAGCGGAAGCGTTCAAAGAACGGGGATGATGTAGTCGAACACGACGTGATTCAAATCACCGATGATCTTAGCACCGAACGGACGGTGCCTCCGCGTTCAACACACGTACGGAACGGATGACGTCTCCTCCTTTCTTGATCCAGCAAGGGGGGAAGAGAGGTTTATGAAGATCCAGCAGCACGACGGCGTGGTGGTGGATGCAGGGCATCACAGTAGCAGGGCTTCGCCTATACTACGAGAGAGAGACGTAACGGGGAGAGAGGAAGCACCAAAGGCTGAGGTATAAAATCCCTCCTCTCCTCAACTATATATAGGAGGGCCAAGGGGGGGTGGTGCGCCAGCCCAGGAGATCTAATCTCCTTGGTGCGGCGGCCAGGGGAGGTTTCCCTCCCCCCCAAGGCACTCAGGGGTGCCTTCCACTAGTTGGACTCCTCCTTGGTGGAAACCCTAGGCGCATGGGCCTATAGGGGCTGGTGCCCTTGTCCCATGTAGGCCAAGGCGCACCCCCTACAGCCCATGTGGCCCCCCGGGACAGGTGGCCCCACCCGGTGGGCCCACGGGACCCCTCCGGTGGTCCCGGTACAATACCGATAACCCCGAAACTTGTCCCGATGGCCGAAACAGCACTTCCTATATATAATTCTTTACCTTCGGACCATTCCGGAACTCCTCGTGACGTCCGGGATCTCATCCGGGACTCCGAACAACATTCGGGTTACTGCATACACATATCTTCATAACCCTAGCGTCACTGAACCTTAAGTGTGTAGACCCTACGGGTTCGGGAGACAAGCAGACATGACCGAGACGACTCTCCAGTCAATAACCAACAGCGGGATCTGGATACCCATGATGGCTCCCACATGCTCCACGATGATCTCATCGGATGAACCACGATGTCGAGGATTAATCAACCCCGTATACAATTCCCTTTGTCAATCGGTATGTTACTTGCCCGAGACTCGATCGTCGGTATCCCAATACCTTGTTCAGTCTCGTTACCGGCAAGTCACTTTACTCGTACCGTAATGCATGATCCCATGATCAACCACTTGGTCACCTTGAGCTCATAATGATGATGCATTACCGAGTGGGCCCAGTGATACCTCTCCGTTATCCAGAGTGACAAATCCCAGTCTCGATCCGTGTCAACCCAACAGACACTTTCGGAGATACCTGTAATGCACCTTTATAGTCACCCAGTTACGTTGTGACGTTTGATACACCCAAAGCACTCCTACGGCATCCGGGAGTTACACGATCTCATGGTCAAAGGAAAAGATACTTGACATTGGAAAAGCTCTAGCAAACAAACTACACGATCTTTGTACTATGCTTAGGATTGGGTCTTGTCCATCACATCATTCTCCTAATGATGTGATCCCGTTATCAATGACATCCAATGTCCATAGCCAGGAAATCATGACTATCTGTTGATCAACGAGCTAGTCAACTAGAGGCTTACTAGGGACATATTATGGTCTATGTATTCACACGTGTATTACGATTTTCGGATAATACAGTTATAGCATGAATAAAGACAATTATCATGAACAAAGAAATATAATAACAATGCTTTTATTATTGCCTCTAGGGCATATTTCCAACAGAGGTATCTCTGGGCCCTCTTGGTAATACACATCACTATAAGCCTTGCAAGCATGATAACTAATGAGTTAGTTACGGGATGATGTATTACGGAACGAGTAAAGAGACTCGCCGGTAACGAGATTGAACTAGGTATTGGGATATCGACGATCAAATCTTGGGCAAGTAACATACCGATGACAAAGAGAACAACGTATAGTGTTGTGCGGTTTGACCGATAAAGATCTTCGTAGAATATGTAGGAACCAATATGAGCATCCAGGTTCCGCTATTGGTTATTGACTGGAGACGTGTCTCGGTCATGTCTACATATTTCTCGAACTCGTAGGGTCCGCACGCTTAAAGTTCTGTGACGATCGATTTTTTGAGTTTATATGTTTTGATGTACCGAAGGTAGTTCGGAGTCCCGGATGTGATCACGGACATGACGAGGAGTCTCGAAATGGTCGAGACATAAAGATCTATATATTGGAGACCTATATTTGGATATCGGAAGTGTTCCTGGTGAAATCGGGATTTTACCGGAGTACTGGGGGTTACCGGAACCCCCCGGGGGGTTTAATGGGCCAAGATGGGCCTTAGTGGAAGAGAGGAGGGGCTGCCAAGGCAGGCCGCACGCCCCCTCTCCCTCTAGTCCGAATTGGACAAGGAGGGGGGGCGGCGCCCTCCTTTCCTTCCTCTCTCCCTCCTCCTCCCGCCTTCTCCTAATCCAACTAGGAAAGGAGGGAGTCCTACTCCCGGTGGGAGTAGGACTCCTCCTGGCGCGCCTCCTCCTGGCCGGCCACCTCTCCCCCTTGCTCCTTTATATACGGGGGCAGGGGGGCACCTCTAGACACAAGTTGATCATTGAGATCTCTCCAGCCGTGTGCGGTGCCCCCCTCCACCATAATCCACCTCGGTCATACTGTAGCGGTGTTTAGGCGAAGCCCTATTGTAGTAGCTTCATCAACATCGTCACCACGCCGTCGTGCTGACGAAAATCTTCCCCGAGCTCTACTAGATCATGAGCTCGCGGGACGTCACCGAGATGAACGTGTGCTGAACGCGGAGGTGCCGTACGTTCGGTACTGAGGATCGGTCGATCGTGAAGACGAACGACTACATCAAACGCATTGTCATAATGCTTCCACTTAACGGTCTACGAGGGTACGTGGACGACACTCTCCCCTCTTGTTGCTATGCATCACCATGATCCTGCGTGTGCGTAGGAAATTTTTGAAATTACTACATTCCCCAACACAACCCACAAAGGGTAACGGCTGTGCGAGTCCACGGAGGGCTCCACCCACGAAGGGTCCATGAAGAAGCAACCTTGTCTATCCCACCATGGCCATCGCCCATGAAGGACTTGCCTCACTTGGGTAGATCTTCACGAAGTAGGCGATCTCCTTGCCCTTACAAACTCCTTGGTTCAACTCCACAATCTTGACGGAGGCTCCCAAGTGACACCTAACCAATCTAGGAGACACCACTGTCCAAAAGGTAATAGATGGTGTGTTGATGATGAACTCCTTACTCTTGTGCTTCAAATGATAGTCTCCCCATCACTCAACTCTCTCTCACATAGATTTGGATATGGTGGAAGATGATTTGAGTGGAAAGCAACTTGGGGAAGGCTAGAGATCAAGATTCTTGTGGTTGGATTGGAATATCTTGGTCTCAACACATGAGTAGGTGGTTCTCTCTCTCAGAAAATGAATGTTGGAAGTGTAGGCACGTTCTGATGGCTCTCTCCACGACTGGAGGATGGGTGGAGGGGTATATATAGCCTCCACACAAAATCTAACCATTACACACAATTTACCAAACTCGCTGGGACCGAATAGTGAAACTCAGTTAGACCGATTTAGTTCAAAATGTGAACGTTAGGCTTCTCGGTGGGACCGACATGTCGACTCTGTGGGACTGATTTCATTAGGATTAGGGCATAACATAATCTCGGTGAGACCGATCACATGAACTCAGTGAGACCGATTTCTGTAACAGGTAAACAGAGAGTTGGTCAGGCAAACTCGGTGGGACCGATCGCTCATTTCGGTGAGACCGAAACGTTATGAAAAGGAAATAGAGAGTTTGCATTGCGAACTCGGTGGAACCAATCACTCATCTCGGTTAGACCAAAACGCTATGAAGGAAAACAAAGAGTTTGCAATCCCATCTCGGTGAGACCGAGATCCCTATCGGTGATACCGAACTAATTAGTGTTTCTGGCTATGGCTATGTCAAATGAACTCGGTGGCACCGGATAGATCAAATCGGTGGGGCCGAGTTTGACTTTTGCTTTGGGACATATGTGGATATGAGAAAGTAGTAGAGCGCTTTTGGAGCATACACTACTGCAGGATACTGCTAACACGACACTATGATCAGAGACCCTTTGCCGAAACTGTGTGCGATGCAATAATCGCAAACGTTGGTGTAAAAAACCCGTCAAAAAGGTGCAAAACGTTTGCGATGGCGTAGCCATCAAACACGGTTTAGATTTTAGTTGCATGTGCGATGCAGGACACACGGTTAATCCATTCGAACTGTTTGCGATGAGGTAGAACAATAGAAACGGGCATCCATATCAATGTGCGTGTGATAAACGACAACGGTTAACTCAGACGAACTG
This sequence comes from Triticum urartu, assembly GCF_056163025.1. Taxonomy (NCBI): domain Eukaryota; kingdom Viridiplantae; phylum Streptophyta; class Magnoliopsida; order Poales; family Poaceae; genus Triticum; species Triticum urartu. The sequence goes on along the minus strand of NC_141873.1, from coordinate 358,562,972 downwards.
TTTTCGATTAGGGAACACAATAGAAACGGTTGAACTTAACAAGATGTGTGTGATATGCGGCATACAGTTCACATGGATGAACTATTTGCGATGAGCTAAAAGAACACAAATGAGACGTGTAAACAAGATGTGTGTGATACGTGGCAAATAGCCGACTCGGGTGAACTGTTTGCGATGAGAAATTACAACACAAATGGTCAATCCAGTTACTTCGTGTGCGATTCTGTGTGTACAAAAAACTTTGAAAAATGCAAACTAGTTGCTTGCGGTGGCAGAGTATCGCACACGATGCGTCTGCGAGTACTCGTGTGCGATGATTAGTATGTTACACATACGTTTCCTTATGTTAACATGTGTGTGAATTTGCAATATGGACAGTTAATATGCAAATGCCTTCTGGACATCGGGCACACGCTTAAAGTCAATGAACTGTGTACAGTACTAATACTTTCCATGAAAATTTATGAACTTGGGTAACAACATTTGAGTAACATATATATAGTGGTTACACTATTCGACAAAAGGAGGATCTTCGTAACACAGTTTTGACAACCATATGGTCCATATCTACATACTTAACATACTAACAACTATCACATTTTAAGAGGCTAAGGGCCAACAACCATATGGTCCATATCTACATACTTAACATATATAGTAACAGCTAGCACATTTTAAGAGGCCGAGGGCCAACAACCACAACTATCCACTGGAAGCAGCTTGATCACGGTGACTCAACATCTCATCAATGAAAAGGAAGAGCCCTCCTGTACCTTGGTAGAGCATGAGTAGAACAGTATCTCCAATTTTCCAATATGGATGCATTGCCACGAGAAGCGAGAACTTGTTAATTTGAATGGTTTCATTTCTGCGGGAAATGCAGTACCTTGCAATCACTTTGGCGTTATTAGCAGGCACAAGTGTAATTCGACCACACCGGAAAATCGATCCAGGAGCTGCTATAGGGGGAAATTTCTGTTGACATGAAGAATAAAAAATAATTGTAACATATCGTTGAATATATATATAGTTTATGAGCATCAACATTAAAATAAGATTTTTTACCAGCGTTTTGTGCACACAATTGGTCTTGTTCAGTGTGTGCACCATAGGTCTAATTAATCCCATCCAAAATCCAGCGTTCATACGCTGTGCTATCTCTGTCAGATTATCAACAAAGTTTATGACATGCTTCAAGTCCTTCCAGTGAAATTTGGTACGCTTAGTAACATATAGATAGTTCACTATACATCCAACATATCCTGCTTAAAAGGTGGAAAGGTATTATTTATTCAAAACATGGCAGAAGAATATATAGTGCGCATAAATTGGTAAATATAATTTGTTACTGCCTAGGAACGGAGTCAGAATATGATATCACATTTGGTTGCTTAAATAGTGATAAATTGGTTGCTTAAATAGTAATATGACAGCATGGAGAAAGTTGAAAGGACACTAACCTCGATCAGACTTTGATCGGTTGATGACATTGGGGAAGTAAACATCCATGTTAATTAGACCAAGCTGTGGTGCACGCACTAGAATTTTATTGCCAGCTTTCAGTTCATAACACTTAAACATTTTTCTCCAAAGGTCCGCATTAAAATAGGAGTGACCATCTTTATCAAGTTTTACGCTAATCGTCATTTTAAATCCATGCTGCGTTGTCAATATGACATCCTGGGAGTCATTAGCAAAGTAAAGCCCAAGATTTTCTTCTACTTCTGTTCTTGCAAAGCAAGGGATGTACTGCTTGAAATGAAAATTAAGATCATTAATTAGATATATTGAAATAACAGAGCAAGATGCAAATATGGGAGTAACTGATAGAAAAAATCCATATATATATATGAAAGCAAAGTACAAAAATAGATAATGTAACAAAGATTTGATGCAAATATATAGATCATGTAGCAACAGATGGTATATGTTCACAAATTTAGGCCATGCCGACTGTGGTAGGTTGAGATTGAACATACCGAGCGCTCCCTGAAGTCATCCGGAATGGTGAGATAGAACTTCGTTTCCGAATGGCCACAACCACAGTTGCCCGATTTGTGCTCGCACTATGGACACATGAATGAACACCCACGAACCAGCTAGAACAAAAATGATTCCACGGCAATTTCCACCGGTTGATTAACATCGATGGGCGGACTGCAATAAGAGATGAGTGAATATTTTGCTAATTAAGTTGATTACCTTCTCCATGAGAAAAATCCCTAGCCTAATCCCGCAGAAAACCCTAGTCGACCAGAGTCTAGAATGTCGGTGTAGATAGGCGGCGAAAAGCGGTAGGGGCGAAATTTGGTGCCGTTTGGAGCGTGACCTACGCCCGCCGCCAACCGCCGTTGAGTTTAGGGTGCAGAGTTGCCGAGGAGTCCACGGCGAGTGAGTGGGACGAAGTGGGTGAGGATTTTCTTTTTCCTTTTGCATGTGTGATTGAACACACATGGTTCGCAGAGGCGACGGAGATGAATTGTATGCGATAGTAAATCACCGAGATTGAATGGGAATCCAATTTCCTTTGTCCTTCATCCATGAGTTTTTTTCTATGATGAACATAAACCCTGCTAATCACCGTGTTCAAATTTGACACTTTTTTGGGTTCATTTACCCTATTTAGGGGATTATGTGCATTTTGTACGCATTAATGCACGTAATTCAAATTCAAACAATCGGTGCATGAAAGGGTGCACAAGAACGGTCTGGAAAAACCATACTCGTGGTATTTAGTAATTTCTCAAGCCTTTTACAAGGAATGGGTAGAGATTTCAATGCAATGCGTGGCAATAGTCAACCACAAATGCGTCATTTACTGGGTTATCAACTATAGAACAATGAAATATGTGCTTGAAAAACATGACGGCTGGCATGGTGCCATGGTATGGCCTCACCGTGCCTTGGTTAAAAGCTGGAGAAGGTTTGGTTAATGTTTTCATGCACGCCCTTCATAAATCGAACCATCACCGAGGAAGTTCAATGCTTTCGAGAGGGAAATCACCAAGATTGAAGGGGAATCCAAATTTCCGTCCTAGTTTGTCATTCCGTTTTTTTCCAATGATCAACATACCGCCTCAAATGCAACGTGTTCAAATTTGACATTTTTCCGAACTCATTTATCATATTTAGGGGATTATGTGCATTTTCTAGGCATTAATTATGCACATAATTCAAATTCGAACAATCGGTGCATGAAAAGGTGCACAAGAACGGTCTAGAAAACCATGCTCGTGCTATTTAGAACATTCTCGTGCCTTTTACAAGGAATGGGTAGGCATTTCAAGGAAATGTGTGCCAATAGTCAATCATAAACGCATTGTTTACTGGGTTAACAACTATACAAAAATGAAATACATGCTTGGAAAACATGACTGTCGGTGTCAAAACCGGCGGATCTCGGGTAGGGGGGTCCCGAACTGTGCGTCTGAGGTTGATGGTAATAGGAGACAGGGGACACGATGTTTACCCAGGTTCGGGCCCTCTTGATGGAGGTAAAACCCTACGTCCTGCTTGATTAATATCAATGAGTATAGGGGTTACAAGAGTTTATCTACCACGAGATCGTAATGTCTAAAACCCTAGAAGTCTAGCCTATGTGATTATGATTGTCCCTATGGAGTAAACCCTCCGGTTTATATAGACACCGGAGGGGACTAGGATTGTACAAAGTCGGTTATAGAGAAAGAAATCTTTATATCCGAACGTCAAGCTTGCCATCCACGCCAAGGAGAGTCCCATCCAGACATGGGTGAGAGTCTTCGGTCTTGTATCTTCGTAGCCCATCAGTCCGGCCCATGTCCAACAGGCCGGACGCCCGAGGACCCCTTAGTCCAGGACTCCCTCAATGATGCCTAGTGTGGTGCCATGGTATGACCTCACCGTGCCCTGGTAAAAATGTCATCATGCACGCCTTTCATAAGATGAACCATCACCAAGGAAGTTTCATGGTTTCGAGGGGGAAATCACCAAGATTGAAGGGGGATCCAAATTTTCTTTGTCCTTTGTCCACAAGTTTTTTTCTATGATGAATATACAACCTGCAAATCACCGTGTTCAAATTTGGCACTTTTTCGGGTTCATTTGCCATATTTAGGGGATTATGTGCATTTCCTAGGAATTAATGCGCATAATTCAAGTTCAAACAATCATGCATGAAAGGGTCCACAAGAACGGCCTAGAAAACCATGCTCATGCCATTTAGTAAATTCTCATGCCTTTTACAAGGAATAATGGACAGATATTTTGATGAAATATGTGGCAATCGTCAACCACAAATGTTTGTTTGTTGGGTTTTCAACTATAGAAAAATGAAATAAATGCTTAAAAAACATGACGCCTGGCATGGTGCCATGGTATGACCTCACCATGCCCTGGTAAAAAATTGAGAAGGTTTGGCTTATGTCGTCATGCACGCCCTTCATAAATCGAACCATCACCGAGGAAGTTCCATGCTTTCAAGAGGGAAATCCCCAAGATTGAAGGGGAATCCAAATTTCCGTCCTAGTTTGTCATTCAGTTTTTTCCAACGATCAACATACCGCCTCAAATGCAATGTGTTCAAATTTGAAATTTTCCTGGGCTCATTTACCATATTTAGGGGATTATGTGCATTTTCTAGACATTAATGGGCATAATTCAAATTCAAACAATCGGAGCATGAAAAGGTGCACAAGAACGGTCTCAAAAACCATGCTCGTGTTATTTAGTACATTCTCATGCCTTTTACAAGGAATGGGCAGATATTTCAAGGAAATGTGTGGCAATAGTCAACCATAAACGCGTTGTTTACTCGGTTAACAACTATACAAAAAATGAAACACATGGTTGGAAAACATGACGCCTGGTGTGGTGCCATGGTATGGCCTCATCATGCCCTGGTAAAATCTGGAGAATGTTTTCCTTATGTCGTGATGCGCGCCTTTCATAAATTGAACCATCACCGAGGAAGTTTCATGGTTTCGAGGGGGAAATCACCAAGATTGAAGGGGGTCCAAATTTCCTTTGTCCTTTGTCCACGAGTTTTTTTCTATGATGAATATACAACTTGCAAATCACCGTGTTCAAATTTGGCACTTTTCCGGATTCATTTGTCATATTTAGGGGATTATGTGCATTTCCTAGGCATTAATGCACATAATTCAAGTTCAAACAATCGTGCATGTAAGGGTCCACAAGAACGGCCTAGAAAACCATGCTCGTGCCATTTAGTAAATTCTCATGCCTTTTACAAGGAATGGACAGATATTTCGATGAAATGTGTGGCAATAGTCAACCACAAATGTTTGTTTCTTGGGTTTTCAACTATAGAAAAAATGAAATAAATGCTTAAAAAACATGACGTCTTGCATGGTGCCATGGTATGACCTCACCATGCCCTGGTAAAAATTTGAGCAGGTTTGGCTTATGTCGTCATGCACGCCCTTCATAAATCGAACCATCACCGAGGAAGTTCCATGCTTTCGAGAGGGAAATCCCTAAGATTGAAGGGGAATTCAAATTTTCTTCGTTCTTTGCCCTGAAGTTTTTTTTTACGATGAACATACACCCTGCAAATCATCGTGTTCAAATTTGGCATTGTTCCGGGCTCATTTACTATATTTAGGGGATTATGTGCATTTTCTAGGCATTTAGCGCATATAGATCCAATCCAGCTACAGGTGCACGGGTGTGATGTGAGGGACGTGGATTGCCGTTCGATCGTGGCCCATCCTACGGTGCACACACGTGATCCGCGTGGCTGGGGTTTGATAACCCACAAGTATAGGGGATCGCAACAGTTTTTGAGGGTAGAGTATTCAACCCAAATTTATTGATTCGACACAAGGGGAGCCAAAGAATATTCTCAAGTATTAGCAGCTGAGTTGTCAATTCAACCACACCTGGAAACTTAATATTTGCAGCAAAGTGTTTAGTAGCAAAGTAATATGATAGTAGTGATAACGGTAACAAAAGGTAACAATAGTAAAAGTAATGTTTTTGGTATTTTGTAGTGATGATAGCAATAGCAACGGAAAAGTAAATAAGCGGAGAACAATATATGGAAAGCTCATAGGACATGGATAGGTGATGGAGAATTATGCCAGATGCGGTCCATCATGTAACAGTCATAATCTAGGGTGACACAGAACTAGCTCCAGTTCATTGATATAATGTAGGCATGTATTCCGAATATAGTCATACATTCTTATGGAAAAGAACTTGGATGACATCTTTTGTCCTACCCTCCCGTGGTAGCAGGGTCCTTACGAAAACTAAGGGATATTAAGGCCTCCTTTTAATAGAGAATCGGAACAAAGCATTAACACATAGTGAATACATGAACTCCTCAAACTACGGTCATCACCGATAAGTATCCCGATTATTGTCACTTCGGGGTTAATGGATCATAACACATAATGGGTGACTATAGACTTGCAAGATAGGATCAAGAACACTCATATATTGATGAAAACATAATAGGTTCAGATCTGAAATCATGGCACTCGGGCCCTAGTGACAAGCATTAAGCATAGCAAAGTCATAGCAACCACTACAAAAAAAAATACACTTCCGTGATGATACGTGTTTGTCACAGTAGGTCGCTTTTTTTGTTATGCATGTACATCCATGACAAATTTATGATAGAATCAAGATAGTCATACATGTGTTGTCGTAGAAGTGTTCCATGACATTACCAAAATTATCATCACGGAAGTGTCCACTTCCATGACGATAAATCGCGCGTCACAGAAGTGCTTTCGTCAAGGGTGACCGACACGTGGCATCCACCGTAACAGAACGCCGTTAAGCTATCGGGTCGGGTTTTGGATCCGATAACCCGTTAACAGCCCCGACCAATGGGAAATTTCCATGTGTAAAATTCTTATTGGCCGGACGAAACACGTGTCAGCTCGTCAGTGGGTTAGATAGGCGCCTATGATACGTCGACACGTGGCACGGCCCAACAGAGGCCCATTCCTGTGAAAAGGCCGGCCCGTTTGACTTGGTCAAAAGCTGGCGGGCCGGTCCATGGAAAGCCTGTTGATGGACTGTTCGAATATAGTGCATTTACAGCCCGCTAACCCAAGGCCCGTTACGCCCTATCTGAATTAGGCCCAGTAGCGTCATCTGGGCCATCCAATATGATTCCAGCCCGTTTTCACTTCTGGCCCATGTATGGCCCATGAAGTCTTTCGGCCCATATGAGGCCCTATGTAACTCTTGGCCTACTAACGACCCGTGGTGAAACTAGCCCGTAATGAACAGTGTATCACTTTACACCCATTAACGGCCCGTGGTGAAACTGGCCCGTAATGAACAGTGTATCACTTTATACCCATTAATGGCCCGTTATTCCATTGGGCCGTTTCCAGCCCATGTTATCTTTCGGCCTTCTCAGAGCCCATTTATTCTTGGGCTCATTTCCAGCATTCGTTTACTTACGGCCCGTTACTGTCATTTTCTGCTTGTGGGCCAAATTCAGCCCGTGGTTACAGTCGGCCCGTTTGTGGTCCGTTAATACGTTGGGCCGATTTCATAGCGTCATCAAATACGGCCTATTAACGATGGCCCGTTATGGTCGGCCCATGAACGGACGATTCCAACTCTAGCCCGTTTATGGCCATAATGTGGTCTGTTTGGCCCATGTTTGGCCAATCAATTATACAGCCCGTGTAAGGCCCATTGATAATACGACCCGTAGAAGGCCCATTGTTTCTACGGCTCGTAGAAGGTCCATTGTTTCTACGGCCCGTAGAAGGCCCACTGTTTCTACGGCCTGTAGGAGGCCCAGTGTCACTACAGTAAATATTAGCCCATGGTTATTGTGGCCTAGTTTTAAAAAATAGGTTATTGCAGCCACTAGCTAACCGTGGAAAAAGAACTGCAATGACTACAAGCAAACAAATAAACAAGACAACAAGGAAATAAATACACAAGCAACTAACGCTAGGCTATCACGGCTATTACACATATTACATCCACTGGGCATCAAAGTTCGCCACCAGTGCAAATATTGGGAACAAAGCAACATATCATATACACTGGTTGTCAAAGTTGGCGACCAGCGCAAATAAACGCCGCAGCAAAACAAATCCAGAACTAAAACCACTTCAGAAGATCTCAAGAAACAATATCCTGGGTACCCATAGTGCTGGCAAGATGCTTAGCAAGCTTATTAACTTTCTCTTGTTTGGCGCTTAAATCCTCCAGCGCTTGCTGTTGCACCAGAAAATATGCATCTGAATTCTGCAGGGACTTCCTCAGTCCTTCAGCTTCCTGTCGTAGAACATCTGATCGATGTCTTTCAACTTGAAGTTGAGACTCAAGAAGACAAACTGATTCAGGCAGCGAGTTCGAAGAGCTTGTGCCAGCAGTAGTGGCCAGTAACTCGAACACTACATCAAGACAGGACTTTTGGGTTCCCTCACTATCGTCAAGATAGTTTTTATTAGCTTTCTTGGAGACCAACAGGGATGTCTCACTATCTTGAACCTTATCTGCATTACTTCCTTTACCATTGGATAACGCGGTACTGTTCTCCAATATTTTGTCCGCATTCTAAAAGAGAAACAAGCAGACACATCACATGTTTACCATGTTGTATATGGAACTCATTTTGGTAAATGAGTTCAGTAGTAAAGTGGACAGGAACAAACATATATCTATGTACCATGGTCACTTTATGGTCTATATCATTCTAGTTTTTGTTGCCAAATCAAGATAGAGACACAGTTCAAATAATATTTGTTCAAGACAAAGCAGAATAGACAGAATATAAGTGTGGGTAACTATAGAGCAATAACAACACTTGTAATGTGCATGACATGAGAACATAAATGTTTATTCAATTGAAACTGAAATCAACATAGAGCAGGTTACAACAGCAAACCAGTTAAAGAAACAAGTTTAAAACATACCTGTTGCGCCATTGGAGTTTCAATTCCATCCTTCAAATTTGAAAATAGTTGGTATGAGTAAATACAGTCATGCAAGAGCAAAGGAGTATGAACCATAGCTACAGAACCTGACCTGAGAACAAATCTTCTTCTCCTTTAAGCGTTGAGTTGGGATTCGGAGTGGTGGTCCTCGTGCTTTGGGCACTGCAGTTCCCTTACTAACTGCTCGTGTTTGGGTGCTCTGTGGTGGAGACGGTGCTGTGTCAACTGGAACTGGGTTACTATCTGCCGGGGTTGGGGTTAGAAGGGGTGTAGCTGGTTCTCTGTCCAACTGGGTAGGGGTACAATCTGCAAGAGTCTGGGTTATGTGCGGTGGATCTGGTCCTTGGTTAAGTACAACCGTGGTTCTATCTGCATCAACTGGTAGCACTATCTTTTCTGAAGACCGTGTTGTTACTCCCTTAGATACTGCCATCACGCTCTCCAATTCAAATGGTTGATAAACAAGAAAAGTAATTGAAAGTATAGACATTGTATGATAGACAGGTGCAATGGATAGTGGGGAATAAAAGAGGGCATGAAATAATTCATATTTATGTTGTCTAACCAAACAGGATAGCATGACACAATTTCACATATATGATGGCTAACTAAACAGGATAGCATGACACAATTTCACATTATGATGGCTAACTAAAAAAAATGGAAAGACATAGTTCAAAATATGAGACTATGTAAACATGATGACATGACATAACTATATAATGTGTTTATTAAATAGGTTGGCATGCCATAATTCACATACATTCATGGATAGAATGCCATAATTCAAAATATGATGACTGTAAACACTAAACATGATGAGATGATATAACTATATGATGTCTTTATTAAATGGGTTGCCATGCCATAATTCAGATAGATGATGTGTATGTACTATGTAAACATGATGGCATGATATAATTCAAATATATGATTTATATAGTAAGCAAGTAAGCAGATGGCAATCCATATATGATGTAAAAACTAAGCAATGCAAGACAACATGCATGACATGGGTAATATAACCCTGCCAAGTTTGAGCATAGACCTCAGGGGGAAAATAGGACTGGTCATCAGTCTCTGAATCCTCCTCTGAGGAGCTCTCTGTAACCAGCAAGATGTCTGCTTCAGCAGGTAGCATTGTCTGCTCTGAATACCTTGTTTTCACTCCAGATACTTCCATCACCGCTTCAAATGGCTGATGCACAGGAAGAGTAGTTGAATATACAAATGTTGTCGACAAATGGAACACGTAATACAAAAAAATGATAGCATGATATAATTCACATACATGATGATTGGCTAAACAACATGGCATTGAATAATTCACATATATAATGCCTTTCCAGCAAGATAGCATTGTATAATTCACATATATAATGTCTTGCAACAAGATGGCAATGCATAATTCACATATATGGCAATTAGACACTGAACATGTGGCATTCACACAAACATGTCTAAACTAATCAAATGACATAGCAATGCGAGACACCATACACACGATATGAGCAACATAACCCTGCCAAGTTAGAGCATACACCTCGGGGGGGGGGGAATAGGACTGGTCATCTGTCTCTGAATCCTCCTCTGAGGAGCTATCCGTAACCAGCGAGATATGCGCTTCGTCAGATAGCATAGTCTGCTCTGAAGACCTTGTTTTCACTCCAGAATTTGCCATCACCATCTCAAATGGCTGATGCACACGAAGAGCAGTTGAATGTAATAACATTTTTGACAAATGTAATATGTAACCAAAAATAGGATGGCATGATATAATTTACATATAAGATGACTGGCTAAGTAGGATGGCATTGCAAAATTCACATATATGATGCCTGGCTAAACAAGATGGCGTTGCATAATTCACATAAACGATGAATAAACTAAACAGATGGCATTCGCACAAAGGATGTCTAAAATAAGCAAATGACATATTTGATGTATAAAGTAAGCAATGCAAGACACCATATGCATGATGTAACCAACATCAGCATGCCAAGTTAGAGCGAAGACCTTAGGGGGTAAATAGGAGTTGTCTTCTCCTTCTGAATCCCCCTCAGAACAGATATCTTCCTCTTGATTACAATCCGAAATTCGTGGAGGGGGGATGCCTTTGCGCCTACCATGGAGCGACGTCTGCATGAAATTTTATTGCCACGCAAGGCTCGTCTCTTTTGCTCTACATGTTCAGTTCCATTGTTTACAATAACTGTCATGCATAGGAATAAAACATAGTGAGATTATGTAAGGAGTGCATGCAGAAATCCAGAGTGATGGTAGCAACCTGTGGATAGACCCAAAACCAATAATAGCAGGCAGATAATGGCTTCAGTTAAAAAATACATATAATGGCTTCTTTACTATTTGTTTCCCACCCAACATGAAACTCATAGTAGACACCGAAGATTAACCAGATAGTAGATAGATACTATTGATAGCGGCCCCGATATGTACCCCACAACCATTTAAAAACTCAAGTTTGACCATTAGTTTGGAGCTGACTCAGAGTCTAATCGGTGAACAGGACGATAAAGTAGCATGTAATATTAAGCGATGCATAACGTAAGCAGACACGAAAGAGTGAGACCTCTCTTGCGGACCCGTGTAGTCCTCGAGGTCATCTGCTCGGTTGATGATGGTAGTGCAGTTTTCATGGCTGCCAGCGGTGGGGAAGAAGATCTGAGGTGGCGAAAGACAGTCTGGAGGCCGGATCCCTGCTGTGCTGGACCCTTCTGTCGTTGGAGCAGTTGAGCTTGGGTGGACGACGGCGCAGCAGGAGCGGGACAAACCACGCAAGGTTTTCTTTGACAACTATCTGTAAGAGAAGTAATTATGTAAGGGCTCGTTTGAATTGGAGGATTCCAACAATGCAGGGATAGGAAATAGACAGGAATAGGATAGGAATGCACGTGCAAAACAGAGAATTTAAAAACACAGGATTTCTGCCAATCTGGGTGTTTGATTCACAACAATTGGAAGATCACAGGATGCAAAGAAGCATGGTGACATTAAGTCAAACCACAAGAAAATGTACGGTTATAATGCTATTATGCTACTATCTCTTAGTCTTGTGCTTCATGAATAGGAATTTGAAAAGGAGGACAAGTGAAAATTAAAATTCCTATGTTTTTTCTTTCAAGGAGACACTAAAGGAACAAATCCGTGTGCTCAGTGGACAATATATATAACATGTAGAGTAAAAAGAGATGCAACAAGTGTAGAACCTCTTTGGCAAAGCCATGTCGATCTCAGCGTGATTGGGTTGGCCGGTGAGGATGCTCCGGCTGACTTGGCTGTTGGAGGAGGGGAAGAAGATCTTAGGCGTCTGGAGATGGAGCCCGAGGTACTGCTCCGCTGTGATGGAGGGTTTCGTCGTTGGAGCAGCTCCGGTGAGTTGTACGACGCCGAGGCTGAAGCAGGACAAGAGAGACAATGAACAACGTTAACCCGAGTGGAATTCTAATAGCATCTCCAATACATGACGTAAAATACATAACCACAAAGTGCTAGATGTAAAATACATCAGCCGCTCATCTCTGAACTTAACTGTCGAAACTGAACTTAACTGTCGAAACTAAACTTAATAGTCGAAACTGAACTTAACTGTCGAAACTGAACGCACTAGCAAGGTGAGGCTACACGTCGGTTGACTGACTTTTTCATCTCTAGTCAGTCGATTTTGCAGCCGTTGGATATGAAATCAAGGGCATGTGGTTCATGTTCAACCCCCACCCCCCTGAGCCGGCCAAACAGCAGCCCCCTGCCGCCCGCGGCGGGCGGTGCGCCGCCCCGCCCGCCCCGAAAACACTCCCCACCGCCGGTCCGCCGCCGCCCCGGCCATCCCTCTAGGCCACCCCATGCCGAGCTTTTTCTCCGGCGATCCCCACGCCACCGCCCCGCCACCGCCGGCGACCACCACCCCCATCCTGAACCCTAAGATTGATAGTGGGGTATCTCTCCGGTGAGCCCCCCTCCCCGCTGCGGCTGGTTCTTCCTTCACCCCAGCGAGCCCCCCACCACCTGAAAATCGACTGACCCAAAAGTCGATTCAGTCGACTGAAGTGTAGCTAAATCGGAGCAGCATCGCAAGCAAGAGCAAGAGCGAGAGCAGCAGCGCGAGCAAGAGCAATAGCAAGAGCAGACCAGGCAGGGGACCGAGAGCAAGAGCAGAGCAGCAGCGCGAGCGAGAGCTAAAGCAGCAGCAGGTCCTACTGATGTGGACGTCGCCGCCGAGGGAGCGACGCCGTGGAGGAAGTGGCCGGCGACGCCGCCGTGGATGGAGCCGCGCCATGTCGGCTTGGGACCGAGCGCCGGCAGCACCGTGAGATCGAATCAAGAAGAAAATGCAGCGATTAGTGTACAACCTCTTTGGTGGCGCCGATTAGGCCGCAGCTTCATCCGAGGAAACGGTGATGATGATGATGCTCTTCCGGTGGTGCAGGTGAAGACGGTGGTGTGGGAATGGAGGTGGCGCGAAAGACGAGGGGAACGTCGAGGCAGCTCCTTGGAGGTGGAGGACGGGGTGGCTGAACCGGCGGGACGATGAGATCGACGATGGATCCTCATCCGGTACGGTGGATGAGGGACGTCGAGGTGTTGCTGTGGACGACGTCATCAGGGAAGAGGCTCCGGCTGGGTGGCGGACGGAGCAGGGTGTGGGGTTTCGTCGCAGGTTTTCGCGGCCTCGGTGTACGAATGGGTGGGCGGATGGGATGGCAGTGGGGAACCATGGCTTAGAGACGCGCTTGTCCAAAATGTGGGGTAAGTTACGAAAGTACCCCCACCGATTTGAGGCGGTTCTTTCGGTTCAGGGGTACCACGGGCATTTCGCGTGTCTGGATTTCACAGGAGGTGGGAGTTTTCGCGCGCGTTGTAATTTTGGAATAGCAAGGCGCGGGTTGAGATGGAGGGAGTTGTCGGAGCACAACAAGACAAAGATATATCTTAAATATTTTGGGCTAACAAGGCGCGGGTTGAAATTTCCGGACAAGCTTAACGTGTACTGTCCCAAATCAATGCGCCCTACAAATGTCATTCAAAACTTTGAATTCATGTTATGTTCAATTAAAATATTTCGCTACATGTATAATGCATGCAACCTACTACTCAAATGAACGTTTTAGTGCATTCCAAACATATATACTACCGCTTCAATATGAACTAAATTTGAATTCGTTTCTCTATTTGAATAAGATCTATAGTAATGATTGTTGTGAAGTCAAAGCATTTGAATTCGTTTCTCTGTTTTAATAAGATCTACAATCATCATTATTGTCAAGTTAAACCATCGTTTGTGTATTATCTTCACAGCACACCACATGATTAGTCTCGAGTTATATATGAACTATGTGTACTCCTATATGAACTCCAACTAGATTTTTTGAATCCACTTTATTTTGATTTCAAATCACATTAAATTTCTAGCTCTAGCTAGATCTTCATAATCTAAACCATGTCTCATATGTATAATGTGTTTATCACATTATGTATGGTGCCCCGCCCCCTACGCCTACAAGTATTTAGATGTGAGTTGCAAACACCACACATTACCACAAATTCAAATAAAATGTGAGAATGTTCGATATATAGTATTGTTTAGATTGTTTGATATTTAGTTGTAAGCTGCGAACGCCACACATTATCACAAATTCAAATAAAACGTGAGATTGTTTGATGTATAGTATGGTTTAGATTGTTCGGCATTTAGCTGTGAGTTGCAAACGCCATGCATTATCACATTATGGTATAACATGTGCACAACACGTGTATCACCGCTATATTCATGCATGCAATGTTTAAAACACTATGATCTCCTATTCAAATATATGAATCCGCTTTCATATCAAATTATGATCTTTGTTAGTCTCTTACACCCACACAATCCTCTAACCTTTGTAGCTACCACTAACTTTCTCTCGTGCATGCACATGCCCTCCTCGCCCTCCCCCTCCCTCGGCATTCTATCCACCTGGCACATTCATTTTTTTCTTTAGGTCGTTCTCCCAGAGTCTCCACAACTCCTTTCCGACACACACCGATCGATAAACCTCTCCAGCAGTGCCTGCCCACAACATACAAACACACCTTCAATCTCCTCCTTTATGTGTCCTTGCCTCGTGTCTCTCATACGGTCAGACACACGTGTAAACTCTCGCCCCTCTTTTCATCGCTCTCACAACCGCACACTCCTCCCCCTATCTAGCTAGTAGTTGGGCCTCTGTCTATCCGTCTCGCTGGGCCTTATTTGCCTCTAACAAATGGACGCTCACCGACGGATCTCTCGCTATACATATAGCTAGCTAGGTCCTTATAACTCATTTTTACCCACACGTCAATCGATCTACCTCATTAGTTGTGTCTCTCCCTTCCTCCGACAAACAACAATTGATCTACCGATCTAGTTAGGTTTGCTTACCAAACACATGGTTCCCCTTCATCATCCATGGATGCATCCCGACAGATCTATCACGCGCAGGCACACACAGAAACCCATCCCCACTCTTATTGATAACATTGCAGTTCCACCCTCAGTTTGTCTAGTAGGCCTCTCCCACCATCTTCGAGAAGCAACTCCATCACCCATCCAACACTCTACCCCTCTCCCTCCCTCTCCCTCCCTCTCTCCCTCCTCTCTCTCTGTCCCATCATATTTCCCGTCCTTCAGTTATGTATGGATGTCGACCTATCTCCCTCAAGACATAGTTGGGTCTCTCCTTCTCAACACATATATGAGTCGTTCTACCTCTATAGTTAGGCCTCTACCTACCCCTCCCACCACCCCCTCCCCACACACACACACCGATACATCGAGCGCTCTAGTCATGTCTCCCTGCCACACACAAACTTGACGTGTGCCCTCTAACGTTCTGGTAGGCTAGTCGCCCTATATCTTTGACTTGTACACACAAACAATTTCGATGGCTCTCTTCATCGATCTCGCACCCACCCACTTGATCCTCTCTTTGACTCTATCGATAGCTATGACCCCTCCCTCTCTTCTCGTGGATTGCCCGACCCTCTATGTATGATATGGATAGGCCTCCATTTCACACACATTGCATGCAAAATTTTGTTTGAGATGTCATCGACACATATTCCCACAAATAATTCATGAAATGAACCCCCCACCCCACCCCCACCCCAAAACAAAAAACACTCACGAATGCGGTTTGTATCTCTCACACACACCCCACGTAGGTGGGGGACGTGCACGAAGAGAAGAGGTGCATGCGCGGTGCACGTACTCCCATCTCTTTCCCAACCACACCCGCGTGGGTACACGGTGGAGCTCATTTCTATACGAAAAAGGCAGCCCACGTGGTAATTTGGCACGTGTACTGGTTGTCCACTTGGTGGAGGGAGGATCGTCTACCACGGGTGAACAAACAAATTGTGACTTGACGTGTTATGTTAAAAAAAGAGGCAAACCATGTGGGGCCTACCTTAGAGGCAAGGCTCTATACACTAGAGTACTTTTGATGTGTCCCGTCAACTCGCAAAACGAGGAGAAGCTTGCTTAGTATGCCGTCTCCCCCGCCCATGGGCACGGTGGCTCGCAGGATGAGGTGAAGCTTGCTTACCATGCCTTATGCCCGCTCCCTCGCCCACGCGCGCGGTGGCTCGCAGCCCGAGGAGAAAATTTTACTACTCCCTCCGTTTACTCCTCGTCCCTACTACCTTGGTTATAGAGATTATACTATCATATTGTTTGGAATATATATGTCCTTTAATAGATTTCAATATGAACTACTAGTACATACTCCAAACACTGATGTATATAGACGTATTTTAGAGTGTAGATTCACTCATTTTGCTCCGTATGTAGCACTCTCCCTCGCCCCTCGACCCTCGCCCATGTGGTGGATGTGCATCAATTCATTCGGTCTCATATAGCCAGAACGATATATACTACACTACCATTATTGCTCGACTTCCCGAAGAGGCGAAGAGCCAATCGCAAGGTTAATATCTTGGAGATGCCAAGCGCAAGGTTATAGGAGAACGAGTAGTAGGTGCCGCGTCATTTATAAATATAGTTTTTTTCTTCAGTGGCAAGTACGCAATATGATAGGTTCATATGGAGAGAAAAGGAAACCGCTCCACTATATACATAGTCAGGACGGGCCAGCCTACACGGTTGCTTGCTGGGGTTGCTCTCTTCACACTCTCTCGCACAAAACGACTGTGGCCACATCTCTAACATCCCAGCGGATCACGTCCGCTTGGGGAAGGGGTGGATGCTTAGTGTAGATGCGGTGGCCGTTGCCGACGGCGAAAAACCACTGTCGGCACGTCCCGATCAGGGGTCCCCGCCGTTCTCTCTCACAAAGCCAGTGAGGTTGCCTTCGTCCCTTGCTCACTGCCGCGACGTGGGCAGTTGCTGCCTCCTGCCGCCCTCCTCAAGGTTGAGCTACGTCCCTCAGGTACAACTCCCTTTACAGCCGGCTTGCACCACTGCTCCAGCTGCCCACATCACTCCCTGTGGATATTTCTCTACTTCTTTGCCCCACACATACCTCTACTGGCTTCTACATACTGTATTTGTGATGAGTTTATGTCTCATCAACTAGTCCCAGTAATCTTATTCTAATCATGCTTGTTCAATTTCTTTGCCACAGGGATGCTCATCTCGATTTTGGTGAAACTGCACAAAATGATCCGATGGTCAAAAGGTTGCAAACTTCATTTATTAGGAAGCTCGAACGTTGCCAGCAAATTGAAGCCTGGTCAGGGTTCACGGTTCAAGGGCTAGGGACTGCATGGATCGTTTTTTTATTTAGCTGCCTCTGTTCCAAAATAAGTGTCAACTTTAGTAGTAGTACAACTTTGTACCAAAGTTTGCACAAAGTTGAGAAACTTATTTTGGAACGGAGGGAGTACATATTTGCTATGATCTGTCAATCATTGAGATGCAATAGCATGTATGTTAGTCTCCTTTGTATTTGATGAAATGTTGCAACGGGCAACCTTGGACGCAAGATACATGTAACAGAAGCTGGAAGCTTCATAGCATTGTACAAATTTATCTCGCTGATAAATTACAGTACGTACTATACTAGTACTTCCTCCGTTCCTAAATATAAGTCTTTGTAGAGATTTCACCATGAACCACATGCAGATCACTGAGCCTGTGTGTTTTCACTGCTCTTGCACGCCTCCGCTGTAAGAATGGAGAAAATTGTAATCTAGTAGGTATACCTCCTTTCGCCGAAAGCGTGGGACATCCAGCAGTCTTACGACCTCAGTAATAAAGACCAATGAGCCGTCAAATCACATAGACCCAGCAATAAGTTGGACGAATGAAGCAACCATCACTCTTGCGCCAGTGAGAGGTCGCGTCCGCTCTGCCCGGGCATGAATGCGGCACCGATTCTTTGGAGCGGTGCTGACCGTTTCGGGCGGGAACCGCGCGCGGGCGATGGAGGGGCTTTGGGTGGGCCAGGCTGGTCAGGAGCGGCCGTGGCAGCTGTCCGCATGTCCCTACCGGACACGCCCGGAAACGTGAGGATGCACCGACTCTCGCGGCTAAAATCGTACACTATACAACATCTCTCTATAGGAGTAGGTCGATCTGTCGCTCTCTCTAACACACACATGGTGTTAAACACACACGCACACACACACACACACGCATGCACCTTGGTCCCGTTGCACCTTCTAACATGACTTATTACACCTAGACGGAGGGAGTAGTAAGTATACGAGATACGGTGGCACACTGACTTAAGTCGAATACAAGTGCCCAAAATTTGTGTGCATGTTATAATAAGGATTCAGGAATGTATAAAAGGTTATTTTCCTCTCATTGAACATAACGGGAGGGTTGTGTAGCTGGTTAGCCTGTTCACTCATCAAACTTGAGGTCTCGGGTTCGATAACTACACTTGAGCATAATTTGTGCTAGGAGGATTCTTTGACTGGTCAAAATGTTTTCTAGGGTTTGCACGCTTCACACTCTCTCTCCAGTATATATATACACGCTGGAGCCTCAGCGCTTGTAGTTTCCCTCTTCACACTCTCTCGCCCTCTCCAGATCTAAACAAGACTTCGTTGGCCTCTCTCTCTCCCCTCACTACTGATCAAAGAGCCGGCAGGATCCGTCCGCCGGGAAGGGAATGAGGCTTAACGCTGTCGCCGTCGGCGAGGGACTACCGGCGCAGCTGTTCACTTTCCACCCAGCGGCGGCGCGAGAGGGCCTCCGACCCCTTCTTCTTCGCCGCCGTCCCGTCGCCCGCCGAACCACGCCCCAAGAACCTTAATGTATAATTTACTTACTCCACATGCATTGCTCTAGCTGCATGTATACCATGAATCTAGGATGCGGTTCAAAGAGGAAAGGAGTGGGAAAAGTTGTATATAGCATGAATCTCGGACGTGGTTCAAAGAGGAAATGAAGGGGGAAAGTTGTATAGCATTAATCTAGGACGTGGTTCAAAGAGGAAAGGAATGGGGGAAAGTAGTGGGGAAAGTTGTATCGCATAAATCTAGGACGTGGTTCAAAAAGGAAAGGAAGGGGCGAAAGTACTAGTTCAAAAAGGAAAGGAAGGGACAAGGATGTAGAGTTTGAGCAGGACTAGATTTGCTGCGCTCACATAGGGAAAGGCTTTTGATAACAAAACTGGGACCAACATGGACTGACACGGAGTTTTTTTAGTCCCTACACCAAAATGTCCCTGTAAACAAACACCCTCTAATAATGCCGCTGCAAAATTGATGCAATGCCATAGTTAAAAGCAAATTACATGTTTAACGAATTTTATTGTTAATATAATCTCTATGTTAATATTAATCAATGCCACCGTTTGAGAAATGCTACTTTCTTGCTTTCTTTCCCATTTAGATAAGGTAGATGCTTCTTTTTGTTGGCTTCTGTGTCATCCACCGTTATTGACCACTAATTGTTTCCTTTGCACCTCTGTGTAAACAGGGTTATCTGCTTCACCTCGTTGCCATTGTGACCTTTTGTTGCACTGCACAAAACACTTTTATTTTAAGAGTGTTTTGTGCAGTTCAACCAAAATGTCACACCGAGAACGTTGCTTGATTGCTTGATCTTAGTGGAACTGCACAAGAGGAGATCTTACTTCCTATCCGCTAAGGCGAATTTGGTTCAGATCTTCTTCTTGTGAGTTGTTTGAATTCCGCATGATGAGAGGTCAGTACTAGCCTTCTTTCACATGATTCTGCAGTGTGCATTCATATGTTGTGCTACTTGTACGATAATGTTGCTTGATTTTAGTGAACTGCACAAATGGAGACAAGACTTCCAATCTGTATGTGCACCGTAATATCCCATTGAGGTAAGATAAGGATATTTCACAATTATTGGCCTGTATTTTGCCATTTTCATCAGAAAATTAAGTTTAGTACTATACTTGTGCTCCCTAATTGACATGCCAAATCTTACATTGAAGGTGAAGCTTGTTTGTTATTAAACCAAGTGATGAAGGGGAAGAACAAGGGGAAGAAAAACAAAAATCAACTCCCGGTGCTGTAATGAAGCACTGGAGCTGTGATGGCACAAGTAATGATATAGTTTTGCATCTTAATTTATTGCTATGGCTGGAACGAGCAATTGTTTTGCCACTGATTTGATGCCACTCTTAATGTAATATGTAATTATCTCTACTTGTGCAAACAGGGATCTTCTTTGAAGATACCATATATTTTAGTGGAACTGCACAAGAAGATGTTGGGAACATTAAACTAATCGAGGAGTATATAGTAAGCTTGGCCACGACCGTAGATGCTTCATCTATATGCTCTACACAATAAGCCTCCTGACAAAGGTTGGTACTCGCCCACTGATTTAATCCATATGATTGAGCTTTGTCATCTCTATTGGTGTTGTGCTACTGTTTAGATACTGTCATGAAAAAGTGGTATTGTCCTTGAGAAGTGCTTCATCTGTGTTGTTTTAAATTTTTCCTTTCCTTTTTTTCGAGCAAACAGTGATGCTAGCATTTAGTAGTCCTCTTGTCGTTGCACAACAGGATCATCTTCCTCTGAAGAAGAATATGGAGTACGTGAAGTGACTAGTTCCGATTATGCCAGGATGAAGAAGCCCTGTCTATCTGATCATCAGAAGGGGCAGTTGAAGGATGGTTACATTACTCCCCACAAGACCAAACTAACTTCAGCTCAGAAGGACTGACAAAATCTCCATTTTTTTGCTGTTGTTCTATGATTCTTTCTGGTGAGTTCCATTTTTCTAAAAGTGTGCTCTACATGGACCATGTATGTGCCTGTTAAAACTGTCAATTCATAGTATAGTTTGCTCTATACTAATCACTTTTTTGTATTTGTACAAACAGGGGTGCTCAGCTTGATTTCAATGGGAACTGCACAAAATGTTCATGAATACATCGAATCATTCATTTCCACCACAAGAAAGGAGGTGCCGATAAGTTCAAGGCGTTGCAACATATAAGGGCGAAATCATACAAGCTATGCGCGAATTTGGTTGATTTTGGTGGAACTGCACAAAAAGAACAGCTGGTTTATTTAGCACGAGGTGCCATGTCAATGTCCGAACTGATGGCAAACCCTGTCCATTCCACAATTGCAGGCATTTGATATTTTGGAATGGGATAACCTTGTCAAATTTTGCTCATTGATTTTAGCAAGACATGCGTTTGATATTTTCGAATGGGACGCCCTTTGCTGTCAGCAGCGTCGATCAATTTTTTCTTTATTCTTTAGTTATGAAGTAAATATTGCCTCTGACATGTGAGTCGCTGAGATGCATAATCATCGATTGTTTTGAATGTTCTCTATGGATTGCCAGGCTTGTGTGTTTGATTGCAATGTACAGAAACGCTAAAAAGCTGCTCAAACTCTTTGTACTCCTTTTGTTCCTTTTTACTTCGCACATTGTGTAAGTGCATACTTTTTTTGTATAAGATTGGTCAAAGTAGAGATACTTTGACTGCAGACAAAACTTGTATGCAGACTAGAAAGGACCGGAGGGAGTACATGTGAAACTGCTGCAAATGAGGTGATCACCCTGGGAATAATGCTAGTACGTATTGTTTTGCATGTTCATCCAATGCCAGTGATACATGAATTCGAACTAATCGAAATAAATTCATTCATACATGGTCGGATTTCATATAAACATGCCGGATTTCATTACATTTCAACTATAAAGGGGTGCGCTGGATGTATAATTAATTAACCGGCCTAGCTTGTCATAGCGATTAGGGAAACTAGGAGCCCAATGATCAGGATCACCACATGACAAACACCTTTCTTCTTGTCATTCTTCTTCTTGAAGTTCATGTGTTGCACAGCCTTGTTCTTCCCATCAAACTTTGCTTTACCATCAAACTTGCCCTTGTTCTTGAACTTGTGGGGCTGGAAGTTCTTCTGTACCATATTAGCACTAGATCCTCCCTCAATTCCTCAAGCATGTGTGTCCTTTGCTCTCGCCTTTTCTTCCACATCAAGAGTGCCAATGAGATCCACGAAGGAGGAAGCTTGGTGACGAAGGAGGTATAATTAATTAACCGAAGCTACCCACCTGTGTCCCGCTGAGCCGAACAGAAGCTTTAGTGACTTAACTGCAGGTGCAGTTGCGTAACTGACATGTGGCCTGTTGGGCCCACGTGTCAGTCAGCCAACTGCACCAGCAGTTAAGTAGAAGCAGCGTTATTCTCCAGCAGAACTCCCTGACTCCACGTCACCACCAAGAAGCTAACCGACCGTCAATGGTCAACCCGCCTAGCTTGGCTTCAACAGGGGGGTAGCAGCGGTGGCCTTACTTGGACCCGAGCGGCGGTGACCTACCGTGTTCTACTCTTCCTTGTTTTCTGTGTGGCGCGGCCTTGTTGGCAGCGGGGCGGGGCCTCGACGGAGCCGGCGATGTCCTCTGTCTCGTTGCTGGCGGGCGGCGCCTCAGCGGAGTGGTGGAAATCCTCCCCCGCGTTGCCGACAGGGTGGGGCCTCGACTGAGTCGGCGATGTTCTCTGCCTAGTTGTTGGCAGGGCGGGGCCTCGGCAGAGTCGGCGGTGTCCTCTGCCTCGTTGTTGGCGCCGCGGGGCCTCGGCGGAGCAGGGCCTCGTCGACGCCAGTGGAGCGGGGACTCGTCGGAGCCGGCATTGTCCTCTGCCTCATCCTCGGTCTCGCCAAACAACGCCTCGCCCGCTTCCTCGCCCTCTTTGCTAGCCTCTTTGTAGGCGGCTGCAGCCTCCGCCACCCGCATGCGGTACCGCTAGCGCTCGAGGCGACCCTTGCGGGTGGAGCGGTACGAGTCGAGCATCGCCTCCTGCTCTGCCCGCTCCACGGCGATCTGCTCCTCCGCCTGCAGGTGCTCCTGGAGGAGATGGTGGTTGTAGGCGGCGTCGGCCTGCGCCTCCCAGAACTGCTCCTGATGCATCTGCCTCACACTGTTCATATATTGGGCACGGGCCTCGCGATGGTCATGGTGCAATGCACCGGCGAGGATGGCGCGGAGGAGGGGGTTGGCGCCGGATCGTCGACTACCATATTCTCCATTGGGACGTCGTCGTCCTCCGGCTACCTGCCGGCCAGCCGGTCGGTAGCAATGGTTGCCATCTCCTTGTGGTCCGTCGTCCGCCCATCCCGAAGAGCACTGGAGCGCGAGGAAGCCATGGTGGGCAGTAGTGGTGTGGACAGGAGAAAGGGAACGGATGCGGATGACTGCGACTTTGGCCGGCGTAGCAGTTTATATAGCAATGGTGGGCGGGCGGAGGGACGGATGTGTGGTGCCGGAGTAGCCGCCTCGGCAACCGCGTATCATTAATGTGGGCGGCAGATGGACGGACGGACGACACTTGTGTCGTTTGAAGGCGGAGCAATCGCCTGCACCGGGAAGCGGGGCGGGCGGCGCTGACTGTTTCAGGCGGAAAGTGCGCACGGGCGAGGAGATGACTTTACTTGGAGAGGATGACAATGGGGACCCACCAGGTCCATAGCCTCACGTACGCAAGTGCCTCCTTATTATATATATATATATGTATAAAACTATACTCCCTCTGTCTAGGTGAATAAGTCGTATTAGAAGGTGCATCACGACCTAGGTGCAAGCAGATTGGTGGAAAAGAAGAATATTTCTCTCTTCTAAACACAACATTTAATCACAGTAGTTAAGAGGATGCCTTATTAGCTACCCATGCAGGCCATCGTAATTCATAGCATGCAAAGCACTTTTATTTCTTGCCTAATAACCGCATGGACATGCTGCATGCATTGGTTGTTGCCCGAGCAAAAAAAGGGAGGAAAAGGGTTTCCACGGGAGACAACGAGGCAGAGGTGGAAGCGCTCGCTGGAGTAATTTATTTTGCTTCCCCCTGGTTTCCTGACATCACGGTCCCACACCATTGTCAACCTATGTAGTAGTCAATAAATGAGAGAATTACACAAGAAGCGGCCAACAGCTGGGACCAAGCAGCTCGAGCAGTATTTGTGTTTTTGAGGTGTGAGCACTGCAGAGTTTTTCGATGTTTAACCCAGATATTAATTTTTCTCCTCTGAACAACAACGAAAACATCGCTGCAGGTATTAACTGGGCGGGCTGTGGCCCGTCTAGCCCAGGCCAGACATCCAGCCCAGATATTAATTTTTTTCAAGCTGAAAATGGCTAGCCCAGCTATACTTTTTTTAGGAATACCCAGGCAAGGTCAAGTTGTTACTCTCCACCCCGCTGGGCTGCAAATCTTTCCTAAGAGGGATGCATTAGGCTTAACAAGAAAATGGGCTTTAAGAAATAATAAATGGGATGTAATTATAAAAACTGGGCAGTAACTATAAAAAAATGCATCAAACACGTGATTACTTTATAAAATATTATTTTTGGATATTGAAAATTTTAATTTCATTAATTGTTGCGAGTGCAATGTTTCGTTGGATTTTTACGTAATATAAATTTATTTAATCTGACTAGAAATTTCGGGATAAAAATATTTCAGATCCCATCAAAATGTGGGAAATTTTATTGAATTCTGTTTTGAATGGTTGGTTGAAATGGGCTGTACTTTTAACAAACTGTAAATGGGCTGTAGTAAATTCCATTAGAATTCAAAAATGGGCTACACATTCTTACAAATCTCAAATGGGCTATAAGTTCTCTGCCACACGCTTCTCGCCTTACTAAGTTGACGCGTCCCCTAAAAAAACAGAGTTGACGCGTATGCAAGGCTTTGTCAACTTATAGTCAACACACGGTTCTAGCAGCAGTGGCCGTTGGATGTCCATCCAACGGATGCCGTGCTTCTTCTCCAATCTCGGATACTCTAGCTTCACCCACCCAAAAAATGATTCCTCCCCCCGACATCTGGGGCGCACCATTTCGGAAGCTGACCCGTGGGCCTACTAACTTGACGTACCAAGGGCTTTGTCAACTTAGTCAATATAAACGATTCTAGCTGCAGTGACCGTACGATGTCCATCCAACAGCCGTAGTGCTTCTTCAACCTCTGGTCTTCTTGCTCCAGCCGCCCAAAGCAGCGCCGGTCGTGCCGCCTGCTCCTGCCTCCCGTGGCCGGCTGTGCTGCCGCGGAGGCCTCACCGCCCCTTACTATTCCCACCGCTGGCCAGGCCCTGCGGCGACGGCAGCCTCACACCGCAGCCGAACGAGTGAACCCTCATACTCCTCTCCGCGTGGGCATCCACTACCGCGTCTTCACCGTCTCTGCGTCGTCCCCTTCCTAGGCCTCGCCGTTGTCCACCGCCTTGGTGCTCTCGGCGCGGCGTGGTCAACGTGGTCAAGGAACGACTTCCATCGGACGTGGACTGTACGTGGAGAGGCTGACAGCTGGGTCCACGGGGGTAGCAAGGAAGTGCCTCCTTATTACGCGGAAAATAATGATTCCTCCACCTGACAGCAGGGACCCACCGGAAGGGCCACCGTATTTCGCGAAAAAAACGTTTCCCCCCTGACTGCTGGGACCCACCAGTTACACCTTCGCACGCAAGGAAGTGTGTCCGGGCAAAAAAACGATTCACCCCCCTGACTGCTGGGACCCACCAGCTACACCTTCGCACGCAAGGAAGTGCGTCCGGGCAAAAAAAAGAAAACCAAAACGATTCGCCCCCTGACTGCTGGGACCCACCATCCCCCCGACTGCTAGGACCCACCAGCTACATCTTCGCACGCAAGGAAGTGCGTCCGGGCAAAAAAAAAACGATTCGCCCCTTGACTGCGGGGACCCACCAGCTACATCTTCGCAGGCAAGGAAGTGCCTAACAGTCAGGACCCACCTGGTCGAAGCGAACGTAGCGTTGTCATTCTGGTCGCGAACGTGTACGTACATATTGGTCGATGTAGAGGCGCACACGTGTCGTAGTAGAGGCGCGCACGTAGCATGTACACGTACGTACAGCGGCCAGGGTGCAAGAAAGAAAATACGACCATGTATGTGTACATACGGGCGGGGTCTCGAACGCCTACTCGCGCATACGTACAACGAGGGCTCGTGTACATGGCTGGGTCGGAACGGAGAAACAGCGTCGTCGTCGTGTTCATGGGTCGGAACGGAATGCATGGTCGTGTTCATCAGGAGGGCTTGGACAGAAGAGGCGATGGAAACGAGGCCTGGCGTACCGCACAACGGAGGAAACAGACCTCCTACGGTCGAAACGGGGGTCCTGTTGATCGGGAGGGGTGTGGCGTACCGCAAAATGGAGGAAGCAGACCTCCTACGGTCGAAACGGGGGTCATGTTGATCGGGAGGGGTGTGGCGTACCACAAAACGGAGGAAACGGACCTCCTACGGTCGGAACGGGGGTCCTGCTGATCGGGAGGGGTGTGGCATACCGCAAAACGGAGGAAACAGACTTGTATTAGAGCGCTACGGTCGAAACGGGGGTCCTGTTCATCAGGAGGGGTGTGGCGTACCGCAAAACGGGACTCCACGGGATACTGTTCATCTCCACCGTCGACCCCCTCCAGCCTCCACGAGCTACTGTTCATCCACCGTCGACCTCCTCCAGCCTCCACGGGCTCCTGTTCATCCAGCCTCCACCGCGCGCTACTCCATCGGCTACTGTTCAACCACCCCTCCACCGTCTACTGTTCATCCAGCCCTCCACACCACGGGGTCCTGTTCAACCACCCCTCCACGGGCACCCCTCCACCGTCTACTGTTCATCCTGCCCTCCACACCACGGGGTCATGTTCATCCACCCCTCCACGGGCACCCCTCCACCGTCTACTGTTCATCCAGCCCTCCACCACACCACAGGGTCCTGTTCATCCAGAGGCAACGCCACCGCTCACTGTTCATCCAAACCCCCCCGCAACGCTCACTGTTCATCCCATCGATCGGCTACAGTTAGCAGCAGTAGCCAAGGAATCGCTCGATCGGGTTCAGTTAACAACCATCGATCGATCGCTCGAGTTCAGTAACGCGTAGCCTGCAGTGCAATCGCTCGGGTTCAGTTAGAGCCCAACGCCTCGCTCGGGTTCAGTTAGAGCCAATGCCTCGCACACACGCACGTACGTGTACGAGAGAAATGTGCATCGCTCGGCCCCCGACCTCCCACCGTAACCGGGAACTCCCTGAAATTTTCCTCCCCCTCGCTTCTACCACGGTTTTTTCCGTCATGGACGGCCCAAAGAATGTCATGCAGCTGCGTCTCCGGCCCGCCCAGGACGTAAAGCCCATTTTCTGTCATGATTTTTTGTCATAGAAGTAGGAGCCCACCACATCTATGATGATACCGGGTTTTGTCACAATTATCGTCATAGAAGTGTCATATGTATGACATAATTTTTTTCGTTCGGCCCAAAATGTCACGGATGTGTCTTTTTTTGTAGTGAACATCAATCTCAGAACATAGTGGACACTAGGGATCAAACCCTAACAAAACTAACCCGATTACATGATAGATCCCATCCAACCCATCACTGTCCAGCAAGCCTATGATGAAATTACTCACGCACGGCAGTGAGCATCATGAAATTGGTGATGGAGGATGGTTGATGATGACGATGTCGACGGATTCCCCTCTCTAGAGCCCCAAAGCTTAAACCTTTGCTTGTCCTCAAGCAATTCAGTTGACAAACTGAAAGTGATAAAGAAAAACTTTTACAAACTCTGTTTGCTCTTGTTGTTGTAAATATGTAAAGCCAGCATTCAAGTTTTCAGCAAAGATTATAACTAACCGCATTCACAATAACACATAGGTCTCAAGTTCACTCATATCAATAGCATAATCAACTAGCGAGCAATAATAATAAATCTCGGATGACAACACTTTCTCAAAATAATCATAATATGATATAACAAGGTGGTATCTCGCTAGCCCTTTCTGAGACCGCAAAACATAAATGCAGAGCACCTTTAAAGACCAAGGACTGACTAGACATTGTAATTCATGGTAAAAGAGATCCAGTCAAGTCATACTCAATCTAAACTAACAGTAATGAATGCAAATGACAACGGTGCTCTCCAGCTGGTGCTTTTTAATTAGAGGAGGATGACTCAACATAAAAGTAAATAGATAGGCCCTTCGTAGAGGGAAGCAAGGATTTGTAGAGGTGCCAGAGCTCGGTTTTGAAATAGAGGTGAATAATATTTTGAGTGGTATACTTTCATTGTCAACATAACAACCAAGAGATGGCAATATCTTCCATGCTACACACATTATAGGCGGTTCCCAAGCAGAATGGTAAAGTTTATACTCCCCCTTCCACCAACAAGCATCAATCCATGGGTTGCTCGAAACAACGAGTGCCTCCAACTAACAAGAGTCCCAGGGGGAGTTCTGTTTGCAATTATTTTGATTTAGTTTGCATAAAGCATGGGACTGGGCATCCCGGTGACCAGCCACTTATCTCGTGAGTGAGGAGCGGAGTCCACTCCTCTTGAGAATAACCCGCCTAACATGGAAGATACAGACAGCCCTAGTTGATACATGAGCTATTCGAGCATATAAAACAGGATATTTATTTGAAGGTTTAGAGTTTGCACATACAAATTTACTTGGAATGGCGGGTAGATACCGTATATAGGTAGGTATAGTGGACTCATGTGGAATAACTTTGAGGTTTAAGGGATTGGATGCACAAGCAGTATTCCCGCTTAGTACAAGTGAAGGCTAGCAAAAGATTGGGAAGCGACCAGCTAGAGAGCGACAACAGTCATGAACATGCATTAAAATTAATCAACACCGAATGCAAGCATGAGTAGGATATAATCCACCATGAACATAAATATCGTGAAGGCTATGTTGATTTTGTTTCAACTACATGCGTGAACATGTGCCAAGTCAAGTCACTTAAATCATTCAGAGGAGGATACCACCCGATCATACCACATCATAACTATCTCAATAGCATGTTGGCACGCAAGGTAAACCATTATAACTCATAGCTAATCAAGCATGGCACAAGAAACTATGATCTCTAGTTGTCATTGCAAACATTTTTATTCATAATAGGCTGAATCAGGAACGATGAACTAATCATATTTACAAAAACAAAAGAGGTCGAGTTCATACCAGCTTTTCTCATCTCAGCCAGTCCATCATATATCATCATAATTGCCTTTCACTTGCACGACCGAACGATGTGAATAATAATAATAGTGCATGTGCATTGGACTAAGCTAGAATCTACAGGCATTCAATAAATAGGAGAAGACAAGGCAATATGGGCTCTTTTGTTAGATAAACAATAATGCATATAAGAGCCACTTCAACAATTCAATTATGGTCTTCTCCTATCGACCCCCAAAGGAAAGAAAAGAAATAAAACTATTTACACGGGAAAGCTCCCAACAAGCAAAAGAAGAACAGGAAATCTTTTTGGGTTTTCTTTTTAATTACTACTACAAGCATGGAAATTAAACTGATTAAAAGCTACAACTAATTTTTTTGGTTTTTCTTAAGGTTTATTAAACACACAAGAAGAAAGCATAAAAGGAAAATAAACTAGCATGGATGATACAATGAAAAAGTATGAGCACCGACATCTAGCAATTAGTGTGTGAGCATAAATGTAATGTCGGTGGGAATACGTACTCCCCCAAGCTTAGGCTTTTGGCCTAAGTTGGTCTATGGCCACGGCTGGCCTGACGGATATCCATAATAATAGTTGGGGTCGTACTGCGATGCAGCAGCTATCGCCTGCTGAGCTGCAGTGTGGCGACGAGTGGCCTCCGCTCTCCGCTCTCCTCTCGTACTCATCTGCCTCCTCTATGGTAATAGTATATCTTCCTTTTGCCTGATTATCAAATAAGGCAGGAGCAGGGAGAGTAATATGGATAGCACGGCGTCTGTCAAAGGTTAGTCGATACTGGAGAGGTGATTCATTCCTCTCGACAAACTGGTGGTGAACCATAGCATTAAAGTCTAGGTAAGCAGGAGGTAATTCAATATCATCTTCGCGTATGGCTATACCAAGAAAATTAGCTATGCGGGTTGCATAAATTCCTCCAAAGAAATCTCCATTAAATCTATTAAGATGCAACCTACGTGCAACAATGGCTCCCAAATTATAAGATTTATCTCCTAACACATCACTCCTAAGAATACTGAGATCGGGGACACACATGTGACATGCCTCATCTTTACCATTAATGCATCTACCTATGAAGACAGCAAAATAATGTATAGCAGGAAAGTGAATGCTCCCTATGGTGGCTTGTGTTATATCTCTAGATTCTCCCATAGTTATTCTAGCAAGAAAATCTCTAAATTCAGATTTGCGAGGATCCCTTATACTACCCCATTGTGGAAGTTTGCAAGCAGTGGTAAAATCCTCTAAGTCCATGGTGTAAGAATTATCATAAAGATCAAACAGGACAGTTGGAGAATTACGTGAAGTTGAAAATTCAAACCTCCTCGCAAAGGTACTGGTGAGGTTGTGATACTGGCTGCACTTCTCTTCCTCGAAGCTCACAAGATCAGCGTTACGCAAATATGCGTTGAATTCTTCCTTAATTCCCGCTCGATCCATAAAGTTCTCAGAAGGCCATTCACAAGGACGCACTGGAGCGTCTCTTGGTGGCTCGTCATCAGCATCACGCATTGCAAGCCTGGGTCCTTACTTCCTTGAAGAACCACCTTGGAACATTTTCCTAAGCATATTTCTTCCTCTGAAAAATTCGGAAAATTTTTAGTAGCTTCAAAATAAAAGTAAACCAAACTCAATAATATTCATAGCAACTACTCCTACAAGTGCCTAGAGCCTATATCATGCATCAAAACTACTTTTGACCATATAAATTTGACATGCAAGCTCAAGAACAGGGTCACTTAAGCAGCAAAAATTTGCAATGAATAAAGCACTAGAGCAAAAACTAATTGGACCAATGGAGGAGTCACATACCAAGGAACAATCTCCCCAAGCAGTTTTGTGAGAGGTGCTTTGAGCAAGGAGATCGAAAATGGCAGCAAAACGAGCTAGAACTCGTGCTTGAGCTGGATATTTGTGTTTGGGGGAGGAAGAAGGAGTGTATGGGTGAAAGGATAAGTGGAGGAGGGCCACCATGGGCCCACGAGGCAGGGGGCGCGCCCAGGGGGGTAGGGCGCGCCCTCCACCCTCGTGGGCAGGTGGTTGACCCCCCTGCTGTGTTCTCAGTGCCAAATATTCTCAAATATTCTGGAAAAAATCATATTTAAATTTCAGGGCATTTGGAGAACTTTTTTCGAGGTATTTTTATATTGCACGGATAATCAGATAACAGACAGAAAAATATTTGTTTTTATTTTATTTAATATAAATAACAGAAAGTAAAAGTGGGGTACAGAAGGTTGTGCCTTCTAGTTTCATCCATCTCATGATCATCAAAAGGAATCCACTAACAAGGTTGATCAAGTCTTGTTAACGAACTCATTCCGAATAACATGGAACCGGAGAAATTTTGAATAACACTACGTCACCTCAACGGGGATATGCACATCCCCAATAATAAGAATATCATATTTCTTCTTGACAGTAGGAAGAGGAAATTCAAAACCTCCAAATATAATCGATGGAATTTTTCCAATAGAGTTGATACTATGAACTTGAGGTTGTTTCCTCGAAAAGTGTACCGTATGCTCATTACCATTAACATGAAAAGTGACATTGCCTTTAGTGCAATCAATAACAGCTCCTGCAGTATTAAAAAAGGGTCTTCCAAGAATAATAGACATACTATCATCCTCGGGAATATCAAGAATAACAAAGTCCGTTAAAATAGTAACGTTTGCAACTACAACAGGCACATCCTCGCAAATACCGATAGGTATAGCAGTTGATTTATCATCCATTTGCAAAGATATTTTAGTAGGTGTCAACTTATTCAAATCAAGTCTACGATATAAAGAGAGAGGCATAACACTAACACTGGCTCCAAGATCACATAAAGCAGTTTTAACATAGTTTCTTTTAATAGAGCATGGTATAGTGGGTACTCCTGGGTCTCCAAGTTTCTTTGGTATTCCACCCTTAAAAGTATAATTAGCAAGCATGGTGGAAATTTCAGCTTCTGGTATCTTTCTTTTATTTGTAATTATTTCTTTCATGTACTTAGCATAATGATTGGTTTTGAGCATATCAGTTAATCGCATACGCAAAAAGATAGGTCTAATCATTTCAACAAAGCGCTCAAAATCCTCATCATCCTTTTTCTTGGACGGTTTGGGAGGAAAAGGCATGGGTTTCTAAACCCAAGGCTCTCTTTCTTTACCATGTTTCCTAGCAACAAAGTCTTTCTTATCATAACGTTGGTTCTTTGATTGTGGGTGAGGTAGTCCGGGATTAGGGGTCTCCGGACAGCCGGACAATATCCTTTGGCCGGAGTGTTAGGCTATGAAGATACAAGATTGAAGACTTCATCTCGTGTCCGGATGGGACTCTACTTGGCGTGGAAGGCAAGCTAGGCAGTACGTATATGGATATCTTCTCCTTTGTAACTGACCTTGTGTAACCCTAGCCCCCTCCGGTGTCTATATAAACCAGAGGGTTTTAGTCCTTAGGACAATATACAATCATACCATAGGCTAGCTTCTAGGGTTTAGCCTCTCTGATCTCGTGGTAGATCAACTCTTGTAATACTCATATCATCAAGAATAAATCAAGCAGAACGTAGGGTTTTACCTCCATCAAGAGGGCCCGAACCTGGGTAAAACACCGTGTCCCCTGCCTCCTGTTACCATCCGCCTTAGACGCACAGTTCGGGACCCCCTACCCGAGATCCGCCGGTTTTGACACCGATATTTGTGCTTTCATTGAGAGTTCCTCTGTGACGTCGCCGAAGGAAGGATGCCTCATCTCGTTGTTAAAAACAACATTACCGCTGGGGGAGCTCTGGCTATCGGCCAAACTCTCCGGCTAGGCAGTTTCATCGTGACCGCCTGTTCGGCCGCTGCACCGACGATGACTTCTCGGGTCATCAAAAACAGCCTCCACGTCGGCTCGGAATTCGCCGAGTAGACGGATCCAATGGAGCTCTCTTCCCTAAACGAACTCTTGGATCGCATTGCCGCCTTGGGAGTCGCTACAGACTATGATCAGATTGGGCTTAAACCTGATCAAAGGGAGATTAACTCTCCATTGGTCACCCATCACGTTGCAGTGGTGGAGGAACAATGCGGAAATTCTTCCTCTATTTTGAGGACTAACTATGTCCGGATTCGTGAGCTCTCCGAGGCGGATACCCGCTTACGGGAGGACATCACCCAAGCCCTGAACCTAGAATCAGGCAGCGGGCCAGACTTATCAGGCAGCACTCCGGAACCCAAACTTCCAATATTGGAAACTCCTCGGCCCCTGGGTCTCAGATCGGGTAGGGGTTCGGACTTAAATCCACCCACCCACCTAGACATAAACGATCTTTCCCACATCAGGCAAGAGCCCCATGAAACAGTACATCATTATTGGGCCAGATTCCTCCTTGTGATGAACAAGGTTAAGGACTGTCGCGAGGAAGATGAAATCTCACTTTTTCGCAATAATTACATGGACAAGGGAATCCTTAACGCCTTAAGTCGCCGTGACATATCACGCTTCGCTGACGCGGCGTCCATAGTACGAAAGTACTGTGAGATGGAAAGCGCCTGGAAAACCGAAACGAAATTTTGGGATAATCCGGCTCCGAATATTCACCCAGTCCAAAGTAAAAGTGTGCACTATCATAAGACACCCGAGCTAGTTGCAAAGAAACAAAAACCCTCTATAGGGCACGGAACCGTACTGGAGGGATGGCTTAACGGACCCTGCAAAATTCATAGTACAGCGGATACCATACCACCGCACAACCTTAGAGCATGTTGCATACTCCGGCAGGTGGCCAAAAGTGGTGAGGATCTTCTTATCCCGAATACCACAGAGCACCATCCCGCAGATAACAATACGATATACAGTTTTTGAAACCTTCGCATCTAACAATAGGTGCAAGCGAACACTCCGCAGCCTTGCCGAAATCTGCCACGTGGCAGCAATGGATCCATGGAGTGACACGGCTATTACCTTCAATGCCAGTGACGAACCTAAATTCCGAACTGCCCGAGAACTAGCTGCACTGGTCCTCAGTCCAATTGTGGACGGCTTTTGACTCACCAAATTACTCATGGATGGCGGCAGTGGATTAAACCTCATCTATGAGGAAACCCTTCAAAACATGGAAATAGACTGGAGCCGCGTTGAGCAAAGCAGCACAACCTTCAGAGGAATCATCCCCAGTCGGGAAGCACGATGTGGTATTCGGCATGCTGGAGAACTATAGGTCCGAAGAAATTACATTCCAAGTGGCCCCGTTCAGTAGTGGATATCACGCCCTTTTAGGGTGGGAGGCGTTCATGATCTTCCAAGCCATACCCCATTATGGGTACATGAAGCTCAAAATGCCCGGGCCCAACGGAATCATCACCCTCGCTAGTGATCCGGACATAGCACTCCGTGCCGAAAACAAAACAACCGCATTGGCCCTCGAGGCATTATCCGAGGCCCTTTTGGCCGAGGAATTAACGGCGCTACGCTCCACGGTGGACAGGGACGACGTAATACTCCACAAGAGATCCAAGTCCACCTCTTTCAAACCAACGGATGAAATAGCCAAATTCCAAGCCCACCCAATGGACCCTACAAAAATAGCCTCCATAGGGGCACAGTTAAACCCCGCCGTGGATGCCGCACTACGAGATATCCTGCGCGAGAATTGGGACATATTCGCTTGGCACCCCTCAGACATGCCAGGAATCCCACTCAGGCTGGCCGAGCATAGTCTCAATATCCAAGGGGATTCAATCCGGTCAAGCATGCTCTTTGGCGTTTCTCTGAACCTAAGAGACAGGCCATGGGAGAGGAACTAGCCAAGTTATTGGAGGCCAGATTCATCAGAGAGATAAAACACCCGGACTGGCTAGCAAACCTGGTGATGGTACCAAAGAAGGACAAATCCTGGCGCCTATGCGTCGATTTCAAGGACCTCAACAAGGCTTGCCCAAAGGATCCCTTCCCCCTCCCCCGCATTGATCAAATTATCGATGCTACCACATGACACGAGTCATTGTGCTTCCTCGACGCATACTCCGGCTACCACCAAATCAAGATGGCGGAGCCCGACCAAGCCGCAACGGCATTTATAACACCATACGGCCCCTTCTGTTTCAACACAATGCCTTTTGGGCTCAAAAACGCCGGCGCAACATATCAGCGCATGATCCAGACTTGTCTGGAGAAACAGATCGGCAAAACAGTAGAGGCATACGTAGATGATGTGGTCGTTAAAACCAAACACGTCGACTCTCTAATAGACAACTTGAGGCTCACATTCGACAACCTCCGAACATACGACATCAAGCTCAACCAGGAAAAATGCGTTTTCGGCGTACCAGCAGGAAAGCTCCTGGGCTTCATTGTCTCCAGTAGAGGGATTGAAGCTAATCCGGCCAAAATCCGAGCTCTGTCACAGTTGGCTATCCCAACGGACCTCAAACAAATCCAGAAACTGACTGGATGTGTGGCGGCTCTCTGCCGCTTTATCACCCGCTTAGGAGAAAAGGCTTTACCCCTTTATCGCCTCCTTCGGCGCACCGAACACTTCGAGTGGACGGATGCTGCCACAGCCGGATTGGAAGAAATAAAAGCCATTTTGGCAACCAACCCAATCCTGGCCGCACCAAACATCGGCGAACCAATGCTGTTGTACATTGCGGCAACTCATCAAGTTGTAAGCGCAGTGCTCGTCGTCGAACGAGAAGCTGACGGACATAAATTCCCTCTTCAAAAGCCGGTATACTATGTATCCACTGTCCTCACTCCATGCAAATCACATTACCCACATTATAAAAAGATAGCTTATGCGGTATTCATGGCATCCCGGAAGCTGCGACACTACTTCAAGAGTGTTCGATTACAGTAGCCTCGGAAGTGCCACTTAATAATATTATAAACAACCGCGATGCTACGGGCCGGATTGCCAAATGGGCCATTGAGCTCCTCCCGTTTGACATAACATACAAACCTCGGCAAGTCATTAAGTCGCAAGTATTGGCCGACTTTGTCGCCGAATGGACGGAGGCCGAACTCCCTAAAGAGTACGGCGCATACTCCAATTGGATCATGCACTTCGACGGTTCTAAAATGCTGGCTGGTCTAGGGGCTGGCGTCATCCTGACGTCCCCAACCAGAGATACCGTTCAGTACATACTGCAAATATTGTATACAGACTCCAACAACGCAGCCAAATACGAAGCTCTGTTGCATGGTCTTCGGATTGCAGTCTCCATGGGCATTCAATGCCTGGAGGTGCATGGGGATTCAAACCTCGCAATATCCCAAATAAATGGAGACTTTGACACCAAGGATTCAAAAATGGCAGCCTATTGAAACGCCGTCCTAAAAATGTCAGTTCGGTTCGAGGGACTCAAATTTCACCATGTGGCTCGGGAAAACAATCAGGCGGCGGATATCCTCGCCCGCATCGGCGCAAAACGCGATGTGGTCCCCCCCAACATATTTTTGGAGAGGCTGTTCAAGCCATCCGTAGTATGGGAAGGGGACACCGGTAACAACAGTCCGGACCCGGCCAAAATACCCGATACCGAACACTCTAACACAATCGGAGGCTCCGCCACCGAAATAACACCTTCAGCCCATGTAATAATGGCCATCATTGCCTCGTGAACAGAACCATTCCTGGCCTACCTAACTAGACAGGAACTTCCGGAGGACCAAAATGAGGCACACTGCATAGTGCGGCGATCCAAGGCCTACAGGGTCCATGAGGGAGAATTGTACAAAAAGGCACTACCGGAGTCCTTCAAAGGTGCATCTCCGAAGAGGAAGGGCGGAACCTTTTGGCAGAAATTCACGCCAGACTCGGCAGTCACCATGCCACAGTCCGGGCTCTTGTAAGCAAGGCCTTCCGTACTGGATTCTATTGGCCAACGGCCCGGGCAGGTGCACAAGACTTGGTCCAACGTTGCGCCGGTTGCCAGCTCTTTGCAAATCAAAGCCACATGCCACCCACCGCCCTCCAAACAATCCCCATTACGTGGCCCTTCGCGGTCTGGGGGCTTGACATGGTTGGACCCCTTAAAGGGGGAACCCACAAAAAAAATACTTACTGGTCATGGTGGATAAATTCACCAAATGGATAGAGGCCAAACCTGTTAAAACAGCCGAATCCGGACCGGTGATAGACCACATATCCGGGGTCGTACACCATTATGGCGTCCCCCACAGCATCATCATTGACAACGGCACGAACTTCCCGGCCGATGAGGTAAAACTCTAGTGTAGCAAAATGGACATCAAGCTCGATTATGCTTCAGTCTATCACCCACAAACCAACGGCCAAGTTGAGCGAGCAAACGGTCTTATTAATGAGTGGCATTAAACCCAGATTAGTGCATTCCTTAACGGAGTCTAACATGCACTGGGTAGAGGAGCTCGACTCCATACTCTGGGGGCTGCAGACCACGCTGAATCATAGTACCGGATATACACCCTTCTTTATGGTGTACGACGCAGAGGCAGTCTTGCCCTGTGACATAATTCATGACTCACCTCGAGTGCGCATGTACGAAGAAAGAGAAGCCGAGCTCGATCGGTAGGACAGTCTGGACACCCTGGAGGAGGAGTGTGACATAGCAAAAGCCCGTTTCGTATTTTATCAGCAACAGGCTCGCAGATACCAAAGCAGAGAAGTATGGGCCAAAACTTATAACGTTGGCGAACTAGTTCTACGCCTACCGGATAAGAAAAAGAACAAGCTCGAGCCCAAATGGGAAGGTCCCTTCATTATTGACCAAGTTCTGACCGGTGGAGCGTACCGACTGCGGGATGCACTGACTAATCGACTCGAGCCGAACCCATGGAACGCGGCCAGGCTCCGAAGATTCTACGCCCAGCGCCGGACTCTATGTTCGTCCCCTTCCTTTATCCATTTTTTGCATATGCATTATCTGTCTTGTTTTTCTTTCTTTATTTCTTTCTTTTATTCTCTCTCTAGGCCTTCAAGGGCCAACTTGTGCCTCGCTTGCACATTATAGATGCGCTAGCCGCGCTCATCATACCCGGGGGCTTCTTTCACAGAAGCTTAAATTATTTATCTGGGCCTCATGCCCCGCACATGTGTTATACTTCCACATGTACCTTTTTTTCGCCATTATATGCATCGATATGACTTAAGTTTTGGCCAAGCTGGGTTGCCTGGCTCTTGTATTTATGCCCTACGTTCCTGTTAATTCGGCTAGGGCATAAGGGGAGCACCTCTGCGATTGTTACTCCCGGGTCAGCCGGATGTGCACCTCAGACTGGGTGAAGCCGAAAGCTCGAGTTCTTAAAGGAATATTTGGTCGGTGAACAAAAGATGATTTTTATTTATTTTCCATATGTGCCCCTAGATGTTCTTTCCTGCGTTTCCTATCGCAGTCCGGACATGCACTTTAGGGCATGCGTACCCAGGGAAAGGAACCCTTAACGGAACTATTCTCCCTGGAAGATGTTTCTTACTACCCATGTAATATAACATAACTAGTTGGGCACTTGTCTGTTCAAGCACTAATGACCCCTACGCCTGGTCTCCACGCATACCCCAGTTCTTATATAACTGAGCGGGTATTTGGATACACTCTGGACTATCGGGTCCCGAGGTTGAAGCGAAAAGGTCCGCCATGACAAATGATCTACAATCCGGCTAGAAGGCATTATACATGTCACTTTAATTACATAGTCATGCAGACTGACTAAATTCCTCTTCTATACCATCCAACAGGCGGTCTAGCTTACAATCCTATTGGGAATACTTTGCGGCTAATTCTACTTGCCCATAAACTAAGCTAACAGGGATCTCTTTCCCGTCGGGCCCCACAGGTCCGACCTCGGCCATGTGATACGGGTCAGTCTTGGTATACCGCGTCTTCACCATGGCCCAGTCCTCCCTGGCACCTTGACGGCAGGCTGATATCTTCCATAATCGGAAGCGCCGCTGTGCTCCTTTGAGCTTCTCCATAAGCTCTGCAACGCCTGCTGGCAAGCAGACGGATGGCTATAAGGCCTGGGCAATACCTTGCATCACCTACCGAACTTATTCGTGCAGTTGTGAGAGCTCGGATAGAAGATCACCCGCAGACCCGGGCATTTCCTCCGTGGGACGACCCGTCAGCATACCTACAGACATAATGCTATTAGTCGACTTCTTTGCCGAACTCCTTTCAAAGGATTCGTTCAAGCACTTACTGAAAATGCCACGTTGAAGCCGCTTATTCTCCTTCTCGGAGTTGGCAAGCTGGGCTCGAACGTCTTTTAGTTCCATGCTCAGCTTGGTATGGGCGTCTTGGAGATTGTTTTTCTACCGCCTCACCTGAGTCAGCACGCGCTCGCTAGCCTGTAGCTGTCGCATGACGTGCTGGTTATCCGGATTTCCTCCGGATTCATCTGCAACATCTATTGTTAGATCTGCAGCCACGCCGCACACTATATGGTAACTATCATTCTTTAAATGTTACCAGCGGGGACTTTTTTGGTTCCTTCAATGCGGAAACAACGGCCCGCAGTTGGGCCTTGCATTCCTCCAGCTCCTGTGACAGCCGAGTATTCTTCTCTATAAGAACCTGCACAATAAAGATGATCCTTAAATCAGTTCTGCTAACTGTTTCAAGTCTCAGGGGCTACTGATATATATAATCGTCAGATTTACTTACCCATACATCCTTTACATACTGATCTGTGGCTCTGGCTAGACCATCTTGAGCAACACGGAGGTACGCCTCTCCAAAATTGAAGGCATCAAATGCCTCTGGTGAGAAACAAGCGTCGCGGAGTACGGCCCGGCGGCGCCTATGATTCATGGCGCTTTCCACCTCTGAATTCGTGGCGGATAATCTATCTACATCCTCTGTAGGAGGATTATCCTGCGCCCGCCCCATATCGGCTTCCGCCTCTATGTCCGGTCCTGGTGCCATAAAAGTGCCTCCTGCGTCCGAATCTAAAAGATTTCTAGAAGCAAAATTCAATCCGGCATGGAAATTTTGTATAATCATCCAAAGATTCAAACCATGAGTAGGGCAATTACGTATCATTAATTTCGTCCTCTCCCAAGCTTGTGCAACATATTCATGATCAAGTTGCTTAAAATTCATAATATCGTTTCTAAGAGAGATGATCTTAGCGGGAGGAAAATACTTAGAGATAAAAGCATCTTTGCACTTATTCCATGAATCAATACTATTTTTAGGTAAAGAAGTAAACCAAGTCTTAGCACGATCTCTAAGCGAAAACGGGAATAGCTACAATTTAACAATATCATTATCCACATCTTTTTTCTTTTGCAGATCACACAAATCAACAAAGCTATTTAGATGGGTAGCGGCATCTTCACTAGGAAGGCCGGAAAATGGATCTTTCATGACAAGATTCAGCAAAGCAGCATTAATTTCACAAGATTCAACATCGGTAAGAGTACAACCGGAGTGCTAATAAAATCATTATTGTTGCTATTAGAAAAGTCACACAATTTAGTATTATCTTGAGCCATTGTGACAAACAATCCAACACACAAGCACACAAGAAGCAAGCGAGAAGAGACGAACGTAAAAGAGAAGGGGAACGGAAAAAGGCGAATAAAATGGCAAGGGTGAAGTGGGGGAGAGGAAAACAAGAGGCAAATGGCAAATAATGTAATGCGAGGGATAAGAGTTTGTGATGGGTACTTGGTATGTCTTGACTTGTGGTAGATCTCCCCGGCAACGGCGCCAGAAATCCTTCTTGCTACCTCTTGAGCAATGTGTTGGTTTTCCCTTGAAGAGGAAAGGGTGATGTAGCAAAGTAGCGTAAGTATTTCCCTCAGTTTTTGAGAACCAAGGTATCAATCCAGTAGGAGACTACCCACAAGTCCCTTGTGCCTAAACAAACAAATAAGAACCTCGCAACCAACGCGATAAAGGGGTAGTCAATCCCTTCATGGTCACTTACGAGAGTGAGATCTGATAGAGATAATAATAATGAGATAAATATTTTTGGTATTTTTATAATATATATTGAAAGTAAAGATTGCAAAATAAAATAGATTGGAAACTTATATGATAAAAGATAGACCCGTGGGCCATAGGTTTCACTAGTGGCTTCTCTCAAGATAGCATAAGTATTACGGTGGGTGAACAAATTACTGTCGAGCAATTGATAGAAAAGTGCATAATTATGAGAATATCTAGGCATGATCATGTATATAGGCATCACGTCCGCGACAAGTAGACCGAAACGATTCTTCATCTACTACTATTACTCCACACATCGACCACTATCCAACATGCATCTAGAGTATTAAGTTCATAAGAACAGAGTAATGCATTAGGCAAGATGACATGATGTAGAGGGATAAACTCAAGCAATATGATATAAACCCCATCTTTTTATCCTCGATGGCAACAATACAATACGTGCCTTGATGCCCCTGCTATCACTGGGAAAGGACACCGCAAGATTGAACCCAAAGCTAAGCACTTCTCCCATTGCAAGAAAGATCAATCTAGTAGGCCAAACCAAACTGATAATTTGAAGAGACTTGCAAAGATAACCAATCATACATAAAATATTTCAGAGAAGAATCAAATATTGTTCATAGATAAACTTGATCATAAACCCACAATTCATCGGATCTCGACAAACACACCGCAAAAAGAGTTACATCAAATAGATCTCCAAGAAGATCGAGGAGAACATTGTATTGAGATCCAAAGAGAGAGAAGAAGCCATCTAGCTAATAACTATGGACCCGAAGGTCTGAGGTAAACTACTCACACATCATCGGAGAGGCTATGGTGTTGATGTTGAAGCCCTCCGTGATCGATGCCCCCTCCGGCGGAGCTCCGGAAAAGGCCCCAAGATGGGATCTCTTGGGTACAGAAGGTTGCGGCGGTGGAAATAGGGTTTCGTGGTGCTCCTGGATGTTTTCGGGGTATGTGGACATATATAGGAGGAAGAAGTAGGTCGGTGGAGCCACGAGGGGCCCACGAGGGTGGAGGGCACGCCCCTGCCTCGTGGCTTCCTCGTTGGTTGCTTGACGTCCACTCCAAGTCCCCTGGATCACGTTTGTTCCAAAAATAACTCTCTTGAAGGTTTTATTCTGTTTGGATTCCGTTTGATATTCCTTTTCCGCGAAGCGCTGAAATAGGCAAAAAACAGCAATTTGCACTAGGCCTTGGGTTAGTAGGTTAGCCCCAAAAATAATATAAAAGTGTATAATAAGCCCATTAACATCCAAAACAGATAATATAATAGCATGGAACAATAAAAAATTATAGATACGTTGGAGACATATCAGCAAGGAAGCGATGGCATCTCGTCGCGTCGAGTTCATCACTGCCGGCGGCCAGACAGTTACATGGGCGGACTTTGAGGCTACCATGGCCAAATGGGTGGTGGATCTAGAGGTGGCCAAAGCCGCACAGAAGGAGCGGAAAAGGCAGAAAGCAGTCAAGAAAAGAGAGTCCCGCCGCCGCAAGAAAAAAGAGGCCGCATGCTGATAACCCACAAGTATAGGGGATCGCAACAGTTTTTGAGGGTAGAGTATTCAACCCAAATTTATTGATTCGACACAAGGGGAGCCAAAGAATATTCTCAAGTATTAGCAGCTAAGTTGTCAATTCAAGCACACCTGGAAATTTAATATCTGCAGCAAAGTGTTTAGTAGCAAAGTAATATGATAGTAGTGGTAACGGTAGCAAAAGTAATATTTTTGGTATTTTGTAGTGATGATAACAATAGCAACGGAAAAGTAAATAAGCAAAGAACAATATATGGAAAGCTCGTAGGCAATGGATCGGTGATAGAGAATTATGCCGGATGCGGTTCATCATGTAACAGTCATAACCTAGGGTGACATAGAACTAGCTCCAATTCATCAATGTAATGTAGGCATGTATTCCGAATACAGTCATACGTGATAATGGAAAAGAACTTGCATGGCATCTTTTATCCTACCCTCCCGTGGCAGTAGGGTCCTAGTGGAAACTAAGGGATATTAAGGCCTCGTTTTAATAGAGTACCGGACCAAAGCATTAACACACAGTGAATACATGAACTCCTCAAACTACGGTCATCACCGGGAGTGGTCCCGATTATTGTCACTTCGGGGTTAACGGATCATAACACATAGTAGGTGACTATAGACTTGCAAGATAGGATCAAGAACTCTCATATATTCATGAAAACATAATAGGTTCAGATCTGAAATCATGGCATTCGGGCCCTAGTGACAAGCATTAAGCATAGCAAAGTCATAGCAACATCAATCTCAGAACATAGTGGATACTAGGGATCAAACCCTAACAAAACTAACTCGATTACATGATAAATATCATCCAACCCATCATCGTCCAGCAAGCCTACGATGGAATTACTCACTCACGCACGACGGTGAGCATCATGAAATTGGTGATGGAGGATGGTTGATGATGACGATGGCGACAGATTCCCCTCTCCGGAGCCCTGAACGGACTCCAGATCAGCCGTCCCGAGAGAGTTTAGGGCTTGGCGGCGGCTCCGTATCGTAAAACGCGATGAATCCTTCTTCTTTATTTTTTCTCCCCGAACATGAATATATTTAGTTGGAGTTGAGGTCGGTGGAACTCCAGGGGGCCCACGAGGCAGGGGGCACGCCCCCACCCTCGTGGCTAGGGTGTGGGCCCCCTAGCCTTGATTCTTTGCTAGTATTTTTTATTATTTCCAAAAATAATCTCCGTGGAGTTTCAGGTCATTCCGAGAACTTTTGTTTCTGCACAAAAATAACACCATGGCAATTCTGCTAAAAACAGCGTCAGTCCGGGTTAGTTCTATTCAAATCATGCAAGTCAGAGTCCAAAACAAGGGCAAAAGTGTTTGGAAAAGTAGATACGACGAAGACGTATCAACTCCCCCAAGCTTAAACCTTTGCTTGTCCTCAAGCAATTCAGTTGACAAACTGAAAGTGATAAGGAAAAACTTTTACAAACTCTGTTTGCTGTTGTTGCTGTAAATATGTAAAGCCAGCATTCAAGTTTTCAGCAAAGATTATGAACTAACCATATTCACAATAACTCTTAGGTCTCATGTTTACTCATATCAACGACATAATCAACTAGTGAGCAATAATAATAAATCTCGGATGACAACACTTTTTCAAAATAATCATAATATGATATAACAAGATAGTATCTCGCTAGCCCTTTCTGAGACCACAAAACATAAATGCAGAGCACCTTTAAAGATCAAGGACTGACTAGACATTGTAATTCATGGTAAAAGAGATCCAGTCAAGTCATACTCAATGTAAACTAACAGTAATGAATGCAAATGACAGCGGTGCTTTCCAACTGGTGCTTTTTAATAAGAGGATGATGACTCAACATAAAAGTAAATAGATAGGCCCTGCGTGAGGGAAGCAAGGATTTGTAGAGGTGCCAGAGCTCGATTTTGAAATAGATATGAATAATATTTTGAGCGGTATACTTTCATTGTCAACATAACAACCAAGAGATGGCGATATCTTCCATGCTACACACATTATAGGCGGTTCCCAAACAGAATGGTAAAGTTTATACTCCCCCTCCACCAACAAGCATCAATCCATGGCTTGCTCAAAACAATGAGTG
The DNA here is from genome assembly GCF_056163025.1 of Triticum urartu. NCBI lineage: Eukaryota > Viridiplantae > Streptophyta > Magnoliopsida > Poales > Poaceae > Triticum > Triticum urartu. The sequence continues at coordinate 358,518,021 of NC_141873.1, read as the reverse complement.
CCTCCAACTAACAACAGTCCCGGGGGAGTTTTGTTTGCAATTATTTTGATTTGAGTTGCATAAAGCATGGGACTGGGCATCCCGGTGACCAACCATTTTCTCGTGAGTGAGGAGCGGAGTCCACTCCTCTTGAGAATAACCCGCCTAACATGGAAGGTACGGACATCCCTAGTTGATACATAAGCTATTCGAGCATACAAAACAGAATGTTTATTTGAAGGTTTAGAGTTTGGCAAATACAAATTTACTTGGAACGGCAGGTAGATACCGTATATAGGTAGGTATGGTGGACTCATATGGAATAACTTTGGGGTTTATGGGATTGGATGCACAAGCAGTATTCCCGCTTAGTACAGGTGAAGGCTAGAAAAAGACTGGGAAGCGACCAGCTAGAGAGCGACAACAGCCATGAACATGCATTAAAATTAATCAACACCGAATGCAAGCATGAGTAGGATATAATGCACCATGAACATAAATATCGTAGAGGCTATGTTGATTTTGTTTCAACTACATGCGTGAACATGTGCCAAGTCAAGCCACTCGAATCATTCAAAAGAGGATACCACCCTATCATACCACATCACAACCATTTTAATAGCATGTTGGCACGCAAGGTAAACCATTATAAGCTCCTAGCTAATTAAGCATGGCATAAGCAACTATAATCTCTAATTGTCATTGCAAACATGTTTATTCATAATAGGCTGAATCAGGAACGATGAACTAATCATATTTACAAAAACAAGAGAGGCCGAGTTCATACCAGCTTCTCCCATCCCAATCAGTCCATCATATATCGTCATAATTGCCTTTCACTTGCACGACTGAATGATGTGAATATTAATAACAGTGCACGTGTATTGGACTAAGCTGGAATCTGCAAGCATTCAATAAACAGAAGAAGACAAGGCAATATGGACTCTTTTGTCAGATCAACAATAATAATGCATATAGGAGTCACTTCAACAATTTAATCATGGTCTTCTCCTATCGACCCCCAAAGAAAAGAAAAGAAATAAAACTATTTACACGGGAAAGCTCCCAACAAGCAAAAAGAAGAACAGGAAATCTTTTTGGGTTTTCCTTTTTAATTACTATTACAAGCATAGAAATTAAAACTAGCTAAAAGCTACAACTAATTTTTTTGGTTTTTCTTAAGGTTTATCAAACACACAAGAAGAAAGCATTAAAAGGAAATAAACTAGCATGGATGATACAATGAAAAAGTATGAGCACCGACAACTAGTAATGAGTGTGTGAACATGAATGTAATGTCGGTGGGAAATATGTACTCCCCCAAGCTTAGGCTTTTGGCCTAAGTTGGTCTAATGCCACGGATGGCCTGGCAGATATCCAAAGTTGTAGTTGGGGTTGTACTGAGATGCAGCAGTCATTGCATCGTGGGCTGCAGCTTAGAGGCGAGCTATCTCAGCCCTCCTCTTATACTCTTCCGCCTCCTCTCTGGTTATAAAATATCTCCCTTTTGCCTAAAATTCAAAGAAAGTAGAAGCAGGGAGAGCGACGTGATAGGTGCGTCGTCTGTCAAAGATTAGTCGGTACTGGAGGAACTAATCGTTCCTCTCAACAAAATGATGACGAACCATAGCCTCATAATCCAAATAGGCAGGAGGCAACTCTGTAAGGGCATATTTATCCCTAAGGTGTTTTGGTGATTGATGACAATGCTTTTGCGGACTAATCATGTGCCTTGAGTTTCCCAGACGTTTCATCGCTAGGCACAAGACTGTTTGGTGCCCCTCGAAGACTATTGAAGACGACGTTTTTCAACATTTCTTTTTGGTGGTTTTGAGTAGTAGGAAAGCCGTACTATTAAGAGGGGGTCCACATCGGAAAGGTTCGGGTGGAATCATCACGCACACGTTTTCTTCCTTGTCTCCACCTTTCCCCTGCACTTTGGAGCATTCTCCGTTTTCCCCCTATGCAAGTGTCCTGGCTGCTGATGTTGGGCTTGCGGTAGTACTGCTCCCCAGAGCGGTAGTACCGCAGGCACCTGCGTAGTACCCTACTTCGGCGCGGTAGTACCGCACGAGCCGACGGTAGTACCGCTCCTCTGGAGCCGTAGTACCATGGCCCCCAGGCCAAGTACTGCTGATTTGCGGTAGTAGGGGCGGATGTAATTTTTTACATCCACGCCTCCGCGGTAGTACCGCACCTCGTGCGCGGTAGTACCGCGCGCGACCTGGTTCAGCTGCCATGCAGTAGTACCGCTCCCCAGCGGTAGTTCCGTGTTGGATTTTTGCATCTTCTCGTTTCCAGTGGAAGTAGGCACGGATGTATTTTTATTCATCCGCGCCCTTCCCAGGCTAGGACTTTCCTGCCTTGCGGTAGTACCGCAAGGGGGAGTGGTAGTACCGCGCTTGCGGAAGTACCAATCTTGGTCAGGCCTGTTCTAGGCCCTGCCGTTGCCGCGGTAGTACCGTGGCCCCTCACGGTAGTACCGCATGGCCTTGTGGTAGTACCGCTTTTCAGGAGCGGTAGTACCGCATGGCCTCGCGGTAGTACTGCTTGTCAAGAGCGGTAGTACCGCGAGTCGCGGGCTGGTTAAGTGGATAACGGTTGGATTTTGTCCATAGCTATAAAAAGGGTGTCTTCTTCCTCTAGTTGACCACCTCTTCCAACCCTAAGCTCCATTGTTGCTCCAAGCTCCATTTTCGCCCGATCTCACTTCCTAGCTAATCAAACTTGTTGATTTGCTCAGGAGTGGTTGAGAAGGCCCCGATCTACACTTCCACCAAGAGAAATTTGATTCCCCCCACTAATCCCTTGTGGATCTTGTTACTCTTGGGTGTTTGAGCACCCTAGACGGTTGAGGTCACAGCGGAGCCATAGTCCATTGTGGTGAAGCTTCATGGTGTCGTTGGGAGCCTCCAATTGAGTTGTGGAGATTGCCCCAACCTTGTTTGTAAAGGTTCGGTCGCCGCCTCCAAGGGCACCAATAGTGGAATCACGGCATCTCGCATTGTGTGAGGGCGTGAGGAGAATATGGTGGCCCTAGTGGCTTCTTGGGGAGCATTGTGCCTCCAAACCGCTCCATCGGAGACGTACTTCCCCTCAAAAGGGAAGGAACTTCGGTAACACATCCTCGTCTCCACCGGCTCCACTCTTGGTTATCTCGTGCCTTTACTTGTGCAAGCTTATTTGTGATATATCTCTTGCTTGCTTGTGTACTTATCTTTGTTGCATCATATAGGTTGCTCACTTAGTTGCATTTCTAGACAACCTACTTTGATGCAAAGTTTAAATTGTTAAAGAAAAGCTAAAAATTGTTAGTTGCCTATTCACCCCCCTCTAGTCAACTATATCGATCCTTTCAATTGGTATCAGAGCCTCGTCTCTTTATTAAGGACTTTACTCCGAAGAGTATGGTTGACGTCGTAGAAGGTGAGGAGGAGCACTGCAGTGCAAATCCGATATCTTCTACAGGAGATGGGGGAACCGCGGTCTCTTGTGAGGAGTTCAATGTGGCGTTGGACACATTGAAAACCTCCATGACGACCGAGGTCAAAGGCATGTTTAATGAATTCTTAGAAGGACTTAAACTTTCCACCGCACTGTTGAAAGTGGGTGATTCCGCCAACAAAGTGACTGATGCCACCTCCGACAAGGGGGAAGCTACTAGCAAGAAAGCCCTTCCTTCTAGTGGTAAAAGTGGCACCGGCATCTTTGCCCATGTGGAACCTCCACTTGTCTATGGTGGACCTCTCCCTTCCACTCATTTGAATCATGCTGGCCCGGCCCCTAAGATTGAGAAGAATGTAGAATTTGATTCTTGGGTCTATCGTTTTAAGCATCATTTAAATCATGTGAACACTAACCTTTGGAGAATCATTGAAGAAGGTTTCTATCCGCATGACCGAAGCAACTTCACTCCTAGAGAAGCCGTGGATAATCAATTCAATGAGAATGCTCTCTTCATCATTCAAGAAGCAATCCCACCCGAAGACCTTCCTCATCTCCGTCCATACTCCTTGGCCAAAGATGCTTGGCGCCAAGTGGTTTCCCTCTATCGGGGAAGCGCAAGCATTCAACGCTCCAACTACAACTATCAAGTGGTGCAAGATGAAGCCGATGAGTTTGCAATGAAAGAAGATGAAGAACCTCATGAGCTCTATCGGAGGGTAACTAAACTCGCGGTCTCGCTCCGAGATCATGGAAGCAAGGACATGGATGACAATTGGATCAAGCGCAAATTCCTCAAGGCAATGATGCCCTACCACAAAGCCATGTCCTCCGTCATTCGTTAAAGGCCGGACTTCCACACCTTGTACTCAAGTGATGTGTTGGATGAGTTCGTTGCTATGAGCATCTTGGACAAGACCGCCGACAATGCGGTACTTCGCTCTCAAAGAGTAAAGAAAGCCAACCTTGCTCTAAAGGCCAAGGTTAGTATGGAGGAAGAGGATGAAGAGGAAGAAGAGGAGAGAAACCTCGAAGATACAAAGTATGCCTATCATGAACACATGGCCCTTGCTTCAAGGCAATTTTGGAGCAAGAAGAACTCAAGGCCCAACTTCAACAAGAACAATTCAAGTGGCGCAAAGGGCAAGCAACGAGTGAGGACTTGTTTCAATTGTGGCAATGTAAGCCACATTGTTGCGAAATGCCCTTATGAGAAGAGGGAAGACAATGGTGGAAAGCTTGTCCGAAAGGACAAGGCCAAGTCGTTCCCCAACAAGAGCAACTTCACCAAGAAGACTCCTCCCAAGGCATTGGTGGTACAAGAAGAGTACAATGAGGATGATGACGATGCTGAAGATGGTGAGTCGGTTGCCATGGCCTCCGTTGCCATTGCGACGACTCCACGGGTGTCTCTCTTTGACTCACCCAATGAGAGCATCACCGCCAAGTGCCTCATGGCTAAAGCCACCAACAAGGTAACCCCCAACATCAAAACTACCATCATTAATCATCCTTCTTCAACGGATAGCATTGATGAACATGAGGGAACTAATGTGGAGGTGAATGAGCTTGAGGCCTTTATGGTAAACTCAAGGGTAAATCCAAGAAGCACTTTGTTGCTCTCTTGGAACAACTTGGTCAAGCCAATGACATGATCGAGGCTCACGAAGATACCATCTCTAAGATGGAGGGGCATAGTCATGACTATGCCGATGAGATTTCGGATCTTTCCAATGCTCTTGAGGAAGAGCGTGGTCTTCGTTTGGCTCTTGAGGAGTCTCACAACGATGATCATGCTAAATTAAAGAAAGATCTTGATCATGCTCTTGTTGTTTCTCGTGTGCTAAACTCCGAGAAGGCAAAGCTTGGGGTTGATCTTGCTAGACTCAAAGAGGAGTTTTACATTCTCGACAAGGCTCACAAAGTCTTGAAGGGTGTTCATGCTACCCTCAAGGAGTCTCATGATCAACTCCAAGTGAAGCTAACCAAGGAGAAAGCCACATTTCCTCGTATGGTATTAATTGATAATGCAAATGCTACTAACCCTTGTTGTGAGCATGTGCATCTTATTGAGGAGAATGTTAAGTTGAAGGAGCAACTTGATAAAGGCCTTGTGTCATGCATACAAGGTGAGAAGAACCTAAACGACCTTTTGAGAAATCAAAAGGAAGTTGTGGCCAAGGAGGGGATTGGGTTCACACCCAACCCCAAGAACAAGAAGAAGGATAACAAGACCAAACGACCTCCTCCTCTCAAGCAAACTTTTGTGAAGGAGGGAGAGAGTGCTTCCAAGGAGAAGAAGAACAATGCGAAGGGTTGCGGTGTCAAAAAGGGCAATGCCACCCCTCCCAACAAAGCCGGCGACTTTAATCCTTCTTATGTGTTATGTCATGCTAGTGATGGGCATGTCTATGCAAAATTTGTTGGTTCTCCTCATGAGTACATTGAATGGTCTATTTGGGTTCCTAAGACCCTTGTTACTAACATCAAAGGACCCATTACAAAATGGGTACCTAAAACCAAGCATTGATCTCTTGTAGGTGTTTGCTTCCGGTGGGGGATCATGGTTGCTCGAGTGGAGCTACAAATCATATGACCGGAAGCAAGGACTTGGTGGTGGACGTGCACAAGATTCCATCTATGCCCACCAATGTCGAGTGGGGTGATGCCTCATCTTCTAAGGTATTGGGACTTGGCAAGGTTGTCATCTCTCATGATCTCACGATCGAGAAGGTCATGCTTGTTGAGTCCCTTGCATACAATTTACTTTCCGTTTGTCAACTTGCAATCATGGGATTTGCCACTTACTTTGATGTTGATACCATGGCCCTCTTGTGGAGCAAGACTCTTAAAGTAGCCTTTGTTGGGCATGTCAAGAACGGTCTATATGTGATTAACTTTTCGGAGCGACCCACTAAGACCGCGACATGCCTAATGGCTAAAGTTGATGTGGGATGGCTTTGGCATCGCCGTTTAACCCATGTCAATATGAGATCTTTGCAAAGTCTTCTCAAGGGGGACCATGTCCGTGGACTAATGAATGTTAGTTTTGCTAAAGATCGTGCTTGCAGTGCTTGTATCGAAGGAAAGCTTCATGAGAAGGCCCACCCTCCCACGACTATCATTTACTCAAAGAGGCCTTTGGAGCTCCTTCACTTGGATCTCTTTGGGCCTCCATCCTTTTATAGTCTTGGGGGTAGGAAGTATTGCTTGGTGATTGTGGATGACTACTCAAGATATACTTGGGTGTATTTCTTCAAGAGGAAGAGCGAGACCCAACAAACCGTCATTGACTTTGCAAATGAAGCACAACGTCAACACAATGCAAAGATCTTGACAATAAGAAGTGACAATGGCACCGAGTTCAAGAACTACACCTTGGATGAGTTTCTTAGTGATGAGGGGATCAAGCATCAATATTCCGCACCCTACACCCCTCAACAAAACGGTGTTGCGGAGAGGAAGAACCGGACGTTGATGGATGCGGCAAGGACCATGATGGCGGAGTTCAAGTCTCCATACAACTTTTGGGCCAAAGCCATCAACACCGCGTGTCATGCATACAATTGGCTCTACCTCCGCAAGGGCTTGAACAAGACTCCATATGAGATAGTCACCAGTAACAAGCCCAACCTCAAGTACTTTTGGGTGTTCGGGTGTAAGTGTTTCATTCTCAAGAAAGGTGTTCGGTTGTCTAAATTTGAGGCTAGAGCTTATGAGGGCATATTTGTTGGTTATGCTACAAACTCTCATGCTTACCGTGTCCTCAATAAATCCACGGGACTTATTGAGGAGACATGTAATGTGGAGTTTGATGAGAATAACGGCTCCCAAGTGGAGCAAAGTGGCACTTGTGATGTAGGTGATGAAATTCCTCCTCAAGCCATAAGAAGAATGGGTGTTGGTTTTATCCTACCCATTGAGGAACCCCTTGTGGCAGAAGGAGAAGGACAATGCTCCACTCAAGTGGAGCCATCACCAACCCAAGGCACACACGCTTCCGAAGAACAAAGTGAAGGCCCTCATCCTCATGAACAAGACCAAGGGCAAGATCATGCTCAAGATGGTGTTGACACACCAAGTGATGCCCAAGGTCAAGTTCTCTCCTCCGAGCAAGTTAAAGATCAAGAACAAGCTCAAGACATCGCTCAAGATGATCAAGTGACCGCTCCTCAACTCACCACCGAGGAGGAATTGGAGCGTCGTGCCGCCAAGATTGCTTCCAAGCTCTCCACCAAGGGTCATCTCATGAAGAATGTACTTGGAAGCATTCAAAAGGGGGTAAGCACTCGTAGACAATTGGCAAACTATTGTGAACATCACGCGTTTGTCTCTTGTGTTGAACCCCAAAAGGTATATGAAGCACTCGAAGATCCGGATTGGCTTAATGCCATGCATGAAGAACTCAACAACTTCGAGTACAACAAGGTGTGGAGATTGGTGCCAAGGCCAACGGGGAACCACAGTGTCATTGGAACCAAGTGGATATTTAAGAACAAGCAAGATGCTCATGGGACCATCATTCACAACAAGGCAAGATTGGTGGCACAAGGCTACTCCTAAGTCGAGGGTATCGACTACGGTGAAACCTTTGCTCTCGTTGCTCGCCTTGAATCCATTCGTTTGTTGATTGCTTATGCTTCTCATCACAACTTTAAGTTGCAACAAATGGATGTGAAGAGTGCTTTTCTTAATGGTCCTATTAATGAGTTGGTCTATGTCAAGCAACCCCCCGGGTTCGAGGATCCCTACTTTCCCGATCATGTGTATCAACTCGATAAGGCACTCTATGGGCTTAAACAAGCCCCACGTGCGTGGTATGACCACCTTACCAAGTTGTTACAAGATCGTGGGTTTGAAGTTGGGCTAATCGACCCCACTCTTTTTACTAAGAAGGTCAAAGGGGAGTTGTTTGTATGCCAACTATATGTTGATGACATTATCTTTGGTTCCCCTAACAAAGCTTTCAATGAGGAATTCTCCGCTCTCATGACCTCAAAGTTCAAGATGTCTTCCATGGGAGAGTTGAAGTTCTTTCTAGGGTTCGAAGTGAAGCAAAGAAGAGAAGGAACCTTCATCAACCAAGCCAAATACACTCAAGACATGCTCAAGAGATTCAAGCTAAGTGATGTCAAGCCGGCTTCCACTCCAATGCCCACCAAGTGCCAACTCGACATAGATCCCAATGGTAAAGCGGTGGATCAAAAGGTATATCACTCCATGATTGGATCCTTGCTTTACCTTTGTGTATCTAGACCGGATATCATGTTGAGTGTGGGAATTTGTGCACGGTTTCAAGCCGCACCTAAGGAAAGTCACTATGTGGCAGTCAAGCGAATCTTTCGATATTTGGCTCATACCCCAAACTTTGGCTTATGGTACCCAACAGGAGCAAACTTCAAGCTTGTAGGGTATTCGGACTCCGATTGGGCGGGAGACAAAGTGGATAGGAAGTCCACTTCCGGAGGGTGCCAATTCCTTTGTTGCTCTCTGGTAAGTTGGTCTTCCAAAAAGCAAAGTTGTGTGTCTCTCTCGTCCACCGAAGCGGAGTATGTAGCGGCCGGTAGTTGTTGTGCACAATTCTTATGGATGAGGCAAACTTTAAAGGATTACGGTGTCATTTGTGACAAAGTGCCTCTTTGGTGTGACAATGAAAGTGCCATCAAGATTTCTCTCAACCCGATGCAACACTTCAAGACGAAGCATATTGGGATTCGGTATCACTTCATCCGGGATCACATTGGGCGAGGGGAGATCGAGCTCAACTACGTCAACACTCATGATAACCTTGCAGATATTTTCACGAAGCCGTTGGATGAAGCAAGATTTCGCGAGTTAAGGCATGAACTAAATATAATTGATTCGAGCAATGTTGCTTGAACCCTTTCACACCCCGCCATACTCAACTTGTTGTCTTGTTTAGATGTAGGCATGGACATAGGGGGAGTGTTGTTCTCTCAATGAACTCTCCCTCCCCCCATTATGCATAAATTGATCAAATCTTTCACATTAGCCATTTTTGATGGTACTTGTGCTTCAAAGACGAGTTTTGGTCATGGGCCCAAGGATAATTCTTCGCGGTGCCATACCAATTGACTCAAACATAGGTGGCTCCGGCCACTGCCCTCTCTTTGGAGAGGTTGTGTCTCGTGGTCGTCTCTTGTTGCCGTGTTGCCCCTTCTTCTCTTCGTGTTTGAGCCTGTTGTGTGGTGTCTTGTTCATTTGAAGTTTCCTTGTGAAGACCTCTCTTTTCTTGTGTTTGGAAAATGCTTCTTCTTGAGCTCACGGTACTACCGCGGCCTGCCACAGTACTACCGTGCGTGGAGAGTATGGTACTACCGGCCCAGCGCGGTACTACCTCCTGGGAGAGCGGTACTACCGCTTTGGTGCGGTTCTTCCGCCCAAGCGGTACTACCACGCTGTCGGAGGCGCGTGGGGGATAAGGGCGGGAAAAGGGGGGGGGGGGTTCTAACTCCCCCATACCCATTCGTCAGTTTTCCCCACTTCGTCTCTCTCTCTCTCTCTCTCACTCAAGAACGGGGCCGGAGTCCCTCGCCGGATCTCCGTCTCTGGCTGCTCTCCTTGGATTCCGACCGGTGGGATCGTTCCCGACCACTTCCTCTTTCCATGGACCAAGGTTTTTCCCCAAATCCCTCTCTTTCTAGTTGGTTCTCTTGTCTCTAGGTTTTTGGGGAGATGCATGTGTTCTTGAGATTTTAGGCCAAATCTTTGCAAGAGAAGGTTGTAGGAGAGTAGTGTTGCGTAGAAATATTACTTGATACATTGCCCCGTGGCAGATTTGATCAACCGTAGTACCACCGCGTTTTCGCGGTTTTTCCCAGATTCAAATGTTCAGATCTGATGCCATGCAGTACTACCGCCCGTCTGGGCGGTACTACCTCTTGTCCGGTACTACCGCCTGTTCTAGACGGTACTACCGCACGTGCTGCGGCACTAAAACTCTACTACTGCTCCGAGCCCCAGTACTACTGTGTTCTCACGCGGTACTACCGCGCCTCGGAGTGGTACTAAAATTTTAGTACCACCCGACCTGGCGTCCCTACCGTTGTTGTCCCATCTTCCTCGTGGCATTTATCCCGTATGCTTTCTACCTGTTTCCCTTGCTTTGCCGAGGTCTTTGCATTGATTCTTCTCGCTCTTTGTGTGTGCTTTCTCGTGTTTCTTAGGTGGTGGCTCCCGCTGTTCCAATCCCAGTCGTGACACTGGCTCCAAGCGACTGCGCAATCCTCAAGATGAAGCACCAGAGGGCTCCAGTGCCCCCAAGCACAATGTCAAGACCACCGCTAGCAAGAACAAGGAACCCGCTAAGGGCATGGACGAGATTCCCCTCGCTGAGTACATCGAAAGCCAGAAGATCAACCCTTATGTGCATGCTCGTGCTATCCTCAGAGGCAGTGAATTGTTTTGGAACAAGCAGCAGACTCTCGTTTATCTGGATGTAATCAAGAACAAGCAAAACACCTACGTGGATGTCAAGTGGATAGACATGAATCACTTGAGGAAGGACAAGTTTCATGACTACTTTGGAGAAGCTCTGGATTTGGTGGAGCAGTTTGGTATTGAACATGTGATCTCTTTCCACCTTGACTATGACCCTGAGCTTATCTGTCAGTTCTTTGCCTCAGTTTACTTTCACCCCGGGGAGGAGCGGAGGATGACCTGGATGACCAATGGCCGTCAGTTGACTGCTACCTGGAAGGAGTTCATGGATCTGCTCCAAGTTCCTGATGACGGGCTCACCACACCCATGGGTGTTCGCCCCCATGCCAATCCTGAGTCTACTAGCAAGAACAAGTTACATCCGCTCTATGTTGAGAAGGTGCTTCCCAGTGGCAAGTCGACATGGGTGCTGAACTCCTTTATGGATATCATGCATCGCATCTTCCGCAACTCACTGTTCCCTCGCATTGGCGACAAGGACAAGGTTCATGCCTATCTGGTGGATATGATGCTCCTGTGCGAGGAGGCACAAGTGTCTCAGACTTAGCCACTTGATGTCTCACACATCATGTGGTCTGAGCTTTGGTTTGTGGTGTTCACCCGCAAGGTACCTATCTATGGACCATACCTATTTCGATTGATCTCCGAGACTTGGGAGAAGCTGTACCCTGGTGACGAGTTCCTTGCTCTAGGCTGGATTTAGCATGAGCCCATCAGTCTCCGTGTCAAGTCCAACTGGGCCAACACTACTACTCGTGCTGAGGCGTCTTCTGCTAGGAGGGCTATTGATGAGGAGGAGGCTGGTGCAGAGGATGTTGCTGAGGACCGTGCTGCTAGGTCTTCCCAACCTTCCTCTGAGCCCTCGTGGGCCAAGAAGTTGAAGGACAAGATGAAGACTCTTTTCTGCATGCAAGAAAAGGGGCAGTACAGGACTCATGTGGCATCAAAGGAGAGTCGTCGCCGCGACAAGAAGGTTATGAGGCTCTTTGGAGAGGACGTCTCTGGCGGTTCTGAGGATGCCATCACGCCAGAGGCTGCATGGATGGCGAAGCAAGGCTTCAAGTGGACTAGTTCTGAGGAGGACATCGAGGAGACCGTCCACGCCGCTGAGTCTGACGAGGAGCACGATGAGAATTGGGATGATTTCTCTGCCTGAGACACCCCTTGTGTGTAGGTGTCCTCTCTGCCTTTTTGGTGTCTCTATGCCAAAGGGGGAGAGAGTGTAGGTATTTGCGTGCTTGCGAGTCGTGTGTCGTGTTTGGTGTGTTTGCTTTGTCGTTTGGACCTCGTTTGCTTTGGTTTGGTTTGCGCCTTTGAGACTTATCCTTCATATGGTGTAAGACATATGCACTCTATCCTATCTTAGTGAGATTATGATTGTGCTACTTATGTTATGCTCTTATTTGCTATCTTGTCTAGTGTTAGCATTACTATTGCAAGATATGCCTTGTCTCTAAAATATAGGGGGAGTTTTGATCCTAGTATGTGTGCCGTGCAGTCCAAAGCACCCATCTAGTTTGCACACATCTAGGGGGAGCCCGTCTATATTCTAGAGAGGAGGGGTTTGCGTTTGCTCAATATTATTTCCCTTGCGCAAATCCCGTATTGTCATCAATCCACCAAAAAGGGGGAGATTGTAAGGGCATATTTATCCCTAAGGTGTTTTGGTGATTGATGACAATGCTTTTGCGGACTAATCGTGTGCCTTGAGTTTCCCAGACGTTTCATCGCTAGGCACAAGACGGTTTGGTGCCCCTCGAAGACTATTGAAGACGACATTTTTCTACGTTTCTTTTTGGTGGTTTTGAGTCGTAGGAAAGCCGTACTATTAAGAGGGGGTCCACGTCGGAAAGGTTTGGGTGGAATCATCACGCACACGTTTTCTTCCTTGTCTCCACCTTTCCCCTGCACTTTGGAGCATCCTCCGTTTTCCCCCTATGCAAGTGTCCTGGCTGCTGATGTTGGGCTTGCGGTAGTACTGCTCCCCGGAGCGGTAGTACCGCAGGCACCTGCGGTAGTACCATACTTCGGCGCGGTAGTACCGCACGAGCCGACGGTAGTACCGCTCCTCTAGAGCCGTAGTACCATGGCCCCCAGGCCATGTACTGCTGATTTGCGATAGTAGGGGCGGATGTAATTTTTTACATCCACGCCTTCGCGGTAGTACCGCACCTCGTGCGCGGTAGTACCGCGCGCGACCTGGTTCAGCTGCCATGCGGTAGTACCGCTCCCCAGTGGTAGTTCCGTGTTGCATTTTTGCATCTTCTCGTTTCCAGTGGAAGTAGGCACGGATGTATTTTTATTCATCCGCGCCCTTCCCAGGCTAGGACTTTCCTGCCTTGCGGTAGTACCGCAAGGGGGAGTGGTAGTACCGCGCTTGCGGAAGTACCATTCTCGGTCAGGCCTGTTCTAGTCCCTGCCGTTGCCGCGGTAGTACCGTGGCCCCTCATGGTAGTACCGCATGGCCTTGCGGTAGTACCGCTTTTCAGGAGCGGTAGTACCGCATGGCCTCGCGGTAGTACCGCTTGTCAAGAGCGGTAGTACCGCGAGTCACGGGCTGGTTAAGTGGATAACGGTTGGATTTTGTCCATAGCTATAAAAAGGGTGTCTTCTTCCTCTAGTTGACCACCTCTTCCAACCCTAAGCTCCATTGTTGCTCCAAGCTCCATTTTCGCCCGATCTCACTCCCTAGCTAATCAAACTTGTTGATTTGCTCGGGAGTGGTTGAGAAGGCCCCGATCTACACTTCCACCAAGAGAAATTTGATTCCCCCCACTAATCCCTTGTGGATCTTGTTACTCTTGGGTGTTTGAGCACCCTAGACGGTTGAGGTCACCGCGGAGCCATAGTCCATTGTGGTGAAGCTTCATGGTGTCGTTGGGAGCCTCCAATTGAGTTGTGGAGATTGCCCCAACCTTGTTTGTAAAGGTTCGGTCGCCGTCTCCAAGGGCACCAATAGTGGAATCACGGCATCTCGCATTGTGTGAGGGCATGAGGAGAATATGGTGGCCCTAGTGGCTTCTTGGGGAGCATTGTGCCTCCACACCGCTCCAACGGAGACGTACTTCCCCTCAAAAGGGAAGGAACTTCGGTAACACATCCTCGTCTCCACCGGCTCCACTCTTGGTTATCTCATGCCTTTACTTGTGCAAGCTTATTTGTGATATATCTCTTGCTTGCTTGTGTACTTATCTTTGTTGCATCATATAGGTTGCTCACTTAGTTGCATTTCTAGACAACCTAATTTGATGCAATGTTTAAATTGTTAAAGAAAAGCTAAAAATTGTTAGTTGCCTATTCACCCCCCTCTAGTCAACTATATCGATCCTTTCAAACTCAATACCATCCTCACGTATGGTTATACCAAGAAAATTAGCTATACGGGTTGCATAAATTCCACCGAAGAAATCTCCATTAAATCTATTATGATGCAACCTACGAGAAACAATGGCTCCCAAATTATAAGATTTATCTCCTAACACAGCACTCCTAAGAATACTGAGGTCAGGGACACACCTATGACATGCTTCATCTTTACCATTTATGCACCTTCCTATGAAGAGAGCAAAATAATGTATAGCAGGAAAATGAATGCTCCCTATGGTAGCTTGTGCTCTATCTCTAGATTCCCCCACTGTTATACTAGCAAGAAAATCTCTAAATTCAGATTTGCGAGGTTCACTAGAACTACCCCATTGTGGAAGTTTGCAAGCAGTGGTAAAGTCCTCTAAGTCCATAGTGTAAGAATTTTCATAAAGATCAAACAGGACAGTTTGAGAATTGCGTGAAGATGAAAATTCAAACCTCCTCACAAAGGAACTAGTGAGATAGTGGTACTGACGGCACTTTTCTGCCTCGAAGCTCACAAGATCAGCGTTACGCAAATATGCATTAAATTCTTCCTTAATTCCTGCTCGATCCATGAAGTCCTCTGAAGGCCATTCACAAGGCCGCATTGGAGCGTCCCTTAGTGGCTCATCATCAGCATCACGCATTGCAAGCCTGGGTCCTTGTTTCCTTGAAGGACCACCTTGGTACATTTTCCTAAGCATATTTTTTCCTCTAAAAAATTTCTGAAATTTTTAGTGACTTCAAATAAAAGTAAACCAAACTCAACAAAATTGATAGCAACTACTCCTACAAGTGCCTAGAGCCTATATCATGCATTAGAACTACTTGGAACCATATAAATTTGACATGCAAGCTCAAGAACATGGTCACCTAGGCAGCACAAATTTGCAATGAATAAAGTACTAGAACAAAAACTAATTGGACCAATGGAGGAGTCACATACCAAGGAACAATCCCCCAAAGCAGTTTTGTGAGAGGTGCTTTGAGCAAGGAGATCGAAAATCACAGCAAAATGAGCTAGAACTCGTGCTTGAGCTGGATGGTGATTTTTTTGGGAGGAAGAAGAAGTGTGTGGGTGCAGGAATAAGTGGAGGGGAGCCACCATGGGCCCATGAGGCAGGAGGCATGCCCAGGAGGGTGGGCGCGCCGTGGACCCTCGTGGCCAGGTGCTTGCTCCCCCTGTTGTGTTCTCAGTGCCAGATATTCTCAAATATTCCAGAGAAAATCATATTAAATTGGCAGGGCATTTGGAGAACTTTTATTTTTGGGGTATTTTTATATTGCACGGATAATTCAGAAAACAGACAGAAAATACTATTTTTACTTTATTTCAACTAAATAACAGAAAGTAAAAGGAGGGTACAGAAGGTTGTGCTTGCTAAATTCATCCATGTGATGCTCATCAAAAGGAATCCACTAACAAGGTTGATCAGGTCTTGTTAACAAACTCATTCCGAGTAACATGAAACCGGAGAATTTTCGGATAACACTAAGTTACCTCAACGGGGATATGCACGTCCCCAACAATAAGAATATCATATTTCTTCTTAACAGTAGGAAGAGGAAATTCAAAACCTCCAAAAATAATTGATGGAATTTTTCCAATAGAATTGATACTGTGGACTTGAGGTTGTTTCCTCGGAAAGTGTACCTGTAACATTCGAAAATTCTAAATTTTGGAATGTTATAATAAATAGATAGATTTGATGGATTGTTTGATTGATTGACTGAAAGTGAGTGAAATTCGAAACTTTTTGAAAGTTAAATGAGAGGGAATAAAAGGACTTTCCCAAACTTTCATTTTTGCATTTTATGCTCTCCGTGAATTCAAATACTTTTCATCACGAAACCCTGGAGAGAAGATGACATGACTTCTTCCATTTATTTAAATGACAAGGGGTGTTGAAAATATTTGAATTTCATTTGAAAATATTTCCAATTCTAAAACTTTATGCAACTCAATGATTTTCACGAGAGAAGATAAAATGACTTCTTCAAATTATATGAAATATGAGTTGGGAGTTTCAAAGAATTAAATTCAAAGTTCTTTTGAATTTATTTTCAATTTGGATTTATTTGAGTTTTATTCAAATTATTTTTCTCCAAAATAAAAATACATGGAAAATAGGGTAACATGATTCCCTACATTAGAAAATTGGAGAAAAATTTATTTGAAATCATTTTGGTATTTTAAAAATGATTTTTGTTGGATTTTAATAGACCAGTAGCACTCTTCGATTTATCTAAATTTGTGTGGATTTTATTTGATTTTCCAAAAATGTTCATGTTGTAGAAAATCTTTTTCTGCAAATTTTGATATATTATATGCCTATATAATATTTTTATTTATTTTGTTTTTATTATTTTAGTTCTCTGAAAAAAAATGTTAAAAAAAACCTTCCCGCCGACTGGGCCGGCCCAGCACCAGGCCAAGGCCCAGCCCAGCAGGGCCGCCCCTCTCCCTCCCGAGCGAGAGACCCGCTCGAGCACGCCGCCGCGCCGCCATGGACGACGTGACCGCCCCGGCCTCTCCATGGCCCCTCGCCCAAGCCGCCCTCTCGTCCCCTCCCCTATAAAGCCGCCGCCGCCCCGGCTTCTCTCTCCTCGCCGCAGCCGTGCCTCGCCTAGCCCCTCGCCGCCCCGCGTAGCTGCTGCCTCCGCCGCCCTGCGCCGCTGCCGCCGCCGCGCCGGAGCGCGCTGCCCTCGCCGGAGCCGCGCCAACTCGCCGGACTCGATCCGCCGCCGAAAACCGCCGGTTTTCGACGAAAACCCAACCGGTATAAACCGCGAACCTCTCCGGTTTATTTTTTTATTCGTTTTCGGTTTTATTCAGAAAACCTAGATCTGTTTTTTAGGTTTAGTTATATAGCGAACGCTCGCTAGTTTAGGGTTTGTAGCGAACGGTTTTCGTTCGTTAGCGTTCGGTAACGAACGTCCGCTATTTAGTCTTTTTTCTTTTTATTTTTAGTTTTCTGCCAGGGACCCGTTTGTGAATATTTTATTTACAGATTAGTCCCTGATTTTCAAACGACTATAACTTTTTGCTCGTTTGTTCAAATCCAACGAAACCAACACTCACGTCTTCGTTACGATCTCCTCTATCCATTAATCCAAGTCAAAAATATTTTTGAAAAGTTTAAAATTTGAATTAGAGCAGATTTGAATTCAAACTTCGTTTGATCATAACTTGAGTTTCGTAGCTCCGTTTGAGTTGATTCTTTTTGCAAATCGAAGCTCTTGACCTAAACCTTCTAATAAGGCCAAATTCACATAATTTTGGTACTGTTAGAAATAGTTTTATGTTGCAAGAGCTATTTGCTTGGTTTTGATGTTTTCCGAATTGTCTTCTGCGATCTTTTTGATCTTTTGAGTGATTGCTTATGTGTGGTTGCTATTGCTTGCTTACGATAGATTGACCGGAGTGTGACGAGTAGATCTATCAAGAGTTTTGAGTGCGAATCATCTTCATCAACATTGCAGGCAAGTTCACACTTTGATCATATCCCCTTCCATACCCAATTTTTTTGGCATTAGATCAATCTTCACACATTGCATGATTAGGATCTAATTAAACTATGGGATGGGAAGTAGATGAGGTAGTACCTATTACCTGTTTATTATCAAACCTTTGGGAGTTACTTCTACGTTTGCTTATTATGCCATGCTATGCTAGTAGACGTGGATTGGGTTTTGAGAGTATCCATGACAGATGTGAGATTGTTAATTAATGGTTTACTTAAGGTGGCAACTTAAACACACATCTGGGTGGATTGAGGCACCTGGTTATTCTAGGATTGCCTGTCTAGGCACCTGGGTAATCCAGGACTTGCCTGTTTTCTTTTGGACCGCCACCCAGGCTCAAAGGGATCATGAGATTTTTCAAACTAGAAACTTCCGTGTGCAGCCACAAGCCATTATGGGCTCTGGCATAGTTGATTAAGTCATGCGAACTCTTACAGGGTAGATTAGCAGATGTAGGGGAAAGTAGGTGTACCGGTCTATCCAACATAAGGTGCTAGCGCTTCTGAAAGACTGTGTCTCGGTCATCCGTTTCTCAAACACCATGTAGTGCGAGAAATCCAACGGAGGCGATCGAGTCTTGTGGGGAAAAGTGCGCAAACCTCTACAGAGTGTATAAACTAATCATGATTAGCCGTGTCCCCGGTTATGGACATCTTGAGTATCTAGTTCTTGGATTATCCTGTTGATCTCATCACGTTACTTGAATTAACTTTGTTGGGTTTTAATGATGATGCTTAATTGGGATTGAGAATGCTGTCAACCATTCTCAATGTTCAACAACCACCATGATAGTTAAATAAAATTTATTCCTTTGCAGTAGGGAAAAATTGGCTTTACGCAAAAACCTTATAACCATAGAGCTTTTCCACCAGCCAAATATGCATGTAGTGATAGTCTTTATTCATCATTCTCTATGGTGTGAATTTGCCAGTACATTCAATGTACTGACCCGTTTCGGGCTGCAACGTCTCATGTTGCAGGTTTCTTACGACGAGTAAGTGATACGTTAGGGTTACGATTTCTACACTCAACTTTGCCGTTGGTGTTGATGGGAATCCACAACCTTGTTACTTCCGCTATTTTGGATTTGAGGTAATAGTATTTACGTTACTTTTACATGTGATTTACCTCTGCTATAAATCCTTGAGTACTGTGTGTGTCAGCATACCGATCCAGGGATGACACTTAAGCACAAAGACTTGATTCATTCGGGTCAGGTCGCTACAGTACCGTATGCTCATTACCATTAACATGAAAAGTGACATTGCCTTTGTTGCAATCAATAACAGCCCCTGCATTATTCAAAAAGGGTCTTCCAAGAATAATAGACATACTATCGTCCTCGGGAATATCAATAATAACAAAGTTCGTTAAAATAGTAACGTTTGCAACCACAACAGGCACATCCTCACAAATACCGACAGGTATAGCAGTTGATTTATCAGCCATTTGCAAAGATATTTCAGTAGGTGTCAACTTATTCAAATCAAGTCTACGATATAAAGAGAGAGGCATAACACTAACACCGACTCCAAGATCACATAAAGCAGTTCTAACATAGTTTCGTTTAATGGAGCATGGTATAGTTGGTACTCCTGGATCTCCTAGTTTCTTAGGTATTCCACCCTTAAAAGTATAATTAGCAAACATGGTGGAAATTTCAGCTTCCGGTATATTTCTTTTATTAGTGACAATTTCTTTCATATACTTAGCATAAGGATTCATTTTGAGCATATCAGTTAATCGCATACGCAAAAAGATAGGCCTAATCATTTCAGCAAAGCGCTCAAAATCCTCGTCATCATTTTTCTTGGATGGCTTAGGAGGAGAAGGCATGGGTTTCTGAACCCAAGGCTCTCTTTCCTTGCCGTGTTTCCTAGCAACAAAGTCTCCTTTATCATAATGTTGATTCTTTGATTGTGAGTTATCAAGATCAACATCAGGTTCAATTTCTGTATCATTATCATTTCTAGGTTGAGCATCAACATGAACATTATGACTAGTTTCATGTTCATTACCAGATTGTGTTTCAGCATCAGAAATAGAGATATCATTGGGATTCTCAGGTGTGTCAATAACAGGTTCACTAGAAGCATGCAAAGTCCTATCATTTTTCTTTTTCTTCCTTTTAGAAGGACTAAGTGCATCTATATTATTCCTCTGAGAATCTTGCTCAATTCTCTTAGGGTGGCCTTCAGGATACAAAGGTTCCTGAGTCATTTTACTAGTTCTAGTAGCCACTCTAACATGATAGTCATTATTCTTACTATTCAATTCATTGAGCAAATCATTTTGAGCTTTTAAGTACTTGTTCTACTTGAGTGGTAACCATAAAAGCATGTTTACTAATGAGTTTAAGTTCACCTTTAACTCTAGACATATAATCACCCAAGTGTTCAATCATATAAGCATTTTGTTTCAATTGACTACCAAAATAAGCATTGAAGTCTTCTTGCTTAACCATAAAGTTATCAAACTCATCCAAACATTGGCTAGCAAACTTAGTAGGAGGGATTTCAACTTTATCATATCTATATAGAGAATTTACCTTTACTACATGTGTCGGGTTATCAAGACCATGTGTTTCTTCAATAGGTGATAAATTAAGACCATGTATTTCTTCAATAGGAGGTAAATTCTTAACATCTTCAGCTTTAATACCCTTTTCTTTCATAGATTTCTTTGCCTCTTGCATATCTTCAGGACTGATAAATAGAACACCTCTTTTCTTCGGAGTTGGTTTAGGAATAGTCCCAGGAGTTGGCTCAGGAGCTAGCTCAGGAAGTGTCCAATTATTTTCATTTTTCAACATATTATTCAATAGAATTTCAGCTTCATCCGGTGTTCTTTCCCTGAAAACAGAACCAACACAACTATCCAGGTAATCTCTGGAAGCATCGGTTAGTCCATTATAAAAGATATCAAGTATTTCATTTTTCTTGAGAGGATGATCAGGCAAAGCATTAAGTAATTGGAGAAGCCTCCCCCAAGCTTGTGGGAGACTCTCTTCTTAAATTTGCACAAAATTATATATTTCCCTTAAAGCTGCTTGTTTCTTAGTAGTTTCATCATAAGTATCATGCATAGCAGAAGTGGCATCATCAATAATATGCGACATATCAGAATTAATAGCAGAAGCAGGTTTAGGTATCGCAAGCTTACTCAAAACAGAAGGTGAATCAAGTGTAGAGCTAGATGGCAGTTCCTTACCTCCCCTCGTAGTGGAGGGATAAATCTTTGTTTTTGGATCTCTCAAGTTCTTCATAATGATAAGCAGATATAAATCCCAAGTGACTCAAAGAATAGAGCTATGCTCCCCGGCAACGGCGCCAGAAAATAGTCTTGATAACCCACAAGTATAGGGGATCGCAACAGTTTTCGAGGGTAGAGTATTCAACCCAAATTTATTGATTCGACACAAGGGGAGCCAAAGAATATTCTCAAGTATTAGCAGCTGAGTTGTCAATTCAACCACACCTGGAAACTTAATATCTGCAGCAAAGTGTTTAGTTGCAAAGTAATATGATAGTAGTGGTAATGGTAGAAAAAGTAATATTTTTGGTATTTTGTAGCGATGATAACAATAGCAACGGAAAAGTAAATAAGCGAAGAACAATATATGGAAAGCTTGTAGGCAATGGATCGGTGATAGAGAATTATGCCGGATGCGGTTCATCATGTAACAGTCATAACCTAGGGTGACACAGAACTAGCTCCAATTCATCAATGTAATGTAGGAATGTATTCCGAATATAGTCATACATGCTTATGGAAAAGAACTTGCATGACATCTTTTGTCCTACCCTCCTGTGGCAGCAGGGTCCTAGTGGAAACTAAGGGATATTAAGGCCTCCTTTTAATAGAGTACCGGACTACGCTCATCACCGGGAGTGGTCCCGATTATTGTCACTTCGGGGTTGCCAGATCATAACACATAGTAGGTGACTATAGACTTGCAAGATAGGATCAAGAACTCTCATATATTCATGAAAACATAATAGGTTCAGATCTGAAATCATGGCACTCGGGCCCTAGTGACAAGCATTAAGCATAGCAAAGTCATAACAACATCAATCTCATAACATAGTGGATACTAGGGATCAAACCCTAACAAAACTAACTCGATTACATGATAAATATCATCCAACCCATCACCGTCCAGCAAGCCTACGATGGAATTACTCACGCACGGCGGTGAGCATCATGAAATTGGTGATGGAGGATGGTTGATGATGACGATGGCGACGGATTCCCCTCTCCGGAGCCCCGAACGGACTCCAGATCAGCCCTCCCGAGAGAGTTTAGGGCTTGGCGGCAGCTCTGTATCGTAAAATGTGATGAATCCTTCTTCTTTATTTTTTCTCCCCGAACACGAATATATGGAGTTGGATTTGAGGTCGGTGGAGCTCCAGGGGGTCCATGAGGCAGGGGGCGCGCCCAGGGGGGCAGGCGCGCCCCCACCCTCGTGGCTAGGGTGTGGGCCCCCTGGCCTTGATTCTTTGCCAGTATTTTTTATTATTTCCAAAAATAATCTCCATGGAGTTTCAGGTCATTCTGAGGACTTTTGTTTCTATACATAAATAACACCATGGTAATTCTGCTGAAAACAGCGTCAGTCCGGGTTAGTTCCATTCAAATCATGCAAGTTAGAGTCCAAAACAAGGGCAAAAGTGTTTGGAAAAGTAGATGCGACGGAGACGTATCACACGCCGTGGTGAGAAGAGCTTGGTGGAGATCGAAGTACGGTGGGCTGCCTCCTACAAGGCCGGGAAGGAGAACGCTGACGTCGGGCCAGCATGCCCCGATGGCAGCATGTGAGAAGTAGTTTAAGTTTGTAGTATTAGAGCAAATTACCAGTAGTACTTTAAGTTTGTAGCATTAACGTACAATGTCTGTAAGAGCATCCTTTGAGGGCTTTGAGCGTTGATTAGCATGTGTGCCTGTGTGCTTTTTTTGCGTTAATCATTAGAAGATCACAAAACACACAGTTTCTATGCCGTACCCGTTTGCGTTTTTTTGTGTTAATGACCCATAAGTCAGTTAGCTGTGCGATGTTTCCTAATAAACCAGGCGTATCATTGACTGAAAAAAATCAAGTACACGTGTACATTTTTTTGGAGACGGGATCTTCCAACTTTCTTTTTTCTCGCACACGAGTATTTTACGCGCTTCGTCTGCGTTGTGTGTTTCCCCCGCCCAAGTTTCAAGTTTCACACCGAAAATTTCATTAGGCGCGTGATTTCAGAATTTATTCCTCCAACCACATCCCCTTCCCCTCAGTATCCCCCTCCCCCGCGCCTCCCCCTACCGGCATCTCAAACCGCCGCCGCTGCAACCACAGCTTCAACCACATCTACGTTCTGCTCGGATCCAGTTAGTTAACCCATCGATCTCTATCACGTCCCCGACCTGATTGCTCAAATGGCGCCTGCAAAACATCCTCATGCCTCCAAATCCCCCCCGCCAGGAGCTTATGGCGGTCCATGATGCGATGGCCGCTGTGCGTGTTGACCCGGGGGAACACCTCGCCTCCGCCGCCGCCGCCGACATGGTGCAGGCTCTGGCCCAGATGAAGTCCCCCAGCGACTACCCCCAGGCTTTAACAGGTAAGATCTGACTTGCTAAATCTTACCAATACCACTTGCAATGACTATGATTTGTATGGTTGATGTATTAAGCATGTTCATGCCTTGTTTATTTCAGTACTGCACACTGTGTGATGTTCAAATATTACCGTTTCCAGCTCAATTTCACCAATACCAGCAACAAACTTACAATACATGAGTCAGGATATCACTAGAGATGTTTCCCATTTGCTATTTTTAGTGGATTCTAACCCAGTTGTACTTAACATGCATGTCCATGTACTTACGCAGGGTCATAACGGCCGATACTTCTGTTTGCCGTCGAGGTGAGTTGCATCCCATGTCTTATAGTATTTCACATAATTTGTGCAATTGCAGTCTAACTTCTACCATTTACTGGTTGCCTGTAGGTACACTTGTCAGTGGCACTGATCCATGCTTCGACCCGGAGAACAGCTCGCCTCCACCGTCACTGACTTTGGGCGAGCTCTGGCCAAGATGAAGTGCCCCAACAACTACCTCTCAGGACTTACCAAGTATGTACTCACCAGTTCAATCTTACCAATACCAGTTGCAATTAATAGCTATGTTCTATACAGTCGATATATTAAGCATGTTCTAGTAAACATGCCTAACACATTTTTGCTACTTTCCCTACCTTTTTATAGACATCTGGGCCATTATCTGCTCTGGCAGCACCTGCCTTGTGATGTTTAACTATGCCAATTGCATTTTTATCAGTACCGGTTTCAATGTCTATTAAGCATGTTGCAATTAACAGTTGAATCCATTTTTAAATAGTTGTATTTCAATGGCTACAAACTTACAAAACATGACTTAGGATGTGTTAAGCCTGTTGCAATTAACAGTTGTATCCATTTTTAATCTGTCCATTTGCTACCATGCTACTCTCCGCAATGAAGATATACTAGAGATGCTGCCCATTTGCTATTTTTGGTGGATGCTAACCCCGTTGTACTTAACATGCTTGTCCATGTACTTATGTTGGGTCATAACGGCCGATGTTGTTGTTTGCCATCGAGATTAGCTGCATCCCATGTCTTACAATATTTCACATCATTTGTGCAATTGCATTTTAACTTCTACCATTTACTGGTTGCCTGTAGGTACACATGTCAGTGGCACTGAGTGCTACCTCTTGAGCTTGCGTTGGTTTTCCCCGAAGAGGAAGGGATGATGCAGCAAAGTAGCGTAAGTATTTCCCTCAGTTTTTGATAACCAAGGTATCAATCCAGTAGGAGGCCACGCTCAAGTCCCTCGTACCTGCAGAAAATGATAGCTACTCGCAACCAATGTGATTAGGGGTTGTCAATCCCTTCACGGTCACTTACGAGAGTGAGATGTGATAGATATAATATTTTTGGTATTTTTGGTATAAAGATGCAAAGTAAAAAGTAAAGGCAAAGTAAAAAGCAAAACAAGATTAAACTGATGGAGATTGATATGATGAGAATAGACCCGAGGGCCATAGGTTTCACTAGTGGATTCTCTCAAGAGCATAAGTATTCTACGGTGGGTGAACAAATTACTGTTGAGCAATTGACAGAATTGAGCATAGTTATGAGAATATCTAGGCATGATCATGTATATAGGCATCATGTCCGTGACAAGTAGACCGAAACGATTCTGCATCTACTACTATTACTCCACTCATCGACCGCTATCCAGCATGCATCTAGAGTATTAAGTTAAAAACAGAGTAATGTGTTAAGCAAGATGACATGATGTAGAGAGATAAATTCATGCAATATGAAATAAACCCCATCTTGTTATCCTCGATGGCAACGATGCAATACGTGCCTTGCTGCCCCTTCTGTCACTGGGAAAGGACACCGCAAGATCGAACCCAAAGCTAAGCACTTCTCCCATGGCAAGAACTACCAATCTAGTTGGCCAAACCAAACGGATAATTCGAAGAGACTTGCAAAGATAACCAATCATACATAAAAGAATTCAGAGAAGATTCAAATATTATTCATAGATAGACTTGATCATAAACCCACAATTCATCAATCTAAACAAACACACCGCAAAAACAAGATTACATCGAATAGATCTCCACAAGAGAGGGGGAGAACTTTGTATTGAGATCCAAAAAGAGAGAAGAAGCCATCTAGCTACTAACTATGGACCTGAAGGTCTGAGGTAAACTACTCACACTTCATCGGAGAGGCTATGATGATGTAGAAGCCCTCCGTGATGACGGCCCTCTCCGGCGGAGCTCCGGAACAGGCCCCAAGATGGGATCTCATGGATACAGAAAGTTGTGGCGGTGGAATTAGGTTTTTGGCTCCGTCCCTGATCGTTTGGGGGTACGTACGTATATATAGGAGGAAGGAGTACGTCGGTGGAGCATCGAGGGGCCCACGAGGCAGGGGGCGCGCCCTAGGGGGGGCACCCCCACCCTCGTGGCCGCCTCTTTGACTCCTTGGAGTAGGCTCCAAGTCTCCTGGATCACGTTCGGTGAGAAAATCACGTTCCCGAAGGTTTTATTCCGTTTGGACTCCGTTTGATATTCCGTGTCTTCGAAATACTGAAATAGGCAAAAAATAGCAATTCTGGGCTAGGCCTCCGGTTAATAGGTTAGTCCCAAAAATAATATAAAAGTGGAAAATAAAGCCCAATATAATCCAAAACAGTAGATAATATAGCATGGAGCAATCAAAAATTATAGATACATTGGAGACGTATCAGGCATCCCCAAGCTTAATTCCTGCTCGTCCTCGAGTAGGTAAATGATAAAAAGAGAATTTTTGATGCGGAGTGCTACTTGGCATAATTTCAATGCAAATCTTCTTAATTGTGATATGAATATTCAGATTCGAAAGATTCAAGACAAAAGTTTATATTGACATAAATATAATAATACTTCAAGCATACTAACAAAGCAATTATGTCTTCTCAAAATAACATGGCCAAAGAAAGTTATCCCTACAAAATCATATAGTCTGGCTATGCTCTATCTTCACCACACAAAGTATTTAAATCATGCACAACCCCGATGACAAGCCAAGCAATTGTTTCATACTCTAACTTTTTCAATCTTCACGCAATACATGAGTGTGAGCCATGGATATAGCACTATAGGTGGAATAGAATGGTGGTTGTGGAGAAGACAAAAAGGAGGGGAAGATAGTCTCACATCAACTAGGCGTATCGACGGGCTATGGAGATGCCCATCAATAGATATCAATGTGAGTGAGTAGGGATTGCCATGCAACGGATGCACTAGAGCTATAAGTATATGAAATCTCAAAAAGAAACTAAGTGGGTGTGCATCCAACTTGCTTGCTCATGAATACCTAGGGCAATTTGAGGAAGCCCATCATTGGAATATACAAGCCAAGTTCTATAATGTAAAATTCCCACTAGTATATGAAAGTGATAACATGAGAGACTCTCTACTATGAAGATCATGGTGCTACTTTGAAGCACAAGTGTGGTAAAAGGATAGTAGCATTGCCCCTTTTTATTTATTTTCTCCTTTTTTGGGCCTTTTTTTTCTTTGGCCTTTCTCTTTTTTGTTGGGACAATGCTATATTAAATGATGATCATCACACTTTTATTTATTTATTTACAACTCGATTCTAAAACAAAGTATGACTCTATATGGATGCCTCCGGTGGTGTACCGGGATATGCAATGAATCAAGAGTGACAAGTATGAAAAAATTATTAACGGTGGCTTTGCCACAAATACTATGTCAACTACATGATCATGCTAAGCAATATGACAATGATGAATGTGTCATGATGAACTAGATGGTGGAAAGTTGCATGGCAATATATCTCGGAATGGCTATGGAAATGCCATAATAGGTAGGTATGGTGGCTGTTTTGAGGAAGGTATATGGTAGGTGTATGATACCGGCGAAAGGTGCGCGGTATTAGAGAGGCTAGCAAAGGTGGAAGGGTGAGAGTGCGTATAATCCATGGACTCAACATTAGTCATAAAGAACTCATATCCTTATTGCAAAAATCTAGAAGTTATCAAAGCAAAGTATTACGCGCATGCTCCTAGGGGGATAGATTGGTAGGAAAAGACCATCGCTCGTCCCCGACCGCCACTCATAAGGAAGACAATCAATAAATAAATCATGCTCCGACTTCATCACATAACGGTTCACCATACGTGCATGCTACGGGAATCACAAACTTTAACACAAGTATTCTTTAAGTTCACAACTACTCAACTAGCATGACTTTAATATTATCACCTCCATATCTCAAAACAATTATCATGCTTCAATCTTTTCTTAGTATTCAACACACTCAAAAGAAAGTTTCACAAATCTTGAATACCAAGCATATTATTATTAAGCAAATTACCATGCTATTAAGAGACTCTCAAAATAATTTAAGTGAAGCATGAGAGATCAATACTTTCTTTAAAACAAATCCACAACTACGCTCTAAAAGATCTAAGTGAAGCACATAGAGCAAAATTATAACGCTCAAAAGATATAAGTGAAGCACATAGAGCAAAATTACTTAGCTCAAAAGATATAAGTGAAGCACATAGAGTATTCTATCAAATTTTAATTCATGTATGGCTCTATCAAAAGGTGTGTACAGCAAGGATGATTGTGGCATACTAAGACACAAAGATACAAATAATACACGATGCTCCATGCAAAACACATATCATGTTGGTGAATAAAAATATAGCTACAAGTAAATTACCGATGGAAGTGGACGAAAGAGGGGATGTCTTCCGGGGCATCCCCAAGCTTTGACTTCTTGGTGTCCTTGGATTATCTTGGGGGTGCCATGGGAATCCCCAAGCTTAGGCTCTTTCCACTCCTTGTTCCATAATCCATCAAAAGAATTCACCCAAAACTTGAAAACTTTACAACACAAAACTTAAAGTAGAAAACTCGTGAGCTCCGTTAGCGAAAGAAAACAAAAGACCACTTCAAGGTACTGTAATGAAATCATTCTTTATTTATATGGGTGTAAAACCTACTGTATTCCAACTTGTCTATGGATTATAAACTATTTTACTAACCATAGATTCATCAAAATAAGCAAACAACACACGAAAAACAGAATCTGTCAAAAACAGAACAGTCTGTAGTAATCTGTAGCTAGCGCAAGATCTGGAACCCAAAAAATTCTAAAATAAATTGCTGGACGTGAGGAATTTATCTATTAATCATCTTCAAAAAGAATTAACTAAATATCACTCTTCAAATACAAATGACAGCAGTTCTCGTGAGCGCTAAAGTTTCTGTTTTTTACAGCAAGTTCAACAAGACTCTCCCCAAGTCTTCCCAACGGTTCTACTTGGCACAAACACTAATTAAACACAAAAAACACAACCAAAACAGAGGCTAAATAATTTATTTATTAATAAGCAGGAGCAAAATCAAGGAATAAAAATAAAATTGGGTTGCCTCCCAACAAGCGCTATCGTTTAACGCCCCTAGCTAGGCATAAAAGCGAGGATAGATCTAGGTATTGCCATCTTTGGTAGGCAATCCATAAGTGGCTCTCATGATAGTTTCATATGGTAATTTTATTTTATTTCTTGGAAAGTGTTCCATGCCATTTTTTAATGGAAATTGAAATCTAATATTCCCTTCCTTCATATCAATAATCGCACCAACCGTTCTAAGGAAAGGTCTACCAAGAATAATAGGGCAAGAAGGATTGCAATCTATATCAAGAACAATGAAATCTACGGGCACATAATTTCTATTTGCAACAATAATAACATCATTAATCCTTCCCATAGGTTTCTTAATAGTGGAATCCGCAAGATGCAAGTTTAGAGAGCAATCATCAAAATTACGGAAATCTAGAAAATCACACAAAGTCTTGGGAATAGTAGAGACACCAGCACCCAAATCACACAAAGCATAAAACTCATGATCTTTAATTTTAATTTTAATAGTTGGTTCCCACTCATCATAGAGTTTTCTAGGGATATAAACTTTCAACTCAAGTTTTTCTTCATAAGATTGCATCAAGGCATCAACAATATGTTCGGTGAAGGCTTTATGTTGACTATAAGCATGTGGAGAATTTAGCACGGATTGCAACAAGGAAATACAATCAATTAAAGAGCAACTTTCATAATTAAATTCCTTGAAATCCAATATAGTGGGTTTAGCAACATCTAGATTTTTATTTCTTTCAGTCCCACTTTCATCAATTTCATCATAAAGATCTAAATACTCCGAATTTTTAGAATGCCTTCTAGGTAACGGAAGATCATATTCAGTTTCATCAAGATTCATATTGCAAAACAAAGATTTAATAGGAGACACATCAATAACTTTTAGATCTTCATCTTGATTTTCATAGGAATTGGAAGAACGCGCTTTAATAAAGGCATCTTTAGAAGCACGCATCCTAGCGGTTCTTTCCTTGCACTCATCAATGGAAATTCTCATGGCTTTGAGAGACTCATTGATATCATGCTTAGGAGGAATAGATCTAATCTTTAAAGAATCAATCTCAAGAGAAATTATATCAACGTTTCTAGCCAAATCATCAACTTTAAGTAATTTCTATTCAAGCGAAGCATTAAAATTCTTTTGTGAATTCATAAACTCTTTAACACTATTCTCAAATTCAGAGGGCATCTTATTATAATTTCCATAAGAGTTGTTGTAGGAATTCCCATAATTATTAGAAGGATTACTAGGATATGGCCTAGGATTAAAATTCCATCTATAAGCGTTGTTACCAAAATTATTCCTACCAACAAAATTCACATCCATAGATTCATTGTTATTCTCAACCAAAGTAGACAAAGGCATACCATTAGGATCAGAAGAAACACTCTTAGTAGCAAATAATTTCATAAGTTCATCCATCTTTCCACTCAAAACATTGATTTCTTCTATCGCATGCACTTTTTTATTAGAAGATCTTGCCATTTAGAATAATTAACCATAATATTATCTAGGAGTTTAGTAGCATCTCCTAAAGTGATTTCCATAAAAGTGCCTCCCGCGGCCGAATCTAAAAGATTTCTAGTGGCAATTACGTATCATTAATTTCATTCTCTCCCAAGCTTGTGCAACATGTTCATGATCAAGTTGCTTAAAGTTCATAATATCGTTTCTAAGAGAGATGATCTTAGCGGGAGGGAAATACTTAGAGATAAAAGCATCTTTGCACTTGTTCCAAGAATCAATACTATTTTTAGGCAAAGACGAAAACCAAGCTTTAGCACGATCTCTAAGCGAAAAAGGAAATAGCTTCAATTTAACGACATCATTATCGACATCTTTTTTCTTTTGCATATCACATAAATCAACGAAGCTATTCAGATGAGTAGCGGCATCTTCACTAGGAAGGCCGGCGAATTGATCTTTCATAACAAGATTCAACAAAGCAGTATTAATTTCACAAGATTAAGCATCGGTAAGAGGAGCAATCGGAGTGCTAATAAAATCATTGTTGTTGGTATTGGTGAAGTCACACAATTTAGTATTATCTTGAGCCATCGCGACAAACAAGCAAACTAGCACACGAGCAGACAAGAGCAAACGGGCAAAAGAGGAAAATAGAGAGGGAGGATAGAGAGAGAGGGCGAATAAAACGGCAAGGGTGAAGTGGGGGAGAGGAAAACGAGAGGCAAATGGCAAATAATGTAATGCGAGAGATAGGGATTGTGATGGGTACTTGGTATGTTGACTTTTTGCGTAGACTCCCCGGCAACGGCGCCAGAAATCCTTCTTGCTACCTCTTGAGCTTGCGTTGGTTTTCCCCGAAGAGGAAGGGATGATGCAGCAAAGTAGCGTAAGTATTTCCCTTAGTTTTTGAGAACCAAGGTATCAATCCAGTAGGAGGCCACGCTCAAGTCCCTCGTACTTGCACAAAACGATAGCTACTCACAACCAACGCGATTAGGGGTTGTCAATCCCTTTACGGTCACTTACGAGAGTGAGATCTGATAGATATAATATTTTTGGTATTTTTGGTATAAAGATGCAAAGTAAAAAGTAAAGGCAAAGTAAAAAGCAAAAAAATATTAAAGTGATGGAGATTGATATGATGAGAATAGACCCGGGGGCCATAGGTTTCACTAGTGGCTTCTCTCAAGAGCATAAGTATTCTACGGTGGGTGAACAAATTACTGTTGAGCAATTGACAGAATTGAGCATAGTTATGAGAATATCTAGGCATGATCATGTATATAGGCATCACGTCCGTGACAAGTAGACCGAAACGATTCTGCATCTACTACTATTACTCCACTCATCGACCGCTATCCAACATGCATCTAGAGTATTAAGTTAAAAACAGAGTAACGCCTTAATCAAGATGACATGATGTAGAGAGATAAATTCATGCAATATGAAATAAACCCCATCTTGTTATCCTCAATGGCAACGATGCAATACTTGCCTTGCTGCCCCTCCTGTCACTGGGAAAGGACACCGCAAGATCGAACCCAAAGCTAAGCACTTCTCCCATGGCAAGAACTACCAATCTAGTTGGCCAAACCAAACGGATAATTCGAAGAGACTTGCAAAGATAACCAATCATACATAAAAGAATTCAGAGAAGATTCAAATATTATTCATAGATAGACTTGATCATAAACCCACAATTCATCGGTCTCAACAAACACACGGCAAAAAGAAGATTACATCGAATAGATCTCCACAAGAGAGGGGGAGAACTTTGTATTGAGATCCAAAAAGAGAGAAGAAGCCATCTAGCTACTAACTATGGACCTGAAGGTCTGAGGTAAACTACTCACACTTCATCGGAGAGGCTATGATGATGTAGAAGCCCTCAGTGATGACGGCCCTCTCCGGCGAAGCTCCGGAACAGGCCCCAAGATGGGATCTCGTGGATACAGAAAGTTGTGGCGGTGGAATTAGGTTTTTGGCTCCGTCCCTGATCGTTTGGGGGTACGTAGGTATATATAGGAGGAAGGAGTACGTTGGTGGAGCATCGAGGGGCCCACGAGGCAGGGGGCGCGCCCCCCACCCTCGTGACTGCCTCTTTGACTCCTTGGAGTAGGGTCCAAGTCTCTTGGATCACATTCGGTGAGAAAATCACGTTCCTGAAGGTTTTATTCCGTTTGGACTCCGTTTGATATTCCGTTTCTTCGAAATACTGAAATAGGCAAAAAACAACAATTCTGGGTTGGGCCTCCGGTTAATAGGTTAGTCCCAAAAATAATATAAAAGTGGAAAATAAAGCCCAATATAGTCCAAAACAGTAGATACGTTGGAGACGTATCACTGATCCACGCTTCAACCCGGCGGAACAGCTCGCCTCCGCCGCCGCTGACTTTGGGCGGGCTTTGGCCAAGATGAAGTGGCCCAGCAACTACCTCTCAGGACTTACCAAGTATGTACCCACCAGTTCAATCCTACCAATACCAGTTGCAATTAATGACTATGTTTTGTATGGTCGATGTATTAAGCATGTTGTAGTAAACATGCCTAACACGTTTTAGCTATTTTCCCTAGCTTTTTTATAGACAACTGGGCCATTATCTACTCTGGCAGCACCTGCCATGTGATGTTTAACTCTGCCAATTGCATTTTTATCAGTACCGGTTTCAATGGCCATTAAGCCTGTTGCAATTAACAGTTGAATCCATTTTTAAATAGTTGTATTTAAATGGCTACAAACTTACAAAACATGAATTAGGATGTTGTTAAGCCCGTTGCAATTAACAGTTGTATCCATTTTTTAATCCATCCCTTTGCTAACGTGCTACTCTTTCGAAATGAAGATATCACTACAGATGCTGCCGTTTTATTACCATTTGCTATTTTTGGTGGATGTTAACCCTGTTGTAGTTAACATTGGCTTTCCATGTACTTACACAGGGCTACAATGGGCGACGTTGTTGTTTGCCGTCGAGGTTAGCTGCATCCCATGTCTTATACACCATCTATTCCTAAATATAAGTATTTTTAGATATTCCAATATAGACTACATAAGGAGCAAAATGAGTGAATCTAGATTCTAATCTAAACTATATCTATAATTCTTTATACATCCGTATGTAGTTCATATTGAAATCTGAAAAAAAATACTTGTACCATGATAATACTTGTATTTTACATAATTTGTGCAATCTCAGTTTAGCTTCTAACATTTACTGGTTGCTTGTAGGTACATATATGAGCGGTACTGTCCACGCTTCAATCCCTTCTGCGTATGGGGCAATGAGATATTCATGAACAAGCGTCACGTGAGGACACTAAGGAAGATTGTTAGGCGAAAGAAACGGGTGGTTGGAATTAAGCTCTTTATTTACACTTTGTCGAAGACAACAGTGAACTTTAGGATGGTAAGTAATGTGTTGCCTTTTCCCCCTGCCCACAACAAGTTACTCTATTTAGACCTCAATATCTGATATTTTTCTGTTTTTAGTGGTTTCCTAAGCTATTTACTGATGATTACCTTGCAAACTACATGACCGGAGTGGAGGTAACTAAGGTTAAAGTATATAATTCATGCTACCATGATAATGCTTAGAAGTCTTCCTGAAGGTGGTGAAGGATGGGCGGGCGATCGTCATAAGGGGTTGGAAAAAAAGTGGTTTGTGCCTATGGCATACAGGAAGGCACATTATGGGCATTCCGCTTCTTCAACACCGCCGACAGTCAAAATGATTTACACTTGTCTCTTCACCTTTACCGCCTTTAAATACTATGGTTCATCATAGTTAATTGCTGCCTAATCCTGTAATTACTGAACATATTGTACTGACAATTTTATTTATGGATTCATTGTTGAACCATTGTGTTGAGAATTTGAATTGCACGTTTCATATTTCAAAATTTCCAATTCGAATAATAAATTACAGGCAAAAATAAAAAGAGAACAGACGATCATGGAACTTTGCAAAAGGTTCTGGCAGTAAAAGCGCTTGTGATGGATATCCCAATGCCACACAGTTTTCTACATCATCAAATCGTGTGTGATGTAGTTAATGAAAGCAAACAGTTAACCAAGGCAAAGCGTGTGTGATAGTTACACCTTTCACACACGAGCGTATACATAAAACTGTGTGGGATGTACATACAAACAGAAACGTTTTCCCTGGATTGACTGTGTGGGATGTACATAAGAACATAAACGTATTCCTTGGATTCACCGTGTGGGATGTACATACCTACGGAAATGATTTTCTAGGATTCACCGTGTGGGATGTACATACCTACGGAAATGATTTTCTTCGATTACCGTGTGGGATGTACATACCTACGGAAATGATTGGGTTTTGATGCCTCGCCTGATCGCACACGGCCCCAGCCTGTGTCCCAGGAGGGTCTATCCCCGAAGATTTCTGGGTCATGTGGGAAGGACCCCCCTATCACCCACACTCACTTGGCGACGGTTCCAAATGCTTAGCACCGACGCGTACCCATGATATCACTAAGAATTTTGAGCAAGCAAGCCATTAAGCAACACCTCATCCCCTTTTAATAGTATTGACTTTTCCTATGGACCCAATGTGATCTTGGATAACTAAAATGAAAATGTAGAGTCTTGAGCTTGAGCCAATGTGTGTCCTTAGCATTTTGAGGGGTCCACATCTCTAGTCCATGCCATGCCAATCATTGAACTTTCTAAAAAGATTATCTTGAATGGATATTAGTTCAATGAGATATATGTTGTTAATAATTACCAAAACTACATAGGGATTAGTTGCACTTTCAATCTCCCCCTTTTTGGTAATTGATGACAACATATAGATCAAAGCTTCGACAAATGATAATAAGAATGAAATATATCATCGCTTTGAGAAGTATGTGATAAGAAAGAGCTCCCCCCCTAAATTTGTGCGTTATTTAAAATTTGCGTTTGAATGCAAATGCGCAATCGATTAGGATAATGGGTTACTCTTCCATGTCACATACATCTTGGTGGAGCGCTCAAAATGATAGAATATGAAATATGCACTCATCACCAAGACAAAGTGAATGATCATACATAAGAGATGGATAATAGCATCATTCAAGCACAAGCATTAAAGTATGATATGATCAAACACATGACCATACAAGTATCTCACACACAAAACCATAAAGTATCAACCAAGCAAGCAAACAAATAAGTAGCAAACAAGTAGCAAAAGAGATAGCAACAAGAAGCAAAGCTCTCTCTCTCTTGAAGCCTATGATCTATACACTTTCTCCCCTTTGGCATCAAGTTACCAAAAAGCTCGAAAATGCATAGTGCTATGCGGCTCTCTAAGCTTGATCTTCGGGAGGTGGCGTGGAGAGGACTCCTAGGACAAATGCATCTGTTGAGGTTGTTGGAGCTGGTGGAGTTGCAACCGGAGGAGCAACTGAAGCTGTGTTTGCAGGTGCCTAAGTAGTAGCTCTAGTGTCTATCACTGGCACTGGTGCAGATCTCTGTGCCCTAGGCACTCTCTGAGACACTTCAATGGTAGCTTTCCCTTTCCTCTCTTCAGCTTATTCCTGGAGCTACTCAACAGCTGTTTGCATCTCTGTGACCTTCAAGTCTAGATCATAAAACTTTGTTTCAATGATCCTTTCAGGACTCTCTTGATTCAGAGTCAGGGTGGCAATCCTTTCTCAAACCTCAAAGTGGCTTGAATAAGATATCCAAGTTGATCTTGTTTTGACTTGAGGAAAACTTGTGAAGCCTCTTCAGCACTTGGCATCTTGGCCGCCTTCTCTTCTTTTGTCTTCTCTCTCTTCTCTTGAGCCTCTACTGATGTAGGTTCTATAGCATCCATGACAACTGTGTTGTCCTCAAAGTCAGGCCTCAAGGAAAGGTGCTCTTTGTCCAATAGGTATGTGCCTGTGTCCATCTTGGAGTTGATGAGCATCTGGATGTGTGGAGCATACCCACATGATCTCTTTTGGTCAGCAGATGTCCTCTTGATTGTCTCTACAATTAGTGTCATCACCTTAAACTTTTCTGGCACATCAAATATATGCAGCAAATTGATGGAGTGTCCTCTTATCATACTGTGATCACCAGACTTGGGCAACAGAGTGTGCCTCGGGATAGTATTGATAGTAGGCAGACCTAACAGGAGAAAATAGACAGAGCCAAACTTATGATTTTCCAAAGCTGCATCTAGAATTTCCTTGTACATATGTGCCATGGAGTTGTGTCCCTTCCTTGGCTTGGCATACACATCAGTGGCATCATCATGCTCTGCAGGGGCATTGATCAGCTTGGCCCACTCAGCAACTGTGGACTGGTACCTTGTACCCTTAGACACCCAAACAATCCTGCCATCCGGGTAGAAATGAGCTGTTGAATAGAATTGCGTGATAAGCTCATCATTCCACTTGGTCAATTTCTGACCCACAAAGGCATCAACTCTATTCATCCTGAATCTCTCATGAACTACAGGGAAGGTGCAAAAATTGAACTCCCTTATGGTTAGCATTTAACAGGAAAGGAACATCACCTCGATATACATCTTCTTCAGGCACGGAAAGCATCTCAGGCAAATGAAAACTTGGTCCAGGTTGGGGCTAACAGATTCTAGTGCTAAGCCCTTCACTGTGCCCAGAATCTAGGTGAAGCTTTGCTGGGTGACATACGAACATACATCTTCAAAACTAGAAATAATGTTAATATCAAGGAGAGGTATAAGGCGACTGTTGTACCTGAAAGTAGTAGTATTTGACAGACAAGTAGCCCACCACTGTCAATTTAGGCGCAGAAATGACATTGATTCTTGTTGGACCTTGTTGATCAACTACAAGTAATCTCTCAAGTGAAGGCGTGTCCTCAATGACCATATTGTGGTCTACCTTTTGTGATCTCTCATTGCAGCACCAGCAACACACATAAATAGTCCAGAGAGTCCTGGAGGTGATGTGCAAGGTGCTCGACCAATTCAATGCCTGAAGACGAAGGAACTCAAATGTAGTACAGCCGCGGAGCAGTTGCTCCATGTCATCCTTTGGGATGCAGACGGCGACGAGCTCGAGGTGCTTCAGTCGTGGTAGAAAAAGAGCGGGCGCGTCATTAAGGGGGGAATGGCAGTTCATGAACTTGGCGAGGCACAGTGTGGGCGCGAAGTAGAGAGCGGATGTTGGTAGCAAGCGCATATGCCCATCATTAAAACTGAGCTTCTCGAGTTGATCTATGGCGGGGGATCGGAACCACTCGTCAAGCTTGGCTCGGTCCTTGCCATTGGAATGGAACTTGCTCATGATAAGGCCTTTGATTGGGCCATGGTGACTGCCGAGGATCTGGGAGAACGCATCTAAGCTTTGGCGATAGCCATGGCAGAGCTCGTGGGCGTCGAGGAGGTCGACAAGGGTGAGGAGCCATAGGGGGCGCCACCGTGGGGAAAGGGCGTTGATACGTCTCCAACGTATCTATAATCTTTGATTGCTCCATGCTATATTATCTACTATTTTGGATGTTTATGGGCTTTATTATACACTTTTATATCACTTTTGGGACTAACCTATTAACCCAGAGCCCAGTGCTAGTTTCTGTTTTTACCTTGTTTTAGAATATCGCAGAAAAGGAAAACCAAACTGAGTCCAATTGACCTGAAACTTCACAGAACTTATTTTTGGATTAGAAGAAGCCCAGAAGACTTAGAGTGCACATCAGGGGATCTACGAGGAGGCCACGAGGTAGGGGGAGCGCCCACCCCCTGGGCGCGCCCTCCACCCTTGTGGGCCCCTCGTGGCCCCCCTGACGCACTTCTTCCTCCTATATATCTCCATATACCCTAAAACGATTGGGGAGCACAATAGATCGGGAGTTCCGCCGCCAGAAGCCTCCGTAGCCACCGAAAGCCAATCTAGACCCGTTCCGGCACCCTGCCGGAGGGGGGAATCCCTCTCTGGTGGCCATCTTCATCATCCCGGTGCTCTCCATGACGAGGAGGGAGTAGTTCTCCCTCGGGGCTGAGGGTATGTACCAATAGCTATGTGTTTGATCTCTCTCTCTCTCGTGTTCTTGAGGTGATACGATCTTGATGTATCGCGAGCTTTGCTCTTATATTTGGATCCTATGATGTTTCTTTCCCCCTCTACTCTCTTGTAATGAATTGAGTTTCCCCTTTGAAGTTATCTTATCGGATTGAGTCTTTAAAGATTTGAGAACACTTGATGTATGTCTTGCCGTGCGTATCTGTGGTGACAATGGGATTCCACGTGATTCACTTGATATATGTTTTGGTGATCAACTTGCGAGTTCCGCCCATGAACCTATGCATAGGGGTTGGCACACGTTTTCGTCGTGATTCTCCGGTAGAACTTTGGGGCACTCTTTGAGGTCCTTTGTGTTGGTTGAATAGATGAATCTGAGATTGTGTGATGCATATCGTATAATCATACCCACGGATACTTGAGGTGACATTGGAGTATCTAGGTGACATTAGGGTTTTGGTTGATTTGTGTCTTAAAGTGTTATTCTAGTACGAACTCTAGGGCTGTTTGTGACACTTATAGGAATATCCCAATGGATTGATTGGAAAGAATAACTTTGAGGTGGTTTCGTACCCTACCATAATCTCTTCGTTTGTTCTCTGCTATTAGTGACTTTGGAGTGACTCTTTATTGCATGTTGAGGGATAGTTATGTGATCCAATTATGTTAGTATTGTTGAGGGAACTTGCATTAGTGAAAGTATGAACCCTAGGCCTTATTTCCTATCATTGCAATACCGTTTACGCTCTCTTTTATCATTCATTACCTTGTTGTTTTTATAATTTTAGATTACAAATACCCATATCTATTATCCATATACCACTTGTATCACCATCTCTTCGCCGAACTAGTGCACCTATACAATTTACCATTGTATTGGGTGTGTTGGGGACACAAGAGACTCTTTGTTATTTGGTTGCAGGGTTGCTTGAGAGAGACCATCTTCATCCTACGCCTCCTACGGATTGATAAACCTTAGGTCATCCACTTGAGGGAAATTTGCTACTATCCTACAAACCTCTGCACTTGGAGGCCCAACAATGTCTACAAGAAGAAGGTTGTGTAGTAGACATCAAGCTCTTTTCTGGCGCCATTGCCGGGGAGGTTAGCGCTTGAAGGTATATCTTTAGATCTTGCAATCGAGTCTTTTAGTTTCTTGTTTTATCACTAGTTTAGTTTATAAAAGAAAACTATAAAAAAATGGAATTGAGTTTGTCTCATACGCTTCACCTTTTTAATATATTTCGTAAGTATGATGGAAAGGAAAATTGTGCTCAAGTGCTAGAAGAAGAAATCTATAAAATGTTTGGCACTAAATCTTTGAATGATGAGCATGATTGCAATGTTGTTAGTGCGATTTCTTTGAATATCCATGATACTAATGATGATTGCACTAGTTATGATGTCTCCTATAAACATGTCAATTTTTGTGGAGTGCATTGGGTTTGTAAGTACACACCAAATAGGGAAGATAGATATTGCAAGAGGCACAAGTACTTAGAAACTGAATTGTTGCAAGAAAGTCTTGATGATTGTGCTGAAATATTCAATATTTTTCGCGCCCCTTGTGAACTTTGCAATGAACATGGTCATTTAAATCTCCAATGCAAATTGTTTCATGACCGAATCGTATCCAAAAATTGTGATAATTTGATTACCCTTGAGCATCATAAAGAGCTTAGTCTTCTTTTGGGGTATGAGGAAATGAAACATATAACTGAGGGTATTCCAAAGTTTAATCTTGATAGATTTCTTGATTTTGATCTAGAGAAAATTTATATGTATTGTGTGGTGAATTGCATTGAAAATCCTTATATTGCCAATTACATGAATAAAAGAAAACAAATAGAGGATGAAGAGAATACTAATGAAAGGGAAGAGACTTTCCAATATTATCCTATTATTTCTTATGATGAATCAGGTAACGAGGAGGAGCCTCCTATTCAACCAATCTCATTAATAAGGAGCTCCAAAAAGAGGATTGAACCCACACATGATGTGGTGAAGAAGAAGAAAAGAAAAAGAAAGAGAGGTAAAAAGATATCTCCCCTAAATAATGCTGCTCCTATTACTATTGTGCCTTATGAAAATATAATTGTGGAAGATAATGATACTTCCTATGATCTTGAAAATCTTTTTGGCACTTTCTTGGAAGAATATGATAATTGCTATACTATTGGTGCTATCCATACTATTGCTGATGAACGTGATTATGCTTATGATATGAAAAGGCCCAAGCTTGGGGATGCTATGTTTGATGAATATGATGTTTTTGAGAATATATTTGCTGCAATTAATGTCTGTCCCAAGCTTGGGGATGCTATGTTTAATGAAGATGATATTTTTTGTCTCCCAAGTTTTGATATGCAAATTTATAATGATGATAGCATGCCTCCTACTTATGATGATTATT
The DNA here is from genome assembly GCF_056163025.1 of Triticum urartu. NCBI lineage: Eukaryota > Viridiplantae > Streptophyta > Magnoliopsida > Poales > Poaceae > Triticum > Triticum urartu. The sequence goes on along the minus strand of NC_141873.1, from coordinate 358,477,373 downwards.
GTGATTACACTTATGCTATAAGAAGTAGTGATGATTATATTTATAAAACTTGTCACGATTATGATTACCCTTTTTCTGAACATTACTCTTTTAATGTGGAAACAATTTATAGTGTTCAAGTCTCTTATGATACTCCCACTATTCCGAATGAGGAGAATCTTGCTTATGTGGAGAGTAGTAAATTTTCTATGCTTGTAGATCATGAAAAGAATGCTTCAGGTGCTGGTTATATTGTTGAATTCATTCATGATGCTACTGAAAATTATTAGGAGTGAGGAACATATGCTTGTAGGAATTGCAATAATATCAAATTTCCCCTCTATGTGCTTAAAATTTTGAAGTTATGCTTGTTTTGCCTTCCTATGCTAGTTGATTCTTATTCAAGTTGTTTGCTCACAAAATCCCTATGCATAGAAAGTGGGTTAGACTTAAATGTGCTAGTAATATTCTTCATGATGCTCTCTTTATGTTTCAATTCTTATCCTTTATGTGAGCATCATTGAAATCATCATGCCTAGCTAGGGACGTTAAACGTTAGCGCTTGTTGGGAGGCAACCCAACTTTATTTTTGTTCCTTGCTTTTTGTTCCTGTTTAGTAATAAATAATTCATCTAGATTCTTTTTAGATGTGGTTTTATGCTTCTAATTAGTGTTTGTGCCAAGTAGAACCGTTGGGAAGACTTGGGGAAAGTCTTGTTGATCATGCTGTAAAAAACAGAAACTTTAGCGTTCACGGGAATTGCTGCCATTTTTATTTGGAGAGTGATATTTAGTTAATTATTTTTTAAGATGATTAATAGATAAATTCCTCACGTCAAGAAATTTATTTGAGAATTTTATGAGTTCCAGAAGTATACGTTTGATCCAGATTACTACAGATTGTTCTGTTTTTGACAGATTCTGTTTTCTATGTGTTGTTTGCTTATTTTGATGAATCTATGAGTAGTATCGGAGGGTATGAACCATAGAGAAGTTGGAATAAAGTAGGTTTAACACCAATATAAATAAATAATGAGTTCATTAAAGTACCTTGAAGAGGTGTTTTGTTTTCTTTCGCTAACGGAGCTTACGAGTTTTCTGTTAAGTTTTGTGTTGTGAAGTTTTCAAGTTTTGGGTAAAGATTCGATGGACTATGGAATAGGGAGTGGCAAGAGCCTAAGCTTGGGGATGCCCAAGGCACCCCAAGGTAATATTAAAGGACAACCAAAAGCCTAAGCTTGGGGATGCCCCGAAAGGCATCCCCTCTTTCGTCTTCGTTCATCGGTAACTTTACTTGGAGCTATATTTTTATTCGCCACATGATATGTGCCGGGGTACTGATCCACGGGCACCTATGGGACCGGCGGGCCGGGTCCCTTTCGGTTCGGCGGGGGCAGAGATCGTGTGAAGAGCAAATCGAGGCGAAGCACGCGAGCGATTTACCCAGGTTCGGGCCGCACGGATGCGTAAAACCCTACTCCTGCTTTGTGGTTTTGTATTGATTTCTAGCTCGGGAGCGCGGAGTGCTACAGTACACACCGGCGGCTAGCAAGACTGAGCGTGAGTGTTCGAGCTGGCTAACCTCTCCCCTCCCCTACGTTGCACACGGGCCTCCTTTTATATGCTCAAGGGGCTACCGACAGGTGGCAACGGAGGTAAAGGGCAAAAATGGAAAGGTGCTGTGGTAGGCACAGCTACCTGCTACAGTGTATCATACCTAACCCTAACGGCAGGGGACAAGGGCATTAATTGCCCGTCTGTGTCGCCTAAACAGTACCGAAAGGGACAGCTAGGGACGCCACCGTTTGCCACGATGGTTATCTTGTCAGCGCCTGCTTGCCACCTCGCACCCCTAGCTGCACGGCCTCCTGCCACGTGTGCTTGGGAGGGTCCTAGAGCGACACGTTGGCGGGTGTGCTGGAGCGCGGGCACGAAGCGGGGGTTTCCCGCGGCAAGCTCCTTGCCGCGGTCGTCGTCTTGTCGTGTTCGGGAGCTTGTCGCTCATCGGGCCTTGCCGGGACGCGTGGCGCGTCGCGGCAAGTTTTCTTGGTATGCCTTGGTTGGCCTTCCCAGCAAGCTTCTCTTGCCAGGGTTTTGTTTCCTTCCCGGCCAGTTCCTCTTGCCGGGGCCTTGGTTTGAGTACTTTGTTCTTGAATGGTCTTCAAAGGAACCACGGAGGATCTTGGCGGTCACCTGGCAAGCCTTGCCGCGGGATGCTGCGACTGCCCGTGCACAAGTTCGGGATACTAGGGTACCCCTACTCTAGTACACCGACAGGAGCCCCCGGGCCTGGGCCATACACGGTGCCGAGCGCTGTTGGGCCAGGCCCAAAACAGTGCACGGGCACGCGCGGCCTAGGTCACGCCGCATATCTCTCCGCTTCCACCGTGCACGCCCAGAACGGCACGCGTCAGACGCGGCGTTGTGGGCGAGATCGTGGGTGGTTATTTTATTCGGAAATGTGGAACGTCCGCCCCCTCCCCCTTTATAAGCAGAGGAAATGGTGGCAGTTCGCACATTCGCCCGTTGCTGTTTCCAATCTCAGAAACCTCCGCCGCTCCCTCGCCTTCCCAAAGTAGAGAGAGAGAGCAGCGCCCCGCCCCCCATTGTCGCCAGCATCACCAACGCCGCCAGCCTCCTCCACTGCTTCCGCCATGGCTCCGAAAGCCGACAAGGGGAAGGCCGTGAAGTCGACCGAGGCGCAGCGGCTCGCGGCGCTGCGGAAGGAGCGGGAAGTTTTCCACCCCAAGCTTGGCGCGAAGGAGCTGAGGGAGAACTACTATCTATTCTGGTCGGCAGAGACGCGCGCGCATCCGCGCACAAAGGTTCTCCCCGCCGCCGCTTGGAAGAAGGCTCCGAGTGGGTACCCCTTCTTCGCCTTGTTCTTCTACTGCGGGCTCTGCCCGCCTTTCTCTGATTTCTTCTGCGACATCATGAACACCTATGGATTCCATCTCCTTGACTTCACCCCCAACGCCGTCCTGACAATGGCAGTTTTCGCACACCTCTGCGAAAACTTTGTCGGGGTCCTTCCCAACGTAGCCCTCTTCTGCCACTTCTTCATACCCCGAGTAGAGAGAGGAGAGCCTCTATCCGGTGGGATTGCCTGGATCTCAAGGGCCGGCAAGAAGGAGACCTATCTGGAGGGAGAGTTCCGCGGCAAATGGGAGGAGTGGAGAGCGGATTGGTGCTGGATTGATGAAGAGGATCCGCAGCCATTCACCACCCGGCGCAAAACCCCAGTAGCACGCGGCAGCGATTGGAGCGACATGGCCCCGGAAGACGACAGGCTGAGAATTGCCTTCACCAGGATCCTGCGCCTCAGGCTTGCCGGGCTTACTGTTGGCGCAGACTTCCTCCGCCGCCGCATCGCCCCCCTGCAGGAACGGGAGAGGCCCACTTGGGAGTTCAAGAACGCGGCAGACATCATGAGGCTGCGGCCAGGCCTCAATTACAACTTCACAGTCCTGGAGCTCAACGCGATGCTGCAGGAGCTGTTCAAATATGACCCCCAGCATCCCGAGGTGTTCAGGTTGCCGGGGGGCGTCGTGCCTTTGTGCAACAATTCCGCGCTCGACCACATCCGTGCAATGATGCCGGAGTGCGACTCGCACGGGATTGTGCCAACTTGGCAGGAGCCCGCCGACGAGGTCGTTCAGCAGTTCTTCGACGACTTGGTGGAAGTGCCAATCCGCCTCGACGAGAAGGACGGCCTCACCCGCGACACCACGGATGCGGAGTTGGCGCTCATTGCCACTAGGATGGAGGAGGCAGCGGCAGCCGCAGCCGCGGGCGAGTTCGGGTTTACTGTGGAGGAGGCTGACGCAGCGGAAGCGGCAAGCCGTGCCGAGCGAGGGGAGGCCGCCGGCAAGAAGGAGCTTGCCGGGCGTGACGCTGAGCCGAGCGAGCCCGCCAAGGACACGAGCGGCTCGTTGGAAATCAACTCCTCTTCCTCCTCGTCTTCAGATAGCCCACCAGAAGCAGAGCCTCCATCCCCACCAAGAAGGCATCTCCGCAAGGTCGGTGACGTGGCGGAGCGGCAAGCGGGTCAACAGTCGCCACGCCGCGTGACACGCTCCACCACGGCAAACACAGTTGCCGCGGGAGCGCCTCATGCTACGACGACAACTGGAGCGGAGTCTAGCCGGACCACCGCTTCAGTCCCTGCCGCTACTCACGCCGCGCCAACAGCCGGAGCGGGGTCGTCTCAGACCGCCGCCACTGCTCCCGCCAAGCGGCCAAGGGAAGCTTCTCCTCCGCCTCCTCGCGCCGGGCGCGCGCCAGGCTTCGACTTCTCCGCGTTAAGCTCTGACGAGGAAGAAGAAGAAGAGTAAGCTTCTCTTGTTGTACTTGCATTTCTCCAACTCTTGCTGTTGGTCTTGTTTCTCACTTGCTTTTCCCTGAATCTGTTCCTCTTAAGGACTCCGGCCCAGAAAGCGGCAAAGAGAGCTAAGGCCCCGGTGATCATCATCGAGGACGAGCCCACTGCGACAACAGGTGGCGCGCCCGAGACAACCTTGCCGGAGCCGGCGACTTTCCTCCATGGCAGCCCCCAGCGTAAGTGTGTGAATTATTTTCCGCGGCGAGGCGCGCATGGGTACTTGTCTTTGCTGATATCTGCTTGTTGACTTGTGTAGGAGCCGAGCAGCCCCACTAGGAGCCAGGGGAGGATCCCCCGACAAGGGAGAATTCTCCGGCAAGGGAAGGCTTCCCGGTGAGGGAGAAGTCTCCGGCAAGGGACGGTTCTCCGGCGAGGGACAGCGCCAGCGGCCCCCCGACGACAGAGACCACGACCGCAGAGCCTGGTGCAGGTACTCCCCTTGCTTCAAAACTTCTCTTGGATCCTTCTTTTCTTGAACTTTATGAGTTTCTGCTGGATTCTGTTTGACTCTTCTCCCCTCTTCCGGCCGTCAGATCCATCCGCTGCGGAGCAGATGGAGACAGAGGTCGCCGCCGACGAAGCTGCCGGTGCTGGAGACGCCATCGGCGCAGAGGCCGCCAAGGCTGACGCCGCAGCAACGGGCGAGGAATCTGGCAATCGTACTGACAGCCCAGAGGCCGCAGGAGCGCCAGGCGCTACGCCGACCGCCGACCCATCCGCAGAAGCCGCAGCGCCAAGTTCCAAGGATCCCCAGCCGGGCGTTTATTTGAAGGCCGGTGACGACGTCTTCATCGATCTTCCCTAGGCATCAAGCTCCAGAGCGCCGGTCGAGGGGGAGGTCTTCGACGGAGAAGTGCTCGCCTCCGCGGGGCTGAAGCTGGTCGACGCGCCAAGCAGCAGCAGCAACGAGCCCGAAGAAGAGCAGCTGCTGCGCAGGTTGATGTCGCTCTACCGCGCACGACAAGCCAAGCTGGAGTCCCGCGAGGCGCTTGTTGCGAAGGCGGGAGCCGACATCGAAAGGCGCGCGGAAGAGCTCGGGGGTTTCCACCGGGAAGCCCTCCGGTCCCTGGCGGAGGAGCGGGAGCAGCTCGCTGAGGTGCAGAAGGCCTTCCTGCTCGAGAAGGCCGAAGCCCTAGAGCGGCAACGACTTGCCGCTGTGAAGCTAGCCACAGAGGAGGGCGAGCTGGCGCAGCGGAAGGTCAACCTCGATGCCCATGAGGAGGAGCTTGCCGCGCGCGAGGGAAGACTCGGCGAAGCCCTCAAACGATCAGAAGATGCCGCTGCCGCCGAGGCCGCCAAGGAGGAGTTGAAGACGAAGGTGGCGCGGCTGGAGGCCGATCTCTCCAAGAGGGGCAAGGAGCTCTGCATCGCCAAGGCCTCCAACGTGGATCTTGAGTTGAAGCTAACCACTTTGACCAAGACTCTGGACAGCGCCAAGAAGTGGGAGGCGGCCTTGAAGGAGGAAATCAAGGCCGACAAGGCGCTGCTGGAGAGCGCTGCCACCACCCAGAACACCTTCAGGGAGACTGTGACGCTCTGGACGGAGAGTCTGGTGAACGCCGCCACAGATATCGACAAGGAGCTGGCGCAGCTGGGGATGGAAGATCTTGGGTATCCCTCCGACAACAACCTCCAGCCCAGCGCCAAGCTCGTCCTATTCTTCAAGGGCGTGGCGACGGCCCTTCAGCGACTCCAAGAGAGGATCCCCAAGCAACTAGCTGACGAGTCGCGCGAGATCTATGCAGGAGCCCTCGAGAAAGTGTTGATGAAGGTGGCCTTCCGCAATCCGGGCCTCCGCCTCACCAACATCCTCAGGTCCTTGCCACCAGAAGCTGATCTGGAGGAGCTCAAGGCCCTTGTCGCACCCATTGTGGACAAGGTGAGCGGGATCAAGCGGGTCGAAGGCGATCGCGTAGATTAGGCCGCTCATTTCTTCTTTTCTTGTCGCTGCCCATCATGTCATGAAAACAATCTGTTAGAGCCGCGACAAGCTATCTTTGTAATGTAACTTGATTGTGGGCAATGATTGCAACGTTACTCCCTTTACTTGATTCCTTCCTTTGTATGTTTTTGCCCTACGCTTTTAGGGAACTTGCCGGTGCAGGCACCTGAGCTACGAGCACTGAGTGCGGGACGTTAGCAGCCTGCTGGCGGTGCCGCTACCGGCAAGAAACCTTGTCGCAACTAGCTGCAGCTCACTTAAGTTGTTGAGCGAACTCGAAACAAGTTAAGGGCGCTAGCAGCTCGCTTAAATTGTTGAGCGGACTCAAAACAAAGTAAGGGCGCTAGCAGCTCACTTAAGTTGTTGAGCGGACTCGAAACAAAGTAAGGGCGCCACTAGCTGCGAGTCGGTTCCTCCGCGCACAAGTTTTCCATACAAAGTGCGGTCGTTCGAGGGAGATAACTTAAAAACTAAAAAATTCGATTGCTCAAACTTTGGCGACTTAGCTTTTCTGTTGTTTGCTTCCCGGCAAGGCGAAACTTTCTTGAACGACGCCTGGCCCATACCATCCATCGTCTTCTCCTTCCCCCCCCGGCAAACTTGTGGGCGAGGGGAACCTTGCTTTCAAAAGGAAGAAGAGACAATACAGATATGGAGCTTTACGGCTCGTTATTGCTTACCGTGTAGTAGGTGGAGCTTTACTTATGCACGGGATCTGCGCCTGGCTTTGTATAAAGGATTACATGCAACAGCGCAAGACTTGTACAAAAGGGTGGTTGCCGGACAGGGTCCGACAACCGCGCCTTACGGGTAAAACTTACGAAGATGCTCAATGTTCCAGGAGTTGCTCACCGGAATGCCATCTTCGGTCTCAAGGCGGACAGCGCCAGGCCTAGTGACTCGTTTCACCCGGTAAGGGCCTTCCCACTTCGGCGTCAACTTGATTATGAGCAATGATTGTAACTTTATTCCCTTTACTTGACTCTTTGCTTTGTATGCTTTTGCCCTACGCTTTTAGGGAACTTGCCGGTGCAGGCACCTGAGCCGCGAGCGCTGAGTGCGGAACGTCAGCAGCCTGCTGGCGGTGCCGCTACCGACAAGAAACCTTGTCGCAACTAGTTGCAGCTCACTTAAGTTGCTGAGCGAACTCGAAACAAAGTAAGGGCGCTAGCAGCTCGCTTAAGTTGCCGAGCGGACTCGAAGCAAAGTAAGGGCGCTAGCAGCTCACTTAAGTTGTTGAGCGGACTCGAAACAAAGTAAGGGCGCAACTAGCTATGAGTTGGTTCCTCCGCGCACAGGTTTCCCATACAAAGTGTGGTCGTTCAAGGGAGATAACTTAATCACACCTGGTTACTTGTGCAGTTGCATCCTGGAGGGCTGTTGGCCAGAAGAAACCTCCGCCGGTGCCTGCCCCACCAACCGTTTGCTCCGGCGGTGGCTGGCTCAGCGCGGACGGAGCAGCTGCCTCCGAAACTTTCTTCTTCGGCGGTATGCTGATGAAGATGATGAAGATCTAGCTCGTGAGAACGCCGGATCTGGTTCACACAACCTCGACGCCCCCTACCTGGCGCGCCAAAGATGCCGGGGTACTAATCCACGGGCACCTATGGGACCGACGGGCCGGGTCCCTTTCAGTTCGGTGGGGGCGGAGATCGTGCGAAGAGCAAATCGAGGCGAAGCATGCGAGCGATTTACCCAGGTTCGGGCCGCACGGATGCGTAAAACCCTACTCCTGCTTTGTGGTTTTGTATTGATTTCTAGCTCGGGAGCGCGGAGTGCTACAGTACACACCGGCGGCTAGCAAGACCGAGCGTGAGTGTTCGAGCTGGCTAACCTCTCCCCTCCCCTACGCTGCACACGGGCCTCCTTTTATATGCTCAAGGGGCTACCGACAGGTGGCAACGGAGGTAAAGGGCAAAAATGGAAAGGTGCTGTGGTAGGCACAACTACCTGCTACAGTGTATCATACCTAACCCTAACGGCAGGGGACAAGGGCATTAATTGCCCGTCTGTGTCGCCTAAACAGTACCGAAAGGGACAGCTAGGGACGCCACCGTTTGCCACGATGGTTATCTTGTCAGCGCCTGCTTGCCACCTCGCACCCCTAGCTGCACGGCCTCCTGCCACGTGTGCTTGGGAGGGTCCTAGAGCGACACGTTGGCGGGTGTGCTGGAGCGCGGGCACGAAGCGGGGGTTTCCCGCGGCAAGCTCCTTGCCGCGGTCGTCGTCTTGTCGTGTTCGGGAGCTTGTCGCTCACTGGGCCTTGCCGGGACGCGTGGCGCGTCGCGGCAAGTTTTCTTGGTATGCCTTGGTTGGCCTTCGGCAAGCTTCTCTTGCCGGGGTTTTGTTTCCTTCCCGGCCAGTTCCTCTTGCCGGGGCCTTGGTTTGAGTACTTTGTTCTTGAATGGTCTTCAAAGGAACCACGGAGGATCTTGGCGGTCACCCGGCAAGCCTTGCCGCGGGATGCTGCGACTGCCCGTGCACAAGTTCGGGATACTAGGGTACCCCTACTCTAGTACACCGACAATATGTGTTTTGCTTGGAGCGTCATTTTATTTCATTTTGTTTTGCTTGCTGTTTAAATAAAATACCAAGATCTGAAATTATTAAATGTTAGAGAGTCTTCACATAGTTGCATAATTATTTGACTACTCATTGATCTTCACTTATATCTTTCGGAGTAGTTTGTCATTCGCTCTAGAGCTTCACTTATATCTTTAGAGCATGGTGGCAGTTTTATTTTGAAGAAATAGATGAACTCTCATGCTTCACTTATATTATTTTGAGAGTCTTAAATAGCATGGTAATTTTCTTAAATAATCCTAATATGCTAGGCATCCAAGAATAATAAAAACTTTCATATAGAGTGCATTGAATACTAAGAGAAGTTTGATGCTTGATGATTGTTTTGAGATATGGAGGTAATAACATCAAATTCGTGCTAGTTGAGTAGTTGTGAATTTGAGAAATTCTTGTGTTGAAGTTTGCAAGTCCCGTAGCATGCACGTATGGTAAACGTTATGTAACAAATTTGAAACATGAGGTGTTATTTGATTGTCTTCCTTATGAGTGGCGGTCGGGGACGAGCGATGGTCTTTTCCTACCAATCTATCCCCCTAGGAGCATGCGCGTAGTGCCGAGGTTTTTGATGACTTGTAGATATTTGCAATAAGTATGTGAGTTCTTTATTACTAATATTCAGTCCATGGATTATACGCACTCTCACCCTTCCATCATTGCTAGCCTCTTCGGTACCGTGCATTGCCCTTTCTCACATTGAGAGTTGGTGCAAACTTCGCCGGTGCATCCAAACCCCGTGATATGATACGCTCTTTCACACATAAACCTCCTTATATCTTCCTCAAAACAGCAACCATACCTACCTATTATGGCATTTCCATAGCCATTCCGAGATATATTGCCATGCAACTTTCCACCATTCCGTTTATCATGACACATTCATCATTGTCTTATTGCTTAGCATGATCATGTAGTTGACATAGTATTTGTGGCAAAGCCACCGTTCATAATTCTTTCATACATGTCACTCTTGGTCCATTGCATATCCCTGTACACCGCCGGAGGCATTCATATAGAGTCATCTTTGTTCTAGTATCGAGTTGTAATCATTGAGTTGTAAATAAATAGAAGTGTGATGATCCTCATTTTCTAGAGCATTGTCCCAAGTGAGGAATAAAAAAAAGGCCATAAAAAAGAGAAGGCCCAAAAAAATAAAAAAGAGAAAAGCCATAAAAAAAGAAAAGGCCCAAATAAAAAAAATAAAAAGAGAGAGAAGGGACAATGCTACTATCCTTTGCCACACTTGTGCTTCAAAGTAGCACCATAATCTTCATGATAGAGAGTCTCTTGTTTTGTCACTTTCATATACTAGTGGGAAATTTTCATTATAGAACTTGGCTTGTATATCCCAACAATGGGCCTCCTCAAGTGCCCTAGGTCTTCATGAGCAAGCAAGTTGGATGCACACCCACTTAGTTTCTTTTGTTGAGCTTTCATACGTTTATAGCTCTAGTGCATCCGTTGCATGGCAATCCCTACTCCTTGCATTAACATCAATCGGTGGGCATCTCCATAGACCATTGATTAGCCTCGTTGATGTGAGACTTTCTCCCTTTTTGTCTTCTCCACATAACCCCCTCATTATTCTATTCCACCCATAGTGCTATGTCCATGGCTCGCTCTCATATATTGCGTGAAAGTTTATAGGTTTGAGATTACTAAAGTATGAAACAATTGCTTGGCTTGTCATCGGGGTTGTGCATGATGAGAGCATTCTTGTGTGACGAAAATGGAGCATGACTAAACTATATGATTTTGTAGGGATGAACTTTCTTGGGCCATGTTATTTTGAGAGGACATAATTGCTTAGTTAGTATGCTTGAAGTATTATTATTTTTATGTCAATATGAACTTTTATCTTGAATCTTTCGGATCTGAATATTCATGCCACGATTAAGAAGAATTACATTGAAATTATGCCAAGTAGCACTCCGCATCAAAAATTCTGTTTTTATCATTTACCTACTTTAGGACGAGCAGGAATTAAGCTTGGGGATGCTGATACGTCTCCAACGTATCTATAATTTTTGATTGCTCCATGCTATATTATCTACTGTTTTGGATGTTTATGGGATTTATTATACACTTTTATATCATTTTTGGGACTAACCTATTAACCCAGAGCCCAGTGCCAGTTTCTGTTTTTACCTTGTTTTAGAATATCGCAGAAAAGGAAAACCAAACAGAGTCCAATTGACTTGAAACTTAACGGAACTTATTTTTGGATTAGAAGAAGCCCAGAAGACTTGAAGTGCACGACAGGGGATCTACAAGGAGGCCACGAGGTAGGGGGGCGCGCCCACCCCCTGGGCACGCCCTCCACCCTCGTGGGCCCCTCGTGCCCCCCCTGTCGCACTTCTTCCTCCTATATATCTCCATATACCCTAAAACGATCGGGGAGCACAATAGATCGGGAGTTCCGCCGCCAGAAGCCTCCATAGCCACCGAAAGCCAATCTAGACCCGTTCCGGCACCCTGCCAGAGGGGGGAATCCCTCTCCGGTGGCCATCTTCATCATCCCGGTGCTCTCCATGATGAGGAGGGAGTAGTTCTCCCTCGGGGCTGAGGGTATGTACCAGTAGCTATGTGTTTGATCTCTCTCTCTCTCTCTCTCTCGTGTTCTTGAGGTGATATGATCTTGATGTATCGCGAGCTTTGCTATTATATTTGGATCCTATGATGTTTCTTCCCCCCTCTACTCTCTTGTAATGAATTGAGTTTCCCCTTTGAAGTTATCTTATCGGATTGAGTTTTAAAGATTTGAGAACACTTGATGTATGTCTTGCCGTGCGTATCTGTGGTGACAATGGGATACCACGTGATTCACTTGATGTATGTTTTGGTGATCAACTTGCGAGTTCCGCCCATGAACCTATGCATAGGGGTTGGCACACGTTTTCGTCGTGATTCTCCGGTAGAACTTTGGGGCACTCTTTGAGGTCCTTTGTGTTGGTTGAATAGATGAATCTGAGATTGTGTGATGCATATCGTATAATCATACCCACGGATACTTGAGGTGACATTGGAGTATCTAGGTGACATTAGGGTTTTGGTTGATTTGTGTCTTAAGGTGTTATTCTAGTACGAACTCTAGGGCTGTTTGTGACAATTATAGGAATAGCCCAACGGATTGATTGGAAAGAATAACTTTGAGGTGGTTTTGTACCCTACCATAATCTCTTCGTTTGTTCTCCGCTATTAGTGACTTTGGAGTGACTCTTTATTGCATGTTGAGGGATAGTTATGTGATCCAATTATGTTAGTATTGTTGAGGGAACTTGCACTAGTGAAAGTATGAACTCTAGGCCTTATTTCCTATCATTGCAATACCATTTACGCTCTCTTTTATCATTCATTAGCTTGCTGTTTTTATAATTTCAGATTACAAATACCCATATCTATTATCCATATACCACTTGTATCACCATCTCTTCGCCGAACTAGTGCACCTATACAATTTACCATTGTATTGGGTGTGTTGGGGACACAAGAGACTCTTTGTTATTTGGTTACAGGGTTGCTTGAGAGAGACCATCTTCATCCTACGCCTCCTACATATTGATAAACCTTAGGTCATCCACTTGAGGGAAATTTGCTACTGTCCTACAAACCTCTGCACTTGGAGGCCCAACAACGTCTACAAGAAGAAGGTTGTGTAGTAGACATCGGACGTCTGTCCTCTCCCAATATTTGATTGGGAGGAGGGATATGATGAACATCAACATATCATCGAGGAGGTTGTTGATGAAGTCTAGGCCTGATGGAGTCGCTTGCGGTTCTTTCTGGACCTGCCTCCTGATACGTCTCCAATGTATCTATAATTTTTGATTGTTCAATGCTATTATATTATCTGTTTTGGATGTTAATGGGGTTATTTATACACTTTTATATTATTTTTGGGACTAACCTACTAACCCAAGGCCCAGTGCAAATTGTTGTTTTTTTGCCTATTTCAGTGTTCCATAGAAAAGGAATATCAAACGGAATGAAACCTCCAGGAGAGTTATTTTTGGAACAAACGTGATCCAGGGGACTTGGAGTGGACGTCAGGAAATCAACGAGGATGCCACGAGGCAGGGAGACGTGCCTGCCCCCTTGGGCGTGCCCCCACCCTTGTGGGCCCCTCGTGGCTCCACCGACCTACTTCTTCCTCCTATATATTCCTATATACCTCGAAAACATCCAGGAGCACCACGAAACCCTATTTCCACCGGCGCAACCTTCTGTACCCAAGAGATCCCATCTTGGGGCCTTTTCCAGAACTCCGCCGGAGGGGGAATCGATCACGAAGGGCTTCTACATCAACACCATAGCCTCTCCGATGATGTGTGAGTAGTTTACCTCAGACCTTCGGGTCCATAGTTATTAGCTAGATGGCTTATTCTCTCTCTTTGGATCTAAATACAAAGTTCTCCTCGATCTTCTTGGAGATCTATTTGATGTAACTCTTTTTGCGGTGTCTTTATCGAGATCCGATAAATTGTGGGTTTATGATCAAGTTTATCTATGAACAATATTTGATTCTTCTCCGAAATCTTTTATGTATGATTGGTTATCTTTGCAAGTCTCTTCGAATTATCAGTTTGGTTTGGCCTACTAGATTGATCTTTCTTGCAATGGGAGAAGTGCTTAGCTTTGGGTTCAATCTTGTGGTGTCCTTTCCCAGTGACATCAGGGGCAGCAAGGCACATATTGTATTGTTGCCATCGAGGATAAAAAGCTGGGGTTTATATCATATTGCTTGATTTTATCCTTCTACATCATGTCATCTTGCTTAATGCATTACTCTGTTCTTATGAACTTAATACTCTAGATGCATGCTGGATAGCGGTCGATGTGTGGAGTAATAGTAGTAGATGAAGAATTGTTTCGGTCTACTTGTCACGGACGTGATGCCTACATACATGATCATGCCTAGATATTCTCATAATTATGCACTTTTCTATCAATTGCTCGACAATAATTCATTCACCCACCGCAATACTTATGCTATCTTGAGAGAAGCCACTAGTGAAACCTATGGCCCCCGTGTCTATTCTCTATTATATTTGTCGGAGTAAATAGCCATGGGTAGCCTAGCCGGCTTCCCCTGGCCCTTCTGAAAAAATTACGAGCCCGTCCGGCTCTCAAGAATCCAAGACATGGAGCCGCCTTCCCCTTGCTGGCTGCCACCCAGGCCGGCTTTCGGAAGGCGGTCCGACTTTAACCCTCATGAAGAAAGCCATGGGAGGGCCGACTTCGAGAAGCCGGCCATGAGGAGGCCGACTCCAAGAAGCCGGCTCCCACAAAACGGTCGAGACCGTACCCTCAAAGTTTGCACCCACCTAACGGCGGTGCGATGGGGCGTGGCTATAGTGAGGCCAGCCACCCCCGAATCCCGGAGCACGCCTGGCACAGTGCGTCGTACGGGTGGCCTTGACCCGTCCGACGCGACACTATTGCCACGTTGCCCCTGATGTCATCCACGGCGGGCTATCAGTACGGCCCCCGGGCGGTGGGCCCCTTCGGGCAGAGAGACACCCGAAGGTGGCCATGCCTCCCCTAGTCGGCCCAAGACGGAGCCGGCTCCCCGCAGCCGGCTTGCCGCCTCCCTCGAAGGAGATGCCCCATTAAGGAGACAAGACACGGTGAGGCTACAGCGATCGCCCGCCGGGCGACGGCACTATAGCCACGCCTACCACGACGAAGCCCACGTCACCAAGATGGAGCAACAGTAACCCGCCGCCAACTAGGTCCTGGACAGTGGGGCCTGCCTGTCGACCAAGGGGCCAGCAGCCGGTGGGACCCACCAGTCGGCGGGCCCCAGCAGCCGGCGCAGAAGCTGGCGAGCGCAGTCACAGACGGCTGGGCCCCGTGCCCAGTCGGATTACCATTGTACCCCCGGGGGGTAGGCCTATATAAACCCCCCGGGGCACCTATGCAACGGGTTCGACCCTCAGCTAGTTTGAGACACCACACGAGGAGAAGAAGCAAGCTAGCCGTGCCCTTCTTCCTCCTCCCACCGAACAGCTCAAGGAGCATTGTGTAGCTACTTGTCCATCTAGTGATCATGCGGAGACCCCGCAGAGCAGCAGTAGGGGTGTTATCTCCACGGAGAGCCCCGAAGCTGGGTAAGATTCGCTGGCGTGCATGCCTTCGCCTCATCCCGTTTCCAGGCACCGGCGATGTCTTACTGGCTCCCACAATGATAAGCCACCCGTTGGCATATGTCGCACCTACCACCCGACATTTGGCGCCCACCATGGGGCCAGGTGCACCATCGTCCGGAGACCTGTTCTAGACGGGAACCCTCTTCCTCCCCCGCGAGCGTAGCCTTCCCGGCACGCCCGATGGCGCTTGCCACGACGCGCTGCAAGGCGTCACCAATGCCTGCGCAGCGAGCAGCCTCACTGATCTCCTCGACAAGACCCTCGTCTCCGACGAGCTCGCCTCCGATGCGGGCACCGACCACCTCACTAACCTCCTCGGCCAGCTCCATGTCTCCAGCGAGCCCGCTGTGGATCTGGAGTCAGTTGGCTCCACCGATCCGATGCCTGTCGACTTCGACACGGCCTTGCTCGACACCTTCCCCACCAACGTCGCGATCTACAACGACCCGCTTCCCCGAGCCGGTGGCTGCGACGCTGTCACCACCGAGGTGATGGTCATCGGCCACGACGGCGCTGCTGACGAGAGCGCCCACGACGCCCCGCACACGGCGGCCCACGACTTGTCCACCCCCTCCCGGCTGATGCCGACGACAAAGCACTGGAGGCGCGCCGCCTCGCCCTCCTCGCAGAGGGCCGGAGGCTGGCTTCCGTGAGACGCCTCACTGAGGCCTACCAGCGCGAAGCTGACCGCGCCGCCTTCGGCACACCGGCCCTGGGCGGGCCAAGCCGGGCCGGCATTGTCAAGCAACGCGGCGCCGTCATTGCCAACACGTTGGGAGTCGACCGCCCAGTCTACACCACTCCACTCGAGAACCTGCGCGCCGCCCAGGCGGCCGTAGACGAGCTGGACGGACCGGGGGCCGAAGAACTTCCCCACATGGCCCGACGCATCCAGCAGCTGATCGACGCAACCGCGCAGCGGCACGAAGCCGACTTCCGCGCGGAAAGCCCTCCCCTACGCCGAGATCACGGCGCGACGTCCCGGACGCCGACTGCGGGCAGAGACCGCGCGCGACGCGAGAAAGAGCCGGCTGCCAGCCGAAGCCAAACCCGAATCTCCATTGAGCGAGACGCAGACGGCCATCCCCGAGCCATGGAATGGCGGGGCAACCCGCCTCTGCCTCGACCCTGTGGAGAGAGATATCCCACCCTGCCGCCAGTGGTGCACCCGACTCTCAGCAGCCGACTAGGTCGCCGCGAAGGAGTCGGCGAGAACGACGCCCGCCATCGGATCAACCGCCTGGCGCGATCCCTGGCGTTGGAAGAAGAAGACGATGTCGGTCCGCCATGCTTTGGCCCCCGCATCCGCGACGAGCCCGTCCCCAAAGGGTTCTCGCTCCCAAGAGACACGCCCAAGTACAATGGCTCCGTGAAGCCAGAAGATTGGTTGATCGACTACTCCACGGCGGTTAGCATAGCCAACGGCAACCGGTGCATTGCCATGAAGTACGTGCCCCTCATGCTGCAAGGCACGGCGCGAACCTGGCTCAACAGCCTCAAGCCGCGCAGCATCAACAGCTGGCTAGATTTCACCGAAGCTTTCATCCGCAACTTCACCAGCACCTACAAGCGGGCTCCCAAGCCCAGACAGCTCTCCTTGTGCGTACAAGGCCCCGCCGAGTCCACTCGCGACTACCTCACGCGTTGGGCCGAGCTCCGCAACTGTTACGAAGGGGTGCACGAGGTGCAAGCCCTAGAATACTTCACAGCCGGATGCCGAGAAGGCACCCTCCTCAAGCACAAGCTCCTCTGCGACGAGCCGACTACCCTCGACGAGCTTCTGGACATAGCGGACAAGTACGCCACCACCGACTCCTCGATGAAGACCGAGCTTCGGGTAGACGCGTCCGGGAAAGTACTCAACCCGGCGCCCAATACGACGGCTGGGGATTCCGGCCGACGCCCACACTCGAACGACCACAAGCGCAAGGGCCCCGCGCCGCCTCCTGCCAGTCGGCAGGTGGCCACAGTTGAAGACGTGCCGCCTGAAGGGCGACCCGCGCCCAAGAAGCCCAAGGGCGGCAGGGCGGCTTGGCAGCCGGCCTTCTCCTACGAGCAAACTCTCGACGCCCCGTGCAAGTTCCACAGCGGCGCGAAGCCGTCCAACCACACAACCCAGAAGTGCCATTGGCTCACCCGAATCTCCAAAGGCGAGGGGCTCACGCCGCCTCCGCCTTCCGGCCCGCCGTCTCCGGCTCCGCCGCCTCCGGCCGCTCGGCCCGCAGTCGGAGCTGTGCACGACGAATTCCCCGATGAGCAAGCAACCTACATCGTCTTTACAAGCCAGCCCGAAGACCGGCGCAGCAAACGCCGAGAGCACCAGGAAGTCAGCGTGGTCGCTGCCAACCCCGCCGGACACATGCATTGGTCAGAAAAGCCCATCAGCTGGAGCCGGGCCGACCATCCAGAGGTGATGCCGTCTCCCGGTTCTTATGCGTTGGTCCTGGAAGCCACCCTTGCAACGGACAGACGCGCCGCCCGCTTCTCCCGCGTGCTGATAGATGGCGGGAGCAGCATCAACATCCTGTACCGTGACACCCTGGAGAAGCTAAATGTCAAGACGAAGCAGCTCATGCCTACTCGGACAGTGTTCCATGGCATCGTACCCGGCCTGTCCTGCGCCCCCATTGGCAAGATCAAGATTGATGTCCTCTTTGGGGACAAGGAGCATTTCCGCCGGGAAGCAATATGGTTTGAAGTGGTGGACCTGGAGAGCCCTTACCATGCATTGCTTGGCCGACCTGCCTTGGCCAAATTCATGGCAGTTCCCCACTATGCATACCTCAAGATGAAGATACCAAGCACCAAAGGCGTCATCACCGTAGCCGGCGATTACAAGAAGTCCTCTGAGTGCGCGGCAGCCAGCAGCCGGCTGGCCGAGTCCCTTGTGATTGCCGAAGAAAAGAAGATGATGGACCGAGTCGTGGCCATAGCCGGCAAGCAGTCGGCCGTGTCCCCCGACCCCAAGGAGCATGATGCTCAAGGATCTTTCCAGCCGGCCAAGGAGACGAAGAAGATACCTCTTGACCCCGAGCACCCAGAGAGGTTTGCCGTCATCGGGGCAAACCTGAACAGCAAAAAGGAAGGCGAGCTCGCCGATTTCCTCCGTGAGAATCGGAACATCTTTGCATGGTCCCCCAAGGACATGCCGGGTGTTCCGAGGAAATTCGCCGAGCACAAACTACACGTCCGAGAAGACGCAAAGCCAGTCAAACAACCCCTTCGCCGACTGTCGGAGGAGAAATGCAGGATTGTAGGGGAGGAGATAGCCCGGCTTCTGGCAGCCGGCTTCATTATGGAAGTTTTCTTTCCAGAGTGGCTCGCCAACCCGGTCCTCGTGCTAAAGAAGAACAACAAGTGGCGCATGTGTATAGACTACACAAGCCTCAACAAGGCCTGCCCCAAAGATCCCTTTGCCCTGCCAAGGATTGACCAAGTGATAGACTCCACAGCCGGATGCGAGCTGTTGAGCTTCTTGGATGCTTACTCAGGATATCACCAGATAAAGCTGGATCCGGACGACCGCCAGAAGACCGCCTTCATCACGCCATTTGGAGCCTTCTGCTACCTGACTATGACATTCGGATTGAGAAATGCCGGTGCCACTTTTCAGCGTTGCATGCAGAAGTGCCTCCTCAAGCAACTCGGCAGAAACGCTCACGTCTACGTGGACGACATCGTGGTGAAGACGGAGAAGCGCGGCACCTTGCTGGGAGACCTCAGGGAAACGTTTGAGAACCTACGCCGGTTCCAAATCAAGCTCAACCCCGAGAAATGCGTGTTCGGAGTGCCAGCCGGCCAGCTCCTAGGCTTCCTGGTCTCCGAACGCGGCATCGAATGCAACCCGGTGAAGATCAAGGCCATCGAGAGAATGGCGATCCCCACCAAGCTTCGAGACATCCAAAAGTTCACCGGATGCTTGGCCTCCTTGAACCGCTTCATCAGCCGGCTCGGAGAGAAAGCTCTCCCCCTCTACCGCCTCATGAAGAAGAGCACTCACTTCGAGTGGAACGACCAGGCCGACCAAGCTTTTCGCGAGCTGAAGAAGATGCTGGCCACGCCGCCCGTCCTGGCAGCGCCGACTGAGAAAGAGCCCATGCTCCTTTACATTGCCACAACCAGCCGGGTGGTCAGCACCGTCATCGTAGTCCAACGCCCAGAAGAAGGCGGAGCCCAGCCGGTCCAGAGGCTGGTGTATTATTTGAGCGAGGTGCTGTCCGCTTCAAAGCAGAACTACCCGCACTACCAGAAGATGTGTTACGGCGTGTACTTCACCGCCAAGAAGCTGAAGCCCTACTTTCAAGAGCATCCCATCACGGTCGTATGCACCGCCCCGTTGGCCGAGATCATAGGCAGCCGGGACGCATCCGGCCGGGTGGCGAAATGGGCCATCGAGCTGGCCCCTTACACAATCTTCTACCAGCCCCACACCGCCATCAAGTCCCAAGCACTGGCCGACTTCCTCGTCGACTGGGCCGAGACCCAGTACCTGCCGCCGGCTCCCGACTCCACCCATTGGCGCATGCACTTTGACGGGTCCAAGATGCGCACCGGCTTGGGAGTCGGCGTTGTCCTTACCTCTCCCAAAGGCGACAAGCTCAGATACACGCTACAGATCCACTTTGCCGCCTCCAACAACGTGGACGAGTACGAGGCGCTCATACACGGGCTCCGGCTTATCAAAGAACTCGGCATTCGCTGGATCCTATGTTATGGCGACTCGGACCTGGTGGTTCAGCAATCATCCGGCGACTGGGACGCCAAGGACGCAAATATGGAAAGCTATCGCTTCCTGGTCCAACAACTCAGTGGATACTTTGAAGGATGTGAGTTCCTCCACGTACCGCGAGCCGACAACGAGCCAGCCGATGCCCTGGCTCGAATAGGCTCTACTCGGCAAGCAATACCAACCGGCGTCGCTCTACAACGCCTCCTCAAGCCATCTATCAAGCCGTCTCCAGATTCCGATTCCATCTTCGTGCCGCCTGACCCCGACGCGGCCGGGTCCGGCTCGAAGAACCAAGCAGGCGACCCCGAGACTTCCGCAGCCGGCCCGGGGACTTCGGCAACCGGCTCGGGGACTGCCACACCCGGCTCGGGGACTGCCACACCCGGCTCGGGGACTGCGGTAGCCGGCCCGGGGACTGCACCAGCACAACAGCCGGCGGCCGACTCTAGCATTTCACCACCCAGCCCGCCCACCCTGGTGGCAGTAGCCACATTGGCAGTAGGAGAAGTCGCGGCTCCGTCATGGGCTCAGTCCATCCTCAACTTCCTAGTAAACCAAGATCTGCCGGCTAACGAAACAGAGGCAAGACAAGTCCAATGTCGAGCCGGAGCATACACAATCGTCAACAGAGAACTAGTCAAGTGCAGTGTCACTGGAGTCCTCCAACGGTGCGTCGAGCAAGAGAAGGGCATTGCAATCCTCAGAGACATTCACCAAGGAGAATGCGGCCACCAAGCGGCCTCAAGATCACTCGTCGCCAAAGCCTTCCGCCATGGTTTCTTTTGGCCGACTGCTTTGGATGACGCCAAGGAATTAGTTAAATATTGCAAAGGGTGCCAACTCTTCAGCTCCAAGCAACACATGCCGGCTTCGGTATTCAAGACCATTCCCGTCACCTGGCCCTTCGCCGTTTGGGGACTGGACATGGTGGGCCCATTCAAGACGGCGCGCGGCGGCATGACGCATTTGCTCGTCGCCGTGGACAAATTCACCAAGTGGATTGAGGCAAAGCCGATCAAGAAGCTGAATGGGTCGACTGCTGTGACATTCATCGCAGACATAACAACTCGGTACGGCGTGCCACACAGCATCATCACCGACAATGGCACGAATTTTGCCAAAGGAGCCTTGGCACGTTTCTGCGCAGCCCAAGGTATCCGGCTGGACCTAGCATCCGTCGCCCACCCACAGTCAAACGGCCAGGTCGAGCGAGCCAACGGCCTCATCCTCTCCGGCATCAAGCCCCGACTGGTCGTACCACTGGAGCGTTCAGCCGGCTGTTGGCTCGACGAGCTGCCGGCTCTCCTCTAGAGCCTGCGCACTACACCAAACAAGTCAACCGGCTTCACCCCTTTCTTCCTCGTGTATGGTGCCGAGGCGGTCATCCCAACTGACATCGAGTTCGACTCGCCTCGAGTAACCATGTACATGGAAGCGGAGGCCAAGGAAGCACGAGAAGACGGCGTCGACTTGCTGGAAGAAAGCCGGCTGTTAGCCCTCAGCCGGTCTGCCATCTACCAGCAGGGCCTGCGCCGCTACCATAGCCGAAAGGTCAAGCCAAGATCCTTCCAAGAGGGCGATCTTGTGCTCCGGCTGATCCAGCGAACAGCCGGCCAGCACAAGCTCTCGGCCCCTTGGGAGGGCCCATTCGTCATTAGCAGAGCCTTAGGCAACGACTCCTACTACCTGATCGACACACAGAAGCCGAAGGCATGAAAGAGAGACGACTCCGGCAAGGAGTCGGAACGAACATGGAACGCCAACCTCCTTCGAAGATTTTACAGCTGAAATGCAGTATGTATCACGCTAACTTTTGTACTAAGTACGAGACAATAGGCCCCCCGAGGAGGGCTCGGGGATTGCCATCCCTTATCTATGAATGAAAAGTATCATGCTTATGACCTTGTCATTTCATTTACTTGTTCCATCCGGCACCGGGTTCGACTAGTCGGCCTGGGGACTGGCCGACTGGAGTTATATTAGAAGTCCTACCCGCGGTCAGACAAGTAGTGTGCCGACACCCAGGCTTAGCTCTTGCCAAAGTCGCAGTTCGAAGAACCGGCTGTCCGGCTGGCAAGAGTCAAAAGCAGGAAAGGATGCCCACACGAAAAATGGCCAGGGACCATCGGACTAATATAACGAAAGCCGGTTTGCCGCCTACCACCGACCGACTACTAGAGTAGCCAGCCGGCCGGTTTCCATTCACTTCACTTCAATCTAAGAAAGCTCGAGTACTTGCCTCCCCAAAGAGGGAAGGCGGCAAAGGAAAAAGCCTAAGGATAAAAAGCATACGCGAATGGAAACCAAACATGCACATAATAATATTTACATAAAAGACCTCCGAGAGGCCAGCATTCAACATAGTTTTGATACACCCCCAGTGGGTGGAACTGCGAAAGCTTAATAAAGATTGTTCAAAAGACAACAAGCAGGAAAAATAAGGACGAGCCAGGCTGGTCGGCGGAGACGGTTGTGCCGGCTGAAGGAGCGGCCGGCTGGCGAACCTAGGCTTGATCACCGCCTCCCGCAGAGGGCGCCCTTCCACGCGCCTTGTTGCTGGAGGCACGGTCATCTTGAGGCCGGCCGGTTGTTCCACTAGCCGGCTCGACGTCTTCGCCGTCCTCTTCTTCGTCATCCTCGCCCTCGTCGCTGCAGGCGATCTCCTCTGCCGAGTCTTCGCACACCGCCGGGTTCAGCCCCAACCACTCCTCCGGCTGGGCAATGCCGTCATCATTGATTTCAGGTGCAAAAACGCTGATGTCGGTGCACTTGGCGATCGTCGAAGCACGCTGGGCGATAGCCGGCCGCACCTCCTCCAGCTCCGCGTCGGCCTCCAGCCGCCAAGTGCGCAGCTGGTCCAAGTTCAACCCTGGTTACCAAGACCGAACGAACTCCAATGCCCGCCCGGCTCCGAGATGGGCCGCCGACGCCTTCCAAGCTTCAAAGCGACCGACTGCGACCTCTAGCCAGTCGGCAGTCCGGCTTGGGGTGCGGGGGATCGTCTCGCCGGGCCAGAGGGCGGCCAACACCTGCGCCCCGGCACGTTGGAGCCGGCGAAGCATCCGATGAGCCGGCTGCAACCACGCCTGGACAGCCAAGAGCTGCTCCTCAAGCTTCCGGTTTGCGTCCGGCACGATGTTGGCCCCCGCCTGACGGTGCGCCTCGTGATGGGCCTCGATGCTTTGGGCGGCAAAGGCGGAGTAGCCGGGAAAGTAGTCTGCACTAGAAAAAAGGCAGCAGCACAAGTTAGGCCAAAAATCAGGCGCCAAGGGGTAGGAGAGGAGCGAGGAAGGCGGCTTACCATCGATCAAGTCCTCGATGCGGCCGAAGCCTTCATCCAGTGCTCGCCGGGTCTCAGCCCAGCTCGCCGCCTCGGTCTCAAACTCTGCCTTCAGGGCGGCCTTGCTATCTTGCGCTTTCTGCAGGGCCGCCTTGTGGCTCTTCTCTCGGTTAGCCAGCTTCTTGGCCAGGCGGTCACGCTCCTGGACCATGGCAGCGTGCTCAGCATCCTTGGTACGAAGGGCGGCAGCGTGCTCAGCATCCTTGGTACGAAGGGCGGCCCGCGCTTCGCCGAGCTCCCTCCTCAAGTCGGCGTTGGCCCCTGAAAGCGCGAAAGACAAAAGAAAACCAATAAGGTAGTCGTCAAGAAAGATCCGACCCGACTGCGCAGCAGTCAGCATGAATCTCGGGGACTACACCCAGTGGGTGCGCTGACGCGCCCCCCACAGTAGAAAGACAAGATCAAGCACTTACTTCAGCTGTTGGCCAGGTCGTCGGTCTTCCGACCCAACTCCTGAGCCTGGGAGTTGAAGGCGGCAGCACGGGAGTTATGATATTCCTGGAAGTTCAGACAGGAAGCAAAAATAAGGTAGTCGTCAAGAAAGATCCGACCCGACTGCGGAGCAGTCGGCCCGAATCTCGGGGACTACACCAGTGGGTGTGCTGACGCGCCCCCACGGAAGAAATCAAGAGACCAAAGCGGCCAAGAATGAAAAACTCACCCGTTTGATGGCCTGCGTCGACAGGAACTCCTGGGTGTACTACTGCAGTAGGGCGGCCTGAGCTTGAAGCCGGCTCCGGACCTCTTGAGCCGCCGCATTTAGCTCGCTAGTCCCCCCGTTGGGAGTCCACTCGGACGTGGCGGTGCTGGCCGTCTCCAGAGCCTCCGCCGACTGACCGGGGCCCGCAACTCGGCGCGACTCCGGTGGAGCGGCACCTCCCCCTGCGCGCCGACACGTCACCGGCTGCACCTCGAGGCCGGCTCTGTCCTCCGGCTCACCCTCGGCCGGCTCCTCTGGCGCCGCTGATGATTGGCCGCCTTGGCCCGCTCCGGTTGGCGCTGCCGGCGGCGCTCTCCCCGCGAGGACCACGAGGTCCTCCCTCCTCTCCATCAGCGGCGGGTCTTGGACGATTTCCTCCGCCAGGGGCAATGGGGTGTCAGGGGCCACGGCTCAGAGGGGGATGGCGAGCAGCGGAGGCTGGTTACGCGAACCCTCCGCCTCCGACTCCGCGGTCGCCGCCTCCGCCTGAGCCTTGGCTGCCGCGTCGGCCTGCTCCCTCGCCGCCTGGGCGGCCGCTTTTTTCGCCGCCTCACGCTCCTCCCGCGCCTCACGGGCGTTCCGCTCTGTGGCCTCCCTGAGGTCGGCGCGGGGGTCCACGCGGCGAGAGCCCGAAGACCCTCCGGTCGGCCCAACTACGGAGCCGCCCGGACCCCGCTCAAGGGAAAGCGGCGCCCTGTCCAGCAAGCGGGAAAAAGTTAAGAATGTTCGAACAAGAAGAGAATGATGAAGAGCATGTGACCAGGCAATCGACGACTTATGCTGAGACCGCCTGAGGCTGCTTCACCGCCTTGCGAAAACGGGCCGCCTTCGCGGCCGCCTCGTCTCGTTTTGTTGCCGCAGTGGAGGCTTTGGATTTCTTCGGCCGACTGCCGAAGAGGATTGACGCGGCCCGGCGCTTCTGTGTGCCGCCGCTAGCAGCCGGCATGGTGGACGAGCCTGTGCCTTGATGGTCGGCCGCCGGCTCGCGACGCGGGACGACTTCGGCTTCGGCGTCATCCGGCCAGTCCTCGAAGCTGGCGGTGAGCCTTGTGCCTCCGGGCTCGGCGTCGTCCCCCACGACGGCGTCTTCCATGGCGGCCGCCCCCAAGTCCGGGTCGTCGATGTCGTCCACCGTGCGGTCGGGGACGTACTCGCGCTCTATCCCTGCTGCCCCAGTCGTCGGCGGAAGAAGGGGGTTCTGCTAAGAAGAACCGACCAATCAGAAGCCGGCCATCATAAAGCCGGCTACCAACGGTAAGAAGAAAGAGAGGAAGGCTTACCACGGGCGGAGGATTGGCGCGAGAATATGGTGCCTTGCCGTATCGCCAGTCCTCGGCGAGCTTGCAGTTGGAGATATAATTTACCATGTATGACACCTCCGCATGAGGCATCTCCCTGGTGCTCAGCCGGCTTGGGTCGGAGTGGCCGCTCATCTGGCACATCATGTGGGGCCGGCTTTGGAGAGGAGATATCCGGCGCTCCACGAAGGCGGCCACCAAGTTGGCCCCGCTCAAGCCTTCCGACTGGATCATCACCCGAAGCCGGGAGACGGCAGCGTTCCCGGATTGAGACAGTGACCGGGACCGGAAACTCCATGAGGGCTGCCTCCCAGCCGGCGGGCCGGCTACATAAGCCGGCAGGTTGACGTGGTCTCCTTGCTGGGCGACGTTCTTCACATAGAAGTACGACTTCTGCCGGATCTTCACCGACTGGATCAGGGGGATGGGTGGGAACGGGTTGTTCTCGCCCGCCCTCCTCATGGCGATGAAGGCCCCGCAGGGGGCGGGCACGCCTGCAACGACGGTGCCGAGTTTGCTCTGGAAGAATTCCCCCCAGAGCTCCAGCGTGGGAGTAGCCCCAAGAAACCTTCGCAGAGAGAGACGAAGGCCGACAGCAGCATCACCGCGTTGGGCGTGAGGTGATGCGGCTGAAGATTGTAGAACTCGAGGAAGGAGCGCAGGAACCCGCTCGCCGGAAGGCCGAAGCCGCGCAGGAAGTGCGAGCGGAAGACGACCCGCTCGCCCTCCTCCGGTGCTGGCGAGATCTCCGTCTCTGGCGCCAGGCGGACCGGCACGAGGTTGGCGTCGGGCAGGCGCCGAGTCTGGCGGAGGAACTCAACATGGTCCTCGTGGACGTTGGAGCCGTCCCACGAGCTCGACAGCGCCATGGGAGCAAGACGATGTGGCGGCGCGACAGCGCTGAGACGGGAGGCTGCGGCGGCAACGAGAGGAAGAAAGTAGGACGAGAAGGGGCGGAGCGAGAGAGAGCGTGCGAACCTCTGTCGCTCCCCCTCCTCCCCCTACTTATAGGCTCGCGTGGCGGAGCCGAGGAGGCACGGCGTGGGGAAACATGGGGATCGATCGTGCCCACTCCCCCACGTCCCGCGTTTATTACGCCCTAACGGCGAAATAAAACCACCACGGGAAGGCGAGCGGTCCATGAGGGCCACGGAAGATCCACGCTCGGACCGAGGCCTGCGAGTGGCGGGCCCGGGCCTGCGGCGACGTCCCGTCGCGCGCATGCGTTGGCAGGATTTCCTCGCCACGTGGCCCACGTTCCCGCCTACGAGACCCGGAGCTCTCTGAAGTCGGCGCGCACAAGCAAAGCCGGCCCCGCAGGATAGGAAGCTGACCAAGCTTCTCGTCCCCTTATCAGCCTCAAAGCTCGCTCAGCTTCGGGGACTACTGTTGGAGTAAATAGCCATGGGTAGCCTAGCCGGCTTCCCCTGGTCCTTCTAAAAAAATTACGAGCCCGTCCGGCTCTCAAGAATCCAAGACATGGAGCCGCCTTCCCCTTGCTGGCTGCCACCCAGGCCGGCTTTCGGAAGGCGGTCCGCTTTAGCCCTCATGAAGAAAGCCATGGGAGGGCCGACTTCGAGAAGCCGGCCGTGAGGAGGCCGACTCCAAGAAGCCGGCTCCCACAAAACGGTCGAGACCGTACCCTCAAAGTTTGCACCCACCTAACGGCAGTGCGACGGGGCGTGGCTACAATGAGGCCAGCCACCCCCGAATCCCGGAGCACGCCTGGCATAGTGCGCCGTACGGGTGGCCTTGACCCGTCCGGCGCGACACTGTTGCCACGTTGCCCCTGATGTCATCCACGGCGGGCTATCAGTATGGCCCCCGGGCGGTGGGCCCCTTCGGGCAGAGAGACACCCGAAGGCGGCCATGCCTCCCCTAGTCGGCCCAAGACGGAGCCGGCTCCCTGCAGCCGGCTTGCCGCCTCCCTCGAAGGAGACGCCCCATTAAGGAGACAAGACATGGTGAGGCTACAGCGATCGCCCGCCGGGCGGCGGCACTATAGCCATGCCTACCACGACGAAGCCCACGTCACCAAGATGGAGCAACAGTAACCCGCCGCCAACCAGGTCCTGGATAGTGGGGCCTGCCTGTCGACCAAGGGGCCAGCAGCAGGCGGGACCCACCAGTCGGCGGGCCCCAGCAGCCGGCGCAGAAGCCGGCGAGCGCAGTCACAGACGGCTGGGCCCCGTGCCCAGTCGGATTACCATTGTACCCCCGGGGGGTAGGCCTATATAAACCCCCTGGGGCACCCATGCAACGGGTTCGACCCTCAGCTAGTTTGAGACACCACACGAGGAGAATAAGCAAGCTAGCCGTGCCCTTCTTCCTCCTCCCACCGAACAGCTCAAGGAGCATTGTGTAGCTACTTGTCCATCTAGTGATCATGCGGAGACCCCGCAGAGCAGCAGTAGGGGTGTTATCTCCATGGAGAGCCCCGAAGCTGGGTAAGATTCGCCGGCGTGCATGCCTTCGCCTCATCCGGTTTCCAGGCACCGGTGACGTCTTACTGGCTCCCACAATGATAAGCCACCCGTTGGCATATGTCGCACCTACCACCCGACAATATTAATCTCCCGTCAACTAGCTATTTATGGCACCGTTTATTTTGCAATCTTTACTTTCAATCTATATCATAAAAATACCAAAAATATTTATCTTATTATTATTATTATTATTATCTCTATCAGATCTCACTCTTGTAAGTGACCATGAAGGGATTGACAACCCCTTTATCGCGTTGGTTGCGAGGTTCATATTAATCTTCCGTCAACAAGCTATTTCCTTTTCCCTTTATTTTTCTTTCTTTACTTTGCATCTTTATCATAAAAATACCAAAAATATTATCTTATCATATCTATCAGTCTCACTTTCGTAAGTGACCGTGAAGGGATTGACAATCCCTTTATTGCGTTGGTTGCGAGGATTTTATTTGTTTGTGTAGGTGCGAGGGACTCGTGCGTGGCCTCCTACTGGATTGATACCTTGGTTCTCAAAAACTGAGGGAAATACTTATGCTACTTTGCTGCATCACCCTTTCCTCTTCAAGGGAAAACCAACGCAGTGCTCAAGAGGTAGCAAGAAGGATTTCTGGCGCCGTTGCCGGGAAGATCTACCATAAGTCAAGACATACCAAGTACCTATCACAAACTCTTATCCCTCGCATTACATTATTTGCCATTTGCCTCTCGTTTTCATCTTCCCCACTTCACCCTTGCCGTTTTATTCGCCCTCTTTTTCCGTCCGCCTCTTTTTCGTTTGCTTCTTGTGTCACTGTGTTTCGTCATGGCTAGTCCCTTATCTGCCCCTTTGTCTCCCAAGTTTGAAGTTCTTCACTTCAAACAAAGACAAGGAGAAAATTAAAAAGATGCTTGGTTTAGGATGATGGAATCTTATCGTAATTGCACCCTAGAGGTGAATTTTAGAATTTTACTTCACAATTTTTATGTTGGGCTAAATATGTCGCATAGACAACTCTTGGATTGCGTTGCCAAATGGAATTTTATCGAAATTGATCCTAGTATTGCTCATGAAATCATAGAGGGAATAGTGGGAGCACTACCTCAACAAAATGGGTCACATCATACCCAGGAAGAGACACAAGTTTTTGAAAAGATTTGCGAAGTTACGAAAATTTTACAAAAGTCTCTTGAACCTCTTAAGAGTGTTAGCGGAAACCTTCACCGCATGAATATGTTGATTACCCTTTGCAATAAGTGGTTGGATACTTTAGATCTAAAAATTTCCGAATATGAAGGGAAACATAAAGAACCTCCCGGATTCGAGCATGACTCCACTAAAAAAATTAAAACCAAAGATGATAATACCTAGATCTATTCTTGCTTTTATGCCTAGCTAAGGGCGTTAAACGATAGCGCTTGTTGGGAGGCAACCCAATTTTATTTTTGTTTCTTTATTTTTGGTTCTGTTTAGTAATAAATAATTCATCTAGCCTCTGTTTAGATGTGGTTTTATGCTTTTAATTAGTGTTTGTGTCAAGTAGAACCTTTGGGAAGACTGGGGGAAAGTCTTTGCGATCTTGCTGTAAAAAACAGAAACTTTAGCGCTCACGAGATTTGCTGCCATTTTTTTACTGGAGAGTGCGATTAGGTTGCTTGTTTTTGCAGATGATTAATAGATAAATTCCTCACATCCAGCAATTTATTTTAGAATTTTTGGGGTTACATAAGTATTCGAAACCTATAGATTACTACAGACTGTTCTGTTTTTGACAGATTCTATTTTTCGTGTGTTGTTTGCTTATTTTGATGAATCTATGGCTAGTATCGGAGGTTATGAACCATAGAGAAGTTGGAATACAGTAGGTTTAACACCAAAATAAATAAAGAATGAGTTCATTACAGTACCTTAAGTGGTGGTTTGTTTTCTTATACTAACGGAGCTCACGAGATTTTCTGTTTAAGTTTTGTGTTGTGAAGTTTTCAAGATTTGGGGAAAGATTTGATGGATTATGGAATAAGGAGTGGCAAGAGCCTAATATTGGGGATGCCGAAGGCACCCCAAGGTAAAATTCAAGGACAACCAAAAGCTTAAGCTTGGGGATGCCCCGGACGGCATCCCCTCTTTCATCTTCTTCTATCGGTAACTTTACTTGAGGCTATATTTTTATTCACCACATGATATGTGTTTTTCTTGGAGCGTCTTGTATGATTTGAGTATTTGCTTTTTAGTTTACCACAATCATCCTTGCTGTACACACCTTTTGGGAGAGACACACATTAATTGGAATTTATTAGAATACTCTATGTGCTTCACTTATATCTTTTGAGCTAGATAATTTTGCTCTAGTGCTTCACTTATATCTTTTAGAGCACGGTGGTGGTTTATTTTATATAAATTATTGATCTCTCGTGCTTCACTTATATTATTTTGAGAGTCCTTTAGAACAACATGGTAATTTGCCTTGGTTATAAAATTGGTCCTAATATGATAGGCACCCAAGATGGGTATAATAAAAACTATCATAAAAAGTGCATTGAATACTATGAGAAGTTGGATGCTTAATAATTGTTTTGAGATATAAAGATGGTGATATTAGAGTTGTGCTAGTTGAGTAGTTGTGAATTTGAGAAATGCTTGTGTTGAAGTTCGCAAGTCCCGTAGCATGCACGTATGGTAACCGTTGTGTAACAAATTTCAAACATGAGGTGTTCTTTGATTGTCTTCCTTATGAGTGGCAGTCGGGGACGAGCGATGGTCTTTTCCTACCAATCTATCCCCCTAGGAGCATGCGCGTAGTGCTTGGTTTTTGATGACTTGTAGATTTTTGCAATAAGTATGTGAGTTCTTTATGACTAATGTTGAGTCCATGGATTATACGCACTCTCACCCTTCCATCATTGCTAGCCTCTTCGGTACCGTGAATTGCCCTTTCTCACCTTGAGAGTTGGTGCAAACTTTGCAGGTACATCCAAACCCCGTGATATGATATGCTCTGTCACACATAAACCTCCTTATATCTTCCTCAAAACAGCCACCATACCTACCTATTATGGCATTTCCATAGCCATTCCGGGATATATTGTCGTGCAACTTTCCACTGTTTCATTTATGACACACTTCATCATTGTCATATTGATTTGCATGATCATGTAGTTGAAATCATATTTGTGGCAAACCCACCATGCATAATTTATCATACATGTCACTCTTGATTCATTGCTTTCCTGGTACACCGCAGGAGGCATTCATATAGAGTCATATTTTGTTCTAGTATCGAGTTGTAATCGTTGAGTTGTAAATAAATAGAAGTGTGATGATCATCATTAATAGATCATTGTCCCCAAAAAAGGAAAGGACAAATAAAAAAGGCCCCAAAAAAGAAATAAAAAGAAAAGAAATAAAGAGGGACAATGCTACGATCCTCCTTTTCCACACTTGTGCTTCAAAGTAGCACCATGATCTTTATGGTAGAGAGTCTCTTGTTTTGTCACTTTCATATACTAGTGGGAATTTTTCATTATAGAACTTGGCTTGTATATTCCAACAATGGGCTTCCTCAAATGCCCTAGGTCTTCGTGAGCAAGCAAGTTGGATGCACACCCACTTAGTTTCTTTTGTTGAGCTTTCATACATTTATAGCTCTAGTGCATCCATTGCATGGCAATCCCTACTCCTTGCATTGACATCAATTGATGGGCATCTCCCTAGCCCGTTGATTAGCCGCGTCAATGTGAGAAGTTCTCATTTTTTTTCTTCTCCACATAACCCCCATCATATTATTCTATTCCACCCATAGTGCTATATCCATGGCTCACGCTCATGTATTGCGTGAAAGTTGATTTTTTTAGATTACTAAAGTATGAAACAATTGCTTGGCCTGTCATTGGGGTTGTGCAAGATGATAGCATTCTTGTGTGACGAAAATGGAGCATGACCAAACTATATTATTTTGTATGGATGATCTTTCTTTTGCCATGTTATTTCGAGAAGACATGATTGCTTAGTTAGTATGCTTGAAGTATTATTGTTTTTATGTCAATATTAAAATTTTGTCTTGAATCTTTCGGATCTGAACATTCATGCCACAATAAAGAAAATTACATTGATAATTATGCTAGGTAGCATTCCACATCAAAAATTATTGATCTCTCGTGCTTCACTTATATTATTTTTGGGACTAACCTACTAACCCAAGGCCTAGTGCAAATTGCTGTTTTTTGCCTATTTCAGTGTTTCGCAGAAAAGGAATATCAAACGGTATCCAAACGGAATGAAACTTTTGGGAGAGTTATTTTTAGAACAAACGTGATCGAGAGGACTTGGAGTGGACTTCAAGAAATCAATGAGGAGGCCATGAGGCAGGGAGGCGCGCGTGCCCCATGGGCGCGCCACCCACCCTCGTGGGCCCCTCATGGCTCCACCAACCTACTTCTTCCTCCTATATATACCCATATACCCCGAAAACATCCAGGAGCACCACGAAACCCTATTTCCATCGCCGCAACCTTCTGTACCCAAGAGATCCCATCTTGGGGCCTTTTCTGGAGCTCCGCCGGAGGGGAAATCGATCACAGAGGGCTTCTACATCAACACCATAGCCTCTCCAATGATGTGTGAGTAGTTTACCTCAGACCTTCGGGTCCATAGTTATTAGCTAGATGGCTTCTTCTCTCTCTTTGGATCTCAATACAAAGTTCTCCTCGATCTTCTTGGAGATCTATTTGATGTAACTCTTTTTACGGTGTGTTTGTCGAGATCCGATGAATTGTGTGTTTATGATCAAGTTTATCTATGAACAATATTTGATTCTTCTCTGAAATCTTTTATGTATGATTGGTTAACTTTGCAAGTCTCTTCGAATTATCAGTTTGGTTTGGCCTACTAGATTGATCTTTATTGCAATGGGAGAAGTTCTTAGCTTTGGGTTCAATCTTGCGGTGTCCTTTCCCAATGACAGCAGGGGCAGCAAGGCACGTATTGTATTGTTGCCATCGAGGATAAAAAGATGGGGTTTATATCATATTGCTTGAGTTTATCCCTGTACATCATGTCATCTTTCTTCATGCATTACTCTATTCTTATGAACTTACTACTCTAGATGCATGCTGGATAGTGGTCGATGTGTGGAGTAACAATAGTAATTCGTTCACCCACCGTAATACTTATGCTATCTTGAGAGAAGCCACTAGTGAAACCTATGGCCCCCGGGTCTATTCTCTATTATATTAGTCTCCCGTCAACTAGCTATTTCTGGCACCGTTTATTTTGCAATCTTTACTTTCAATCTATATCATAAAAATACCAAAAATATTTATCTTATTATTATTATCTCTATCAGATCTCACTCTCGTAAGTGACCATGAAGAGATTGACAACCCCTTTAGCGCGTTGGTTGCGAGGTTCTTATTTGTTTGTGTAGGTACAAGGGACTTGCGTGTAGTCTCCTACTGGATTGATACCTTGTCGGATGTGGGGTTCCTGCAAACCCTTAAGTTTCGAACACTGGGGTGCGCGCGAAGTCTTTCCCTCCTACCGATCTACGCTCTAGCTCGCTAAGATCTTGCGGACGAACTCAATGAACACACAACACATGAAGACACGGGGTTTATACTGGTTCGGGCCACCGTTGTGGCTGTAATACCCTACTCCAATGTGGTGGTGGATTGCCTCTTGGGCTGATGATGAACAATACAAGGGGAAGAACAACCTCCTGAGGTTGAGGTGTTCTTGTACGTATGAACTTGTGGTGTGTAGATTCCCTCAAGCTAAGATGAGATGCCGTCTCTCTCCCTACTATGGTGGTGGCTAGTCCTATTTATAGAGGCCCTGGTCCTCTTCCCAAATATTGAGCGGGAAGGGAGCCAACAATGGCGGGCTAATTTGAAGGGGGACAATTAGTACAAGCTATCCTGACAAAAGCGGTCTTCGCCTGTGAAAGGCTCTGGTGGTGACGCCATCTTGGGCTCCACGATGACCTCCGTCTTGCAGTCCATGGTCTTGGTCTTGTTGCACCGAAATGGCAACCTTTGCCTGAGGCTTCGGTACCCCGTAGCTGTGCTTGCCTCCTTTGCACCAAAGAGGAAACAAGGACGCTGCGCGCGCTGGCACCTGCCTGGTGCCCGCCTGGTGTCGATCGTCATGGCTCACGTCACGAGAGCCTCATGAGGTTTGCCCCGCCTTGATATCTCCGCTACTCGCGAGCCTGCCTGACTAGGCCGCTCGGGAGGAGGTCTTGCGTCGTCCGCCTCGCGAGGCTTGGACCCTCGTGAGGGTCTTGGGCGCCTTGTTGATGAAGATGGGTCGTATGTCCTGCTGGCTCAGTCTCACCGCGGGCCGCAGGCAGGCAAGTCTGGGGACCCCCATTCCCAGAACGCTGACATACCTTGGTTCTCAAAAACTGAGGGAAATACTTACGCTACTTTGCTGCATCACCCTTTCCTCTTCAAGGGAAAACCAATGCAGTGCTCAAGAGGTAGCACCTCCGCTTGTTGGCAGCCTCGTTCTCCACCTCGTCGGCAGCGACGGAAACCCCTGTCTCCATATTTATGTCGTGCTCGAGTGCTTCAAGAGCCCCGGCGTCGCCACTCCCTCCTATGGGGCGCTTCGGCGGCATCCTCATACACTGACGGCTTTGAGGACTCAGAGCGGCGTCGAGGATGCGGGCGGACAGAGAGGATTGTGTGTGTGGCGAGGATGGGGGGTACGGCCGCTCGGCCGCGCCATTAATACAGACCAGTGGGAGCGAGGCAGGCGGCAGTCCAAGGCTGTCTCGCTTCTCGGTGAGAACGGCTGCTTAATCTCTATGAATGAAAGCTATGCTTAATTACTGGATTTTAGTTGCAAAAAATAGATAGTGTTGTTGATTTTTAGCTGCATATTTTGACAAATCGCAGTGTCTCTTGGCTTAGTGCGGAAGTCTAGCTTTAATTTGCATACCGTAATCTGAACCGTTTGCATTGAAGAGATGCACAAATCCTGCGTTGAACAACTTGCACGCTTCTCGGTGAGCCTATGCACCGAACTGCGCTCGCACGCCTCCTGTTCAGTCAAGCAGCTGTCCGCACGGCACCTCCTATAGCCATTAAAACCAAAACACATGGGGTCGTGTGAATGGTTAACAGAACACACACATTTTGAATTATACAAACGTTTGAGATATTAAAGTGGCAGCTATTTTTTTCAAAATGCCTTTGTTGGCTGTTATTCGAGTGCGCCTTCTCTCAAAATGGACATGAAAAATACCCAAACCTGCCCCAAATGGTACAAATTTTTTACCACGGCATGTTGATGCCGCTCCATCATAGAATGCCAAGTTTCATGAATTTCAGACGAGTTTTGGATTTACTAGAATTTAAAAACCAGGAATCTCAATGTTTTGCCGGCAATCACCAGTGCCCTGGTGTTTGAAATTCATTCCCATTTCTTGCATGGGACCTAAGCATGCACCCAAGGACACAAATTTGATTTTTCAACCAATTTATATGCACTGGAGCATGTGCATGTATTTCAAATTTTAATTATGCGCATAAAATGCCTAGAAACCCCACTTAATGTATAAAAACGTCCAAACGAACCCCGAAAAATTCCAAAACTTAACACAACACTCCTGTTGTTCTATGTTGGCACTAGGATTTTTTTGAAAGCAATAAGAGGCAACGGATATCGTTTCGTCCCCAAAGGTGACACGTTCCATACCGAAACCATCAGGCTTCTTGTGAGAAGCTCTAGTTTGTGAGAAGCTTATACCCAAACCTGCCCCAAAATGGGACAAAACTTTCACCACAGCATGTTGATGCTGCTCCATGATAGCATGCCAAGTTTCATGAATTTCAGACGAGTTTTAGATTTACTATAATTTAAAAACCAGGTATCTCAACATTTTGCCGGGAATCAAATGTGCCCTGATCTTCAAAATTCATTCCCATTTCTTGTATGGGACCTAAGCATGCACCCAAGGACACAGATTTGATTTTTCAACCAATTTATATGCACTAGAGCATGTGCATGTATTTGAAATTTGAATTATGCACATAAAATGCCTAGAAAACCCAATTAATGTTAAAAAATGTTCAAACGAACCATGAAAAATTCCAAAACTTAACACAACACTCCTGTTGTTCTATGTTGGCACTAGAATTTTTTTGAAAGCAATAAGAGGCAACAGATATTGTTTCGTCCCCAAAGGTGGCACATCCCGTACCAAAATCATCATGTTTGTTGTGAGAAGCTCTCATTTGTGAGAAGCTTATACTCAAACCTGCCCCAAATGGGACAAATTTTTACCACGACATGTTGATGCCGCTCCATGATACCATGCCAAGTTTCTTGAATTTTAGACAAGTTTTGGATTTACTAGCATTAAAAAACCAGGTATCTCAATGTTTTGCCGGGAATCAACTATGCCTTGATATTTAAAATTCATTCCCGTTTCTTGCATGGGACCTAAGCATGCACCCAAGGACACATATTTGATTTTTCAACCAATTTATATGCACTGGAGCATGTGCATGTATTTCAAATTTAAATTATGCACATAAAATGCCTAGAAAACCTAGTTAATCTATAAAAATGTCCAAACAAACACTGAAAAATTCCAAAACTTAACACAACACTCCTGTTGTTCTATGTTGGCACTAGAAATTTTTTGAAAGCAATAAGAGGCGACAGCTATCGTTTCGTCCCCAAAGGTCACACATTCCATACCGAAACCATCAGGCTTATTGTGAGAAGCTCTGGTTTGTGAGAAGCTTATACCCAAACCTGCACCAAATAGGACAAATTTTTTACCATGACATGTTGATGCCGCTTCATGATAGCATGCCAAGTTTCATGAATTTCAGACAACGTTTGGATTTACTAGAATTTAAAAAACATGTATCTCAACGTTTTGCCGGGAATCAATTATGCCTTGATGTTTAAAATTCATTCCCATTTCTTGCATGGGACCTAAACATGCACCCAAGGACACATATTTGATTTTTCAACCAATTTATATGCACTGGAACATGTGCATGTATTTCAAATTTTAATTATGCGCATAAAATGCCTAGAAACCCCACTTAATGTATAAAAACGTCCAAACGAACCCCGAAAAATTCCAAAACTTAACACAACACTCCTGTTGTTCTATGTTGGCACTAGGAATTTTTTTGAAGCAATAAGAGGCAACGGATATCGTTTCGTCCCCAAAGGTGACACGTTCCATACCGAAACCATCAGGCTTGTTGTGAGAAGCTCTAGTTTGTGAGAAGCTTATACCCAAACCTGCCCCAAAATGGGACAAAACTTTCACCACAGCATGTTGATGCTGCTCCATGATAGCATGCCAAGTTTCATGAATTTCAGACGAGTTTTAGATTTACTATAATTTAAAAACCAGGTATCTCAACGTTTTGCCGGGAATCAAATGTGCCCTGATTTTTAAAATTCATTCCCATTTCTTGTATGGGACCTAAGCATGCACCCAAGGACACAGATTTGATTTTTCAACCAATTTATATGCACTAGAGCATGTGCATGTATTTGAAATTTGAATTATGCACATAAAATGCCTAGAAAACCCAATTAATGTTTAAAAATGTTCAAACGAACCATGAAAAATTCCAAAACTTAACACAACATTCCTGTTGTTCTATGTTGGCACTAGAATTTTTTTGAAAGCAATAAGAGGCAACAGATATTGTTTCGTCCCCAAAGGTGGCACGTCCCGCACCAAAATCATCATGTTTGTTGTGAGAAGCTCTCGTTTGTGAGAAGCTTATACTCAAACCTGCCCCAAATGGGACAAATTTTTTACCACGACATGTTGATGCCGCTCAAAGATACCATGCCAAGTTTCTTGAATTTCAGACAAGTTTTGGATTTACTAGCATTAAAAAACCAGGTATCTCAATGTTTTGCCGGGAATCAACTATGCCTTGATATTTAAAATTCATTCCCGTTTCTTGCATCAGACCTAAGCATGCACCCAAGGACACATATTTGATTTTTCAACCAATTTATATGCACTGGAGCATGTGCATGTATTTCAAATTTAAATTATGCACATAAAATGCCTAGAAAACCTAGTTAATCTATAAAAATGTCCAAACAAACACCGAAAAATTCCAAAACTTAACACAACACTCCTGTTGTTCTATGTTGGCACTAGAATTTTTTTGAAAGCAATAAG
Organism: Triticum urartu; assembly: GCF_056163025.1. NCBI lineage: Eukaryota > Viridiplantae > Streptophyta > Magnoliopsida > Poales > Poaceae > Triticum > Triticum urartu. Next base: position 358,439,641 of record NC_141873.1, on the reverse strand, counting down.
AGGCGACAGCTATCATTTCGTCCCCAAAGGTCACACATTCCATACCGAAACCATCAGGCTTATTGTGAGAAGCTCTGGTTTGTGAGAAGCTTATACCCAAACCTGCACCAAATAGGACAAATTTTTTACCATGACATGTTGATGCCGCTTCATGATAGCATGCCAAGTTTCATGAATTTCAGACAATGTTTGGATTTACTAGAATTTAAAAAACATGTATCTCAACGTTTTGCCGGGAATCAATTATGCCTTGATGTTTAAAATTCATTCCCATTTCTTGCATGGGACCTAAGCATGCACCCAAGGACACATATTTGATTTTTCAACCAATTTATATGCATTGGAGCATGTGCGTGTATTTCAAATTTGAATTATGCACATAAATGCCTAGAAAACCCAAGTAATGTATAAAAATGTCCAAATGAACCCAGAAAAATTCCAAAACTTAACACAACACTCCTGTTGTTCTATGTTGGCACTAGAATTTTTTTGAAAGCAATAAGAGGCAATGGATATCGTTTTGTCCCCAAAGGTGGCACGTTCCGTACCAAAACCATAAGGCTTGTTGTGAGAAGCTCTGGTTTGTGAGAAGCTTATACCCAAACCTGCCCCAAATGGGACAAATTTTTACCACGACATGTTGATGCCACTCCATGATACCATGCCAAGTTTCTTGAATTCCAGATGAATTTTGGATTTACTAGCATTAAAAAACCAGGTATCTCAATGTTTTGCCGGCAATCAACTATGCCCTGGTGTTTGAAATTCATTACCATTTCTTGCATGGGACCTAAGCATGCACCCAAGGACACAAATTTGATTTTTCAACTAATTTATATGCACTGGAGCATGTGCATGTATTTCAAATTTGAATTATGCACATACAATGCCTAGAAAACCCAGTTAATGTATACAAATGTCCAAACGAACCCCAAAAAATTCCAAAACTTAATACAACACTCCTGTTGTTCTATGTTCGCACTAGAAAAAAATTTAAAGCAATAAGAGGCAACGGATATCATTTCATCCCCAAAGGTGTCACGTTCCGTACCGAAACCATTAGGCTTGTTGTGAGAAGCTCTGGTTTGTGAGAAGGTTATACCCAAACTTGCCCCAAATGGGACAATTTTTTTACCACGACATGTTGATGCCGATCCATGATAGCATGCCAAGTTTCATGAATTTCAAACAAGTTTTTTATTTACTAGAATTTAAAAACCAGGTATCTCAACATTTTTCCGGCAATCAACTGTGCCCTGGTGTTTGAAATTCATTCCCATTTCTTGCATGGGACCTAAGTGAGGGAGTCCTGGACTAAGGGGTCCTCGGGCGTCCGACCTATTGGATATGGGCCGGATTGATGGGCTGTGAAGATATGAAGACCGAAGACTCCGGCCGTGTCCGGATAAGACTCTCCTTGGCGTGGAAGGCAAGCTTGGCGACCAAATATGAATATTCCTTTCTATGTAACCAACCTTGTGTAACCCTAGATCCCTCCTGTGTCTATATAAACCGGAGGGATAGGTCCGTAGATCCCCCAAATAATCATAGCCAGACTAGACTTTTAGGGTTTAGTCATTACGATCTCGTGGTAGATCAACTCTTGTAATACTCATATTCATCAAGGTCAATCACGCAGGAAGTAGGGTATTACCTCCATAGAGAGGGCCCGAACCTGGGTAAACATCGTGTCCCCCGTCTCCTGTTACCATCTGTTGGGGATATTACTACTGGACGTAAACCGGCCAGGAGTAGCCGGGTTAACTTTATGAAGATTAGAAGCCCATGAAGACATAAGAATGATGGCGCTTTATGAAGGCCCAAGGCCCAAAGGCGAGTTGAGGCCTATAGATGTAAACCGACCTTATTATGTAACTTGCATTGTAAGATAGGAAGTATAGAGACCGAACCAGACACGTTTATAATCCAGCTTCGGGACTCTGTAAACCGGCGGGCGTCAACCTGTGTATATAAAGGGACGACCCGGCCACGGTTTGAGGACAAGAAACAACAACTCGAGGGCCAGTCAAAGTAGATTCGCTCCCTGGTCATCGAAACCCTAGCAATACCAATGACAACTAGACGTAGGCTTTTACCTTCATCGAAGGGGCCGAACTAGTATAAAATCCCCGTGTCCCCTTATTCGGTTTAACCCCTTTAAGCTAACCTGCAGCGATGGCTCCATGACTAAGTCCTATCTGCCGTGACAAACCCACGACAGTTGGCGCCCACCGTGGGGCTATCACACGATGGTTTCGAGTTCTTAAAGGGCAGCTTTGATGGACTCAAGGGATACGCTGTGGGCCGGATGACGAAGATTCGTCACGGCAAGCTCTACATCGACAACGCGGGATGGGCCCCCAAGGCCAATTCAATCGAATACGGGTACCGGGTCCCCTTTGGTGGAATTCACGTCTTCATTAGCAAGATTGGCAAACCGGGCCCTGAGCCGGACACCTGCACCGACATCATCGAGACGGCTCAGCATGCAAGCCCGTCCCCGGTTCAGCCCATGACAAAGCATGTTTTCATAGGTGTCGTCCATGGAGCAGAGTATGAGGACAGACCGACATATGATGGAGAAACCGTTGTCTGCTCCGACGGCGAGTCTTCTGGAGAAACCGAATCGCTTTATCAGCTGCAGGATGGCCAGATTGGTGGAGGTTCCGAGGGCAATAGTATTCCGGACTCCCCTGATCTGCCAAACCGGGCCGCTATCTTCATGGCCGGTACACAGTCAGTGACCAACTCATCAACCGCCACAGCAATACTCTCCGGTTCAGCGATGGCCACGCCAGCGGGGACAGGGAGCTCTGCGCCACCTCCGTCTCAAGTTCTGTCTGACTTGTTCGACACTTTGGCAACATTGATGGACGCAGAGGTGGATGCAGCAGCCCGGGATCAGCACAACGCGGAGATTGCAAAGGTGAAAGATTAGATAACTTAGGCTAAAGCGGACCTAGCGGCAGAGAACGCTAGGATGGCTACAGAATGGGCCGAGTTGGAAGGTCAGGCCTACCGGCTTAGGCTGGATCAGAATGCTTCAGAGGAAGTCATGAGAAGAAGGTATCGATCGCATCTCCCGCCGAGTTATGAGCCAAGAAATCTCTTCAATACGCCAGGAGCGGGAACGAGTAACCAACCAATATTAAACCGGACGGAGGCACCAGGAACAGGAGCGCCGGTTCAGCCGCGCACAATGGACCCGCCTCGTCAGAACAACATTCTGCCACAGTATGTTCCAACACCACCCGGGCATTACTCCAACCCGTTGGACAACATTGTGGCCGCCGCTTCACGATTGGCAGCCCTCCCCGCCGACGGCGAATCACCAGTTGCGATTGAGGCATGATAGGCCAGAGATCTCCTTCAAACAGCTCTAATCCAGCAGCATGCATATTCGCATAGTCGTGAGAGGATTCATTCCACCCCTTGTCCAAGCCGGAGCTACAGCAGGCACGTTGAGGATGAACCGGCCGTGTCAAGCCGTGCACGTTGCCGTAACTCGCCGCAAACCGGGCAGGGGGAGGTGCTAATGCGCATGATGTGGTGGATCATGGTCGCGCACGTCGAGAGGCCGAGTTAGCAGCTCTGCACGAAGCTCGTCAACCTACTCCGGTTCACCCTACCGCTTCAGAAGAACCAGGTGTGGTATTCAGTTCCTTAGGAGTGCCATGTCTTACCCCCGCTTTGCGTAATGTGAGACTGCCCAAGGATTTCAAAGGGCCTCGTAAGGTGCCCAATTACACCGCCGATCTACAACCAGAGGCGTGGTTTGAAAGCTACGAGATGGCAATGGAGATGTTGGATGTGGATGAAGCAGTATGTGCTAAATAATTCACCATGATGTTGGAAGGAACAACTCGTACTTGGTTGAAGAGCTTACCACTTAACTCTATCAGATCATGGGCCGAATTGAAGCACCGGTTTATCCAGAACTTCAAAGATACTTGTAAGCAGCCCATGTCAATTGTGGATCTGGCCGCTTGTGTCCAAGAGGATGGGGAGTCCACAACCCATTGGGTAAAGCGGGTTTCAGCTATTTTGCATTCATCGGATCGTATCAATGCAGATACCGTAGTACTAATGTTGGAGGGCAATTGCCGTTTTCCGCCGCTCAAACAGAAGTTAGGAACGCTTAAACGTCATTGCAATGATATGTCAACGCTTATGGCCGCTTTGGTTAAATACGCCGATTCAGATAATACCAAAGACCCTGACTCAAAGGAGGACAAACCGGGGAAAGGGAAAAGAACGACAACACCAAGGGTCAGCAGCATAATCCGGCAGGCCATGGGAACAATGGTAAGCGCAAGGCCGACAACAGTTTGGACTTTGTGGCTAACACCAATGCTCAGGAGAATGGTCAGCATCGTAAGGGTAAGAAGCCCCAGAGAGGCGGAGGTTTAGGCCCCAATTTGGAGCGCCTGTTAAACCAGCCCTGTCCAAAGCATGGTTCAAAGGAGAAGCCAACATCACATCTTTGGAAGGATTGTTATATCATGCGAGATTTCAAGAACTCCAATATGTTTTAGTACGATAATGGCCTGCCCGGCGGTTCAGGAGGTGGTTTCCACGGGTCGGGTTATGGAGGCAGCAGCTCTAGTTCAGGATTTCAGGGCAATCAAACCGGATACGGAAATCAAGGGAATCAGGGCAACCAGGGAGGTTACAACCATCAGGGAAACCAGGGAGGTTACAACCATCAGGGGAACCAGCAACAGCAGCAGTCGGGTTATCAGAGCAATCCTAAGCAGTTAAATAGTGGGCAGTATCATGTCTTCACCACTAGCTTGTGTAAGCGTGATCAGAAGCTTCACAAGAGGGTAGTAAACTTTGTTGAACCAGCGGTACCTCAGTATTTGCGCTGGTCTGAGCAACCCATTTTGTGGAGTAGAGAAGATCACCCCCCGGGTTGACAATCTGGGTCATCTGGCTTTAGTGGTGGCCCCTCAAGTTGGGGGATATAAGTTCACTAAGGTACTCATGGATGGGGGAAGTAGTATCAACATTCTATATTATGATACCTTCCGTCATATGGGGTTGACAGATAAGAATCTTAAACCGTCAAACACCATTTTTCATGGTGTGGTGCCTGGTAAGTCTGCATATCCAGTGGGCAAGATAGCCTTAGAGGTGGCTTTTGGAGATGACCATGATTCAAGATCAGAAACATTGACTTTTGAGGTGGTGAAAATCAAAAGTCCATATCACGCTTTGTTTGGGCGGCCGGCTTACGCTAAGTTCATGGCAAGGCCGTGTTATGTTTATTTACAGCTTAAGATGCCAGGTCATAAGGGGACCATCACAGTACACAGGAGCAGGAAGATCGCTTTGGAATGTGAGGAAGGTGATGCGGCTTATGCGGAGTCGGTTTGTGCCACGGAGGAGCTGAAGTTTTATAAAGACCAAGTTGATCCGGCAGATATGACCTCTTTGAAAAAGCCAACTACAGAACACGATCCGGCGTTGAAATTAAAATCGGCCACAGATACTAAGATGGTTGATTTTTTCCTGGCGATTCATCCAAGCAGTTCAGCATCAGCGCTAACCTGGATCCCAAATAGGAAAGCGCGCTCATTGAGTTCATCCGTGAGAACTGGGACATCTTTGCATGGAAACCTTCTGACATGCTAGGTGTACCGAGGGAACTCGCTGAGCACACACTTAACATTGATCCTAAGTTTAAACCGGTCCGGCAGTTTCTCCGCCGCTTCAATGAAGAAAGGCACAAGGCTATTGGTGAAGAGGTAGCTCGGTTGTTGGCCGCAGGGTTTATCGTGCAGGTCTTTCACCTGGAGTGGTTGGCTAATCCGGTGCTGGTTCTTAAGAAAAACGACACTTGGCGTATGTGTGTAGATTACACAGACTTGAACAAGGCTTGCCCTGCAGATCCCTTTGCCCTCCCTCGTATTGATCAGATCATTGATGCTACGGTGGGTTGTGACCGTTTGTGTTTTCTGGACGCTTATTCTGGTTATCATCAGATCAAAATGGCAGTTAAGGACCAGGAGAATACAACTTTTATCACTCCCTTTGGAGCCTTCTGCTATGTCTCCATGCCCTTTGGGCTTAAAAGTGCCCAGGCGACTTATCAACGCTGTGTTCAGAATTGTCTTCATAAGCAAATTGGGCATAATGTTCATGCCTATGTGGATGATATTGTGATAAAATCCAGGAAGGAGGAAACATGGATAGATGATTTGAGAGAAACCTTTGACAACCTCTGGGTTTACAAGATGATGCTCAATCTGGAGAAGTGTGTCTTTGGTGTCCCGGCAGGCAAACTCTTGGGTTTTCTGGTATCAAACAGAGGCATTGAGGCTAATCTGGAAAAAATCTCAGCAATTACATCTTTGGCTAAAACGGCGTGTATCAATGACGTTCAACTTTGGCCGGCCGGATTGCGGCTTTGAGCCAGTTTATCAGTCGTCTTGGGGAGAAGGCTATCCCTTTATATCAGATGTTGAAGAAAACAGATGATTTTGTCTGGAGCGAGGCGGCTGATAAAGCATTTGAGGATCTGAAGAGGCAGTTAGCTGAACCGCCTGTGCTTGCAGCCTCGATCGATAAAGAGCCATTATTGCTATATGTGGCTGCTAATGCCCGAGCTGTTAGCGTGGCTATTGTGGTGGAGCGCAAGGAAGCTGGAAAGGAGTATCCGATTCAACGGCCGGTTTACTATATCAGTGAGGTGCTCATTAAATCAAAGCAGAGGTATCCACACTGGCAGAAGCTGGTGTATGGAGTGTTTATGGCAAGCCGGAAGCTCAAGCATTATTTCCAGGGTCATCCTATCATAGTGGTCAGTTCAGCCCCTCTGGGAGATATCATTCAAAACAGAGAAGCAACTGGCCGAATTGCTAAGTGGGCTATTGAGCTTGGACCTCACGGGCTCAAATACACACCTCGCACAGCCATTAAATCCCAAGCACTTGTGGACTTCATCAATGATTGGACAGAGTTGCAGGCACCAGAGGAAAAGCCAGATAACATGTATTGGACTATTCATTTTGATGGATCCAGACAGTTGGATGGCTCAGGGGCTGGAGTCATACTAACTTCCCCACGAGGTGACAAGTTTTGTTATGTCCTCCGTTTAATGTTCCCTTGTACTAACAATGCAGCTGAGTATGAGGCCTTACTCCATGGTCTTCGGATGGCTAAGGAGATGAACTTAAGCCGGTTTAAGTGCTTTGGGGATTCAGATCTGGTGGCTCAACAGGTGTCTGGCACTTGGGATTCTAAAGACCCACTCATGGCTACATATCGACCAGAGGTGGACACAGTAGCTGGTCACTTCAAGGGTTATCAGGTGGACCATATAGACCGGCGAAAGAATGAAGCGGTGGACACTTTAAGCCGCCTTGGTTCTCAGCGTAAACCGGTCCCACCAAATGTCTTTCTTGACGTGCTGCATAATCCATCGGTCAAGGTACCAACAGAGGAGGAATTGCTATTCCTGATCCGGAGGCTCCATTGGTGGCAGCTTTGCATGTCATACCGGATTGGACAATCCCATACCTGGCTTATATGAACCAGGGCGAGTTACTGGAGGAAGAAACCTCTGCCCGGCAGATAATTCGGCATTCCAAGTCAATGACCATACTCAATGGAGAGTTACATCATTACAGCGTTTCAGGGGCAATTCAACATTGTGTCTCTCCTCAAGAGGGTTGTGAGATTTTGCGAGAAATCCATGAAGGGGATTGTGGTCACCATGCCGGTTCAAAGTCTTTGGTTGCTAAAGCTTTTTGCCACGGTTTTTACTGGTTAACAGCTCACGCTGATGCGGAGGATTTAGTTAAAAGATGTGACAGTTGTCAAAAATTTGCACGTCGTGCTCATATTCCGGCTCAGGAGTTGAGGATGATTCCAATAACTTGGTCGTTTGCGACTTGGGGCTGGATATGGTTGGACCCTTCAAGCGATCCAAGGACAAAAAGACCCACTTGTTAGTGGCAGTTGACAAATTCACCAAATGGGTGGAAGCAGAGCCAGTCAATAAGTGTGATGCGGCCACGGCGGTTCAATTCATCAAAAAGGTGATATTCCAGTTTGGCTTTCCACACAGTATTATAAATGATAATGGTACTAATCTGTCAAAGGGAGAGATGGAGGATTTTGCCAACGTGAGCACATCCAGCTTGATATAGCATCGGTGGCTCACCCCCAATCTAATGGTCAAGCGTAGAGGGCAAATCAAGAAATTTTGCGTGGTATCAAACCCCAGCTTATGGTTCCTTTGAAACGGACATTGGGTTGTTGGGTTGAGGAGTTACCTTCTGTGTTATGGAGCATCAACACCACACCCAACAGATCTACGGGTTACACACCTTTCTTCATGGTTTATGGAGCGGAGGCAGTTCTTCCTAGTGACATCCGTCACAACTCGCCCCGTGTGACAACTTATGTTGAAGCTGATAATGAGAAGGCACGTCAGGATTCTCTGGACCTGTTAGATGAGGAGCGTGATCTTGCAGCAGCACGTTCGGCAATTTATCAACGAGATCTCCGACGTTATCACAGCCGCCGGGTTAAAACCAGAACTTTTCAAGAGGGCGATCTGGTGCTCCATCTCATCCAGGATCAGACTGATATGCACAATTTATCCCCACCTTGGAAAGGACCTTTTGTGGTCAGCAAGAATCTACACAACACATCATACTACCTCATTGATGTTCGAGAGCACAAAGACTCACGTAAATCGGAGGAGGAGACCAAGCGGCCGTGGAATATAGCTCTTCTTCGGCCTTATTATACTTGAGCCAAGGCTCTTCATATGTACATATTTATGAAAATGTATATATTATATAATAAACCGGAGCCTCGAATAAAGCGGGGTCTCTGTTCTTTTTACATCATGTGTGTGCTTACAAGAGTTTCTACTGGCAAAGCGGAGTTTTGTTAAACTGGTCTCTGCAGCCGCATGGATATAAAGATAATCACTAGGGGGCTTGGTCATATCTGAACCATAGCTACACCTCTTGATCCGTTTGAAACCACAAAGGGATATCACTAGGGGGCTTGGCTGTTATCACACCATAGCTACACCTCTTGATTGGTTTAACACCACAAAGGGATATCACTAGGGGGCTTGGTTGTTATCACACCATAGATACACCTCTTGATATGCGTTAAGCCAATAGGAAATTATGTGGAGCCAAAGAGAATTTGTTGCATTAAGCACAACTCAAACATAGGTAACCACCGAGCACAGCTCACATATTACCCGGGGGCTCTTTGCTTCTCAAAGAACAATGAGTTTTGAACCCTTGTAATAGGCTATCAAGCCACGGCTTGGAAGCCTGGTGTATTCACCTAAAACCCCGGGTTAACCTACCTTCATCAAGTAAGCCACTCCTGTCTAGGTAATCCTGGTATGACCCGCCGAACGTTTGACAAGTCAATTTTATACAGACCCTGAACTTGTCAAAGTTAAACCGATGATTGGTTAATTGGAGGCCCATCTTAAAAGGCTTTGTTAAATGGTTTAACTCAGTGGCCTGGCAGCCCATGAAAAGCCTTGATTTGGAGCCTGGCAGCTCGTAAAAAGCCTCGCAAGTTCTTTTTGAGTTCTATTTGCCAAGTTTTTCGCCTTTGTTGAGGTTCATAATATCTTCTGTCAAACCGGCGTCCTTGACCCGACTTAGCTTTCAACTACAAGTTGTCAGTCTTTGATCAGTTATAATCCGGCGTTCATTAACCCGGTCTGGTTTTGACTAACAAGCCGCCAGCGTTATAAGGACAACCCGGTGTTTATTACATCTCGGCACGGTTTATTATCATAATCCGACAAATTAAGGACGGAGTCATCGATACTCCGGATTGGTGTTTACACCTTTACCATACAAGCAGTTGGTCAGCCAACGAGGTAGGTTGCAGATATTATTTTTTATACAAACTTTGATTATCCATCTAAGTATTGTATATTTTTGGGCATCATGACCCGTCCAGTGGTAAACCACTAGGATACTTTCAAGTTCTTATATCCAGGGACACAAATCATCATGGGCTATGCATAAATAGATCCCAAACAGTGGAGCAAGTTTTCACAATATCAAACGCACCACAAAACATGCTCGATGGCATGACAGATAAAGGAGTTTTTTCTATCCTATTGCAAGAAGCTTCAAAACAAGCTCCAATGGAATAATTGTTTTTAAGCATTGGCGCACAATAGCTGGTAAACCGGCTGCCGGTTTAAGATGCTTCATCTGGACGGTTTGACGATTGAGGGTCACTTGGTGCAATCACTTCTTCTTCATCCCTCCCCAGACGCTGGAAATCAACCGTTGACCAATTGATTCTGATTAAAGCTTGAAACACGGCTTCTTCATGGATAAGGCTGGAGGGGTTAATGTCAGGAGCATAAGTATGCTTACGGATTGGAGGCACAAGTTCTTCCACTTCATGGATTTCGGCAGGCTGTCTCTTCCCTTCAGTGTCGTAAGCCGGCTGGAAATGAGATAAGTCTGTGTCTTTTGCTAGTTTGCTGGCTATTGGCCGCATCTCCTTTGTCAGCCTTCGGAGATCATCATTGTCAAAGTTTGAACCGTCCTCCTTCACTCCTGGATATCCTTTAATGATGTCATCCGCTTCCAGATCTGGAATCCATGCTTTGGCCCGGATTAGTGCGGTCAGCGCCCGTGCCCTAGCGGCTACCTTCTTCAGTTCAGTAATCCGGGCTGGTAACATGGCCATCTTCTCAAGAGTTTCGTTTATCAGTGATGGCGCCGGTTTATTGTAGGCCGTAGTGCATATAGCACGCTGGGATCCAGAGTAAATCTGTTCTATTAAGGTATAAGCCGCTTTAAGCTTCATCCTTATATCGGCACTCAGATGAGCAATGCGAGTGCCTGTCATGGTTTAATATCAAACCGGTAAAACACCAAAGTCTCATGAGTTAGACAAACAACATAAGGAGATGCTTACCAAATACAGCGGATGTCATATCATTGATTTGCCGCTTCAAACCAGTTAGTTCATCTACAACTGGCTTCAGGGTTGCTTCCCGCATCCTCAGCTTTTTTGGTTAAACCGGCCTTCTCGGTTTCCTAGTCATCACGTTCCTTGTTAAAAAACTCCTTCAGTTTTTCCATCGCTGTCAGGGCTTTGGTCAGCTCCTCTTTGGCTTTCACAGCTTCTGCTTGTTGGGACTTCACGTTCTCTTGCAAATCGGCGGTTCGGGCATCTCTATTGCTTAGCTCGGCCTATCACAACAACGATATGTCAACAACAGGATATGTTTCTTCTAAGTACTAAGCGTATAACAAGTTATGCACTTCATACTTGGGGGCTAATGCCTATTTGCTCTATTATTAATACATCTTTTATAAGTCTCCAGAACAATGCAAGCATTATCCTTGACACTTAGGGGCTAATGTACATCTGTTCAAAATGGACGCATGGATTTCAAGACCCAGATTACCTTGTAAAGCTAAACCGGCCTTTGGGGGCTACACTGAGGAAAGCTATATATTTACATTGGTAAATTATCGGTTTCGGTTTTCACTAAAGACCTGACATTTTGAGGGTCAGCAGGAGAGCATTAAAGTATTACAAAGACCCGGTTTAAGATTAACATCATAAAAACGGCCCTTGGGGGCTACTTGGGCTAGCGTTTCAACTTTGGAATCAAGAAATAAAAGGAGATGAAAATACCTCATACGTTCCTTCATCAAGTTCACCAAACCGGCTTCATAGTCACGGTTTGAGTGCAGACGGTTTAAGAAACCGGAGTGAAGTTCTTCAGCACTGAGATGGGCATAGCTTGATAAGTCAGTGTTCCATTTGCCCTGCTCCCTAGCAGCATGCTCTTCTTTGGCACTATGTTGGGCCAAGATTACGGGATGGCCAGGAGAGCTGTGGCCCATGCCAGTAATGATAACATCATCTCCTTGGCCTTCAGTGGTTTTTGCGGGTGATGACGGAGTATCAGTACCTCTCATCGGACTAGCCCAGTTTGGAGCTGCCGGTTCAGTGTCAGGCACAATAGGATCAGCTTCTGGATGTTCATCAATGTTCCGGTCTTGAAGGGGTGGTTCATCAAAGGTAGCTTCAGGATGAGGGCCCTTCGGCTCACGAGTTTGGTCCGGTTCACCTATTTGCTCTTCTTGAAAAACTGCCTGGTCTTCTAAAGGATTGTTGACCCGAGCTTTCTTGCTGGGTCTGGCTTTGGCTCTGCGAACAAAATTAAAAGAGGTTTAGCATCTTATTCAAGATTTGCAACACATTTGAAGAAAGGGTTTGAATGCTTACCCAACTACAATTTTAAGAGGAGGGAGTTGGGTTGTTGTTGACTCGCCAGAAGATGAGGCAGGTGTCACCTGATAATTTGAATCAGACGGATTAAGAGGTTGTCTGAAATAACCTGCCTTGGGATAAGAATTGTTAGATGTGGGAGAGACCTCAGACCAGCGCTTCCGAACAGGGGTATCAGGTAAACCGGCCGAAGTAACCTGTTGGCCACTATGCCGGGTTGTCCGGCGAGCTTCATGCCGCTGCATCTTCAAAATAAATGTTCGATCCAAGTAAGCAAGAGGATGAGAAAAGCTTACCTTCCGGACTGCTTGACGGGTTTTTTATGTTGGCATAGGGTCTGGACCGGAGGAAAGGGTAATTACCTCTACATCGTTAGCCTGGCTGCCTTCTATGTCCTCCTGATAAAGATCATTGTTAATGAGGTGCATGAAAAGGGAGCCAAGTGAGTCAAGTTCTACCTCAACTTCCGGATCATCTGCATCTTCATCAAGTTCCATGCTGATCCGGTCAGCCATTTTCCGCTTTGAGGTACGCTTGACGGCTTTGGTTTTGGGACGGGATGGCTTTGCCGCTTTATCTGTGGATTTCCGCTTCCAGAAGGGATCATCACCCTGTTTATACACAAACAGATGAAAGTTCACAAGATTGAACAATTTAAAAAGATATCAAAGATAAAAAGGAAGCATAGTGCTTACAGCAGGCGGTTTATTTTGAGTATAGAAGGGGTTCAAGATGGTTTGGCGACAGACTGATTCCGATTCATTCAAAATTTTCTTAACTCCTTCAGTGACCTCTTCATCAGTTATCTGAATGTTGATATGGCGTTGGGGGTCTTCAACTTCACCGGTATACTCACACATTAAACTGGGGCGGCGGCTTAGTGGTAAGACGCTCCAAGATATCCAGCAGCGCACGAAATCAATGCCTGTTAAACCGTTGGCCATAAAGGCCCGGAGCTTGGCGAGTTGAGGGGCATATTTGGCCCGTTCTGCAGAACTTAAATGTTGCGGCATTGGATGAGTGTTGGAAACCCGGTGATCACGATAGCCTGGAAGAGGATTCTCATCTTCAGGAGAGGTATCTCTGCAGTAGAACCAAGTCTGGTTCCATTCCTTAGGGTGACTGTGTAGTTTGGCATGAGGGAATTCAACTTCCTTCTGCTTCTGAATAGAGACACCACCAAGTTCAGTATTGGGATCATTTACAAACTCTGTATGCCGGTTCAGATGAAAAAAGTCCCGGAACAGCTCATCAATGGGTTGTTCTTGTAAGTATACTTCACAGAAGACTTGGAAGTTGCATATATTGGACACCGAGTTGGGTCCGATATCTTGAGGATGGAGATGGAAACTGGCAAGAACATCCAGGAAAAACTTCGACCCAGGCGGTTTGAAACCACGGCCTATGTGGTCGACAAAGATCACTACCTCACCCTGCCTCGGGGTAGGAGGATTCTCTGTTCCTGGAACTCACCACCGAATTTCCGTTTTCTTCGGCAAGGTGCCGATACTGACCATTCCGTTCAATTGTTCTTCGGTGATCCGGGAAGGAGCCCAGTTGCAAGCAGCAAACTGTTTGGCCATTGTGAAACGAAAAGCTGAAAAAGAAATGTCGGTTTACAAGTCATTCATGGTGGAGCGCAAGATGCAATGGAATAAACATATACAGATGTGTGAAATTGCGTAAACCGGAGACTGATACAATAATGAATGGCAAGACAATATCAGAACAAAGGTATGCACATGTTGTTAAACCGGAGTATAACAATGGAGGTAAAAAGGGTTTGCCGGTTTACAAGGGGACTAATGGTATGTGATAGTTTGCTTTCTATAAAGGTAAACCGATTGTGTGATGCGGAAGGTACAGATCTAAGGCAAGTAAGGAAAAACAGGTTTCACAAGATTGCTTGAAAATTTTAGATCTACCGTAAGACAGGAAAAACAAAAAGATTTAGACCTAAAAAAGGTTGGTCCCGAAGCAGTTCACAAAGGACCAGATCAGTTTTTTGTGCATAAGGGTTTGTGGTGGTAACAGAAGATAAGCCATTAAATGGGATACATCAAGTGTGAAGTTGCTATCCATAGACTAAGGAGGAATAGGGAAGAGCAGCATCGGAGCCCCGATGAACTTTAGTGAACTGCGAAGAACAAGGAAACCCTAGACAGATCTACAAGGGGGGAAAGGAAAGGACTTACAGCGACTGATGAAGCAACGGAGGAACGCCACAGCTCTCTGATAACGGTCAGGTTGATGCAGCGGCCTTTGTCGAAGCAGAGGAGAAGCTCGGTGACGGTGGCAGCGCTCAGAGGCAGAGGTGTCGCGAGGAGGAAGAAGAAGCGAAGGAGACGAAGGGGAAAAATGATAAGGACCCATGGCCCTATTTATAAGGCGAAGAGATAAAGCGACAAGTGCGAGAATCGAGGAGCTCAAAAATGGATAGTTAATAATGGTGTCACCTCGATGACTGGATAGTATTAATGAAGGTAATCCTCGGCTTCAATGGATAGATGACGTCAGGATAGTTTATCATGATCCTGGAGTATGACGTCACGGCGGTTTACAAGATCAAGGCAAAGGTGCAAACGGAGGAATTTTTCTAAGTGTTGAAGATTGACATGAACAAGTTCAAACCAATCTGGGGCCTAATGTTGGGGATATTACTACTGGACGTAAACCGGCCAGGAGTAGCCGGGTTAACTTTATGAAGATTAGAAGCCCATGAAGACATAAGAATGATGGCGCTTTATGAAGGCCCAAGGCCCAAAGGCGAGTTGAGGCCTATAGATGTAAACCGACCTTATTATGTAACTTGCATTGTAAGATAGGAAGTATAGAGACCGAAACGGACACGTTTATAATCCGGCTTCGGGACTCTGTAAACTAGCGGGCGTCAACCTGTGTATATAAAGGGACGACCCGACCACGGTTTGAGGACAGGAAACAACAACTCGAGGGCCAGTCAAAGCGGATTCGCTCCCTGGTCATCGAAACCCTAGCAATACCAATCACAAACTAGACGTAGGCTTTTACCTTCATCAAAGGGGCCGAACTAGTATAAAATCCCCGTGTCCCCTTGTCCGGTTTAACCCCTTTAAGCTAACCCATAGAGATGGCTCCACGACTAAGTCCTTTCACAAGGACATCTGCCGTGACAAACCCATGACACCATCGATCCTAGACGCACAGTTCGGGACCCCCTACCCGAGATCCACCAGATTTGACACCGACATTGGTGCTTTCATTGAGAGTTCCACTATGACGTCAAAATATAGGATCGATGGATCGCCTTGTTCTCAAGGACAACATCACCTCCGGAGGAGCACTGGCCCTAGGCCAAACCCTCCGGCTGGGCGGCTTCATTATGAATGCCCGTTCGGCCATTAAGCCGACGATGACTTCTCGGGTCATCAAAAATCCTCTTCGGGTTGACTCTAAGTACTCCAAACATGTGGATCCGGCGTAGTTGTCGTCTTTAAACGAGCTCCTAGATCGCACCGCTGCCCTGGGGGTCGCCACGGACTATGATCGGATTGGGCTTAAACCCGACCAGAGAGAAATTAAAACTCCACTGATCACCCATCAAATAATGGTAGTAGAGGAGCGAGACGACAACTCTTCCTCTATATTAAGGACAAACTATGTTCGGATCTCCAAACTTGAAGAGCCGGACACCTATCTGCAGAAAGATAGGTCCTGTCCTCCGAACATAGAATCGGACGACAAGCCCAAAAAATCAGCTGACAACCCGGAGCCCGAACTACTAAATCCGGAGATTTCTCAAACTCCGGATCCTAATTTGGGTCTGATGACCCACAAGTGTAGGGGATCAATTGTAGCTTTTAGATAAGTAAGAGTGTCAAACCCAACAAGGAGCAGAAGGAAATGATAAGCAGTTTTCAGTAAGGTATTCTCTGGAAGCACTAAGATTATCGGTAACAGATAGTTTTGTGATAAGGTAATTTGCAACGAGTATCAAGTAATAAAAGTAAATAAGGTGCAACAAGATGGCCCAATCCTTTTTGTAGCAAATGACAAGCCTGGACAAACTCTTATATGAAGGAAAGCTGTCAGGACCCCGATTCCAAGTCACATCGATCTAGCCGGTAACACCTCATATCACATTGCGGCCTCACGCATGGTATCCCATGGGTGTCGCCTTACCATGGCCCGGGACCGTTTGCGCCTTTTGGCTCACGTATATGATAGTGTCGCTAGCATCCATATGACAGAGAACCCGGGCCGACATGGCTAGTCATGAACCCAAAGCGGCACAGACCTATGGAGACAGGCATACATGAATCACATCGAACATGTCGGTCATCAGCGAGTGAATCCGGGCTGTAGCACTGGGCTAACAGGACTCCGGGGAACCCGGGATGTAGCAGGCTAGGAAGGACTCTGGATGTCACCGCGTGACATTTCCCCGAAGGGACAGACATAGGAACGAAGTGAAACACATGCCGGCCAGTCAAGTGTCCAGAGCAGTAGTGCTGGGCTAGCAGGACTCCGATGAACCGGGCTGTAGCAGACTACTATCGCTCAGGAAGCACTAGACTACATTTCCCCATATGAGAGGCTGCCAAGGATAAACAACTAGATTGTCGGATCCCACTCATACCGAACATTTCAATCATACACACAATATGCCCGATATGAGTACATACAACATGGCATCACAACAAAACTCTACAACTCAAGTACTTTATTTAAAGGCTCTAGAGAGCGATACATAACATGTTCATACAGGTAGGGGTCACATGACTCAACACTGAAATCATACAAGCATACCAGCACATGCGGAAGCAAATAGTCTGAGTACAGACACTAGAAAGAAAGAAGGCTTCTCAAAGCCTGTCTATCTACATAGGGCCCTCCATGGCCAGGATCACCACCTGGGTGGCTAGTCACTCGTCGACATCAAGGTCTACGTAGAACCCATCAGAGGGGGCGGTGTTGTCGTCTGAAAACAGTAATTAAGCAAACATGAGTACAAAGGTACTCAGCAAGTCTTACATCAGAACCTACTATACATGCTCATTCTCAAGAAGGTGGTGGAGTTATTGCAGCAAGCCAGCTTTGACTCTTGGCTAAGCTATCCTACGAGACTCCACTAGTAAAATAGTTTTCGCACACGAGTCCACTACTCACCAACACAATACTCTACCGGGGATCCTCCCTCGTCATCTTACGAGAGGGCCATCCTCGGTACTCACACTTATCTTGAGTCTTTTAGTAGTATCCATTAACTTGTCTATGAACTGTATAAGCAACAAAGTAGTCCTTTACCGCGGACGCGGCTATTCGAATAGTTTTATACCCTGCAGGGGTGTACTCCATCACACATGTTTCCACCACTTAGCGTCTGCACACGACATGTGCTCGGCAGACTTCAAGCGAAAACCGACGTGGGTGTAGACCACGACCTGACTAACCGCACAAGTTTCTAGTCCAGGTTTATCGCCTATTCAGGTTCCATCCGCAAGGAAATCCGGCCGGGGTGTCCTCAACGGCCCCAAATGATGTGTACAGGGTCCCGAGACACCAAACGGGCGCCCGGCATACCTGGCCAAAGTGTATCTACCGCATCATAGCCCACCCCTACGGTCAGCGCTACGCACGGCCGCCATAACATAACCTACAAACAGCAGAAACTAGTTGCAACTCCTAGATAGAGGGCGAGAGGGGTCAGTAAGTCGAGCGGGGTCATATTTCAGGGCCCAATGTGTGGTAGTAGCTGAATCTTAAATCACGCATACAGATCTCAGTTCTTATGGACGGCCTCAATGAAACAACCCACCATGTACTCCTACATGGCCTCTCATCGATACCTTTACCAAAACATGTTCAACACATCCCTCACATTACCGACATAATCATTTCACTCTAGCCCATCACCCAGATGAACCAGACCTGACACAACTCTAAGCATAGCAGGCATAGCAAGGTAGGAATCACATACATGGCTCAATCAACTCCTACACATGCTAGTGGGTTTCATCTAGTTACTGTGGCAATGACAGGTCATGCAGAGGATAAGGGTTCAACTACCGTAGCACACAGTAGTTTGAATTGCGTTGTCTTAATGCAGTAAACAAGAGCAGAAGCGAGAACATGGGTTTGTATCGGAATGATCAATGGGTTGCTTGCCTGATGTAGTGGTAGTAGGGTACTGCCCTTTAGACGGATACTCGGGGTTATCCTCGAAGGCAGAACCTACCACGAAAGACACACCGAACATAATCAACACATGACAATATGCAACAATATGATGCATGCTATGACATGGCAATATGAATGTGTCTTGGCCTAATGCAAGCTAAAACAGAAAGGAATGAACTCATTTGAATAAAAGATTCAAATGTTAGTTCATTTAACATAGCCTTATTAGTGCATTATCTTATTTTGCTTAAACAGCAAGGTTATCTTGTTTTGTCATGCATGAAACCATTACAGATGGATAGATTGAATTTTTCTGATCATTTTTCATATATAAATTGTTTGATTTTGAGCTATGGTTGATTTTCTATGATTTTTAGAAGTTTTGGCTATTTTCTGGAATTTCCTATTAAAGAATAAATCCAGAAAAGGATTTACGGCGTCAGCATTGCGTCAGAGTGACGTCAGGGGTCAACAGGATGGTCCAGGTCAAACCTAACCAGTGGGACCCACGTGTCAGTAGTTAATTAACTAACTAATTTTTTATTAGTGCTAATCTAAGTTAATTAGCTGGGCGGTCCCACGTGTCAGAGAGTCAGGGGAGGTCAACCTGGGCCCACACGGGGTCAAACAGGGTCAAACTCGTCGGTGTTTAGCTATCGGCGAGGCCAGACGTGGCGGAGCAGCGCGGGTTTTGCACTCCGGCGACCAAAAGGACGGCGGAGACCATCTACGTGATGCGGGGAGTGAGCCGCGTCGAGTGGTGGCAGTGGGTGGAGCTGGGGTGGCCGGAAACGTCGCTGGCGACGAGTTTGGCGGCGGCCGGAGCTCGGGTGAGGTCGAACTAGTCGCTAGGGGGCACGGAGAGGCGCGTGGTTTAGTGCGTTGAGCTCCTGGGGGTGCGGTAGGGCTAGTGGACAGGGTGGCGCGGCCATTGGGTGGCCGGAGCCTCGTCGGCGACGAGCTCCGTGGCGGCGCGTGCAGGTGAGCTACGTGCAGTCACTACGGGGCTCGAGAGAGGGAATAGAGAGGGTGGGGAGGTGGCTGAGCTCACGGGGGTCACGTCGAGGCAGTCAGCGAGGTCCGGGACGAGCTGATGCGGCAGGGACGGCGAAGGGGATCTCCGGTGGCCGGAGTTGAAGACGAGCTCGGTGCAGCGTCTCCGGGGCAAGCAAGCGCTCGGGGATGGGTCGAGGCGAAGCGGTGGACGACGGCGGAACATTTTGGGATGGCGAGGCAATGAGTGGACGACGGTGGCTGCGGTTTTCACGACGGCGCGGGCGCGGCTGCGTTGGCCATGGCGTCAAGGGAGCGAGGGAGAGAGGCAGGGGGAATGGACGTGTCCAGGGGCTCGAGGCGTCGACGTGGAGATCTTCCAGACGTCCAGGGACGCGGGCAGCAAGCAGGTGGCGCCGTGGCGAGCTCAGGCACGCCGGCGTCACCTCCCTGCCTGCCTGGCGGGGAAGAAGCAGTTGGCTGGCGCGGGCCAGCATAGTGCTGGGCTGCCTGGTGGGCCGGCTGGTGGGCTAGGTGGGCTGCGCCAGGTAAGTTCCTCTCTCTCTTTTTTTTGTTTTTTATTTATTCTATTATTACTGTAACTTTAGGGCTTTATTAAAAATGCCAGGGCATTTCCAAAAGTCATAAAATTAATCATGGCTACTGCTTAGAATATATTCAACAGCAAAAATTTTAGTTTATGATTATTTGAGCATTTAAAATATTTTATAGCATTTAAATGCCGAAATGCAAATACTATAGGAATTAATCCAATGACCTTAAGATGTCCTAGAAAAATGTGCACCATTTTTGTCAAAGGTTTTAACCCAAAACAAAAAGGGTGGGCTTTTTAGAAGGGCATTTCAGGTTCATTGAAAAAGTTTTTAGTAAACCCTAGTTGTTCCAGGGGGGTGCTGGGGGTTCTGTCATCCCCATTTCAGTTTTCTGGGAATTTAAACATGATGCAAAAGTTCAACCAATCCTAATGCATGACTAACACAGGGATGTGACAACTCACCCCCACTCAAAAGAATCTCGTCCTGAGATTTAGGATCCTCCGGGAAGAAGGTGGGGTACTCGAGTCGAAGACAATCCTCCCTTTCCCAAGTGGCTTCTTTCTCGGAATGGTGTGACCATTGAACCTTGAGAAACTTGATATTATGGCGTCGAGTGGTACGCTCGGCTTGATCAAGGATACGAACGGGATATTCCCGGTATGAAAGATTATCTTGTAGATCAAGCGTTTCGTGGTCCACTCCATGGATAGGATCCGCGAAGCAACGCCTGAGTTGAGATACGTGGAAGACATCATGAACTCTAGAAAGATGCAAAGGTAGTTCCAATTGGTAGGCAACTTCTCCTCGTTTGGCAAGAATGCAAAAAGGTCCAATGTAACGAGGAGCCAATTTGCTTTGATACCGAAACGATGGGTTCCCTTTAACGGAGTAACCCGAAGGTAAGCCTTCTCGCCGACTTCATAAGTCATGAGCTTATGTTTACGATCATATTGGCTCTTTTGACGAGATTGGGCTGTTTTCAATTTCTCACGAATAACGCGAACCTGCTCCTCTGCTTCCTGAATCATATCCGGGCCAAAGAGTTGTCTTTCCCCAGTTTCTGACCAGTTAAGAGGCGTTCGACATTTTCGTCCATAGAGAACTTCTAAAGGAGCTTTGCCCAAAGCTAGCTTGATAACTATTGTTATAAGCAAACTCCGCGAATGGAAGGCATTTCTCCCAACCCATTTCGAATGAGATGACAGAAGCTTGGAGCATATCTTCCAGAATTTTATTGACTCGCTCTACTTGACCACTTGATTGAGGATGGAAGGCGGTGCTAAAAGAGAGACGAGTTCCCATAGCATTTTGGAAACTTTCCCAAAATCGAGAGGTGAAGAGACTCCCACGGTCTGAATTAATTTCCAATGGAACACCATGAAGAGACACTATTTGGGAGATGTATAAGTCAGCTAGCTGGCTAGTGGTGATACTCTCACGAACAGGTAGGAAATGGGCAACTTTGGACAGACGGTCGATCACAACGAAGATGGCATTATTCCCTCTCTTGGTCCTGGGAAACCCAGTAATGAAATCCATACTGATTTTATCCCATTTCCACTCAGGAATAGCCAAAGGTTGAAGGGTGCCAGCAGGCCGTTGGTGCTCTGCTTTAACATGATGACAGACGTCGCAACTAGCAATGTATTGAGCAATTTCTCTCTTCATCCTAGTCCACCAAAACCTTTGGCGTAGGTCTTGATACATTTTAGTATTACCGGGATGAATGGTGAGAGGGGATTCATGAGCTTCCTTAAGAATCAACTGGCGTAGATGTTGTTTCTTGGGAACCACCAAGCGGTTCTCGAAGAAGACAACACCTCGCTCATCCATGGAAAACATTTAGCAACTCCGCTAGCAATGTTTTCCTTATTCCGGAATATGCCCTTATCACGCTTCTGGGTAGCTATGATTTGATCCGTAAGGGTAGGTTTCGCCACCAGGGTGGATAGAAATCCTCGAGGAACAATGTGAAGATTAAGATTACGAAATTCCTCATGGAGAAGTGGTTGACTTTGTTGTAACATCAGGTTGTTACAATAGAACTTACGACTTAGTGCATCAGCCATGACATTGGCTTTGCCCGGGGTGTAAGTTATTCCTAAGTCGTAATCCGAGATCAACTTGACCCAACATATTTTCCTAAGATTCAAATCTGGTTGGGTGAAAGATATATTTCAAACTTTGGTGATCGGTGAAGATCTCGCAACGATTATCGAGGAGGTAATGTCGCCAAGTTTTGAGTGCACGGACTACAGCTGCAAGCTCTAGATCATGTGTGGGATAGTTTTCCTCATGTGGGTGTAATTGCCGTGAAGCATAGGCAATTACCTGACGATCTTGCATGAGTATGCAACCTAGTCCTTGTCGCGAGGCGTCGCAATAGATAATAAAGTCCTTGGAGAAATCTGGTGGTACCAGTACGGGAGCAGATGTCAGGCGTCTTTTCAGTTCCTGAAAGCTGAACTCGCACTGTGGAGTCCACTCGAACTTTTTATCTTTCTTGAGGAGTTCAGTTAGAGGTTTAGCAACCTTGGAGAAATTCTCGATGAAGCGGAGGCAATAGCTCGCTAAGCCAAGGAAGCTCCGAACTTGCTTGACCGTCTCAGGTGGAGTCCAATCAAGGACGGCTTGAACTCGCTCGGGATTGACAGCAATACCCTTACCAGAGATTACATGGCCTAGATAGGTCACTTCTGGCAACCAAAATTCACACTTGGAGAATTTGGCATAAAGGCGATGCTCTCAAAGTTTCGTCAATACCAGCCTTAGATGTTCGGCATGTTCCTCTTCATTCTTGGAGTAGATGAGTATGTCATCGGGGTATACTACAACGAATTTATCCAAATACTCCATGAAGACCGAGTTCATTAACCGAGAGAAGGTGGCTGGGGCATTGGTTAGACCGAAGGACATAACGGTGTACTCGTATTTGCCATAACGAGTAACAAAGGCCGTTTTGGGAATGTCCCTGTTTCTGATTTTGATTTGATGGTAGCCCAACCTCAAATCCATCTTGGAAAAGACCGAGGATCCAGTGAGCTGATCATATAGATCGTTGATCCTGGGAAGCGGATACTTGTTCTTGATGGTGACCAAGTTGACAGGTCGGTAATCTACAACCATTCGATCCGTTCCATCCTTCTTCTTGACGAAGAGGACGGGGCAAGCCCAAGGAGAGGAACCAGGATGGATGAAACCCTTTTTCAAGGACTCATTGAGTTGGTTCTTAATCTCGACTAGTTCTAAGGGTGCCATCTTATAGGGTCTTCTAGAAATTGGAACGGTTCCTGGAACAAGGTCTATCACAAACTCGACATCCCTGTCAGGTGGAACACCTGGCAGTTCTTCTGGAAAGACATCCGGAAAGTCTCGGACTACCGGAACATCCTCAAGGTCTGGAAGGGGGTTGGCATTTAGGGAGTAAAGCTGGCGCTTGGCCACTCGAGTTAAGACATTGACTATCTTGCTCGATGGGTGAGTAAGTTGAACGGTTCTAGTGGCACAATCAATCTTAGCATAATGAGCTGATATCCAGTCCATACCCAAGATGATGTTTATGTCCGAGGACTTGAGAGCTATTAAGGATGCAAGGAAGACAAGTCTATCGACAAGAATTTCGTTCCCATGGCTTACTCTAGAAGTTTGCCATCTAGAGCCAGGGGTTTGAATTTCCATGGTAGCAGGCATGTCACAGAATGTCGTGTTATGCAATCGAGCATAGTTCTCGGATATGAATGAATGAGATGCTCCAGTATCGAAAAGAACAGATGCCCGATGGCAATTAACAAGGAACGTACCAAGGACGACGTTAGGATCCTCATGAGCCTCCTCGGCTGAAACATAGTTGACATGGCCACGTGCAGTGGTGACTGGCTTGGCGTAGATTGTCTTTCCCGCTGGCTTACCATGACCAACGGACTTTCTAGACTGATTGGGGTTGTTGTTTTGAGGACACTCTCGGCTATAATGACCCGGCTCTCCACACTTGAAACATGTCACAACATTGGGGCGTGGAGCAGCATTAGCAGCGGGGCCACCATAGGGCTTGGACGGTGCAAACTGCTGGTTGGGACGAGGCGCCTCAAAGGATGGCCTCGGAATGAACCTGGGCGGCAGTGCCGTGCTTGGAATCCACACCCGACGCTTCTGAGATCTAGAGCCGGATGAAGAGCCAAAATCACGAGAGTGCTTGTGTGAAGCGTCATAATCAGACTGGCCTGTCTCTGCACTGATGGCTTTGTTGACCAACTTCTGAAAGGAGGTGCACTCGTGCAGACGAAGATCGCGGCGAAGCTCAGGGCTAAGTCCCTTGCGGAACCTTGCCTGCTTCTTAGCGTCGGTAGATACTTCTTCAGGAGCATAACATGCCAGATTCCCAAATTCACGACTATATGCATCCACAGTTAGTCTCCCTTGGGTGAAATTGCAGAACTCTTCCCTCTTGCGATCTATGAGACCTTCCGGGATGTGATGCTCACGGAAAGCCTCACTGAATTCAGCCCAAGTAGTGATTTGGCCGACCGGGCACATAGCTTCAAAATTTTCCCACCAAAGGCTAGCAGGGCCTTCGAGATGATAGGCAGCATAAGTAACCTTATCAGCTTCAGCTACGTTGGCAGAACGTAGCTTGTGGGTGATGCTGCAAAGCCAGTCATCCCCGTCGAGGGGCTCGACGGAATGGTTAAACTTTGGTGGGTACAACTTGATGAAGTCATTGATTGACACCAAGTCATTTCGCTGATGGCGTGCAGTGTTTTGCTCAATCCGCTCCAGCAAGCGGTTAGTCTCACGCTTGTTTCTTTCCGCCTCCAGCATCACTTCGGCCAGAGAAGGTGGGTGAGGCAGATTTTCACCCCTAACTGCACAGGCTTCCGCCTGCTCCGGGGCAGCAGGGTTACTGCGGGTGTTGACCATCCTAGGAGAAAACAAGACAACGGTTTAGATAAGGATGGCACAACTTAGCAAGGAAGTGCAGAATGTAATGGATAACACGGAATGCAGAGATGTTCATCCGTATGTCATGGTAATATAGAACTGCCATATATATACACCAACGGTCATACACACCATACATAGTTTAGTACAAGCCCAGGCTACAGTACAACTATGATGAAAGATGTTACATCTCATCGGAGGCATTCCAAGCTCCTATACATTATTTTTCTACACCTTCGGAATTTATTACACACAAAGTCATATTCCATAAGTCACACAGGACAGTGGAGATACAACTATTACAATACTAGTGATACTACTACTAACTCAGACAGCTCCATAGTAGTCCTCATAGAAGTCACCTCCATAGCCTGGAAGTTCATCGTGATCATCCGGGAACAGACGGTCCTGAGGAGCTTGTGGACCAAAGGGGCTAGGATGAGGCCTTGGACCAACAAACGGTGGCCTGCGGGGACCACGGGGTGGGGTGATGCCTCCCACATCACGCCAATCCACCATGTCTGGCAGAGCAGATCTCACAGGATACAGATCCCTTGTATCCATACATCCAGCTTGCACCGCAGGTGCAAACCGAGTCAATGTGGCCCAATGATCAGCACGGGTGTTGAAAAGCTCCAGTCTCAAGGCCCGATTCTCTCGGTCTTTATCCTCGAGCATCTCGGCAGTGGTACGAGTTAGTGAGTCCTCCTGAGTGGAGTCATCATAGATAGCCTAGAGATACCCTTGCGCTCCCGGGAGTGAAGCTGGCAAATAACGGAAGTCGGTGTTCCGAAGCAGGCCAGTCCGGACTCGCATGATGGTCATCATGGAATAGGCAGCATCCTGCACAGCCATCTCAACAGTAGCCCCGAGTCCATCGGAACAGTGGAGGGGCTCGGTAGATCCAGGATAAGAAGGAAATATCCTGACAGTGCAGAAATATTGGCTTTGATTAAAGTCTCGGAATTGCTCTTCGACAGTGTATTCGGGATACCAACGGTAACCCGTCTCGATCATTACCCGGACTAACATAGCAGTATGACCGGGCACATCAAGGCACCGGGTCAGGCGAACCACTTGGTTTTGAGCACGAGTGGCCATCTGAAAGCACAACCACAATGCAAAGACATTAGAATTTCTAGGGAAAATTGGACAGCATAACAGCTGTAAATGCTCAGAAAAAGAATTGAGACATCCACAACAATTTTCAATACCACTCAACAACATCATATCAAGGTTCTGATTCAACTGGCAACATACTAAAAGTAGTAGAAACTGTACTGAGGCTTGTAACAACAATCCTATAAGCTACTACGGATTAGTAACACGTGAACCTGACAGAAGAAGAGAGCCTAGTCCTTAACCCACGTGGAATGAGAAGAGAATGACTCAGATCAGAGGGCATAAGGTAAAGGAGTAAAAGAGCCTTATGTTCCCTCCCACAATCAATTCCCCTACATATAACTAAAGCATTTCTAGACTCGACATCGACTAGTTTGGCTCAACGAACCTACAAGCAGTTCGGCTCTGATGCCAACGCTGTCAGGACCCCGATTCGAAGTCACATCAATCTAGCTGGTAACACCTCATATCACATTGCGGCCTCACGCACGGTATCCCACGGGTGTCACCTTACCATGGCCTGGGACCGTTTGCGCCTTTTGGCTCATGTATATGATAGTGTCGTTAGCATCCATATGACAGAGAACCCGGGCCGACATGGCTAGTCGTGAACCCAAAGCGGCACAGACCTATGGAGACAGGCATACATGAATCACATTGAACATGTCAGTCATCAGCGAGTGAATCCGGGCTATAGCACTAGGCTAACAAGACTCCGGGGAACCCGGGCTGTAGCAGGCTAGGCAGGACTCCGGATGTCACCGCGTGACATTTCCCCAAAGGGACAGACATAGGAACGAAGTGAAACACATGCCGGCCAGTCAAGTGTCCAGAGCAGTAGTGCTGGGCTAGCAGGACTCCGGTGAACCGGGCTGTAGCGGACTACTATCGCTCAGGAAGCACTAGACTACATTTCCCCATATGAGAGGCTGCCAAGGATAAACAACTAGATTGTCGGATCCCACTCATACCGAGCATTTCAATCATACACACAATATGCCCAATATGAGTACATACAACATGGCATCACAAAAAACTCTACAACTCAAGTACTTTATTTAAAGGCTCCAGAGAGCCATACATAACATGGTCATACAGGTAGGGGTCACATGACCCGACACTCAAATCATACAAGCATACAAGCACATGCGGAAGCAAATAGTCTGAGTACAGACACTAGAAAGAAAGAAGGCTTCTCGAAGCCTGTCTATCTACATAGGGCCCTCCATGGCTAGGATCACCACCTGGGTGGCTATTCACTCGTCGACATCAAGGTCTACGTAGAACCCATCGGAGGGGGCGGTGTTGTCGTCTGAAAACAGTAATTAAGCAAACATGAGTACAAAGGTACTCAGCAAGTCTTACATCAGAACCTACTATACATGCTCATTCTCAAGAAGGTGGTGGAGTTATTGCAGCAAGCCAGCTTTGACTCTTGGCTAAGCTATCCTACGAGACTCCACTAGTAAAATAGTTTTCGCACACAAGTCCACTACTCACCAACACAATACTCTACCGGGGATCCTCCCTCGTCATCCTACGAGAGGGCCATCCTCGGTACTCACACTTATCTTGAGTCTTTTAGTAGTATCCATTAACTTGTCTATGAACTGTATAGGCAACCAAGTAGTCCTTTACCGCGGACGCGGCTATTCGAATAGTTTTATACCCTGCAGGGGTGTACTCCATCACACATTTTTCCACCACTTAGCGTCTGCACACGACATGTGCTCGGCAGACTTCAAGCGAAAACCGACGTGGGTGTAGACCACGACCTGACTAACCGCACAAGTCTCTAGTCCATGTTTTTTTGACCTTGAAGACTGCAGGGTTTACACCCCACAACAATTTATTATTAAAAAAGACAGAAAGAACATCAAAGAGTTCCTTAAGAAAAGGAACAGGGCAGGAAAGGAAAGAAAAGGAAAACTGTACAAACTAGTCTAGACAGAAAAGAGAAGTCTAACTATAGAGATTACAAATGCAGGGCCCCTCAAGGAGGCAGGAAATCAATCCATCTGAGCAAAGCATCCCTGTGTCTTGACT
Organism: Triticum urartu; assembly: GCF_056163025.1. NCBI lineage: Eukaryota > Viridiplantae > Streptophyta > Magnoliopsida > Poales > Poaceae > Triticum > Triticum urartu. The sequence continues at coordinate 358,411,562 of NC_141873.1, read as the reverse complement.
TGATTCTGTGAGCTAAGAGAGAGATGTCCTGGACAAAGCCATTCCTCCACTGCCTAAAGGTAGGTCTGAGATGCCTGAAGACTTTGTCATTCCTAACTTTCCAAATATTCCACCAAGTGAGGAAGACCACTTCAGAGAAGAAAGGCTTATTGAAATCCTTCCTAGCATGGTGTGCAATCTACACCATATCCTGACTATTGAGCCATGAAATTTGTAGATAGTTCCATACTCTCATGCTGAAGTTGCACTGGAAGAATAAATGATTCCTGTCCTCAAGTGCTCCTGTGTGACAAAGTACACACTCAGGCCCATCATTGATCTTCCACTTCCTGCGTTGGATCATATCTTTGGTGTTTACTCTATCCACGATGACAAGCCAGGCAAACATTTTAATTGTCATAGTACAGCAGGATTTCCATATCCAACAGAGAAGAGGGTTGACAGGAATTGGCTCATGAACAAAGTTATAGTATTTCTTTGCTATAAACCCAGCTTTCTTCCCATGTTTCCATTGCCAGAAATCATTAGCAGCAACCTCGAAGGAAATCTCAGCCATAATTCCAGACAGTTGATTAAACTCCATATAGGCCAATTCAGATAGTGGCAAGGAGAACATGCTCTAAAACTCACTGGTCTGCATCACTTCCATAACAGAGAAATTCTTTTGCAAGCAGAAGGAAAAAAGTCTGGGGAATCTGTCTTGGAGTGGTATGCATGAGTTATCAATTTCCCAAGAATTAGACCAGAATAGCAACGAGTCCCCTCTTCCCACAGATACAGAAGAAACAACCCTGAATTTATCCATTAGCTTACAGATGTCTCTCCACCAAAAGGAGCCACACAAAGCAGTGTCATGAGGAACTCTCTGATAATAGTAACTGTCCCAGATCAAATGAACCCATGGAACATCTACTTTGTTATAGAACTTATTGAGGAATTTCATTAACAAAGCTTCATTTTGCAGGCCCAGATTGAGTATGTCAAGCCCACCCTTAAGTTTGGGCCTGCAGACCAAGGGCCAAGCAGCCAGAGAATTCCCCTTCTCCTGACCATACTTTTTCCATAGACATTGTCTCTGTATTCTTTCCAGTTGCTTTAAAATCCCTTGTGGTATTGATAAACTACAAAGGAAAAAGATTGGCAATGAAGAGATAACCGAGTTTACCAACAGCAACCTACTACCTTGGGGCAGAAACCATGAGCTAGCAGTTAACCTTCTTTCCATACAGTCAACTAGTGGAAGCAGATCAACAATTTTGGGCCTAGTTGTGCCCACTGGCAGACCCAAATATGTGAATGGCATAACCCCCAGTTGGCACCCAAACTGTGCAGCAAGAACATTGGCAGAAGTGGCATCCACATTGATTGGGTACATTGATGATTTGTGATAATTAATCTGCAGTCCAGTTGCCATGGAGAAGGACTTTAGAACAGACTTAAGCACCTCCAACTGAGCAGAATCAGCATTCACAAACAGGAGTGTGTCATCAGCATATTGGACCACTGGGTAATCAGGATCATGAGTTAGTAGGGGCAAAGAGAGAAGTCCTTTCATGAGATGATCATTAATCATAGTCTGCAATAGATTAGCAGCAATCACAAACAACAAAGGTGAAATGGGATCACCTTGCTTTACACCACACTTGCACTTGAAATGATTTCCTGGTACCCCATTAAGTAAGATTGAGGAGGTTGCTAAGGACAACAATTGCTGTATCCAGGATATCCATTTATTATCAAAACCCTTTGCCACCAAGATCTTTATAATTGCCTCATGCTGAATAGAATCAAAGGCTTTTTCAAAGTCAAGTTTGAGTAACATGATTGGCTGTTTTGACTGATTGCACTAGTGAATGTACTCAAAAGTCCATGCTATACAATCCTGAATGGTTCTTGATTTGATAAAGCCATATTGATTCTTATGCACACATTTGGTTATTTCATCTTGGAACCTGTTGGCTGCAAGCTTAGTGAGGAATTTCAACCCCACACTTGTCAAAGAAATTGGCCTAAAATCTCCAGCAGTTTCAGGTGACAACTTTTTGGGAATCAGAGTTATGAAGGCCTCACTGAGATTTTCAAGCTGAGCAGTTCCAGCATGGAACTCATTGACCAATGCAATGAAATCTCCTGAAATGATTGGCCAACACTTATTCATAAAAAGACCATTAAATCCATCTGGTCCAGGAGCCTTGTCAGTGGGCAATTCCCTGATCACCTGCTCAATTTCTTTGACCTCAAAAGGCCTAGTGAGGACATCTAGCCCCTGCACCCTAGGGATGATAGAAAGGATGTCATTGCCCAGAAAGATTGGTTTCATAGTTCCCATTCTGCCCTTAAAAATCTCCAGAAATTCCTTAGCAATTGTGTCATGGTCTGAAGAAACTGTTCCATCAGACAACTGTAAGGTGGCAATTGAATTTTTTCTATATCTCTTAGTTGCCATGGCTTGGAAGAATTTGGAATTTTCTTCCCCCACTTTGATGTACCTAATGGTGCACCTCTTCTTCCAGTATAGAAATTGCAAATGAAGAAGATGTTCATGGTGCATCTTCACCAGTTTTCTGAAATTGGATTCAGATAAGAACAAAGGCCTGGAGTCTTCCAAATCATCTAACCAAAAAATCACCCAGTTACACTTCTCAATCAGAATTTTAATATGTGACAAACCCTTCTGCCATTTCTTAAGAGCAAACCTCAAAGCTTTTAGTTTGTCCATAATAATTGCTGATATATGTGTTTTATGAGAATGTTTTTGCCAAACCTCTTGAACACACTCCATGAAACCAGGTTGGTGGACCCAATAATTTTCAAATCTGAATATGTGAGCCTTTGGGATGTTTATGCATATAGAAACCACACATGGAATATGATCTGACGCAGTTTTGGCAAGAGTTGTAACTTGAGTATTTGGGTATTGGTCAATCCAGCTGGCAGAGGTAAAAAAACCAATCCAACTGTTCAAGAAGAGGGAAATCCTGCATATTAGACCAAGTGAACCTTCTTCCTTTTAGAGGTAATTCAAGCAGTCCCAAGTGACCTATGATCTCATTGAAAATAAAAATATCATTGACATCTCCACCAGGAAGATTTCTATTGTCTAGAGATCTAATGAAGTTAAAATCTCCCAACAACAGCCAATTTTGTTCAGGTTCAACCTTTAAATTATAAAACCAACTGACAAATTCATCCCGTAAGACACCCTGACAGGGTCCATAAACATTGACTAGGTACCATATGTCATCATTATGCACATAATTGAAACTAATCACAACCCCATAAGGTTTAACTTCAATTAAGGTCCCTAAAAAAACATCTGATCGCCACACAGTTAAAATGCCACCAGAAGCTCCCCTTGAAGGAGATTCAATAAACTGATCAAAACCCACAGGACAAATGCTTTTAATTAAATTTCGAGGGCACTCAGAGAGCTTAGTTTCCTGCAGGCACACAACCGCACATTGACTTTCAGATACTTTCCGCCTAACCGCACGCTGCCTTGTTTCAGAATTTAACCCACGGACATTCCAACAAAGAACCTTCCAGCTACGCATTGACCTTTGATTCATAGAATAATATATAAGAACATAGCAAAAACAGTGTGGCACCTAGTGCCACACAACCCAGGCCATAGAAAACCAGAAGTGCCAAGTCTAGACCATAGTGCATAAGTTCAGAGAGGACATAACAGACAGCAAATTTGACAGGCTTGCTACACCTAGAAAAAACATTAAACTTTAACATTTAAGCACTGCCGGAGGAGGAGGAGTCCTTAGGATTAGCCATAAGCTTCTCCTGAGACAGCAGGTTGGAATCAATTTCCAGCTCTGCTCCAATTGCCTGCAGCACCCTGATCGGCGTCGGCGGAGGGACATCTTCAGTCTTGTCGTTGCCCACATCTTTAGTGTTGTTGTCCATGCCAGCAGCAGCTTCCGGATTGGGACGGGCCTTCTCTTCCATGGGCTTGGACCTAGGACGTCTTTTAGCAGGCTGAAGTGAAAGTTGCTCAAAAACCACAGGTTTGAAACCATCCAACTTTGCCGCGCTCCTCGTACATCTTCTAACTAAAGTGTCCACCAAGGGAGCAGAAATCTTCCGCCTACCACACTGGTTTTTCTGGCAAGTCTTGGACTCCGGAGCGAAAACCACAGGAGAGGAAACCTCCTCCTGGCCAGAAAGCCCCACAGCCCCAGAATCCGCAGCAACCACAGCATCAGAAATCAACAGCCCATCAGAACTCACATCACCAGAATGCCCATCACTTGAGACAGAAGAACTACCAAACAAGGATCGAGCAACTAGGCGCCTAGTGATAGTTGCATTGCTAGGAAGAGTACTGGGCAAACTTGGGACCAGCATGGACATCCTCTGAGAGTCATCAAATGCAATCGACCATTTGCGCTTGGAATAGGTGACAGTCCCGAAGGGCTTGAAGAAAATGGACCTGGGCACCTCCTTCACTGAAAAGTAAAACATCAAATTCTCAAACGAGCGCTTCTAAAGCATTTCAGGCAGAAGAGTTGGTCCAGCCACAATCCGAGCCATCCCAATGAAGATCTGATGGTGCTGAATTACAGGTGGCTGATAGGGGACAATAGCCAATGGATTTTCCGCCACAACTGCAGGTTGAACATGAGCTGGGGCAATCAGATCGAACAATGGTGGATGCTGCGGTTGAACGACCTGCAGAGGCTGCTCAACAGACTCAGATTCTTCTGGTTGATCAATGACAATGGAGACTTGATCTTGTTCTGGCATAGCGGGCTGTGGGGGCTGATTATTATCCTCCTCATCTCCCCATTGAGCATTGCCCCAACCAACAGCAACTGGGTTATTAGGAGGGGGAGGAGGTGCAGAGGCGCGTCATTCCATCCAAGCATTGGGTAAGGCGGGAGAACAAATGGTATGTTGTCCGGAATTAGGTGTCCAGGCAATGGATGAGGATTTCCATCCAAAGGCATCGGATCCTCATCGTTGGGCATCTGGTCTGCAAAGTCTGCCCCAAGAACATAACATGTAGCAGTCCAGGAAACTTGTGCACCCCCCCCATTCAGCATAATCTCCAAAAACCACATCCCTTGGCACAAGAGGCGTATCCGGAAAGCTTGCCTCCACAACAGTACGGGCCAGGTACGGATCTTCACTATCCCAAGAATGAAACTTTCCAAAAGTACCTACTGCTTGAGAGATATACTCTGTCGTACGATAATCAAGTGGAATCCCAATGAACATGAGCCAGCCCTTACGAAAACCATGATTTCCTTTGAAGTTTTCCCCCTCATCATGCTTCATAAATCTAACAAATTGATCATTTCCCAAAGCAAACGGCGGATGCTGAATCAAAGTATATCTAACAAACGGATCCTGAACTTGAAACAGACCAACTCCATGAAACCATGGCTGAGCAGAACGGACAAGAATACCTCTGTTCTGAAGAAACTGGACCACTTCCTCTCTGACAGGTCCAAGAGGTCCATCCGGAGCAGGCATAACCTCAGCCACCATGTAATCTTCATGGCGTCGAGGCGGACGGTTCGCAGGTGTGAAGAAGGTGCGGGGCAGACGTCGATCCCCACCATCGACGATGTGATGCCCCGGCGGCACCAGACGGTGTGGGTCAAGCTCAAAGTTCGCCGTGGCCGGCTGCAGCGGCGACGAGCAGAGGTTTTGTTTGGAAGGGCAGGAGGTTTCCTTGGCAGGGAGGCGAGGAGATTGGAACAATGTGGGCGGTGGCGATGTGACAGGACTAGATATCCCAATAACTCCGGCTCCCTTCCCCTGATCAGCTGAGGATTCCGAAATACTCATGTTTTGTTGCAGCGAGCTCTGCCTCCAAACCAATCCATGAGCCTGAGAAAAATCATTACACTCATGCCTAGAGTGACCCACACGAGAGCAAGCCGAGCAGACCGCTCGCATTCCACAAGAGACTGCCAGGTGGCCCTTCTGAGCGCAAATGGTACATGTTAAAACACGGTCCACCATGTCATCGACCATAGCATCAAACTGCCTGGCTGCCTCTTGTGTAGAAGGGATTTCTAGCGTAACACCCTCCAGGCTCTGGCACACAGATGAAACCAACCCAATATCGGGAAACCCAGAGGCAGATGGGCCAGCTTCAAGCCCACCAGATGCAATAGAACCCTGACTCACTGAGCTCTCACATTGTGGGCTGACCAATTGTGAAGGGCTCGATTCTAAACACCCATTTTGAATTAAAGCGGTTCCCGCTTCCTCAAATTGCACCGAGAGATTAGGAGCAATCAAGGGCTGCTGATCCACAGAAACCGGACCAGAATGAGGCACAACAGCCGGCCGGTGCAACTCCGGCGACAAGTTGACTGTACCAAACACAATGGGTGGCCTGGCCACCGTCCAACGCAGATCTAGAGCAGGAGGTTGCCGAATGACTACATGCTCATGAGCAGAAAGATTATACCCTCCATCAACTATAGTATCAATGCAATTCTAAGTAGCTGGGTATCTATAGCCCTTGCAAGCAGAATACCTTTCAAACGTGGCAAAAGATAGCTTTTTACTGGATGAATTTGAGGATTTGAGAGATGACCGAACCAGGGCCTTATGCATAGTCATTAAACCTAACGAGGACCTATGCTTAGTAGGACTAATCAGAATCCATTCAGCATCACATTCCTTTCGCCAAATCTTAAGCTCACGAACCCAATTAGGTCCTCCATTACCCCAAAGATGGAAATAACACTTGAACAAATCACAAGCAAAAGAGCGTAGATCCATGATAAGAAAGCCAACCTGCTTGCATGAGACTTGGAAAGAATAAACCTTGTCCTTAACATGACTGACCCGAAGATCAATTGCCGACCCACCGAGCGTAGCTTCCAGCGCCGCTGCCACTGAATCCTCTGACAGGCGAAAGACATGCCTACTGAAAGACACGATCACAATGAAAGCCCTCCCTCTTCCCATCGGATGAATTATGCGACCTATAGATCTGAAAAATTCATCAGCGAAAACCCTACCCTTGGAGAAATCCAAACCAAGGGTAGATCCACCAGAAGAACCCATAGGAGATGGGTATTGCCTTGATCCAGAGAGAACGCCGGACAAGATGGCCCGAGAGGAACAAGAAATCAATGGAGAGAGGTGAAAATTGCCACAGGGGTGGTGGGAGCGCCGACGTGGGAGAAGCCATTTCGCTTTTTTCCCTCTAGTCCAGGTTTATCACCTATTCAGGTTCCATCCGCAAGGAAATCCGGCCGGGGTGTCCTCAACGGCCCCAAACGATGTGTATAGGGTCCCGAGACGCCAAACGGGCGCCCGGCATACCCGACCACAGTGTATCTACCGCATCATAGCCCACCCCTAGGGTCAGCGCTACGCACGGCCGCCAACACATAACCTACAAACACCAGAAACTAGTTGCAACTCCTGGACAGAGGGCGAGAGGGGTCAGTAAGTCGAGCGGGGTCATATTTCAGGGCCCAATGTATGGTAGTAGCTGAATCTTAAATCACGCATACAGATCTCAGTTCTTATGGACGGCCTCAATGAAACAACCCACCATGTACTCCTACATGGCCTCTCATCGATACCTTTACCAAAACATGTTCAACATATCCCTCACATTACCGACATAATCATTTCACTCTAGCCCATCACCCAGATGAACCAGACCTGACACAACTCTAAGCATAGCAGGCATAGCAAGGTAGGAATCACATACATGGCTCAATCAACTCCTACACATGCTAGTGGGTTTCATCTAGTTACTGTGGCAATGATAGGTCATGCAGAGGACAAGGGCTCAACTACCGTAGCACACAACAGTTCGAATTGCGTTGTCTTAATGTAGTAAACAAGAGCAGAAGCGAGAACATGGGTTTGTATTAGAATGATCAATGGGTTGCTTTCCTGATATAGTGGTAGTAGGGTACTGCCCTTCAGACGGATACTCAGGGTTATCCTCGGAGGCAGAACCTACCACGAAAGACACACCGAACATAATAAACACATGAAAAATATGCAACAATATGATGCATGCTATGACATGGAAAAATGAATGTGTCTTGGCCTAATGCAAGCTAAAACAGAAAGGAATGAACTCATTTGAATCAAAGATTCAAATGTTAGTTCATTTAACATAGCCTTATTAGTGCATTATCTTATTTTGCTTAAACAGCAAGGTTATCTTGTTTTGTCATGCATGAAAATATTACAGATGGATAGATTGAATTTTTCTGATCATTTTTCATATATATAAATTGTTTGATTTGGAGCTATGGTTGATTTTCTATGATTTTTAGAAGTTTTGGCTATTTTCTGGAATTTCCTATTAAAGAATAAATCCAGAAAAGGATTTACCGCGTCAGCACTGCGTCAGAGTGACGTCAGGGGTCAACAAGCCGGTCCAGGTCAAACCTGACCAGTGGGACCCGCGTGTCAGTAGTTAATTAACTAACTAATTTTTGATTAGTGCTAATCTAAGTTAATTAGCTGGGCGGTCCCACGTGTCAGAGAGTCAGGGGAGGTCAACCTGGGCCCACACGGGGTCAAATAGGGTCAAACTCGCCGGCGTTTAGCTATCGGCGAGGCCAGACGCGGCGGAGCAGCGCGGGTTTTGCACTCCGGCGACCAAAAGGACGACGGAGACCATCTACGTGATGCGGGGAGTGAGCCGCGTCGAGTGGTGGCAGTGGGTGGAGCTGGGGTGGCCGGAAACGTCGCCGGCGATGAGTTTGGCGGCGGCTGGAGCTCGGGTGAGGTCGAACTAGTCGCTAGGGGGCATGAAGAGGCGTGTGGTTTAGTGCGTTGAGCTCCTTGGGGTGCGGTAGGGCTAGTGGACAGGGTGGCGCGGCCATTGGGTGGCCGGAGCCTCGTCGGCGACGAGCTCCGCGGCGGCGCGTGCGGGTGAGCTACGTGCAGTCGCTACGGGGCTCGATAGAGGGAACGGAGAGGGTGGGGAGGTGGCTGAGCTCACGAGGGTCACGTCGAGGCAGTCGGCGAGGTCGGGGACGAGCTGATGCGGAGGGGACGGCGAAGGGGATCTCCGGTGGCCAGAGTTGAAGACGAGCTTGGTGCAGCATCTCCGGGGCGAGCGAGTGCTCGGGGATGGGTCGAGGCGAAGCGGTGGATGACGGCAGAACCTTTTGGCACGGCGAGGCAACGACTGGACGACAGTGGCTGCGGTTTTCACGACGGCGCGGGCGCGGCTGCGTCGGCCATGGCGTCGAGGGAGCGAGGGAGAGAGGCAGGGGGGAATGGACGTGTTCAGGGGCTCGGGGCGTTGACGTGGAGATCTTCCAGACGTCCAGGGGCGCGGGCGGCAAGCAGGTGGCGCCGTGGCGAGCTCAGGCACGCCGGCGTCACCTCCCTGCGTGCCTGGCGGGGAAGAAGCAGCTGGCTGGCGCGGGCCAGCACAGTGCTGGGCCGCCAGGTGGGCCGGCTGGTGGGCTAGGTGGGCTGCGCCAGGTAAGTTCCTCTCTCTCTCTTTTTTCTGTTTTTTATTTATTCTATTATTACTGTAACTTCAGGGCTTTATTAAAAATGCCAGGGCATTTCCAAAAATCATAAAATTAATCATGGCTACTGCTTAGAATATATTCAACAGCAAACATTTTAGTTTATGATTATTTGAGCATTTAAAATATTTTATAGCATTTAAATGCCCAAATGCAAATACTATAGGAATTAATCCAATGACCTTAAGATGTCCTAGAAAAATGTACACCATTTTTGTCAAAGGTTTTAACCCAAAAAAAAAGGGTGGGCTTTTTAGAAGGGCATTTCAGGTTCATTGAAAAAGTTTTTAGTAAACCCTAGTTGTTCCAGGGGGGTGCTGGGGGTTCTGTCATCCCCATTTTAGTTTTCTGGGAATTTAAACATGATGCAAAAGTTCAACCAATCCTAATGCATGACTATCACAGGGATGTGACAAAAGCGCTCCCGAGGACACATGGGAATTATCGTCAAGCTAGTTTTCATCACGCTCATATGATTCACGTTTGGTACTTTGATAATTTGATATGTGGGTGGACCGGTGCTTGGGTGCTGTCCTTACTTGGACAAGCATCCCACTTATGATTAACCCCTATTGCAAGCATCCGCAACCACAACAGAAGTTAAGGTAAACCTAACCATAGCATGAAACATATGGATCCAAATCAGCCCCTTACGAAGCCACACATAAACTAGGGTTTCAGCTTCAGTCACTCTAGCAACCCATCATCTACTTATTACTTCCCAATGCCTTCCTCTAGGCCCAAACAATGGTGACGTGTCATGTAGTCGACGTTCACATGACACCACTAGAGGGATGACAACATACATCTCATCAAAATATTGAATGAATACCAAATTCACATGACTACTTATAGCAAGACTTCTCCCATGTCCTCAGGAACAAATGTAACTACTCACAAAGCATATTCATGTTCATAATCAGAGGGGTATTAATATGCATAATGGGTTTGAACATACGATCTTCCACCAAGTAAACCAACTAGCATCAACTACAAGGAGTAATCAACACTACTAGCAACCCACAGGTACCAATCTGAGGTTTAGATACAAAGATTGGATACAAGAGATGAACTAGGGTTTGAGATGAGATGGTGTTGGTGAAGATGTTGATGGAGATTGACCCCCTCCCGATGAGAGGATCGTTGGTGATGACGATGGAGATGATTTCCCCCTCCCGGAGGCAAGTTTCCCTGGCAGAACAGCTCCGCCGGAGCCCTAGATTGGTTCCGCCAAGGTTCCGCCTCGTGGTGGCAGAGTTTCGTCCCGAAAGCTTGCTTATGATTTTTCCTTGGACAAAAGACCTCATATAGAAGAAGATGGGCATCGGAGGGCCCCCAGGGGGCCCACGAGGCAGGGGCGTGCCTAGGGGGTAGGGCGTGCCCCCACCCTCGTGGCCAGGGTGTGGGCCCCCTCTGGAACTTCTTTCGCCCAATATTGTTTGTATATTCTGGAAATAACTTCCGTGAAGTTTCAGGACTTTTGGAGCTGTGCAGAATAGGTCTATAATATTTGCTCCTTTTCCAGCCCAGAATCCCAGCTGTCGGCATTCTCCCTCTTCATGAAAACCTTGTAAAATAAGAGAGAATAGGCATAAGTATTGTGACATAATGTGTAATAACAACCCATAATGCAATAAATATCAATATAAAAGCATGATGCAAAATGGACGTATCAGGGTCAGGGTTCGAACTTCAATCCACCCACCCACCCGGACATAAGCGCTCTCAGGGGCATACGACAGCAGTATGAGGAAACGACCCACCACTTCTGGGCCAGATTCCTCCTTGTCAAAGATAAGATTGAAGATTTCCATGACGAAGACGCGATCACAGTGTTCCGCAACAATTGCACGGATGAAGGAATCCTCAACACCATCAACCGTCGTCACATAACACGCTTCGCAGACCTGGCAACCATACTATACAAGTACTGCACAATGGAAAGCGCTTGGAAAGTTCAGGCAACCGGCTGGGAACCGCCGCTTTCCACCCAACCCCTCGTTCAGGTGAAAAGAACGCACCCTAGTGGCACGCCCGGCCCAATAACAAAGAAATATAAGCCCATTACGGAACATGGAACCGTTCTGGAGGGATGGCTTGATGGACCATGCAAACTACACACAAAACCGGATACTATATCAACTCACAGCCCTAGAGCATGTTGGATACTCCGGCAGGTGGCCAAGAGCGGTGAGGATATCCTCACAAAAAATAAGCCAGAGCAATATACTCCAGAAGACGACGAACCCAGAGCACTGACGGTTTTCGAGACCTTCACTTCAAACAATAAGCGTAAAAGGGCACTCCGCGACCTTGCCGAAGTCTGCCAAATCGCAAAAACAAACCCTTGGAATGACATGGCCATAACTTTCAATGCCGAGGACGAACCAAAATTCAGGACAATCCGGACACCAGCCGCCTTGGTCCTCAGTTCGATCGTGGACGGCTTCCAACTCACCAAGGTTCTCATGGACGGCGGCAGCGGACTAAATCTCATCTACGAGGATACACTCAGTAAAATGGAAATAGACAGGAGCCGCATCAAGCAAAGCAGCACGACCTTCCGGGGAATTATTCCCAGTCGGGAGGCACGATGCGCAGGAAAAATCACACTTGACGTGGTGTTCGGCACACCGGAGAACTATCGTACCGAAGAACTAACCTTCCAAGTGGCCCCTTTCAACAGCGGATATCACGCCCTATTGGGGCGGGACGCATTTACATGCTTCCAGGCCATACCTCACTATGGGTATATGAAGCTCAAGATGCCAGGGCCCAACGGCATAATCACTCTCACTAGTGATCCGGACATAGCACTCCGCACCGAAAACAAAACCACATCGCTGACCCTCTAGGCATTATTTGAAGCCCTCGCAGCCAAAGAATTAACCGCATTACGCTCCATGGTGGATAAGGATGACGTAATCTTGGACAAACGACCCAAATCCACCTCCTTTAAACCAGCAGAAGAAATAGTCAAATTCCAAGTCCATCCAACGGACCCCAAGAAGACAACATCTATTGGGGCACAACTGGACCCAACAGTCGACACCGCGCTACGGGAATTTCTGCGCGAAAACTGGGATATATTTTCCTGGCACCCTTCTGATATGCCAGGAATCCCACACAGATTGGCCGAACATAGCCTCAACATATTGAAGGGATTTAAACCGGTCAAACAAACACTGCACCGTTTTTCCGAACCCAAACGCCAAGCAATGGGGGAGGAGCTAGCCAAGCTAATCGAGGCCGGATTCATTAGAGAAATAAAACACCCGGACTAGCTAGCAAATTTGATGATGGTGCCAAAGAAGGATTAATCCTGGCGGCTGTGCATTGATTTCAAAGACCTCAACAAGGCCTGCCCTAAGGATCCCTTCCCCCTCCCTCGCATCGACCAGATTATCGATGCCACCGCATGACACGATTCATTATGCTTCCTCGACACATATTCCGGATACCATCAAATCAAAATGAAGGAGTCCGATCAAGCCGCAACGACATTCATTACCCCATACGGGCCATTCTGCTTCAACACCATGCCCTTCGGGCTCAAAAACGCAGGGGCCACATACCAATGCATGATTCAAACATGCCTGGAGAAAAAGATCGACAAGATAGTTGAAGCATATGTGGACGACGTCATCATTAAAACTAGGCACGTTGACTCACTAATAGATGATTTACGTATTACATTCGACAACCTTCGTGCATACGACATAAAGCACAATCCGGAAAAGTGAGTTTTTGGTGTTCCTGCTGGAAAGTTGCTGGGCTTCATCGTTTCCAATAGAGGAATTGAAGCAAATCCAGCCAAAATCCGAGCCTTGTCGCAATTAGCCACACCAACAGACCTTAAACAGGTCCAAAAACTCGCTGGGTGCGTGGCCCCATTAAGCCGCTTTATCTCCAGATTGGGGGAAAACATTGCCATTGTATCGCCTCCTCCGGCGCACGATCACTTTGACTAGACGGATGCGGAAACAGCCGGACTAGAAGAAATAAAAAACCTTCTGGCGGGCAACCCAATCCTGGCCACACCAAGCATCGGCGAACCCATGTTATTATACATATCGGCAACACACCAGGTGGTGAGCGCCGTGCTCATCGTGGAATGAGAGCAGGACGGACTCAAATTCCCACTTCAGAAGCCGGTATATTATGTATCCACCGTCCTCACACCATGCAAAATCCTGGTACCCTCATTATCAAAAGATTAGCATACGCGGTCTTCATGGCATCACGGAAGCTACGACACTACACTAGTGCAGAATCAGGCTTTAGCACCAGTTCGTAAGGGCCTTTAGTGCCGGTTCTATAACCGGCACTAAAGGGTGGGGACTAAAGGCCCCCCTTTAGTACTGGTTCGGCACGAACCGGCGCTAAAGTGCCACCACGTGGCATGAGCCAGGCCTGGGTGTGGGTAGATCATTAGTACCGGTTGGTAACACCAACCAGTACTAAATGTTTGGGGGGGTTTTGGTTTTGTTTTTTGTTTTTTCCTTTAATTTTGTGTTTTCAATTTAATTTAGTGATTGTTTTACATTATAATGAGTTGTTAAATCATTAGGTGAAAGTACCGCAGATTAGTTTCGACTGGATGCATGTGGATCCTGGCAGCTAAGTGATCAAGTATATGCCATATCCATATTACTTGATCACTTAGGTGATCAAGTAATATGGATATGGCATATACTTGATCACTTAGCTAGGATACATCCACTTGAATCTAATCTGCGGTTTCTTTCATAAATGATATAATAACTCATCAACAACATCATCATCATCATATTAATATAAAAAATCTTGCATCATATCATCACCAACAACAGTATATACTAGCTAGCTAAAACGCATTATAGTCGTCATTACCACTATTTAATCATCATAGTCATTACCGCTATCTAATCACCACCAACACTAGCTTAAAGAAGAAACATTCACTTGTACTAGAAGAAAAGATATCATCGAGTTCAACATGGTCATGATATTATAAGCATTCATAACTCCACAAAAGCAAATCACTCTTTGAGATTAAGTTCAGGATGAAGAACACGGACATGAGAGGACAAGTACTAAGAGCATGAACTAGCTAATCACTCCTGCTACTCTCTCTCAGGTAAAATAGCATAGAACATGTATAGCTCTCCTGATTCGTCATATTGGAGCATGCAGATGAACCTGTCTCCTAATCGTGGGCTGCGCTTCTGATTGCTGCCCCTAGTACTTCTCTGCGATCGTTAACAATTTTGCTCCAATCTTTCACTATTAAGCATTCCTCGCTTTTAGATATCCTGAATGCACTCATGTGCAATGTAGGATGTCTTGGCCGTAAGCTAACCATTGACATGCGACCTTTTGTCTCGTTCCACTAAGGCACAACTGTCATCGGGTGTCCCTGTTGAAGAACATCGTATAGTAATATACTTAGCAATGAAAGTTTAGCTTGAAAAATAATGTATGCAAAAGATGCACTGAGGACAAATAGTAAAAGTCATACAATCTTTCCTAAATAGATGTGACCGTAGTTCAATACGATCACTATTGGTCGCACGTTTTGAGTACTAAGATTTTCAAATTCAGGAAAATAATTTCTCTTGACAACATCAAGATCATCAAGCCATGAAACATAATGACTTGTCTCCTCACAGTTTAGTTCAGCCCCGGGATAGCGGACTTTCTTGTCTACCAAGCCCGGACATGTTTGCTTGAATGGAAATAAGCTGTCAATAGAAATTACTTGTCAACTATTTTTGAATAAACAATATCGAAGACATAAATATGGTTGAGAAACTAACATAATGGTAGAACTAGAGGCGTCTGCACATCGACCTAGATGTCTCTATTACCTTCAATATCATCTTCCGGACGAATATCAAAGGTGGTAACCATATCAGGCTCAAATGCATAAGCCTTGCATAGTGCTTGCCAAGTTTTGCATTCAATAGGTGTATGTGTCTGCATTGTATAATTTGACGTTGAAGGTATAACCATGCTCGGACTTCAAATAAACTTTCTTTACCTCCATAGTTTTGTTAGGACTGAAACCTATCTTATCCAAGACAAAAATTCTTGCATGGCAGGGGATACACTAGTAGAATAGTGAAAATTTAAAATTATAAGTTGAAGCAAATGAAGCATAAGTCATGCTTAATTACGAAAAAAGACTTGTCGTTGTGACTTATTGTATCCACTTCGAAGTTCTCATCCAGCTTGATGCTGAAGCGCCTATCATCAACTAGAAAATTTCTGTCACACAGGCCGCGCTGGTCTTCGCAGTATTCGCACATAATGAAATCGTGTTCGTCGTCAGACGACGTTCCTATGTTCATAGGTGAAACATTAAACACTTATTAGTTCTATTAATTCAACTAAGCACTTACTAAAAATATACCTAAATAAAGTGGCTCAACTAATTCAACTAACTAGTTCAACTAATTAATTCAACTAATTCAACTAAAGTAGTTCTATTAATTTTCTTACTAAAAATAAAGTAGCTAGTTCTATATAGTAAAATTTTAATTAGATGATCAAATCTCATATAACTAAATTAAATATATATCTAACATATAATTTCTATCTAATTCATCTAACATTTGACATTAATATCTAACATATGTTCATATATAGGTGAAACATTAACCACTTACTAGTTCTATTAATTCAACTAAATAAACTAGTTCTATTAATTCAACTAAGCATTTACTAAAAATAAACTAGTTCTATTAATTTTCTTACTAAAATATATAAAGTAGCTAGTTCTCTATATAGTAATATTTTCTTACTAAAATAAACTAGTTCTATTAATTCAACTAGTTCAACTAAGCATTTACTAAAAATAAACTAGTTCTATTAATTCAATTGACATTAATATCTAGCTAATTCATCTAACAATTGACATTAATATTTAACTTTTCTATCTAATTCATCTAACATTCTTATCTAGGTAATTCATCTAATTCGATCATCTAATTAACAATTTGACATGTATTAATCCAAAAAACAGAAAACAAGTAAAAAATGTGTGTGTGTGTGTGTGCACGCGCGCATGTACGTGTTTGTGTCTGTGTGTCTGTGTGTCTATGTGCGTATGTGTGTGTACGAGCGGGGGCGGCGGCGTACGGGCGGCGGGGCGAGACGGCGACGTACGGGGCGACGACGTACGGGGCGGCGTTCTGAGACAACGACGACGGGCGGCGGCCGGCGTATGGGGCGGCGGCGCGTGACGGCGACGACGGGCGGCGGGGGTGACGGCGAGCGGCGGGGGCGGCGAGGGCAAGACAGCGATGGGCGACGGCGCGGGACGACGAGAGCGGCGGCAATGTCACGAAGAGGTTGGAGATGGGGATATGAAATTGAATTTTTCGCAAGTGCTATATATATAGGAGGGGCCTCTAGTACCGGTTGAAGCCACCAACCGGTACTAAAAGCCAATTTTGGCCAGGCCAAGCGGCGGGAAGCGACCCCCTTTAGTACCGGTTCATGGCTCCAACCGGTACTAAAGGGTGGCCTTTAGTACCGGTTGGAGCCACGAACCGGTACTAAAGGGGCGCGCAGCGGTGTGCAAAGTTTAATCCCACCTCGCTGGGCGAAGGGCAGCCACACTAGTTTATAAACCCATCTGCGGCTGCTCTATTGAACTCCTCTGCAAACCAGGCTTCTGGGCCTAACTATGGCGCGCTGTCCTGTGAGCCTGCTAGCCCTTGTGGGCCTGAATTTACATGCCCAAGGCCTAGCAAGCCCACTGGACAGCGCCCCAACAATTTTTTATATAGTTTTTTCTTTTC
Source organism: Triticum urartu (assembly GCF_056163025.1). Taxonomy (NCBI): domain Eukaryota; kingdom Viridiplantae; phylum Streptophyta; class Magnoliopsida; order Poales; family Poaceae; genus Triticum; species Triticum urartu. Next base: position 358,394,278 of record NC_141873.1, on the reverse strand, counting down.
TGCTTTATTTATTTTCTTCTATTTATTTCTGAGTAGTTTTTTAATATAGTTTTTTTCTTTTCTTCTTTATTTATTTTCTTCTATTTTTTCTGAGTAGTTCGAAAGAGAGTTTTCGTCTGAAACCTTGATAGTTCGAAAGATAGTGTCCAGTTTGTACACGAAGTGCATCTAGTTTTTGCCGTAACCATCTCTACTTTTTTGCACATGCATGTGGGTGAAATGATGATACCATGCCAAGTTTCAACCTTTTCAGAGTTCATTTGTAGTGCTTTTCAATTTCAGGGTCATTTAGCTCAAAACAAATCAGTAAATGCATAAAAAATATCAAATTATGTCAGAAAGGGTTGAAAGTTAACGACGTGGCTTTGAATGGTGCATAATGAACGCAAAAAAGTCCGCAGTTGTAATAAGTTATTAAAATTTTGAATAGCGGGTGTAATAGATGATTTTTCGTCCGAAACCCTGATAGTTCAAAAGAGAGTGTCTAGTTTGTACACGAAGTGCATCCAGTTTTTTCCGTAACCATCTCTACTTTTTTGCACATGCCATGTGGGTGAAATGATGATACCATGCCAATTTTCAAACTTTTCAGAGTTCATTTGTAGTGCTTTTCAATTTCAGGGTCATTTAGCTCAAAACAAATCAATAAATGCATCAAAAATATCAAATTATGTCAGAAAGGGTTGAAAGTTGACGACTTGGCTTTGAATGGTGCATAATGAACACAAAAAAGTCCGGAGCTGTAATAAGTTATTAAAATTTTGAATAGCCGGTGTAACAGATGAGTTTTCGTCCGAAACCCTGATAGTTTGAAAGAGAGTGCCCAGTTTGTACACGAAGTGCATCCAGTTTTTGTCGTAACCATCTCTACTTTTTTGCACATTCCATGTGGGTGAAATGATGATACCATGCCAAGTTTCAACTTTTTCAGAGTTCATTTGCAGTGCTTTTCAATTTCAGGGTCATTTAGCTCAAAACAAATCAGTAAATGCATAAAAATATCAAATTATGTCAGAAAGGATTGAAAGTTGATGACGTGGCTTTGAATGGTGCACAATGAACGCAAAAAAGTCCGGAGTTGTAACAAGTTATTAAAATTTCGAATAGCCGGTGTAATAGATGAGTTTTCGTCCGAAACCGTGATACTCCGAAAGAGATTGTCCAGTTTGTACATGAAGTGCATCCAGTTTTTGCTGTAACCCTCTCTACTCTTTTGCACATGCCATGTGGGTGAAATGATAATACCATGCCAAGTTTCAACATTTTCAGAGTTCATTTTGTAGCGATTTTCAATTTCACAGTCATTTAGCTCTCTAAACAAATCGGTAAATGACTGAAAAATAGCAAACGATGTCAGAAAGGGTTGAAAATTGATGAAGTCGCTTTCAATGGTGCATACAGAACAACAAAAAGTCTGGAGTTCAAATATGTTTAAAAAATGAAGTGCCCGTGTAACAGATGAGTTCTTGTCCGAAACCCTTATACTCCGAAAGAGATTGTCCAGTTTGTTCACGAAGTGCATCCAGTTTTGCCGTAACCCTCTCAACTCTTTTGCACATGCTATGTGGGTGAAATGATGATACCATGCCAAGTTTCAACATTTTCAGAGTTCATTTTGTACTGATTTTCAATTTCAGGTCATTTAGCTCTCTAAACAAATTGGTAAATGACTGAAAAATAGCAAATGATGTCAGAAAGGGTTGAAAATTGATGACGTCGCTTTCAATGGTGCATACAGAATGCAAAAAAAGTCTGGAGTTCAAATAAGTTTAAAAAATGAAGTGCCTGTGTAATAGATGAGTTCTCGTCCTAAACCCTGATACTCCGAAAGAGATTGTCCAGTTTGTACACGAAGTGCATCCAGTTTTTGCCGTAACCCTCTCTACTCTTTTGCACATGCTATGTGGGCGAAATGATGATACCATGCCAAGTTTCAACATTTTCAGAGTTCATTTTGTAGTGATTTTCAATTTCACGGTCATTTAGCTCTCTAAACAAATCAGTAAATGACTGAAAAATAGCAAATGATGTCAGAAAGGGTTGAAAATTGATGACGTTTGATAACCCACAAGTACAGGGGATCGCAACAGTTTTCGAGGGTAGAGTATTCAACCCAAATTTATTGATTTAACACAAGGGGAACCAAAGAATATTCTCAAGTATTAGCAGCTGAGTTGTCAATTCAACCACACCTAGAAACTTAATATCTACAGCAAAGTGTTTAGTAGCAAAGTAATATGATAGTAGTGGTAACGGTGATAAAAGGTAACGGTAGCAAAAGTAATATTTTTGGTGTTTTGTAGTAATGATAACAATAGCAACGGAAAAGTAAATAAGCGAAGAACAATATATGGAAAGCTCGTAGGCAATGGATCGGTGATAGAGAATTATGCCGGATACGGTTCATCATGTAGTAGTCATAACCTAGGGTGACGCAGAACTAAATCCAGTTCATCAATGTAATGTAGGCATGTATTCCGAATATAGTCATACGTGCTTATGGTAAAGAACTTGCATGACATCTTTTGTCCTACCCTCCCGTGGCAGCGGGGTCCTATTGGAAACTAAGGGATATTAAGGCCTCCTTTTGATAGAGTACCGGACCAAAGCATTAACACATAGTGAATACATGAACTCCTCAAACTACGGTCATCACCGGGAATGGTCCCGATTATTGTCACTTCGGGGTTGCCGGATCATAACACATAGTAGGTGACTATAGACTTGCAAGATAGGATTAAGAACTCTCATATATTGATGAAAACATAATAGGTTCAGATCTGAAATCATGGCACTCGGGCCCTAGTGACAAGCATTAAGCATATCAAAGTCATAGCAACATCAATCTCAGAACATAGTGGATACTAGGGATCAAACCCTAACAAAACTAACTTGATTACATGATAAATATCATCCAACCCATCACCGTCCAGCAAGCCTACGATGGAATTACTCATGCACGGCGGTGAGCATCATGAAATTGGTGATGGAGGAAGGTTGATGATGACGATGGCGATGGATTCCCCTCTCCGGAGCCCCGAACGGACTCCAGATCAGCCCTCCCGAGAGAGTTTAGGGCTTGGCGGCGGCTCCGTATCGTAAAACGTGATGAATCCTTCTACCTGATTTTTTTTCTCCTCGAAAGTGAGTATATGGAGTCAAGGTTGAGGTCGGTGGAGCGTGAGGGGACCCACGAGGCAGGGGGCGCGCCCCTGATACGTCTCCAACGTATCTATAATTTTTGATTGTTCCATGCTATATTATATCCTGTTTTGGACATTATTGGGCTTTATTATACACTTTTATATTATTTTTGGGACTAAAATATTAACCGGAGGCCCGACCCAGAATTGCTGTTTTTTTGCCTATTTCAGAGTTTCACAGAAAAAGAACATCAAAAGGAGTCCAAACGGAATGAAACCTTCGGGAACGTGATTTTCGGAACGAACATGATCTAGAGGACTTGGACCCTACGTCAAGAAAGCAACCAGGAGGGCACGAGGTAGGTGGGCGCGCCTACCCCCCCAGGCGCGCCCTCCACCCTCATGGGGCCCACATTGCTCCACCGACGTACTCCTTCCTCCTATATATACCTACGTACCCCCAAACTACTAGATACGGAGCCAAAACCCTAATTCCACCACCATAACTTTCTGTATCCGTGAGATCCCATCTTGGGGCCTTTTTCGGAGCTCAGCCGGAGGGGGCGTCGATCATGGAGGGCTTCTACATCAACACCATAGCCTCTCCGATGAAGTGTGAGTAGTTTACTTCAGACCTTTGGGTCCATAGTTATTAGCTAGATGGCTTCTTCTCTCTTTTTGGATCTCAATACAAAGTTCTCCCCCTCTCTTGTGGAGATCTATTAGATGTAATCTTCTTTTGTGGTGTGTTTGTTGAGACCGATGAATTGTGGATTTATGATCAAGTTTATCTATGAACAATATTTGAATCTTCTCTGAATTCTTTTATGTATGATTGGTTATCTTTGCAAGTCTCTTCGGATTATCAGTTTGGTTTGGCCTACTAGATTGATCTTTCTTGCAATGGGAGAAGTGCTTAGCTTTGGGTTCAATCTTGCGGTGTCCTTTCCTAGTGACAGTAGGGGCAGCAAGGCACGTATTGTATTGTTGCCATGGAGGATAACAAGATGGGGTTTATTTCATATTGCATGAGTTTATCCCTCTACATCATGTCATCTTGCTTAAAGCGTTACTCTATTCTCTTGAACTTAATACTCTAGATGCATGCTGGATAGCGGTCAATCTGTGGAGTAATAGTAGTAGATGCAGGCAGGAGTCGGTCTAGTTGTCTCGGACGTGATGCCTATATACATTATCATACCTAGATATTCTCATACTATGCTCAATTCTGTCAATTGCTCAACAGTAATTTGTTTACCCACCGTAATACTTTTGCTCTCGAGAGAAGCCACTAGTGAAACCTATGGCCCCTGGGTCTATTTTCTATCATATTAATCTTCCATCAACAAGCTATTTCCTTTTACCTTTATTTTGCTTTCTTTACTTTGCATCTTTATCATAAAAATACCAAAAATATTATCTTATCATATCTATCAGTCTCACTTTCTTAAGTGACCGTGAAGGGATTGACAATCCCTTTATTGCGTTGGTTGTGAGGATTTTATTTGTTTGTGTAGGTGCGAGGGACTCGTGCGTGGCCTCCTACTGGATTGATACCTTGGTTCTCAAAAACTGAGGGAAATACTTACGCTACTTTGCTGCATCACCCTTTCCTCTTCAAGGGAAAACCAACGCAGTGCTCAAGAGGTAGCAAGAAGGATTTCTCGCGCCACTGCCGGGGAGATTCGCGCCAAGTCAAGTCAAGATTTGACTCCCGACAACGAGCCATTTCTGGCCCGTTGCCGGGGAGTCTACGCAAAAGTCAACATACCAAGTACACATTAAAAACCCTTATCTCCCGCTTTACATTATTTTCCATTTGCCTCTCGTTTTCCTCTCCCCCACTTCACCCTTGCTGTTTTATTCGCCCTCTCTCTCCGTCCTCCTTCTCTTTCTCTATTTGCCTCTTTTTTCCCATCCCTTGTTTGTTTGTGTGTTGGATTGCTTGCTTGTCACGATGGCTCAAGATAATACCAAATTGTGTGACTTACTAATACCAACAACAATGATTTTATTAGCACTCCGGTTGCTCCTCTTACCGATGAAATTAATGTTGCTTTATTGAATCTTATCATGAAAGATCCATTTTCCTGCCTTCCTAGTGAAGATGCCGCTACCCATCTAAACAACTTTGTTGATTTGTGTGATATGCAAAAGAAGAAAGACGTGGACAATGATATTGTTAAATTGAAGCTATTTCCTTTTTCTCTTAGAGATCGTGCTAAAGCTTGGTTTTCATCTTTGCCTAAAAATAGTATTGACTCGTGGAATAAGTGCAAAGATGCTTTTATCTCTAAGTATTTTCCTCCCGCCGAGATCATCTCTCTTAGAAACGATATCATGAATTTTAAGCAACTTTATCATGAACATGTTGCACAAGCTTGGGAGAGGATGAAATTAATGATACGTAATTGCCCTTACACATGGTTTGAATTTATGGATGATTATACAAAAATTTTATGCCGAATTGAATTTTGCTTCTAGAAATCTTTTAGATTCGGCCACGGGAGGCACTTTTATAGAAATCACTTTAGGAGAAGCTACTAAACTCCTAGATAATATTATGGTTAATTATTCTCAATGGCGCACCGAAAGATCTACTAATAAGAAAGTGCATGCGATAGAAGAAATTAATGTTTTGAGTGGAAAGATGGATGAACTTATGAAATTATTTGCTAATAAAAGTGTTTCTTATGATCCTAATGATATGCCTTTTTCTACTTTAATTGAGAATAATAATGAATCTATGGATGTGAATTTTGTCGGTACGAATAATTTTGGTAACAACGCGTATAGAGGAAACTTTAATCCTAGGCCGTATCCTAGTAATTCCTCTAATAATTATGGAAATTCCTACAATAATTCTAATGGAAATTTTAATAAGATACCCTATGATTTTGAATCTAATATTAAATAATTTATTACTTCGCAAAAGAATTTCAATGCTTTGATTGAAGAAAAATTGCTTAAGATTGATGAGTTGGCTAGGAACGTTGATAGAATTTCTCTTGATGTTGATTATTTGAAACTCAGATCTATTCCACCTAAGCATGGTATCAATAGTCTCTCAAAGCCATGAGAATTTCCATTGATGAGTGCAAAGAAAGAACCGCTAGGATGCGTGCTAAGAAAGATTGCTTTATAAAAGCGTGTTCTTCTAGTTTCCATGATAATAAAGATGAAGATCTAAAAGTTATTGATGTGTCCCCTATTGAATATTTGTTTTGCAATATGAATCTTGATAATGATGGAACTGAATATTATCCACCTTTACCTAGAAGGCGTTCCAAAAATTCAGAGTCTTTAGATCTTGATGCTAAAATTGTTAAAAGTGGGATTGAAGAGGTCAAAACTTTAAATATCAATGAACCCACTATTTTGGATTACAAGGAATTTAATTATGATAATTGCTCTTTGATAGATTGTATTTCCTTGTTGCAATCCATGCTAAATTCTCCTCATGCTTATAGTCAAAATAAAGCCTTTACCAAACATATCGTTGATGCTTTGATGCAATCTTATGAAGAAAAACTTGAGTTGGAAGTTTCTATCCCTAGAAAACTTTATGATGAGTGGGAACCTACTATTAAAATTAAAATTAAAGATCATGAATGCTATGCTTTTTGTGATTTGGGTGCTAGTGTTTCCACGATTCCAAAGACTTTGTGTGATTTGCTAGGTTTCTGTGATTTTGATGATTGCTCTTTAAACTTGCACCTTGCGGATTCCACTATTAAGAAACCTATGTGAAGAATTAATGATGTTCTTATTGTTGCAAATAGGAATTATGTGCCCGTAGATTTTATTGTTCTTGACATAGATTGCAATCCTTCATGTCCTATTATTCTTGGTAGACCTTTCCTTAGAACGATTGGTGCAATTATTGATATGAAGGAAGGGAATATTAGATTCCAATTTCCATTAAGGAAATTCATGGAACACTTTCCTAGGAAGAAATTTAAATTACCATATGAATCTATTACAAGAGCCACTTATGGATTGTCTACCAAAGATGGCAATACCTACATCTATCCTTGCTTTTATGCCTAGCTAGGGGCGTTAAACGATAGCGCTTGTTGGGAGGCAACCCAATTTTATTTTTATTCCTTGCTCTTTGATCCTGTTTAGTAATAAATAATTTATCTAGCCTCTTTTTCTTTTTGTGTTTTTGTGTTTAATTAGTGCTTGTGCCAAGTAGAACCGTTGGGAAGACTTGGGGAAAATCTTTTTAATCCTGCTGTAAAAAAACAGAAACTTTAGCGCTCACGAGAATTGCTGCCATTTTTATTTGGAAAGTGATATTTAGTTAATTCTTTTTGAAAATTATTAATAGATAAATTCCTCACGTCCCTCAATTTATTTTAGAATTTTTTGGGTTCCATAACATGCGTTAGCTACATATTACTACAGACTGTTCTGTTTTTGACAGATTCTGTTTTTCGTGTGTTGTTTGCTTATTTTGATGAATCTATGGCTAGTAAAATTGTTTATAAACCATAGAGAAGTTGGAATACAGTAGGTCTAACACCAATATAAATAAACAATGAGTTCATTACAGTACCTTGAAGTGGTGTTTTGTTTTCTTTAGCTAACGGAGCTCATGAGATTTTCTACTTTAAGTTTTGTGTTGTGAAGTTTTCAAGTTTTGGGTGAAAGATTTGATGGATTATGGAACAAGGAGTGGCAAGAGCCTAACCTTGGGGATGCCCATGTCACCCCAAGATAATCTAAGGACACCTAAAAGCCCAAGCTTGGGGATGCCCCAGAAGGAATCCCCTCTTTCGTCTACTTCCATCGGCAACTTTACTTGGAGCTATATTTTTATTCACCACATGATATGTGTTTTGATTGGAGCGTCTTGTATAATTCGAGTCTTTATTTTTTAATTTTCCACAATCATCCTTGCTGTACACACCTTTTGAGAGAGACACACATGATTCGGAAATTATTAGAATACTCTATGTGCTTCACTTATATCTTTTGAGTTATATAGTTTTTGCACTAGTGCTTCACCTATATCTTTTAGGGCACGGTGGTGGATTTGTTTTATAGAAACTATTGTTCTCTCATGCTTCAATTAGATTATTTTGAGATTCATACAAAATAGTGTGGTAATTTTCTTTAATTATGTTAGGCATTCAAGATTAATAAAAAAAATCTTATGAGTGTGTTGAATACTATGAGAAGTTTGATACTTGATAATTGTTTTGAGATATGGAGATGGTGATATTAGAGTCGTGCTAGTTGAGTAGTTGTGAATTTGAGAAATTCTTGTGTTGAAGTTTGTGATTCCCGTAGCATGCACGTATGGTGAACCGTTATGTGATGAAGTCGGAGCATGATTTATTTATTGATTGTCTTCCTTATGAGTGGCGGTCGGGGATGAGCGATGGTCTTTTCCTACCAATCTACCCCCCTAGGAGCATGTGTGTAGTACTTTGCTTCGATAACTAATAGATTTTTGCAATAGTTAGTATGCTTGAAGTATTATTATTTCTATGTCAATATTGAACTTTTGTCTTGAATCTTTCGGATCTGAATATTCATACCACAATTAAGAGAATTACATTGAAATTAAGCTTGCGGATGCTTGATACGTCTCCGACGTATCTATAATTTTTGATTGTTCCATGTTATATTATATCCTATTTTGGACATTATTGGGCTTTATTATACACTTTTATATTATTTTTGGGACTAACCTATTAACCGAAGGCCCAACCCAGAATTGCTATTTTTTTGCCTATTTTAGAGTTTCGCAGAAAAAGAATATCAAACGGAGTCCAAACGGAATGAAACCTTCGGGAACGTGATTTTTGGAACGAACATGATCCAGAGGACTTGGACCCTACGTCAAGAAAGTAACCGGGAGGGCACAAGGTAGGGGGCGTGCCTACCCCCCAGGCGCACCCTCCACCCCCGTGGGGCCCACGTTGCTCCAGCGACGTACTCCTTCCTCCTATATATACCTACGTACCCCCAAACTACCAGATACAGAGCCAAAACCCTAATTCCACCGTCGTAACTTTCTGTATCCGTGAGATCCCATCTTGGGGCCTTTTCCGGAGCTCCGCCGGAGGGGGCATCGATCACGGAGGGCTTTGATAACCCACAAGTATAGGGGATCGCAACACTTTCGAGGGTAGAGTATTCAACCCAAATTTATTGATTCGACACAAGGGGAGCCAAAGAATATTCTCAAGTATTAACAGCTGAGTTGTCAATTCAACCACAACTGGAAACTTAGTATCTGCAGCAAAGTGTTTAGTAGCAACGTAATATGATAGTGATTGTAACAGTAGTAGAGGGAAAGTAAATAAGAGAGAACAGTATATGGAAAACTCGTAGGCACCGGATCAGTGATGGATAATTATGCCGGATGCGGTTCATCATGTAGCATTCATAACATAGGGTGACACAGAACTAGCTCCAGTTCGTCAATGTAATGTAGGCATGTATTCCGTATATAGTCATACGTGCTTATGGAAAAGAACTTGCATGACATCTTTTGTCCTACCCTCCCGTGGCAGCGGGGTCCTATTGGAAACTAAGGGATATTAAGGCCTCCTTTTAATAGAGAACCGAAACAAAGCATTAGCACAAAGTGAATACATGAACTCCTCAAACTATGGTCATCACCGGTAAGTATCCCGATTATTGTCACTTCGGGGTTAATGGATCATAACACATAATAGGTAACTATAGACTTGCAAGATAGGATCTGGTACTCTCATATATTGATGAAAACATAATAGGTTCAGATCTGAAATCATGGCACTCGGGCCCTAGTGACAAGCATTAAGCATAGCAAAGTCGTAGCAACATCAATCTCAGAACATAATGGATACTAGGGATCAAACCCTAACAAAACTAACTCGATTACATGATAAATCTCATCCAACCCATCATCGTCCAGCAAGACTACGATGGAATTACTCACGCACGGCGGTGAGCATCATGAAATTGGTGATGGAGGATGGTTGATGATGACGACGGCGACGAATCCCCCTCTCCGGAGCCCCGAACGGACTCCAGATCAGCCCTCCCGAGAGGTTTTAGGGCTTGGCGGCGGCTCCGTATCGTAAAACGCGATGATTTCTTCTCTCTGGTTTTTTTCTCTCCGAAAGCAAATATATAGAGTTGGAGTTGGCGTCGGAGGGCATCCAGGGGGCCCATGAGGTAGGGGGGCGCGCCCTAGGGGGGCGCCCCCCACCCTCGTGGAAAGGGTGTGGGCCCCCTGGTCTTCATATTTGGCGAGGATTTATTATTAGTTTTTCTAAGACCTCCCGTGGAGTTTCAGGTCATTCGGAGAATATTTGTTTTCTGCACATAAAACAACATCATGGTAATTCTGCTGAAAACAGCGTCAGTCCGGGTTAGTTCCATTCAAATCATACAAGATAGAGTCCAAAACAAGGGCAAAAGTGTTTGGAAAAGTAGATACGACGAAGACGTATCAACTCCCCCAAGCTTAAAACCCTTGCTTGTCCTCAAACAATTCAGTTGACAAACTGAAAGAAAGAAAGAAAAACTTTTACAAACTCTGTTTGCTCTTGTTGTTGTAACTATGTCAAGCCAGCATTCAAGTTTTCAGCATAAATCATAACTAACCACATTTGCAATAATTCTCAGGTCTCACAATTACTCATATCAATAGCATAATCAACTCGCAAGTCATAATAATAAATCTCGGATGACAACACTTTCTCAAAACAATCATAATATGATATAACAAGATGGTATCTCGCTAGCCCTTTCTGAGACCGCAAAACATAAATGCAGAGCACCTTTAAAGATCGAGGACTGACTAGACATTGTAATTCATGGTAAAAGAGATCCAATCATAGTCATACCCAACATAAATTAATAGTGATGAATGCAAATGATAGCTGTGCTCTCCAGCTAGTGCTTTTTAATAAGAGGGTGATGACTCAACATAAAAGTAAATGGATAGGCCCTTCGCAAAGGGAAGCAGGGATTTGTAGAGGTGCCAGAGCTCGGTTTTGAAATAGAGATAAATTGTATTTTGAGCAACATACTTTCATTATCAACATAACAACTAAGAGATGGCGATATCTTCCATGCTAAACACATTATAGGCGGTTCCCAAACAGAATGGTAAAGTTTATACTCCCCCTCCACCAACAAGCATCAATCCATGGCTTGCTCGAAACAACAAGTGCCTCCAACATACATCAGGTCCCAGGGGGAGTTTTGTTTGCAATTAATTTTGATTTAGTTTGCATAAAGCATGGGACTGGGCATCCCGGTGACCAGCCATTTTCTCGTGAGTGAGGAGCGGAGTCCACTTCTCTTGAGAATAACCCGCCTAACACGGAAGATAAGGACAGCCTTTGTTGATACATGAGCTATTCGAGCATACAAAACAGAATGTATATTTGAAGGTTTAGAGTTTGGCACATACACATTTACTTGGAACGGCAGGTAGATACCGCATATAGGAAGGTATAGTGGACTCATTTGGAATAACTTTGGGGTTTAAGGATTTGGATGCACAAGCAGTATTCCCGCTTAGTACAAGTGAAGGCTAGCAAAAGACTGGGAAGCGACCAACTAGAGAGTGACAACGGCCATGTACATGCATTAAAATTAATAAAAATTGGATGCAAGCATGAGTAGGATATAATCTACCATGAACATAAATATCGTGAAGGCTATGTGAAAGTGCGTTATATCGACTAGAGGGGGGGGGGGGTGAATAGGCGATTTTTATGAAAGTCTTCAAAACTTGGGAGTTATGAAGACAAACAGTGAAGATTATGCCTATTACTATGCAGCGGAAGTTAGATTACACTAGGCCAGCCATGGTCATGTATTCAATAGAGTGAAAGCACAGTGACAAACAGCTTCAGTGTAATAAGGATCAAGTAGGAAGAAGTTATGAAGCCAAATAGATCATGCATTCATGTTGTGAAGACAAATGATAAAGCAATCATGCAATGACTTCACAATGAGTAACGGCAAGAGAAGGAAGTGAAGATGAAACCAGTGACTCGTTGAAGACAATGATATGTTGGACCAGTTCCAGTTGTTGTGACAACTGTACGTCTGGTTGGAGCGGCTAGGTATTTAAACCTTAGGACACACAGTCCCGGACACCCAGTCCTGAACACACAGTTCAGGACACCAAGTCCTCACCGTAATCTCCTTAAGCTAAGGTCACTTAGTCCTCGCCCAATCACTTTGGTAAGTCTTCAAGGTAGACTCCCAAACCTTCACAGACTTCGTTCACTGGCAATCCACAATGTCTCTTGGATGCTCTGAACGCGACGCCTAACCGTCTGGAGGATTCACAGTCCTCAAGTGTAATAAGTCTTCAGATCACACAGACAAGAAGACTTAAGTGATGCCCAATTTACTCTGGCTCTGGGTGGTTAGGGCTTTTCTCCCCACTAGGAATTTTCTCTCAAAGGCTTCGAGGTGGATTGCTCTCAAACGACAAAAGCCGTGCACTGAAATCTGAGCAGCCAACCGTTTATGGTTGTGGGGGGGGCTATTTATAGCCACTTGGCAACCCGACCTGATTTGTCCGAAATGACCCTGGGTCACTAAGGAACTGACACGTGTCTCAACGGTCAGATTTCGAACTCTCATGGCAACTTTACTTGGGCTACAAGCAAAGCTGACTTGTCCGGCTCTGGACAAGATTTGCTCTCATTGTCTTCACTCGAAGACATAGGTTTTTTATTTAGGCATTACTTAAGTCATTCTGACTTGTTCTCCTGGACCCCACTTAACAGTACGGTGGTTCCTATGACTCAACAAAAATAAAAAGAACTACGAAAGATCTAAGTCTTCGAGTTCCATAGGCTTCATAACGTGTCTTCTGTTGTCATAGTCTTCAATGTGAATATCTTCATATACCACCTTTGACTTCAATGTCTTCATTCATTTTTAGGGTTCATCTCTGGTAGTAAACCGAATCAATGAGGGACTTCTACCTGTGTTTTCCTGCAATTCTCACAAACACGTTAGTCCCTCAACTAGGTTTGTCGTCAATACTCCAAAACCAACTAGGGATGGCACTAGATGCACTTACAATCTCCCCCTTTTTGGTGATTGATGACAAACTAGTTGAAGTTTTCAACGGGGAATATAAAGTGTGAAGTCTGTAAAGGAATTGTCATCATAAGTTGCAAGTGCTCCCCCTGAAGATGTGCATATAAGTTAATTTGCTTTTGGAATGCAAATGCACATGGCAGGTTGTACTTGTGGAGATCAGCTTCAGCTTATGATGACAATCTACTATGCATGTGAAAGTATATGAAGATAATAACATGCATAATGGAAAATGGATGTCTGCAGAATGAGATGAGTGCGGAATTTATCGTCGCACATGCGGAATTTATCTTCGCAAAAGGAGTGGTAAAACAAGTAGCAGACGACCATCGAGTTTTAGTGTTTACAACTCAAAAGAACCAAATGAAGCAAAACAAGAGTTGCAAACACGAAGCAAGTATAACAAAACAAGGCACCCGCCCATATTGACCCGCTTGAAGACTATAAACATCATATGCTTCTCCCCCTTTTGTCAGGAATGACCAAAAAGGTTTGAAGACATAGAGTTTTGTACGCGTTCCCAGGCGCTGCAGGGTCGGGGGAGTTGTTTGGCGATGCTGAGCTTTGAGGTGCTGAAGCGGGTGGTGGTGAAGTAGCATCATCATCTTTATCAATGATCCTCGCAGTGACGGTGGCAGTAGATGAGGAATACTCAGAGTCTTCAAGTGACGGTGTGTTGCGCATCACAGCCCTCCTAGGAGGTGTGGTGTCAAATTTGAAGCGCTCTGTGAAGCCATCCTCTTCAAGTTCAGCTTCAGTGCAGATCATTGAGAGTCCTTTCCACGTACGACGGCAAGTCTCATGTGTAACGAAGGCATTCTTGGTGGCCAGGTTTCGAAGACGATTGACATCCACCAACAGGCTCTTCATCTGACGTTTCAGCCAGTCGTGATGCCTATCTTGCTTTTGGTGAAGGGCCACAAGAAGCTCTCGGTCAGTGAGGACACGAGCACGCTTCTTGGGTCTTGGAGCGTTTGTGCTATCTGTGGCTTCAGTTGATGCTGGTGCACGTGTAGTGCCAGACATAGGATAGACCCTGGACATGGCTTCAACACCTTCAACATTCTGCGTGAAGCTCTGGTGTTCGGCATTCTGAAGACTTATTGGTTGCTTGGCAGGCTTAGGGTATATTGCTTCAGCAGAGATATCCACATCTGGCAGAAAGATGCGATGGTTTCGGGCTGAGGGCTGATACGAAATTGTAGAGTGCAGTTTGATCAGCCTCATCACCCAAGGGGCATAGATTTTTAGACCAAATAAGTCCGAGCCTGACGCAGCAAGTTGTCGTATGAAAAGATCCTGTGTATTGAAGCATTTGCCATGCATGATATAGAATATGAGAGTCTTCATTGCACCCTCAATCTTGGCATGTGGAGAGTGTCCTTTAATGGGCCAGAGAGTCCGCCGGATAATATGATATATGGTCCTGGGCAGGTACTCTAGGTCTTCAACGAAGAACTCAGTTGGATAGGGTGCATCTTGAGGCAATGGCTTCATCATTGAGAGCATCTGACTCATATTGGGTTCAGGTCTCTGAAATATGCTCTCAATAGCTTCAGAATGAAGTTGACACCCTTCCTCGAAGAATTCGCCTGGAGTGGGCAGGCCAGTGAGCTCAATGATATTGAATGCATTAGCTTCATGATGGACATTTCCGGTCATCCACTCCAGGATCCAAGTCTTAGGATCTCTGTTGTAGCCTTTGATGTGGAGAGTGACATAAAACTGAAGCAGAAGCTCTTCGTTCCAGTGCTCTTCATCAGTCACGAACGGCAGCAGACCCACTTGCCTGAAGCAGTCCAAAGCTTCCTCAAGACATGGCAGACCAGCAATAGCTTCAACCTCAAGGTGCTTGTGTGGGAAGATGCAACCTTGGTTGTATAAGATGCAAGAATAATAGCTGCGCTGTGAATAGCTCCAGAACCTGTCTGATACAATCCTTTCCCTTGAATAGGGGTTCTTGGAGCTATCGAAAAATGTGTTGTCTGCCTTGAAGCTGTTTACATCAAAGGAGCCAGGTGCTGATGCAAGACCTGGGAACCTTGGAAGCCTTGGGACTGGCTTCTGGACATGAGGCCTGTGCTCTATGTGATAGTCAAATTGTGGACCTGCAGCAGACTCAGGAACTGAAGTGTCTGGCTCAGTGGCTTCGCTGTCCGCTGAAGCATTTGGTGGGGCGGGCTCCACATTGGCTTCAGTGTTAGTGGTTTGAGGGACATCTTCAGGCACGTTCTCTTGGGGAACTGCATCTTGATGGAGCGAGGGATTGAGTTCTGGAGGTGCTTCTTCATTGTCTTCGGCTGATGCAGCCGGAATTTCTGCAGACTGGACTTGAGGCCGTGGACCTTTGCGAAGCCTACGGAACGCAGACGACGCTTGTGGTGTTGGAGTGGGCTGGGCCTGAATGTCTTCTTCCTCCTGAGGGTGATCCGCCCATGACTCATCTTGTGCCATTGGCGTCAGAGGACGACCAATGCTGATGGGTTCGCTTGTTTCAAGCTGAGGAAGGGCTGCATCACCTTGCACATTGTCCTGATGACCAATGTCTTCAGCAGCTAGTGGGTCGGCTGCTGGAATATCTTCAGCGTCAGGTGCC
Organism: Triticum urartu; assembly: GCF_056163025.1. NCBI lineage: Eukaryota > Viridiplantae > Streptophyta > Magnoliopsida > Poales > Poaceae > Triticum > Triticum urartu. Next base: position 358,378,459 of record NC_141873.1, on the reverse strand, counting down.
TCTGTGGGAGCAGGCTCATGAACTGTTAGTCTTCTTTCTGCATTGGGGTGAATGACAGAAAGGGGTTCAACCATCAAGGGCTCTGTGGGAGCAGCCCTAGATTTCTTAGTCTTGCGCTTCTTTTTACTGGGGGCAGAAGGAGAGGCTTCAAAGCTCTTCCTTTTTCTGGCTTCAGCTTCTGCAGCTCTTGTCTTCTTTAGCTTTGAAGCTGTTGACCGGCTCTTTGGCTTCGAGCCAGTCGTGGCGGTTGGGAAGACAATGGAAGTGGCTGCTTGTCTTGATGCCTCTGGTTCACTCACAGCAGGCTGCTTCTTCTTCTTTGCGGCCATCTTGTAGGCTTGAACACATTTGTCAGCCAATGACTTCATCCTTTCACGCGAGCCTTGAGCTTCAGCACGCTTCTTCAGAAAGTTTTCTTTGAGATCATGCAGCATGATTTTGAAGCTTCTCACTTCCTGCACGCTGAGACTGTCCACGTGCTTCTTGAACTGAGCTTTTTCGTGATCAATTTTCTGCTTCAGCTCAACAATGCGCTGAGCAATGGCCAGTTCTGAAGCAATTGCGCCTTGGAAGGCGACGCTGAGTCCAACAGGCAGCTGCAGATCATTGAAGCTTATATCTGGTGTGTCAAACCATTCATCGATGAAGCTGTGGATGATGGCGACATCAAAGAGAGGCAGATTGTTGAAGATTTCCGCTTCCTCCTTGCTTTTGATGAGCTGTTCTAGTGCGTCATCGCCCAGATCTTCATCGCTTGATAGATCAATGGCTTCACTGCGCAGAATGGCAGTAGCAGTGAGCTCTTTGCCTGTGTGTTGCTGGGGCTCCTTATCCTTCAGGGGCTTGGAGATGCGGGATACATCTTCAGACTGCACACTGACTTCAGGAGGTGCAGTTTTCAATGGCTTCGCCCTTGAGATTTTTGAGGCAGGGGCCGGCTTCGAAGCTTTTGGTTTCTTTGTCTGCTTTGGCTTCGGCACAGCAGGAGCTTCATCAGACTCAGAATCAGCTGGAGGGTCATTCACAGCAGTCCCTTGGACTAAGATGTGGGTGATCAGGCCCTCAAGATTGGCAAACGGACCGATGATATTGGGTTCCGCGTCGCGTGTGCCATCTGCCCTTGGTGAGGAGGGACCAGGATTGAAGTCAAGCCCAAATTTCTTCTTGTTTAGCTTCGCAGACTGTTGAGCAAACTGAAAGTTGCGTTTGAAGAGATTGTCGTCACGACACCAGAGAAGTGACGATGGATGTGCATCATCAGGCTGTGGTCCTCGGACCATGCATGGGTAGAAGCCTTGAGCAATGGCTTCATCTCTGGTTCTGGGTACAAGGTTCTTGTATAAGATATCCCCCCATGGACTCTTGATTGCATTCTTTTCAGCATACTCCTGGGTGACGAAGCAGTATTTGAACCACTGTTCTGCCCAATAGCGTCGAATCCATTGGATTCGGGTTTTGCGCTGCCCATAGCTCTCTTCTGGATCTGTTTTGTACATTTCTGCCAAGTCTTCAGGCAGATCCTTGGAAGTTCCCTCACATCTCTGTCTGCCCCCCTTTCTTGCTGCTGCAACTGAAGCCATAAACTTTAACTTGAAAGGCTTCAAAACTTTCAAAGGCTTCAAAGGCTTTCTTTTTCTGGACAAACAGGAACTAGCTTCAGGAGAGTTTATGTGATGCTGTGGGAATTCTGCAAATGAATGCAGACTATGAGAACCGAAGGATTCTCCCACGGACATGTACCTGTGACAGCATTAAGGTGCAAGGGAAGGGGAAGAGGTCATATGCATTCTCAGAAGGTTTTGAAGATTAATCAGTTTAGAAGACATTGACCTCATTGTGCGAAGACATTCACTTATAGATAAGAAGTTGGTTCCAGATTTGTACGAACCCATAGATCAGTACAAGTGAGGAATCTAACTACTTTATGAAGCATAAGTGAATATACTAGGCATGTTATGAGATGCAGCGAGAGATCTAACTGGTGTGAAGAGAAACTTCTTATGGTTGAAAGTGACAGAACCAAGAGATCAAAAGAGGCTGTAAAAAGAAGTTTTATTTACCACACTGGAACTGCTAGACGGAAGGAAGTTGATGCCGAGCAGTTCAATCCTCCGTGCCCTAACTTGGCGACGGAAAACACCTACGGCGACGGCGGAGAGGACGATGTCCGCGGTCGGCGTGAGGACGGCGTTGGAGAGGTTGCGGCAGCGAAGCACTTCGTCTCCGGCGTCGTCGAGTGCTAGCGGTGGCGCTAGGGTTCATGCGAGGATGGAAGAAGGAGATAATGACTGCGGTAAGTGTGAATTTATAGACTCAGAGGCGGCACTGTGCTATTACGCAGGTGCCCCTGGCGGTTCGCATTTGAGGCACGCGTGGCCAGTTAGCGGAAGTTTGGGGTTTGTTCCACGTCCCACGCATGCCTAAATTGTCGGGCGGTCGTTCCTGCTTCTCCGGATCTTATGTGGAGGAATGAGCATTAAAAACGGACTTTTATGGTTGTCTCTATGTCTTTAGCTGACAAGGACACAGTGAAGACATTCGACAGTTTCAACAGAATGCATATGACTTGGAGAGATAGAGTTTGAGTAGAAAGCATAGAGAGGTTAGGGTCCGATCACATTCACTTAGTTCAAAAGATTCAACCAAGAAGACATAGCTATAAGTGAATGCTGTAGAGGACAGAACACTTAGAGCATATATATATATATATATATAATCATCGTAGTGAAGATAATCATGAAGACATGTTAAGTTCGAAGCCAAACCAATGTGAAGATATTGCAAGGTAACGCCATGAGTTAAACACTTCAAAATGGAACGTTTGGTGGTGGCGTTACCCACCGTATAGGAAGTATTAGACCCAGATACGGCGCACAATTATTGTGGCACTCCGAAGTCAAATTCCACATTAATGTATTCACACTTAGAATGTATGTATTCATTGATTGAAGATATACTTTACTTTGTGCGTTGCACATCTAAGTCATCAATATGCATAAGTGTTAGGATGTGTGCCTGATCACAGGACATTTGAGGATTCCAAGATATTTAGCTCACACCGTAACTTGCAAAACCTCTTCTCATCCAAGGGCTTGGTGAAGATATCTGCCAATTGCTCTTCAGTGTTGACGTGTATGATATCAATGTCTTCCTTCACAACATGATCTCTGAGAAAGTGATGGCGAATTTCAATGTGCTTTGTCTTCGAGTGCTGAACTAGGTTGTTGGCAATCTTGATGGCGCTTTCGTTGTCGCAGTAAAGTGGCACTTGCTTCAGATGAATGCCATAATCCTTGAGTGTTTGCTTCATCCACAGAAGCTGAGCGCAGCAAGATCCAGCAGAAATGTATTCAGATTCAGCAGTGGAGAGAGATACACAGTTCTGCTTCTTTGAAGACCAACATACAAGTGATCGTCCTAGAAAGTGACATGTGCCTGATGTAGACTTGCGATCAACTTTGTCACCAGCATAATCAGCATCCGAAAATGCAACCAAATCAAACTCTGAGCCCTTTGGATACCATAATCCTAGAGTTGGGGTGTGAGCCAAATATCGAAGAATTCGCTTCACAGCTAAGTGATGCGACTCCTTTGGTGCCGCTTGAAATCGAGCACACATGAAAACACTAAGCATGATATCTGGCCTAGATGCACATAAATAAAGCAAAGACCCAATCATGGAGCGGTATACCTTTTGATCGAACTCTTTACCATTGTCGTCAGGACCTAGATGATGTTTGGCTGGCATTGGTGTTGTGAAGCCTTTGCAGTCTTGCATACCGAACTTCTTCAGGCAATCTTTGAGATACTTCTCTTGAGATATGAAGATGCCATTGCGCTATTGTCGGATTTGAAGACCAAGAAAGAACTTCAGCTCCCCCATCATGGACATCTGATATTGCTCTTGCATCATATATCCAAACTCTTCACTGTACTTCCGATTGGTGCAGCCGAAGATAATGTCATCCACATATATTTGGCACACAAACAGTTCACCATCGTATGTCTTCGTGAAAAGAGTGGGATCCAGGGAACCAGGTATGAAGCCTTTGCTCTTCAGAAAGTACTTGAGTGTATCATACCAGGCCCTAGGGGCTTGTTTGAGGCCATACAGTGCCTTGTTGAGCTTGTATACCATATCAGGATGTTTTGGATTTTCAAAACCAGGTGGTTGTGCAACATGCACTTCTTCTTCAATCTTGCCATTGAGAAAGGCACTTTTCACGTCCATTTGATATAGAAGTATGTTATGATGATTTGCATAGGCCAGCAGTATGCGTATGGCTTCAAGCCTAGCCACAGGAGCAAAAGTTTCATCGAAGTCAATGCCCTCTACTTGAGTATATCCTTGAGCAACGAGACGAGCTTTGTTTCTGACAACTTGACCATGCTCATCTTGCTTGTCGCGGTATATCCATTTGGTGCCTATTATGTTGTGCTTCCGTGGATCGGGACGCTTAACCAGTTCCCATACATTATTCAGCTCAAACTGTTGAAGCTCTTCTTGCATAGCTTGAATCCATTCAGGTTCCATGAAGGCTTCTTCAACTTTCTTGGGTTCTGATATTGAGAAGAATGCAAAATGCCCACAGAAGTTTGCTAGCTGAGTTGCCCTTGAACGAGTGAGTGGACTAGGTGCATTGATGATGTCAAGTATTCTATCAATCTGCACTTCATTTGCAACACGAGGATGTATAGGGCGAAGACTTTGCTCTTGCTGATCTGCGTTGTTGTTTGGAGGAATGTCTTCATGCTGAGCATTGTCTTCATGTTGATCAGGTGCTGAGATGATGAGTTCTTCTTCAGGATGAGCTTCAGAAGGCATAATCTCTCCAGTTCCCATAAGCTTGATTGATTCACTAGCTGGGACTTCATCTAGCACATTTGGCAGTTGCTCTCTTTGTGAACCATTTGTTTCATCAAACCGCACATCCACTGTTTCGACCACTTTGTAATGGAAGAGATTGAAGACTCTGTAGGAGTGTGAATCCTTTCCATATCCAAGCATAAAGCCCTCATGTGCTTTTGGTGCAAACTTTGAGGTGTGATGTGGGTCCTTGATCCAGCACTTTGCGCCAAATACTCTGAAGTAACTGACATTTGGCTTCTTGCCAGTTAGGAGTTCATAAGATGTCTTGTTCAGAAGCTTGTGAAGATAAACACGATTGATTGTATGGCATGCAGTATCAATGGCTTCAGTCCAGAATTTTCTTGGAGTCTTGTATTCATCTAGCATTGTTCTGGCCATTTCAATGAGTGTTCTGTTCTTGCGTTCGACGACGCCATTCTGCTGTGGCGTGTACGGAGCTAAGAATTCATGTGTGATGCCCAAGGTATCAAGATATGTATCAAGGCCAGTGTTCTTGAATTCAGTGCCATTGTCACTTCTAATGTGCTTTATCTTGGTGCCAAAATTGTTCATAGCTCGATTGGCGAAGCGTCTGAAGACATCCTGCACTTCAGTCTTGTAAAGGATTATGTGTACCCAAGTATATCTAGAGTAATCATCAACAATGACGAAGCCATAGAGGCAAGCAGTAGTAGTAAAAGTTGAGTAGTGAGTGCGACCGAAAAGATCCATGTGGAGCAGTTCGAAGGGTTGTGTAGTAGTCATGATTGTCTTCGAAGGATGTTTTGCCCTTGTCATCTTCCCTGCTTCACAGGCACCGCATAAATGATCTTTCTTGAACTTGACGCCCTCGATGCCTATGACATGCTTCTTCTTCGCAAGGGTGTGGAGGTTCCTCATGCCAGCATGCCCAAGCCTCCGATGCCAAAGCCAGCATTCTGAAGCTTTTGCAAGAAGGCATACCGCAAGTTGTGGTCCTGCTGAGAAATCTACCACGTACAAATCACCTTTCCGATTCCCTTCAAACACTAGAGATTTGTCAGATTCCATTAGCACCAGGCAGCGATATTTTCCAAACATTACAATCATATTCAGATCGCAAAGCATTGAGACAGACATTAAGTTGAAGCCAAGGGATTCAACAAGCATGACTTTATCCATGTGTTGATCCTTTGAGATTGCAACTCTACCTAGACCCAATACCTTACTTTTACCAGTGTCAGCAAATGTGATGTGGCTCTTGTCGGATGGACATAATGTTGAGTCCATAAGAAGGCTTCTTCTGCCAGTCATGTGATTTGTACACCCACTGTCAATAATCCATTCTGAAGATTTTGAAGTTGCTGGTGTCGTACCCTACAGTACAGTTAGGGGGATAGGCTTCACGAAGAGAATTGTGAAGCATAAACATTTGACGAACCAGTGGGTTATGAAAACTTAAATCCAGATTAGGACTAATAGGGAGAGTAGCATGCGATTCAGGAACGAAGTACATATTGATCCCATTCGGGCATTTTATCTTGCGCCCTACAAGATTTTTAAGGTCCCCAGCAATAGCATCAGAAGATTTTGTTTTTCTGCTGGAGACCTTTCCCTGCAAAAGAGAGTTAAGCTTTCTTAACCACCCACATCTTCAAGGGTGGCTTAGAAGCAATAAGTCTAAGTGCAGCATCTGAGAATTTTGGCTTTGAAGCCTTAGCAAACAGTCTAGCAGGTGGACAATAATACTCATAGGAATAAGCAGAATAATTTTTGGTCACATGAACACGGTTCGATGAACCGCTCTCATACTCATGTGCCTGAGTATGGTTTCCTTGCAAAACATTTGTGTTAGTGTGACTCAGGTGAGTCCTCTGTTTGTATGAAGCCATTGGACCGTATGAAGCCTTTGGTCTGAGATTTGTCTTCTTCAAGTGAGGTGTCATGAAGACATTCACAGGAAGATTTTCCAGACACTTTTTGGAAACCCAGATCTTCTTCATAGGCGGTCCATTCCTGCAGTTAGTACCAATGTACCTGGCAAACACTTCACCATTCTGATTCTTAAACAGTTTATAGTTTGCATCAAAGGATTCATCAATGATAATGGTGTTAGCACAAGTGAAGCCAGATAAGTTGGATGGATCTGCTGAAAGTTCCTTTGCAGCAACCCATGTGGTTTTGGGGTACTGCTCAGGTTTCCAGTAAGAGCCATCTGCATTGATTTTCCTCACAAATCCAACACCCTCTTTCCTAGGGTTTCGATTCAGGATCTGCTTCTTGAGGACATCACATAGTGTCTGATGTCCTTTGAGACTTTTGTACATCCCTGTTTCAAGCAATGTCTTCAACATAGCATTCTCATCAGCAATAGCAGTGGTATCCTCAGCAGAGGGGTTAGTTGCCACGTCAACAGTTGAAGATATTGCAACAGCAGTAGAAGTGGAACATTCAGCAACAGAATTAGCATTATCACGCTCAATGAATTTAAGACATGGTGGTTCAAATCCTTCCTGAGCAGGACTGATCTGTTCGGAGCGAAGTGACTCGTTTTCCTTTTGAAGATCTTCATGAGCCACCCTCAATTTCTCAAGTTCTTGCTTCCTTTGAAGATAATCATAGGAAAGCTTTTCATGAGTTGTTGAGAGAGTATCATGACGATCTTCAAGTTCCTGATACTTAACGTGATGGTTTTTTATGTCTTCAATTAAGGATTCAGATCGAGTCATTTCAGCACCCAACAGATCATCGCTTCTGTCTAACAGTTTTTGAATATGTTCCATAGCTTTCTGTTGTTCAGTTGCAATTTTAGCAAGTGTTTTGTAGCTAGGTTTTGAATCACATTCAGAGTCATCGTCACTAGATGTTTCATAGCGAGTAGTGCGTGTGTTTACCTTGGCACTGCGTGCCAGAAGTAGTAGGTAGGAGTGGAGTCGTTCTTGTCATTTGCGTTGGTGTCGGTGATGCAGTCATTGTCTTCAGTGTTGAAGATGGACTTGGCGACGTATGCTGTAGCCAGACTCGCAATGCTAGAATCAGACTCCTCCTCAGACTCCACCTCTGCCTCCTCAGATGCGGACTCCTCCTCTGAATCCATCTCCTTTCCAACAAACGCACGTGCCTTGCCAGATGAGCTCTTCTTGTGTGATGAAGACTTTGATGAAGACTTGGAAGAAGACTTTGAGTATTTCTTCTTCTTCTTGTCGTCAGAATCATATTCCTTGCTCTTCTTCTTCCTTCTGTTCTCATTGTCCCACTGTGGACACTCAGAGATGAAGTGTCCAGTTTTCTTGCACTTGTGACATGTTTTCTTCTTGTAGTCATGAGCAGAAGCTTCATCATTCCTTGAGCTTGATCGTGAAGATTTTCTGAAGCCTTTCTTCATGGTGAATTTTTGGAACTTCTTCACTAGCATTGCAAGTTCTCTTCCAATGTCTTCAGGATCACCAGAACTGCAGTCAGATTCTTCTTCAGATGAGGAGACAGCTTTTGCCTTCAAGGCGCGAGTTCGCCCATAGTTTGGACCGTAGATATCTCTTTTCTCAGAAAGCTGAAACTCGTGTGTGTTGAGCCTCTCAAGTATGTCAGACGGATCGAGTGTCTTGAAATCAGGATGTTCTTGAATCATCAGGGCCAGGATGTCAAACGAACTATCAAGTGATCTCAGCAGCGTTTTGACGATTTCATGTTTGGTGATTTCAGTGGCGCCGAGGGCTTGAAGCTCATTTGTGATGTCAGTGAGTCTATCAAATGTGTGCTGGACATTCTCATTGTCATTTCGCTTGAAGCGGTTGAAGAGATTGCGAAGGACACTGATTCGTTGATCTCTCTGGGTTGAGATGCCTTCATTGACCTTGGAGAGCCAGTCCCAGACCAGTTTGGATGTCTTCAAGGCACTCACACGACCATACTGTCCTTTGGTCAGATGACCACAGATGATGTTCTTGGCAGTAGAGTCCAGTTGAACGAATTTCTTGACATCAGCAGCAGTGACACCTTCTCCAGCCTTGGGAACGCCGTTCTCGATGACATACCATAGGTCGACATCAATGGCTTCAAGATGCATGCGCATCTTATTCTTCCAGTAGGGATATTCAGTTCCATCAAAGACGGGGCACGCAGCGGAGACTTTGATTATCCCTGCAGTCGACATAGCTAAAACTCCAAGTGGTTAAACCGAATCACACAAAACAAGGGAGCACCTTGCTCTGATACCAATTGAAAGTGCGTTATATCGACTAGAGGGGGGGTGAATAGGCGATTTTTATGAAAGTCCTCAAAACTTGGGAGTTATGAAGACAAACAGTGAAGATTATGCCTATTACTGTGCAGCGGAAGTTAGATTACACTAGGCCAGCCATGGTCATGTATTCAATAGAGTGAAAGCACAGTGACAAACAGCTTCAGTGTAATAAGGATCAAGTAGGAAGAAGTTATGAAGCCAAACAGATCATGCATTCACGTTGTGAAGACAAATGATAAAGCAAGCACGCAATGACTTCACAATGAGTAACAGCAAGAGAAGGAAGTGAAGATGAAACCGTGACTCGTTGAAGACAATGATATGTTGGACCAGTTCTAGTTGCTGTGACAACTGTACGTCTGGTTGGAGCGGCTAGGTATTTAAACCTTAGGACACACAGTCCCGGACACCCAGTCCTGAACACACAGTTCAGGACACCAAGTCCTCACCGTAATCTCCTTAAGCTAAGGTCACTTAGTCCTCGCCCAATCACTCTGGTAAGTCTTCAAGGTAGACTCCCAAACCGTCACAAACTTCATTCACTGGCAATCCACAATGTCTCTTGGATGCTCTGAACGCGACGCCTAACCGTCTGGAGGATTCACAGTCCTCAAGTGTAATAAGTCTTCAGATCACACAGACAAGAAGACTTAAGTGATGCCCAATTTACTCTGGCTCTGGGTGGTTAGGGCTTTTCTCCTCACTAGGAATTTTCTCTCAAAGGCTTCGAGGTGGGTTGCTCTCAAACGACAAAAGCCGTGCACTGAAATCTGAGCAGCCAACCGTTTATGGTTGCGGGGTGGGCTATTTATAGCCACTTGGCAACCCGACCTGATTTGTCCGAAATGACCCTGGGTCACTAAGGAACTGACACGTGTCTCAACGGTCAGATTTCGAACTCTCATGGCAACTTTACTTGGGCTACAAGCAAAGCTGACTTGTCCGACTCTGGACAAGATTTGCTCTCATTGTCTTCACTCGAAGACATAGGTTTTTGATTTAGGCATTACTTAAGTCATTCTGACTTGTTCTCCTGGACCCCACTTAACAGTACGGTGGTTCCTATGACTCAACAAAAATAAAAAGAACTACGAAAGATCTAAGTGTTCGAGTTCCATAGGCTTCATAACGTGTCTTCTGTTGTCATAGTCTTCAATGTGAATATCTTCACATACCACCTTTGACTTCAATGTCTTCATTCATTTTTAGGGGTCATCTCTGGTAGTAAACCGAATCAATGAGGGACTTCTACCTGTGTTTTCCTGCAATTCTCACAAACACATTAGTCCCTCAACTAGGTTTGTCGTCAATACTCCAAAACCAACTAGGGATGGCACTAGATGCACTTACACTATGTTGATTTGTTTCAACTACATGCGTGAACATGTGCCAAGTCAAGTCACTTAAATCATTCAAAGGAGGATACCACCCCATCATACCACATCATAATCATCTTAATAGCATGTTGGCACACAAGGTAAATCATTATAACTCATAGCTAATCAAGCATGGCACAAGCAACTATGATCTCTAATTGTCATTGCAAACATGTTTATTCATAATAAGCTGAATCAAGAACGAGGGACTCATCATATTTACAAAAACAAAAGAGGTCGAGTTCATACCAGCTTTTCTTATCTCAGTCAGTCCATCATATATCATCATAATTGCCTTTCACTTGCACGACCGAATGGTGTGAATAATAATAAGAGTGCATGTGCATTGGACTAAGCTGGAATCTACGAGCATTCAATAAACAGGAGAAGACAAGGCAATATGGGCTCTTGGTTAAATCAACAATAATGCATATAAGATCCACTTCAACAATTTAATTATGGTCTTCTCCTAATGACCCCCAAATAAAAGAAAAGAAATAAAACTATTTACACGGGAAAGCTCCCAACAAGCAAAAGAAGAACGGGAAATATTTTTGGGTTTTCTTTTTAATTATTACTACAGCAGAAAAATAAACTACTACTAATTTTTTGTTTTTCTTAAGGTTTAACAAACACACAAGAAGAAAGCAGGAGAAGGAAACTAAACTAGCATGGATATTACAATGAAAAAGTATGAGCACCGACATCTAGCAATGAGTGTGTGTGAACATAAATGTAATGTCGGTGAGAAATACGTACTCCCCCAAGCTTAGGCTTTTGGCCTAAGTTGGTCTATGTCCACGGCTGGCCTAGCGGATATCCATAATAATAGTTGTTGGGGTCGTACTATGATGAAGAAGAATAGTTGGGATCATACTGTTGTGCAGCGGTTATCGCCTGCTGAGCTGCAGCATGGAGTCGAGCTGCCTCTGCTCTCCTCTCGTACTCTTCTGCCTCCTCTCTGGTAATAACATATCTTCCTTTTGTCTGAGAAGGCAGGAGCAGGGAGAGTAATACGGAAAACACGTCGTTTATCAAAAATTAAACGATATAAGAGAGGTGATTCAGGCCTCTCGACAAACTGATGTGAAACCATAGACTCATAATCTAAATATGAAGGGGGCAACTCCATATCACCCTCACGAATGTCTATCTCAAGAAAATGAGCTAATCGGGTTGCATATATTCCTCCAAAGAAATCTCCACTATGTCTATTATGATGCAACCTACGAGCTACAATGGCTCCCATATGATAAGATTGGTCTCCTAACACAGCACTCCTAAGAATGCTAAGATCAGGGACACACATGTGACTTGCTTAATCCTCAGCATTTATGCATCTATTAATGAAAAGAGCAAAATAATGTATAGAGGGAAAGTGAATGCTCCCTATGGTAGCTTGCGTTATATCTCTAGATTCCCCCACAGTTATACTAGCAAGAAAGTTTCTAAATTCAGATTTAGGGGGATCCCTAACACTACCCCGTGATGTAAGTTTGCACAGTAAATCCTCAAATATTCCCCAAAAAATCATATTAAATTGGCATGTCATTCTGAGGACTTTTATTTTCGGGATATTTTTATATTGCACGGATAATCAGATAACAGACAGAAAAATACTATTTTTACTTTATTTAATATAAATAATAGAAAATATAAAGAGGGTACAGAAGTTTGTGATTCTAGTTTCATCCATCTCATGCTTATCAAAAAGAATCCACTAACAAGGTTGATCAAGTCTTGTTAACAAACTCATTCCGATAATCATGAAACCGGAGAAATTTCGAATAACACTAAGTTACCTCAATGGGGATATGCACATCCCCTATAATAAGTATATCATATTTATTCTTGACAGTAGTAAGAGGAAATTCAAAACCTCCAAATATAATCGATGGAATTTTTCCAATAGAGTTGATACTATGAACTTGAAGTTGTTTCCTCGGAAAGTGTACCGTATGCTCATTACCATTAACATGAAAAGTGGCATTGCCTTTGTTGCAATCAATAACATCCCCTGCAGTATTAAGAAAAAGTTTTCCAAGAATAATAGACATACTATCATCCTCGGGAATATCAAGTATAACAAAGTCCGTTAAAATAGTAACGTTTGCAACCACAACAGGCACATCCTCACAAATACCGACAGGTATACCGGTTGATTTATCAGCCATTTGCAAAGATATTTCAGTAGGTGTCAACTTATTCAAGTCAAGTCTATGATATAAAGAGAGAGGCATAACACTAACACCGGTTCCAAGATCACATAAAGCAGTTTTAATATAATTTCTTTTAATGGAGCAAGGTATAGTAGGTACTCCGGGGTCTCCAAGTTTCTTTGGTATTCCACCCTTAAAAGTATAATTAGCCAGCATGGTGGAAATTTCAGCTTCCGGTATCTTTCTTTTATTAGTAATGATATCTTTCATATATTTAGCATAAGGATTTGTTTTGAGCACATCAGTTAATATCATACGCAAAAAGATAGGCCTAATCATTTCAGCAAAGCGCTCAAAATCCTCGTCATCCTTTTTCTTGGATGGTTTCGGAGGAAAAGGCATGGGTTTCTGAACCCAAGGTTCCCTTTCTTTATCATGTTTCCTAGCAACAAAGTCTCTTTTATCATAACGTTGATTCTTTGATTGTGGGTTATCAAGATCAACAGCAGGTTCAATTTCTACATCATTGTCATTACTAGGTTGAGCATCATCATGAACATCATCATTAATATTTTTACTAGGTTCATGTTCATTACCAGATTGTGTTTCAGCATCAAACATAGAAATATCATTTGGATTATCAGGTGGTTCAGCAATAGGTTCACTAGAAGTTTTCACAGTTCTATCATTTTTCTTCTTCTTCTTTTTAGAAGAACTAGGAACATCAATATTATTTCTCAAAGAATCTTGCTCGATTCTCTTAGGGTGGCCTTCAGGATACAAAGGTTCCTGAGTCATTCTACCAATTCTAGTAGCCACTAAACAGCATAATCATTTTTCTTACTATTCATTTCATCAAGCACTTCTTTTTGAGCTTTAAGTGAAGGAAATATGCCCTAGAGGCAATAATAATGTTATTATTTTATTTCCTTATATCATGATAAATGTTTATTATTCATTCTAGAATTGTATTGTCCGGAAACATAATACATGTGTGAATACATAGACAAACAGAGTGTCACTAGTATGCCTCTACTAGACTAGCTCGTTAATCAAAGATGGTTATGTTTCCTAACCATAGACAAAGAGTTGTTATTTGATTAACGGGATCACATCATTAGGAGAATGATGTGATTGACATGACCCATTCCATTAGCTTAGCACCCGATCGTTTAGTATGTTGCTATTGCTTTCTTCATGACTTATACATGTTCCCATGACTATGAGATTACGCAACTCCCGTTTGCCGGAGGAACACTTTGTGTGCTACCAAACGTCACAACGTAACTGGGTGATTATAAAGGAGCTCTACAGGTGTCTCCAAAGGTGAATGTTGGGTTGGTGTATTTCGAGATTAGGATTTGTCACTCTGATTGTCGGAGAGGTATCTCTGGGCCCTCTCGGTAATGCACATCACATAAGCCTTGCAAGCATTACAACTAATGAGTTAGTTGCAAGATGATGTATTACGAAACGAGAAAAGAGACTTGCCGGTAATGAGATTGAACTAGGTATTGAGATACCGATGATTGAATCTCGGGCAAGTAACATACCGATGACAAAGGGAACAACGTATGTTGTTATGCGGTTTGACCGATAAAGATCTTCGTAGAATATGTAGGAGCCAATATGAGCATCCAGGTTCCGCTATTGGTTATTGACCGGAGACGTGTCTCGGTCATGTCTATATTGTTCTCGAACCCGTAGGGTCCGCACGCTTAAGGTTTCAATGACAGTTATTATGAGTTTACGAGTTTTGATGTACCGAAGTTAGTTCCGAGTCCCGAATGTGATCACGGACATGACGAGGAGTCTCGAAATGGTCGAGACATAAAGATTGATATATTGGACGGCTATATTCGGACACCGGAAGTGTTCTGGGTGATTTCGGAGAAAACCGGAGAGACGGAGGGTTACCGGAACCCCCCCCGGGAGAAGTAATGGGCCATATGGGCCTTAGTGGAGAGAGAGAGAGGGGCAGCCAGGGTGGGCCGCGCGCCTCCTCCCCCCTGGTCCGAATTGGACTAGGAGAGGGGGGCAACGCCCCCCCTTTCCTTCTCCCTCCCCACTTCTTTCCCCCTCCTAGTAGGAGTCCTACTCCTACTAGGAGGAGGACTCCTCCTTGGCGCGCCATAGGGGCCGGCCGGCCTCCTCCCCTTGCTCCTTTATATACGGGGGCAGGAGGCACCCCTAGACACACAAGTTGATCCAGGTGATCATATTCTTATCCGTGTGCGGTGCCCCCTTCCACCATAATCCTCGATAATATTGTAGCGGTGCTTAGGCAAAGCCCTGCGACGGTAGTACATCAAGATCGTCACCACGCCGTCGTGCTGACGGAACTCTACCCCGACACTTTGCTGGATCGGAGTCCGGGGATCGTCATCGAGCTGAACGTGTGCTAAAACTCGGAGGTGCCATAGTTTCGGTGCTTGATCGGTCGGGCCGTGAAGACGTACGACTACATCAACCGCGTTGTGCTAACGCTTCCACTGTCGGTCTACAAGGGTACGTAGATCACACTCTCCCCTCTCGTTGCTATGCATCACCATGATCTTGCGTGTGCATAGGAAATTTTTGAAATTACTACGTTCCCAACAGTGGCATCCGAGCCTAGGTTTTATGTGTTGATGTTATATGCACGAGTAGAACACAAGTGAGTTGTGGGCGATATAAGTCATACTGCTTACCAGCATGTCATACTTTGGTTCGGCGGTATTGTTGGACGAAGCGGCCCGGACCGACATTACGCGTACGCTTACGCGAGACCGGTTCTCCCAACGTGCTTTGCACAAAGGTGGCTAGCGGGTGACAGTTTCTCCAACTTTAGTTGAACCGAGTGTGGCTACGCCCGGTCCTTGCGAAGGTTAAAACAACACCAACTTGACAAACTCTCGTTGTGGTTTTGATGCGTAGGTAAGATTGGTTCTTGCTTAAGCCCGTAGCAGCCACGTAAAACTTGCGACAACAAAGTAGATGACGTCTGACTTGTTTTTGCAGGGCATGTTGTGATGTGATATGGTCAAGACATGATGCTAAATTTTATTGTATGAGATGATCATGTTTTGTAACCAAGTTATCGGCAACTAGTAGGAGCCATATGGTTGTCGCTTTATTGTATGCAATGCAATTGCGCTGTAATGCTTTACTTTATCACTAAACGGTAGCGATAGTCGTGGAAGCATAAGATTGGCGAGACGACAACGATACTACGATGGTGATCAAGGTGTCGCGCCGGTGACGATGGTGATCACGACGGTGCTTCGAAGATGGAGATCACAAGCACAAGATGATGATGGCCATATCATATCACTTATATTGATTGCATGTGATGTTTATCTTTTATGCATCTTATCTTGCTTTGATTGACGGTAGCATTTTAAGATGATCTCGCACTAATTATCAAGAAGTGTTCTCCCTGAGTATGCACCGTTGCGAAAGTTCTTCGTGCTGAGACACCACGTGATGATCGGGTGTGATAGGCTCTACGTTCAAATACAACGGGTGCAAAACAGTTGCACACGCAGAATACTCAGGTTATACTTGACGAGCCAAG
The DNA here is from genome assembly GCF_056163025.1 of Triticum urartu. NCBI lineage: Eukaryota > Viridiplantae > Streptophyta > Magnoliopsida > Poales > Poaceae > Triticum > Triticum urartu. Next base: position 358,362,297 of record NC_141873.1, on the reverse strand, counting down.
CATATACAGATATGGCCTCGGAACACGGAGACCGAAAGGTCGAGCGTGAATCATATAGTAGATATGATCAACATAGTGATGTTCACCAATGAAACTGCTCCATCTCACGTGATGATCGGACATGGTTTAGTTGATTTGGATCACGTGATCACTTAGAGGATTAGAGGGATGTCTATCTAAGTGGGAGTTCTTAAGTAATATGATTAATTGAACTTAAATTTATTATGAACTTAGTCCTGGTAGTATTTTGCAAATTATGTTGTAGATCAATAGCTCGCGTTGTTGCTTTCAAATGTTTATTTTGATATGTTCCTAGAGAAAATTGTGTTGAAAGATATTAGTAGCAATGATGCGGATTGGATCTGTTATCTGAGGTTTATCCTCATTGTTGCACAGAAGAATTATGTCCTTGATGCACCGCTAGGTGACGGACCTATTGCAGGAGCAGATGCAAACGTTATGAACGTTTGGCTAGCTCAATATGATGACTACTTGATAGTTTAGTGCACCATGCTTAATGGCTTAGAATCGGGACTTCAAAGATGTTTTGAACGTCATGGACCATATGAGATGTTCCAGGAGTTGAAGTTAATATTTCAAGCAAATACCCGAGTTGAGAGATATGAAGTCTCCAACAAGTTCTATAGCTAAAAGATGGAGGAGAATCGCTCAACTAGTGAGCATGTGCTCAGATTGTCTGGGTACTACAATCGCTTGAATCAAGTGGGAGTTAATCTTCCAGATAAGATAATGATTGACAGAATTCTCTAGTCACCATCACCAAGTTAGTAGAACTTCATGATGAACTATAATATGCAAGGGATAACGGAAACAACTCCCAAGCTCTTTGTGATGCTGAAATCAACGAAGGTAGAAATCAAGAAAAACATCAAGTGTTGATGGTTGACAAGACCACTAGTTTCAAGCAAAGGGCAAAGGGAAGAAGGGGAACTTCAAGAAGAACGGCAAGCAAGTTGCTGCTCAAGTAAAGAAGCCCAAGTCTGATCCTAAGCCTGAGACTAAGTGCTTCTACTACAAAGGGACTGGTCACTGGAAGTGGAACTACCCCAAGTATTTGGCGGATAAGAAGGATGGCAAGGTAAACAAAGGTATATTGGATATACGTGTTATTGATGTGTACTTTACTAGTGTTTATAGAAACCCCTCGGCATTTGATACTGGTTCAGTTGGTAAGAGTAGTAACTCAAAACGGGAGTTGCAGAATAAACAGAAACTAGTAAAGGGTGAGGTGACGATGTGTGTTGGAAGTAGTTCCAAGATTGATATGATCATCATCGCACACTCCCTATACTTTCGGGATTAGTGTTGAAACTAAATAAGTGTTATTTGGTGTCTGTGTTGAGCATGAATATGATTTGATCATGTTTATTGCAATACGGTTATTCATTAAAGTCAGAGAATAATTGTTGTTTTGTTTACATGAATAAAACCTTCGATGGTCATACACCCAATGAAAATAGTTCGTTGGATCTCGATCGTAGTGTTACACATATTCATAATATTGAAGCCAAAAAATGGAAAGTTAATAATGATAGTGCAACTTATTTGTGGCACTGCCGTTTAGGTCATATCGGTGTAAAGCGCATGAAGAAACTCCATACTGATGGGCTTTTGGAATCACTTGATTATGAATCAATTGATGCTTGCGAACCATGCCTCATGGGCAAGATGACTAAGACTCCATTTTTCGGAACAATGGAGCGAGCAACAGATTTGTTGGAAATCATACATACTGATGTATGTGGTCCGATGAATATTGTGGCTCGCGACAGGTATCATTATTTTCTGACCTTCACAGATGATTTAAGCAGATATGAGTATATCTACTTGATGAAACATAAGTCTGAAAAGTTCAAAGTATTTCAGAGTGAAGTGGAAAATCATCGTGACAAGAAAATAAAGTTTCTACGATCTGATCGCGGAGACGAATATTTGAGTTATGAGTTTGGTCTTCAATTAAAACAATGTGGAATAGTTTTACAAACTCATGCCACCTGGAACACCGCAACATAATGGTCTGTCCGAACGTCATAACCGTACTTTATTGGATATAGTACAATCTATGATGTTTCTTACCGATTTACTAATATCGTTTTGGGATCATGCATTAGAGACAGCTGCATTCACGAAAAAAAGGGGCACCATCTAAATCCTTTGAGACGACACTGTATGAACTGTGGTTTAGCAAGAAACCAAAGTTGTCGTTTCTTAAAGTTTGGGGTTGCAATGCTTATAAGAAAAAGTTTCATCCTGATAAGCTCAAACCCAAATTGGAGAAATGTGTCTTCATAGGATACCCAAAGAAGACAGTTGGGTACACCTTCTATCACAGATCCGAAGGCAAGAAATTCGTTGCTAAGAATGGATCCTTTCTAGAGAAGGAGTTTCTCTCGAAAGAAGTGAGTGGGAGGAAAGTAGAACTTGATGAGGTAACTGTACCTGCTCCCTTATTGGAAAGTAGTTCATCACAGAAAACGGTTTCTGTGACACCTACACCAATTAATGAGGAAGTTAATGATGATGATCATGAAACTTCAGATCAAGTTATTACTAAACCTCATAGATCAACCAGAGTAAGATCCGCACCAGAGTGGTACGGTAATCCTGTTCTGGAAATCATGCTACTAGATCATGATGAACCTACGAACTATGAAGAAGCGATGGTGAGCCCAGATTCCGCAAAATGGCTTGAAGCCATGAAATCTGAGATGGGATCCATGTATGAAAACAAAGTATGGACTTTGGTTGACTTGCCCGATGATCGGCAAGCAATTGAAAATAAATGGATCTTCAAGAGGAAGACGGACGCTGGTAGTAGTGTTACTATCTACAAAGCTAGAATTGTCGCAAAAAGGTTTTCGACAAGTTCAAGATGTTGACTACGATGAGAGTTTCTCACTCGTATCTATGCTTAAGTCTGTCCGAATCATGTTAGCAATTGCCGCATTTTATGAAATCTGGCAAATGGATAAACAAAGCTGCATTCCTTAATGAATTTCTTAAAGAAGATTTGTATATGATGCAACCAGAAGGTTTTGTCAATCCTAAAAATGTTAACAAAATATGCAATCTCCAGCGATCCATCTGTGGACTGGTGCAAGCATCTCGGAGTTGGAATATGCACTTTGATGAGATGATCAAAGTATATAGTTTTATACAGACTTGTGGTGAAGCCTGTATTTACAAGAAAGTGAGTGGGAGCACTACAACATTTCTGACAAGTATATGCGAATGACATATTATTGATCAGAAATAATGTAGAATTATTCTACAAAGCATAAAGGAGTGTTTGAAAGAAGTTTTTCAAAGAAAGACCTCGGCGAAGCTGCTTACATATTAAACATCAAGATCTATAGAGATAGATCAAGACGCTTGATAAGTTTTTTCAATGAGTACATACCTTGACAATATTTTGAAGTAGTTCAAAATGGAACAGTCAAAGAAAAGAGTTCTTGGCTGTGTTACAAGGTGTGAAATTGAGTAAGACTCAAAGCCCAACCACGTCAGAAGATAGAAAGAGAATGAAAGTCATTCCCTATGCCTCAGCCATAGGTTCTATAAAGTATGCCATGCTGTGTACCAGATCTATTGTATACCCTACACTGTGTTAAGCAAGGGAGTACAATAGTGATCTAGGAGTAGATCACTGGACAGCAGTCAAAATTATCCTTAGTGGAATAAGGATATGTTTCTCGATTATGGAGGTGACAAAAGGTTCGTCGTAAAAGGGTTACGTCGATACAAGTTTTGGCACTGATCCGGATGACTCTTAGTCTCAATCTGGATGCATATTGAAAGTGGGAGCAATTAGCTAGAGTAGCTCCGTGCAGAGCATTCTTGACATAGAAATTTGCAAAATACATACGGATCTGAATATGGCAGACCCGTTGACTAAACTTCTCTCACAGGCAGAACATGATCACACCTTAGTACTCTTTGGGTGTTAATCACATAGCGATGTGAACTAGATTATTGACTCTAGTAAACCCTTTGAGTGTTGGTCACATAATGATATGAACTATTGGTGTGAAATCACATGGCAATGAGAACTAGATTATTGACTCTAGTGCAAGTGGGAGACTGAAGGAAATATGCCCTAGAGGCAATAATAATGTTATTATTTTATTTCCTTATATCATGATAAATGTTTATTATTCATGCTAGAATTGTATTATCCGGAAACATAATACATGTGTGAATACATAGACAAACAGAGTGTCACTAGTATGCCTCTACTAGACTAGCTCGTTAATCAAAGATGGTTATGTTTCCTAACCATAGACAAAGAGTTGTTCTTTGATTAACGGGATCACATCATTAGGAGAATTATGTGATTGACATGACCCATTCCATTAGCTTAGCACCCGATTGTTTAGTATGTTGCTATTGCTTTCTTCATGACTTATACATGTTCCTATGACTATGAGATTATGCAACTCCCGTTTGCCGGAGGAACACTTTGTGTGCTACCAAACGTCACAACGTAACTGGGTGATTATAAAGGAGCTCCACAGGTGTCTCCAAAGGTGAATGTTGGGTTGGCGTATTTCGAGATTAGGATTTGTCACTCCGATTGTCGGAGAGGTATCTCTGGGCCCTCTCGGTAATGCACATCACATAAGCCTTGCAAGCATTACAACTAATGAGTTAGTCGCAAGATGATGTTTTACGAAACAAGAAAAGAGACTTGCTGGTAACGAGATTGAACTAGGTATTGAGATACCGACGATCGAATCTCGGGCAAGTAACATACCGATGACAAAGGGAACAACGTATGTTGTTATGCGGTCTGACCGATAAAGATCTTCATAGAATATGTAGGAGCCAATATGAGCATCCAGGTTCCGCTATTGGTTATTGACCGGAGACGTGTCTCGGTCATGTCTACATTGTTCTCGAACCCGTAGGCTCCGCACGCTTAAGGTTTCGATGACAGTTATATTATGAGTTTATGAGTTTTGATGTACCGAAGTTAGTTCGGAGTCCTGGATGTGATCACGGACATGACGAGGAGTCTCAAAATGGTCAAGACATAAAGATTGATATATTGGACGTCTATATTTGGACACCGGAAGTGTTCCGGGTGATTTCGGAGAAAACCAGAGAGCCGGAGGGTTACCGGAACCCCCCCGGGAGAAGTAATGGGCCATATGGGCCTTAGTGGAGAGAGAGAGGGGCAGCCAGGGTGGGCCGTGCGCCTCCTCCCCCCTAGTCCGAATTGGACTAGGAGAGGGGGGGCGGCGACCCCCCCTTTCCTTCTCCCTCCCCACTTCTTTCCCCCTCCTAGTAGGAGTCCTACTCCTACTAGGAGGAGGACTCCTCCTTGGCGCGCCATAGGGGCCGGCCAGCCTCCTCCCCTTGCTCCTTTATATACGGGGGCAAGAGGCACCCCTAGACACACAAGTTGATCCAGGTGATCATATTCTTAGCCGTGTGCGGTGCCCCCTTCCACCATAATCCTCAATAATATTGTAGCGGTGCTTAGGCGAAGCCCTGCGACGGTAGTACATCAAGATCGTCACCACGCCGTCGTGCTGACGGAACTCTACCCTGACACTATGCTGGATCGGAGTCCGGGGATCGTCATCGAGCTGAACGTGTGCTAAAACTCGGAGGTGCCGTAGTTTCGGTGCTTGATCGGTCGGGCCATGAAGACGTACGACTACATCAACCGCGGTGTGCTAACGCTTCCGCTGTCGGTCTACAAGGGTACGTAGATCACACTCTCCCCTCTCGTTGCTATGCATCACCATGATCTTGCGTGTGCGTAGGAAATTTTTGAAATTACTACGTTCCCCAACATTAAGTACTTGTTCTACTTGAGTGGTAACCATAGTAGCATGTTTGCTAACAAGTTTAAGTTCACCTTTAATATCAGCCATATAATCACCCAAGCGTCTAATCATATAAGCATTTTCTTTTAATTGTCTACCAAAATAAGCATTGAAGTCGTCTTGCTTAAACATAAAGTTATCAAACTCATCCAAGCACTGACTAGCAATTTTAGTAGGAGGGACTTCAGTTTTATCATATCTATAGAGAGAATTTACCTTTACTACCTATGTCGGGATATCGGGATCAGGAGGTTCTTCAACAAATAAATAATTGAGATCATAAGTTTCTTCAACAGGCGGTGAATTAAGACCATGTATTTCTTCAATAGGAGGTAAACTCTTGACGTCTTCAGCTTTAATACCTTTCTCTTTCATAGATTTATTTGCCTCTTGCATATCTTCGGGACTGAGAAATAGAACACCTCTCTTCTTCGGAGTTGGTTTAGGAATAGGCTCAGTAATTGGAGCAGGAGTTGGCTCAGGAGCTGGCTCAGGAGGTGCCCAATTATTTTCATTTGTCAACATATTATTCAATAGAATTTCAGCTTCATCCGGTGTTCTTTCCCTGAAAAGAGAACCAACACAACTATCCAGGTAATCTCTGGAAGCATCGGTTAGTCCATTATGAAAGTTATCAAGTATTTTAGGTTTCTTAAGAGGATGATCAGGCAAAGCATTAAGTAACTTGAGAAGCCTCCCCCAAGCTTGTGGGAGACTCTCTTCTTTAATTTGCACAAAGTTGTATATTTCCCTCAAAGCGGCTTGTTTCTTATGAGCAGGGAAATATTTAGTAGAGAAGTAATAAATCATATCCTGGGGACTATGCACACAACCAGGATCGAGAGAATTAAACCATACCTTAGCATCACCCTTTAATGAGAACGGAAATATTTTGAGTAAATAGAGGTAACGTGATCTCTCATTATTAGTGAACAGGGCAGCTATATCATTTAACTTAGTAAGATGTGCCACAACAGATTCAGATTCATAGCCATAAAATGGATCAGATTCAACCAAAGTAATTATATCAGGATCAACAGAGAATTCATAATCTTTATCAGGAACACATATAGGTGAAGTAGCAAAAGCAGGGTCAGGTCTCATTCTATCTCTAGGTGATTCTTTGTTCCATTTAATTAATAACCTCTTAAGCTCATATCTATCCTTGCAAGCGAAAATAGCAGCAAAAGATTCCTTATCAAAAAGATAACCTTTAGGAATAACAGGCATGTTTTCATCATCACTATCATCATCGTATTCAGATTCAATAATTTCTTTTTCTCTAGCCCCAGCAATTTTTTCATCAAGAAATTCACTAAGGGGCACAGTAGTATCAGACATAGAAGCAGTTTCATCATAAGTATCATGCATAGTAGAAGTGGCATCATCAATAACATGCGACATATCAGAACGAATAGCAGAAGCAGGTGTAGGTGTCGCAAACTTACTCATAACAGAAGGTGAATCAAGTGCAGAGCTAGATGGCAGTTCCTTACCTCCCCTCGTAGTTGAGGGATAGATCTTGGTTTTTGGATCTCTCAAGTTCTTCATAGTGTCCAGTAGATATAAATCCCAAGTGACTCAAAGAATAGAGCTATGCTCCCCAGCAATGGCACCAGAAAAAGGTCTTGATAACCCACAAGTATAGGGGATCGCAACAGCTTTCGAGGGTAGAGTATTCAACCCAAATTTATTGATTCGACAAAAGGGGAGCCAAAGAATATTTTCAAGTATTAACAGCTGAGTTGTCAATTCAACCACACCTAGAAACTTAGTATCTGCAGCAAAGTGTTTAGTAGCAACGTAATATGATAGTGGTGGTAGCGGCAACAAAAGTAAAGACAGCAAAAGTAATGTTTTTGGTATTTTGTAGTGATTGTAACAGTAGCAGCGGGAAAGTAAATAAGCGAGAACCAGTATATGGAAAACTCGTAGGAACCGGATCAGTGATGGATAATTATGCCAGATGCGGTTCATCATGGAATAGTCATAACATAGGGTGACACAGAACTAGCTGCAGTTCGTCAATGTAATGTAGGCATGTATTCCGTACATACTCATGCGTGCTTATGGAAAAGAACTTGCATGACATCGTTTGTCCTACCCTCCCGTGGCAGCGGGGTCCTATTGGAAACTAAGGGATATTAAGGCCTCCTTTTAATAGAGAACCAGAACAAAGCATTAGCACATAGTGAATACATGAACTCCTCAAACTATGGTCATCACCAGTAAGTATCCCGATTATTGTCACTTCGGGGTTAACGGATCACAACACATAATAGGTGACTATAGACTTGCAAGATAGGATCTAGAACTCTCATATATTGATGAAAACATAATAGGTTCAGATCTGAAATCATGGCACTCGGGCCCTAATGACAAGCATTAAGCATAGCAAAGTCATAGCAACATTAATCTCAGAACATAATGGATACTAGGGATCAAACCCTAACAAAACTAACTCGATTACATGATAAATCTCATCCAACCCATCACCGTCCAGCAAGCCTACGATGGAATTACTCACGCACGGCGGTGAGCATCATGAAATTGGTGATGGAGGATGGTTGATGATGACGACGGCAACGAATCCCCCTCTCCGGAGCCCCAAACGGACTCCAGATCAGCCCTCCCGAGAGGTTTTAGGGCTTGGCGGCGGCTCCGTATCGTAAAACGTGATGATTTCTTCTCTCTGGTTTTTTCTCTCTGAAAGCAAATATATAGAGTTGGAGTTGGTGTCGGAGGGCATCCAGGGGGCCCACGAGGTAGGGGGGCGCCCTAGGGGGGCCCCACCCTCGTGGAAAGGGTGTGGGCCCCCTAGTCTTCATATTTGGCGAGGATTTTTTATTATTTTTTCTAAGACCTCCCGTGGAGTTTCAGGTCATTCCGAGAATATTTGTTTTCTGCACATAAAACAACATCATGGTAATTCTACTGAAAACAACGTTAGTCCGGGTTAGTTCCATTCAAATCATACAAGATAGAGTCCAAAACAAGGGCAAAAGTGTTTGGAAAAGTAGATACGACGGAGATGTATCAGGCTTCTACATCAACACCATAGCCTCTCTGATGAAGTGTGAGTAGTTTACTTCAAACCTTCGGGTCCATAGTTATTAGCTAGATGGCTTCTTCTCTCTTTTTGGATCTCAATATAAAGTTCTCCCCCTCTCTTGTGGAGATCTATTCGATGTAATCTTTTTTTGCGGTGTGTTTGTCGAGATCCGATGAATTGTGGGTTTATGATCAAGTTTATCTATGAACAATATTTGAATCTTCTCTGAATTCTTTTATGTATGATTGGTTATCTTTGCAAGTCTATTCGAATTATCAGTTTGGTTTGGCCTACTAGATTGATCTTTATTGCAATGGAAGAAGTGCTTAGCTTTGGGTTCAATCTTGCGGTATCATTTCCCAGTGACAGTAGGGGCAGCAAGGCACGTATTGTATTGTTGCCATCGAGGATAACAAGATGGGGTTTATTTCATATTGCATGAGTTTATCCCTCTACATCATGTCATCTTGCTTAAAGCGTTACTCTGTTCTTTTGAATTTAATACTCTAGATGCATGCTGGATAGCGGTCGATGTGTGGAGTAATAGTAGTAGATGCAGGCAGGATTCGGTCTACTTGTCTCGGACGTGATGCCTATATACATGATCATACCTAGATATTCTCATAACCATGCTCAATTTTGTCAATTGCTCAATAGTAATTTGTTTACCCACCGTAGTACTTGTGCTCTCGAGAGAAGCCACTAGTGAAACATAGGCCCCCGGATCTATTTTCCATCATATTAATCTTCCGTCAACAAGCTATTTCCTTTTCCGTTTATTTTGCTTTATTGACTTTGCATCTTTATCATAAAAATACCAAAAATATTATCTGATCATATCTATCAGATCTCACTTTCATAAGTGATCGTGAAGGGATTGACAACCCCTTTATTGCGCTGGTTGCGAGGATTTTATTTGTTTGTGTAAGTGCGAGGGACTCGTGCGTTGTCTCCTACTGGATTGATACCTTGGTTCTCAAAAACTGAGGGAAATACTTACACTACTTTGCTGCATCACCCTTTCCTCTTCAAGGGAAAACCAACGCAGTGCTCAAGAGGTAGCAGCCCCCCACCCTCGTGGACAGGTGGAGGCTCCCCTGACGTGGATTCTTCTTCCAGTATTTTTTATATATTCCAAAATAATTCTCCGTTGATTTTCAGGTCATTCCGAGAACTTTTATTTCTACACAAAAATAACACCATGGCAATTCTGTTGAAAACAACATCAGTCCGGGTTAGTTCCATTCAAATCATGCAAGTTAGAGTCCAAAACAAGGGCAAAAGTGTTTGGAAAAGTAGATACGACCGAGACGTATCAACTCCCCCAAGCTTAAACCTTTTCTTGTCCTCAAGCAATTTAGTTGATAAACTGGAAGTGATAAACAAAAACTTTTACAAACTCTGTTGCTCTTGTTGTTGTAAATCTGTAAAGCCAGCATTCAAGTTTTCAGCAAAGATTATGAACTAACCATATTCACAATAACATTTAGGTCTCATATTTACTCATATCAATGACATAATCAACAAGCGAGCAATAATAATAAATCTCGGATGACAACACTTTCTCAAAACAATCATAATATGATATAACAAGATGGTATCTCGCTAGCCCTCTCTAAGACCGCAAAACATAAATGCAGAGCGCCTTTAAAGATCAAGGACTGACTAGACATTGTAATTCATGGTAAAAGAGATCCAGTCAAGTCATACCCAATGTAAACTAACAGTAATGGATGCAAATGACAGCGATGCTCTCCAACTAGTGCTTTTTAATAAGGGGATGATGACTCAACATAAAAGTAAATAGATAGGCCCTTCGCAGAGGGAAGCAGGGATTTGTAGAGGTGCCAGAGCTCGGTTTTGAAATAGATATGAATAATATTTTGAGCGGTATACTTTCATTGTCAACATAACAACCAAGAGATGGCGATATCTTCCATGCTACACACATTATAGGCGGTTCCCAAATAGAATGGTAAAGTTTATACTCCCCCTCCACTAACAAGCATCAATCCATGGCTTGCTCGAAACAATGAGTGCCTCAACTAACAACAGTCCCGAGGGAGTTTTGTTTGCAGTTATTTTGATTTGATTTGCATAAAGCATGGGACTGGGCATCCCGATGACCAACCATTTTCTCGTGAGTGAGGAGCGGAGTCCACTCCTCTTGAGAATAACCCGCCTAACATGGAATATATGGACAACCCTAGTTGATACATGAGCTATTCGAGCATACAAAACAGAATGTTTATTTGAAGGTTTAGAGTTTGGCACATACAAATTTACTTGGAACGACAGGTAGATACCGTATATAGGCAGGTATGGTGGACTCATATGGAATAACTTTGGGGTTTATGGGATTGGATGCACAAGTAGTATTCCCTCTTAGTACAAGTGAAGGCTAGCAAAAGACTGGGAAGCGACCGGCTAGAGAGAGACAACAGTCATGAACATGCATTAACATTAATCAACACCGAATGCAAGCATGAGTAGGATATAATGCACCATGAACATAAATATCGTAGAGGCTATGTTGATTTTGTTTCAAGTACATGCGTGAACATGTGCCAAGTCAAGCCACTCGAATCATTCAAAAGAGGATACCACCCTATCATACCACATCACAACCATTTTAATAGCATGTTGGCATGCAAGGTAAACCATTATAAGCTCCTAGCTAATTAAGCATGGCATAAGCAACTATAATCTCTAATTGTCATTGCAAACATGTTTATTCATAATAGGCTGAATCAGGAACGATGAACTAATCATATTTACAAAAACAAGAGAGGTCGAGTTCATACCAGCTTTTCTCATCTCAATAAGTTCATCATATAATCATCATTATTGCCTTTCACTTGCACGACCGAATAGTGTGGATAATAATAATAGTGCACGTGCATTGGACTAAGATGGAATCTGCAAGCATTCAATTCAAGAGAGAAGACAAGGTAACATGGGCTCTTTGTTAGATCAACAATAATGCATATAAGAGCCACTTTAACATTTTAATTATGGTCTTCTTCTCTTGACCCCCAAAGAACAAGAAAAGAAATAAAACTATTTACACGGGAAAGCTCCCAACAAGCAAAAGAAGAATGAGAAATATTTTTGGGTTTTCTTTTTAATTACTACTACAAGCATGGAAAGTAAACTAATTAAAAGCTACAACTAATTTTTTTTTCTTAAGGTTTATTAAACACACAAGAAGGAAGCATAAAAAGGAAAATAAACTAGCATGGATGATACAATGAAAAAGTATGAGCACCGACAACTAGCAATGAGTGTGAACATGCATGTAATGTCGGTGAGAAATACGTACTCCCCAAGCTTAGGCTTTTGGCCTAAGTTGGTCTATGGCCACGGCTGGCCTGGCGGATATCCAAAATAATAGTTGGGGTCGTACTGTGAAGAAGCCTCGGATTGCCACTAGTTGGAAATCACCTCCGGATCCCACTGGTAATCAGACTGTCATGGAGGATCAAATTGTGGTTCCCGCTCTAGCTCTGTAGCTGATGTAGGGTTCCGGTAGGCGTGAATGGCCTCCAATGGAACAAGGTACTTGCCTGTAGATAAATCAAACAAGGAAGGAGCAGGCAGGGTAATAGTCTCAGGATGATTTTTACCAAATATTAATTTATACTTAAGCACCTTTCCCTATTCTTAACAATAAAATCATGTGCTACCATACTCTTATAATCTAGATAAAAAAGGAGGCAACAACTTATCTTCCTTCTCGTAATGCCTAATGGGTATGTTAAAGTGTGCAGCGAGGCGCGAGGCGAAGATGCCTCCAAGGACGGGGCCCTTAGTACGGTTAAGATTTAACCGCTTTGCAATAATAGAACCCATACTAAATGTGTCATCACGGAACAAGGCATGGCACAAAATAACAATATCAGGGGCACTCAGGTTTCCACAGTTTCCGCGCCCAATTAAGCATCTACTAGCAAATATAGCAAAGTAACGTAGAACAGGAAAGTGTATACTAGTAATTCGTGCATCAGAAACCTTCCTCGTTTCCCCTACAGTAATGGTATCAATAACCCATCCACATCGTCACGATGTGGTTCCTCTACGCTGCCCTCGAAAGGGATCAAACAAACCCGACAAAAATCATGAAGTGACATCTCCTTATGCTCATCATATAAATAAAATTCTACCATAGGTGGCGAGCTCCTAGCATGGAAATGAAAGTTTTTCACAAAGATATTGGTGAGTAAGAGATACTGTTCGTGTCGGTTGTGGAGGAAGGCGGTGAGGCCTGCATTCTCAGCCAATTCACAGAAATCATCATAAATCCCGACTGCTCTCAACAAATCATCAGAAGGCCATTCACATGGCCGAACTTCCGCGGTGCGAGGAAGATTATATTTGGGCCTCTTATCCTCCTCACTTTGCTTATCCTTCGAGCTTCGGCTCGATGAGCCCCTCAAAAATCTCTTCATCTTTTTCTGAAAAGTTCTGAAATTTTTAATAACTTCAAAATAAAAGTGAACCAGACTCAACAAAATTGATAGCAACTACTCCTACAAGTGCCTAGAGGCAATATCATGCATCAAAACTACTTTTGACCATATAAATTTGACATGCAAGCTCAAGAACAGGGTCATCTAAGCAGCAAAAATATGCAATGAATAAAGCACTAGAACAAAAACTAATTGGACCATTGGAGGAGTTGCATACCAAGGAACAATCCCCCAAAGCAGTTTTTTGAATGGAGCTTTGAGCAAGGAGATCGAAAATGGCAGCAAGATGAGCTTGGGCTCGGGTTTGAGCTGGCTAGTGATGTTTTTGGGACGAAGAAGGAGTGTGTGGTAGCTAGAATAAGTGGAGAGGAGTCACCGTGGGCCCACGAAGCAGGGGGCGCGCCCAGGGGGTAGGGCGCGCCCTCCACCCTCGTGGCCAGGTGCTTGCTCCCCCTGTTGTGCTCTCAGTGCCAGATATTCTCAAATATTCCAGAAAAAATCATATTTAAATTTCAGGGCATTTGGAGAACTTTTATTTTCGGGGTATTTTTTTATTGCATGGATAATTCAGAAAACAGGCAGAAAAATACTATTTTTGCTTTATTTAATATAAATAACAGAAAGTAAAAAGAGGGTACAGAGACTTGTATTTTCTAAATTCATCCATCTCATGCGCATCAAAAGGAATCCACTAACAAGGTTGATCAAGTCTTGTTAACAAACTCATTCCGAATTGCATGAAACCGGAGAATTTTCGAATAACACTAGGTTACCTCAACGGGGATATGCATGTCCCCAACAATAAGAATATCATATTTCTTCTTGACAGTAGGAAGAGGAAATTCAAAACCTCCAAAAATAATCAATGGAATTTTTCCGATAGAGTTGATACTGTGGACTTGAGGTTGTTTCCTTGGAAAGTGTACCGTATGCTCATTACCATTAACATGAAAAGTGACATTGCCTTTGGTGCAATCAATAACAGCCCCTGCAGTATTCAAAAAGGGTCTTCCAAGAATAATAGACATACTATCGTCCTCGGGAATATCAAGAATAGCAAAGCCCGTTAAAATAGTAACATTTACAACCACAACAGGCACATCCTCACAGATACCGACAGGTATAGCAGTTGATTTATCAGCCATTTGCAAAGATATTTCAGTAGGTGTCAACTTATTCAAATCAAGTCTACGATATAAAGAGAGAGGCATAACACTAACACTGGCTCCAAGATCACATAAAGCGGTTTTAACATAGTTTCTTTTAATGGAGCATGGTATAGTTGGAACTTTGGGATCTCCTAGTTTCTTAGGTATTCCACCCTTAAAAGTATAATTAGCAAGCATGGTGGAAATTTCAGCTTTCGGTATCTTTCTTTTATTTGTAACAATTTCTTTCATGTACTTAGCATAAGGATTCATTGTGAGCATATCAGTCAAATGCGTACGCAAGAAGATAGGTCTAATCATTTCAGTAAAGCGCTCAAAATCCTCATCATCCTTTTTCTTGGATGGTTCAGGAGGAAAAGGCATGGGTTTCTGAACCCATGGTTCTCTTTCCTTACCGTGCTTCCTAGCAACAAAGTCTCTCTTATCATAACGTTGATTCTTTGATTGCGGGTTATCAAGATCAACAGCAGGTTCAATCTCTACTTCATTGTCATTACTAGGTTGAGCATCAACATGAACATCATAATTAACATTATCACTAGGTTCATGCTCATTACCAGATTGTGTTTCAACATCATAAATAGAGATATCATTAGGATTCTTAGGTGTGTCAATAACAGGTTCACTAGAAGCATGCAAAGTATCATTTTTCTTTTTCTTGCTCTTAGAAGGACTAGGTGCATCAATATTATTTCTCTGAGAATCTTCCTCAATTCTCTTAGGATGGCCCTCAGGATACAAAGGTTCCCAAGTCATTTTACCACCTCTAGTCATAACTCTAACAACATTATTATTTTTCTTACTATTCAATTCATTGAGCAAATCATTCTAAGCTTTAAGTACTTGTTCTACTTGAGTGATAACCATAGAAGCATGTTTACTAATAAGTTTTAGTTTACCTTTAACATTAGCCATATAATCACCCAAGTGTTCAAGCATATCAGCATTGCGTTTTAATTCCCCACCAAAATAAGCATTGAAGTTTTCTTGCTTAACCATAAAGTTATCAAACTCATCTAATCATGGGCTAGCGAACTTAGTAAATGGGATTTCAGCTTTATCATATCTATAGAGAGAATTTACCTTTACTACCTATGTCGGGTTATCAAGACCATGTATTTCTTCAACAAGCGGTAAATTAAGACCGTGTATTTCTTCAATAGGAGGTAAATTCTTAACATCTTCAGCTTAATACCTTTTTCTTTCATAGATTTCTTTGCCTCTTGCATATCTTCAGGACTGAGAAATAGAATACCCATTTCTTTGGAGTTGGTTTAGGAGTTGGTTCAGGAATTGGATCAGGAATTGGATCAGGAAGTGTACAATTATTTTCATTAGTCAACATATTATTCAATAGAGTTTCAGCTTCATCTGGTGTTCTTTCCCTGAAAACACAACCAGCAGAACTATCCAGGTGGTCTCTGGAAGCATCAATTAGTCCATTATAAAACATATCAAGTATTTCATTTTTCTTAAGAGGATGATCAGGCAAAGCATTAAGTAATTGGAGAAGCCTCCCCCAAGCTTGTGGGAGACTCTCTTCCTCAATTTGCACAAAATTATATATTTCCCTTAAAGCAGCTAGTTTCTTATGAGCGGGAAAATATTTAGCAGAGAAGTAATAAATCATATCCTAGGGACTACGCACACAACCAGGATCAAGAGAATTAAACCATATCTTAGCATCAACTTTTAATGAGAACGGAAATAATTTAAGGATATAATAGTAGCGAGTTTTCTCATCATTAGTGAACAGGGTGGCTATATCATTTAATTTAGTAAGATGTGCCACAACAGTTCAAATTCATAGCCATAGAAAGGAGCAGATTCAGCTGAAGTAATTATCTCAGGATCAACAGAGAAATCATAATCCTTATCAGTAACAAAGATAGGTGAAGTAGCATAAGCAGGATCATATTTCATTCTAGCATTCAGAGTTTTTTTTTTGTTTCAGCTTAGCCAATAATTTCTCAAGATCACTCCTATCATTGCAAGCAAGAAAATCTCTAGCAGTTTCTACATCCATAACATAGCCGTTAGGCACAACAGGTAATTCATATCAAGGGGGAGAGTCTTCATCATCACTTTCATCAATATTATCAGTTTCAATAATTTCATTCTCTCTAGCCCTAGCAAGTTGTTCATCAAGAAATTCACCAAGTGGCACAGTAGTATCAAGAATAGAAGTAGTTTCATCATAAGTATCATGCATAGCCGAAGTGGCATCATAAATAACATGCGACATATCAGAATTAATAGCAGAAGCAGGTTTAGGTGTCGCAAGCTTACTCAAAACAGAAGGTGAATCAAGTGTAGAGCTAGATGGCAGTTCCTTACCTCCCCTCGTAGTTGAGGGATAGATCGTGGTTCTTGGATCTTTCAAGTTCTTCATAATGATAAGCAGATATGAATCCCAAGTGACTCAAAGAATAGAGCTATGCTCCCCGGCAACGGCGCCAGAAAATAGTCTTGATAATCCACAAGTATAGGGGATCGCAACAGTTTTCGAGGGTAGAGTATTCAACCCAAATTTATTGATTCGACACAAGGGGAGCCAAAGAATGTTCTCAAGTATTAGCAGCTGAGTTGTCAATTCAACCACACCTGGAAACTTAATATCTGTAGCAAAGTGTCTAGTAGCAAAGTAATATGATAGTAGTGGTAACGGTGATAAAAGGTAACAGTAGCAAAAGTAATATTTTTGGTGTTTTGTAGTGATGATAACAATAGCAACAGAAAAGTAAATAAGCGAAGAACAATATATGGAAAGCTCGTAGGCAATGGATTGGTGATAGAGAATTATGTCGGATGCGGTTCATCATGTAACAGTCATAACCTAGGGTGATACAGAACTAGCTCCAGTTCATCAATGTAATGTAGGCATGTATTCCGAATATAGTCATGCGTGCTTATGGAAAAGAACTTGCATGCCATCTTTTGTCCTACCCTCCCGTGGCAGCGGGGTCCTATTGGAAACTAAGGGATATTAAGGCCTCCTTTTAATAGACTACCGGACCAAAGCATTAACACATAGTGAATACATGAACTCCTCAAACTACGGTCATCACCGAGAGTGTTCCCGATTATTGTCACTTCGGGGTTACCGGATCATAACACATAGGAGGTGACTATAGACTTGCAAGATAGGATCAAGAACTTTCATATATTGATGAAAACATAATAGGTTCAAATCTGAAATCATCGCACTCGGGCCCTAGTGACAAGCATTAAGCATAGCAGAGTCATAGCAACATCAATCTCAGAACATAGTGGATACTAGGGATCAAACCCTAACAAAACTAACTCGATTACATGATAAATCTCATCCAACCCATCACCGTCCAGCAAGCCTACGATGAAATTACTCATGCACGACGGTGAGCATCATGAAATTGGTGATGGAGGATGGTTGATGATGACGATGGCGACGGGTTCCCCTCTTCAGAGCCCTAACGGACTCCAGATCAGCCCTCCCGAGAGTGTTTAGGGCTTGGCGGTGGCTCTGTATCATAAAACGCGATGAATCCTTCTCCCTGATTTTTTTTCTCCCCAAAAGTGAATATATGGAGTCAAGGTCGAGGTCGGTGGAGCGTCAGGGGGCCCACGAGGCAGGGGGCGCGCGCCCCACCCTCGTGGACAGGTGGAGGCCTCCCTGACGTGGATTCTTCTTCCAATATTTTTTATATATTCCAAAATAATTCTCCGTTGATTTTCAGGTTATTCCTAGAACTTTTATTTCTGCACAAAAATAACACCATGGCAATTCTGCTGAAAACAACGTCAGTCCGGGATAGTTCCATTCAAACCATGCAAGTTAGAGTCCAAAACAAGGGCAAAAGTGTTTGGAAAAGTAGATACGACGGAGACGTATCAACATCGCTTTCAATGGTGCATACAAAACGCAAAAATAGTCTGGAGTTCTTGTCCGAAACCCTGATACTCCGAAAGAGATTGTCCAGTTTGTACACGAAGTGCATCCAGTTTTTGCCATAATCCTCTCTACTTTTTTGCACATGCTATGTGGGTGAAATGATGATACCATGCCAAGTTTCAACATTTTCAGAGTTCATTTTGTAGTGATTTTCAATTTCACGGTCATTTAGCTCTTTAAACAAATTGGCAAATGACTGAAAAATAGCAAATGATGTCAGAAAATAGCACAATGATCTAAATGCTATGTGTAAACATGTAAAAAATATACCCCTCTGTAAAGAAAATATAAGAGCATATAGATCATGATATTATATTTCTTTACAGAGAAATACATCAAAAATACTTTGATCATCAATGATCTTTTTGTGTACAATCTGAATTGTCAACATGAGTCCTCAACGGTTTGTAAACCGGTGAAGACTCATATTGCGGCCACAAATTCCACACATAGAGTTCAATGAAGACCAAGTGGTTGTGATAGTTTGAGAAGTAACATATTTAAGGTGGTAAAAACCTTGTTAGGGGAGCAAGGTGGGAGTAATTAAAAACAGCCTACCACAACCTCTTTAGTACCGGTTCGTAGCACGAACCGGCAATAAAGGGGGATGGTGGGGCCACAACCACTTTAGTACCGGTTCGTGGGATGAACCGGTACTATAGGTTCGCCACGAACCGGTACTATAGATCTCCGCCCGCCTAGCCGTTGGAACCGGCACTAATGGTCACATTAGTGCCGGTTCAGTTACAAACGGGGACTAATGTGCTTCACATTTGACCTTTTTTCTACTAGTGCTACTTCCAAGAATGTTCTATCACGATGGCTTCCAAAGTACCACTCAATGATATAATAAACAACCGCGACGCTACGGGCCGGATAGAGAAATGGGCCATTGAGCTCCTTCCATTCGACATAACATACAAGCCGCGCCGAGCCATCAAATCCCAAGTACTCGTGAACTTCGTCGCCGAATGGACAGAGGCCAAACTCCCTAAAGAGTATGACACATATTCCAACTGGGTTATGTATTTCGATGGTTCCAAAATGCTGGCAGAGCGGGCGTCATTTTAACGTCCCCCACTGGAGACGTAGTCCAGTACGTACTCCAAATATTATACACAGACTCCAACAATGCAGCCGAATTCGAGGCCTTATTACATGGTCTCTGGATGGCTGTCTCTATGGGCATACAACGCCTGGAAGTGCGCGGGGATTCAAACCTCGCAATATCTCAAATAAATGGAGATTTTGATGCCAAAGACCCAAAGATGGCGGCTTACTGCAACACCGTCCTAAAAATGTCGGCTCGATTCGAGGGGCTTGAGTTTCATCACGTGGCTCGAGAAAGCAATCAAGCGGCGGACGTCCTCGCTCGCATGGGCGCCAAGCGCGACCCCGTCCCACCAAATATCTTTCTGGAAAGGCTCTTTACGCCGTCCGTGGTGTGGCAAGGGGAGAGCGGTAACACCAGTCCGGATCCGAACACAACCCCAACCTCCGAACACAACGATATCATCGGGGGCTCAGCCATCGAAATAACACTGTCGGCCCACCTAATCATGGCAGTCATTGCCCCATGGACCGAACCCTTCTTGGCCTACCTTAATAGGAAGGAACTCCCAGAGGACCAGAATGAGGCTCGCCGCATCGTTCGTCTCTCGAAGGCCTACAAGGTTCATGAAGGAGAACTCTATAAGAAAAGCGCTACCGGAGTTCTTCAAAGATGTATCTCCAAGGAAGAGGGGCGGCTGCTATTGGCTGAAATTCACGCCGGACTTGGCGGGCACCATGCTGCAGCTCGGGCCCTTGTTAGCAAGGCCTTCCGTACAGGTTTTTACTGGCCGATGGCCCGAGCAGATGCACAGGACCTTGTCTAACGTTGCATCGGATGCCAGCTATTCGCCAACCAAAGCCACATGCCCCCACCGCTCTACAAACAATCCCCATCACTTGGCCCTTCGCGGTCTAGGGGCTCGATATGGTCGGACCCCTTAAAGGAGGAAGCCATAAGAGAAAGTATCTGCTGGTCATGGTGGATAAATTCACTAAGTGGATAGAGGCCAAACCAGTCAAATCAGCCGAGGCGGGGCCAGTAATAGACTTCATATCCGGCGTGGTGCACCGTTATGGTGTTCCACACAACATAATCACCGATAACGGCTCCAATTTCACAGCCGATGAGGTGAAAACTTGGTGTGCTAATCTGAGCATTAAGCTCGATTACGCCTCTGTCTATCAGCCGCAAACAAATGGTCAAGTCGAACGGGCTAACGGTCTTATTATGAGCGGCATTAAACCTAGACTAGTGCGGTCTTTGAAAGAATCAGACAAGCACTTGGTTGAGGAGCTTGACTCCGTACTCTGGGGGGTGCAGACCACGCCCAACCGCATGATACGTCCATTTTGCATCATGCTTTTATATCAATATTTATTGCATTATGGGTTGTCATTACACATTATGTCACAATACTTATGCATATTCTCTCTTATTTTACAAGGTTTATATGAAGAGGGAGAATGCCGACAGCTGGGATTCCGGGCTGGAAAAGGAGCAAATATTAGAGACCTATTCTGCACAGCTCCAAAAGTCCTGAAACTTCACGAAAGTTATTTGCAGAATATATAAAAAATATCGAGCGAAGAAAGTTCCAGAGGGGGTCACCCCCTGGCCATGATGGTGGGGGCGCGCCCTACCCCCCTGGGCGCGCCCCCTGCCTCGTGGGCCCCTGGTGGCCCTCCGATGCCCATCTTATGCTATATGAGGCCTTTCGTCGAGAAAAAATGATAAGCAAGCTTTCGGGGAGAAACTCCGCCGCCACAAGGCGGAACCAATCTAGGGCTCCGGCAGAGCTGTTCTGCCGGGGAAACTTCCCTCCAGGAGGGGGAAATCATCACCATCGTCATCACCAACGATCCTTTCATCGGGAGGGGGTCAATCTCCATCAACATCATCTCATCTCAAACCCTAGTTCATCTCTTGTATCCAATCTTTGTCTCAAAGCCTCAGATTGGTACCTGTGGGTTGCTAGTAGTGTTGATTACTCCTTGTAGTTGATGCTAGTTGGTTTATTCGTGGAAGATCATATGTTCAGATCCATTATGCATATTAATACCCCTCTGATTATGAACATGAATATGCTTTGTGAGTAGTTACATTTGTTCCTGAGGACAGGGGAGAAGTCTTGCTATTAGTAGTCACATGAATTTGGTATTCGTTCGATATTTTGATGAGATGTATGTTGTCATCCCTCTAGTGGTGTCATGTGAACGTCGACTACATGACACTTAACCATTGTTTGGGACTAGAGGGAGGCATTGGGAAGTAATAAGTAGATGATGGGTTACTAGAGTGAGAGAAGCTTAAACCCTAGTTTATGCGTTGCTTCGTAAGGGGCTGATTTGGATCCATATGTTTCATGATATGGTTAGGTTTACCTTAATACTTCTGTTATAGTTGCGGATGCTTGCAATAGGGGTTAATCATAAGTGGGATGCTTGTCCAAGTAAGGACAGTACCCAAGCACCGGTTCACCCACATATCAAATTATCAAAGTACCGAACGCGAATCATATGAGCGTGATGAAAACTAGCTTGACGATAATTCCCATGTGTCCCTGGGAGTGCTTTCCTTCATATAAGAGTTTGTGCAGGCTTGTCCTTTGCTACAAAAAGGATTGGGCCATCTTGCTGCACCTTATTTACTTCTATTACTTGCTGCTCGTTACAAATTACCTTATCATAAAACTATCTATTACCGATAATTTCAGTGCTTGCAGAGAATACCTTACTGAAAACCGCTTATAATTTCCTTCTGCTCCTTGTTGGGTTCGACACTCTTACTTATCGAAAAGGCTACAATAGATCCCCTACACTTGTGGGTCATCAAGACTCTTTTCTGGCACCGTTGTCGGGGAAATCTACGCCAAGTCAATACATACCAAGTAGCCATCACAATTCTTATCCTTCAGATTACATTATTTGCCATTTGCCTCTCGTTTTCCTCTCCCCCACTTCACCCTTGCCGTTTTATTCACCCTCTTTTCCTTTTTCCCTCTCTTTCCGTTCGCCTCTTTCTTGCTTGTGTGTTGGATTGCTTGCATGTCACGATGGCTCAAGATAATACTAAATTGTGTGACTTTGCCAATACCAACAATAATGATTTTATTAGCACTCCGATTGCTCCTCTTACCGATGCTGAATCTTGTGAAATAAATACTGCTTTGCTGAATCTTGTCATGAAAGATCCGTTTTCTGGCCTTCCTAGTGAAGATGCCGCTTCCCATCTAAACAACTTTGTTGATTTGTGTGATATGCAAAAGAAGAAAGATGTGGATAATGATATTGTTAAGCTTAAGGTATTTCCACTTTCGCTTAGAGATCGTGCTAAAGCTTGGTTTTCGCCTTTGCCTAAAAATAGTATTGATTCATGGAATAAGTGCAAAGATGCTTTTATCTCTAAGTATTTTCCTCCCGCTAAGATCATCTCTCTTAGAAACTATATTATGAATTTTAAGCAACTTGTCCATGACCATGTTTCACAATCTTGGGAGAGGATGAAATTAATGATACGTAATTGCCCTACACATGGATTGAATTTATGGATGATTATACAAAAAATTTATGCCGGATTGAATTTTGCTTCTAGAAATCTTTTAGATTCGGCCGCGGGAGGCACTTTTATGGAAATCACTTTAGGAGAAGCTACCAAACTCCTAGATAATATTATGGTTAATTATTCTCAATGGCACTGTCAGTGTCAAAACCGGCGGATCTCGGGTAGGGGGTCCCGAAATGTGCGTCTAAGGCGGATGGTAATAGGAGGTAGGGGACACGATGTTTACCCAGGTTCGGGCCCTCTTGATGGAGGTAATACCCTACGTCCTGCTTGATTGTTCTTGATGATATGAGTATTACAAGAGTTGATCTACCACGAGATCATAGAGGCTAAACCCTAGAAGCTAGCCTATGGTATGATTGTATGTTGTCCTACGGACTAAACCCTCCAGTTTATATGGACACCAGAGGGGGCTAGGGTTACACAAGGTCAGTTACAAGGGAGGAGATTTACATATCCGTATTGCCTAGCTTGCCTTCCACGACAAGGAGAGTCCCATCCGGACACGGGACGAAGTCTTCAATCTTGTATCTTCATAGTCCAACAGTCCGGCCAAAGGATATAGTCCGGCTGTCCGGAGACCCCCTAATCCAGGACTCCCTCAGTAGCCCCTGAACCAGGCTTCAATGACGACGAGTCCGGCGCGCAGTATTGTCTTCGGCATTGCAAGGCGGGTTCCTCCTCCGAATACTCCATAGAAAATTTTGAACTCAAGGATAGTGTCTGGCTCTGCAAAACAAGTTCCACACCCCACCGTAGACAGAATACTATTTCCATAAATCTAATCTGCTGTCATGTTTTGACAGCACGACATCACGTCATGGCCTGGTCTTTATCTGAACTGTTTTTCCTCAACCAGCGCTGCGCATATTGCGAGGCGGTTTTTCTGACATGTCTCATCAAAGCAGAGATCGTGTCCCCCTTATTACGGGATTCTCATCAATACGGATGTGGGTAATCCAATCGTGCCTGTTGGTATGACTCCTAGATCTTAGGTAAGTCCCAAACGGCTACAAGGAGGACGCTTGATATTCACCTCCTTTATAAAGAGGGCGAGGCCTAACCTTTTTTCCTCCTCGTGCTCAATCGAATCCTTTCCCCGCCTCGAGTTCCAACACCCAAGGCTCAGGCCAGGTGCTTCGGACCTTCAACCATGTCCGGATCCAACCTTCAAGGTCGGTGGATGCCTTCCTCTGTCACAGAGGAGGACATCAAAAAGCTGAGAGAGGCCAGATATCTGACCGCAGAAATTTCGCATAGGTTGCCCACCCGAGGGCAGGTCATCCCTACTCCCAAACTCACCGAGAGTGTCGTGTTCATCTCTCACTTCCTCCGAGGACTAGGCCTCGCTCTGGATCCCTTTGTTAGGGGTCTTATGTTCTATTATGGGCTGGATTTCCATGATCTGGCCCCGGATTCCCTTCTTCACATCTCGTCATTTATTGTCGTATGTGAGGCCTTCCTCCGCATTACCCCTCACTTCGGTCTGTGTCTCAAGACCTTCGATGTGAAGCCGAAGATGATCGAGGGGCGGCACGTAGAGTGCGGAGGTGCCTTAATAAGAAAAATCGTTGATGCTCCATGGCCAGAGGGTTCCTTCCCAGAGGTGTCCAGATTGTGGCAGCGGGAGTGGTTTTACATCACAGCTCCCCGAAGTGCCAAGTGGGTAGCCACCCCCACCTTTCGCTCGGGCCCCCCATTGCAACTGATGTCATGGATTAGCAAGGGGCTGAGCTGGGGTCCAGCAAAGGATGTGCAAATATTGCAGAGTCGTATCCGAGATCTCTTTGTGTCGGATTTCGGGTTCTGGCAGACCCTTGAGGTTCGAACACTGGGGTGCGAGCGGAGATTTCGCCTTCTACCTACCTGCACCCCTCCGCCTCACTAAGATCTAAGCTATGGAAAGAACAGCACAAGAGACACAGGGTTTATACTGGTTCGGGCCACCGTTGTGGTGTAATACCCTACTCCAGTGTGTGGTGTGGTGGATTGCCTCTTGGGCTAATGATGATGAGCAATACAAGGAAGAACAGCCTCGCGAGGGTCTGTTCTTGGCTGGGGCGACGAACTGCTAGGAGGAGTTCAGTCACCCTTCTCTCTCTCTTTCTCTCTCTCTCTCTTCTCGATTCTCTCTCTGATTTCGATCTCGATCCCAGCTTGTTTTTGGGTTGGCCGATTCTCGATCCTCTCTACCCTGGGGGTGGCTAGTCCTATTTATAGGCAAAGGCCCTGGGCCTCTTCCCAAATATTGAGCGGGAAGGGCGCCAACAATTGGCCATTTTGAAGGGGAACATCTGGTACACTTATCCTGACTAAAGTTGGTCCTCGCCTGCCAAAGGCTCTGGTGGTGACGCTGGCTTGGGCTCCACAATGACTTCCTCCCTGCCGTTGGACTAGTCTTGGTCTTGTTGCACCGAAACGGGTGCCTTTGCTTGATGCTCTCGCCTGCGCTTGCTCCCTTTGCACCAAAGAGGAAAGGAGGACACTGCGCGGGCTGGCACCCGCCTGGCGCCCTTGGTCGTCATGGCTTGCGTCACGGGCACCTCTTGAGGTACCCCGCCTTGATCTCTCCGCCTCCTCGCGAGCCAGCCTGATGAGGCCGTGCCTGAGGAAGCTCCGTGTCGTCCGCCCCGCGAGGCTTGGCCCCTCGTGAGGGTCTTGTGTCTGTGTTGATGAAGATGGGTCGTGCTGGGCCCCCCTTTGAGCCACGCCGCAGGCCGCAGGCAGGCAAGTCTGGGGACCCCCGTTCCCAGAACGCCGACAGTAGCCCCCGGCCCAAGGCGCGCCCGGACATGGCTGTGCAGGGAGGCGAAAGGGCAAGAGCGAAGCGCCGCGGGCCCTAACAGCCTGCGGCCTTGGGCGCCGCGTGGCAGTTGATCGGACGTGGGCGTCTCCACTTCCCCACGGCACCTCGGCAACTACACGGATTGGACAAGTCCCTGCATGCAAAGCGGGTCATGATTACCTGTGATCGTGGAGGTCGGCGGTTGGCCTTCGCCGGCCATAAGTATGGATCGGCGCGCGCCCTTCCAGTCCATCCCTTCTTGCTTCTCCTTCTTCCCGGCCCTTGCTCCGTCTTGCTGCAATGGCTCCGATCCGCCGGTTCTCGACGGCAGAGAAGGGAAAGGCTCCCCGAGAGGAACCAGATCAGCTCCCGCCGAAGAAACGGCTCGCCCTCCGCGGCCGGGACGAGGGGCCCATCAGGTGGTGTCGAGGCCCTGCTGCGAGCGGCCACCGCCGGGGTTCCCGCTTCCCTTGTACGCCCACATCGAGGGCTCTGAAGGAGTCGATGCCGATCGCCACGGGCGGCGCCGCCGTCGGCGCCGATGGGTCACGAAGGTGTGGGTCGTCCCTCCTGGGGTCCACACCCAGGGCTCCTCCCGAGAGTTCGTGCTCCACGCCGCCATGCCTCCTCAGTCCTGGATTCGCCTTCCTCCCTTCTTTGCCTCCATCATCCCGCATGGAGAGCTCATGGAGCTTTGGCTGCAGCACGCCAGCTGCAGCGCCCTTGCGACCGAGGCAGAGGTCGCGGTCGTTGCCCCGGGCGAGGTCTACAAGACTCGAGGCTGGAGCGAAATCGCCCGGGTTTGCAGGACAAGAGGCGCCTTCGCGATCCACTTGGAGTACGACGGTGCTTCGGTGATGTTCTTCAAGGTCTTCGATGCGAACAGGCGCCGGCTGGAGTGCTGCCCCGGGAGAGGTGGTCGGGACCCTGCTACGGCGAGGACTGGGCCTGCCGATCGCTCCCTTGGCGGCTGCTCAAGCGGCGGAGGCGTCGGAGGTTCCAGCGACTCCGACGAGCTCTTCGCGACTCCGGAGACGAGCGATGACAGCTACGAGCCCCCGAGCTGGCACTGCTCCTGGAGCAGGGCGGGCTCGTCAGGCCGTCGCCGACTCTGATCTGGATGGGGTTGGCGCCGGTGCTTGACGGCCCACTGTTGATGATGGCGTCTTTTGCAGGGGCGCGTGTAGTTATCGTCCTTTTAGGATCTGTTCCCTGCGAGGAATCAAAGACGCGTCCCGTGGGGGCTTGTAAGGTGCTTGTGATCCTGTTTTGTTAATATAACCCTTGTCGTAGAACTGTGCGAGTTGCTCATTCCGTCTTAGCTGAGTTCTCCCTTTCGAACCTCATGAGGGCTTGGTGCTCTGCGCCGACAGGTCCCAGTCCCAAGGTGGCTTCAGCCGTCGCTGGTATGCCAGGTCGCGATGCCGTGGTCAAGGCCAGGAGGTGAGCGACCCGGGGTCCGGTAAGAGCCCCTGAGTCGCAATGCTCAGGAGGTCCCCTTTGGCGCTCAAGCAGCCGTCGTTCAGTGAGAAAGGAGAGCGGCGTCGCTAACACGGGATTGCATTAGGTGCGGGGATGGTGCCACGGTAGCTGGTGCTTCCGGGTGGTGACTTATCTCGAGAATCAGGGGCCGCTCTCTGGTGTCGCCGGGTCCGTGCATCGGCAGGCGTGAGGTTGCTCGGTGAGTTCCTCGCGTGTCCCTCCCCTCTCGCCTTTGCTCCCCTTTCTGCTCTACGTCCTCAGGTCCCGGCCCTCGAGCGAGTCTCAGCCGTCGCTGGTATGCCAGGTCGCGATGCCGTGGACAAGGCCAGAGGGTGAGGGCTGGAGAGCCAGTAGGAGCCCTGAGTCGCGATGCTCAGGCACCCCCTTTTAACGTGCAAGCGGTTCGCGCGGATGAGAATGAAGGAGACACCGCAAGGGCCTCGCCTGACGCAGCTCCTTTAGGAGATCCTGTAGACCCATCATAGAAAGAACGAGGGGTTGCCATGACAATTGACAGTCAGCCGTTGGTTGCTTCCGAGGGGCGATGAGGCACTGAAGGCTTGACGAGGTGGCGCCATGCGGGGCTGCCGCGGCCAGAGCTTAGCCATTCAGGTTTGTCGGTGTTGCAGGGACGGACCCATGCGCAAGCGTCGTGCCGTTTGGGAGCAGCTCCGTCAGTTGGCGTCAGTTGAGCGGGCAACTAGGTTAAACACATTAGCCGCGAAGGAGTGGATTCATTCAAATAGATGCTGGGAAGGCGGACATCACTGGGTCAGGCTCGAGCGACTTGGGGATGATGCAGCCCGTGGGGCGCCCCCAACAAAGTAAGCTAACAACATGAAATAAAAGGGATACATGCCGCAGGGATGGACCCACGCGGCCTGGGAATAATGCAGCCCTGGGGGGCGTTCCCAGCTGGAAATGAAACTTGAAAGATGTCACCTGATGATGTTGAGGACGAAGGAGTGTTGGTGTAGCAGACTCGGTGGGCTGCGGAAGCCGATCCTCACGAGCCCCCAGGCCCAGGGGCCTCGGGAGGCTCCGGAGGCGCTGGTGGCTCTTCGCGGACCATCTCCATCTCCGCCAGGGCTGTGGAACGCCTGGCCTCTTGAGCCTTCATGATGCCCCTCATGAGGCGCTGGTACGTGGCAGCCGCGTTCGGCAAGCCGTAAGGCATGCGAACGTAGTTGTGGGGTGGACCTTCGCAGCGCCCCACTCGCGAGGGCCAGAGGCGCTCCAGAGAGGCGACTCGATTGAGCCCTTGTATGTCGATGCAGACGCGCAGCCCACAATCCTCGCCTGGATGGGGAGCCACAGCTAGGAGGCGGCGGCCGCCTTTCATGACTCTTGACTCCTGTAGCTCCTGAATGGCCTTGCTGACGAACTCCTGAGGGTCTGGCTCTCCTTGCCTTACTCCTTCTTGAGGGAAACGTGCTTCGAAACACGCCTCCATGTGGTGCCCAAGCGCCTCCCTCGTGACCTTAGCCAGGTCGGTGGCCCTCCAGGGGAGAGCCCCCGAGCCCTGCCTGAGGAGGGCGCCGGGCACGCTTTCCTATGCGATGGAAGGAGGTTCCCCCTGGGCAGGCGCGGGCCCTGAGGGGCCTGCCTCCTGAGGGGCCGGGCCGGACGATGTCTTCTTCTTCCTGGGGGCGGTTTTGGGAAGCCTCCTGCTTCCGCGATCCGGGTCTTCCAGCGATGCGGCCTGAAAGGCTCGTTCCAGGGAAGACACCACGTCCTTCTCTTCACAGGGCACCGTGATGACTCCGCCACTTCCTGGCATCTTGAGGATGTTGTAGCCGTGGTGAGTTACCGCCATGAACTTGGCCAGCGCTGGGTACCCAAGGATGGCGTTGTACGGCAGACGAATGTGAGCGACGTCGAAGTCGATGAGCTCAGTGTGCAGTAGTTGTCGCGTGCCCCAAAGGTGACAGGGAGGCGGACCTGCCCAATCAGGACCGTGGAGCCGTCGATGACTGAAAGTGCGTTATATCGACTAGAGGGGGAGTGAATAGGCTATTTTTATGATAGTCTTCAGAACATGGGAGTTTTGAAGACAAACGATAAAATTAAACCTATTACCATGCAGCGGAAGGTAAACTACACTAGGCAAACCATAGTCAAGTATTCAATGAAGTGAAAGCACAAAGACTAATAGCAGCTAGGTAGTAAGGATCAGGTAGGAAGATATTGTGAAGCCAAACAGAACACGCAGTCACTCAGTGAAGACAAATGATAGAGCAAACATACAATGACTTCACAAGGAGTAACAGTAAGTAAAGTGAAGTGAAGATGAAACCAGTGATGCGTTGAAGACAATGATTTGTTGGACCAGTTCCAGTTGCAGTGACAACTGTATGTCTGGTTGGAGCGGCTAGGTATTTAAACCTTAGGACACACAGTCCCGGACACCCAGTCCTGAACACGCAGCTCAGGACACCCAGTCCTCACCGTATTCTCCTTGAGCTAAGATCACATAGACCTCGCCCAATCACTCTGGTAAGTCTTCAAGGTAGACTCCCAAACCTTCACAGACTTCGTTCACCGGCAATCCACAATGTCTCTTGGATGCTCAGAACGCGACGCCTAACCGGCTGGAGGATGCACAGTCCTCAAGTGTAATAAGTCTTCAGATCACACAGACAAGAAGAATTAAGTGATGCCCAATTCTCTCTGGCTCTGGGTGGTTAGGGCTTTATCCTCGCTAGGTGTTCTCTTTCTCAAAGGCTTCGAGGTGGTTTGCTCTCAAACGACAAAAGCCGTGCACTAAATCTGAGCAGCCAACCGTTTATGGTTGTAGGGGGGTGGGCTATTTATAGCCACTTGGCAACCCGACCTGATTTATCCGAAATGACCCTGGGTCACTAAGGAACTGACACGTGTTCCAACAGCCAGATTTCAAACTCACACGGCAACTTTACTTGGGCTACAAGCAAAGCTGACTTGTCCGACTCTGGACAAGATTCGCTCTCATAGTCTTCACTCGAAGACATAGGTTTTTGGTTTAGGCATCACTTCAGTCATTCTGACTGGTTCTCTTGGACCCCACTTAACAGTACGATGGTTCCTATGTCTCAACACAAAAGAAAAAGAATTACGAAAGATCTAAGTCTTCGAGCTCCATAGGCTTCATATCGTGTCTTCTCTTTTCATAGTCTTCAATGTGAATATCTTCATATACCACCTTTGACATCAATGTCTTCATAAAGTTTTGGGGGTCATCTCTGGTAGTAAAACCGAATCAATGAGGGACTTCTACCTGTGTTATCCTGCAATTCTCACAAACACATTAGTCCCTCAACTAGGTTTGTCGTCAATACTCCAAAACCAACTAGGGGTGGCACTAGATGCACTTACAATCTCCCCATTTTTGGTGATTGATGACAAACTAGTTGAATTTTTCAACGGGGAATATAATCTGTGAAATTGTAAAGAATAAGGAATTGTCTTCATAAGTTGCAAGGGCTCCCCCTGAAGATGTGCATATCAGTTAATTTGCTTTTGGAATGCAAATGCACATGGAAGGTTGTACTTGTAGAGATCCACTTCAACTTATGATGACAATCCACTATGCATGTCAAAGTATATGAAGATAATGACATGCATAATGGAAAATGGACGTCTGCAGAATGAGCTAAGTGCGGAATTTATCATCGCACATGCGGAATTTATCTTCGCAAAACAAGGTGGCAAATAAGTAGCAGACGACCATCTAGTTTAAGTGTTACAACTCATAAGAACCAAATGTAGCAAAAACGAGAGTTGTAGGCACGAAGCAAAATATAAAGCACCCGCCTATATGGACCCGCTTGAAGACTATCAATCTCATATGTTTCTCCCCCTTTTGTCAGTAATGACCAAAAAGGTTTGAAGACATAGAGCCTCTACTCGTTCCCATGAGGAGTAGGTGAAGTAGCAGGTTTGTTGGTGTTGTTTGGCGGTGCAGAAGAGCTTGGAGGTGCTGAAGGATATGGCGGTGAAGTAGCATCGTCTTCTTCCTCAATAATTCTGGCAGTGACTGTGGCAGCAGAGGAAGAGAACTCAGAGTCTTCAAGGGGTGGAGTTCCTAGCAGCACAGCCCTTCGAGGAGGTGTGGAGTCAAACTTGAATCTCTCAGTGAAGCCATCCTCTTGAAGATCAGCTTCAGAAAGCATCATCGTTAGCCCTTTCCATGTGCGGCGACAGGTTTCATGGGCAACGAACGCATTCTTAGTGGCAAGATTTCGAGTGCGATTAACATCCACAAAGAGGCTTTTCATCTGACGCTTCAGCCAGTCAGGATGCCTATCTTGTTTCTGATGTAGAGCCACAAGAAGCTCTCGGTCGTTGAGAACACGAGTGCGCTTCTTGGGTCTTGGAGCAGTGGCACTGTCAGTGGCTTCAGTGGAAGCATGGTGTGGTGCACGTGTAGTGCTAGCCAAAGGATACACCCGAGAAACTGCTTCAACGCCTTCAATGTTCTGTGTAAAACTCTGATGTTCTGCATTCTGAAGACTTAGAGGTTGCTTGGCAGGCTCACGACACCAGAGTAGTGACGACAAATGTGCATCATCAGGCTGTGGCCCACGGACCATGCATGGATAGAAGCTTTGGGCAATAGCTTCATCTCTGGACCTGGGTAGAAGGTTCTTGTATAAGATGTCTCCCCACGGTCTTTTGATGGCACTTTTCTCAGCATACTCTTGGGTTGTGAAGCGGTATTTGAACCATTGTTCTGCCCAATAGCGTCGAATCCATTGGATTCGGGTCTTGCGCTGACTATAATCTTCTTCAGGATCTGTCTTATACATTTCTGCGAGTTCATCAGGCAGATCTCTGGATGTTCCGCCATGACGTTGTCTTCCCCCCTTCCTTGCTGCTTTCTCTGAAGCCATAAACTTTAACTTGAAAGGCTTCAAGACGTTCAAAGGCTTCAAAGGCTTTCTCTTGCTGGACCAACAGGAACTGGCTTCAGGAGAATTTATGTGATGCTGTAAGAATTCTGCAAATGAATGCAGACTATGAGAACCAAAGGATTCTCCCACGGACATGTACCTGTGACAACATTAAGGTGCGAGGGAAGGGGAAGAGGTCATATGCATTCTCAGAAGATTTTGAAGATAAATCAGTTTAGAAGACATTGACCTCATCGTGCGAAGACATTCACTCATAGATAAGAAGTTGGTTCCAGATTTGTACGAATCCACAGATCAGTACAAGTGAGGAATCTAACTACTTTGTGAAGTACAAGTGAATATACTAGGCATGTTATGAGATGAAGTATGAGAGAGATCTAGCTTGTGTGACAGAAACTGCTTGTGGTAGAAAGTGACAGATCAATAGGATCAATGGTGCTGTAAAAAGGGAGTTTTATTTACCACACTGAGAACTGCTAGACGGAGTGGGAGATGAGGCCGAGCAGTTCACTCTTCCGTGCCCTAACTTGGCGACGGAGGACACCTACGGCGACGGCGGAGAGGACGATGTCCGCGGTCGGTGTGAAGACGGCGTCGGAGAGGTTGCGGTAGCGAAGCACTTCGTCGCCAGCGTCGTCGAGAGCTAGCGATGGCGCTAGGGTTCGTGCGAGGGTGGAAGAAGAGATAATGACCACTGTGAGTGTGTATTTATAGGCACAGGGGCAGCACTGTGCTATTACACAGGTGCCCCTGGCGATTCGCATCTGAGGAACACGTGGCCAGTATGCGGAATTTTGGGGTTTGTTCCACGTCCCACGCACGCCTGGATTGTCGGGTGGTCGTTCCTACTTCTCCGGATTTCATGTGGAGGAATGAGCATTGAAAACGGACTTAATGGTTGTCTCTGTATCTTCTGCTGACAAGGACGCAGAGAAGACATTCGACAGTTTCAATAGAATGCATATGACTTGGAGAGATAGAGTTTGAGATGGAAAGCATAGAGAAGTTGGGGTCCGATCACATTCACTTAGTTCAAAAGATTCAACACGAAGACATAGCTATAAGTGAATGCTGTAGAGGACAGAACACTAGCATATATATATACATATCTATAATCAACATAGTGAAGATAATCATGAAAATATGTTGAGTTCGAATGTATGTCTTCATTGATTGAAGATATACTTCACTTCGTGTGTTGCACATCTAAGTCATCAATATGCATAAGGGTTAGGATGTGTGCCTGATCACATGACATTTGAGGATTCCAGGATATTTAGCTCACACCGTAACTTGCAAAACCTCTTCTCATCCAAGGGCTTGGTGAAGATATCTGCTAATTGCTCTTCAGTGTTGACGTGTATGATATCAATGTCTTCCTTCACAACATGATCTTTGAGAAAGTGATGACGAATTTCAATGTGCTTTGTCTTCGAATGCTGAACTGGGTTGTTAGCAATCTTGATGGCGCTTTCGTTGTCGCAGTAAAGTGGCACTTGCTTCAGATGAATGCCATAGTCCTTGAGTGTTTGCTTCATCCACAGAAGCTGAGCGCAGCAAGATCCAGCAGCAATGTATTCAGATTCAGCAGTGGAGAGAGATACACAGTTCTGCTTCTTTGAAGACCAACATACAAGTGATCGTCCCAGAAAGTGACATGTGCCTGATGTAGACTTGCGATCAACTTTGTCACCAGCATAATCAGCATCCGAGAATCCAACCAGATCAAACTCTGAGCCCTTTGGATACCATAATCCTAGAGTTGGGGTGTGAGCCAAATATTGAAGAATTCGCTTCACAGCTAAGTGATGCGACTCCTTTGGTGCCGCTTGAAATCGAGCACACATGCAAACACTAAGCATAATATCTGGCCTAGATGCACATAGATAAAGTAAAGAACCAATCATGGAGCGGTATACCTTTTGATCGAACTCTTTACCATTGTCGTCAGGACCCAGATGATGTTTGGCTAGCATTGGTGTTGTGAAGCCTTTGCAGTCTTGCATACCGAACTTCTTCAGGCAATCTTTGAGATACTTCTCTTGAGATATGAAGATGCCATTGCGTTGTTGTCGTATTTGAAGACCAAGGAAGAACTTCAGCTCTCCCATCATGGACATCTGATATTGCTCTTGCATCATATATCCAAACTCTTCACTGTACTTCTGATTGGTGCAGCCGAAGATAATGTCATCCACATATATTTGGCACACAAATAGTTCACCATCATATGTCTTCGTGAAAAGAGTGGGATCTAGGGAACCACGTATGAAGCCTTTGCTCTTCAGGAAGTATTTGAGTGTGTCATACCAGGACCTAGGGGCTTGTTTGAGGCCATACAGTGCCTTGTTGAGCTTGTATACCATGTCAGGATGTTTTGGATTTTCAAAGCCAGGCGGTTGTGCAACATACACTTCTTCTTCAATCTTGCCATTGAGAAAGGCACTTTTCACATCCATTTGATATAGAAGTATGTTATGATGATTTGCATAGGCCAGTAGTATGCGTATGGCTTCAAGTCTAGCCAGAGGAGCAAATGTTTCATCGAAGTCAATGCCTTCCACTTGAGTATATCCTTGAGCAACGAGACGAGCTTTGTTTCTGACAACTTGACCATGCTCATCTTGCTTGTTGTGGTATATCCATTTGGTGCCTATTATATTGTGCTTCCGTGGATCAGGACGCTTAACCAGTTCCCATACATTATTCAGCTCAAACTGTTGAAGCTCTTCTTGCATAGCTTGAATCCATTCAGGTTCCATGAAGGCTTCTTCAACTTTCTTGGGTTCTGCTATTGAGACAAATGCGGAGTGCCCACAGAAATTTGCTAGCTGAGTTGCCCTTGAATGAGTGAGTGGACCAGGTGCATTGATGCTATCAATTATTCTTTCAATCTGCACTTCATTGGCAACGCGAGGATGTACAGGGCGAAGACTTTGCTCTTGCTGTTCATTGTTGTTGTTGGAAGGAATGTCTTCGGGCTGAGCATTGTCTTCATGTTGATCAGGTGCTGAAATGATAAGTTCTTCTTCAGGATGAGCTTCAGAAGGTATAATTTCTCCAGTTCCCATTAGCTTGATTGATTCACTGGATGGAACTTTATCTAGCACACTTGGCAGCTGCTCTCTTTGTGAGCCGTTGGTCTCATCGAACCGCACATCCACTGTTTCAACCACTTTGTAATGAAAGAGATTGAAGACTCTGTAGGAGTGCGAATCCTTTCCATATCCAAGCATAAAACCCTCATGTCTTTTGGTGCAAATTTTGAGGTGTGATGTGGGTCCTTGATCCAGCACCTTGCGCCAAATACTCTGAAGTAACTGACATTTGGCTTTTTGCCAGTAAGGAGCTCATAAGATGTCTTGTTCAGTAGCTTGTGAAGATAAACACGATTGATTGTATGGCACGCAGTATCAATGGCTTCGGGCCAGAATTTTCTTAGGGTCTTGTATTCATCTAGCATTGTTCTGGCCATCTCAATTAGTGTTGTGTTCTTGCGTTCGACGACGCCATTCTGCTGTGGCGTGTACGGGGCTGAGAATTCATGTGTGATGCCCAAGGTATCAAGATATGTATCAAGGCCAGTGTTCTTGAATTCAGTGCCATTGTCACTTTTGATATGCTTTATCTTGGCGCCAAAATTGTTCATAGCTCGATTGGCGAAGCGTCCGAAGACATCCTGCACTTCAGTCTTGTAAAGGATTATGTGCACCCAAGTATATCTAGAATAATCATCAACAATAATGAAGCCATAGAGGCAAGCAGTAGTAGTTAGAGTTGAGTAATGAGTGGGACCGAAAAGATCCATGTGAAGCAGTTCGAAGGGTTGAGTAGTAGACATGATTGTCTTCGAGGGATGTTTGGCCCTCGTCATCTTCCCTGCTTCACAGGCACCGCATAAGTGGTCTTTCTTGAACTTGACGCCCTCGATGCCTATGACATGCTTCTTCCTCGCAAGGGTGTGGAGGTTCCTCATGCCAGCATGTCCAAGCCTTCGATGCTAGAGCCAGCATTCTGAATCCTTTGCTAGAAGACATACTGCAAGCTGTGGCCCTGCTGAGAAATCTACCACGTACAAATCATCTTTTCGATACCCTTCAAACATTAGAGACTTGTCAGATTCCATTAGTACAAGGCAATGATATTTTCCAAATATTACGATCATGTTCAAATCGCAAAGCATTGAGACAGACATTAAGTTGAAGCCAAGGGATTCAACAAGCATGACTTTATCCATGTGTTGATCCCTTGAGATTGCAACTCTACCTAGACCCAATACCTTACTTTTACCAGTGTCAGCAAATGTGATGTGGCTCTTGTCGGATGGATGTAAGGTTGAGTCCATAAGAAGACTTCTTTTGCCAGTCATGTGATTTGTACACCCACTGTCAATAATCCATTCTGAAGACGCTGGTGTCGTACCCTACAGTGCAGTTAGGGGGATAGGCTTCACCAAGAGCATTGTGAAGCAAAAACATTTGACGAACCATTGGGTTATGAAAGCTTAGATCCAGGTTAGGACTAATAGGGAGAGTAGCAAGCGATTCAGGTACGAAGTACATAGTAAGACCATTTGGGCATTTGATCTTGCGCCCTACAAGATGTTTAAGGTCCCCAGCAATAGCGTTAGACGATTTTGGTTTTCTGCTGGAGACCTTTCCCTTGGCACCGTGTGCCATGAAGTAGTAGGTAGAAGCGGAGTAGTCCTTGTCATTTGCATCGGTGTCGGTGATGAAGTCATTGTCTTCAGTGTTGAAGATGGACTTGGCAACATATGCTGTAGCCAGACTTGCGACGCCTGAGTCGGATTCCTCCTCAGACTCCACCTCCGCCTCCTCAGAAGCAGACTCCTCCTCTGAATCCATTTCCTTGCCTACAAACGCACGTGCCTTTCGAGATGAGCTCTTCTTGTGTGATGAAGACTTTGAGGATGACTTGGAAGAAGACTTTGAGTATTTCTTATTCTTCTTGTCGTCAGAGTCATATTCCTTGCTCTTCTTCTTCTTTTTGTTCTCATTGTCCCACTGTGGACACTCAGAGATGAAGTGGCCAAGTTTCTTGCACTTGTGACATGTTTTCTTCTTGTAGTCATGAGCAGGAGCTTCATCATTCCTTGAACTTGATCGGGAAGACTTTCTGAAGCCTTTCTTCTTGGTGAATTTTTGGAACTTCTTGACAAGCATAGCAAGTTCCCTTCCAATGTCTTCTGGGTCATCAGAACTGCTGTCAGATTCTTCTTCAGATGAGGAGACAGCTTTTGCCTTCAAGGCACGAGTTCGCCCATAGTTTGGACCATAGATCTCTCTTTTCTCCGAAAGCTGAAACTCATGTGTGTTGAGCCTCTCAAGTATGTCAGACGGATCGAGTGTCTTGAAATCAGGACGTTCTTGAATCATCAGGGCCAGGATGTCAAACGAACTATCAAGTGATCTCAGCAGCGTCTTGACGACTTCGTGTTTGGTAATCTCAGTGGCGCCGAGGGCTTGAAGCTCATTTGTGATGTCAGTGAGTCGGTCAAATGTGTGCTGGACATTCTCATTGTCATTTCGCTTGAAGCGGTTGAAGAGGTTGCGAAGGACACTGATTCTCTGATCTCTCTGGGTTGAGATGCCTTCATTGACCTTGGAGAGCCAGTCTCAGACCAGCTTGGATGTCTTCAAAGCACTCACACGGCCATACTGTCCTTTGGTCAGATGACCACAGATGATATTCTTGGCAGTAGAGTCTAGTTGAACGAATTTCTTGACATCAGCAGCAGTGACACCTTCTCCAGCCTTGGGAACGCCGTTCTCGACGACATACCATAGGTCGATGTCAATGGCTTCAAGATGCATACGCATCTTATTCTTCCAGTAGGGATATTCAGTTCCATTGAAGACGGGGCACGCAGCGGAGACTTTAATTATCCTTGCAGTCGACATAGCTAAAACTCGAGGTGGTTAAACCGAATCACACAGAACAAGGGAGCACCTTGCTCTGATACCAATTGAAAGTGTGTTATATTGACTAGAGGGGGGGTGAATAGGCGATTTTTATGATAGTCTTCAGAACATGGGAGTTTTGAAGACAAACGATAAAATTAAACCTATTACCATGCAGCGGAAGGTAGACTACACTAGGCAAACCATAGTCAAGTATTCAATGAAGTGAAAGCACAAAGACTAATAGCAGCTAGGTAGTAAGGATCAGGTAGGAAGATATTGTAAAGCCAAACAGAACACGTAGTCACTCAGTGAAGACAAATGATAGAGCAAACATACAATGACTTCACAAGGAGTAACAGTAAGTAAAGTGAAGTGAAGATGAAACCAGTGATGCATTGAAAACAATGATTTGTTGGATCAGTTCCAGTTGCTGTGACAACTGTACGTCTGGTTGGAGCGGCTAGGTATTTAAACCTTAGGACACACAGTCCCGGACACCCAGTCCTGAACACGCAGCTCAGGACACCCAGTCCTCACCGTATTCTCCTTGAGCTAAGATCACATAGACCTCGCCCAATCACTCTGGTAAGTCTTCAAGGTAGACTCCCAAACCTTCACAGATTTCGTTCACCGGCAATCCACAATGTCTCTTGGATGCTCAGAACGCGATGCCTAACCGGCTGGAGGATGCACAGTCCTCAAGTATAATAAGTCTTCAGATCGCACAGACAAGAAGACTTAAGTGATGCCCAATTCTCTCTGGCTCTGGGTGGTTAGGGCTTTATCCTCGCTAGGTGTTCTCTTTCTCAAAGGATTCGAGGTGGGTTGCTCTCAAACGACAAAAGTTGTGCACTAAATCTGAGCAGCCAACCTTTTATGGTTGTAGGGGGTGGGCTATTTATAGCCACTTGGCAACCCGACCTGATTTGTCCGAAATGACCCTGGGTCACTAAGGAACTGACACGTGTTTCAACGGTCAGATTTCAAACTCACACGGCAACTTTACTTGGGCTACAAGCAAAGCTGACTTGTCCGACTCTGGACAAGATTCGCTCTCATAGTCTTCACTCGAAGACATAGGTTTTTGGTTTAGGCATCACTTCAGTCATTCTGACTGGTTCTCTTGGACCCCACTTAACAGTACGGTGGTTCCTATGACTCAACACAAAACAAAAAGAATTACGAAAGATCTATGTCTTCGAGCTCCATAGGCTTCATATCGTGTCTTCTCTTGTCATAGTCTTCAATGTGAATATCTTCATATACCACCTTTGACTTCAATGTCTTCATAAAGTTTTGGGGGTCATCTCTGGTAGTAAAACCGAATCAATGAAGGACTTCTACCTGTGTTATCCTGCAATTCTCACAAACACATTAGTCCCTCAACTAGGTTTGTCGTCAATACTCCAAAACCAACTAGGGGTGGCACTAGATGCAATTACAATCTCCCCCTTTTTGGTGATTGATGACAAACTAGTTGAAGTTTTCAACGGGGAATATAATCTGTGAAATTGTAAAGAATAAGGAATTGTCTTCATAAGTTGCAAGGGCTCCCCCTGAAGATGTGCATATCAGTTAATTTGCTTTTGGAATGCAAATGCACGTGGAAGGTTGTACTTGTAGAGATCCACTTCAACTTATGATGACAATCCACTATGCATGTCAAAGTATATGAAGATAATGACATGCATAATGGAAAATGGACGTCTGCAGAATGAGCTAAGTGCGGAATTTATCGTCGCACATGCGGAATTTATCTTCGCAAAACAAGGTGGCAAATAAGTAGCAGACGACCATCTAGTTTAAGTGTTACAACTCATAAGAACCAAATGTAGCAAAAACGAGAGTTGTAAGCACGAAGCAAAATATAAAGCACCCGCCTATATGGACCCGCTTGAAGACTATCAATCTCATATGTTTCTCCCCCTTTTGTCAGTAATGACCAAAAAGGTTTGAAGACATAGAGCCTCTACTCGTTCCCATGAGGAGTAGGTGAAGTAGCAGGTTTGTTGGTGTTGTTTGGCGGTGCAGAAGAGCTTGGAGGTGCTGAAGGATATGGCGGTGAAGTAGCATCGTCTTCTTCCTCAATAATTCTGGCAGTGACTGTGGCAGCAGAGGAAGAGAACTCAGAGTCTTCAAGGGATGGAGTTCCTAGCAGCACAGCCCTTCGAGGAGGTGTGGAGTCAAACTTGAATCTCTCAGTGAAGCCATCCTCTTGAAGATCAGTTTCAGAAAGCATCATCGTTAGCCCTTTCCATGTGTGGCGACAGGTTTCATGGGCAACGAACGCATTCTTGGTGGCAAGATTTCGAGTGCGATTAACATCCACCAAGAGGCTTTTCATCTGACGCTTCAGCCAGTCATGATGCCTATCTTGTTTCTGATGTAGAGCCACAAGAAGCTCTCGGTCGTTGAGAACACGAGTGCGCTTCTTGGGTCTTGGAGCAGTGGCACTGTCAATGGCTTCAGTGGAAGCAGGGTGTGGTGCACGTGTAGTGCCAGCCAAAGGATACACCCGAGAAACTGCTTCAACGCCTTCAACGTTCTGTGTAAAACTCTGATGTTCTGCATTCTGAAGACTTAGAGGTTGCTTGGCAGGCTCAGAATATATGGCTTCAGTAGACATGTCCACGTCAGGCAAGAGGATCCGATGGTTGCGGGCTGAGGGCTGATAAGAGATGGCGGAGTGTAGCTTGATCGGCCGCATGACCCAAGGGGCGTAGAACTTCAAACCAAACAGATCAATGCCTGATGCAGCAAGTTGGCGTATGAAGAAGTCCTGTGCATTGAAGCATTTGCCATGAAGTATATAGAAGACCAAAGTCTTCATTGCACCCTGAAGCTTGGCATTTGGAGAGTGCCCTTTGATAGGCCAAAGAGTTCGCCTGATGATGTGATAGATGGTTCTGGGCAGGTACTCAAGGTCTTCAACGAAGAACTCTGTGGGATACGCAGCATCTGGGGGCAATGGCTTCATCATGCTGAGCATTTGACTCATATTAGGTTCTGGTCGCTGAAAGATGCTCTCAATAGCTTCAGCATGCAGCTGACAGCCTTGCTCGAAGAGATCGCCAGGAGTGGGCAAGCCAGTGAGCTCAATGATGTCAAATGCATTGGCTTCGTGATGAATGTCGCCAGTCATCCACTCCAGGACCCAAGTCTTCGGATCTCTGCTATCCCCTTTGATGTGAAGTGTGGCATAGAATTGTAGCAGCAGCTCTTCATTCCAATGCTCTTCATCAGTAACAAACTGCAGCAGACCCACTTGCTTGAAGCAATCCAACGCTTCTTCTAGACAGGGCAGACCAGCTATAGCTTCAACATCAAGGCGCTTGTGTGGGAAGATGCGACCTTGGTTGTAAAGATTGCAAGAGTAATAGCTTCGCTGAGGATAGCTCCAGAACCGATCAGATGATATCCTTTCCCTTGAGTAGGGGTTCCTGGAGCTATTGAAGAACGTGTTGTCTGCCCTGAAGCCATTGATGTTGAAGGAGCCAGGTGCTGATGCAGGACCTGGAAACCTTGGCAGTCTTGGGATTTCCTTCTGGACCTGAGGCCTGTGCTCAACATGATAGTTGAATTGGGGACCGGCAGCAGACTCAGGAACAGAAGTGGCAGGATCAGTGGCTTCGCTGTCTTCTGAAGCTTTTGCTGGGGAGGGCTCCACATTAGCTTCATTGGTGGTTGTGGCAGCCTCAGGATTTTCATCCTCCACTTGACTAGCTGGAGGGTCGGTCACAGGCACGTTCTCCTGGAGAACTGCTTCTTGGTGGAACAAGGGAGTGGGATCTTGTGGTACTTCTTCTTCTGCAGCTGATGCAGCCGGAATGTCTTCAGCAGAGACTTGAGGCCTTGGACCTTTGCGAAGCCTGCGGAACGCAGACGACGCCTGTGGAGTTGGAGTGGGCTGGGCCTCATAGTCTTCTTCCTCTTGTGGGCGATCTGCCCATGAAGCATCCTGTGCAAGTGGCGTCAGTGGACGACCAATGCTGATGAGTTCGCTGTTTTCAAACTAAGGAAGTTCTGCATCATCTTCTACATTGTCATGATGACCAATGTCTTCGGCAGTGATGGGATCAGCTGCTGGAATGTCTTCAGCTTCAGGAGCCTCTGTGGAAGCAGGTTCATGAACTGTCAGTTGACGTTCTGCGTCAGGATGAACCATAGAAATGGGTTCAACTATCAAGGGCTCTGTGGGAGCAGCCTGAGCTCTCTTGGTCTTTCTCTTTTTCTTGGTGGGGCCAGTAGGAGAGGCTTCAGAGTGTTTCCTCTTCCTGGCTTCAGCCTCAGCAGTTCTTGTCTTCTTGAGCTCTGAAGCTGTTGACCGGCTCTTTGGCTTCGAGCCAGTCATTCTTGTTTGGAAGACAATCGGAACTGCTTCTTGCCTTGGTGCATCAGATTCAGCCGTAGCAGGCTTCTTCTTCTTCTTTGCGGCCATCCTGGGGTCGATGCCAGGACGCCCAAGTGCTTTGCGCTTCTCAGCCTCATTATAGGCTTGCACACATCTGTCAGCCAGAGTCTTCATGCGCTCACGCGAACCTTGAGCTTCTGCACGCTTCTTCACAAAGGCTTCCTTGAGCTCGTGCATCATTGTCTTGAAGTTCTTCACTTCTTGCACGCTGAGCTTGGCCATATGCTTCTTGAACTGAGCCTTTTCATAGTCAATCTTCTGCTTTAGTTCAACAATGCGCTGGGCAATAGCAAGTTCTGAAGCAATGGCGCCTTGGAAGGCGACACTGAGGCCAATAGGTAGCTGCAGATCTTCAAAGCTGATGTTTGGCGTGTCGAACCACTCGTCAATGAAGTTGTGGATGATGGTGACATCAAAGAGAGGCAGATCATTGAAGATTTCTGCTTCTTCTTTGCTCTTGATGAGTTGCTCAAGAGCGTCATCTGCAAGATCTTCATCACTTGACAGATCAATGTCGTCATTGCGCAGGATGGCAGCAGCTGTTAGCTCTTTGCCAGTGTGAGACAGAGGCATCTTGGCCTTCTGGGGCTTTGAGATGCGTGATAAGTCTTCAGACGACACACTGTCTTCATGAGGTGTAGTTGCCAGTGGCTTCGCCCTTGAAATTTTGGGTGAAGGGACAGGCTTGGAAGCTTTAGGCTTCTTCATCTTCTTTGGCTTCAGCACTGCAGGAGCTTCTTCTGATTGAGAGTCAGTTGGAGGCTCATTCACTGCAGTCCCTTGAACCAAGATGCGGGTAATGAGGCCTTCAAGTTTGGCATACGGACCGATGACATTGGGTTCTGCTTCTCGTGTGCCATCTGCCCTTGGTGCTGAGGGACCAGGGTTGAAGTCTAACCCAAATTTCTTCTTGTTCTGCTTCGCTGAGTTTTGGGCAAACTGGAAGTTGCGCTTGAACAGATTGTCGTCACGACACCAGAGTAGTGACGACGAATGTGCATCATCAGGCTGTGGCCCACGGACCATGCATGGATAGAAGCTTTGGGCAATAGCTTCATCTCTGGACCTGGGTAGAAGGTTCTTGTATAAGATGTCTCCCCACGGTCTTTTGATGGCACTTTTCTTAGCATAATCTTGGGTTGTGAAGCGGTATTTGAACCATTGTTCTTCCCAATAGCGTCGAATCCATTGGATTCGGGTCTTGCGCTGACTATAATCTTCTTCAGGATCTGTCTTATACATTTCTGCGAGTTCATCAGGCAGATCTCTGGATGTTCCGCCACGACGTTGTCTGCCCCCCTTCCTTGCTGCTTTCTCTGAAGCCATAAACTTTAACTTGAAAGGCTTCAAGACGTTCAAAGGCTTCAAAGGCTTTCTCTTGCTGGACCAACAGGAACTGGCTTCAGGAGAATTTATGTGATGCTGTAAGAATTCTGCAAATGAATGCAGACTATGAGAACCAAAGGATTCTCCCACGGACATGTACCTGTGACAGCATTAAGGTGCGAGGGAAGGGGAAGAGGTCATATGCATTCTCAGAAGATTTTGAAGATAAATCAGTTTAGAAGACATTGACCTCATCGTGCGAAGACATTCACTCATAGATAAGAAGTTGGTTCCAGATTTGTACGAATCCACAGATTAGTACAAGTGAGGAATCTAACTACTTTGTGAAGTACAAGTGAATATACTAGGCATGTTATGAGATGCAGTATGAGAGAGATCTAGCTTGTGTGAACAGAAACTGGTTGTGGTAGAAAGTGACAGATCAATAGGATCAATGGTGCTGTAAAAAGGGAGTTTTATTTACCACACTGAGAACTGCTAGACGGAGTGGGAGATGAGGCCGAGCAGTTCACTCTTCCGTGCCCTAACTTGGCGACGGAGGACACCTACGGCGACGGCGGAGAGGACGATGTCCGCGGTCGGCGTGAAGACGGCGTCGGAGAGGTTGCGGTAACGAAGCGCTTCGTCGCCAGCGTCGTCGAGAGCTCGCGATGGCGCTAGGGTTCGTGCGAGGGTGGAAGAAGAGATAATGACCGCTGTGAGTGTGTATTTATAGGCACAGGGGCGGCACTGTGCTATTACACATGTGCCCCTGGCGATTTGCATCTGAGGAACACGTGGCCAGTATGCGGAATTTTGGGGTTTGTTCCACGTCCCACGCACGCCTGGATTATCGGGTGGTCGTTCCTACTTCTCCGGA
Organism: Triticum urartu; assembly: GCF_056163025.1. Taxonomy (NCBI): domain Eukaryota; kingdom Viridiplantae; phylum Streptophyta; class Magnoliopsida; order Poales; family Poaceae; genus Triticum; species Triticum urartu. Next base: position 358,317,506 of record NC_141873.1, on the reverse strand, counting down.
TTTCATGTGGAGGAATGAGCATTGAAAACGGACTTAATGGTTGTCTCTGTATCTTCTGCTGACAAGGATGCAGAGAAGACATTCGACAGTTTCAATAAAATGCATATGACTTGGAGAGATAGAGTTTGAGATGGAAAGCATAGAGAAGTTGGGGTCCGATCACATTCACTTAGTTCAAAAGATTCAACACGAAGACATAGCTATAAGTGAATGCTGTAGAGGACAGAACACTAGCATATATATATACATATCTATAATCAACATAGTGAAGATAATCATGAAAATATGTTGAGTTCGAAGCCAAACCAAATGTGAAGACATTGCAAGGTAACGCCATGAGTGAAACACTTCAAAATAGAACGTTTGGTGGTGGTGTTACCCACCATATAGGAAGTATTAGAACCAGACACGACGCACAATTATCATGGCGCTCCGAAGTCAAATTCCACATTAATGTATTCACACCTAGAATGTATGTCTTCATTGATTGAAGATATACTTCACTTCGTGTGTTGCACATCTAAGTCATCAATATGCATAAGGGTTAGGATGTGTGCCTGATCACAGGACATTTGAGGATTCCAGGATATTTAGCTCACACCGTAACTTGCAAAACCTCTTCTCATCCAAGGGCTTGGTGAAGATATCTGCTAATTGCTCTTCAGTGTTGACGTGTATGATATCAATGTCTTCCTTCACAACATGATCTCTGAGAAAGTGATGACGAATTTCAATGTGCTTTGTCTTCGAATGCTGAACTGGGTTGTTAGCAATCTTGATGGCGCTTTCGTTGTCGCAGTAAAGTGGCACTTGCTTCAGATGAATGCCATAGTCCTTGAGTGTTTGCTTCATCCACAGAAGCTGAGCGCAGCAAGATCCAGCAGCAATGTATTCAGATTCAGCAGTGGAGAGAGATACACAGTTCTGCTTCTTTGAAGACCAACATACAAGTGATCGTCCCAGAAAGTGACATGTGCCTGATGTAGACTTGCGATCAACTTTGTCACCAGCATAATCAGCATCCGAGAATCCAACCAGATCAAACTCTGAGCCCTTTGGATACCATAATCCTAGAGTTGGGGTGTGAGCCAAATATCGAAGAATTCGCTTCACAGCTAAGTGATGCGACTCCTTTGGTGCCGCTTGAAATCGAGCACACATGCAAACACTAAGCATAATATCTGGCCTAGATGCACATAGATAAAGTAAAGAACCAATCATGGAGCGGTATACCTTTTGATCGAACTCTTTACCATTGTCGTCAGGACCCAGATGATGTTTGGCTGGCATTGGTGTTGTGAAGCCTTTGCAGTCTTGCATACCGAACTTCTTCAGGCAATCTTTGAGATACTTCTCTTGAGATATGAAGATGCCATTGCGTTGTTGTCGTATTTGAAGACCAAGGAAGAACTTCAGCTCTCCCATCATGGACATCTGATATTGCTCTTGCATCATATATCCAAACTCTTCACTGTACTTCTGATTGGTGCAGCCGAAGATAATGTCATCCACATATATTTGGCACACAAATAGTTCACCATCATATGTCTTCGTGAAAAGAGTGGGATCTAGGGAACCAAGTATGAAGCCTTTGCTCTTCAGGAAGTATTTGAGTGTGTCATACCAGGACCTAGGGGCTTGTTTGAGGCCATACAGTGCCTTGTTGAGCTTGTATACCATGTCAGGATGTTTTGGATTTTCAAAGCCAGGCAGTTGTGCAACATACACTTCTTCTTCAATCTTGCCATTGAGAAAGGCACTTTTCACATCCATTTGATATAGAAGTATGTTATGATGATTTGCATAGGCCAGCAGTATGCGTATGGCTTCAAGTCTAGCCAGAGGAGCAAATGTTTCATCGAAGTCAATGCCTTCCACTTGAGTATATCCTTGAGCAACGAGACGAGCTTTGTTTCTGACAACTTGACCATGCTCATCTTGCTTGTTGTGGTATATCCATTTGGTGCCTATTATATTGTGCTTCCGTGGATCAGGACGCTTAACCAGTTCCCATACATTATTCAGCTCAAACTGTTGAAGCTCTTCTTGCATAGCTTGAATCCATTCAGGTTCCATGAAGGCTTCTTCAACTTTCTTGGGTTCTGCTATTGAGACAAATGCGGAGTGCCCACAGAAATTTGCTAGCTGAGTTGCCCTTGAATGAGTGAGTGGACCAGGTGCATTGATGCTATCAATTATTCTTTCAATCTGCACTTCATTGGCAACGCGAGGATGTACAGGGCGAAGACTTTGCTCTTGCTGTTCATTGTTGTTGTTGGAAGGAATGTCTTCGGGCTGAGCATTGTCTTCATGTTGATCAGGTGCTGAAATGATAAGTTCTTCTTCAGGATGAGCTTCAGAAGGTATAATTTCTCCAGTTCCCATTAGCTTGATTGATTCACTGGATGGAACTTTATCTAGCACACTTGGCAGCTGCTCTCTTTGTGAGCCGTTGGTCTCATCGAACCGCACATCCACTGTTTCAACCACTTTGTAATGAAAGAGATTGAAGACTCTGTAGGAGTGCGAATCCTTTCCATATCCAAGCGTAAAACCCTCATGTCTTTTGGTGCAAATTTTGAGGTGTGATGTGGGTCCTCGATCCAGCACCTTGCGCCAAATACTCTGAAGTAACTAACATTTGGCTTTTTGCTAGTAAGGAGCTCATAAGATGTCTTGTTCAGTAGCTTGTGAAGATAAACACGATTGATTGTATGGCATGCAGTATCAATGGCTTCGGGCCAGAATTTTCTTGGGGTCTTGTATTCATCTAGCATTGTTCTGGCCATCTCAATTAGTGTTCTATTCTTACGTTCGACGACGCCATTCTGCTGTGGCGTGTACGGGGCTGAGAATTCATGTGTGATGCCCAAGGTATCAAGATATGTATCAAGGCCAGTGTTCTTGAATTCAGTGCCATTGTCACTTTTGATATGCTTTATCTTGGCGCCAAAATTGTTCATAGCTCGATTGGCGAAGCGTCTGAAGACATCCTGCACTTCAGTCTTGTAAAGGATCATGTGCACCCAAGTATATCTAGAATAATCATCAACAATAACGAAGCCATAGAGGCAAGCAGTAGTAGTTAGAGTTGAGTAATGAGTGGGACCGAGAAGATCCATGTGAAGCAGTTCGAAGGGTTGAGTAGTAGACATGATTGTCTTCGAGGGATGTTTGGCCCTCGTCATCTTCCCTGCTTCACAGGCACCGCATAAGTGGTCTTTCTTGAACTTGACGCCCTCGATGCCTATGACATGCTTCTTCTTCGCAAGGGTGTGGAGGTTCCTTATGCCAGCATGTCCAAGCCTTCGATGCCAGAGCCAGCATTCTGAATCCTTTGCTAGAAGACATACTGCAAGCTGTGGCCCTGCTGAGAAATCTACCACGTACAAATCATCTTTTCGATACCCTTCAAACATTAGAGACTTGTCAGATTCCATTAGTACAAGGCAATGATATTTTCCAAATATTACGATCATGTTCAAATCGCAAAGCATTGAGACAGACATTAAGTTGAAGCCAAGGGATTCAACAAGCATGACTTTATCCATGTGTTGATCCCTTGAGATTGCAACTCTACCTAGACCCAATACCTTACTTTTACCAGTGTCAGCAAATGTGATGTGGCTCTTGTCGGATGGATGTAAGGTTGAGTCCATAAGAAGACTTCTTTTGCCAGTCATGTGATTTGTACACCCACTGTCAATAATCCATTCTGAAGACGCTGGTGTCGTACCCTACAGTGCAGTTAGGGGGATAGGCTTCACCAAGAGCATTGTGAAGCAAAAACATTTGACGAACCATTGGGTTATGAAAGCTTAGATCCAGGTTAGGACTAATAGGGAGAGTAGCAAGCGATTCAGGTACGAAGTACATAGTAAGACCATTTGGGCATTTGATCTTGCGCCCTACAAGATGTTTAAGGTCCCCAGCAATAGCGTTAGACGATTTTGGTTTTCTGCTGGAGACCTTTCCCTTGGCACCGCGTGCCATGAAGCAGTAGGTAGAAGCGGAGTAGTCCTTGTCATTTGCATCGGTGTCAGTGATGAAGTCATTGTCTTCAGTGTTGAAGATGGACTTGGCAACATATGCTGTAGCCAGACTTGCGACGCCTGAGTCGGATTCCTCCTCAGACTCCACCTCCGCCTCCTCAGAAGCAGACTCCTCCTCTGAATCCATTTCCTTGCCTACAAACGCACGTGCCTTGCCAGATGAGCTCTTCTTGTGTGATGAAGACTTTGAGGATGACTTGGAAGAAGACTTTGAGTATTTCTTATTCTTCTTGTCGTCAGAGTCATATTCCTTGCTCTTCTTCTTCTTTTTGTTCTCATTGTCCCACTGTGGACACTCAGAGATGAAGTGGCCAAGTTTCTTGCACTTGTGACATGTTTTGTTCTTGTAGTCATGAGTAGGAGCTTCATCATTCCTTGAACTTGATCGGGAAGACTTTCTGAAGCCTTTCTTCTTGGTGAATTTTTGGAACTTCTTGACAAGCATAGCAAGTTCCCTTCCAATGTCTTCAGGGTCATCAGAACTGCTGTCAGATTCTTCTTCAGATGAGGAGACAGCTTTTGCCTTCAAGGCACGAGTTCGCCCATAGTTTGGACCATAGATCTCTCTTTTCTCCGAAAGCTGAAACTCATGTGTGTTGAGCCTCTCAAGTATGTCAGACGGATCGAGTGTCTTGAAATCAGGACGTTCTTGAATCATCAGGGCCAGGATGTCAAACGAACTATCAAGTGATCTCAGCAGCGTCTTGACGACTTCGTGTTTGGTAATCTCAGTGGCGCCGAGGGCTTGAAGCTCATTTGTGATGTCAGTGAGTCGGTCAAATGTGTGCTGGACATTCTCATTGTCATTTCGCTTGAAGCGGTTGAAGAGGTTGCGAAGGACACTGATTCTCTGATCTCTCTGGGTTGAGATGCCTTCATTGACCTTGGAGAGCCAGTCTCAGACCAGCTTGGATGTCTTCAAAGCACTCACACGGCCATACTGTCCTTTGGTCAGATGACCACAGATGATATTCTTGGCAGTAGAGTCCAGTTGAACGAATTTCTTGACATCAGCAGCAGTGACACCTTCTCCAGCCTTGGGAACGCCGTTCTCGACGACATACCATAGGTCGATGTCAATGGCTTCAAGATGCATACGCATCTTATTCTTCCAGTAGGGATATTCAGTTCCATTGAAGACGGGGCACGCAGCGGAGACTTTAATTATCCTTGCAGTCGACATAGCTAAAACTCGAGGTGGTTAAACCGAATCACACAGAACAAGGGAGCACCTTGCTCTGATACCAATTGAAAGTGTGTTATATCGACTAGAGGGGGGGGTGAATAGGCGATTTTTATGATAGTCTTCAGAACATGGGAGTTTTGAAGACAAACGATAAAATTAAACCTATTACCATGCAGCGGAAGGTAGACTACACTAGGCAAACCATAGTCAAGTATTCAATGAAGTGAAAGCACAAAGACTAATAGCAGCTAGGTAGTAAGGATCAGGTAGGAAGATATTGTAAAGCCAAACAGAACACGCAGTCACTCAGTGAAGACAAATGATAGAGCAAACATACAATGACTTCACAAGGAGTAACAGTAAGTAAAGTGAAGTGAAGATGAAACCAGTGATGCGTTGAAAACAATGATTTGTTGGATCAGTTCCAGTTGCTGTGACAACTGTACGTCTGGTTGGAGCGGCTAGGTATTTAAACCTTAGGACACACAGTCCCGGACACCCAGTCCTGAACACGCAGCTCAGGACACCCAGTCCTCACCGTATTCTCCTTGAGCTAAGATCACATAGACCTCGCCCAATCACTCTGGTAAGTCTTCAAGGTAGACTCCCAAACCTTCACAGATTTCGTTCACCGGCAATCCACAATGTCTCTTGGATGCTCAGAACGCGATGCCTAACCGGCTGGAGGATGCACAGTCCTCAAGTGTAATAAGTCTTCAGATCGCACAGACAAGAAGACTTAAGTGATGCCCAATTCTCTCTGGCTCTGGGTGGTTAGGGCTTTATCCTCGCTAGGTGTTCTCTTTCTCAAAGGATTCGAGGTGGGTTGCTCTCAAACGACAAAAGTTGTGCACTAAATCTGAGCAGCCAACCTTTTATGGTTGTAGGGGGTGGGCTATTTATAGCCACTTGGCAACCCGACCTGATTTGTCCGAAATGACCCTGGGTCACTAAGGAACTGACACGTGTTTCAACGGTCAGATTTCAAACTCACACGGCAACTTTACTTGGGCTACAAGCAAAGCTGACTTGTCCGACTCTGGACAAGATTCGCTCTCATAGTCTTCACTCGAAGACATAGGTTTTTGGTTTAGGCATCACTTCAGTCATTCTGACTGGTTCTCTTGGACCCCACTTAACAGTACGGTGGTTCCTATGACTCAACACAAAACAAAAAGAATTACGAAATATCTATGTCTTCGAGCTCCATAGGCTTCATATCGTGTCTTCTCTTGTCATAGTCTTCAATGTGAATATCTTCATATACCACCTTTGACTTCAATGTCTTCATAAAGTTTTGGGGGTCATCTCTGGTAGTAAAACCGAATCAATGAAGGACTTCTACCTGTGTTATCCTGCAATTCTCACAAACACATTAGTCCCTCAACTAGGTTTGTCGTCAATACTCCAAAACCAACTAGGGGTGGCACTAGATGCAATTACAATCTCCCCCTTTTTGGTGATTGATGACAAACTATTTGAAGTTTTCAACGGGGAATATAATCTGTGAAATTGTAAAGAATAAGGAATTGTCTTCATAAGTTGCAAGGGCTCCCCCTGAAGATGTGCATATCAGTTAATTTGCTTTTGGAATGCAAATGCACGTGGAAGGTTGTACTTGTAGAGATCCACTTCAACTTATGATGACAATCCACTATGCATGTCAAAGTATATGAAGATAATGACATGCATAATGGAAAATGGACGTCTGCAGAATGAGCTAAGTGCGGAATTTATCGTCGCACATGCGGAATTTATCTTCGCAAAACAAGGTGGCAAATAAGTAGCAGACGACCATCTAGTTTAAGTGTTACAACTCATAAGAACCAAATGTAGCAAAAACGAGAGTTGTAAGCACGAAGCAAAATATAAAGCACCCGCCTATATGGACCCGCTTGAAGACTATCAATCTCATATGTTTCTCCCCCTTTTGTCAGTAATGACCAAAAAGGTTTGAAGACATAGAGCCTCTACTCGTTCCCATGAGGAGTAGGTGAAGTAGCAGGTTTGTTGGTGTTGTTTGGCGGTGCAGAAGAGCTTGGAGGTGCTGAAGGATATGGCGGTGAAGTAGCATCGTCTTCTTCCTCAATAATTCTGGCAGTGACTGTGGCAGCAGAGGAAGAGAACTCAGAGTCTTCAAGGGATGGAGTTCCTAGCAGCACAGCCCTTCGAGGAGGTGTGGAGTCAAACTTGAATCTCTCAGTGAATCCATCCTCTTGAAGATCAGTTTCAGAAAGCATCATCGTTAGCCCTTTCCATGTGTGGCGACAGGTTTCATGGGCAACGAACGCATTCTTGGTGGCAAGATTTCGAGTGCAATTAACATCCACCAAGAGGCTTTTCATCTGACGCTTCAGCCAGTCATGATGCCTATCTTGTTTCTGATGTAGAGCCACAAGAAGCTCTCGGTCGTTGAGAACACGAGTGCGCTTCTTGGGTCTTGGAGCAGTGGCACTGTCAATGGCTTCAGTGGAAGCAGGGTGTGGTGCACGTGTAGTGCCAGCCAAAGGATACACCCGAGAAACTGCTTCAACGCCTTCAACGTTCTGTGTAAAACTCTGATGTTCTGCATTCTGAAGACTTAGAGGTTGCTTGGCAGGCTCAGAATATATGGCTTCAGTAGACATGTCCACTTCAGGCAAGAGGATCCGATGGTTGCGGGCTGAGGGCTGATAAGAGATGGCGGAGTGTAGCTTGATCAGCCGCATGACCCAAGGGGCGTAGAACTTCAAACCAAATAGATCAATGCCTGATGCAGCAAGTTGGCATATGAAGAAGTCCTGTGCATTGAAGAATTTGCCATGAAGTATATAGAAGACCAAAGTCTTCATTGCACCCTGAAGCTTGGCATTTGGAGAGTGCCCTTTGATAGGCCAGAGAGTTCGCCTGATGATGTGATAGATGGTTCTGGGCAGGTACTCAAGGTCTTCAACGAAGAACTCTGTGGGATACGCAGCATCTGGGGGCAATGGCTTCATCATGCTGAGCATTTGGCTCATATTAGGTTCTGGTCGCTGAAAGATGCTCTCAATAGCTTCAGCATGCAGCTGACAGCCTTGCTCGAAGAGATCGCCAGGAGTGGGCAAGCCAGTGAGCTCAATGATGTCAAATGCATTGGCTTCGTGATGAATGTCGCCAGTCATCCACTCCAGGACCCAAGTCTTCGGATCTCTGCTATCCCCTTTGATGTGAAGTGTGGCATAGAATTGTAGCAGCAGCTCTTCATTCCAATGCTCTTCATCAGTAACAAACTGCAGCAGACCCACTTGCTTGAAGCAATCCAACGCTTCTTCTAGACAGGGCAGACCAGCTATAGCTTCAACATCAAGGCGCTTGTGTGGGAAGATGCGACCTTGGTTGTAAAGAATGCAAGAGTAATAGCTTTGCTGAGGATAGCTCCAGAACCGATCAGATGATATCCTTTCCCTTGAGTAGGGGTTCCTGGAGCTATTGAAGAACGTGTTGTCTGCCCTGAAGCCATTGATGTTGAAGGAGCCAGGTGCTGATGCAGGACCTGGAAACCTTGGCAGTCTTGGGATTGCCTTCTGGACCTGAGGCCTGTGCTCAACATGATAGTTGAATTGGGGACCGGCAGCAGACTCAGGAACAGAAGTGGCGGGATCAGTGGCTTCGCTGTCTTCTGAAGCTTTTGCTGGGGAGGGCTCCACATTAGCTTCATTGGTGGTTGTGGCAGCTTCAGGATTTTCATCCTGCACTTGACTAGCTGGAGGGTCGGTCACAGGCACGTTCTCCTGGAGAACTGCTTCTTGGTGGAACAAGGGAGTGGGATCTTGTGTTACTTCTTCTTCTACGGCTGATGCAGCCGGAATGTCTTCAGCAGAGACTTGAGGCCTTGGACCTTTGCGAAGCCTGCGGAACGCAGACGCCGCCTGTGGAGTTGGAGTGGGCTGGGCCTCATAGTCTTCTTCCTCTTGTGGGCGATCTGCCCATGAAGCATCCTGTGCAAGTGGCGTCAGTGGACGACCAATGCTGATGAGTTCGCTGTTTTCAAACTGAGGAAGGACTGCATCATCTTCTACATTGTCATGATGACCAATGTCTTCAGCAGCGATGGGATCAGCTGCTGGAATGTCTTCAGCTTCAGGAGCCTCTGTGGAAGCAGGCTCATGAACTGTCAGTTGACGTTCTGCGTCAGGATGAACCATAGAAATGGGTTCAACTATCAAGGGCTCTGCTGGAGCAGCCCGAGCTTTCTTGGTCTTTCTCTTTTTCTTGGTGGGGGCAGTAGGAGAGGCTTCAGAGTGTTTCCTCTTCCTGGCTTCAGCCTCAGCAATTCTTGTCTTCTTGAGCTCTGAAGCTGTTGACCGGCTCTTTGGCTCGGAGCGACGGCCGATCCTTCCTTCTCGCACGGCTCGGAGCTCTTGACATTCGTTGGTGTTGTGGGTGTGGAGGTCGTGGTACACATAGTACCGACTGCCCTTGGAAGGTTCGGGCTGATCTCTGCCCCGCTTGGTGTCTGGTTCTGCCGCGAGCACGGCAGCCCCCTTGCACTTCACATCCTTGGCCTTGGGCTTCTTCTCTTCTGGGTCTGCGGCAGGCAGCTCGAGGAGGGAGAGATGCCCTTCCTCAGCCCTGGCGCACTTGGTTGCCAAGTTGAACAACTCCAAGGAAGTGCACAGGTCTTCATGCATCGCCAACTCCTCCATCATCTTGACATCACGCACGCCGTCGGAGAAGGCTGAGATGATGGCCTCCTCGGTCACCTTGGGAATCTTGAGGCGTGCGTTGTTGAAGCGCTGGATGTACTTCTGTAGGGTCTCTCTAGGTTGTTGCTTGATGCGGCGCATGTCGCTCACGGCGGGTGGCCGGTCGCGAGTACCTTGGAAGTTGGCGATGAAGCGGGTGCGCATCTCGTCCCAGGAGGAGATCATGCCTGGAGCCAGGTTCAGGAGCCAGGTGCGGGCCCCGTCCTTGAGCGCCATGGGAAACCAGTTCGCCATGACCTTCTCGTCTCCGTTGGCAGCTTCGATGCCCAGCTCGTAGAGCTGGAGGAACTCCGCAGGGTCGGCCGTGCCGTCGTAACGAGGAGGCAGGTCTGGCTTGAACTTGCCGGGCCACGCGATGCTGCGTAGCTCAGTGGTGAAGGCACGGCAGCCAGCTGTGGCCACGGGAGGCCTTGGGTGACGGAGAGCTTGGTCTTGCATATCCCCACGAGCTGCAGCTGGGAGCAGCGCGGGGTCTTGACGTGCGGGAGCAGGAGCATGGTCGCGACGTGCTGGAGCAGGGAGCGCCCGGGCAGCTTCTTGCGGGCAAGGGACTTCTTGGCAGCTCTGCTCTTGCTGCGCTGGCACCTGACGGAGCGGGTTCCACCCAGGGGCCACGCGCCTTGGAGCCATGGCGCCTTCTTGAGGAGGAGGCGGCCGGGGCGCCGCTGGAGCTTCGTCGCCCGCGCGGGGCGGGGTGCGGTGCAGCGGAACGGATGGCGCAGGAGAGCCCCCTGCGGCACGGACGAGCTCGGCGACGCGGTCGAGCCATTCTTCATAGATGTCGTCGATGGGATGGTAGCGCAGGAGCTCATTTGCCGCGATGAGCGCAGCTCGAGCCTCCATGGGTGCGCGGAGCGCGCGGGACGAAGAACCAGCTGGGGTGAGCGAGGGAGTAGCGGTGCGGCCGTCTTGCCGCACGGACGGATGCTGAGACGACGCTTGCTGCTCGTCCCCCACCGGGACGGTGGCGGCGTTGACGGCAGGTGATGGGGAACGGCAAGGACGCCCGCCGACAGGAGCCGTCTGGGCGACGCAGGAAGCGAGAGCGGCCCGGCGCTCGGCGCGGGCCCGACGAGCGTCAGACATGGACGCGATGGTCGGAGGAGAACGGGGCGGTGGAAGACGAATTCCGGCGCACCCCTACCTGGTGCGCCAAATGTCGGATTTCGGGTTCCGGCAAACCCTTGAGGTTCGAACACTGGGGTGTGTGCGGAGATTTCGCCTTCTACCTACCTGCACCCCTCCGCCTCGCTAAGATCTAAGCTATGGAAAGAACAGCACAAGAGACATAGGGTTTATACTGGTTCGGGCCACCGTTGTGGTGTAATACCCTACTCCAGTGTGTGGTGTGGTGGATTGCCTCTTGGGTTGATGATGATGAGCAATACAAGGAAGAACAGCCTCGCAAGGGTCTGTTCTTGGCTGGGGCGACGAACTGCTAGGAGGAGTTCAGTCACCCTTCTCTCTCTCTCTCTCTCTCTCTCTCTCTCTTCTCGATTCTCTCTCTGATTTTGATCTCGATCCCAGCTTGTTTCTGGGTTGGCCGATTCTCGATCCTCTCTATCCTGGGGGTGGCTAGTCCTATTTATAGGCAAAGGCCCTGGGCCTCTTCCCAAATATTGAGCGGGAAGGGCGCCAACAATTGGCCATTTTGAAGGGGAAGATCTGGTACACTTATCCTGACTAAAGTTGGTCCTCGCCTACCAAAGGCTCTGGTGGTGACGCTGGCTTGGGCTCCACAATGACTTCCTCCCTGCCGTTGGACTGGTCTTGGTCTTGTTGCACCGAAACAGGTGCCTTTGCTTGATGCTCTCGCCTGCGCTTGCTCCCTTTGCACCAAAGAGGAAAGGAGGACACTGCACGGGCTGGTGCCCGCCTGGCGCCCTTGGTCGGCTTGCGTCACGGGCACCTCTTGAGGTACCCCGCCTTGATCTCTCCGCCTCCTCGCGAGCCAGCCTGATGAGGCCGTGCCTGAGGAAGCTCCGTGTCGTCCGCCCCGCGAGGCTTGGCCCCTCGCGAGGGTCTTGGGTCTGTGTTGATGAAGATGGGCCGTGCTGGGCCCCCCTTTGAGCCACGCCACAGGCCGCAGGCAGGCAAGTCTGGGGACCCCCGTTCCCAGAACTCCCGACACTTTGAGAGAGATTTCAGTCTGGTTATGGTAATGCAAGTTATGCTAGTTCGTCGAGTCCAGCCTTGCAAACGTCGGCCCCTCCGAATGTGGGAATTCAACCCGGAAGAACCACGAGCTATTCAGCACTTCTTCGGCATGACGCTCGAAGAGATGTTCAAATCGTTCTTCGGACCCCAAATAGAGTGTCCGGACACCACTGAGGATGTGGGTTTGAGCTGCAACCGCCCTGATACCCAAGTAAGTAATCCCATGGCCGAACACACTATCCTTTTATTTATCATGACATCATTCTAAAAAGTCGCTCTTTGGCCAGGACTGGATAACAAAGGCGAAGATGATCAGGTGTCCGCCCTCCCTTCCCAAAGGCTTGGACAATCCGGTACTGGACAAAATGCTCGAGCCGGCGTCTTATCAAGTGCCCTCAAAGGAAGATGAAGGGGGGAATAAAGAGGCCGACAGCGGGCCTCACTCGCTACTCATCCCAAACGAGGGGATGAGCGCCTCCGCGAGGGAGGATAAATAGGGGGAAAAAAATCTGACATTCCCTCTCCCCGGGGAAGGAAGAGGACTACCTCTAAAGATCCGGAAACTAAGGTTTCCAAACGGGAGAAGAAATCTTCGCCAGAGGGTCCTGCCTCGGAGGGTATTCTTGCCGCACAATGTCCACGTGAGGATCAGCCCTCTACCGAGCTGTAAGTAATCAAAAAGTACTTAATAATGAAAATATCCTACCTTACTTTTGAAGACAATAACCGATGCTTATAAATTGTAATCCGGATCACAGCCCTTCTCGACAGAGTTCGTCTTTGGGGGATCTTCTTCCGGAGATGATGGATAGCGAAACGCCTCCTCCCGACACCCCGCCTCCGGAGGCGGGAGACCCTGAAGTGTCGTCGCGGAGGGTATCTCCTGATCCGCCCAGGCCAGAGGATAACCCTTTGGCTACCCGGAATCCTCAGTATCCAGCTCCTAAGGAGAGCGACGGCAAGAGTCCGGAACTGTACAGAGTGCGGTCGGACGCATTGAGGGATCTTCTAGGGAAAGCGGCCGTCTTAGAAGTGCATCGTACGCTGATGGGTACGATAATTGAAAGGATTTCATCCGCTGAAAGCGGATTGGATGAAGCCTTTATGAGTCTGCTGAAAGGCTTTGAGGTACGTGAAATAGTGTATGTTTTTATAGTGCCGCACACGTTAGGTGTGCCCTATGCAGATAGTAGCCCCTGAGACTCTGGTTGTCGTCGAGAACGGCGGCAAATCGAGGATCATATTCCCAGGTAATAACCCGACTGCCTTTATGTGCAGGTGGCTGAGGCTCCGGTGGCTAGCCGGACTGATGAGTTTACCGAGCTAAAGCGGCAACTTGATGCGGCCGATGCCAATATCGTGCTTGTCAACCAGCGGCTTGACGAGGCACAGGGTAAGTGATTTCTCTGGTGATCGTCACATAATAAGACGAGCATGATGCCAGTATCTTTAATATGTTGTGACTGCAGATGGAGCTGCTACCGTGGAGACCCTTCGGGCGGAGATTGCCCGAGCCGAGGAACAAGCAAGGAGTAGCAATGCGGTCGCTCTGAAGGCGGCTGAAGAGTTGAGGGCCGAATAGGCCGCGCATTGCGAGAGCAAGGAAAGAATAGCCATAATGGCTATAGAGTTGAAAGATGCCGCTGACCGCTATCAGCTTCTTGAAGAAGAAAGCCGAGTGAAGGCGACGGTTCTAGAGAAGGCCCTGGCAGCTGCCAAGGAAGCCCGCTCCAAAATTAGAGCAACGAAGGAGGAGCTGCATCAAGCTTTAGATATCGTGTCTGGGAAGCCCTTCTTGTTGCGGACGAAGTTCAGAGATCCGAAGTATGCTCCTCTTGATCGACTATGGAGTTCTACGGACACCTATGTGGATTTGGCTGCAAGTGCTGCTGATGCGAACGAGTACTTCAAGGATCAGAAAGATCATGAAGTGGAAAAGCTGTTCTAGTCACAGTTTCATGCTCCAGTCCGTCCGCTGCTGTTGAATGAGCGAATGGCCGAGTGGTCCGAGCTCCATAGGTTGTCCGGAGTTGCCATGAGGTCCATTGTGGATCATTTGTGGCCGGGAGGGCCAAGGCCGAATAGCTATTTAGTTTAGTGCAACAATTCCTTGGTGTTGTGCCGTGCATCGATGCTATGAAGAGATCGGCGTGCATAGAGGGTGCACGTATGGCCTTTGCCCATGTCAAGACATACTGGGCGGAGATGGAGGCCACCACTGTTGCGACACAGGGTTCGGCCGTAGGCTGAGTGGCTGCCGAGCACTACTTTGAAGAAGTTCTTGAAGGTGCTCGTTCGATAGAGGCTCAGTGCTCGAAGAATATTATGTTCTCGTGACATGTACCTCCATTGTAAAAACAATGTTTTATTGATTTATCAAGGTTGTATTTATACTTTTGCCCGAAAGTACTATGATGCCTCCTGTGCGGTCGTTTATTTATATATGTATATAACCTGAAAGTTTGCAGTCGTCAGCTTTCGCCCCCGCGCATATAATGCGGGGGTGTTCGCAGAAAACGCGAATCCACACTTGATCCAACGTCTTGGTCCATTAAGGAGGTGGTAGTGTAGCGAACGAGCCAATCGGACTATATTGCTTTAACACTTTCACTTAGCCATAGGAGTTTGATAGTGGGGCTACTATATAGCCCCTGGTACTTCTGCGCTCGTCCAAATACGGGGCGCGTATGTACATGACCGGGAAACGGCCCTTCGTTAATGCGGAGGAATCCCGAAGATTCTACTGAGTCATCAAGTGGTTGACTAGTCTCTCGCTATATCAGGACAGTCAGTTTTCGGCTTTCTCTACTGAGGTGCTCATCCGGATGAACTAGGGCACAATCGCAGTAGTTCTCCCAGTGCTACCTTAGCTGATATAATGGAACGTAAGGTACCAAAATGTGGGAGCCGGGCAAACCCAACATTTGACCAAAGACATGTTCGGAGCTGATGCATATAGGGCCAAACTCGCGACGCCGAACACTCCCTAAGGTGTTCGGTCTTTATAACATATACTGGGCTAAACAATGCCCTTAATAATAAACCCCATGTGTCTAGGTACATGCAGTATCCTGACGTGGCCACATGCCAATAACGTCAGCATCCTTCTCGGTTGTGTGGAGTATCCAGAGGATGTGAGCAACAAGAGACAGTAAAAAAGGT
The DNA here is from genome assembly GCF_056163025.1 of Triticum urartu. Classification (NCBI taxonomy): domain Eukaryota; kingdom Viridiplantae; phylum Streptophyta; class Magnoliopsida; order Poales; family Poaceae; genus Triticum; species Triticum urartu. The sequence goes on along the minus strand of NC_141873.1, from coordinate 358,302,222 downwards.
TTACGCAGGGTCTTAATGTAAAAAGAAACCTTTGGGTGGGTCCCTGCTGCACGTCTGCGCCTGTGTCTCCGTTGTGCCGTGTCCTGGACGGGTGTAGCACGATTGTCATCTGTAAAAGGAAAGAACTTAGGTGAAAGTTGTCGTGCCAAAAAAAGAGAATTGGTTATTATCAATGAACTATCAAAATTCAAGAGAAGTCATGTTGAGCCGGGCTGGCCCTGATTACACGCGGGAAGCCCCTGGTATCGTCTATGAGGGTTTGATCATCAAACCAGTCTCATGTATATGTGGTGGAGCGTTGGACTCGTCTAACCGTGTCTGTGGTCTTGACGACCTGTCATTTTTTCTGGTTGGTGAGGCCGTCTAGTTCGCGGCTGTTAAAGCCGCCGTATCCTCTTCCGCACGTAAAAAAACGTTCAGTATTTCCGCTAACTGTGATGATGCCACGTGGACCGGGCATCTTAAGCTTGAGAAAAGCATAATGCGGTATTGCATTAAAATGAGCGAAAGCCATTCTTCCGAGTAGTGCTTGATAACCACTTCGGAATGGAGCGACGTGGAAAGTTAGCCTTTCGCTTCGGAAGTTATCGGGAGAACCGAATACAACCTCTAGCAGTAGAGAGCCCGTACAGCGGGCCTCTTGACCTGGTATTACTCCCTTGAAGGTAGTATTACTATGGCTTATTTGTGTCGGCTCTATCCCCATTTTGCGGACTGTGTCCTGATATATCAGATTTAGATCACTGCCGCCGTCCATGAGGACTCGTGTGAAATGGTACCCATTTATTATTGGGTCTAATACCAAGGCCGCCAGTCCTTCGTGTCGGATACTTGTCGCGTGATCCCTACGATCAAAAGTGATCGGGCAGGCCAACCAGGGGTTGAACCTAGGGGTGACGGGCTCTATGGCGTGTGTGTCTCGGAGTGCATGCTTGCTTCTCCTCTTCGTCACATGGATCACATTTACTGTTTTAACCTCTGGTGGGAACTTTTTCTGTCCTCCGGTGCTTTGCTGGCGAGGTTCATCCTCGTCTTCGCTTGGTGTCTCTTCCCCTTTGTGTTCGGCGTTTACCTTACCGGCCTGCTTGAAGACCCAACATTCTCTGTGGGTGTGATTTGCAGGTTTGTCGGGGGTGCTGTGAATCTGACAGAGCTTGTCAAGAATCTTGTTTAGGCCAGATGGTCCTTCTCTGCTGCCTTTGAAAGGATTTTTCCGCTGACCTGGTCGAGAGCCCCTGAATCCAGCGTTTACCGCCGTATTATCTGGGCTACCGACTTTATTTCGACGCTTGTTTTTGTTGCGTCATGGTTTTCCATTGCCATCCCTGACTTCAGATGTGCTTGGGTCGCTGGTGCTGCTATAGGCCAACCAGCTGTCTTTACCCGCGCAAAAGCGGGTCATGAGGCTTGTTAGGGCTGCCATTGTTCTCGGTTTTTCTTGGCCGAGGTGTCTAGTGAGCCATTCGTCTCGGACACTGTGTTTAAAAGCTGCTAAGGCTTCGGCGTTCGGACAGTCAACGATTTGGTTCTTCTTGGTGAGGAACCTGTTCCAAAGCTTTCGGGCGGACTCTCTGGACTGTTGGATTATATGACTTAAATCGTCTGCATCCGGAGGTCAAACATAAGTCCCTTGAAAATTAGCCCGAAAAGCGTCCTCGAGCTCCTCCCAACTTCCAATTGAGTTTTCGAGGAGGCTTTTCAGCCAGTGCCGAGCTGGCCCTTTAAGCTTGAGGGGCAAGTATTTAATGGCATGGAGATCGTCTCCGCGAGCCATATGAATATGGAGGATAAAGTCCTCGATCCAGACTCCAGGGTCTGTGGTCCCGTCGTATGCCTCTATGTTCACTGGTTTGAATCCTTCTGGGAATTCGTGATCCAACACCTCATCGGTGAAACATAGGGGGTGTGCGGCACCCCTGTATTGGGATATGCCATGGTGTTCGGACGGTTGTAGTATTCGGTTTTGATTTTGTGCCAGAGCGCGCTTCCTAGATCCATAAATGGATCTGGTCGCGCCAGATGTTTGGCGCAAGTTCTCACGTAGATCGTGTGTTGACTTATGTCCGACTTTGTTAGCCTCCCTATCGCGGTCACAAGGTGGTGCATCTGGCCGGTTGGCCGTATCATTTTTCGGCTGTGTGGGCTCTAAGGCCTCATCATCGAATTCAGGTAATAGCTTGTGCTTTGGATAGCTATTTGTGTGGTAACTTCCACCATACTTTGTTTCATCGTCGAGTACTTTGTTCCACCTGCTGTTGAGCGTATCTTGTACTTTGTTCCACACTTGGCGCGCCCCCTCCTAGGGCCGGCCTCCTCCTCCCTTGCTCCTTTATATACGGGGGCAGGGGGCACCTCTAGACACAAGTTGATCCACGTGATCATATTCTTAGCCGTGTGCGGTGCCCCCTTCCAGCATAGTCCTCGCTAATATTGTAGCGGTGCTTAGGCGAAGCCCTGCGACGGTAGTACATCAAGATCGTCACCACGCCGTCGTGCTGATGGAACTCTTCCCCGACACTTTGCTGGATCGGAGTCCGGGGATCGTCATCGAGCTGAACGTGTGCTTGAACTCGGAGGTGCCATAGTTTCGGTGCTTGATCGGTCGGGCCATGAAGACGTACGACTACATCAACCGCGTTGTGCTAACACTTCCGCTATCGGTCTACAAGGGTACGTAGATCACACTCTCCCCTCTCGTTGCTATGCATCACCATGATCTTGCGTGTGCGTAGGAATTTTTTTGAAATTACTACATTCCCAACAGTGGCATCTGAGCCTAGGTTTTATGTGTTGATGTTATATGCACGAGTAGAACACAAGTGAGTTGTGGGCGATATAAGTCATACTGCTTACCAGCATATCATACTTTGGTTCGGCGGTATTGTTGGACGAAGCGGCCCAGACCGACATTACGCGTACGCTTACGCGAGACCGGTTCTCCCGACGTGCTTTGCACAAAGGTGGCTAGCGGGTGACAGTTTCTCCAACTTTAGTTGAACCGAGTGTGGCTACGCCCGGTCCTTGCGAAGGTTAAAACAGCACCAACTTGACAAACTATCGTTGTGGTTTTGATGCGTAGGTAAGATTGGTTTTTTCTTAAGCCCGTAGCAGCCACGTAAAACTTGCAACAACAAAGTAGAGGACGTCTAACTTGTTTTTGCAGGGCATGTTGTGATGTGATATGGTCAAGACATGATGCTAAATTTTATTATATGAGATGATCATGTTTTGTAACCAAGTTATCGGCAACTGGCAGGAGCCATATGGTTGTCGCTTTATTGTATGCAATGCAATCGCGCTGTAATGCTTTACTTTATCACTAAGCGGTAGCGATAGTCGTGGAAGCATAAGATTGGCATGACGACAACGACGCTACGATGGAGATCAAGGTGTCGCGCCGGTGTCGATGGTGATCACGACGGTGCTTCGAAGATGGAGATCACAAGCACAAGATGATGATGGCCATATCATATCACTTATATTGATTGCATGTGATGTTTATCTTGTATGCATCTTATCTTGCTTTGATTGACGGTAGCATTATAAGATGATCTCTCACTAATTATCAAGAAGTGTTCTCCCTGAGTATGCACCGTTGCAAAAGTTCTTCGTGCTGAGACACCACGTGATGATCGGGTGTGATAGGCTCTATGTTCAAATACAACGGTGCAAAACAGTTGCACACGCAGAATACTCAGGTTATACTTGACGAGCCAAGCATATACAGATATGGCCTCGGAACACGGAGACCGAAAGGTCGAGCGTGAATCATATAGCAGATATGATCAACATAGCGATGTTCACCAATGAAACTACTCCATCTCACGTGATGATCGTACATGGTTTAGTTGATTTGGATCACGTAATCACTTAGAGGATTAGAGGGATGTCTATCTAAGTGGGAGTTCTTAAGTAATATGATTAATTGAACTTAAATTTATCATGAACTTAGTCCTGGTAGTATTTTGCAAATTATGTTGTAGATCAATAGCTCGCGTTGTTGCTTCCCTGTGTTTATTTTGATATGTTCCTAGAGAAAATTGTGTTGAAAGATGTTAGTAGCAATGATGCGGATTGGATCTGTGATCTGTGGTTTATCCTCATTACTGCACAGAAGAATTATGTCCTTGATGCACCGCCAGGTGACGGACCTATTGCCGGAGCAGATGCAGACGTTATGAACGTTTGGCTAGCTCAATATGATGACTACTTGATAGTTTAGTGCACCATGCTTAATGGCTTAAAATCGGGACTTCAAAGACATTTTGAACGTCATGGAGCATATGAGATGTTCCAGGAGTTGAAGTTAATATTTCAAGCAAATACCCGAGTTGAGAGATATGAAGTCTCCAACAAGTTCTATAGCTAAAAGATGGAGGAGAATCGCTCAACTAGTGAGCATGTGCTCAGATTGTCTGAGTACTACAATCGCTTGAATCAAGTGGGAGTTAATCTTCCAGATAAGATAGTGATTGACAGAATTCTCTAGTCACCATCACCAAGTTAGTAGAACTTCGTGATGAACTATGATATGCAAGGGATAACAGAAACGATTCCCAAGCTCTTCGTAATGCGGAAATTGACGAAGGTAGAAATCGAGAAAAACATCAAGTGTTGATGGTAGACAAGACCACTAGTTTCAAGAAAAGGGCAGAGGGAAGAAGGGGAACTTCAAGAAGAACAGCAAGCAAGTTGCTGCTCAAGTGAAGAAGCCCAAGTCTGGTCCTAAGCCTGAGACTAAGTGTTTCTATTGCAAAGGGACTGGTCACTAGAAGCGGAACTACCCCAAGTGATTGGCAGATAAGAAGGATGGAAAAGTGAACATAAGTATATTTGATATACATGTTATTGATGTGTACTTTACTAGTGTTTATAGCAACCCCTCAGTATTTGATACTAGTTCAGTTGCTAAGATTAGTAACTCGAAACGGGAGTTGCAGAATAAACAGAGACTAGTTAAGGGTGAAGTGACGATGTGTGTTGGAAGTGGTTCCAAGATTGATATGATCATCATCGCACACTCCCTATACTTTCGGGATTAGTGTTGAACCTGAATAAGTGTTATCTGGTGTTTGCGTTGAGCATGAATATGATTTGATCATGTTTATTGTAATACAGTTATTCATTTAAGTAAGAGAATAAATTGTTGTTCTATTTACATGAATAAAACCTTATATGGTTACACACCCAATGAAAATAGTTCGTTGGATCTCGATCGTAGTGATACACATAATCATAATATTGAAACCAAAAGATGCAAAGTTAATAATGATAGTGCAACTTATTTGTGGCACTGCCGTTTAGGTCATATTGGTGTAAAGCGCATGAAGAAACTCCATGCTAATGGGTTTTTGGAATCACTTGATTGTGAATCAGTTGATGCTTGCGAACCATGCCTCATGGGCAAGATGACTAAAACGCCGTTCTCCGGAACTATGGAGTGAGCAACTGACTTATTGGAAATAATACATACTGATGTATGAGATCCGATGAGTGTTAAGGCTCGTGGCGGGTATCATTATTTTCTGACCTTCACAGATGATTTGAGCAGATATGGGTATATCTACTTAATGAAACACAAGTCTGAAATATTTGAAAAGTTCAAAGAACTTCAGATTGAAGTGGAGAATCATCGTAACAAGAAAATAAAAGTTTCTACGATATGATCGCAGAGGTAAAATATTTGAGTTACGAGTCTGGCCTTTAGTAAAAACAATGTGAAATAGTTTCACTACTCACGCCACCTGGAACACCACAGCATAATGGTGTGTCCGAACATCATAACCGTACTTTATTAGATATGGTGCGATCTATGATGTCTCTTACCGATCTACCACTATCGTTTTGGGGTTATGCATTAAAGACAGCTGCATTCACGTTTAAAAGGGCACCATCTAAGTCCGTTGAGACGACACAATCTGAACTGTGGTTTGGCAAGAAACCAAAGTTGTCGTTTCTTAAAGTTTGGGATTGTGATGCTTATATGAAAAAGTTTCATCCTGATAAGCTCAAACCCAAATCGGAGAAATATGTCTTCACAGGATACCCAAAGGAGACTATTGGGTACACCTTCTATCACAGATCCGAAGGCAAGACATTCGTTGCTAAGAATGGATCCTTTCTAGAGAAGGAGTTTCTCTTGAAAGAAGTGAGTGGGAGGAAAGTAGAACTTGATAAGGTAATTGTACCTTCTCCCTTATTGAAAAGTAGTTCATCACAAGAAATCTGTTCCTGTGACTACTACACCAATTAGTGAGGAAGACTAATGATGATGATCATGTAACTTCAGATCAAGTTAATACCGAATCTCGTAGGTAAACCAGAGTGAGATCCGCACCAAAGTGGTACGGTAATCCTGTTCTGGAAGTCATGTTACTAGACCATGACGAACTTGCGAACTATGAGGAAGCGATGATGAGCCTAGATTCCGCGAAATGGCTTGAGGCCATGAAATCTGAGATGAGATCCATGTATGAGAACAAAGTATGGACTTTGATTGACTTGCCCAATGATCGGCGAGCCATTGAGATTAAATGGATCTTCAAGAGGAAGACGGACGCTGATAGTAGTGTTACTATCTACAAAGCTAGAATTGTCACAAAAAGGTTTTCGACAAGTTCAAGGTGTTGACTATGATGAGAGTTTCTCACTCGTATCTATGCTTAAGTCTGTCCGAATCATGTTAGCAATTGCCGCATTTTATGAAATCCAGCAAATGGATGTCAAAACTGCATTCCTGAATGGATTTCTGGAAGAAGAGTTGTATATGATGCAGCCGGAAGGTTTTGTCGATCCAAAAGGAGCTAACAAAGTGTGCAAGCTCCAGCGATCCATTTATGGACTGGTGCAAGCCTCTCGAAGTTGGAATAAACGCTTTGATAGTATGATCAAAGCATATAGTTTTATACAGACTTGCGGTGAAGCCTGTATTTACAAGAAAGTGAGTGGGAGCACTACAACATTTCTGATAAGTATATGTGAATGACATATTGTTGATCGGAAATAATGTAGAATTATTCTGCAAAGCATAAAGGAGTGTTTTTAAAGAAGTTTTTCAAAGAAAGACCTCGGTGAAGCTGCTTACATATTAAGCATCAAAATCTATAGAGATAGATCAAGACGCTTGATAAGTTGTTTTAATGAGTACATACCTTGACAATATTTTGAAGTAGTTCAAAAATGGAACAGTCAAAGAAAGAGTTCTTGGCTGTGTTACAAGGTATGAAATTGAGTAAGACTCAAAGCCCGACCACGACAGAAGATAGAAAGAGAATGAAAGTCATTCCCTATGCCTCAGCCATAGGTTCTATAAAGTATGCCATGATGTGTACCAGATCTATTGTATACCCTACACTGTGTTAAGCAAGGGAGTATAATAGTGATCTAAGAGTAGATCACTGGACATTGGTCAAAATTATCCTTAGTGGAATAATGAAATATTTCTCGATTATGGAGGTGACAAAAGGTTCGTCGTAAAAAGTTACGTCGATGCAAGTTTTGACACAGATCTGGATGACTCTAAGTCTCGATCTAGATACATATTGAAAGTGGGAGCAATTAGCTAGAGTAGCTCCGTGCAGAGCATTGTAGACACAGAATTCGCAAAATACTTACGGATCTGTATGTGACAGACCCGTTGACTAAAATTATCTCACAAGCAAAACATGATCACACCTTAGTACTCTTTGGGTGTTAATCACATAAATGATGTGAACTAGATTATTGACTCTAGTAAACCCTTTGGGTATAGGTCACATGACGATGTGAACTATGGGTGTTAATCACATGGTGATGTGAACTCTTAGTGTTGAATCACATGGCGATGTGAACTAGATTATTGACTCTAGTGCAAGTGGGAGACTGAAGGAAATATGCCCTAGAGGCAATAATAAAGTTATTATTTATTTCCTTATATCATGATAAATGTTTATTATTCATGCTAGAATTGTATTAACCGGAAACATAATACATGTGTGAATACATAGACAAACAGAGTGTCACTAGTATGCCTCTACTTGACTAGCTCGTTAATCGAAGATGGTTATGTTTCCTAACCATAAACAAAAGAGTTGTTATTTGATTAACGGGATCACATCATTAGGAGAATGATGTGATTGACATGAACCATTTCATTAGCTTAGCACCCGATCGTTTAGTATGTTGCTATTGCTTTCTTCATGACTTATACATGTTCCTATGACTATGAGATTATGCAACTCCCGTTTGCCGGAGGAACACTTTGTGTGCTACCAAACGTCACAACATAACTGGGTGATTATAAAGGAGCTCTACAGGTGTCTCCAAAGGTAAATGTTGGGTTGGCGTATTTCGAGATTAGGATTTGTCACTCCGATTGTCGGAGAGGTATCTCTAGGCCCTCTCGGTAATGCACATCACATAAGCCTTACAAGCATTGCAACTAATGAGTTAGTTGTGAGATGATGTATTACGGAATGAGTAAAGAGACTTGCCGGTAACGAGATTGAACTAGGTATTAAGATACCGACGATCGAATCTCGGGCAAGTAACATACCGATGACAAAGGGAACAACGTATGTTGTTATGCGGTCTGACCGATAAAGATCTTCGTAGAATATGTGGGAGCCAATATGAGCATCCAGGTTCCGCTATTGGTTATTGACTGGAGACGTGTCTCGGTCATGTCTACATTGTTCTCAAACCCGTAGGGTCCGCACGCTTAAGGTTTCAATGACAGTTATATTATGACTTTATGAGTTTTGATGTACCGAAGGAGTTCGGAGTCCCAGATGAGATCGGGGACATGACGAGGAGTCTCGAAATGGTCGAGACGTAAAGATCGATATAGAGGACGACTATATTCGGACATCGGAAAGGTTCCGAGTGATTCGGGTATTTTTCGGAGTACCGGAGAGTTACGGGAATACGTATTGGGCCTTATTGGGCCATACGGGAAAGAAGAAAAAGGGCCTCAAGGGTGGCCGCACCCCTCCCCTTGGTCTGGTCCGAATTGGACTAGGGAAGGGGGGGGCCTTCCTTCCTTCTCCTTTTCCCATCCTCTTTTCCTATTCCATATGGGAGGTGGAATCCTACTAGGACTAGGGAGTCCTAGTAGGACTCCACACTTGGCGCGCCCCCTCCTAGGGCCGGCCTCCTCCTCCCTTGCTCCTTTATATACGGGGGCAGGGGGCACCTCTAGACACAAGTTGATCCACGTGATCATATTCTTAGCCCTGTGCGGTGCCCCCTTCCAGCATAGTCCTCGATAATATTGTAGCGGTGCTTAGGCGAAGCCCTACGACGGTAGTACATCAAGATCGTCACCACGCCGTCGTGCTGACGGAACTCTTCCCCGACACTTTGCTGGATCGGAGTCCGGGGATCGTCATCGAGCTGAACGTGTGCTTGAACTCGGAGGTGCCATAGTTTCGTTGCTTGATCGGTGGGCCGTGAAGACGTACGACTACATCAACCGCGTTGTGCTAATGCTTCCGCTGTCAGTCTACAAGGGTACGTAGATCACACTCTCCCCTCTCGTTGCTATGCATCACCATGATCTTGCGTGTGCGTAGGAAATTTTTTGAAATTACTACGTTCCCAACAGTGGCATCTGAGCCTAGGTTTTATGTGTTGATGTTATATGCACGAGTAGAACACAAGTGAGTTGTGGGCGATATAAGTCATACTGCTTACCAGCATATCATACTTTGGTTCGGCGGTATTGTTGGACGAAGCGGCCTAGACCGACATTACGCGTACGCTTACGCGAGACCGGTTCTCCCGACGTGCTTTGCACAAAGGTGGCTAGCGGGTGACAGTTTCTCCAACTTTAGTTGAACCGAGTGTGGCTACGCCTGGTCCTTGCGAAGGTTAAAACAGCACCAACTTGACAAACTATCGTTGTGGTTTTGATGCGTAGGTAAGATTGGTTCTTGCTTAAGCCCGTAGCAGCCACGTAAAACTTGCAACAACAAAGTAGAGGACGTCTAACTTGTTTTTGCAGGGCATGTTGTGATGTGATATGGTCAAGACATGATGCTAAATTTTATTGTATGAGATGATCATGTTTTGTAACCGAGTTATCGGCAACTGGCAGGAGCCATATGGTTGTCGCTTTATTGTATGCAATGCAATCGCGCTGTAATGCTTTACTTTATCACTAAGCGGTAGCGATAGTCGTGGAAGCATAAGATTGGCATGACGACAACGACGCTACGATGGAGATCAAGGTGTCGCGCCAGTGACGATGGTGATCACGACGGTGCTTCGAAGATGGAGATCACAAGCACAAGATGATGATGGCCATATCATATCACTTATATTGATTGCATGTGATGTTTATCTTGTATGCATCTTATCTTGCTTTGATTGACGGTAGCATTATAAGATGATCTCTCACTAATTATCAAGAAGTGTTCTCCCTGAGTATGCACCGTTGCAAAAGTTCTTCGTGCTGAGACACCACGTGATGATCGGGTGTGATAGGCTCTACGTTCAAATACAGTGGGTGCAAAACAGTTGCACACGCAGAATACTCAGGGTATACTTGACGAGCCAAGCATATACAGATATGGCCTCGGAACACGGAGACCGAAAGGTCGAGCGTGAATCATATAGCAGATATGATCAACATAGCGATGTTCACCAATGAAACTACTCCATCTCACGTGATGATCGGACATGGTTTAGTTGATTTGGATCACGTAATCACTTAGAGGATCAGAGGGATGTCTATCTAAGTGGGAGTTCTTAAGTAATATGATTAATTGAACTTAAATTTATCATGAACTTAGTCCTGGTAGTATTTTGAAAATTATGTTGTAGATCAATAGCTCGCATTGTTGCTTCCCTGTGTTTATTTTGATATGTTCGTAGAGAAAATTGTGTTGAAAGATGTTAGTAGCAATGATGCGGATTGGATCTGTGATCTGAGGTTTATCCTCATTACTGCACAGAAGAATTATGTCCTTGATGCACCGCTAGGTGACGGACCTATTGCAGGAGCAGATGCAGACGTTATGAACGTTTGGCTAGCTCAATATGATGACTACTTGATAGTTTAGTGCACCATGTTTAATGGCTTAAAATCAGGACTTCAAAGACATTTTGAACGTCATGGAGCATATGAGATGTTCCAGGAGTTGAAGTTAATATTTCAAGCAAATACCCGAGTTGAGAGATATGATGTCTCCAACAAGTTCTATAGCTAAAAGATGGAGGAGAATCGCTCAACTAGTGAGCATGTGCTCAGATTGTCTGAGTACTACAATCGCTTGAATCAAGTGGGAGTTAATCTTCCAGATAAGATAGTGATTGACAGAATTCTCTAGTCACCATCACCAAGTTAGTAGAACTTCGTGATGAACTATGATATGCAAGGGATAACGGAAACGATTCCCAAGCTCTTCGTAATGCGGAAATTGACGAAGGTAGAAATCGAGAAAAACATCAAGTGTTGATGGTAGACAAGACCACTAGTTTCAAGAAAAGGGCAGAGGGAAGAAGGGGAACTTCAAGAATAACAGCAAGCAAGTTGCTGCTCAAGTGAAGAAGCCCAAGTCTGGTCCTAAGCCTGAGACTAAGTGTTTCTACTGCAAAGGGACTGGTCACTAGAAGCGGAACTACCCCAAGTGATTGGCAGATAAGAAGGATGGCAAAGTGAACATAAGTATATTTGATATACATGTTATTGATGTGTACTTTACTAGTGTTTATAGCAACCCCTCAGTATTTGATACTAGTTCAGTTGCTAAGATTAGTAACTCGAAACGGGAGTTGCAGAATAAACAGAGATAGTTAAGGGTGAAGTGACGATGTGTGTTGGAAGTGGTTCCAAGATTGATATGATCATCATCGCACACTCCCTATACTTTCGGGATTAGTGTTGAACCTGAATAAGTGTTATCTGGTGTTTGCGTTGAGCATGAATATGATTTGATCATGTTTATTGTAATACGGTTATTCATTTAAGTAAGAGAATAAATTGTTGTTCTGTTTACATGAATAAAACCTTATATGGTTACACACCCAATGAAAATAGTTCGTTGGATCTCGGTCGTAGTGATACACATAATCATAATATTGAAACCAAAAGATGCAAAGTTAATAATGATAGTGCAACTTATTTGTGGCACTGTCGTTTAGGTCATATTGGTGTAAAGCGCATGAAGAAACTCCATGCTAATGGGTTTTTGGAATCACTTGATTGTGAATCAGTTGATGCTTGCGAACCATGCCTCATGGGCAAGATGACTGAAACGCCGTTCTCCGAAACTATGGAGCAAGCAACTGACTTATTGGAAATAATACAAACTGATGTATGAGATCCGATGAGTGTTAAGGCTCGTGGCGGGTATCATTATTTTCTGACCTTCACATATGATTTGAGCAGATATGGTTATATCTACTTAATGAAACAAAAGTCTGAAATATTTGAAAAGTTCAAAGAGTTTCAGAGTGAAGTGGAGAATCATCGTAACAAGAAAATAAAAGTTTCTACGATATGATCGCAGAGGTAAAATATTTGAGTTACGAGTCTGGCCTTCAGTTAAAACAATGTGAAATAGTTTCACTACTCACGCCACCTGGAACACCACAGCATAATGGTGTGTCCGAACATCATAACCGTACTTTATTAGATATGGTGCGATCTATGATGTCTCTTACCGATCTACCACTATCGTTTTGGGGTTATGCATTAAAGACAGCTGCATTCACGTTTAAAAGGGCACCATCTAAGTCCGTTGAGACGACACAATCTGAACTATGGTTTGGCAAGAAACCAAAGTTGTCGTTTCTTAAAGTTTGGGATTGTGATGCTTATATGAAAAAGTTTCATCCTGATAAGCTCAAACCCAAATCGGAGAAATATGTCTTCACAGGATACCCAAAGGAGACTATTGGGTACACCTTCTATCACAGATCCGAAGGCAAGACATTCGTTGCTAAGAATGGATCCTTTCTAGAGAAGGAGTTTCTCTTGAAAGAAGTGAGTGGGAGGAAAGTAGAACTTGATAAGGTAATTGTACCTTCTCCCTTATTGAAAAGTAGTTCATCACAAGAAATCTGTTCCTGTGACTACTACACCAATTAGTGAGGAAGACTAATGATGATGATCATGTAACTTCAGATCAAGTTAATACCGAATCTCGTAGGTAAACCAGAGTGAGATCCGCACCAAAGTGGTACGGTAATCCTGTTCTGGAAGTCATGTTACTAGACCATGACGAACTTGCGAACTATGAGGAAGCGATGATGAGCCTAGATTCCGCGAAATGGCTTGAGGCCATGAAATCTGAGATGAGATCCATGTATGAGAACAAAGTATGGACTTTGATTGACTTGCCCAATGATCGGCGAGCCATTGAGATTAAATGGATCTTCAAGAGGAAGACGGACGCTGATAGTAGTGTTACTATCTACAAAGCTAGAATTGTCGCAAAAAGGTTTTCGACAAGTTCAAGGTGTTGACTATGATGAGAGTTTCTCACTCGTATCTATGCTTAAGTCTGTCCGAATCATGTTAGCAATTGCCGCATTTTATGAAATCCAGCAAATGGATGTCAAAACTGCATTCCTGAATGGATTTCTGGAAGAAGAGTTGTATATGATGCAGCCGGAAGGTTTTGTCGATCCAAAAGGAGCTAACAAAGTGTGCAAGCTCCAGCGATCCATTTATGGACTGGTGCAAGCCTCTCGAAGTTGGAATAAACGCTTTGATAGTATGATCAAAGCATATAGTTTTATACAGACTTGCGGTGAAGCCTGTATTTACAAGAAAGTGAGTGGGAGCACTACAACATTTCTGATAAGTATATGTGAATGACATATTGTTGATCGGAAATAATGTAGAATTATTCTGCAAAGCATAAAGGAGTGTTTTTAAAGAAGTTTTTCAAAGAAAGACCTCGGTGAAGCTGCTTACATATTAAGCATCAAAATCTATAGAGATAGATCAAGACGCTTGATAAGTTGTTTTAATGAGTACATACCTTGACAATATTTTGAAGTAGTTCAAAAATGGAACAGTCAAAGAAAGAGTTCTTGGCTGTGTTACAAGGTATGAAATTGAGTAAGACTCAAAGCCCGACCACGACAGAAGATAGAAAGAGAATGAAAGTCATTCCCTATGCCTCAGCCATAGGTTCTATAAAGTATGCCATGATGTGTACCAGATCTATTGTATACCCTACACTGTGTTAAGCAAGGGAGTATAATAGTGATCTAAGAGTAGATCACTGGACATTGGTCAAAATTATCCTTAGTGGAATAATGAAATATTTCTCGATTATGGAGGTGACAAAAGGTTCGTCGTAAAAAGTTACGTCGATGCAAGTTTTGACACAGATCTGGATGACTCTAAGTCTCGATCTAGATACATATTGAAAGTGGGAGCAATTAGCTAGAGTAGCTCCGTGCAGAGCATTGTAGACACAGAATTCGCAAAATACTTACGGATCTGTATGTGACAGACCCGTTGACTAAAATTATCTCACAAGCAAAACATGATCACACCTTAGTACTCTTTGGGTGTTAATCACATAAATGATGTGAACTAGATTATTGACTCTAGTAAACCCTTTGGGTATAGGTCACATGACGATGTGAACTATGGGTGTTAATCACATGGTGATGTGAACTCTTAGTGTTGAATCACATGGCGATGTGAACTAGATTATTGACTCTAGTGCAAGTGGGAGACTGAAGGAAATATGCCCTAGAGGCAATAATAAAGTTATTATTTATTTCCTTATATCATGATAAATGTTTATTATTCATGCTAGAATTGTATTAACCGGAAACATAATACATGTGTGAATACATAGACAAACAGAGTGTCACTAGTATGCCTCTACTTGACTAGCTCGTTAATCGAAGATGGTTATGTTTCCTAACCATAAACAAAAGAGTTGTTATTTGATTAACGGGATCACATCATTAGGAGAATGATGTGATTGACATGAACCATTTCATTAGCTTAGCACCCGATCGTTTAGTATGTTGCTATTGCTTTCTTCATGACTTATACATGTTCCTATGACTATGAGATTATGCAACTCCCGTTTGCCGGAGGAACACTTTGTGTGCTACCAAACGTCACAACATAACTGGGTGATTATAAAGGAGCTCTACAGGTGTCTCCAAAGGTAAATGTTGGGTTGGCGTATTTCGAGATTAGGATTTGTCACTCCGATTGTCGGAGAGGTATCTCTAGGCCCTCTCGGTAATGCACATCACATAAGCCTTACAAGCATTGCAACTAATGAGTTAGTTGTGAGATGATGTATTACGGAATGAGTAAAGAGACTTGCCGGTAACGAGATTGAACTAGGTATTAAGATACCGACGATCGAATCTCGGGCAAGTAACATACCGATGACAAAGGGAACAACGTATGTTGTTATGCGGTCTGACCGATAAAGATCTTCGTAGAATATGTGGGAGCCAATATGAGCATCCAGGTTCCGCTATTGGTTATTGACTGGAGACGTGTCTCGGTCATGTCTACATTGTTCTCAAACCCGTAGGGTCCGCACGCTTAAGGTTTCAATGACAGTTATATTATGACTTTATGAGTTTTGATGTACCGAAGGAGTTCGGAGTCCCAGATGAGATCGGGGACATGACGAGGAGTCTCGAAATGGTCGAGACGTAAAGATCGATATAGAGGACGACTATATTCGGACATCGGAAAGGTTCCGAGTGATTCGGGTATTTTTCGGAGTACCGGAGAGTTACGGGAATACGTATTGGGCCTTATTGGGCCATACGGGAAAGAAGAAAAAGGGCCTCAAGGGTGGCCGCACCCCTCCCCTTGGTCTGGTCCGAATTGGACTAGGGAAGGGGGGGGCCTTCCTTCCTTCTCCTTTTCCCATCCTCTTTTCCTATTCCATATGGGAGGTGGAATCCTACTAGGACTAGGGAGTCCTAGTAGGACTCCACACTTGGCGCGCCCCCTCCTAGGGCCGGCCTCCTCCTCCCTTGCTCCTTTATATACGGGGGCAGGGGGCACCTCTAGACACAAGTTGATCCACGTGATCATATTCTTAGCCCTGTGCGGTGCCCCCTTCCAGCATAGTCCTCGATAATATTGTAGCGGTGCTTAGGCGAAGCCCTACGACGGTAGTACATCAAGATCGTCACCACGCCGTCGTGCTGACGGAACTCTTCCCCGACACTTTGCTGGATCGGAGTCCGGGGATCGTCATCGAGCTGAACGTGTGCTTGAACTCGGAGGTGCCATAGTTTCGTTGCTTGATCGGTGGGCCGTGAAGACGTACGACTACATCAACCGCGTTGTGCTAATGCTTCCGCTGTCAGTCTACAAGGGTACGTAGATCACACTCTCCCCTCTCGTTGCTATGCATCACCATGATCTTGCGTGTGCGTAGGAAATTTTTTGAAATTACTACGTTCCCAACAGTGGCATCTGAGCCTAGGTTTTATGTGTTGATGTTATATGCACGAGTAGAACACAAGTGAGTTGTGGGCGATATAAGTCATACTGCTTACCAGCATATCATACTTTGGTTCGGCGGTATTGTTGGACGAAGCGGCCTAGACCGACATTACGCGTACGCTTACGCGAGACCGGTTCTCCCGACGTGCTTTGCACAAAGGTGGCTAGCGGGTGACAGTTTCTCCAACTTTAGTTGAACCGAGTGTGGCTACGCCTGGTCCTTGCGAAGGTTAAAACAGCACCAACTTGACAAACTATCGTTGTGGTTTTGATGCGTAGGTAAGATTGGTTCTTGCTTAAGCCCGTAGCAGCCACGTAAAACTTGCAACAACAAAGTAGAGGACGTCTAACTTGTTTTTGCAGGGCATGTTGTGATGTGATATGGTCAAGACATGATGCTAAATTTTATTGTATGAGATGATCATGTTTTGTAACCGAGTTATCGGCAACTGGCAGGAGCCATATGGTTGTCGCTTTATTGTATGCAATGCAATCGCGCTGTAATGCTTTACTTTATCACTAAGCGGTAGCGATAGTCGTGGAAGCATAAGATTGGCATGACGACAACGACGCTACGATGGAGATCAAGGTGTCGCGCCAGTGACGATGGTGATCACGACGGTGCTTCGAAGATGGAGATCACAAGCACAAGATGATGATGGCCATATCATATCACTTATATTGATTGCATGTGATGTTTATCTTGTATGCATCTTATCTTGCTTTGATTGACGGTAGCATTATAAGATGATCTCTCACTAATTATCAAGAAGTGTTCTCCCTGAGTATGCACCGTTGCAAAAGTTCTTCGTGCTGAGACACCACGTGATGATCGGGTGTGATAGGCTCTACGTTCAAATACAGTGGGTGCAAAACAGTTGCACACGCAGAATACTCAGGGTATACTTGACGAGCCAAGCATATACAGATATGGCCTCGGAACACGGAGACCGAAAGGTCGAGCGTGAATCATATAGCAGATATGATCAACATAGCGATGTTCACCAATGAAACTACTCCATCTCACGTGATGATCGGACATGGTTTAGTTGATTTGGATCACGTAATCACTTAGAGGATCAGAGGGATGTCTATCTAAGTGGGAGTTCTTAAGTAATATGATTAATTGAACTTAAATTTATCATGAACTTAGTCCTGGTAGTATTTTGAAAATTATGTTGTAGATCAATAGCTCGCATTGTTGCTTCCCTGTGTTTATTTTGATATGTTCGTAGAGAAAATTGTGTTGAAAGATGTTAGTAGCAATGATGCGGATTGGATCTGTGATCTGAGGTTTATCCTCATTACTGCACAGAAGAATTATGTCCTTGATGCACCGCTAGGTGACGGACCTATTGCAGGAGCAGATGCAGACGTTATGAACGTTTGGCTAGCTCAATATGATGACTACTTGATAGTTTAGTGCACCATGTTTAATGGCTTAAAATCAGGACTTCAAAGACATTTTGAACGTCATGGAGCATATGAGATGTTCCAGGAGTTGAAGTTAATATTTCAAGCAAATACCCGAGTTGAGAGATATGATGTCTCCAACAAGTTCTATAGCTAAAAGATGGAGGAGAATCGCTCAACTAGTGAGCATGTGCTCAGATTGTCTGAGTACTACAATCGCTTGAATCAAGTGGGAGTTAATCTTCCAGATAAGATAGTGATTGACAGAATTCTCTAGTCACCATCACCAAGTTAGTAGAACTTCGTGATGAACTATGATATGCAAGGGATAACGGAAACGATTCCCAAGCTCTTCGTAATGCGGAAATTGACGAAGGTAGAAATCGAGAAAAACATCAAGTGTTGATGGTAGACAAGACCACTAGTTTCAAGAAAAGGGCAGAGGGAAGAAGGGGAACTTCAAGAATAACAGCAAGCAAGTTGCTGCTCAAGTGAAGAAGCCCAAGTCTGGTCCTAAGCCTGAGACTAAGTGTTTCTACTGCAAAGGGACTGGTCACTAGAAGCGGAACTACCCCAAGTGATTGGCAGATAAGAAGGATGGCAAAGTGAACATAAGTATATTTGATATACATGTTATTGATGTGTACTTTACTAGTGTTTATAGCAACCCCTCAGTATTTGATACTAGTTCAGTTGCTAAGATTAGTAACTCGAAACGGGAGTTGCAGAATAAACAGAGATAGTTAAGGGTGAAGTGATGATGTGTGTTGGAAGTGGTTCCAAGATTGATATGATCATCATCGCACACTCCCTATACTTTCGGGATTAGTGTTGAACCTGAATAAGTGTTATCTGGTGTTTGCGTTGAGCATGAATATGATTTGATCATGTTTATTGTAATACGGTTATTCATTTAAGTAAGAGAATAAATTGTTGTTCTGTTTACATGAATAAAACCTTATATGGTTACACACCCAATGAAAATAGTTCGTTGGATCTCGGTCGTAGTGATACACATAATCATAATATTGAAACCAAAAGATGCAAAGTTAATAATGATAGTGCAACTTATTTGTGGCACTGTCGTTTAGGTCATATTGGTGTAAAGCGCATGAAGAAACTCCATGCTAATGGGTTTTTGGAATCACTTGATTGTGAATCAGTTGATGCTTGCGAACCATGCCTCATGGGCAAGATGACTGAAACGCCGTTCTCCGAAACTATGGAGCAAGCAACTGACTTATTGGAAATAATACAAACTGATGTATGAGATCCGATGAGTGTTAAGGCTCGTGGCGGGTATCATTATTTTCTGACCTTCACATATGATTTGAGCAGATATGGTTATATCTACTTAATGAAACAAAAGTCTGAAATATTTGAAAAGTTCAAAGAGTTTCAGAGTGAAGTGGAGAATCATCGTAACAAGAAAATAAAAGTTTCTACGATATGATCGCAGAGGTAAAATATTTGAGTTACGAGTCTGGCCTTCAGTTAAAACAATGTGAAATAGTTTCACTACTCACGCCACCTGGAACACCACAGCATAATGGTGTGTCCGAACATCATAACCGTACTTTATTAGATATGGTGCGATCTATGATGTCTCTTACCGATCTACCACTATCGTTTTGGGGTTATGCATTAAAGACAGCTGCATTCACGTTTAAAAGGGCACCATCTAAGTCCGTTGAGACGACACAATCTGAACTGTGGTTTGGCAAGAAACCAAAGTTGTCGTTTCTTAAAGTTTGGGATTGTGATGCTTATATGAAAAAGTTTCATCCTGATAAGCTCAAACCCAAATCGGAGAAATATGTCTTCACAGGATACCCAAAGGAGACTATTGGGTACACCTTCTATCACAGATCCGAAGGCAAGACATTCGTTGCTAAGAATGGATCCTTTCTAGAGAAGGAGTTTCTCTTGAAAGAAGTGAGTGGGAGGAAAGTAGAACTTGATAAGGTAATTGTACCTTCTCCCTTATTGAAAAGTAGTTCATCACAAGAAATCTGTTCCTGTGACTACTACACCAATTAGTGAGGAAGACTAATGATGATGATCATGTAACTTCAGATCAAGTTAATACCGAATCTCGTAGGTAAACCAGAGTGAGATCCGCACCAAAGTGGTACGGTAATCCTGTTCTGGAAGTCATGTTACTAGACCATGACGAACTTGCGAACTATGAGGAAGCGATGATGAGCCTAGATTCCGCGAAATGGCTTGAGGCCATGAAATCTGAGATGAGATCCATGTATGAGAACAAAGTATGGACTTTGATTGACTTGCCCAATGATCGGCGAGCCATTGAGATTAAATGGATCTTCAAGAGGAAGACGGACGCTGATAGTAGTGTTACTATCTACAAAGCTAGAATTGTCGCAAAAAGGTTTTCGACAAGTTCAAGGTGTTGACTATGATGAGAGTTTCTCACTCGTATCTATGCTTAAGTCTGTCCGAATCATGTTAGCAATTGCCGCATTTTATGAAATCCAGCAAATGGATGTCAAAACTGCATTCCTGAATGGATTTCTGGAAGAAGAGTTGTATATGATGCAGCCGGAAGGTTTTGTCGATCCAAAAGGAGCTAACAAAGTGTGCAAGCTCCAGCGATCCATTTATGGACTGGTGCAAGCCTCTCGGAGTTGGAATAAACGCTTTGATAGTATGATCAAAGCATATAGTTTTATACAGACTTGCGGTGAAGCCTGTATTTACAAGAAAGTGAGTGGGAGCACTACAACATTTCTGATAAGTATATGTGAATGACATATTGTTGATCGGAAATAATGTAGAATTATTCTGCAAAGCATAAAGGAGTGTTTTTAAAGAAGTTTTTCAAAGAAAGACCTCGGTGAAGCTGCTTACATATTAAGCATCAAAATCTATAGAGATAGATCAAGACGCTTGATAAGTTTTTTCAATGAGTACATACCTTGACAATATTTTGAAGTAGTTCAAAAATGGAACAGTCAAAGAAAGAGTTCTTGGCTGTGTTACAAGGTATGAAATTGAGTAAGACTCAAAGCCCGACCACGGCAGAAGATAGAAAGAGAATGAAAGTCATTCCCTATGCCTCAGCCATAGGTTCTATAAAGTATGCCATGATGTGTACCAGATCTATTGTATACCCTACACTGTGTTAAGCAAGGGAGTATAATAGTGATCTAAGAGTAGATCACTGGACATTGGTCAAAATTATCCTTAGTGGAATAAGGAAATATTTCTTGATTATGGAGGTGACAAAAGGTTCGTCATAAAAAGTTACGTCGATGCAAGTTTTGACACAGATCTGGATGACTCTAAGTCTCGATCTAGATACATATTGAAAGTGGGAGCAATTAGCTAGAGTAGCTCCGTGCAGAGCATTGTAGACACAGAATTCGCAAAATACTTACGGATCTGTATGTGACAGACCCATTGACTAAAATTATCTCACAAGCAAAACATGATCACACCTTAGTACTCTTTGGGTGTTAATCACATAAATGATGTGAACTAGATTATTGACTCTAGTAAACCCTTTGGGTATAGGTCACATGACGATGTGAACTATGGGTGTTAATCACATGGTGATGTGAACTCTTAGTGTTGAATCACATGGCGATGTGAACTAGATTATTGACTCTAGTGCAAGTGGGAGACTGAAGGAAATATGCCCTAGAGGCAATAATAAAGTTATTATTTATTTCCTTATATCATGATAAATGTTTATTATTCATGCTAGAATTGTATTAACCGGAAACATAATACATGTGTGAATACATAGACAAACAGAGTGTCACTAGTATGCCTCTACTTGACTAGCTCGTTAATCGAAGATGGTTATGTTTCCTAACCATAAACAAAAGAGTTGTTATTTGATTAACGGGATCACATCATTAGGAGAATGATGTGATTGACATGACCCATTTCATTAGCTTAGCACCCGATCGTTTAGTATGGTGCTATTGCTTTCTTCATGACTTATACATGTTCCTATGACTATGAGATTATGCAACTCCCGTTTGCCGGAGGAACACTTTGTGTGCTACCAAACGTCACAACGTAACTGGGTGATTATAAAGGAGCTCTACAGGTGTCTCCAAAGGTACATGTTGGGTTGGCGTATTTCGAGATTAGGATTTGTCACTCCGATTGTCGGAGAGGTATCTCTAGGCCCTCTCGGTAATGCACATCACATAAGCCTTGCAAGCATTGCAACTAATGAGTTAGTTGTGAGATGATGTATTACGGAACGAGTAAAGAGACTTGCCGGTAACGAGATTGAACTAGGTATTAAGATACCGACGATCGAATCTCGGGCAAGTAACATACCGATGACAAAGGGAACAACGTATGTTGTTATGCGGTCTGACCGATAAAGATCTTCATAGAATATGTGGGAGCCAATATGAGCATCCAGGTTCCGCTATTGGTTATTGACTGGAGACGTGTCTCGGTCATGTCTACATTGTTCTCGAACCCGTAGGGTCCGCACGCTTAAGGTTTCAATGACAGTTATATTATGAGTTTATGAGTTTTGATGTACCGAAGGAGTTTGGAGTCCCGTATGAGATCGGGGACATGACGAGGAGTCTCGAAATGGTCGAGACGTAAAGATCGATATATTGGACGACTATATTCGGACATCGGAAAGGTTCCGAGTGATTCGGGTATTTTTCGGAGTACCGGAGAGTTACGGGAATACGTATTGGGCCTTATTGAGCCATACGGGAAAGAATAAGAAGGGCCTCAAGGGTGGCCGCACCCCTCCCCTTGGTCTGGTCCGAATTGGACTAGGGAAGGGGGGCGCCCCCTTCCTTCCTTCTCCTTTTCCCTTCCTCTTTTCCTATTCCATATGGGAGGTGGAATCCTACTAGGACTAGGGAGTCCTAGTAGGACTCCACACTTGGCGCGCCCCCTCCTAGGGCTGGCCTCCTCCTCCCTTGCTCCTTTATATACGGGGGCAGGGGGCACCTCTAGACACAAGTTGATCCACGTGATCATATTCTTAGCCGTGTGCGGTGCCCCCTTCCACCATAGTCCTCGATAATATTGTAGCGGTGCTTAGGCGAAGCCCTGCGACGGTAGTACATCAAGATCGTCACCACGCCGTCGTGCTGACAGAACTCTTCCCCGACACTTTGCTGGATCGGAGTCCGGGGATCGTCATCGAGCTGAACGTGTGCTAGAACTCGGAGGTGCCGTAGTTTCGGTGCTTGATCGGTCGGGCCGTGAAGACGTATGACTACATCAACCACGTTGTGCTAACGCTTCCGCTGTCGGTCTACAAGGGTACGTAGATCACACTCTCCCCTCTCGTTGCTATGCATCACCATGATCTTGCATGTGCGTAGGAAATTTTTTGAAATTACTACGTTCCCAACAGTATATGTCATGTGATGAAGTGGGTTCCTGTTCGTCTCCTGCATCTTAATTCATCCCGATGTCTTCGGAGTCGAAGTTAAGCATGTCGGTTAAGTCGTCGACAGTGGCTACCAAGTGGGTGGTTGGTGGGCAGCGAATTTCTTCGTTGTCCGCATCCCATTCTAGCCGAACATAGTTCGGCCAAGGTTCTCCTGACAGGGAGAGAGACCTTAATGTATTTAGCAGATCACCGAAAGGCGAGTGCTGAAAGATATCCGCGGAGGTGAACTCCATGATCGGCGCCCAGTCGGGTTCGACGGGAACGGATGTAAGGGGCTCGGAGTCCGTGGCCGGAGATGAATCCAGTGGTTCGGCGACACAACTCTAGTAAGGGGTAAAGTCAGCATCCGGCTCTATCGCCGCTGAGAGCGCGGCCTCCGTGGTGGGGTCTATCCCTCCGCTCTCGGTTGGCGTGATTTTCTCCGGATTGATGACCGAAGTAGTTGCAGATGCGATCTCCCGAATACTGTCCGACGATAGAGTTATGTCATGCTCGTCGTGATAGTGCGGCGCACCTGACACAGGCTCGAATCTGTCGAAGATCAAGTCTCCACGGATGTCGGCAGTGTAGTTCAACTTTCCGGATCTGACCTGATGGACAAGGGCGTAGCTCTCGGTCTGCTCCAGATGGCCAAGCGAATTGGCCCGCAGTGCAGAGTCGCTGAATACAAGGATCTGTCCGGGGAGGAAAACCTCACCCTGGACCGCATCGCTACCGATGATCGAAGGAGCCATCAAGCCTTATGGTGGCGACACAGTGGAACTCTCAATGAAAGCACCAATATCAGTGTCAAACCGGTGGATCTCGGGTAGGGGGTCCCGAACTATGCGTCTAAGGCGGATGGTAACAGGAGGCAGGGGACACGATGTTTACCCAGGTTCAGGCCCTCTTGATGGAGGTAATACCCTACGTCCTGCTTGCTTGTTCTTGATGATATGAGTATTACAAGAGTTGATCTACAACGAGATCGTAGAGGCTAAACCCT
Source organism: Triticum urartu (assembly GCF_056163025.1). NCBI lineage: Eukaryota > Viridiplantae > Streptophyta > Magnoliopsida > Poales > Poaceae > Triticum > Triticum urartu. Next base: position 358,277,973 of record NC_141873.1, on the reverse strand, counting down.
AGAAGCTAGCCTATGGTATGATTGTATGTTGTCCTACGGACTAAACCCTCCGGTTTATATAGACACCGGAGGGGGCTAGGGTTACACAAGGTCGGTTACAAGGGAGGAGATTTACATATCCATATTGCCTAGCTTGCCTTCCACGCCAAGGAGAGTCCCATCCGGACACGGGACGAAGTCTTCAATCTTGTATCTTCATAGTCCAACAGTCCGACCAAAGGATATAGTCCGGCTGTCCGGAGACCCCCTAATCCAGGACTCCCTCACGCACACTGAAAGATCTACTAGTAAAAAGGTGCATGCAATTGAGGAGATTAATGTTTTGAGTGGAAAGATGGATGAGCGTATGAAATTGTTTGCTAATAATAGTGCTCCTACTGATCCTAATGATATGCCTTTGTATACTTTGATTGAGAATAATAATGAACCTATGGATGTGAATTTTGTTGGTAGGAACAATTTTGGTAACAACGCGTATAGAGGTAATTTTAATTCTAGGCCATTTCCTAGTAATTACTCTAATAATTATGGTAATTCCTACAACAATTCTTATGGAAATTATAATAAGATGCCCTCTGATTTTGAATCTAATATTAAAGAATTTATTAGGCACAAAAGAGTTTCAATGCTTTGATTGAAGAAAAATTGCTTAAGATTGATGAGTTGGCTAGGAACGTGGATAGAATTTCTCTTGATGTTGATTCTTTGAAACTTAGATATATTCCACCTAAGCATGATATCAATGAGTCTCTCAAAGCCATGAGAATTTCCATTGATGAGTGCAAAGAAAGAACCGCAAGGATCCGTGCTAAGAAAGATTGTTTTCTAAAAGCGTGCTCTTCTAGTTTTCATGATAATAAAGATGAAGATCTAAAAGTTATTGATGTATCCCCTCTTAAATCTTTGTTTTCCAATATGAATCTTGATAATGATGGGACTGGAGATGAGTCAACTTTAGTTAGAAGGCGTCCCAAAAATTCGGAGTTTTTAGATCTTGATGCAAAAATTGTTAAAAGTGGGATTGAAGAGGTCAAAACTTTAAATAGAAATGAACCCACTACCTTGGATTTCAAGGAATTTAATTATGATAATTTCTCTTTGCTAGATTCTATTTCCTTGTTGCAATCCGTGCTAAATTCTCCTCATGCTTATAGTCAAAATAAAGCTTTTACTAAACATATCGTTGATGCTTTGATGCAATCTTATGAAGAAAAGCTGGAGTTGGAAGTTTCTATCCCTAGAAAAATTTATGATGAGTGGGAACCTACAATTAAAATTAAAATTAAAGATCATGAGTGCTATGCTTTGTGTGATTTGGGTGCTAGTGTTACCATGATTCCAAAAACTTTGTGTGATTTGCTAGGTTTCCGTGAATTTGATGATTGTTCTCTAAACTTGCACCTTGCGGATTCCACTATTAAGAAACCTATGGGAAAGATTAATGATGTTCTTATTGTCGCAAATAGGAATTATGTGCCCGTAGATTTCATTGTTCTTGATATAGATTGCAATCCTTCATGTCCTATTATTCTTGGTAGACCTTTCCTTAGAACGATTGATGCAATTATTGATATGAAGGAAGGGAATATTAAATTCCAATTTCCATTAAGGAAATGCATGGAACACTTTCCTAGGAAGAAATTTAAATTACCATATGAATCTATTATGAGAGCCACTTATGGATTGCCTACCAAAGATGGCAATACCTACATCTATCCTTGCTTTTATGTCTAGCTAAGGGCGTTAAACGATAGCGCTTGTTGGGAGGCAACCCAATTTTATTTTTATTCCTTGATTTTTGCTCCTGTTTAGTAATGAAAAATTTATCTAGCCTCTGTTTTGGTTGTGTTATTTGTGTTTAATTTCCTCACGTCCAGCAATTTATTTTAGAATTTTTGGAGTTCCAGAAGTTTGCGTTAGTTACAGATTACTACACACTGTTATGTTTTTGACAGATTCTATTTTCGTGTGTTGTTTGCTTATTTTAATGAATCTATGGCTAGTAAAAGAGTTTATAAACCATAGAGAAGTTGGAATAGAGTAGGTTTAACACTAATATAAATAAAGAATGAGTTCATTACAGTACCTTGAAGTGTTGTTTTGTTTTTTTCGCTAATGGAGCTCACGAGATTCTCTTGTTAAGCCATGTGTTGTGAAGTTTTCATGTTTTGGGTAAATATTTGATGGATTATGGAACAAGGAGTGGCAAGAGCCTAAGCTTGGGGATTCCCATGGAACCCCAAGGTAAAATACAAGGACACAAAAAAGCTTAAGCTTGGGGATGCCCCGGAAGGCATCCCCTCTTTTGTCTTCGTTCATCGGTAACTTTACTTGGAGCTATATTTTTATTCACCACATGATATGTGTTTTGCTTGGAGTGTCTTGTATGATTTGAGTCTTTGCTTTTTAGTTTACCACAATCATCCTTGCTGTACACACCTTTTGAGAGAGAGACACATGAATTAGAATTTATTAGAATACTCTATGTGCTTCACTTATATCTTTTGAGCTATGTAGTAATTGATCTCTCATGCTTCACTTATATCTTTTGAGCTATGTAGTAATTGATCTCTCATGCTTCACTTATATTATTTTGAGAGTCCTATAGAATAGCGTGGTAATTTGCTTTTAGACATAATAAAAACTTTCATATAGGTGCATTGAATACTAAGAGAAGTTTTATACTTGATGAGTGTTTTGAGATATGGAGATGGTGATATTAGAGTCATGCTAGTTGAGTAGTTGTGAATTTGAGAAATACTTGTGTTGAAGTTTGTGATACCCGTAGCATGCACGTATGGTGAACCGTTATGTGATGAAGTCAGAGCATGATTTATTTATTGATTGCCTTCCTTACGAGTGGCAGTCGGGGACGAGCGATGGACTTTTCCTACCAATCTATCCCCCTAGGAGCATGCGCGTAGTACTTTGTTTCAATAACTAATAGATTTTTGCAATAATTATGTGAGTTCTTTATGACTAATGTTGAGTCCATGGATTATACGCACCCTCACCCTTCCACAATTGCTAGCCTCTCTAGTACCGCGCAACTTTCGCCGGTACCATAAACCCACCATATACCTTCCTCAAAACTGCCACCATACCTACCTATTATGGCATTTCCATAGCCATTCTGAGATATATTGCCATGCAACTTTCCACCGTTCTATTATTATGACACGCTTCATCATTGTCATATTGCTTTGCATGATCATGTAGTTGACATCGTATTTGTGGCAAAGCCACCATTCACAATTCTTTCATACATGTCACTCTTGATTCATTGCATGTCCCGATACACCGCCGGAGGCATTCACACAGAGTCATATTTTGTTCTAAGTATTGAGTTGTAATTCTTGAGTTGTAAGTAAAAAGAAGTGTGATGATCATCGTTATTAGAGCATTGTCCCAGTGAGGAAAGGATGATGGAGACTATGATTCCCCCACAAGTCGGGATGAGACTCCGGATGAAAAGTAAAAAAATAAAAAAGGGAAAAGAGGCCAAAAATAGAAAGAAGGCCCAAACAAAAAATGAAATGAGAGAAAAGGAGAGAAGGGACAATGTTACTATCGTTTTTCCACACTTGTGCTTCAAAGTAGCACCATGATATTCATGATAGAGAGTCTCTTATGTTGTCACTTTCATAAACTAGTGGGAATTTTACATTACAGAACTTGGCTTGTATATTCCAATGATGGGCTTCCACAAATTGCCCTAGGTCTTCATGAGCAAGTAAGTTGGATGCACACCCACTTAGTTTCTTTTGTTGAGCTTTCATACACTTATAGCTCTACTGCATCTGTTGCATGGCAATCCCTACTCACTCACATTGATATCTATTAATGGGCATCTCCATAGCCCGTTGATACGCCTAGTTGATGTGAGACTGTCTTCTCCTTTTTTGTCTTCTCCACAACCACCATTCTATTCCACCATAGTGCTATATCCATGGCTCACGCTCATATATTGCGTGAAGATTGAGAAGTTGAGAACATCAAAAGTATGAAACAATTGCTTGGCTTGTCATCGGGGTTGTGCATGATTTAATACTTTGTGTTATGAAGATAGAGCATGGCCAGACTATATGATTTTATAGGGATAACTTTCTTTGACCATGTTATTTTGAGAAGACATGATTGCTTAGTTAGTATACTTGAAGTATTATTATTTCTATGTCAATATTAAACTTTTATCTTGAATCTTTCAGATCTGAACATTCATGCCACAATAAAGAAAATTTACATTGAGAAATATGTTAGGAAGCATTCCACATCAAAAATTCTGTTTTTATCATTTACCTACTCGAGGACGAGCAGGAATTAAGCTTGGGGATGCTGATACGTCTCCAACGTATCTATAATTTTTGATTGTTCCATGCTATTATATTATCTATTTTGGATGTTAATGGGCTTATTTTTACACTTTTATATTATTTTTGGGACTAACCTATTAACCGGAGGCCCAGCCCAAATTGCTGTTTTTTGTGCCTATTTTAGAGTTTCGCCAAAAAGGAATATCAAACGGAGTCCAAATGGAATGAAACCTTCGGGAGCGTTTTTTTTGGAACAAACATGATCCAGGAGACTTGGAGTGGACGTCAAGAATCAATCGAGGAGGCCATGAGGCAGGGGGCGCGCCCTCCACCCTCCCGGGCCCCTCATTGCTCCACCGACCTACTTCTTCCTCCTATATATATCCATATACCCCGAAAACATCCAGGAGCACCAAGAAAACCTAATTCCACCGCCGCAACCTTCTGTACCCAAGAGATCCCATCTTGGGGCCATTTCCGGAGCTCCGCCGGAGGGGGCATTGATCACGGAGGGCCTCTACATCAACTCCATGGCCTCTCCGATGATGTGTGAGTAGTTTTCTTCAGACCTTCGGGTCCATAGATAGTAGCTAGGTGGCTTCTTCTCTCTCTTTGGATCTCAATACAAAGTTCTCCTCGATTCTCTTGGAGATCTATTCGATGTAATCTTCTTTTGCAGTGTGTTTGTTGAGATCCGATGAATTGTGGGTTTATGATCAAGTTTATCTATAAAAAATATTTGAATCTTCTCTGAATTCTTTTATGCATTATTGGTTTATCTTTGCAAGTCTCTTCGAATTATCAGTTTGGTTTGGCCTACTAGATTGATCTGTCTTGCAATGGGAGAAGTGCTTAGCTTTGGGTTCAATCTTGCGGTGCTCGATCCCAGTGATAGAAAGGGAAATGACACGTATTGTATTGTTTCCATCGAGGATAACAAGATGGGGTTTATATCATATTGCATGAGTTTGTCCCTCTACATCATGTCATCTTGCTTAAGGCGTTACTCTGTTCTTATGAAGTTAATACTCTAGATGCATGCTGGATAGCAGTCGATGTGTGGAGTAATAGTAGTAGATGCAGGCAGGAGTCGGTCTACTTGTCGCGGACGTGATGCCTATATACATGATCATGCCTAGATATTCTCATAATTATTCGTTTTTCTATCAATTTCTCGACAGTAATTTGTTCACCCATCGTAATACTTATGTTATGTTGAGAGAAGCCACTAGTGAAACCTATGGCCCCCGGTTCTATTTTCCATCATACAAGTTTCCAATCTACTTTATTTTGCTATCTTTTACTTTCAATCTATATCACAAAAATACCAAAAATATTTATCTTATTATTATCATCTCTATCAGATCTCACTCTTCCAAGTGGCCGTGAAGGGATTGACAACCCCTTTATAGCGTTGGTTGTGAGGTTCTTATTTGTTTGTGTAGGTATGAGGTGACTCGCGCGTGGTCTCCTACTGGATTGACACCTTGGTTCCCAAAAACTGAGGGAAATAATTACACTGCTTTACTGCACCACCCTTTCCTCTTCAAGGGAAAACCAACGCAGTGCTCAAGAGGTAGCAAGAAGGATTTCTAAACGTGATGCAGGAGACTTGGAGTGGATGTCAAGAATGAATCGAGGAGGCCACGAGGCAAGGCGGTGCGCCCACCCCCTAGGCGCGCCCTCCACCCTCGTGGGCCCCTCGTTGCTCCACTGACCTACTTCTTCCTCCTATATATATCCATATACCCCGCAAACATCCAAGAGCACCACGAAAACCTAATTCCACCGCCGCAACGTTCTGTACCAAGAGATCCCATCTTGGGGCCTTTTCTGGAGCTCCGCCAGAGGGGGCATTGATCACGGAGGGCCTCTACATCAACTCCATGGCCTCTCCAATGATGTGTGAGTAGTTTACTTCAGACCTTCGGGTCCATAGCTAGTAGCTAGATGGCTTCTTCTCTCTCTTTGGATCTCAATACAAAGTTCTCCTCGATTCTCTTGGAGATCTATTCGATGTAATCTTCTTTTGCGGTGTGTTTGTCGAGATCCGATGAATTGTGGGTTTATGATCAAGTTTATCTATGAAAAATATTTGAATCTTCTCTAAAAAAATTTATGTATGATTGGTTTATCTTTGCAAGTCTCTTCGAATTATCAGTTTGGTTTGGCCTACTAGATTGATCCTTCTTGCAATGGGAGAAGTGCTTAGCTTTGGGTTCAATCTTGCGGTGCTCGATCCCAGTGACAGGAAGGGAAACGACATGTATTGTATTGTTTCCATCGAGGATAACAAGATGGGGTTTATATCATATTGCATGAGTTTATCCCTCTACATCATGTCATCTTGCTTAAGGCGTTACTCTGTTCTTATGAACTTAATACTCTAGATGCATGCTGGATAGCGGTCGATGTGTGGTGTAATAGTAGTAGATGTAGGCAAGAGTCGGTCTACTTGTCGCGGATGTGATGCCTATATACATGATCATGCCTAGATATTCTCATAATTATTCACTTTTCTACCAATTGCTCGACAGTAATTTGTTCACCCACCGTAATACTTATGCTATCTTGAGAGAAGCCACTAGTGAAACCTATGGCCCCCGGGTCTATTTTCCATCATACAAGTTTCCAATCTACTTTATTTTGCTATATTTTACTTTCAATATATATCATAAAAATACCAAAAATATTTATATTATTATTATCATCTCTATCAGATCTCACTCTTGCAAGTGTCCGTGAAGGGATTGACAACCCCTTTATCGCATTGGTTGCGCGGTTCTTATTTGTTTGTTTAGGTACGAGGTGACTCGCATGTGGTCTCCTACTGGATTGATACCTTGGTTGTCAAAAACTGAGGGAAATACTTACGCTGCTTTACTGCACCACCCTTTCCTCTTCAAGGGAAAACCAACGCAGTGCTCAAGAGGTAGCAAGAAGGATTTCTGGCGCCGTTGCCGGGGAGTGAAGCTCCTTTGGTAGGTGGAATTTGGTGAGGAAAAATTTATATAATGTGCTGAAATTTACTCTCACTTGTCACTATGGAACATAATCCTTTGAGGGGATTGTTTGGGGTATCTTCTCCCCGACCAGTAGAGCAAAGAGTTGCTCCTCAGCCTACTGAACCTACTGAAAATGTTTATTTTGAAATTCCTTCGAGTATGATAGAGAAACTGCTAGCTAATCCTTTTGCAGGAGATGGAACATTGCATCCCGATTTGCACCTAATCTATGTGGATGAAGTTTGTGGATTATTTAAGCTTGCAGGTATACCCGAGGATGTTATCAAGAAGAAGGTCGATGACCCACAAGTATAGGGGATCGCAACAGTTTTCGAGGGTAGAGTATTCAACCCAAATTTATTGATTCGACACAAGGGGAGCCAAAGAATATTCTCAAGTATTAGCAGATGAGTTGTCAATTCAACCACACCTGGAAACTTAATATCTGTAGCAAAGTGTTTAGTAGCAAAGTAATATGATAGTAGTGGTAACGATGGTAAAAGGTAACGGTAGAAAAAGTAATATTTTTGGTATTTTCTAGTGATTGTAACAATAGCAACGGAAAAGTAAATAAGCGAAGAACAATATATGGAAAGCTCGTAGGCAATGCATCGGTGATAGAGAATTATGCCAGATGCGGTTCATCATGTAACAGTCATAACCTAGGGTGACACAGAACTAGCTCCAGTTCATCAATGTAATGTAGGCATGTATTCCGAATATGGTCATACGTGCTTATGGAAAAGAACTTGCATGACATCTTTTGTCCTACCCTCCCATGGCAGCGGGGTCCTATTGGAAACTAAGGGATATTAATGCCTCCTTTTAATAGAGTACCGGACCAAAGCATTAACACATAGTACATGAACTCCTCAAACTACGGTCATCACCGGGAGTGGTCCCGATTATTGTCACTTCGGGCTTGCCGGATCATAACACATAGTAGGTGACTATAAACTTGTAAGATAGGATCAAGAACTTTCATATATTGATGAAAACATAATAGGTTCAGATCTGAAATCATGGCACTCGGGCCCTAGTGACAAGCATCAAGCATAGCAAAGTCATAGCAACATCAATCTCAGAACATAATGGATACTAGGGATCAAACCGTAACAAAAATAACCCGATTACATGATAAATCTCATCCAACCCATCACCGTCCAGCAAGCCTACGATGGAATTACTCACGCACGGCGGTGAGCATCATGAAATTGGTGATGGAGGATGGTTGATGATGACGATGGCGACGGATTCCCCTCTCCAGAGCCCCGAACGAACTACAGATCAGCCCTCCCGAGAGAGTTTAGGGCTTGGCGGCGGCTCCATATCGTAAAATGCGATGAATCCTTCTCCCTGATTCTTTTCTCCCCGAAAGTGAATATACGGAGTCAAGGTTGAGGTCGGTGGAGCGTCAGGGGGCCCACGAGGCAGGGGGCGCGCCCCCACCCTCGTGGACAGGTGGAGGCCCCCCTGACATGGATATTCCTTCCAGTATTTTTTATATATTCCAAAGTAATTCTCCATTGATTTTCAGGTCATTCCGAGAACTTTTATTTGTGCACAAAAATAACACCACGGCAATTCTGCTGAAAACAGCGTCAGTCCGGGCTAGTTCCATTCAAATCATGCAAGTTAGAGTCCAAAACAAGGGCAAAAGTGTTTGGAAAAGTAAATACGACGGAGAGTATCAACTCCCCCAAGCTTAAACCTTTGCTTGTCCTCAAGCAATTCAGTTGATAAACTGAAAGTGATAAAGAAAAACTTTTACAAATTCTATTTGCTCTTGTTGTTGTAAATATGTAAAGCTAGCATTCAAGTTTTTAGCAAAGATTATGAACTAACCATATTCACAATAACATTTAGTTCTCATGTTTACTCATATCAACGACATAATCAACTAGCGAGCAATAATAATAAATCTCGGATGACAACACTTTCTCAAAACAACCATGATATGATATAACATGACGGTATCTCACTAGCCCTTTTAGAGACCGCAAAACATAAATGCAGAGCACCTTTAAAGATCAAGGACTGACTAGACATTGTAATTCATGGTAAAAGAGATCCAGTCAAGTCATACTCAATGTAAACTAACAGTAATGGATGCAAATGACAGCGGTGCTCTCCAACTGGTGCTTTTTAATAAGAAGATGACGACTCAGCATAAAAGTAAATAGATGGGCCCTTCACAGAGGGAAGCATGGATTTGTAGAGGTGCCAGAGCTCGGTTTTGAAATAGATATGAATAATATTTTGAGCGGTATACTTTCATTGTCAACATAACAACCAAGAGATGGCGATATCTTCCATGCTACACACATTCGGTTCCCAAACAGAATGGTGAAGTTTATACTCCCCATCCACCAACAAGTATCAATCCATGGCTTGCTCGAAACAACGAGTGCCTCCAACTAACAACAGTCCCGGGGGAGTTTTGTTTGCAATTATTTTGATTTGATTTGCATAAAGCATGGGACCGGGCATCCCGGTGACCAGCCATTTTCTCATGAGTGAGGAGCGGAGTCCACTCCTCTTGAGAATAACTCGCCTAACATGGAAGATACTGACATCCCTAGTTGATACATGAGCTATTTGAGCATACAAAACAGAATGTTTATTTGAAGGTTTAGAGTTTGGCACATACAAATTTACTTGGAACGACAGGTAAATACCGTATATAGGTAGGTATGGTGGACTCATATGGAACAACTTTGGGGTTTATGGAATTGGATGCACAAGCAGTATTCCCGCTTAGTACAGGTGAACGCTAGCAAAAGACTGGGAAGCGACCAGCTAGAGAGCTACAACAGTCATGAATATGCATTAAAATTAATCAACACCGAATGCAAGCATGAGTAGGATATAATGCACCATGAACATAAATATCGTAGAGGCTATGCTGATTTGTTTCAACTACATGCATGAACATGTGCCAAGTCAAGCCACTCGAATCGTTCAAAAGAGGATACCACCCTATCATACCACATCACAACCATTTTAATAGCATGTTGGCATGCAAGGTGAACCATTATAAGCTCCTAGCTAATTAAGCATGGCATAAGCAACTATAATCTCTAATTGTCATTGCAAACATGTTTATTCATAATAGGCTGAATCAAGAATGATGAACTAATCATATTTACAAAAACAAGAGAGGTCAAGTTCATACCAGCTTTTCTCATCTCAATGAGTTCATCATATAATCATCATTATTGCCTTTCACTTGCACGACCGAATAGTGTGGATAATAATAATAGTGCAAGTGCATTGGACTAAGCTGGAATCTGCAAGCATTCAATTCAAGAGAGAAGACAAGGTAATATGGGATCTTTGTCAGATCAACGATAATGCATATAAGAGCCACTTTAACATTTTAATTATGGTCTTCTCCTCTTGACCCCCAAAGAACAAGAAAAGAAATAAAACTATTTACACGGGAAAGCTCCCAACAAGCAAAAGAAGAACGAGAAATATTTTTGGGTTTTCTTTTTAATTACTACTACAAGCATGGAAAGTAAACTAATTAAAAGCTACAACTAATTTTTTTTGTTTTTCTTAAGGTTTATTAAACACACAAGAAGAAAGCATAAAAAGGAAAATAAACTAGCATGGATGATACAATGAGAAAGTATGAGCACCGACAACTAGCAATGAGTGTGAACATGAATGTAATGTCGGTGTGAAATACGTACTCCCCCAAGCTTAGGCTTTTGGCCTAAGTTGGTCTATGGCCACGGCTGGCCTGCCGGATATCCAAAGTTGTAGCTAGGGTCGTACTGAGATCCAACAACTATTGCCTCATGAGCTGCCGCTTGGAGACGGGCCATCTCCGTCCTCCTCTTATACTCGTCCGCCTCCTCCCTGGTTATAATATATCTCCCTTTTGCCTGAGAGTCAAAGAAAGCAGGAGCAGGGAGAGCGACGTGATAGGTGTGTTGTCTGTTAAAGATTAGTCGGTACTGGAGGAACTGATCGTTCCTCTCAACAAACTGATGACGAACCATAGCCTCATAATCTAAATAAACAGGAGGCAATTCAATATCATACCCACGTATGGGTATATCAAGAAAATTGGCTAGACGGGTTGCATAAATTCCACCAAAGAAATCTCCATTAATTCTATTATTATGCAACCTACGTGCAACAATGGATCCCAAATTATAATGTTTATCTCCTAATATAGCACTCCTGAGAACACTGAGGTCAGGGACACACATGTGAGATGCTTCATCCTTACCATTTATGCACCTACCTATGAAGAGAGCCAAATAATGTATAGCAGGAAAATGAATACTCCCTATGGTAGCTTGTGTTATGTCTCTAGATTCCCCCACAGTTATACTAGCAAGAAAATCTCTAAATTCAGATTTGCGAGGTTCATGAGGACTACCCCATTGTGGAAGTTTGCAAGCAGTGTTAAAATCATCCAAGTCCATAGTATAAGAATTTTCATAAAGATCAAACAGTACAGTTTGAGAATTGCGTGATGATGAAAATTCAAACCTCCTCACAAAGGAATCATTGAGATAGTGGTACTGGCGGCACTTATCTGCCTCGAAGCTCTCAAGATCGGCACTACGCACATATGCATTAAATTCTTCCTTGATTCCTGCTCGATCCATAAAGTCCTCTGACGGCCATTCACAAGCCCGCACCTGAGCTTCCCTCGGTGGTTCATCATCGGCATCGCGTATTGCGAGCCTGGGTCCTTGCTTCCTTGAAGGACCACCTTGGTACATTTTCCTAAACATATTTCTTCCTCCGAAAAAATTCTGAAATTTTAGTAACTTCAAAATAAAAGTGAACCAAACTCAACAAAATTGATAGTAACTACTCCTACAAGTGCCTAGAGGCAATATCATGCATCAAAACTACTTTTGACCATATAAATTTGACATGCAAGCTCAAGAACAGTGTCACCTAAGCAGCAAAAATATGCAATGAATAAAGCACTAGAACAAAAACTAATTGGACCATTGGAGGAATCACATACCAATGAACAATCCCCCAAAATAGTTTTGTGAATGGAGCTTTGAGCAAGGAGATCGAAAATGGTAGCAAAATGAGCTTGGACTCGGGTTTGAGCTAGTTAGTGATGTTTGTGGGAGGAAGAAGGAGTGTGTGGTAGCTGTAATAAGTGGAGGGGAGCCACCAAAGGCCCACGAGGCAGGGGGCGCGCCCAGGGGGTAGGGCGCGCCCTCCACCCTCGTGGCCAGGTGCTTGCTCCCCCTGATGTGTTTTCAGTGCCAGATATTCTCAAATATTCCAGAAAAAAATCATATTTAAATTTCAGGGCATTTGGAGAACTTTTATTTTGGGGTATTTTTATTGCATGGATAATTCATAAAATAGACAGAAATTACTATTTTTTGCTTTATTTAATATAAATAATAGAAAGTAAAAAGAGGGTACAGAGAGTTGTGTTTTCTAAATTCATCCATCTCATGCTCATCAAAAGGAATCCACTAACAAGGTTGATCAGGTCTTGTTAACAAACTCATTTCGAATAACATGGAACCGGAGAATTTTCAAATAACACTAGGTTACCTCAACGGGGATATGCACATCCCCAGCAATAAGAATATAATATTTCTTCTTGACAGTAGGAAGAGGAAATTCAAAATCTCCAAAAATAATCGATGGAATTTTTTCAATAGATTTTATACTATGAACTTGAGGTTGTTTCCTTAGAAAGTGTACCGTATGCTCATTGGCATTAACATGAAAAGTGACATTGCCTTTGGTGCAATCAATAACAGCCCCTGCAGTATTCAAAAAGGGTCTTCCAAGAATAATAGACATACTATCATCCTCGGGAATATCAAGAATAACAAAGCCCGTTAAAATAGTAACGTTTGCAACCACAACAGGCACATCCTCACAAATACCGACAGGTATAGCAGTTGATTTATCAGCCATTTGCAAAGATATTTAAGTAGGTGTCAACTTATTCAAATCAAGTCTACGATATAAAGAGAGAGGCATAACACTAACACCGGCTCCAAGATCACATAAAGCAGTTTTAACATAGTTTCTTTTAATGGAGCACGGTATAGTTGGTACTCCTGGATCTCCAAGTTTCTTTGGAATTCCACCCTTAAAAGTATAATTAGCAAGCATGGTGGAAACTTCAGCTTCCAGTATCTTTCTCTTATTAGTAACAATATCTTTCATGTACTTAGCATAAGGGTTCATTTTAAGCATATCAGTCAAACGCAAACGCATGAAGATAGGTCTAATCATTTCAGCAAAGCGCTCAAAATCCTCATCATCCTTTTTCTTGGATGGTTTAGGAGGAAAAGGCATGGGTTTCTGAACCCATGGTTCTCTTTCTTTACCGTGCTTCCTAGCAACAAAGTCTATCTTATCATAATGTTGATTCTTTGATTGTGGGTTATCAAGATCAACAGCAGGTTCAATCTCTACTTCATTGTCATTACTAGGTTGAGCATCAACATGAACATCATTATTAACATTATCACTAGGTTCATGCTCATTACTAGATTGTGTTTCAGCATCAGAAATAGAAATATCATTGGGATTCTCAGGTGTGTCATCAACAGGTTCACTAGAAGCATGCAAAGTTCTATCATTTTTCTTTTTCTTCCTCTTAGAAGGACTAGGTGCATCAATATTATTTCTCTGAGAATCTTGCTCAATTCTCTTAGGATGGCCCTCAGTATACAAGGGTTCCTGAGTCATTTTACCATCTCTAGTCATAACTCTAACAGCATTATCATTTTTCTTACTATTCAATTCGTTGAGCAAATCATTCTGAGCTTTAAGTACTTGTTCTACTTGAGTGGCAACCATAGAAGCATGTTTACTAATAAGTGTAAGTTCACCTTTAATATTATCCATATAATCACCCAAGTGTTCAAGCATATCAGCATTGTGTTTTAATTCTCTACCAAAATAAGCATTGAAGTTTTCTTGTTTGACCATAAAGTCATCAAACTCATCCAAGCATGGCTAGCAAACTTAGTAAATGGGATTTCAGCTTTATCATATCTATAGAGAAAATTTACCTTTACTACCTGTGTCGGGTTATCAAGACCATGTATTTCTTCAATAGGCGGTAAATTAAGACCATGTATTTCTTCAATAGGAGGTAAATTCTTAACATCTTCAGCTTTAATACCTTTTTCTTTCATAGATTTCTTTGCCTCTTGCATATCTTCAAGACTGAGAAATAGAATACCCCTTTTCTTCAGAGTTAGCTTAGGAGTTGGTTCAGGAATTGGATCAGGAATTGGATCAGGAAGTTTCCAATTATTTTCATTAGTCAACATATTGTTCAATAAAATTTCAGCTTCATGTGGTGTTCTTTCCTTGAAAACACAACCAGCACAACTATCCAGGTGGTCTCTGGAAGCATCGGTTAGTCCATTATAAAAGATATCAAGTATTTCATTTTTCTTAAGAGTATGATCAGGCAAAGCATTAAGTAATTGGAGAAGCCTCCCCCAAGCTTGTGGGAGACTCTCTTCTTCAATGTGCACAAAATTATATATTTCCCTTAAAGCAGCTTGTTTCTTATGAGTGGGGAAATATTTAGCAGAGAAGTAATCAATCATATCATGGGGACTACACACACAACCAGGATCAAGAGAATTAAACCATATCTTAGCATCACCCTTTAATGAGAACGGAAATAATTTAAGGATATAATAATGGTGAGTTTTCTCATCATTAGTGAACTGGGTGGCTATATCATTTAATTTAGTAAGATGTGCCACAACAGTTTCAGATTCATAGCCATAGAAAGGATCAGATTCAACTAAAGTAATTATCTCAGGATCAACAGAGAAATCATAATCCTTATCAGTAACAAACATATGTGAAGTAGCATAAGCAGGATCATATTTCATTCTAGCATTCAAAGTTTTTTGTTTCAGCTTAGCTAATAATTTCTTAAGATCACTCCTATCATCGCAATCAAGAAAATCTCTAGCAGTTTCTTCATCCATAACATAGCCCTTAGGCACAACACGTAATTCATATCTAGGGGGAGAATCTTCATCATTACTTTCATCAATATTATCAGTTTCAATAATTTCATTCTCTCTAGCCCTAGCAAGTTGTTCATCAAGAAATTCACCAAGTGGCACAGTAGTATCAAGCATAGAAGTAGTTTCATCATAAGTATCATGCATAGCAGAAGTGGCATCATCAATAACATGCGGCATATCAGAATGAATAGCAGGTGTAGGTGTCGAAGCTTACTCAAAATAGAAGGTGAATCAAGTGCAGAGCTAGATGGCAGTTCCTTACCTCCCCTTGTAGTTGAGGGATAAATCATGGTTCTTGGATCTTTAAAGTTCTTCATAAAGATAAGTAGATATAAATCCCAAGTGACTCAAAGAATAGAGCTATGCTCCCCGGCAACGGCGCCAGAAAATAGTATTGATAACCCACAAGTATAGGGGATCGCAACAGTTTTCTAGGGTAGAGTATTCAACCCAAATTTATTGATTCGACACAAGGGGAGCCAAAGAATATTTGTCGGATTTCGGGTTCTGGCAGACCCTTGAGGTTCGAACACTGGGGTGCGCACGGAGATTTCGCCTTCTACCTACCTGCACCCCTCCGCCTCGCTAAGATCTAAGCTATGGAAAGAACAGCACAAGAGACACAGGGTTTATACTGGTTCGGGCCACCGTTGTGGTGTAATACCCTACTCCAGTGTGTGGTGTGGTGGATTGCCTCTTGGGCTGATGATGATGACCAGTACAAGGAAGAACAACCTCGCGAGGGTCTGTTCTTGGCTGGGGGGATGAACTGCTGGGAGGAGTTCAGTCGCCCTTCTCTCTCTGTGTGTGTGATGCTACTCGATCCTATCCTAGCCTGTTTCTCTCTTGGCTTCTAGATTCTCCCTTCTTGATTGCCCCTCTACCCTGGGGCGACTAGTCCTATTTATAGGAAAAGGCCCTGGGCCTCTTCCCAAATATTGAGCGGGAAGGGCGCCAACAATTGGCCATTTTGAAGGGGAACATCTGGTACACTTATCCTGACTAAAGTTGGTCCTCGCCTGCCAAAGGCTCTGGTGGTGACGCTGGCTTGGGCTCCACAATGACTTCCTCCCTGCCGTTGGACTGGTCTTGGTCTCGTTGCACCGAAATGGGTGCCTTTGCTTGATGCTCTTGCCTGCGCTTGCTCCCTTTGCACCAAAGAGGAAAGGAGGACACTGCGCGGCTGGCGCCCGCCTGGCGCCTTTGGTCGTCATGGCTTGCGTCACGGGCACCTCGTGAGGTACCCCGCCTTGATCTCTCCGCCTCCTCGCGAGCCAGCCTGATGAGGCCGTGCCTGAGGAAGCTCCGTGTCGTCCGCCTCGCGAGGCTTGGCCCCTCGCGAGGGTCTTGGGTCTGTGTTGATGAAGATGGGCCGCACTGGGCCCCCTTTTGAGCCACGCTGCAGGCCGCAGGCAGGCAAGTCTGGGGACCCCCGTTCCCAGAACGCCGATAGTAGCCCCCGGGCCCAAGGCGCGCCCGGACTTGGCCATGCAGGGAGGCGAAAGGGCAAGAGTGAAGCGCCGCGGGCCCTAACAGCCTGCGGCCTTGGGCGCCGCGTGGCGGTTGATTGGACGTGGGCGTCTCCACTTCCCCATGGCGCCTCGGCAACTGCACGGATTGGACAAGTCCCTGCATGCAAAGCGGGTCATGATTACCTACGATCGTGGAGGTCGGCGGTTGGCCTTCGCCGGCCATAAGTACGGAATGGCGCGCGCCCTTCCAGTCCATCCCTTCTTGCTTCTCCTTCTTCCCGGTCCTTGCTCCGTCTTCCTGCGATGGCTCCAATCCGCCGGTTCTCGGCGGCATAGAAGGGAAAGGCTCCCCGAGAGGAACCAGACCCGCTCCCGCTGAAGAAACGGCTCGCCCTCCACGACTGGGATGAGGGGGCCCATCAGGTGGTGTCGAGGCCCTGGTGCGAGCGGCCACCGCCGGGGTTCCTGCTTCCCTTGTACGCCCACATCGAGGGCTCTGAAGGAGTCGATGCCGATCACCACGGGCGGCGCCGCCGTCGGCGCCGACGGGTCACGAAGGTGTGGGTCGTCCCCCCTGGGGTCCACACGAGGGCTCCTCCCGAGAGTTCATGCTCCACGCCGCCATGCCTCCTCAGTCTTGGATTTGCCTTCCTCCCTTCTTCGCCTCCATCATCCCGTAGGGAGAACTCCTGGAGCTTTGGCTGCAGCACGCCGGCTGCAGCACCCTCGCGGCCGAGGCAGAGGTCGCGGTCGTTGCCCCGGGCGAGGTTTTCATGACTCGAGGCTGGAGCGAAATCGCCCGGGTTTGGAGGACAAGAGGCACCTTCGCGATCCACTTGGAGCACGATGGTGCTTCGGTGATGTTCTTCAAGGTCTTCGATGCGAATGGGCGCCGGCTGGAGTGCTGCCCCAGGAGAGGTGGTCGGGACCCTGCTACAGCGAGGACTGGGCCCGCCGACCGCTCCCTTGGCGGCTGCTCAGGCGGCGGAGGCGGCGGAGGGTCCAGCGACTCCGGTGAGCTCTTCGCGACTCCGGAGACGAGCGACGACAGCTATGAGCCCCCGAGCCGGTGCCGCTCCTGGAGCAGGGTGGGCTCGTCAGGCCGTCACCGACTCTGATCTGGATGGGGTTGGTGCCGGTGCTTGACGGCCCGCTGTTGACGATGGCTTCTTTTGCAGGGGCGCATGTAGTTAGCGTCCTTTTAGGATCTGTTTCCTGCAAGGAATCAAAGACGCATCCCGTGGGGGCTTGTAAGGTGCATGTGATCCTGTTTGTTAATATAACCCTTGTCGTAGAATTGTGCGAGTTGCTCATTCCGTCTTAGCTCAGTTCTCCCTTTCGAACCTCATGAGGGCTTGGTGCTGTGCGCCGACAGGTCCCAGTCCCAAGGCGGCTTCAGCCGTCGCTGGTATGCCAGGTCGCGATGCCGTGGTCAAGGCCAGGAGGTGAGCGACCCGGGGTCCGGTAAGAGCCCCTGAGTCGCAATGCTCAGGAGGTCCCCTTTGGCGCTCAAGCAGCCGTCGTTCGGTGAGAAAGGAGAGCGGCGTCGCTAACACGGGATTGCATTAGGTGCAGGGATGGTGCCACAGTAGCTAGTGCTTCCGGGTGGTGACTTATCTCAAGAATCAGGGACCGCTCTCTGGTGTGTCGCCGGGTCCGTGCATCGGCAGGCGTGAGGTTGCTCGGCGAGGTCCTCGTGTGTCCCTCCCCTCTTGCCTTTGCTCCCCTTTCTGCTCTACGTCCTCGGGTCCCGGCCCTCGAGCGAGTCTCAGCCGTCGCTGGTATGCCAGGTCGCGATGCCGTGGACAAGGCCAGAGGGTGAAGGCTGGAGAGCCAGTAGGAGCCCTGAGTCGCGATGCTCAGGCACCCCCCTTTAACGTGCAAGCGGTTCGTGCGGATGAGAGTGAAGGAGACACCGCAAGGGCCTCGCCTGATGCAGCTCCTTTAGGAGATCCTGTAGACCCATCATAGAAAGAACGAGGGGTTGCCATGACAATTGACAGTCAGCCGTTGGTTGCTTCCGAGGGGCGATGAGGCACTGAAGGCTTGACAAGGTGGCTCCATGCGGGGCTGCCGCGGCCAGAGCTCAGCCATTCAGGTTTGTCGGTGTTGCAGGGACGGACCCATGCGCAAGCGTCGTGCCATTTGGGAGCAGCTCCGTCAGTTGGCGTCAGTTGAGCGGGCAACTAGGTCAAACACATTAGCCGCGAAGGAGTGGATTCATTCAAATAGATGCTAGGAAGGCGTACATCACTGGGTCAGGCCCGAGCGACTTGGGGATGATGAAGCCCGTGGGGCGCCCCCAAAAAGGTAAGCTAACAACATGAAATAAAAGGGATACATGCCGCAGGGACGGACCCACGCGGCCTGGGAATAATGCAGCCCTGGGGGGCGCTCCCAGCTGGAAATGAAACTTGAAAGATGTCACCTGATGATGTTGAGGACGAAGGAGTGTTGGTATAGCAGACTCGGTGGGCTGCGGAAGCCGATCCTCATGAGCCCCCAGGCCCAGGGGCCTCGGGAGGCTCCGGAGGCGCTGGTGGCTCCTCGCGGACCATCTCCATCTCCGCCAGGGCTGCGGAACGCCTGGCTTCTTGAGCCTCCATGATGCCCCTCATGAGGCGCTGGTACGTGGCAGCCGCGTTCGGCAAGCCGTAAGGCATGCGAACGTAGCTGTGGGGTGGACCTTCGCAGCGCCCCACTCGCGAGGGCCAGAGGCGCTCCAGAGAGGCAACTCGATTAAGCCCTTGTATGTCGATGCAGACGCGCAGCCCACCATCCTCGCCTGGATGGGGAGCCACAGCTGGGAGGCGGCGGCCGCCTTTCATGACTCATGACTCTTGTAGCTCCTGAATGGCCTTGCTGACGAACTCCTGAGGGTCTGGCTCTCCTTGCCTTACTCCTTCTTGAGGGAAACATGCTTCGAAACACGCCTCCATGTGGTGCCCAAGCGCCTCCCTCGTGACCTTAGCCAGGTCGGTGGCCCTCTAGGGGAGAGCCCCCGAGCCCTGCCTAAGGAGGGCGCTGGGCGCGCTTTCCTACGCGATGGAAGGAGGTTCCCCCTGGGCAGGCACGGGCCCTGAGGGGCCTGCCTCCTGAGGGGCCGGGCCGGACGATGTCTTCTTCTTCCTGGGGGCGGTCTCGGGAAGCCTCCTGCTTCCGCGATCCGGGTCTTCCAGCGATGCGGCCTGAAAGGCTCGTTCCAGGGAACACACTGCGTCCTTCTCTTCACAGGGCACCGTGATGACTCCGCCACTTCCTGGCATCTTGAGGATGTTGTAGCCGTGGTGAGTTACCGCCATGAACTTGGCCAGCGCTGGGTACCCAAGGATGGTGTTGTACGGTAGGCGAATGTGAGCGACGTCGAAGTCGATGAGCTCAGTGTGGTAGTTGTCGCGTGCCCCGAAGGTGACAGGGAGGCGGACCTGCCCAATCGGGACCGTGGAGCCGTCGGTGACTCCGGAGAAAGGCTTGGTTGGCTGAAGCTGGTTGTAGGGCACTTGGAGATTGTTGAATGTTTCCACGGACAGGACGTTGAGCCCTGCCCCGCCATCGATGAGGGTCCTAGTGACCACCACGTTGCTGATGATTGGGGAACAAAGCATCGGGAGGACTCCAGCTATGGCCGCACACTTGAGCTGATCTGCTGAGCTGAACGTGATGGCGCACACCGACCACCTGAGAGGGCGCGTGGCTTCGAGCTTGGGGAGGACTGCATTCACTTCGCGGGTGAACTGCTTGAAGATGCGTTGAGAGGCTGGGGCTTGAGCCCCGCCCAGGATGCAGGCGATCGCGCGTGGCTCCTGGAAGCCCCCAGCCCCCTCGTCCTGATGGCGGTCCTCGTTTCTCCTTGGTTGCGGCGGCAGCGGAGGGAGGCCTGCGTTGCCTTGCAGGCGATCCTCACGAGGCTGATCCCTCTAGTCTCCCTCGCGAGGCGGGTCTTGCCAGCGATCCTCGCGAGGTCGATCGCGCCACCCTTGGCGCGGGCAGCGGTCTTCCTAGCGTCCTGCGTTCCTTCCTCCTCCTCGACCATAGCCCCGGTCACCGTGGTTGGGGTGACGTCCGATCCTTCCTTCTCGCATGGCTCAGAGCTCTTGACATTCATTGGTGTTGTGGGTGTGGAGGTCGTGGTACACACAGTACCGACTGCCCTTGGAAGACTCGGGCTGATCTCTGCCCCGCTTGGTGTCTGGTTCTGCCGCGAGCACAGCAGCCCCCTTGCGCTTCACATCCTTGGCCTTGGGCTTCTTCTCTTCTAGGTCTACGGCAGGCAGCTCGAGGAGGGAGAGACGCCCTTCCTCAGCCCTAGCGCACTTGGTTGCCAAGTTGAACAACTCCAAGGAAGTGCACAGGTCTTCATGCATCGCCAGCTCCTCCTTCATCTTGACATCGCGCACGCCGTCGGAGAAGGCTGAGATGATGGCCTCCTCGGTCACCTTGGGAATCTTGAGGCATGCGTTGTTGAAGCGCTGGATGTACTTCTGCAGGGTCTCTCCGGGTTGTTGCTTGATGCGGCGCATGTCGCTCACGGCGGGTGGCCAGTCGCGAGTACCTTGGAAGTTGGCGATGAAGCAGGTGCGCATCTCGTCCCAGGAGGAAATCGTGCCTGGAGCCAGGTTCAGGAGCCAGGTGCGGGCCCCGTCCTTGAGCGCCATGGGAAACCAGTTCGCCATGACCTTCTCGTCTCCATTGGCAGCTTCGATGCCTAGCTCATAGAGCTGGAGGAACTCCGCAGGGTCGGCCGTGCCGTCGTAACGAGGAGGCGGGTCTGGCTTGAACTTGTCGGGCCACGCGACGCTGCGTAGCTCGGTGGTGAAGGCACAGCAGCCTGCTGTGGCCACGGGAGGCCTTGGGTGACGGAGAGCTTGGTCTTGCATGTCCCCACGCGTTGCAGCTGGGAGCAGTGCGGGGTCTTGACGTGTGGGAGCAGGAGCATGGTCGCGACGTGCTGGAGCAGGGAGCGCCTGGGCAGCTTCTTGCGGGCGAGGGACTTCTTGGCAGCTCTGCTCTTGCCGCGCTGGCACCTGATGGAGCGGGTTCCGCCCAGGGGCCACACGCCTTGGAGCCATGGCGCCTTCTTGAGGAGGAGGCGGCTGGGGCGCCCCCGGAGCTTCGTCGCCCGCGCGGGGCGGGGTGCGGTGTAGCGGAACGGACGGCGCAGGAGAGCCCCCTACGGCGCGGACGAGCTCGGCGACGCGGTCGAGCCATTCTTCGTAGACGTCGTCGACGGGACGGTAGCGCAGGAGCTCGTTTGCCGCGATGAGCGCAGCTCGAGCCTCCATGGGTGCGCGGAGCGCGCGGGACGAAGAATCAGCTGGGGTGAGCGAGGGAGTAGCGGTGCGGCCATCTTGCCGCACGGACGGATCCTGAGACGACGCTTGCTGCTTGTTCCCCGCCGGGCCGGTGGCGGCGTTGACGGCAGGTGATGGGGAACGGCGAGGACGCCCGCCGACAGGAGCCGTCTGGGTGACGCGGGAAGCGAGAGCGGCCTGGCGCTCGGCGTGGGCCCGACGAGCGTTAGACATGGACGCGATGGTCGGAGGAGAACGGGGTGGTGGAAGATGAATTCCGGCGCACCCCTACCTGGCACGCCAAATGTCGGATTTCGGGTTCCGGCAGACCCTTGAGGTTCGAACACTGGGGTGCGCGTGTAGATTTCGCCTTCTACCTACCTGCACCCCTCCACCTCGCTAAGATCTAAGCTATGGAAAGAACAGCACAAGGGACACAGGGTTTATACTAGTTCGGGCCACCGTTGTGGTGTAATACCCTACTCCAGTGTGTGGTGGATTGCCTCTTGGGCTGATGATGATGAGCAGTACAAGGAAGAACAGCCTCGCGAGGGTCTATTCTTGGCTGGGGGGATGAACTGCTGGGAGGAGTTTAGTCGCCCTTCTCTCTCTCTCTCTCTCTGTGATGCTACTCGATCCTATCCTAGCTTGTTTCTCTCTTGGCTTCTAGATTCTCCCTTCTTGATTGCCCCTCTACCCTGGGGGTGGCTAGTCCTATTTATAGGCAAAGGCCTTGGGCCTCTTCCCAAATATTGAGCGGGAAGGGCGCCAACAATTGGCCATTTTGAAGGGGAACATCTGGTACACTTATCCTGACTAAAGTTGGTCCTCGCCTGCCAAAGGCTCTGGTGGTGACGCTGGCTTGGGCTCCACAATGACTTCCTCCCTGTCGTTGGACTGGTCTTGGTCTCGTTGAACCGAAATGGGTGCCTTTGCTTGATGCTCTCACCTGCGCTTGCTCCCTTTGCACCAAAGAGGAAAGGAGGACACTGCACGGCTGGCGCCCGCCTGGCGCCTTTGGTCGTCATGGCTTGCGTCACGGGCACCTCGTGAGGTACCCCGCCTTGATCTCTCTGCCTCCTCGCGAGCCAGCCTGATGAGGCCGTGCCTGAGGAAGCTCCGTGTCGTCCGCCCCGCGAGGCTTGGCCCCTCGCGAGGGTCTTGGGTCTGTGTTGATCAAGATGGGCCGTGCTGGGCCCCCGTTTGTGCCACGCCACAGGCCGCAGGCAGGCAAGTCTGGGGACCCCCATTCCCAGAATGCTGACAATATTATCAAGTATTAGCGGCTGAGTTGTCAATTCAACCACACATGGAAACTTAATATCTGCAGCAAAGTGTTTAGTAGCAAAGTAATATGATAGTAGTGGTAACGATGATAAAAGGTAACGGTAGCAAAAGTAATATTTTGGTGTTTCGTAGTGATTGTAACAATAGCAACGGAAAAGTAAATAAGTGAAGAACAATACATGGAGATCTCGTAGGCAATGGATCGGTGATAGAGAATTATGCCGGATGCGGTTCATCATGTAACAGTCATAACGTAGGGTGACATAGAACTAGCTCCAGTTCATCAATGTAATGTAGGCATGTATTCCGAATGACATCTTTTGTCCTACCCTCCCATGGCAGTGGGGTCATATTGGAAACTAAGGGATATTAAGGCCTCCTTTTAATATAGTACCGGACCAAAGCATTAATACATAGTGAATACATGAACTCCTCAAACTACGGTCATCACCGGGAGTGGTCCCGATTATTGTCACTTCGGGGTTGTCGGATCATAACACATAGTAGGTGACTACAGACTTGCAAGGTAGGATCAAGAACTCTCATATATTGATGAAAACATAATAGGTTCAGATCTGAAATCATGGCACTCGGGCCCTAGTGACAAGCATTAAGCATAGCAAAGTCATAGCAACATCAATCTCAGAACATTGTGGATACTAGGGATCAAACCCTAACAAAACTAACTCGATTACATGATAAATCTCATCCAACCCAACACTGTCCAGCAAGCCTACGATGAAGTTACTCACGCATGGCGGTGAGCATCATGAAACTAGTAATGGAGGATGGTTGATGATGATGATGGCGACGGATTCCCCTCTCCGGAGCCCCGAACGGAGTCCAGATCAACCCTCCCAAGAGATTTTAGGGCTTGGCAGCGGCTCCATATCGTAAAACATGATGAATCCTTCTCATTGGTTTTTTTCTCCCCGAAAGTGAATATATGGAGTCAAGGTTGAGGTCGGTGGAAAGTCAGGGGGGCCACGAGGCAGGGGGCGCCCCCAGGGGGTAGGGCGCGCCCCCACCCTCGTGGATAGGTGGAGGCCCCCCTGACCTGGATCTTCCTTCCAGTATTTTTTATATATTCCAAAATAATTCTCCGTTGATTTTCAGGTCATTCTGAGAACTTTTATTTCTGCACAAAAATAAAACCATGGCAATTCTACTGAAAACAGCGTCAGTCCGGGTTAGTTCCATTCAAATCATGCAAGTTAGAGTCCAAAACAAGGGCAAAAGTGTTTGGAAAAGTAGATACGATGGAGACATATCAAAGTTTTTCCCTTTATCTTTGAAGGGAGATGCATTGATATGGTATAGACTATGTGATGATATGGGATCATTGGACTATAAGCGATTGAAATTGGAATTTCACCAGAAGTTTTATCCTATGCATCTTGTTCATCGTGATCGTAATTATATATATAATTTTTGGCCTCGCGAAAGAGAAAGCATCTCTCAAGCTTGGGGGTGGCTTAAGTCAATGTTATATTCATGCCCCAATCATGAGCTCTCAAGAGAAATGATTATTCAAAAAAATTATGCTCGACTTTCTCTCAGTAATCGCTCCATGCTCGATACTTCTTGTAATGGATCTTTTATGATGAAGACTATTGAATTCAAATGGGATTTATTGGAAAGAATTAAACGCAAGTAAGGAGTCAGGTATAACACCTAAGTTTGATTGTGTTAAATCTTTTATGGATACTGATGCATTTCATGAATTTAGCACTAAATATGGATTTGACTCTGAGATAGTAGCTTCCTTTTGTGAATCCTTTGCTACTCATGTTGATCTCCCTAAGGAGAAGTGGTTTAAATATAATCCTCCCATTGAAGAAAAAGTAGTTGCACCTATTAAAGTTGAAGAAAAGACTATCACTTATAATAATCATGTTGTTCCTACTGCTTATGTTGAGAAACCACCTTTCCCTGTTAGAATAAAGGATCATGCTAAAGTTTCAACTGTAGTCAACAAAAGTAATATTAGGACACACAAACCCCCTGAGCAAGTTAAAGTTGAGGTTCAATATTGCTATGGTTAAAGACCTCTTGGCCGATAATATTGATGGGCATGTTATTTACTTCTGCGATGAGACTGCTAGAATTGCTAGACCTGATACTAAAAATAAACATAGACCTGTTGTAGGCATGCCTATTATTTCTGTTAAAATAGGAGATCATTGCTATCATGGCTTATGTGATATGGGTGCTAGTACAAGTGCAATACCTCATTCCTTATACAAAGAAATTGTGCATGATATTGCACCTGCTGAGATAGAAGATATCGATGTTACCATTAAGCTTGCCAATAGAGATACTATTTCACCGATTGGGATTGTTAGAGATGTTGAAGTCTTGTGCGGGAAAGTTAAATACCCTGCTGATTTTCTTGTTCTTGGTTCCCCACAAGATAGCTTTTGTCCCATTATATTTGGTAGACCCTTCTTGAATACTGTTAATGCTAAGATAGACTGCAGTAAGGATATTGTTTCTGTTGGTTTAGGGGATATGTCTCATGAGTTTAATTTTGCTAAGTTTCATAGACAACCCCGTGATGAGGAATTGCCTAGTAAAGATGAAATTATTGGTCTTGCTTCTATTGCCGTGCCTCCTACTGATCCTTTAGAACAATATTTGCTACACCATGAAAATGATATGTTCATGAATGAAAGAAGGGAAATAGATGAAGTATTCTTTAAACAGGAACCTATTCTGAAACACAACTTGCCTGTTGAAATCCTAGGGGATCCTCCTCCACCCAAGGGTGATCCCATGTTTGAGCTTAAACCATTACCTAATACTCTTAAATATGCTTATCTTGATGAAAAGAAGATATATCATGTTATTATTAGTCCTAACCTTTCAGAGAAGGAGGAAGAAAAATTATTTAAAACTCTGAAGAAGCACCGCGCTGCTATTGGATATACTCTTGATGATCTTAAGGGCATTAGTCCCACTCTACGTCAACACAAAATAAATTTGGAGAAAGATGCCAAACCAGTTATTGATCACCAACGACAGTTGAATCCTAAGATGAAAGAAGTGGTAAGAAAGGAAATATTAAAGCTCCTTGAGGCAGGTATAATTTATCCCGTTACTGATAGTTAGTGGGTAAGTCTTGTCCATTGTGTCCCTAAGAAGGGAGGTATTACTGTCGTTCCTAATGATAAAGATGAATTGATTCCACAAAGAATTATTACAACTTATAGGATGGTAATTGATTTTTGCAAATTGAATAAATCTACTAAAAAAGATCATTACCCTTTGCCTTTCATTGATCAAATGCTAGAAAGATTATCCAAACATACACATTTTTGCTTTCTAGATGGTTACTCTGGCTTCTCTCAAATACCTATGTCAGCTGATGATCAAGCAAAGACCACTTTTACTTGCCCTTTCGGTACTTTTGCTTATAGACATATGCCTTTTGTTTTCTGTAATGCACCTGCTACCTTTCAAAGATGCATGACAGCTATATTCTCTGACTTTTGTGAAAAGATATGTGAGATTTTCATGGACGATTTCTCCGTTTATGGATCCTCTTTTGATGATTGCTTGAGCAACTGATTCTCTCCAACATATCTATAATTTTTTATTGCTCCATGCTATATTATCTACTGTTTTGGACAGTATTGGGCTTTATTATCCACTTTTATATTATTTTGGGACTAACCTATTAACCGGAGGCCCAGCCCAGAATTGCTGTTTTTTTTGCCTGTTTAGGGTTTAAAAGAAAGGGAATATCAAACGGAGTCCAAACGGAATGAAACCTTCGGGAACGTGATTTTCTCAACGAACAAGACCCAGGAGACTTAGACCCTACGGCAAGACACAAAAGAGGAGGCCACGAGGTAGGGGGCACGCCTACCCCCACCAGGCGCGCCCTCCACCCTCATGGCCCCCCTGTTGCTCCGCCGACATACTCCTTCCTCCTATATATACCTACATACCCTCAAACGATCAGATACGGAGCCAAAAACTTAATTCCACCGCCGCAACTTTCTGTATCCACAAGATCCCATCTTGGGGCCTGTTCCGGAGCTCTGCCGGAGGGGGCATCAATCACGGAGGGCTTCTACATCAACACCATAGCCCCTCCGATGAAGTGTGAGTAGTTTACCTCAGACCTACGGGTCCATAGTTATTAGCTAGATGGCTTCTTCTCTCTTTTTGGATCTCAATACAATGTTCTCCCCCTCTCTTGTGGAGAACTATTTGATGTAATCTTCTTTTTACGGTGTGTTTGTTGAGACCGATGAATTGTGGGTTTATGATCAAGTCTATCTATGAACAATATTTGAATCTTCTCTGAATTCTTTTATGTATGATTGGTTATCTTTGCAAGTCTCTTCGAATTATCAGTTTGGTTTGGCCTACTAGATTGATCTTTCTTGCAATGGGAGAAGTGCTTAGCTTTGGGTTCAATCTTGCGGTGTCCTTTCCCAGTGACAGTAGGGGCAGCAAGGCACGTATTGTATTGTTGCCATCGAGGATAACAAGATGGGGTTTTCATCATATTTCATGAGTTTATCCCTCTACATCATGTCATCTTGCTTAAGGCGTTACTTTTTTCAACTTAATACTCTAGATGCATGCTGGATAGCGGTCGATGAGTGGACCAATAGTAGTAGATGCAGGCAGGAGTCGGTCTACTTGTCTCGGACGTGATGCCTATATACATGCCCATACCAAGATATTCTCATAACTATGCTCAATTCTGTCAATTGCTCAACAATAATTTGTTCACCCACCGTAGAATACCTATGCTCTCGAGAGAAGCCACTAGTGAAACCTATGGCCCCCGGGTCTATCTTTATCATATTAATCTCCTACTACTTAGTTATTTCCTTTACTCTTTACTTTGCCTTTATTTTACTTTGCATCTTTATCACAAAAATACCAAAAATATTATCTTATCATATCTATCAGATCTCACTCTCGTAAGTGGCCGTGTAGGGATTGACAACCCCTATTCACGTTGGTTGCGAGGATTTATTTGGTTTGTGCAGGTACGAGGGACTCGCGCATAGCCTCCTACTGGATTAATACCTTGGTTCTCAAAAACTGAGGGAAATACTTATGCTACTTTGCTGCATCATCCCTTCCTCTTCGGGGAAAACCAACGCAGTGCTCAAGAGGTAGCAAGAAGGATTTCTGGCGCCGTTGCCGGGGAGGTTCGCGCAAGTCAAGTCAAGATTTGACTCCCGACAACGAGCCATTTCTGGCGCCGTTGCCGGGGAGGTCTACATGAAAGTCAACATACCAAGTACCCATCACATACCCTTATCTCCCGCATTACATTATTTGCCATTTGCCTCTCGTTTTCCTCTCCCCCACTTCACCCTTGCTGTTTTATTTGCCCTCTCTCTCTATCCTCCGTCTCTTTCTCTATTTGCCTGCTTGCTTTTTGTTTGCTTATGTGTTAGTTCGTTTGCTTGTCGTTATGGCTAGTCCCTTATCTTCTTCGTTGTTTCCCGAAAGTGAAATTCTAAATTTTAAGCAAAGGGAGGGAGAAAATCTAAAAGATGCTTGGTATATTGCAATGCTCAAAATAGATCCACCAGGAAGCAATCTACTTATGTTCTTCTTCGCAATTTTTATGTAGGCATTACTCCTTGGCACAGATATGTCCTTGATACTATTACTGGAGGGAACTTTTTGGGTAGCCATACTTTTGATTCTTATAATGCTATGATAGATTTGTTTGGCTCACCCCCTCTTTTGGTTAATGGAACTGTATTAACTTTGGAGCATGTAATGCAAAGACTTGAAATTATTGAAAATAAGGTTGCTACCATAGAGTTAATTGAAAATTTGGATAAAAAGATCCACAACCGAATCTCTCAATATGGTTCTAAAGTAGGAGTCACTTTGAAAAATATTAAAGAGAAGGAACCCATAGTTAATGAGAAAATAAATCACGATTCCACTAGAATTGATAAAATTGAGGATATTATTACCAACTTGGGAACCGCTTTTTCTTCCGTAAAGAACACTCCAAGTCCTCCTGCTAAAATTTCCAAGCTTATGTATGTTCCTAAGAATAAGGGTGAATCCTCTAGTAAGGAAACTGCGGATCTCAAATCTATAAGTGTTCATCCCAATCTTTTTGCTATCATTAAGGAACCATTTGTTACAAATGATTTTTTCGATCTTCTGCCTAAAAATTTGATAATAAATAAAAATAAATATATTCCTAAAGATGGTAGATTCCTCATTGAAGAATTGCCTACCAAAGATGGCAATACCTAGATCTATCCTTGCTTGTTATGCCTAGCTAGGGGCGTTAAACGATAGCGCTTGTTAGGAGGCAACCCAATTTTATTTTTATTCCTTGCTTTTTTCTCCTGTTTAGTAATAAATAATTTATCTAGACTCTGTTTTGGTTGTGTTTTTTGTGTTTAATTAGTGTTTGTGCCAAGTAGAACCGTTGGGAAGACTTGGGGAAAGTCTTGTTACACTTGCTGTAAAAAACAGAAACTTTAGCGCTCACGAGAACTGCTCCCATTTTTATTTGGAAAGTGATATTTAGTTAATTATTTTTGCAGATGATTAATAGATAAATTACTCACGTCCAGCAATTTATTTTAGAATTTTTGGGGTTCCAGATCTTGCGCTAGCTACAGATTACTACAGACTGTTCTGTTTTTCGTGTGTTGTTTGCTTATTTTGATGAATCTATGGCTAGTAAAATAGTTTATAAACCATAGAGAAGTTGGAATATAGTAGGTATAACACCAATATAAATAAAGAATGAGTTCATTACAGTACCTTGAAGTGGTCTTTTGTTTTCTTTCGCTAACAGAGCTCACGAGATTTTCTACTTTAAGTTTTGTGTTGTGAAGTTTTCAAGTTTTGGGTAAAGATTTGATGGATTACGGAACAAGGAGTGGCAAGAGCCTAAGATTGGGGATGCCCATGGCACCCCCAAGATAATATAAGGACACCTAAAATCCAAAGCTTGGCGATGCCCTGGAAGGCATCCCCTCTTTCGTCTACTTCTATCGGTAACTTTACTTGGAGCTATATATTTATTCGCCACATGATATGTGTTTTTCTTGGAGCGTCTTGTATGATTTGAGTCTTTACTTTTTAGTTTACCACAATAATACTTGATGTACACACCTTTTGAGAGAGCCATACATGATTTGGAATTTGATAGAATACTCTATGTGCTTCGCTTATATCTTTTGAGTTATGTAGTTTTGCTCTAGTACTTCACTTATATCTTTTAGAGCACGGTGGTGGATTCATTTTATTGAAACTATTGATCTCTCATGCTTCACTTAGATTATTTTGAGAGTCTTAAATAGCATGGTAATTTGCTTAAAATCCTAATATGCTTGGTATACAAGATTAATAATGAAACTTTCTTGTGAGTGTGTTTAATACTATGAGAAGTTTGATGCTTGATAATTGTTTTGAGATATGAAGATGGTGATATTAAAGTTGTGCTAGTATAGTAGTTGTGAATTTGAGAAATACTTGTTTTAAAGTTTATGATTCCCGTAGCATGCACGTATGGTGAACTGTTATGTGATGAAGTCGGAGCATGATTTATTTTTTGATTGTCTTCCTTATGAGTGGCGGTCGGGGACGAGCGATGGTCTTTTCCTACCAATCTATCCCCCTAGGAGCATGCGCGTAATACTTTGCTTTGATAACTTCTAGATTTTTGCAATAAGTATATGAGTTCTTTATGACTAATGTTGAGTCCATGGATTATATGCACTCTCACCCTTCCACCTTTGCTAGCCTCTCTAATACCGCGCACCTTTCGCCGGTATCATGCACCTACCATATACCTTCCTCAAAACAGCCACCATACCTACCTATTATGGTACATTTATAGCTCTAGTGCATCCGTTGCATGGAAATCCCTACTCACTCATGTTGATATCTATTGATGGGCATCTCCATAGCCCGTTGATACGCCTAGTTGATGTGAGACTATATTCTCCCTTTTTGTCTTCTCCACAACCACCATTCTATTCCACCTATAGTGCTATATCGATGGCTCACGCTCATGTATTGCGTGAAGATTGAAAAATTAGAGAACACCAAAAGTATGAAACAATTGCTTGACTTGTCTTCAGGGTTGTGCATGATTTAAATATTTTGTGTGGTGAAGATGGAGCATAGCCATACTATATGATTTTGTAGGGATAACTTTCTTTGGCCATGTTATTTTGAGAAGACATAATTGCTTTGTTAGTATGCTTTAAGTATTACTATTTTTATGTCAATATTAAACTTTTGACTTGAATCTTTCGGATCTGAATATTCTGTTTTTATCATTTACCTACTCGAGGACGAGCAGGAATTAAGCTTGGGGATGCTTGATACGTCTCCAACGTATCTATATTTTTTGATTGCTCCATGCTATATTATCTACTGTTTTGGACATTATTGGGCTTTATTATCCACTTTTATATTATTTTTGGGACTAACCTATTAACCAGAGGCCCAGCCCAGAATTGTTGTTTTTTGCCTGTTTTAGGGTTTCGAAGAAAAGGAATATCAAACGGAGTCCATATGGAATGAAACCTTCGGGAACGTGATTTTCTCAACGAACAAGACCCAGGAGACTTGGACCCTATGACAAGACACAAAAGAGGAGGCCACGAGGTAGGGGGTGCGCCTACCCCCACCAGGCGCGCCCTCCACCCTCATGGGCCCCCTGTTGCTCCACCGACGTACTCCTTCCTCCTATATATACCTACATACCCCCAAACGATCAGATACAGAGCCAAAAACCTAATTCCACTGCCGCAACTTTCTGTATCCATGAGATCCCATCTTGGGGCCTGTTCCGGAGCTCCGCCGGAGGGGGTATCGATCATGGAGGGCTTATACATCAACACCATAGCCCCTTCGATGAAGTGTGAGTAGTTTACCTTAGACCTACGGTTCCTAGTTATTAGCTAGATGGCTTCTTCTCTCTTTTTGGATCTCAATACAATGTTCTCCCCCTCTCTTGTGGAGAATTATTTGATGTAATCTTCTTTTTGCGGTGTGTTTGTTGAGACCGATGAATTGTGGGTTTATGATCAAGTCTATCTATGAACAATATTTGAATCTTCTCTGAATTCTTTTATGTATGATTGGTTATCTTTGCAAGTCTCTTCGAATTATCAGTTTGGTTTGGCCTACTAGATTGATCTTTCTTGCAATGGGAGAAGTGCTTAGCTTTGGGTTCAATCTTGCGGTGTCCTTTCCCAGTGACAGTAGGGGCAGCAAGGCACGTATTGTATTGTTGCCATCGAGAATAACAAGATGGGGTTTTCATCATATTGCATGAGTTTATCCCTCTACATCATGTCATCTTGCTTAAGGCGTTACTCTGTTTTTAACTTAATACTCTAGATGCATGCTGGATAGCAGTCGATGAGTGGAGTAATAGTAGTAGATGCAGGTGATGTCTACTACACAACCTTCTTCTTGTAGACGTTGTTGGGCCTCCAAGTGAAGAGGTTTGTAGGACAGTAGAAAATTTCCCTCAAGTGGATGACCTAAGGTTTATCAATCCGTAGGAGGCGTAGGATGAACATGGTCTCTCTCAAGCAACCTTGCAACCAAATAACAAAGAGTCTCTTGTGTCCCCAACACACCCAATACAATGGTAAATTGTATAGGTGCACTAGTTCGGTGAAGAGATGGTGATACAAGTGCAATATGGATAGTAGAAAATAGTTTTTGTAATCTGAAATTATAAAAACAGCAAGGTAGCAAGTGATAAACGTGAGCGAAAACGGTATTGCAATGATAGGAAATAGGGCCTAGGGTTCATACTTCCGCTAGTGTAAGTTCCCTCAACAATACTAACATAATTGGATCACATAACTATCCCTCAACATGCAACAAAGAGTCACCCCAAAGTCACTAATAGCGGAGAACAAACGAAGAGATTATGGTAGGGTACGAAACCACCTCAAAGTTATTATTTCCAATCAATCCATTGGGCTATTCCTATAAGTGTCACAAACAGCCCTAGAGTTCGTACTAGAATAACACCTTAAGACACAAATCAACCAAAACCCTAATGTCACCTAGATACTCCAATGTCACCTCAAGTATCCGTGGGTATGATTATACGATATGCGTCACACAATCTCATATTCATCTATTCAACCAACACATAGAACCTCAAAGAGTGCCCCAAAGTACCTACAAGAGAATCACGACGAAAACGTGTGCCAACCCCTATGCATAGGTTCCCAATGTCACGAAACCCGCAAGTTGATCACCTTAACATACATCAAGTGGCACATGGTATCCCATTGTCACCACAGATATCCACGGCAAGACATACATCAAGTGTTCTCAAGTCTTTAAAGACTCAATCCGATAAGATTACTTCAAGGGGAAAACTCAATTCATTACAAGAGAGAAGAGGGGGAGGAGAAACATAAGATCCAACTATAATAGCAAAGCTCGCGATACATTAAGGTCGTGCCAAATCAAGAGATCAAACACATAGCTACTGGTACATACCCTTAGCCCCGAGGGAGAACTACTCCCTCCTCGTCATGGAGAGCGCCGGGATGATGAAGATGGCCACCGGTGAGGGTTCCCCCCTCCGGCAGGGTGCCAGAACAGGGTCCCGATTGACTTTTGGTGGCTACAGAGGCTTCTAGCGGCGGAACTCCCGATCTATCTTGCGTTCTGGAAGTTTTAGGTCACGTAGGTATATATGGGTGCAGGAGGTACGTCAGGGGAGCCACGAGGGCCCCACGAGATAGGGGGCGCGCCCTAGGGGGGTGGGCGCGCCCCCACCCTCATGGGCAGCTCCCGTATCTTCTGACGTGGGGTCCAAGTCCATTAGGTGTGTTTCCTTCCAAAAATAACTTCTCAAGTTGATTTCATTCCGTTTTGACTCCGTCTGATATTCCTTTTCTTCAAAACACTGAAATAGGCATAAAACAACAAATCTGGGCTGGCCTTCCGGTTAATAGGTTAGTCCCAAAAATAATATAAAAGTGGAAAATAAAGCCCAATATTGCCTAAAACAGTAGATAATATAGCATCGAGCAATCAAAAATTATAGATACGTTGGAGCGTATCAAGCATCCCCAAGCTTAATTCCTGCTCGTCCTCGAGTAGGTAAATGATAAAAAAGAATTTTTGATGTGGAGTGCTACTTGGCATAATTTCAATGCAATTCTTCTTAATTGTGGCATGAATATTCAGATCCATAAGATTCAAGACAAAAGTTTAATATTGACATAAAAATAATAATACTTCAAGCATACTAACAAAGCAATTATGTCTTCTCAAAATAACATGGCTAAAGAAAGCTATCCCTACAAAATCATATAGTATGGCTATGCTCCATCTTCACCACACAAAGTATTTAAATCATGCACAACCCCGATGACAAGCCAAGCAATTGTTTCATACTTTTGATGTTCTCAAACTTTTTCAATCTTCATGCAATACATGAGCGTGAGCCATGGATATGGCACTATAGGTGGAATAGAGTGGTGGTTGTGGAGAAGACAAAAAAGGGGGAAGATAGTCTCACATCAACTAGGCGTATCAACGGGCTATGGAGATGCCCATCAATAGATATCAATGTGAGTGAGTAGGGATTGCCATGCAATGGATGCACTAGAGCTATAAATGTATGAAAGCTCAACAAAAGAAACTAGTGGGTGTGCATCCAACTTGCTTACTCACGAAGACCTATGGCACTTGAGGAGGCCCATTGTTGGAATATACAAGCCAAGTTCTATAATGAAAAATTCGCACTAGTATATGGAAGTGACAGAACAAGAGACTCTCTATCATAAAGATCATTGTGCTACTTTGAAGCACAAGTGTGGAGAAAGGATAGTAGCATTGCCCCTTTTATTCTTTTTTATTTATTTATTACTTTTAGAGGCCTTCTCTTTTTTATGGCCTTTTTTGGGACAATGCTCTATTGAATGATGATCATCACACTTCTATTTATTTACAACTCAATGATACAACTCGATACTAGAACAAAGTATGACTCTATATGGATGCCTCCGGCGGTGTACCGGGATATGCAATGAATCAAGAGTGACAAGTATGAAAGAATTATGAATGCTGGCTTTGCCACAAATACTATGTCAACTACATGATCATGCTAGCAATATGACAATGATGGAGCGTGTCATAATAAACGGAACGGTGGAAAGTTGCATGGCAATATATCTCGGAATGGCTATGGAAATGCCATAATAGGTAGGTATGGTGGCTGTTTTGAGGAAGGTATATGGTGGGTTTATGGTACCGGCGAAAGTTGCGCGGTACTAGAGAGGCTAGCAATGGTGGAAGGGTGAGAGTGCGTATAATCCATGGACTCAACATTAGTCATAAAGAACTCATATACTTATTGCAAAAATCTACAAGTTATCAAAGCAAAGTATTAAGCGCATGCTCCTAGGGGGATAGATTGGTAGGAAAAGACCATTGCTCGTCCCCGACCGCCACTCATAAGGAGGACAATCAATAAACACCTCATGCTCCGACTTCGTTACATAACGGTTCACCATACGTGCATGCTACGGGAATCACAAACTTCAACACAAGTATCTCTCAAATTCATAAACCACTCA
This sequence comes from Triticum urartu, assembly GCF_056163025.1. Lineage (NCBI taxonomy): Eukaryota > Viridiplantae > Streptophyta > Magnoliopsida > Poales > Poaceae > Triticum > Triticum urartu. Next base: position 358,242,000 of record NC_141873.1, on the reverse strand, counting down.
ACTAGCATGACTCTAATATCACCATCTCCATATCTCAAAACAATCATCAAGCATCAAACTTCTCTTAGTATTCAACACACTCATAAGAGAATTTTTATTATTCTTGAATAACTAGCATATTAGTATTTTAAGAAAATTACCATGCTATTTAAGACTCTCAAAATAATATAATTGAATCATGAGAGTTCATCTATTTCTTCAAAATAAAACTACCACCATGCTCTAAAAGGTATAAGTGAAGCACTAGAGCAAATGATAGACTACTCCGAAGGATATAAGTGAAGATCAATGAGTAGTTGAATAATTATGCAACTATGTGAAGACTCTCTAACATTTAATAATTTCAGATCTTGGTATTCTATTAAAACAGAAAGCAAAGCAAAATAAAATGACATCTAATAATAGTAAACATCATGTGAAGAAGCAAAAACTTAGGATCAACCGATACTAACCGATAGTTGTTGAAGAAGAAAGGTGGGATGCCAACCGGGGCATCCCCAAGCTTAGATGCTTGAGACTTCTTGAAATATTATCTTGGGATGCCTTGGGCATCCCCAAGCTTGATATTTTGTGTCTCCTTAATTCCTCTCATATCACGGTCTCCCAAAATCTCAAAAGCTTCATTCACACAAAACTCAACAAGGACTCGTGAGATAAGTTAGTACAAACCATTGCAAAAACCTTATCATTCTCTACTGTAGCAAATCACTAAAATTATTATTCAAAATTGCATACTAAATTCCTCTGCATATTTAATAGTCATATCCTCAAATAGAATCATTAAAGAAGCAAACATATGCAAACAATGCAAACATAACAGCAATCTGCCTAAACAGGATAGTCTGTAAAGAATGCTGCAACATCCATACTTCGCCAGCTAAAAAAATTATGAAATAAAATTCCCACTGTAGTAAATTTATCCAAGCTTAATATGCAAAAGGTTTCAACATTTTATCACATTCTGACTTTTCTAGGGAATTATTGCAACAGCGGTAAACTTTCTGTTTTCAAACAGCAACATGTATACTTGTAACATAGGCATAGTAAAGGTTATCAATGCCACTTTTATTAGAATAAAAGATGCAAAACATTGTTATAAATAACAGAAAGAAAATCCTAACAAAATAAATTGATTCTCCAAGCAAAACACATATCATGTGGTGAATAAAAATATAGCTCCAAGTAAAGTTACCGATGAACGAAGACAAAAGAGGGGATGCCTTCCGGGGCATCCCCAAGCTTAGGCTCTTGGTTGTCCTTGAATATTACCTTGGGGTGCCTTAGGCATCCCCAAGCTTAGGCTCTTGCCACTCCTTATTCCATAGTCCATCGAATCTTTACCCAAAACTTAAAAACTTCACAACACAAAACTTAACAGAAAACTCGTAAGCTCCGTTAGTATAAGAAAGTAAATCACCACTTCAAGGTACTGTAATGAACTCATTATTTATTTATATTGGTGTTAAACCTACTGTATTCCAACTTCTCTATGGTTTATAAACTATTTTACTAGCCATAGATTCATCAAAATAAGTAAACAACACATGAAAAACAGAATCTGTCAAAAACAGAACAATCTGTAGTAATCTGAATCAAAGGTATACTTCTGGAACTCATAAAATTCTCAAATAAAATGCTGGACCTTAGTAATTTAGCTATTAATCATCTGCAAAACGAATTAACTAAATATCACTCTCCAAATAAAAATGGCAGCATTTCTCGTGAGCGCTAAAGTTTCTGTTTTTGACAGCAAGATCAACAAGACTTTCCCCAAGTCTTCCCAAAGGTTCTACTTGGCACAAACACTAATTAAAAGCATAAAACCACATCTAAACAGAGGCTAGATGAATTATTTATTACTAAACAGGAACAAAAAGCAAGGAATAAAAATAAAATTGGGTTGCCTCCCAACAAGCACTATCGTTTAATGCCTCTAGCTAGGCATGATGATTTCAATGATGCTCATATAAGAGATAAGAATTGAAACATAAAGAGAGAATCATCAAGAATATGACTAGCACATTTAAGCCTAACCCACTTCCTATGCATAGGGATTTTGTGAGCAAACAACTTATGGGAACAAGGATCAACTTGCATAGGAAGGTAAAACAAGCATAACTTCAAAATTCTAAGCACATAGAGAGGAAACTTGATATTATTGCAATTCCTACAAGCATATATTCCTCCCTCATAATAATTTTCAGTAGCATCATGAATGAATTCAACAATATAACCAGCACCTAAAGCATTCTTTTCATGATCTACAAGCATAGAAATTTTATTACTCTCCACATAAGCAAATTTCTTCTCATGAATAGTAGTGGGAGCAAACTCAATAAAATAACTATCATGGGATTGAAAATTGAAATCAAGATGACAAGTTTCATTGTTATCATTATTCTTTAAAGCATACGTGTCATCACAATAATCATCATAGATAGGAGGCATGCTTTCATCATAATAAATTTGCTCATCAAAACTTGGGGGACAAAAAATATCATCTTCATCAAACATAGCTTCCCCAAGCTTGTGGCTTTGCATATCATTAGCATCATGGATATTCAAGGAATTCATACTAACAGCATTGCAATCATGCTCATCATTCAAATATTTAGTGCCAAACATTTTATAGATTTCTTCTTCTAGCACTTGAGCACAATTATCCTTTCCATTATACTCACGAAAGATATTAAAAAGGTGAAGCATATGAGACAAACTTAATTCCATATTTTTTTAATTTTTGTTTATAAACTAAACTAGTGATAAAACAAGAAACTAAAAGACTCGGTTGCAAGATCTAAAGATATACCTTCAAGCGCTAACCTCCCCGGCAACGGCGCCAGAAAAGAGCTTGATGTCTACTACACAACCTTCTTCTTGTAGACGTTGTTGGGCCTCCAAGTGCAGAGGTTTGTAGGACAGTAGCAAATTTCCCTCAAGTGGACGACCTAAGGTTTATCAATCCGTAGGAGGCGTAGGATGAAGATGGTCTCTCTCAAGCAACCCTACAACCAAATAACAAAGAGTCTCTTGTGTCCCCAACACACCCAATACAATGGTAAATTGTATAGGTGCACTAGTTCGGCGAAGAGATGGTGATACAAGTGCAATATGGATAGTAGAAAATAGTTTTTGTAATCTGAAATTATAAAAACAGCAAAGTAGCAAGTGATAAAAGTGAGCGAAAACAGTATTGCAATGATAGGAAATAGGGCCTAGGGTTCATACTTTCGCTAGTGTAAGTTCCCTCAACAATACTAACATAATTGGATCACATAACTATCCCTCAACATGCAATAAAGAGTCACTCCAAAGTCACTAATAGCGGAGAACGAATGAAGAGATTATGGTAGGGTACGAAACCACCTCAAAGTTATTCTTTCCAATCAATCCATTGGGCTATTCCTATAAGTGTCACAAACAGCCCTAGAGTTCGTACTAGAATAACACCTTAAGACACAAATCAACCAAAATCCTAATGTCTGTAACATCCCAAATTTGCAATTTGGAATGTTATACACTAGATCATCATGCATATCATATTTTCTTGCATTTTGGTTGATCCTAGAAATTTCACGCAACTCAAGGACCCACGGAGAGAGTTGGAGATTTCGTTATTTTCATATTTGAGTTCTCTCAAATTTTGGAAAAGAGGATCATTTGATTTATCTATTTCATCTTCAATTATTTTTCCAATATCAAAAATATGAGAGAGGGAATAATATGACTTTCCCAAATTTAGGAAAAATGAAGATTTAATGAATAAGTCAAGTTTTGGTTTTGCCGGAGTTTTGTTTGAATTTTATTTGGATTAGGAAAAAAATGCGTGTTTCCAAAATTGCATTTTAGGCCTGGAGAAAGTTCATTTTGTTCGACTCATTTTTAGGAGTCGGGGAAAATTTACTTTAGAAATTTTGGAGTTTGTTTAGTTTTTCTTTTCTTTGTTTTTCTGCGCGCGTAACTATTTAAAAAAAAAAGAGCCAGCGCCCGCCTGGGCCAAGGCCCAGCCGGCAGGCCCAAGCCGCCGCCGCCTTGCACGCCAGCCCACCCGCCGCCCCAGGCCGAGTCCTAGAAGGACTCTAGGCCGCCGCCGCCCCTCCCCCTCTTTCTTGCCCCCTCCCCCAAGCAACACCCCCCTCCTATATAAATACCAACACCCCCCTCTCCTCCCAAGCCGCCAGCCCCGCCGCCTAGCCGCGCCGCCGCCTAGCTGCCGCCGCCGCCGGAGGTAGCCCCGCGCCGCGCCTCGTTTTCTTCCCCCGGTTCGGTTTTTCTTAAAAGAACCGTTCCATTTCTTTTCCGTTTTCTTTCCGGTTCTTTTGTTTCGGTTTTCTTCCAAAACCCTAGATCGGTTTTCGTTCTTCTTTCGGACCGTTCGTCTCAACGAACGTGATCACCATTTTTCCCGGTTAACGACGCCCGTTCGTTTAACCGTTCATCTCTTTCTTTTCGTCGGATTTATTCCGCGATCGTGATCTCAGATCCGATCTTCGTTCTAGTCTTTCTTCCCGCTCGTTTATCGGAATCAGGTGATTCAAACGCCTGGAGTTTCGTTTCAAAACCGCCGTTCCGTCTAATCAACTTGAACAAGCCTTTGCATCAGTAAAATTTGACCTAGTTTCAACTTGCTAGAACTGAGTTGTTTCTTTCGCCGTTTGTTTTTCCGTTGTTTGTTCGGTTCTTTCTTTCTTTGCAACCGAAGTTCTTAAGTTGAACTTTCTGGTTCGTTCTCTTGTTCGAGTTTTACCTGTGCATTAGATGAGTACTTATTGTGTGCTTGTTGTTTGTCTGTGATAGATCACCCGGATTGCGCCGCTTGTTACTTCGAAACCCTAGGTCTCGCGGATCATCAGCAAGGCAAGTAACACTTTGATCATACCTTTTCTACAACCCATGTTTTATTGCATTAGATCAATCCTCTCACATTGCATGATTAGGATCTAATTAAATTGTGGGATGGTAACTAGATGAGGTAGTACCTATTACCTGTATTATTATGAAACCTTTGGGAGTTACTTCTACGTTTGCTTATTATGCCATGCTATGCTAGTAGACGTGGATTAGGTGAGTGATATCCATGACATATGTGAGATTGATAATTTAATGGTTTATCTAAGGTGGCAACTTAAACACACATCTGGGTGGATTGAGGCACCTAATGTCTATCAGGACTTGCCTGTTGTTTTCGGACCGCCACCCAGGCTCAAAGGGATCATAAGATCATTCATGCTAGTAACTTCCGTGTGCAGCAACAAGCCATTATGGGCTCTGGCATAGTTGAGTAAGTTGTGCGAACTCTTACGGGTATACTAGCAGATGTAGGGGAAAGTAGGTGTACCGGTCTACCCACATGTAAGGTGCTAGCGCTTCTGAAAGACTGTGTCTCGGTCATCCGTCTTCTCAAACACCCTGTAGTGCGAGAAACCAAACGGAGGCGATCGAGTCTTGTGGGGAAAAGTGCACAAACCTCTGCAGAGTGTACAAACTAATCATGATTAGCCGTGTCCCCGGTTATGGACAACTTGAGTATCTAGTACTTGAATATCATGTGAATCTCATCACGTTACTTCTAATTAATGTTGTTGGGTTTTAATTACTTAATTGGGATCGGAATGCTGTCAACCATTCTCGATGTTTAACAACTACCATGATAGTTAAATAAATTTATTCCTTTGCAGTAGGGAAAAATTGGCTTTATGCAAAACTGTAACCATAGAGCTTTCCACCAGCCATACATGCATATAGTATAGCTCATTATTGTTCATTACTCTCTATGTGTTACATTGCCAGCATATTCCATGTGCTGACCCGTTTTCGGGCTGCAACTTTCATGTTGCATACTTTTCAGACGACGAGTAAGGAGCTTTTAGGTCGTGGTTCTATACTCAGTGATGCCGTTGGAGTTGATGGACCCATTTATCTTCCGAGCCTTCCGCTGTTATCGTTATTAGATGGCCTTAAGCCATATTTATTGTAATAAGTTCTCTTTGAGACAACGATGTAATAAGTGTGTGATTGCCACTCTGCTATAAATCCTTCGATGTACTGTGTGGTGTCAGCATTACTGATCTAGGGATGACACCGGAGCACAGTAGACTTGATCCATTCGGGTCGGGTCGCCACAGAGATGGTATCAGAGCACACGCTGACTGTAGGACACGACCACTAAGCTAAAGCCATAGATCACCATTCTCTTCTCATTTTCTAACTCCTCATCTTTTCTACTCTTTTAGGATGACGAATGCGAAGATTAAGTACGCTCAACCAGATGAAGGCACACCATTTGGATTTCACCTGAAGGAAGTCACCAAGTACCTGAACATTGGATTACCAAGCTTCACGGGAACCTTCAACGCCACTTTGCCTGAAGAGGAGCGCTGGAAGATTCAAGCTCACGTTCCGGGAAGGACATTCGCGCCAATTACGAAGCCCATAGATAGTGTTTTCAATGCACCCACCTGGAGTCTGGGAAGGAGCATGGCAACTCATATCACCATGGGACACATTGGAGAAGCTTATCAAGAAGACCTTAAGGACACTATCTACCAGATTTGCGGACGCCGAGATGAAGAATGGGAGTTAGTCAGCACCAAGAAGGATAGATCCATTGCATCTTTCATCCAGGAGTTAAACCAGCACATTCGACGCCACGAGAACCAGATGTGCAATGATATGATAGAGTTGAAGAATGAGAAGGCAAGGATCATCGAGCTAGAAGGAGAATTGAAGTCTACCCGCAAGGACTACATAGACGAGATCGTAGCTCTAGCAAGACACAATGGCGATCTTAAGCAGGAGACTGAAGAACTCAAGAGGAAGTTAGCATCCAAGGAGGAAGACGAGTACGTCGCATGTCCGGATAACTACATCATCATCGACGACACCGATTCGGATCCAAGTGAACCCGACTTTGAAGACGAAGCTGGAGCAGATATCATGGAGTCTTCCACCGGTTCAAATTTCTAGATGACCACCAGATAGTAGTAGTATTCCCCCATGTAAACATTATAGTCGAGCACTTTTGCGATAGTTTTAGACCGGTTGTAAGCCCTTGTTTGATTGAATGAAGTGATTTTGTGTGAATTTGCTCATGAGCATAAGGGTAGTGTTTTCCCTTTAGACCTCACTCTATTCTTATACCTCATCTTTTCAAAACCCTCAGATGCCTCCGAGACGTGACAATGGATTTCCACCGGAGCTCACTCAGTTGATCCAGCAGCAGAATCAATTGATGCATATGTTAGTCCAGAACCAGCAGAACAACAACAACAACCCACCACCACCCCCTGTTGACCACTTAGCCCGTTTCCTTAGGCTGAATCCGCCGGTGTTTTCCAGTAGCACCGAGCCAATAGTAGCAGACGATTGGCTCCGCAAGATAGGAAGGGAGTTGACCACTGCAGGATGCACAGATGGTGAGAAAGTGAAGTTTGCCGCACATCAGCTTGACGGACCCGCGGCAGCATGGTGGGAGAATTTCACAGTCACTTACCCAGTTGACACTGTCACATGGGATCAGTTTCAGCAAGCTTTTCGCACTGCCCATGTTTCAGCAGGAGCTATGGCCATGAAGAAGCGTGAGTTTCGCAACTTACGCCAAGGAGGAAGGACAGTTGGCCAGTACATTGACGACTTCAGCAAGTTAGCACGTTATGCCCCAGGTGACGTTGCTATGGATGCAGCTAAGCAGGAGAAGTTTCTGGAAGGACTGAATGATGAACTAAGCATGAAATTGATGGTAGCGAGTTTCAACAACTACCAGGAGTTGGTAGATCGTGCCATCATGATTGAAGGAAAGCAACAGCAGATTGAGAACCGTAAGAGGAAGTATGGATAGGGGAAGTATAACTCTGGAGCCCAGCAGAAGCCCCATTTTACCCCTAAACCAGGATTTCAGTTTCAGCATACCCATGGAGGAGGTAGTTCGCACAACCATAACGGCCACAAGAATGGTAATGGGAATGGAGGAAGCAACGGCCAGAACCGTACCACCCCATCGACCCCAACCAAGAGAGACCTGAGTCAAGTCACTTGTTTCAAGTGTTCCAAGACCGGGCATTATGCCAATGAATGTCCTGAAGGCCAGAATGGAAATGGCAATGGAAGCTCTGGGAAGAAGCCGAACCCTTTCAATAGGGGACAGGTGAACCACGTTAATGTGGAGGAGGTTGAAGATCAGCCTGATGCAGTAATCGGTAAGTTTTTGGTTAAGACATTTACCGCACTCGTTCTTTTTGATACTGGTGCATCACATTCATACATATCAAGGGGATTTGTGGAAAAGTATAGCCTGCCCACTAGGATTCTTAAAACTCCTATGCTAGTAAGCTCGCCAGGAGCAGAGTACATGGCCAGACAAGGATGTTTCCAAGTGCCATTAAGTATAGGAAGGCATGTTTTCCCAACGGATTTAATTATTCTGGAGTCCCAAGGTCTGGATATGATTCTTGGTATGGATTGGCTGTCGATGTATGGAGGAAACATCGATTGCGCCAGTAAGACAATTTTGCTTACCACACCAGAAGGAAGAAGGATCAAGTATGTATCCCGGCATGTGCCAAACAGGACATAAGTAAATTCTTTAACAGGAGTTGTGCAGGAAGAAGTACCAGTGGTGAAGGATTTTCCTGATGTATTTCTTGAGGAATTGCCAGGCATGCCACCGGATAGAGACATTGAGTTTTTGATTGAGTTATTGCCAGGCATAGGGCCAATATCAAAGAGACCATATAGGATGCCAGCAAAGGATTTGGTGGAAATTAAGAATCAGATTAAGGAGTTATTGGATAAAGGTTACATTCGCCCAAGTTCTTCGCCTTGGGGATCACCCGTACTTCTAGTGGAAAAGAAGGATGGATCATTAAGGATGGTTGTAGATTATCGGGGATTGAATGAAGTAACCATCAAGAACAAGTACCCACTACCAATGATCAATGATCTGTTTGATCGGTTGCAGGGAGCTAAAGTGTTTTCCAAGATCGATTTGCGATCAGGGTACCATCAATTGAAGATTCGAGAGCAGGACATACCTAAGACAGCATTCACCACGAGATATGGACTGTATGAGTATACCGTTATGTCATTTGGATTGACTAACGCACCTGCCTATTTTATGAACCTGATGAACAAAGTGTTTATGGAGTTTTTGGATAAGTTCGTCGTAGTGTTCATTGATGACATCCTGGTTTATTCAAAGAATGAAGAGGAGCATAAGGAACATTTGCGTTTGGTTTTGGAGAAACTAAGGGAACATCAGTTATACGCCAAATTCAGCAAATGTGAGTTTTGGTTGAAGGAAGTTGGATTCCTCGGACATGTTATATCCGGAGAAGGTATAGCAGTTGACCCCACTAAGGTTGAGACCGTAACCGAATGGGAATCACCAACAACAGTGGAGAGATCCGGAGTTTTCTTGGACTCGCAGGATACTACCAGAGATTCATTGAGAACTTTTCAAAGATTGCAAAGCCTATGACTGAGTTGTTGAAGAAGGATACTAAGTTCAAATGGACTGAGGAGTGTGAGGCTAGTTTCCAGGAGTTGAAGAAACGCTTGGTTACCTCACCAGTATTGATTTTGCCAGATCAGACCAAGGATTATGAGGTGTATTGCGACGCTTCACGTCGAGGACTTGGAGCAGTGCTTATGCAGGAAGGGAGAGTTGTTTCGTATGCTTCACGGCAACTGAAGCCTCATGAGTTGAATTATGCCACGCATGATTTGGAGTTAGCAGCCGTAGTGCATGCATTGAAAACGTGGAGACATTTCCTCATTGGAAATCATTGTGAGGTGTACACGGATCACAAGAGTTTGAAGTACATTTTCACGCAGATGGAGTTGAACCTCAGACAAAGGAGATGGTTGGAGCTCATCAAGGATTATGATATGAGATTGCATTACCATCCTGGAAAAGCTAATGTGGTAGCTGACGCATTGAGCCGTAAGAGCCATGTCAACACCCTAGTGACGGGAGAAGTACCAAAGGAGTTAGCAGAAGACCTTAGTGAGCTATGTTTGGAAATAGTTCCGAGAGGCTATGTAGCAGCATTGGAGATTCAATCAACATTGATGGATAAGATCAGAGAAGCTCAGAAATCTGACAAGGAGATTGCTGCTATAAAAGAGAAATTGAACGAAGGAAAAGCAAAGGGATTTCGTGAGGGTGAGCACGATACCCTATGGTTTGAGGACCGTGTTTATGTGCCCAATGACCCGGAGATCAGTAAGTTGATTTTGCACGAGGCACATGATTCACCGTATTCGATTCACCCAGGGAATACCAAGATGTATTTGGATTTGAAGGAAACATTCTGGTGGACCGGAATGAAGAAGGATATTGCAGCATATGTAGCAGTTTGTGACGTATGTCAGAGAGTAAAGGCAGAGCATCAGAAGCCAGCAGGATTGTTACAACCATTGCCGATACCCGAATGGAAGTGGGATAAGATAGGCATGGATTTTATCACAGGACTACCCAGGACGAAAGCAGGCTATGACTCGATATGGGTAGTAGTTGATCGTTTGACGAAGGTAGCACATTTTATTCCAGTTAAGACCACTTACACCAGTGCTAAGTTGGCAAAGATATACATGACTAGGATCATTTGTTTGCATGGAGTTCCGAGGAGTATTGTATCAGATAGAGGAACCCAATTTACCTCAAAGTTTTGGAATCAGTTGCATGAAACTTTAGGAACCAGACTAGAGTTCAGCACAGCTTTTCATCCGCAGACAGATGGACAGACCGAGAGAGTCAATCAGATTTTGGAAGATATGCTGAGAGCTTGTGCACTAGATTATGGATCTAGTTGGGACGATAACTTGCCGTATGCGGAGTTTTCTTATAACAACAGTTACCAAACCAGTTTGAAGATGGCACCTTTGGAAGCTTTATACGGAAGGAGGTGCAGGACACCGTTGTCATGGGACGAAGTTGGAGACCGTCAGTTCTTTGGACCAGATTTGATTAAGGAGTCTGAACGGAAAGTTAAGTTGATTCGCAACAGGCTCAAGGTAGCCCAGTCCAGGCAGAAGAGCTACGCAGATTCAAAACGCAAGGAGACAGTTTACGAAACCGGAGACAGAGTTTATCTTCGAGTATCCCCACTTCGAGGAGTTAAGCGCTTTGGAGTTAAGGGAAAATTAGCACCGCGTTTCGTTGGACCGTATAAGATCTTGCAACGTATGGGAGAAGTCGCTTATAAGTTGGAATTACCAGAGGGACTGTCAGGAGTTCATGATGTATTCCATGTTTCTCAGCTGAAGAAATGTCATGCCGAGATGGCGGAGATACCGCTAAGAGATACAGTGCCGCTTGAAGCGATTCAGTTGAAGGATGACTTAACATATGAGGAGAAGCCAGTCAAGATTCTCGATTATGCCAGCAGAGTTACCCGCAGCAAGGTTATCAAGTTTTGCAAAGTTTAGTGGAACCACCACTCAGAGGATGAAGCCACCTGGGAAAGAGAAGAAGATTTGCTCAAGGACCACCCTCACCTATTTTCTAGCCAACCCGAATCTCGAGGGCGAGATTCATTTTAAGGGGGGTAGGTTTGTAACATCCCAAATTTGCAATTTGGAATGTTATACACTAGATCATCATGCATATCATATTTTCTTGCATTTTGGTTGATCCTAGAAATTTCACGCAACTCAAGGACCCACGGAGAGAGTTGGAGATTTCGTTATTTTCATATTTGAGTTCTCTCAAATTTTGGAAAAGAGGATCATTTGATTTATCTATTTCATCTTCAATTATTTTTCCAATATCAAAAATATGAGAGAGGGAATAATATGACTTTCCCAAATTTAGGAAAAATGAAGATTTAATGAATAAGTCAAGTTTTGGTTTTGCCGGAGTTTTGTTTGCATTTTATTTGAATTAGGAAAAAAATGCGTGTTTCCAAAATTGCATTTTAGGCCCGGAGAAAGTTCATTTTGTTCGACTCATTTTTAGGAGTCGGGGAAAATTTACTTTAGAAAATTTGGAGTTCGTTTAGTTTTTCTTTTCTTTGTTTTTCTGCGCGCGTAACTATTTAAAAAAAAAAGAGCCAGCGCCCGCCTGGGCCAAGGCCCAGCCGGCAGGCCCAAGCCGCCGCCGCCTTGCGCGCCAGCCCACCCGCCGCCCTAGGCCGAGTCCTAGAAGGACTCTAGGCCGCCGCCGCCCCTCCCCCTCTTTCTTGCCCCCTCCCCCAAGCAACACCCCGCCCTCCTATATAAATACCAACACCCCCCCCTCTCCTCCCAAGCCGCCAGCCCCGCCGCCTAGCCGCGCCGCCGCCTAGCTGCCGCTGCCGCCTAGCCGCCGCCGCCGCCGGAGGTAGCCCCGCACCGCGCCTCTTTTTCTTCCCCCGGTTCGGTTTTTCTTAAAAGAACCGTTCCGTTTCTTTTCCGTTTTCTTTCCGGTTCTTTTGTGTCGGTTTTCTTCCGAAACCCTAGATCGGTTTTCGTTCTTCTTTCGGACCGTTCGTCTCAACGAACGTGATCACCGATTTTTCCCGGTTAACGACGCCCGTTCGTTTAACCGTTCATCTCTTTCTTTTCGTCGGATTTATTCCGCGATCGTGATCTCAGATCCGATCTTCGTTCTAGTCTTTCTTCCCGCTCGTTTATCGGAATCAGGTGATTCAAGCGCCTGGAGTTTCGTTTCGAAACCGCCGTTCCGTCTAATCAACTTGAACAAGCCTTTGCATCAGTAAAATTTGACCTAGTTTCAACTTGCTAGAACTGAGTTGTTTCTTCCGCCGTTTGTTTTTCCATTGTTTGTTCGGTTCTTTCTTTCTTTGCAACCGGAGTTCTTAAGTTGAACTTTCTGGTTCGTTCTCTTGTTCGAGTTTTACCTGTGCATTAGATGAGTACTTATTGTCTGCTTGTTGTTTGTCTGCGATAGATCACCCAGATTGTGTCGCTTGTTACTTCGAAACCCTAGGTCTCGCGGATCATCAGCAAGGCAAGTAACACTTTGATCATACCTTTTCTACAACCCATGTTTTATTGTATTAGATCAATCCTCTCACATTGCGTGATTAGGATATAATTAAATTGTGGGATGGGAAGTAGATGAGGTAGTACCTATTACCTGTATTATTATGAAACCTTTGGGAGTTACTTCTACGTTTCCTTATTATGCCATGCTATGCTAGTAGACGTGGATTGGGTGAGTGATATCCATGACAGATGTGAGATTGATAATTTAATGGTTTATCTAAGGTGGCAACTTAAACACACATCTGGGTGGATTGAGGCACCTGATATCTATCAGGACTTGCCTGTTTTTTTGGACCGCCACCCAGGCTCAAAGGGATCATAAGATCATTCATGCTAGTAACTTCCGTGTGCAGCCACAAGCCATTATGGGCTCTGGCATAGTTGAGTAAGTTGTGTGAACTCTTACGGGTAGACTAGCAGATGTAGGGGAACGTAGGTGTACCGGTCTACCCACATGTAAGGTGCTAGCGTTTCTGAAAGACTGTGTCTCGGTCATCCGTCTTCTCAAACACCCTGTAGTGCGAGAAACCAAACGGAGGCAATCGAGTCTTGTGGGGAAAAGTGCGCAAACCTCTGCAGAGTGTACAAACTAATCATGATTAGCCGTGTCCCCGGTTATGGACAACTTGAGTATCTAGTACTTGAATATCATGTGAATCTCATCATGTTACTTCTGAATAATGTTGTTGGGTTTTAATTACTTAATTGGGATTGGAATGCTATCAACCATTCTCGATGTTTAACAACTACCATGATAGTTAAATAAATTTATTCCTTTGCAGTAGGGAAAAATTGGCTTTACGCAAAACTGTAACCATAGAGCTTTCCACCAGCCATACATGCATATAGTATAGCTCATTATTGTTCATTACTCTCTATGTGTTACATTGCCAGCATATTCCATGTGCTGACCCGTTTTCGGGCTGCAACTTTCATGTTGCAGACTTTTCAGACGACGAGTAAGGAGCTTTTAGGTCGTGGTTCTATACTCAGTGATGCTGTTGGAGTTGATGGACCCATTTATCTTCCGAGCCTTCCGCTGTTATCGTTATTAGATGGCCGTAAGCCATATTTATTGTAATAAGTTCTCTTTGAGACAACGATGTAATAAGTGTGTGATTGCCACTCTGCTATAAATCCTTCGATGTACTGTGTGGTGTCAGCATTACTGATCCAGGGATGACACCGGAGCACAGTAGCCTTGATCCATTCGGGCCGGGTTGCCACAATGTCACCTAGATACTCCAATGTCACCTCAAGTATCCGTGGGTATGATTATACGATATGCGTCACACAATCTATGATTCATCTATTCAACCAAGACATAGAACCTCAAAGAGTGCCCCAAAGTTCCTACCGGAGAATCACGACGAAAACGTGTGCCAACCCCTATGCATAGGTTCCCAATGTCACGAAACCCGCAAGTTGATCACCTTAACATACATCAAGTGGCACATGGTATCCCATTCTCACCACAGATATCCACGGCAAGACATACATCAAGTGTTCTCAAGTCTTTAAAGACTCAATCCGATAAGATTACTTCAAGGGCAAAACTCAATTCATTACAAGAGAGAAGAGGGGGAGGAGAAACATAAGATCCAACTATAATAGCAAATCTCGCGATACATCAAGATCGTGCCAAATCAAGAGATCAAACACATAGCTACTGGTACATACCCTTAGCCCCGAGGGATAACTACTCCCTCCTCGTCATGGAGAGCGCCGGGATGATGAAGATGGCCACCGGTGAGGGTTCCCCCCTCCGACAGGGTGCCGAAACAGGGTCTCGATTGACTTTTGGTGGCTACGGAGGCTTCTGGCGGCGGAACTCTCGATCTATCTTGTGTTCTGGAAGTTTTAGGTCACGTAGGTATATATGGGTGCAGGAGGTACGTCAGGGAGCCACGAGGGCCCCACGAGATAGGGGGGCGCGCCCTAGTGGGGTGGGCGCGCCCCCACCCTCGTGGGCAGCTCCCGTATCTTCTGGCGTGGGGTCCAAGTCCATCAGGTGTGTTTCCTTCCAAAAATAACTTCTCCAGTTGATTTCATTCCGTTTCGACTCCGTCTAATTTTGCTTTTCTTCAAAACACTGAAATAGGCATAAAACAACAAATCTGGGCTGGGCCTCCGGTTAATAGGTTAGTCCCAAAAATAATATAAAAGTGGAAAATAAAGCCCAGTATTGCCTAAAACAGTAGATAATATAACATGGAGCAATCAAAAATTATAGATACATTGGAGACGTATCAGCAGGCAGGAGTCGGTCTACTTGTCTCGGACGTGATGCCTATATACATGATCATACCTAGATATTCTCATAACTATGCTCAATTCTGTCAATTGCTCAACAGTAATTTGTTCACCCACCGTAGAATACCTATGCTCTCGAGAGAATCCACTAGTGAAACCTATGGCCCCCGGGTCTATATTTATCATATTAATCTCCTACTACTTAGCTATTTCCTTTGCTCTTTACTTTGCCTTTATTTTACTTTGCATATTTATCACAAAATACCAAAAATATTATCTTATCTTATCTATCAGATCTCACTCTCGTAAGTGATCGTGTAGGGATTGACAACCCCTATTCGCGTTGATTGCGAGGATTTATTTGTTTTGTGCAGGTACGAGGGACTCGCACGTAGCCTCCTACCGGATTGATATCTTGGTTCTCAAAAACTGAGGGAAATACCTATGCTACTTTGTTGCATCATCCCTTCCTCTTTTGGGAAAACCAACGCAGTGCTCAAGAGGTAGCAGCAACCTTGATCGAGTTTTGCAGAGATGGGAAGAAACTAATCTTGTCTTGAACTAGGAGAAGTTCCACTTTATGGTTAATGAAGGCATTGTCTTGGGGCATAAAATTTCTGAAAGAGGCATTGAAGTTGACAAAGCTAAAGTTGATGCTATTGAAAAGATGTCGTGTCCCCAGGACATCAGAGGTATAAGAAGTTTCCTTGGTCATGCCGGTTTTTATAGGAGGTTCATTAAGGACTTTTCGAAAATTTCTCGGCCTCTGACTAATCTATTACAAAAAGATATTCCTTTTGTCTTTGATGATGATTGTGTAGAAGCATTCGAAGTACTTAAGAAAGCTTTGATTTTGCACCTATTGTTCAGCCACCTGATTGGAATTTACCTTTTGAAATAATGTGTGATGCTAGTGATTATGCTGTGGGGGTTGTTCTAGGACAAAGAGTTGATAAGAAACTAAATGTTATCCAATATGCTAGTAAAACCCTAGACAGTGCCCAAAGAAATTATGCTACTACTGAAAAAGAATTTTTAGCAGTTGTATTTGCTTGTGATAAGTTCAGACCTTATATTGTTGATTCTAAAGTAACTATTCACACTGATCATGCTGCTATTAAATATCTTATGGAAAATAAAGATGCTAAACCTAGACTTATTAGATGGGTTCTCCTACTACAAGAATTTGATTTTCATATTATTGATAGAAAGGGAGCTGAGAACTCCGTTGCAGACAACTTGTCTAGGTTAGACAATGTTCTTGATGACCCACTACCTATTGATGATAGCTTTCCTGATGAACAATTCAATGTCATAAATGCTTCTCGTACTGCTCCATGGTATATTGATTATGCTAATTATATTGTTGCTAAATTCATACCACCTAGTTTCACATACCAGCAAAAGAAAAAGTTTTTCTATGATTTGAGACATTACTTTTGGGATGACCCACATCTTTATAATGAAGGAGTAGATGGTATTATTAGACGTTGCGTACCTAAGCATGAATAGGAACATATCTTACGCAAGTGTCACTCCGAGGCTTATGGAGGACACCACGTTGGAGATAGAACTGCACACAAGGTATTGCAATCCGGTTTTTATTGGCCTACTCTTCAAGGATGCCCGTAAGTTTGTCTTATCTTGTGATGAATGTCAAAGAATTGGTAATATTAGTAGACGTCAAGAAATGCCTATGAATTATTCACTTGTTATTGAACCATTTGATGATTGGGGCTTTGATTATATGGGACCTTTTCCTTCGTCTATTGGGTATACACATATTTTAGTTGATGTTGATTACGTTACTAAGTGGGTAGAAGCTATTCCAACTAGTAGTGCTGATCATAACACCTCTATTAAGATTCTTAAAGAAGTTATTTTCCTGAGGTTTGGAGTCCCTAGATATTTAATGACTGATGGTGGTTCACATTATATTCATGG
The DNA here is from genome assembly GCF_056163025.1 of Triticum urartu. Classification (NCBI taxonomy): domain Eukaryota; kingdom Viridiplantae; phylum Streptophyta; class Magnoliopsida; order Poales; family Poaceae; genus Triticum; species Triticum urartu. The sequence goes on along the minus strand of NC_141873.1, from coordinate 358,224,816 downwards.
TGCCTTTCGTAAAATGCTTGCTAAGTATGATGTTAATCATAGAATTGCATCTCCTTAACATCCACAGTCTAGTGGTCAAGTAGAATTGAGTGATAGAGAGCTCATATTAATTTTGCAGAAGACCGTTAATAGATCTAGGAAGAATTGGTCCAAGAAACTTGATGATGCATTATGGGCTTATAGAACTGCATATAAAAACCCTATGGGTATGTCTCCCTATAAAATGGTTTATGGAAAAGCATGTCACTTACCTCTCGAACTAGAACATAAGGCATATTGGGCCATTAAAGAGCTCAATTATGATTTCATACTTGCCAGTGAGAAGAGGTTATTTGACATTAGCTCACTTGATGAATGGAGAACCCAAGCCTATGAAAATGCCAAGCTGTTTGAAGAAAAGGTTAAAAGATGGCATGATAAAAGGATAAAAAATCGTGAGTTTAATGTAGGTGATTATGTATTATCATACAACTCTCATTTAAGATTTTTTGCAGGCAAACTTCTCTCTAAATGGGAAGGTCCTTACATCATCGAGGAGGTCTATCGTTCCGGTGCCATAAAAATCAACAACTTCGAAGGCACAAATCCGAAGGTGGTGAACGGCCAAAGAATCAAACATTATATCTCAGGTAATCCTATAAATGTTGAGACTAGTATTATTGAAACTATAAACCCGGAGGAATACATAAGGGACACTTTCCGAAACGTGTCAGACTCCGAAAAGGAATAGGTATGTGGTACAGTAAGTAAACCGACTCCAAAACAGTTCTAATGGCAATATTTCTCCGTTTTGGAATATATAAAAAAATAGGAAAATAAGAAGCAGACCGGAAAGGGCATGGAGCTTCCACGAGGGTGGAGGGCACGCCCCCTGCCTCGTGGGCACCTCGTGCGCTCTCCGGACTCCGTTTTCTTGCATGATACTTCTTTTGGTCGGTAAAAATTCATTATATAATCTCCCGAAGGTTTCGACCACCGTATCACACAAATATCTCATGTCTTTGTTTCGAGCTATTTTTCTGACAGATCTAGATCTCCATGGCATCTTCAAGTGCCCCCAAGGACAAGTTCTTCGAGAAGGTCATCAACCCCTATCTCGCGGAAGTGCCGCAACACCCTCAAACCATTGAGATGCGTGAGGGGTTGTTGCACATCCGCGATGTTGAGGGACCAAGGATGTAACATCCCAAATTTTCAATTTTGAATGTTATACATAGGTCATTCATGCATATCATATTTTATTCCATTTCATTTTGTGATCCTCGAAATCCTAAGCAACTCAAGCACCCTCGGAGAGAGTTGGGGATTTTTCCTCGTTCTCATATTTGAACTTTTCTCAAATATTGAAACAAGGATCACTTTGGTTTTAATTATTTTTCTACCCGAAAATATTTCATATTAAAATTAAATGTGAGGAGATAATATGACTTCTCCAAAATAAATCAAATGTTGGAGGAAAATATTAAAATCAATTTGTATTTTATTTGGGGTTTTATCGCTATTTTATTTGAATTAGGAAAATATGTGTTTCTCAAAATTGCATTAGAGGCCCAAATAAATGTTCACCTTGTCCAGCGTATTTTTAGAGGACGGGGAAAATTTATTTCAGGATTTTTGGAGTCCTTTAGTATTTTTTTTATTTTTTTGCGCGTTAGAATATTAAAAATACGAACCGCCTTACTCGGCCGTGTCCGCCTGGGACACCGACCCGGCCGGCCCTCTTAAAAGGCCGAAGGCCCGAGCCGTCAGCCCCGCCCGATCCGCCAAAACCCTAGCCGCCCGCCAGCCACGCCGCCCGATCCGCCGCCGCCGCTGCCGGACGCTGCCACCCTGCCGCCGGACGCCGCCACCGCTGCTGGAGTACGCCGCTGCCGCCGTCTCGTTCTACGAGGTAGCCACCGTTGTTTTTTTGAAAAAACTGATTAGTTTTTCGTAAACCTAGATCTACTTTTTTAGAATCGGTTTTAATTTGGTTTTCTCGGTTTACTTATTTTGCGGAATTCGTCCGTACGTTCGTTTTAGCGAACGCCGTTCATCCATTAGTCACAGACAGCGAACGCTCGTTCATTAGCCTGTTCGTCGGTTTTTCTTTTTCCAGGGTTTTCTGCGTTATTTTCGATCACGATTTCTGCTCTGATCTTAGATTTAGTTTTTCTTTTCGCTCGTTTATTATCAAACCCTTGGGAGTTACTTGTACGTTATGCTTATATTGCCATGCTATGCTCGTAGATGTGGATTGGGTTTGAGTGTATCCATGACAGATGTGAGTTGTTAATTAATGGTTCAGCTTAAGGTGGCAACTTTAATACACATCTGGGTGGATTGCTTGTGGGCACCTAGAGAACCCAGTGTTGTCCTAGGATATCCCGGAGTACCCGTGTGATCATCCTACGGTCCGCCACCCAGGCTCAAAGGGATCATAAGATTATTTCATGCTAGAAACTTCCATGTGCAGCCACAAGCTATTATGGGCTCTAGCATAGTTGAGTAAGTTGTGGGAAACCTTCCCATGATGGGCTAGCAAATGTAGGGGATTGTAGGTGTACCGGCCTATCTATCGGTTAAGGGGGCCTCTTCGGAAAGACTATGTCTCGGTCATCCATTTCTCAAACACCCTGTAGTGCGAGAAATCCAACGGAGGAGATCAAGTTTTGTGGGGAAAAGTGCGCAAACCTCTACAGAGTGTATAAACTAATCATGGTTAGCTGTGTCCCTGGTTATGGACATCGTGAGTATCTGGTTCTTGGATTATCATAAGGATCTCATCACTCTAAATAAATTTGGTTGGGCTGATAATTACTTTTAATTAGGATTGAGTTGGAGGAACCTTCTCAATATTGTTCAACTACCATGATAGTTAAATAAAATATATTCCTTTGCTGTAGGAAAAAAATTGGCTTTTCGCAAAACATATTAACCATACAGCCTCCACCAGCCATATATGCATGTAGTGATAGCATTTATCTGTTCATTACTCTCCTTTGTTACATTGCAGCATATTCCATGTGCTGACCCGTTTCGGGCTGCAACGTATCATGTTGCAGATTTTTCAGACGAGGAGTAAGGTTTGCTAGGCTGTGTCATGCACTCAGCTATGTCGTTGGAGTTGATGGACTCACTTTATCTTCCAAGCCTTCCACTGTTATCGTATTAGATGGCCTTAAGCCATATTTATTGTAATAAGTTCTCTCTTGAGACATTCGATGTAATAAGTGTGTTATTGCCACTCTGTTATAAATCCTTCGAGTACTATGTGTGTCAGCATTACCGATCCAGGGATGACACTGAAGCACAGAGACTTGACCGTTTGAGGTCGGGTCGCTACAAAGGAGGACCGGAAGCGTGGAGACAAGGCTAGAGGCAATGGAGCAACAAGTTTTCAAGTGTCAGGAGATGGTGGAGCGTGGATTCGACTCCAATCATATAATGATCATGGAGTTCACTAACAACCACAAGCTGGACGTCAAGGACATCGGGGAGGCCATCTTCAAGCTTCATGAGAAAATCGAGCACCTCCAAGCCCAGATCTATGACCTGCAAAATCAAAACTGTGAGTATGAATATAGATTCAAGAGGATGAGTTTGGCTGCAGATTTAGGGATCCCGGAGACTCGATCATCCTTCTATGATGGTGATCCTATGCCTTGGAAGAGGGACGACAAGCCTACATCATCAACAACTCCTTCATCACCACCTCCGAGGAAGGAAACATAAACACATGGGTATGGGCACTCCCCTTGGCAACTACCAAGCTTGGGGGACTGCCCCGGTATCGTATCACCATCACTTTTACCTTTACCACTTTTCTTAGTTCGATCCTTTTGATAATATCTTGATCTAGTAGAATAAAGTTTTAGTATGATCTAGTTGTGAGTTTTGCTTTATGATCTTCCTATGTAATCGAGTCCCTGAGCTATATATAATAAAGATTAGTGTTGAGTCAAGGGCTTGATTATTTTGCTATGATCTTGAGGGAATAAAATAAAAAAAGAGAAGAAATAAAAAGAAATAAAGAGATCATATGGATCTTATGGAGAGTAATGAGCTCACATATAAAGAGTACGATGAATAAAAGTTGTTGAGAGTTGACAAACATAGTTTTGGTCATCGTTGCAATTAATAGGAAGTAATAAAGAAAGAGAGGTTCACATATAAATATACTATCTTGGACATCTTTTATGACTGTGAGCACTCATTAAAATATGGCATGCTAAAGAGTTGACATTGGACAAGGAAGACAACGTAATGGGTTATGTTTTCTTACATCTGAGATAAATTATATTGTCATGGATCATCCAACATGTTGAGCTTGCCTTTCCCTCTCATGCTAGCCAATTTATTTGCACCAAGTAGAGATACTACTTGTGCTTCCAAACATCCCTAAACCCAGTTTTGCCATGAGAGTCCACCATATCTACCTATGGATTGAGTAAGATCCTTCAAGTAAGTTGTCATCGGTGCAAGCAATAAAAATTGCTCTCTAAATATGTATGACTTATTAGTGCGGAGAAAATAAGCTTTATACGATCATGTGATATGTAAGAAATAAAAGCAACGGACTGCATAATAAAGGTCCATATCACAAGTGGCAATATAAAGTGATGTTCTTTTGCATTAAGATTTCGTGCATCCAACCATAAAAGCGCATGATAACCTCTGCTTCCCTCTGCGAAGGGCCTATCTTTTATTCTTGTCTTATACTTCATGCAACGAGCCAGGGTGATATTCACCTTTCCTTTTTACATTTTATCCTTTGGCAAGCACAATGTATTGGAAAGATCCAGATATATATAGCTAATTGGATGTGAGTTCTCATGAACTATTATTGTTGACATTACCCTTGAGGTAAAACGTTGGGAGGCAAAACTATAAGCCCCTATCTTTCTTTGTGTCCGATTAAGACTTCATACCCATAAATATTGCGTGAGTGTTAGCAATTGTGAAAGACTAAAAGATGGTTGAGTATGTGGACTTGCTGAAAAGCTCTTATATTGACTCTTTCCTATGTTATGATAAATTGCAATTGCCTCAATGACTGAGATTAGAGTTTGTTAGCTTTCAATGAAGTTTATGGTTCATACTTGAAATTGTGATTGAATTGTTACTTTAGCATAAGAGATCATATGACAATATATATATATATATGTTGCTGTTCTAAGAATGATCATGATGCCCTCATGTCCATATTTTATTTTTATCGACACCTCTATCTCTAAACATGTGGACATATTTTTTGATTTCGGCTTTCCCTTGAGGACAAGCGAGGTCTAAGCTTGGGGGAGTTGATACGTCCATTTTGCATCATGCTTTTATATCAATATTTATTGCATTTATGGGCTGTTATTACACATTATGTCACAATACTTATGCCTATTCTCTCTTATTTTACAAGGTTTATATGAAGAGGGAGAATGCCGGCAGCTGGGATTCTAGGCTGGAAAAGGAGCAAATATTAGAGACCTATTCTACACAGCTCCAAAAGTCCTGAAACTTCATGAAAGTTATTTTCAGAATATATAAAAAATATTGAGTGAAGAAAGTTCCAAAGGGGGGTCACACCCTGGCCACGAGGGTGGGGGTTGCTCCCTACCCCCTGCCTCATGGGCCCCCTGGTGGCCCTCCGATGCCCATCTTATGCTATATGAGGTCTTTCGTCAAGAAAAAATGATAAGAAAGCTTTCGGGAAGAAACTCCGCTGCCACGAGGCGGAACCTTGGCGGAACCAATCTAGGGCTCCGACAGAGCTGTTCTGCCGGGCAAACTTCCCTCCGGGAGGGGGAAATCATCACCATCGTCATCACCAACGATCCTCTCATCGGGAGGGTTTCAATATCCATCAACATCTTCACCAGCACTTCATCTCTTGTATCCCATCTTTGTCTCATAGCCTAAGATTGGTACCTGCGGGTTGCTAGTAGTGTTGATTACTCCTTGTAGTTGATGCTAGTTGGTTTATTCGGTGGAAGATCATATGTTCAGATCCATTATGCATATTAATACCCCTCTTATTATGAACATGAATATTCTTTGTGAGTAGTTACGTTTCTTCCTAAGGACATGGGAGAAGTCCTGCTATTAGTAGTCATGTGAATTTGGTATTCGTTCGATATTTTGATGAGATGTATGTTGTCATCCCTCTAGTGGTGTCATGTGAACGTCGACTACATGACACTTCACCATTGTTTGGGCCTAGAGGGAGGCATTGGGAAGTAATAAGTAGATGATGGGTTGCTTGAGTGACAGAAGCTTAAAACCCTAGTTTATGCGTTGCTTCGTAAGGGGCTGATTTGGATCCATATGTTTCATGCTATGGTTAGATTTACCTTAATACATCTGTTATAGTTGTGGATGCTTGCAATAGGGGTTAATTATAAGTGGGATGCTTGTCCAAGTAAGGACCATACCCAAGCACCGGTCCACCCACATATCAAATTATCAAAGTACCGAACGCGAATCATATGATCGTGATGAAAACTAGCTTGACGATAATTCCCATGTGTCCTCGGGAGCACTTTCCTTCATATAAGAGTTTGTCCAGGCTTTTCCTTTGCTACGAAAAGGATTGGGCCATCTTGCTGCACCTTATTTACTTCTATTACTTGCTGCTCGTTACAAATTACCTTATCATAAAACTATCTATTATCGATAATTTCAGTGCCTGCAGAGAATACCTTACTGAAAATTGCTTATCATTTCCTTCTGCTCCTCGTTGGGTTCGACACGACACTCTTACTTATCAAAAAGGCTACGATAGATCCCCTACACTTGTGGGTCATCACCACACTACTGGATATACACCTTTCTTCATGGTGTACGGTGCGGAAGCTGTGTTGCCTTGTGATATTATCCATGACTCACCTCGAGTGCGCATGTACGAAGAGAGAGAGGCCGAGCTTGATTAGCAGGACAACCTAGATACCCTGAGGAGGAGCGCGATGTTGCAAAAGCCCATTATGTATTTTATCAACAACAGGAACGCAGATACCAGAGTAGAGAAGTATGGTCCAAAACTTACAATGTCGGCGAACTCGTCCTACGCTTGCCGGAGAAGAAAAAGGACAAACTCAAGCCCAAGTGGGAGGGTCCCTTCATAATTGACGAGGTTCTCACGGGGGGAGCATACCTCCTGCGCGCTGCATCAGACAATCACCTAGAACCGAACCCCTGGAACGCGGCCAGACTCCGAAGATTCTATGCCTAGCGCCAAACTATGTATTTGTCTCCTTCTCCCTGTTGTCTCCTTTAATTTTTCCTCTCTTTTCATTTTTTCTTTTTTTATAGAACTCAAACTCTTTCGCACGGTTAAATCGTGCACATGTGATGTACACATCCTTGAGCATGTATGTCCACTATACCTGGGGGCTTCCCGGACAGAAGCTTATTTTTCGAGCAACAAGCTCATCACATATGTGTTTCTTCTCATATGTACCTTTTCTTTTTTTCTCACCATTATATGCATCGATATGACTTAAGTTTTGGCCAAGCTTGGTTTCCTGGCTCATGTGCTTATGCCCTACATTCCCGTTAGTTCGGCTAGGGCATAAAGGGAGCACCTCTGCGATTGTTACTGCCGGGTCATCCGGATGTGTACCTGAGACTGGGTGAAGCTGAAAGCTAGCGTTCTTAAGAGCATACTCGGTCGGCGGACTAAAGATGCTTTATATTCCTTCCATTATGAACCCCCAGATGATTACCTATACTATAATATTATCAATAACAGTTCGGACATGCACTTTAATGCATGCACACCCAGGGAAAGGAACCCCTAACGGAACTATTCTCCCTGGAAGATGTTTCTTACAATCATAATGTAATATAACGTAACTAGCCAGATACACATTGTCTGTTCAAGCAACTATGACCCATACGCCTGGTTTCTACGCATACCTCGGTCTATTTTACCGCTAAGGTATTCGGAAACACTCTGCACCTTTGGGTCCAGAGGTTGAAGCAAAAAGGTCCGCCATGACAATTGTTTTTATAATTGAGCTAGAGTCACATATGTCAAGGAAAGTACATAGTCACTAGGACTCAAAAATTTCCTCCTCTATGCCGTCCAGCAGGCAGTCTAACTTACAATCCTGCTGGGAATACTTGGCGGCTACTTCTACTTGGTCATATACCAAATTAACGGGAATTTCTTTTCCATATGACCCTAGAGGTCCGACCCGAGCCGTATGATTTGGATCAAGCTTGGTATACTGTGTCTTCACCATGGCTCAGGCTTCCCGCGCACCTTCCCGACAGGCCGATATCTTCCACATCGAAAGCGCCGTCGCGCTCCCTTGAATAGCTGCATCAGCTCCTCCATTTTTCCTGGAGGGGAGGCGGGTGGCCATAGGGCCTTGGCAACACATCGCATCGCCTGCCGAGCTTGCTCGTGCACCTGCGACAGCTCTTGTAGTAGATCGCTCGATGATCCGGACATTTCCTCTTCGGGACGACCGGTCAGCATACCTGCAGATATAATTCTATCAGCACCTTCTGCCTCCGATTTATTCGAAAGTAAGTTCGACCACATACTGAATATGCCACCCCGCAGCCTTTTATTCTCCTTTGCGGAGTCCTCTAGCTGGGCCCGTACATCTTTCAGTTCCTCGCCCAGTTGGGTGTTCAAATCCCGAAGCTTGTTTTTCTCCACAACGACCTTTGTCAACGCACGCTTGCCTGCAACTAGCAGTTTTTTGGACCCTCGTTCTCCGCTTCGAGCGGCTTCCAGTTGTTCTTGTAGTTGATCTAATGATCCAATTAAGAGGCAAGCAATCGTGTTAGCATTATTGGTATACCATTATGTTTTCTCGATGGAGGGAAACATTACCAGGAGATGCCTTCTTGGATTTCTCTAGTTCGGCATTGGCAGCAACTAGCTGAGTCCGACACTTTTCTAGCTCCTGAGATAACAGACTGTTCTTCTCTGCCAGCACTTGGTTATACATCGATCCTTAATTCAGTTGTATCAACTACTTTAAGTCTCGGGGGCTACTGATGTATGATTACTAAATCTACGCTTACCCGCATATCTTTCAGATGCTAGTCTATGGCTAGGACAAGACCATCCCGAGCAGCTCGGATGTATGCATCGGCTGAATTGAAGGCATCAAATGCCTCTTTTGAAAAACCGGGATTACAAAGAACAACCCTCCGATGACGATGATTCATAGCGCTCTCCACCTCAGAGTTCGTGACGAACATGTTGTCTGAATCCTCCGTGGAAGGACAGTTCGGTGCCACTCCCGTATCAGCCCCCGTCCTTTGGGCAGGGTTCGAAACCTAGCTGGTGGATGCATGTCCGGCCGGATCCCCGGGCATAGTCCGGCAGATACTTTTCCTGATAGAATGCGGTGAATGGCATTACAATTTTATGTGACAATCAGAAAGGGTATTCTTGAAAAGAAAAGCCTTACCTCTTTAACGAGGGTTCTGCCGTGTTATCGTTTGCTTTCCTCTTCGAAGATGCGCCAGGCGTGGGCGCTGCTCTCCTCGGAGATGCTTCTGGTGCATGTTGCGGCGCTGAGCGCCTCCCCTTTGGAACACAGAATAGTGTGGTGGGTGAGGCATAGTAAGGGAGTTCTTTCAAAAGAAAGTGCCTTTTAAATTACTTACATGCGAAGCGGGAAGGAGGCTGGGATAATCGGCAATGATGGGTACATCCGCACCGTCATAGCTCGTCTAATAGAATATTCCATCTTCGAGCTCCACAAATATGTCCGGATCTTCTTCATATCCGGGGTCAAGATCCCGGTTGTGATTCTCCGACTGAGGGGCAGGGTCATGGATCCCCTCGACAGCCTTTCGCCATTCCTGTTATAAGCGGATAGGATACTGCCTGTCAAAGATAATTCAGGGAGAGGAGTAAAATAGTGGAGTTAGAGCTTACCCAGCTAGGAGGACTATACACGGAAAATCCGTCATGATATTGGAGACGGGTGAATTCCTCCTTCTCCCCTTTATACAGTTCGGCCAATATTTTGGCCAGGGTAGCGGGGGTCTTTGGCCCTTCCAACCACAGCGTGAGGCGTCGTCTTCCCCATTGTAGTGCAACATGGGCAGCCCTTTGTATTGGAGTGGTTGGACCCCCCCGCGCTATGGAAACCGCCATTACCTCGACCATTGACAATCCGGACTGGGCAAGCATCTTAATCTTGCCCAGCAGCAGACTGATTGATACGTCCATTTTGCATCATGCTTTTATATCAATATTTATTGCATTATGGGCTATTATTTCACTTTATGTCACAATACTCATGGCTATTCTATCTTATTTTACAAGGTTTACATAAGGAGGGAGAATGCCGGCAGCTGGAATTCTGGGCTGGAAAAGGAACAAATATTAGAGACCTATTCTGCGCAACTCCAAAAGTCCTGAAACTCCACGGAACGTCTTAAAATAAATAAAGAAAAATCCTCGCCAAAGATGAAGGCCAGGGGCCCCACACCCTGCTCACGAGGGTGGGGGCGCCCCCCCCTAGGGCGTGCCCCCCTACCTCGTGGCCCCCCTGGTGGCTCTCCGACGTCCATCTTCTCCTATATGAGGTCTTTCGATGAGAAAAAAATAAGAAGAACTTTTCGGGACGAGACTCCACCGCACGAGGCGGAACCGTGGCGGATCCAATCTAGAGCTCCGGCACAGCTGTTCTGCTAGGGAAACTTCCCTCCGGCAGGGGGAAATCATCACCATCATCATCACCAACGCTCCTCTCATCGGGAGTGGGCAATCTCCATCAACATCTTCACCAGCACCATCTCATCTCCAAACCCTAGTTCATCTCTTGTATCCAATTCTTGTCTCAAAGTCCGGGATTGGTGCTAGTAGGTTGCTAGTAGTGTTGATTACTCCTTGTAGTTGATGCTAGTTGGTTTATTTGGTGGAAGATCATATGTTCAGATCCTATATGCATATTATTACCCCTCTGATTATGAACATGAATATGCTTGGTGAGTAATTACGTTCGTTCCTGAAGTCTTGCTATGAGTAGTCATGTGAATTTGGTATTCGTTTGATATTTTGATAAGATATATGTTGTCTAGCCTCTAGTGGTGTTATGTGAACGTCGACTACATAACACTTCACCATTATTCGGGCCTATAGGAAGGCATTGGGAAGTAATAAGTAACCTCTAGAGTGACAGAAGCTTAAACCCTAGTTTATGCGTTGCTTCGTAAGGGGCTGATTTGGATCCATATGTTTCATGCTATGGTTAGGTTTACCTTAATACTTTTGTTGTAGTTGCGGATGCTTGCAATAGAGGTTAATCATAAGTGGGATGCTTTTTCAAGTAAGAACATTACCCAAGCACCGGTCCACCCACATATCAAATTATCAAAGTATCGAACGCGAATCTATGAACGTGATGAAAACTAGCTTGACGATATTCCCATGTGTCCTCGGGAGCGCTTCTCCTATTATAAGAGTTTGTTCCGGCTTGTCCTTTGCTCTAAAAAGGATTGGGCAACCTTGCCGCACTTTATTTACTTTTGTTACTTGTTGCTCGTTACAATTTATCTTGTCACAAAACTATTTGTTACCACTTATTTCAGTACTTGCAGAGAATACCTTGCTGAAAACCGCTTATCATTTCCTTCTGCTCCTCGTTGGGTTCGACACTCTTACTTATCGAAAGGACTACGATAGATCCCCTATACTTGTGGGTCATCAAGATTCTTTTCTGGCGCCGTTGCCGGGGAGTGTAGCGCCTTTGATAGGTGGAATTTGGTAAGGAAAAATTTATATAGTGTGCTGAAATTTATTGTCACTTGTTACTATGGAAAGTAATTCTCTGAGGGGCTTGTTCGGGGTATCTTCACCCTGTCCAGTAGAGCAAAGAGTTGCTCCTCAACCTACTGAACCTATTGAAGATGAAACTCCTTTTGAATTTCCTTCGGGTATGATGGAAAAACTGCTAGCTGACCCTTTTATAGGAGATGGAACAAAGCATCCTGATGAGCACTTAATATATGTGGATGAAGTTTGTGGATTATTTAAGCTTGCAGGTATACCCGATGATGTTGCTAAGAAGAAGTTCTTCCCTTTATCTTTGAAGGGAGACGCATTGATATGGTATAGGCTATGTGATGATATGAGATCATGGGACTATAAAAGATTGAAGCTGGAATTTCATCAAAAGTATTACCCTATGCATCTTGTTCATCGTGATCACAATTATATATATAATTTCTGGCCTCGCGAAGGAGAAAGCATCGCTCAAGCTTTGGGGAGGATAAAATCAATGTTATATTCATGCCCCAATCATGAGCTCCCGAGAGAAATAATTATGCAAAGTTTTTATGCTCGGCTTTCTGATAACAATCGCACCATGCTCGATACTTCTTGTGCTGGCTCTTTTATGATGAAGACTATTGAATTCAGATGGAATTTATTGGATAGAATTAAACGCAACTCTGAAGATTGGGACCTCGACGAAGGTAAGGAGTTAGGTATGACACCTAAGTTTGATTGTGTTAAATCTTTTATGGATACCGATATTTTCCGTAAGTTTAGTACTAAATATGGACTTGACTCTGAGATAGTAGCTTCTTTCTATGAATATTTTGCTACTTATGTTGATCTCCCTAAGGAGAAGTGGTTTAAATATCATCCTCCCATAGAAGTAAAAGTAGCTGCACCTATTAAAGTTGAAGAAAAGATTGTCACTTATAATGATCCTATTGTTCCTACTTCTTATGTTGAGAAATCACCTTTCCCTGTTAGAATAAAGAATCATGCTAAAGCTTCAACTGTTGTTTGTAAAAGCAATATTAGAACTTATACACCTCCTGAGCAAGTTAAAGTAGAACCTAATATTGCTATTGTTAAAGATCTCTTGTCTGATAATATTGATGGGCATGTTATTCAGTTCGAAGGTGAAACTGCTAGAATTGCTAAACCTTGTGCTAAAGATAAACATAGACCTGTGGTAGGCATGCCTGTTATTTCTGTTAAAATAGGAGATCACTGTTATCATGGCTTATGTGATATGGGTGCTAGTGCTAGTGTTATACCTCATGACTTATACAAAGAAATTAAGAATGAAATTGCACCTGCTGAGTTAGAAGATATTGATGTCACAATTAAACTTGCCAATAGAGATACTATTTCACCAATTGGAATTGTTAGAGATGTTGAAGTCTTTTGTGGGAAAACTAAATATCCTGCTGATTTTCTTGTTCTTACTTCTCCGCAAGATAGCTTTTGTCCCATTATATTTGGTAGACCCTTCTTAAATACTGTCAATGCTACCATAGATTGCACAAAGAATGTTGTTACTGTTGGCTTGGATGATATGGTTCATGAGTTTAATTTCTCTAAATTTAGTAAACAACATCATGAGGAAGAATTACCTAGTAAGGATGAAATTATTGGTCTTGCTTATATTGTCGTACCTCCTAGTGATCCCTTACAACACTATTTGCTAGACCATGAAAATGATATGTTCATGAAAGAAATAAGGGAAATAGATGAAGTATTCTTTAAACAGGAACCTATTCTGCATCATAATTTACCTGTTGAAATCTTAGGGGATCCTCCTCCACCCAAGGGTGATCCCGTGTTTGAGCTTAAACCGTTGCCTGATAATCTTAAATATGCTTATCTTGATGAAAAGAAGATATATCCTGTTATTATTAGTGCTAACCTTTCAGAGCATGAAGAAGAAAGATTATTGAAAACTCTGAAGAAGCACCGTGATGCTATTGGACATACTCTTGATGATCATAAGGGCATTAGTCCCACTCTATGTCAACATAAAATAAATTTGGAAGCAGATGCCAAAGCAGTTCGTGATCCTCAACGACGTCTGAATCCTAAAATGAAAGGACTGGTAAGAAAAGAAATACTAAAGCTTCTAGAGGCAGGTATAATCTATCCCGTTGCTGATAGTGAGTCGGTAAGTCATGTCCATTGTGTCCCTAAGAAGGGAGGTATTACTGTTGTTCCTAATGATAAAGATGAATTGATTCCACAAAGAATTATCACAGGTTATAGGATGGTAATTGATTTCCGCAAATTAAATAAAGCTACTAAGAAAGTTCATTACCCCTTACCTTTTATTGATCAAATGCTAAAATATTATGCAAACATACACACTATTGCTTTCTAGATGGTTATTCTGGTTTCTCTCAAATACCTGTGTCGGCTAGAGATCAATCAAAGACTACATTTACATGCCCTTTTGGTACTTTTTCTTATAGACGTATGCCTTTTGGTTTATGTAATGCACCTGCTACCTTTCAAAGATGCATGATGGCTATATTCTCTGACTTTTGTGAAAAGATTTGTGAGGTTTTCATGGACGACTTTTCTGTCTATGGTTCCTCTTTTGATGATTGCTTGAGCAATCTTGATCGAGTTTTGCAGAGATGTGAAGAAACTAATCTTGTCTTGAATTGGGAAAAGTGCCACTTTATGGTTAATGAAGGTATTGTCTTGGGGCACAAAGTTTCTGAAAGAGGTATTGAAGTTGATAAAGCCAAGGTTGATGCTATTGAAAAGATGCCATGTCCCAAGGACATCAAAGGTATAAGAAGTTTCCTTGGTCACGCTGGATTTTATAGGAGGTTCATTAAGGACTTCTCAAAAAATTTCTCGGCCTCTGACTAATTTATTGCAAAAAGATATACCATTTGTCTTTAATGATGATTGTGTAGAAGCATTTGAAATACTTAAGAAAGCATTAGTCTCTGCACATGTTGTCCAGCCACCTGATTGGAATTTACCCTTTGAAATTATGTGTGATGCTAGTGATTATGCTGTAGGTGTTGTTCTAGGGCAATGAGTTGATAAGAAATTAAATGTTATTCATTATGCTAGTAAGACTCTAGACAATGCTCAAAGAAATTATGCCACTACTGAAAAAGAGCTTTTAGAAGTTGTATTTGCTTGTGATAAGTTCAGCTCTTATATTGTTGATTCTAAAGTAACTATTCAAACAGATCATGCTGCTATTAAATATCTTATGGAAAAGAAAGATGCTAAACCTAGGCTTATTAGATGGGTTCTCTTGCTACAAGAATTTGATTTGCATATTGTTGATAGAAAGGGAGCTGAGAACCCCGTTGCAGACAACTTGTCTAGGTTAGAAAATATTCTTGATGACCCACTACCTATTAATGATAGCTTTCCTGATGAACAATTAAATGTTATAAGTACTTCTCGTAGTACTTCGTGGTATGCTGATTATGCTAATTATATTGTTGCTAAGTTTATACCACCTAGCTTCACATACCAGCAAAAGAAAAAGGTCTTCTATGATTTGAGACATTACTTTTGGGATGACCCACATCTTTATAAAGGAGTAGATGGTGTTATTAGACGTTGTGTACCTAAGCATGAACAGGAACAGATCCTACGCAAGTGTCACTCCGAGTCTTATGGAGGACACCACGCTGGAGATAGAACTGCACATAAGGTATTGCAATCTGGTTTTTATTGGCCTACTCTCTTCAAGGATGCCCGTAAGTTTGTCTTGTCTTGTGATGAATGTCAAAGAATTGGTAATATTAGTAGACATCAAGAAATGCCTATGAATTATTCACTAGTTATTGAACCGTTTGATGTTTGGGGCTTTGATTATATGGGACCTTTTCCTGCCTCTAATGGATACACACATATTCTAGTTGCTGTTGATTACGTTACTAAGTGGGTAGAAGCTATTCCAACTAGTAGTGCTGATCATAACACTTCTATTAAAATTCTTAAAGAAGTTATTTTCCCGAGGTTTGGAGTCCCTAGATATTTAATGACTGATGGTGGTTCACACTTTATTCATGGTGCTTTCCGTAAAATGCTTGCTAAATATGACGTTAATCATAGGATTGCATCTCCTTATCACCCACAGTCTAGTGGTCAAGTAGAGTTGAGCAATAGAGAGCTCAAATTAATTTTGCAAAAGACTGTTAATAGGTCTAGAAAGAATTGGTCCAAGAAACTTGATGATGCATTATGGGCTTATAGAACTGCATATAAAAATCCTATGGATATGTCTCCGTATAAAATGGTCTATGGAAAAGCATGTCACTTACCTCTCGAACTAGAACATAAGGCATATTGGGCTATTAAAGAGCTTAACTATGATTTTAAACTTGCCGGTGAGAAGAGGTTGTTTGATATTAGCTCACTTGATGAATGGAGAACCCAAGCTTATGAAAATGCCAAGCTGTTTAAAGAAAAAGTTAAAAGATGGCATGACAAAAGGATACAAAAGCATGAGTTTAATGTAGGTGATTATGTATTGCTATAGAACTCTCGTTTAAGATTTTTTGCAGGAAAACTTCTCTCTAAATGGGAAGGCCCCTATGTTATCGAAGAGGTCTATCGTTCCGGTGCCATAAAAATCAACAACTTCGAGGGTACAAATCTGAAGGTGGTAAACGGTCAAAGAATCAAACATTATATCTCAGGTAATCCCATAAATGTTGAAACCAATATTATTGAAACCATACCCCCAGAGGAATACATAAGGGACACTTTGGAACTTTTCAGACTCCGAAAAGGAATAGGTATGTGGTACGGTAAGCAAACCGACTCCAAAACAATTTTTAAGGCAATATTTCTCCGTTTTGGAATATTTAGAAAAATAGAAAAATAAGTAGCAGTCCGGGAAGGACACGAGGGCCCCACGAGGGTTGTGGGTGCGCCCTACCCCCTGGGCGCGCCCCCCTACCTCGTGAGCACCTCGTGTGCCTTCCGGACTCTGTTTTCTTGCATGTTACGTATTTTGGTCGGTAAAAATTCATTATATAATCTCCCGGGGGTTTTGACTCCCGTATTACGCAAAAACCTCCTGTCTTTGTTTCAAGCTATTTTTCTGACAGATCTAGATTATCATGACGTCCCCAAGTGCTTCCAAGGACAAGTTCTTCAAGAAAGTCATCAACCCTTACCTCGTGGAGGTGCTACGACACCCTCAAACCATTGAGATGCATGATGGGTTGTTGCACATCCGCGATGTTGAGGGACCAAAGGGAACTGGAAGCGTGGAGACGAGGATCGAAGCAATGGAGCAACAAATTTTCAAGTGCCAAGGGATGGTGGAGCGTGGAATCAACGCTAGTCACACGATGCTCGCGGAGTTCACTAACAACTACAAGTCAGATGCCAAGAACACCGAGGAGGCCATCTTCAAGCTATATGAGAAGATCGAGCACCTTCAAGCCCAAATCTATGACCTGCAAAACCAAAATTGTGAGTATGAATATAGATTCAAAAGAATGAGTTTGGCTGCATATTCGAGGATTCTGGAGACTTGATCATCCTTCTATGATGGTGAACCTATGCCTTGGAAGATGGATGACAAGCTTGCATCATCAACAACACCTCCACCTTCTTCACTGACAAAGGAGATATAATCACATGGGTATGGGCACTCCCCTTGGCAACTGCCAAGCTTGGGGGATGTGCCCCGGTATCGTATCACAATCACAACTCCTATATTTACCTTTTTCTTAGTTTGATCCTATTAGTAGTATCTTGATCTAGGAGAATAAAGTTTATGGCATGATCTAGTTTTGAGTTTTGCTTTATGATCTCTCTATGTAATCGAGTCCGTGAGTTATATATAATAAAGATTAGTGTTGAGTTAAGGGATTGATTATTTTGCCATGATCTTGGGTGAATAAAAGAAAATAAGAAAAGAATAAAAAGAAACAAAAAGTTCATATTGATCTTATGGAGAGTAATGACTTCACATAGAAAGAGTATGATGATTAAAAGTTGTTGGGAGTTGGCAGACATAGCTTTGGTCATTGTTGCAATTAATAGGAAGTAATAAGGAAAGAGAGGTTTTCACATATAGATATATTATCATTGACATCTTTTATGATTTGGAGCACTCATTAAAATATGACATGCTAAAGAGTTGATGTTGGACAAGGAAGACAACGTAATGAGTTATGTATTTCTTATATCTGAGATAAAGTATGTTGTCATGGATCCTCTAACTTGTTGAGCTTGCCTTTCCCCCTCATGCTAGCCAAATTCTCAGCACCAAGTAGAAATACTACTTGTGCTTCCAAATACCCTTAAACCAGTTTTGCCATGAGAGTCCACCATATCTACCTATGGATTGAGTAAGATCCTTCAAGTAAGTTGTCATCGGTGCAAAGCAATAAAAATTGCTCTAAATATGTATGATTGATTGGTGTGGGAGAAATAAGCTTTATACGATCTTGTGATATGGAAGTAATAAAAGCGACAGACTGCATAATAAAGGTTCATATCACAAGGGGCAATATAAAGTGACGTTCTTTCGCATTGAGATTTTATATATCCAACCATAAAAGCGCATGGCAACCTCTGCTTCCCTCTGCGAAGGGCCTATCCTTTATTATTACCCTCTACCTTATGCAAGAGTCATGGTGATCTTCACCTTTTCTTTTTCATTTTATCCTTTGGCAAGCTCAGCATGTTAGAAATAACATGATATATATATATATATGTATATATATATCTAATTGGATGTAGGGGAGCATGAACCATTATTGTTGACATTACCCTTGAGGTAAAAGGTTGTGGGACAAAATTATAAGCCCCTATCTTTCTCTGTGTCCAATTAAAACTCCGTAACCACAAGTATCGCGTGAGTGTTAGCAATTATGGAGGACTAAATGATAGTTGAGTATGTGGACTTGCTTTTTAGCTCTGGCATAGACTCTTTCCGATGTTATGATAAATTGCAATTGCTTCAATGACTGAGATTATAGTTTGTCGGAGCCCAATAAGGTTTATGATTTATACTTTTGCATTGTGAATAGATTGTCACTTGAACATAGGTAATCATATGACAAGATCTATATATGTTGTTGTTATGAGAATAATCATGATGCCTTCATGTCCGTATTTTATTTTTATCGATGCCTCTACCTCTAAACATGAGGACATATTTATTGTTATCGGCTTTTCGCTTGAGGACAAGCGAGGTCTATGCTTGGGGGAGTTGATACATCCATTTTGCATCATGCTTTTATATCAATATTTATTGCATTATGGGCTATTATTTCACTTTATGTCACAATACTTATGGCTATTCTCTCTTATTTTACAAGGTTTACATAAGGAGGGACAATCCCGGCAGCTGGAATTCTGGGCTGGAAAAGGAGCAAATATTAGAGACCTACTCTGCGCAACTCCAAAAGTCCTGAAACTCCACGGAACGTCTTAAAATAAATAAAGAAAAATCCTCGCCAAAGATGAAGGCCAGGGGCCCACACCCTGCTCACGAGGGTGGCCCCCCCTAGGGCGCGCCCCCTACCTCGTGGGCCCCCTTGTGGCTCTCCAACGTCCATCTTCTCCTATATGAGGTCTTTCGATGAGAAAAAAAATAAGAAGGAACTTTTCGGGACGAGACTCCGCCGCCATGAGGCGGAACCTTGGCGGATCCAATCTAGAGCTCCGGCAGAGCTTTTCTACCAGGGAAACTTCCCTCCAGGAGGGGGAAATCATCACCATCGTCATCACCAACGCTCCTCTCATCGGGAGTGGGCAATCTCCATCAACATCTTCACCAGCACCATCTCATCTCCAAACCCTAGTTCATCTCTTGTATCCAATTCTTGTCTCAAAGTCCGGGATTGGTGCTAGTAGGTTGCTAGTAGTGTTGATTACTCCTTGTAGTTGATGCTAGTTGGTTTATTTGGTGGAATATCATATGTTCAGATCCTATATGCATATTATTACCCCTCTGATTATGAACATGAATATGCTTTGTGAGTAATTACGTTCGTTCCTGAGGACAAGGGAGAAGTCTTGCTATGAGTAGTCATGTGAATTTGGTATTCGTTTGATATTTTGATAAGATATATGTTGTCTAGCCTCTAGTGGTGTTATGTGAACGTCGACTACATAACACTTCACCATTATTCGGGCCTATAGGAAGGCATTGGGAAGTAATAAGTAGATGATGGGTTGCTAGAGTGACAGAAGCTTAAACCCTAGTTTATGCGTTGCTTCGTAAGGGGCTGATTTGGATCCATATGTTTCATGCTATGGTTAGGTTTACCTTAATACTTTTGTTGTAGTTGCGGATGCTTGCAATAGAGTTTAATCATAAGAGGGATGCTTGTTCAAGTAAGAACAGCACCCAAGCACCGGTCCACCCACATATCCAATTATCAAAGTATCGAACGCGAATCATATGAACATGATGAAAACTAGCTTGACGATATTCCCATGTGTCCTCGGGAGCGCTTTTCCTATTATAAGAGTTTGTTCCGATTTGTCCTTTGCTACAAAAGGATTGGGCAACCTTGCTGCACTTTATTTACTTTTGTTACTTGTTGCTCGTTACAATTTATCCTATCGCAAAACTATCTGTTACCACTTATTTCAGTACTTGCAGAGAATACCTTGCTGAAAACCGCTTATCATTTCCTTCTGCTCCTTGTTGGGTTCGACACTCTTACTTATCGAAAGGACTACGATAGATCCCCTATACTTGTGGGTCAGCACTGGTCTCTGCGCTATCCTCTTCCTCGAGGCTCCGAGGACGCCAACTATGGCATTTCTTCAACGGAGCACTTGAAAATTCGGGAAGGCCCATACGGACAGGGTCGGGAAGAGCGACGTCCTCGATATAGAACCATTCGGAAGGCCACTCTTCGGAAGCCTTCTTTGGCGTGTCGGACAGCCCAGGAATCGCTCACAGAGAGTGACATAACCCGCAATATGCAGGATAGAGGCGGGGGTGAGACTATGTAGTTGGAGGCCGTAATACTCCAGCAGACCTCGGAGGAAGGGATGGATCAGAAATCCGACACCTCGTAACAAGAAGGGGATGAAGCATACTTGTTCCCCTTGGATGGATTGGGGGAGTTCTCCGCTTGAGCCCCGCCATTGAAGGACGTCATCCCTGCTCGTACGAGGACCAAATCTGCGGGGGGAGAAAGCCCTATGTTTGCAGCTTCACCAGCTGACTGTGAGAAACTGAGAATCTCTCCCAATTCCCCTTTTTGGAGTTGTGGGGATGAGAGGAGGAGCTGGGACCGCTAGCCATGTTGGGGTGTTTCTGCTCCGCAAGCTCTGAGGATCTCTTCCTTGGATTTGGAGGGGGTCTAAGATCTATTCTCTTTAAATAGGCACCTTTCTGGTGCGGTCAGGGTGGTATATGTAAAAATACCCCGACCTCTTGTATTCACTTAACACGTGGAAGCTGGAGTCAGGAAGGCGTGGAAGCCAAGGGGTGTGGGATTAAATGGACAACCGAATACATCACTTTAAGGTCATAGGAGGAAGAACCCACCTTGCAATGTTGAAGACTATCTGTATGCCGAACACCTCGTCATTGAAGCCTGGTTTGGGGGCTACTGAGGGAGTCCTGGACTAAGGGGTCCTTGGGCGTCCGACCTATTGGATATGGGCTGGACTGATGGGCTATGAAGATACGAAGATCGAAGACTCCCCCGTGTCCGGATGGGACTCTCCTTGGCGTGGAAGGCAAACTTGGCGACCAAGTATGAATATTCCTTTCTCTGTAACCGACCTTGTGTAACCCTAGATCCCTCCTGTGTCTATATAAACCGGAGGGCTAGGTCCGTAGATCCCCCGAATATTCATAGCCAGACTAGACTTTTAGGGTTTAGTCATTACGATCTAGTGGTAGATCAACTCTTGTAATACTCATATTCATCAAGATCAATCAAGCAGGAAGTAGGGTGTTACCTCCATAGAGAGGGCCCAAACCTGGGTAAACATTGTGTCCCCCGTCTCCTGTTACCATCGATCCTAGACGCGCAGTTCGGGACCCCCTACCCAAGATCCGCCGGTTTTGACACCGACACTAAGCATGCACCCAAGGACATAGATTTGATTTTTCAACCAATGTATATGCACTGGAGCATGTGCATGTATTTCAAATTTGAATTATTCACATAAAAGCCTAGAAACCCCAGTTAATGTATAAAAATGTCCAAACGAACCCCAAAAAATTCCAAAACTTAACACAACACTCTTGTTGTTCTATGTTGGCACTAGAATTTTTTTGAAAGCAATAAGAGGCAACGGATATCGTTTCGTCCCCAAAGGTGGCACATTTCGTACTGGAACCATCAGGCTTGTTGTGAGAAGCTCTGGTTTGTGAGAAGCATATACCTGAACCTGCCCCAAATGGGACAATTTTTTTACCAGGGCATTTCGGGTGCCATTCCATGATATCATGCCAAGTTTCATGAATTTCAGACGAGTTGTGGATTTACTAGATTTGAAAACCAGGTATCTCAATGTTTTGCCGGCAATCAACAGTGCCTGGTGTTTGAAATTCATTCCCAATTATTGCATGTGACCTAAGCATGCACCCAAGGACACAAATTTGATATTTCAACCAATTTATATGCACTGGAGCATGTGCGTGTGTTTCTAATTTTAATTATGCACATAAAATGCCTAGAAAACCCAGTTAATGTATAAAAATGGCCAAACGAACCCCGAAAAATTCCAAAACTTAACACAACACTCATGTTGTTCTATGTTGGCACTAGAAATTTTTTGATAGCAATAAGAGGCAATGGATATCATTTCGTCCCCAAAGGTGGCACATTCCGTACCGAAGCCATCATGCTTGTTGTGAGAAGCTTATACCCAAACCTGCCCCAATGGGACAATTTTTTTACCACGGCATGTTGATGCCGCTCCATGATACCATGCCAAGTTTCTTGAATGTCACACGAGTTTTGGATTTTCTAGCATTTGAAAACCAGGTATCTCAACGTTTTGCGGCAATCAACTGTGCCCTGGTGTTTGAAATTCATTCCCATTTCTTGCATGGGACCTAAGCATGCACCTAAGCACACATATTTGATTTTTCAACCAATTTATATGCACTGGAGCATGTGCAAGTATTTAAAATTTGAATTATGCACATAAAATGCCTAGAAAACCCAGTTAATATATACAAATGTCCAAACGAACGCTGAAAAATTCCAAAACTGAACACAACACTCCTGTTATTCTATGTTGGCACTAGAAAAAAATTTAAAGCAATAAGAGGCAACAAATATCATTTCGTCCCCAAAGGTGGCACGTTCGTACCGAAACCATGAGGCTTGTTGTGAGAAGCTCTGGTTTGTGAGAAGCTTATACCCAAACCTGCCCCAAATGGGACAATTTTTTTACCACGACATGTTGATGCCGCTCCATGATAGCATGCCAAGTTTCATGAATTCCAGATGAGTTTTGGATTTACTAGAATTTAAAAACCAGGCATCTCAACATTTTGCCGGCAATCAACTGTGCCCTGGTGTTTGAAATTCATTCCCATTTCTTGCATGGGACCTAAGCATGCACCCAAGGACACAGATTTGTTTTTTCAACCAATTTATATGCACTCGAGCATGTGCATGTATTTCAAATTTGAATTATGCACATAAAAGCCAAGAAAACCCAGTTAATGTATAAAAATGTCCAACCGAACCGCGAAAAATTCCAAAACTTAACACAACAGTCCTGTTGTTCTACGCTGGCACTAGAAATTTTTTGAAAGCAATAAGAAGCAATGGATATCGTTTCATCCCCAAAGGTGGCACATTCCGTACTGAAACCATCAGGCTTGTTGTGAGAAGCTTATACCTAAACCTGCCCCAAATGGGACAAATTTTTTACCACGGTATTTCGGGTGCCATTCCATGATAGCATGCCAAGTTTCATGAATTTCAGACGAGTTGTGGATTTACTAGAATTTAAGAACCAGGTATCTCAACGTTTTGCCGACAATCAACAGTGCCCTGGTGTTTGAAATTCATTCCCAATTCTTGCATGGGACCTAAGCATGCACCCAAGGACACATATTTGATTTTTCCACCAATTTATATGCACTAGAGCATGTGCATGTATTTCAAAATTTAATTATGCACATAAAATGCCTAGAAAACCCTGTTATTGTATAAAAATGTCCAAACGAACCCCGAAAAATTCCAAAACTTAACACAACACTCATGTTGTTCTATGTTGGCACTAGAAATTTTTTGATAGCAATAAGAGGCAACGAATATCATTTCGTCCCCAAAGGTGGCACGTTCTGTACCGAAACCATCAGGCTTGTTGTGAGAAGCTTTGGTTTGTGAGAAGCTTATACCCAAACCTGCCCGAAATGGGACAATTTTTTTACCATGGCATGTTGATGCCGCTCCATGGTACCATGCCAAGTTTCTTGAATTTCACACGAGTTTTCGATTTACTAGCATTTGAAAACCAGGTATCTCAACGTTTTGCCGGCAATCAACTATGCCCTTGTGTTTGAAATTCATTCCCATTTCTTGCATGGGACCTAAGCATGCACCCAAGGACACAAATTTTATTTTTCAACCAATTTATATGCACTGGAGCATGTGCATGTATTTCAAATATGAATTATGCACATAAAATGCCTAGAAAACCCAATGTATAAAAATGTCCAAACGAACCCCGGAAAATTCCAAAACTTAACACAACACTCATGTTGTTCTATGTTGACACTAGAATTTTTTTGAAAGTAATAAGAGGCAACGGATATCGTTTCGTCCCCAAAGGTGGCACATTTCATACCGAAACCATCAGGCTTGTTGTGAGAAGCTCTGGTTTGTGAGAAGCTTATACCCAAACCTACCCCAAATGGGACAAATTTTTTACCACGGCATGTTGATGTCACTCCATGATACCATGCCAAGTTTCTTGAATTTCAGACGAGTTTTGGTTTTACTAGCATTTAGAAACCAGGTATCTCAACGTTTTGCCGGCAATCAACTGTGCCCTGGTGTTTGAAATTCATTCCCGTTTCTTGCATGGGACCTAAGCATGCACCCAAGGACACATATTTGATTTTTCAACCAATTTATATGCACTGGAGCATGTGCATGTATTTCAAATTCGAATTATGCACATAAAATGCCTAGAAAACCCAGTTAATGTATAAAAATGTCCAAACGAACCACGAAAAATTCCAAAAGTTAACACAACACTCATGTTGTTCTGTGTTGACACTAGAAATTTTTTGAAAGCAATAAGACGCAACAGATATTTCTTCGTCCCCAAAGGTGGCACATTCTGTACTGAAACCATCAGGCTTGTTGTGAGAAGCTTATACCCAAACCTGCCCCAAATGGGACAATTTTTTTACCACGGCATGTTGATGCCTAGAAAACCCAGTTAATGTATAAAAATGTCCAAACGAACCCTGGATAATTCCAATTCTTTTATGACACACATATAGTTGCTTGTTCATTGCAGATAAAAGGTCTAGGAATTCAAACACCTTCCATTGCCGTTGTGACCCCATTATGTAATTCAAATCAAGATGAAAAAACAAGTGGATCCCACACAGTTTATTATCACCAACAGTGTGATATGTAGTACAAAATATCCTAGAGCACCGTCGGTGTATAGTACGCCTATGGCTTACGCTAGAAGGTGCATCGGCTACAGTCCAAAGCCGGCGTGTCAAGCACACTAGCTCGCTCCCCAAATACACCCGCCTCCGCATCCCTCGCAATCTCGAAAATATCACTGCCTCGTAATCTCGAAAATATCTACCACTGGAAGGTTTTAATGTTTGATAGCACACGATTAGTATGTGCGGACCGTGTGCGATGTTTGTTACTCCCGCTCTGCTTCAGTCCCTTGATTCAAATTTTCAGTAGCCCCGGCATTTTACTCCCACCTCTGCATCCCTCGCAATCTCAAAAATATCTGCTCGCCCTTGATCCAAATTTTTAGTAGCCCCGCCTTGTTACTCCCGCCTAGTAAAATTTTCAGTCGCCGCAATATTTCCTCAAACACCACCTTGCCCCCACCCCCCCTCCACACACACCACACACTCCCCAAAACCTCCTCTCACATAGACACACACAACCCTCGAAACCATTGGTAGGTCGCCGCCATCGCCGGCGCCTCTATCCTCAACCTCTGCCTATGTGTTGGGAAGCTCGAGGAGCCAATGGCCAAAAAGAGGTTTATCACGGCCTTTTCGCCCGATGCCGGTGAGGTGGCCGTCGAGGTGTCCCCGTCGTCCTCCGGGGGCTCGATCCGCCGTCGCCGGTCCCCCGAACCGCCCATCGCCGTGCCCTATGCCGGTTCAAGGACTTCCCTATCCTCCCTCGGACCCGGCAGCTGACGAGGTCCTACCTCGGGGTCCGGCAGCGGCAGTGGGGGACGTGGGTCACCGAGATTACAGATCGGGAGACCCACACTAGCTGGTGGCTCGGTAGCTTCCACACGGTCGAGCTTGCGGCCATGGAGTACGACCACTGGCAGGTCCGCTGCCACAACATGGTGGCTAGGCTCAATTTCCCCTTTGGCACACTTCCGGTCGACCTTGTTCCACCGGAGCTAGGGGTGCTGAGCTCGGCTATGGCGCGAGAGGACCGCGAGGCGTGGGAGCGCCTCGAGGCCGAGGCCACCGATGAGGCCTACATGCAAGAGCTCCGCCGGCAGCACCCGGAGCTCGTGGAGGCGGAGCGGGCGATCTTTGCCGGTGCGGAGGGCGGCGAGGTTATCGCGCTCTCCTCCGATGACGAGGCCGAAGGCGGCGAGGACGGCGGTGCGGAGGGCGGCGAGGTTATCACGCTCTCCTCCGATGACGAGGTCGAAGCCGGCGACAACGATGGCAGGGAGGGCGTCAAGGTGGGCCCCGAGGACGGGGAGGTTGACGTTGACGAGTGGAGGAGTGCCTTCCCCAATGACTCTGATGATGGCACCAACCTGGACCCGGCTCGCGGCACACCATACATGATGAGGAAGGATTGTCTCGACCTCTACTTCAACCGAAAGTAGTTTAGCTTAGTTTAAATTTATGTTTTATGTACAGTTATGCAAAACTATCTATGTTTATGTTTGAATACATGCTACTTTCGATTGAACCTACTTTGAACTTGATCAAATTGAAGCTTACAACGTTAAGTTTAGGGGATCGACTAGAAAAGGCCAAAAATTGCTGGAGTATATATATAGTAATGCTAAACTAAGCGTGAGTGTAGTAATGCTAAACTAAATTTTGTACATTGTTTTACTAGATTTTGTATGTAGCGTTACTAGGGGTGTAGAATAAGCTATTCTACACTCACGCTTAGTTTAGCGTTACCTTATATATATATACATCTGGGCTATTCTGTTACGCGTAACAGAATATTATTCTGTTACCTTTGTTGAACTGATGAAGTCGAGCAGTTGTACTGATGCTTTTATTTTTGTTGCACTGATCGTTTTTATTAAAAGAGTAAATAAGAGCCCCATTCCGCCGCACACTTCCGCCGTCGACCAAGCTACTCGCGGCCGATCCCTCCACCCGCCAGCCTCCCTCCCAGCAACCCAGGCCCCACCCTAGGCACGGTGATGGACGCCGGGGCGCGCAGGCGATAACGGCGGCGCTCACAAGATCCAGGACGACGACGCACCCAAGATCCCCGACTACTGCTCCAATGACTTCTTGTTCGTACGCCCCCTCCCCCTCCTCCTCCTGCTCCTCGCTTCTCCTGAGCGAGTGGTGCGGCTGGCCCCGATTCCCGACTCCAAGCCCGTGGCCGGGTGTCCGGCGGAGCTCCGTTCTGGCCGGGCCCAG
The DNA here is from genome assembly GCF_056163025.1 of Triticum urartu. Classification (NCBI taxonomy): domain Eukaryota; kingdom Viridiplantae; phylum Streptophyta; class Magnoliopsida; order Poales; family Poaceae; genus Triticum; species Triticum urartu. The sequence continues at coordinate 358,197,304 of NC_141873.1, read as the reverse complement.
GCGATCTGCCTCGGCGTGTTGCGTGCACTGCTGAAGATCAGACCCCTCCCCCTCCTCCTCCTCGCCTCTCCTAAGCGAGTGGCGCGGCCGACCCCGATTCCCGACTCCGAGCCCGTGGCCGGGTGGCCGGCGGAGCTCCGTTCTGGCCAGGCCCAGGCAATCTGCCTCGGCGTGTTGCATGCGCTGCTGAAGATCAGCCCCGCTAATAGAGTCCCTCTAAGGTGAGAAGGCTTGCTGACGAGAGACACCCGTGTCATCGAAAGGAAGAAGGCAGGTCTCAAGAAGGCTCGCAAGCGTCCCCAGATCTCCAAGCGTGAAGCCGGATGCTTCATTGTTGTTAGAGTCGTTTATGCGCCATCTTTCCCCACTTGAAAAAAGGCCCTCTACTGTCTTTGTTCTATGCTGGACGCCATAGATTTGTAATATTCATTTTTCTGAAAGCAATTTTCTTGAGGTTACAGAAGACGTTTTTTCTTGAAATCACTCCACCAAGCATGACGGGTGGTTGCTCAAGCTTTGAAGCATGGCTTCTGATGGAATGGGCGTATATGAAGCACTATATTTGATAATCTATCAACAGAATGAACATGTCCCGGTGACAAGTTTCAGAGTGATACTCTGATTTTCTGATGGGGATTCGAAATGCGAGCAAATATGCTGCCTCTTCATATCTGGTTTGAATGCAAAACTTCGTATTAGGTATTTGTGTACTGTGAGCTGAGGAGATTCCATCGCTAATTAATTATCCTGCACTATGTTGATGTTGGTGGAGCTACTTTAGTAGTATTTGATCTGGGGCTAACGGTAGTTACTTACTACTTTATTTGACATGAGACCGAGCATGATACGAGCTATAAAATGACAGCTTGTATTTTGCGAAACTTTCGCGGTAGGTGGGCAAAGGAATTTCACAAAGAATTGTCAAATGTGAAACTTTTAAAGAGGCCAAAGATTTCAGTTCAACCTCTACGCAAGACTATCCAAAATGTGAAACTTAGTCATGTTGAACGTTTCCTCAAATTCGCAATTGGTGAAGAGTAATTTGAAATACGGTGAGACCCTTCGTGCTGTTTTTCTGTCAGATAAAACAGAATACTCGTACTGATCTTTGTGTGTGTTTGTACTGAGGAGGTATTTTTGAAAGAGTAATTTTGAATGGTTCCGGAAGAAAGTATTTGAACTGATGTCCGTATGATTTTGTACTGAGCATGCTTTCGCAGACTAGACTTTACTCTTATTTTTTGGTATGGCTTTTCCTCGTAATTTTCCAATGGTTTATGGTGTCATAGTCGTCGAACTTGCATGGTTTATATCATTGTACTGAATGATATTTTTTCAAAGTGATTTTCTTTTCAAAACAGAGTACTAGTACTCAGCGCAGTTTTGTGTTTGTACTAAGCATTCTGTTTTTTTCGTTCGAAAACAGAGTAGTTGAAATGATCTCTGTATGTGTTTGTACTGAGCATGTTTTCACAGATGGGACGTCATTTTTTTAACTTGCATAATAAAACAGTGGACTTATATCTCCGGATGTTTTGAACGGCCTCCCGTCGAGACATGGACTTATATAACTGAACCTTTTTTGGGGATTACCTACAATTTTAGATTTGTTTTCTCGTCCAAACTGACGACACCATCAGCTCCGAATTTGCATGGTTTCACTAGTTGAACTGATGGATGTTTTCTTTTTGTTCCGTTCAAACTCAAACATTTTTTGCAACGAAGGTATGTACTTCCTTTTGATTGCGACTTGAACAATTTTCATGATTTTTGTAATAAATATTTTGTACTTATTTTTATTTTCTTCAATGAAGAAAACAATGATCATTTGAACTAATTGTCAACCCCAAACTTTTGTGAAAAAAAATCTCTAAACTTGTCATATCCTCGAGGTTGAATGGATGTAAATACTTTTTGCCAAATTGCTCCAGATTTCTGTATGGTACGCACACAACCTTGATGAGCCAATGTAAAAGTACATATGAACTTCCTGGATTTGAGAACGCATACTTCAATACATAGCGCACCATTAAATTGCTGCACAACGACTAAAAATGCATAAAAACTGCCGAAGATACATAGTGCACCATTGAGGTATTAACCATTCATACTTTCTAGATACATTACAGTGCATCTACATACCAAAGGTATGTGTATAGCAAGAATCTGAAAAAAATCTGAATCCCTCTCACGCTTTTGTACTTGGTCTTCTCACATTTATCTCATTTTTCAACATTACTTCTTCCTCTTCTACTAGTACCTCTCACTGGCCTTCTTTGATTCGGCACCCGGCAAGCCCAAGACGTCCATAAATAAAAAAAACGACAAACACTGCACAAAAAGATGGAATAGGGTTACAAGAATGCTAAAAGAATACAATATAAACAATGATGCTAGAATAGTAATTGTGTAACACCATTGGACAACTACAATTCGTGAAGGAAATATATCAAAACATCCACCAAAGAGGTGCATGAATATTAGTTTCCCATGGAAATTATAAAAACTATACGCAGGTAGCCAGCTTTTCTCCTCTGTTTTTTCTTGCATACTCAAAGAATATGAAGTCTGAAAGGTTCTAATTGTGGAACACACTCCAAAGCAAACCTATTTTCCTATTCCACATCAAAATATAAACTATTTGAGGATAATCCAACTTGCAAAGGTAGTCATCTTTTCCAAGGGACCTTCTCTAAGCAATAAGAAGAAAGTTCATGCCACAAAAGGGACCTTCTCTAAGCAGTAAGTAGAAAGTTCAGGTCACAAAGTCTACTCTTAGACATATACACAATAAAATAAAACAATGATCACTTGAACTAATTGGATAATAACATGTGAGCTTATAGCAATAGGAATAAGAAACAGGTACGGCCTCCGACCTGTGGAGTTTATAAGAAATTTGTAAATACTAGTACTGCAAGCAACATTTATAAATACTAGTGAACTTGAACTTATGGTCTCTCGAGATTTGAACTGATTGTGTTACAAGCACATGCACAAAAATCCAACGAAACTGATATCAATACATGTTAAAAAGATAATCAAGTTCATGTATATTAATTTTGAGAAGTTTAGAAAGAAACTTTTTTAAAAGTTTGTACTGAAAATATGTGCAAACATATTTAGTGCTTTTTCTAGGAAGGAACTCAATTCAACAAAACATATGCAAACATCTCGGCTTTGAACTTCTGTATTTTTTTATTTGAGCTTACTTCTCTTGAGATTTGAACTGATTTGTGTTACAAGCACACGAACAACTCCGAATGAGATGATGTTAGTACATGTAAAAAAGATGACCAAGTGCATGTATATTAACCGGAGAAGTTCAAAAAGGAGCTTCATCTTCACCATATTGACTAGACCAATACTGAAAAATTGAAGTACGAGAGGGAGACCAACTTAAGTTCAAACTACACAAACATAAGCTGCAAGCTCTATGCAAAGTAAACTAACATCTATTTTCAAAAGCATCTATTTTCAAAATGGATGGTTATAGGTTTAGACAGAAGTTAAGTTTCAGCAATGCCCTTGCGGTAAAGCAAACTAAAAGGTATCATTTTGCCTCAGGACTCTACACATTTAAAGCATAATGCACTGAAAATAACACACAAGTTGAACTGAAAATCAAAACAAAAGTTGGGGTAGCATGTGAGCTCACCAACACGATGAAATTTCTACTAAACACTAAGGTGCATAATATACACACAAGGTACCTGAACAATTTACTTAGCCTAGTCGAAGGAGAAGGTGCAACAGCAGCAACAAGTTGTGAAAGAAGAACTTGTCGCCCGTGGAGATATTTGCCTGCACGCAGCTACTTGAGTGACCGACCATGGAGCAAGCAGTTGGACTGCCGAGTTGGACGGCAAGCTGTGGCCACCGGATGCGGTGACACAAAGCGACGGCCCCCTGCGGGGGGTGGGGGAAGGTCGCCAAGGCGGCGGTAGGGACGACTGGTCATGGCGATTGGTGGCGCTATGGTGGCTCCAGACAGTGGCGGCTAGAAGCAGCGGGGCCGGCGGCGGCGCGTGGAAGCAGGGGACCGGCGGTGGCGCGTGGAAGCAGGGGGGCGCCGGGAGTGAGGGAGGAGGTGGGGGAGGGGCGGGGCTGCGCCGGGATCCAGGAGGAGGTGGGGGAGGGGCGGCGCCAGAGATGGGGAGGAGGTGGGGGCGGGGCAGCGGCAGGATCCGGGAGGAGGTGGGGGCGGGGCGGCGCCGGGAAACAGGGAGGAGGTAGGGGCGGGGCAGCGCCGGGAAACGGGGAGTAGGTGGGGGCGGGCGGTGCCGGGAGCCTGGAGAAGGTGGGGAGCGGGGAGAAGGTGGGGGCGAGCCACGCCGGGAGCCTGGAGAGGGTGAGACCGGGGGTGAGTCGTATGGGTGTGGTGGGTTTTTTTGTCCGGTACCCGACGGGTTAATTAGATGATCTGAAAAAACGGATGCGCGTCTATATAGGGCGAGGGGTAACAGAATAATATTCTATTACTAGTAACAGAATAGTCCAGCCCTATATATATATATAGGTATATATATATATTCTGATCACGGGATCAGAATAATATTCTGATCACAACATGAACTTCCCGAGTAACGCGCCTGACCTTCCCCTTGTGCTATGTTGAACTTCAGCTAAAAGGTGTCCAAATGGGGCTTGCTATATACCATTGGAAAGCTATGGACACCAGTATCATGACCCAAGTTAAATTTTTGGCAAAATGTAAGCGGTTTAAGAGCAGTTTTGAAAACCATTTTTTCTTCATACAAAAAACGTGAATCATATTTTCAATCGCATTTTTAAACCGTTTATCGGAATGGGGCAAATAATATGGCGTTGGAAAGCTGCTGCAAAACCGCTCCTTCCACATGTTGAAAGTTTTCTATAATTCCCTACGGTTAAAGAGTAATTCAGAAAATCATAGAATTTCACAAACGGAACACCCGAGTTCATATTTTCGATGGCATTTCTAAATGGCTAATCCAATTGAGGCAAACAATATGGCGTTGGAAACTTATGAAAATGCGCTACTTTTTCATGTTAAAAGTTTTTTTTTAATTTTGAATGGTTTAAAAGTAATTTAGAAAACAGTACAAGTTCCACCGAGTTCATATTTTCGAGTTAATTTTTTAACCGTACATCCAAATGCAGCAAATGATATGGCGTTCGAAAGCTTGAAGAAATGCGAAACTTTTTTGTATATATTGTTTCTCCTAATTTATTACGGTTTTATGTCAGTTTTGAAAATTGCTAAAAACATATTTTTGTCGTAATTTCTACAAACTTTATCCGAATGGGGCAAATAATATACCGCTGAAAAGCTACGGAAAATGCGAAAAATTTTCATGTTGATGGTTTTCTCTGATTCCTAACCGTTTTTAAGTAATTTCAAAAACAGCGAGATCATTCATTCTGCCTTTATCGCGAAACAGATTCTTCGAAAATGCACCGCGTGAAGAACCTGAACTTCTCGGCATGTCTACTTGAACTTCACTCTATTTTGCACGTGTTTTTTTGCTCATAGATCCCCATCCACTCAATGGAATTGAGCAAGTGATATACCGATGGGAAGCTGTTGTAAACACGCAACTTTCCTGTGTTGATCATTTTTTCATACTCGCGACGGTTTTAAAAGTTTTCCATCTGAAATTCATTTAGTATAGTAGTTGAACTTCTGTGGCAGTTCTGTTTTGAACTTCACTCTGTTTTTGACGTGATGTTTTTCCCGTAACTCCCAAACCACTTACCGGAATTGAGCAAATGATATACCAATGGAAAGCTGTTGAAAACACGCAACTTTTTCGTGGTGATCAGTTTTTCATACTCGCGACGGTTCAACATATTTTTTTGAATGCGTAAAATTGTGTTTTTAATGGTATACATAATACTTTTAAAACATTCATAGGAATATAGCATATAATATACCGTTGGAAAGCTTATGAATAGGAGCATCTTTTTCATGTAGACAGACGTTACAAATTTTTGTCGTTTGAGAGCAGTTTTAAAAATGGCAAAAACAACGTCGTTTTTGCCTGTTTTTACATGTAATTGAAGGTCGGACGTCTCGCACTAGAGATATTGAACTTCACCATGAGGAGCACGTGAACTTCTTTGCAACAAACCTTTTAAGATTTTTGTTTTGTATTCTTATATTCTTATCTGAAATGCATTCCGTGTAGTAGTTGAACTTCCCGTTGTTTTCACCTTGAACTTCTGTCACGTATTTTTGTTCAACCTCTCGCACAATTTTTTTGAACTTTTTTGGGCCAAGCACTTGAACTTGTAACAACAAAACTTTTTGCCTTTGCTTTTTCATTATTATTTTTCATACAAAACGCACACTGTGTAGTACGTGAACTTCTGTTTTTAGAATATGAAAATATTGAACTTTTGTAATTAATATTGGACTGCTTCATTATTTCAAATTAAACTTCTTGGATTATCGTTAGTAAGTGGGAAAATTCGAGTTTTTTTAGTAAATATCGATCTGCTTCGTTTTAAAAAATTGAACTTCTTGGTTTTATTATCCAGTAACGAGGAAAATATGAGTTTTTCATATATAGATTTTTTTCGTTTGTAATTTTCTCATCCATTCATCAGTGTTACACAAATGATATTATTTTTGAACAAACCTCTCTCACAATATTTTTTTTACTTTCTCCGATCGAGGAATTGAACTTACACAAATTATATTCCTGTCATTTTGAAGTAAATTAGAAAATGACGATATCATGATTTTTGCCTTCATCGCGAATGGAAATGCACTGCGTGAAGTAGTTGAACTTCTCGGACATGTCTGTTTGAACTTCACTCTGTTTTTGACGTGCTGTTTTTTGCACTACGTGAAGTAGTTGAACTTCTGGGGCATGTCTGTTTGAACTTCACTCTGTTTCACTTTGAGTTTTCTATAATCATCGAACTTCTCCATCTTTTTAATTTGGACTTCGTGGTTTTATTTCTTTTAGTAACAGGAAAAATCCTGAACTTCCTGAGTTACACAACCTGAATTTCCCTCTGTAGGAACCCGACCTTTGGGCTATCTTCGCAATCGTGTCTCCCTGCGCGAATTTTTCTAGTCAGTCGTGTTCTATGTGATGTAAGTGTAATATGCAAATGGTTTTTATCAACTAAATTCCCATTTTAAAAAGGAATCTAGCTCGTTGACGGATTTTTCTCTCGGGTCGTGATGAACATGTGTCTGTTGCAATTTTACTGCTTGAGTTGTTCGACCTGAACTTCACCCAGTGCTAGGTTGAACTTCCGCAAACATTGTTCAAATGGGGCTTACGATATATCGTTGGAAAGCTATGAACACGAGTATCATGAACAGTGTTAAATTTTTGGCAAAATGTAAGCCATTTAAGAGCAGTTTTGAAAACTGTTTTTTCTTTATACAAAAACATGAACCGTATTTTTGATACAATTTCTAAACCGTTTATCAGAATGAGGTAAATAATATGGTTTTGGGAACCTGCTGCAAATCCACTCCTTCCATATATTGAATGTGTTGTCTAATTCCATATGGTTAAAGAGCAATTTGAAAAATCATATGATTTCATAAACCGAACAGTCGAATTCGTATTTTTGATGCCATTTCTAAACAGCTAATCCAATTGAGGCAAATGATATGGCATTGGAAAGCTTATGAAAATGCGCTACTTTTTTATGTTGAAAGTGTTTTCTGATTTTAAAAACTTTAAAAGTAATTTAGAAAACGGTACAAGTTCCACCGAGTTTGTATTTTAAATGGCAAAAACAATGTCCTTTTTGCCTATTTTTTTGCATGTAATTGAAGGTCGGATGTCTCGCACTAGAGATCTTGAACTTCACCGGGAGGAGCACGTGTACTTCTAGCAACAAACATTTTAAGCTTTTTGTTTTCTATTCTTATATTCTTATCTGAAACACATTCTTTGTAGTAGTTGAACTTCACGCTGTTTTCACCTTGAACTTCTGTCAGATATTTTGGTTCAATCTCTCTCACAAGTATTTTTGAACTTTCTCGGGCCGAGCATTGAACTTCTAGCAATAAAACTTTTTGCCTTTGCCTTTCATTCCTTTTGCTCATATAAAACGCACACCATGCAGTACATGAACTTTTGCTTATTATGAATTTGAATTTCTATTTATTTTGCTTTAGTAATGGAAAAAGTATGAGTTTTTTATATACATAGAACATTTCTAAAAATTTTATTTGAACTTCTTTGTGTATTTTTTAGAAATGTGAAAATTAAAGTTTCGTTAGAAACATCAAACTTCTTCACTATTTTGAAACTTATTGGTTTTATTCTCTAGTAATTAGAAAAATCTAAGATTTTAAATAAATATCAAACTGCTCTACTTTTTTCCATTGAACTTCTTCGTTATTTTTAATTGAACTTATTGGTTTATTCTTTAGTAACCGAAAAAATCTGAATTTTCAAATTTAATATCAAACTGCTCCATTTTTAAATATAAAATCAAACTGCTCCTTTATTAACGTAAAAAAAATCTAGGTTTGTAATAAACATCGAACCACTCATCTATTTTTAATTTGAACTTCTTGAGGTTTAGTGAGAAGTTCATTTTTATGCATTGTGAAATGTTGCACTTTTTGATGAACTTTATTGTTGTTTTATTTTCTATCTTTTTAGTGCAAATTGAACTATGCAAGTTTCACATGGTGTACTTCTGTCTTTTTAATAGACAACGAATTTCTACACACAACGTTTTCTATAATACCCAAAAATTGCCCAAAGTCATTTTTTATTGCTCAGACAGCAACTCATGCCCACAGTCTGTTATCAATAGAGAAAATATCATGGCACTATAAATAACGCCTCCACTGTCCTCCCCGCAACATCACCCACCAGCACCTCTGCATAGTTTTTTTTGGATAATACCATCCCTTTGTTTAGGACAAAAACAAGTAAATTAAACAAAAATCACATGTAGGAACCAAGGATGTTGTTGTCACTATGTCAAGTGGAATGGTTACAACAAACCATAATAATTTAGAAAAAAACACTTCATGGGGCATCAACGAAAAAAGGTATATGAAAATGGTGCTTTTCCATCTTCACATATAGTTGCCAACAATGAATTCCATAGCTTCTCCTTCTTGGACATTTACACAAGCACCTAGCAGGCAATGAGTACCAAAACACACAAAAGTAGCCATGGCAAACGTCTCGGCGGAGCAGCGGATGCACTTGGTGCTATGCGGGGAGGAGAGAGGTGTGCATGAACTTTTTACTACATCTAACCTTTTGAATATTTCATATATGAACTTCTCTGGCGAGACAAGATTGTTTTTTTACAACATGTCATGAATATGTCTCTATGCCACACCTGCTCATGCACTTGAAAGCAAACACAGCTTTTGTGCAATTGAAAGCAGAACAACAATCTGAGCAATGATGGATAATTAACAACAAACAACATTTGAGCAATTGAAAGCAGAACACAGCATCTGTGCGGCACCTGCTCCTGCACTTCTCTTTTCCTCCTTGGCTGCATCTAACTGGTTCGATTCCATCGCAGGGATGTTTGTGATGGTAGAGCCAGTAGAGTGAGTAGAAGAGGTAGTAGAGGCGGGTGGGGAGTGAACCAGAGGAGCAGCGGAGGCGGTCGACTGCGAGATGGTGGGTTGGTGGCTGGAGGGGTGCCGATCGTTTGGCCACGAGGGTGTGCGGGATAGGACAGAGGCGAGGGTGCGGGGACGGACAATGGCACGATGCCAGGGGACCTGAGCACCGGTAGTAGAGAGGACAAGGCCCAACAGCAGAGATCGAATGACAGACGGTGAAGCCACCGGTACGATGCAGAGGAGGGGTGGGAAGAGGTGAGGAGGACGGATGGGGCCAGCGGTGGCAGGGAATCAGTGGAATCGGGGAAGAGGAGAGGGAGAAGCAGCGGCAAGAGCGAAGGATCCATGCCGGTTGTCACCATGGCGGGGTGGGAGAACGACGGCGGTGGGTAGGAAGGAGGATTTCAGGGAAGGCGCGCGGCCAGCTGCAGGTCGTGGCCTCCTGCACCTGAAGGTCGATGCCTCCTCCAGCTGTAGGATAGCACCCAACCCGCACGTGGGCTAGTGGTCGCCGGCGAGTGGAGGGTAGTGAAGAATCCTCACCGGATCTGGCGCCCCGAGGTGCTCCGGGAGAGGGAGAATCCCCGCAGTGGAAGAAGGCAACGAAGCACGGGGGGTGAAGCGGCGGTGGGATCTTGGGGTGGCGGTGTCTCCGATTGGGGTGTGGCGGGGTAGCAGCGGCGCCGCCAGTTGGGGACGGGGCGGCCGGCGCGTCGCCGTTGGGGGAGGGAGGTGGGTGATCGGAGAAGGTGGTGGGTCGGGGGATTGCGAGGTGGGGTGGTTTTTTTTTCCTTTTTTGCTGTCACTGCCCGGTTTGGGAGTTCGGGAATTCCATCGGGCCCTATATAGGGCCTGACGTGATCCAAATAGTTAGTTTCATCCTAGGATTAGAATAGTGTTGTCCTATATATATATATATCCACTAAGGGTTTTAGTCCTTTAACTTTTAAAGGATCGGCTAGAGATGGCCTTATGATTTGTTTATTTCAGTTCTTCACAATGTGATACTCTATATGTGCAACTATTTGCGGTGCAGTTCAATTTCATCAATAACAGTTTCAACAATACCACTATGAATTACATATTTGGTTGTTGTTAAGGATATTGTAGTTAACATGCCTTTTCATTTTTTTAACAGTAACTAGTGTACTTTAGACCTGCACAATACCAGTTTGAATGACTATTTGGTTTGTTTTTAAATGTTATGCCTGATGTAGTTAATACACCTTTCCACTTCTTGTTTTTCTTAACTAGCGTGCTTAAGCCTGCACACTAAAGCTATCGTTTGTAGATTATGTTGTCTACAATGGATATATTTGGTTTATGTTTAGACTGTTGTGCTTAACATGCCTTTATATGTACTCATGCAAGGAAATATTGAGAACGGTGTTGTTTTCCATCGAGGTTAGTTTCATCGCATTTCTTATATGTACTCACTGTTCAGGATATCGGTAGCTGGTACCATATAGCTTGGGGTTGATAAGGGATTAATCGTCAAATCGGACATTTCACTGAATATATCTGTAACCCATTTATCAGTAGGTTAACTAGGGCCATATTTAATATATCTGAGGCTACATAGCAACATGCATTGTACTGAATGACTAAATATGCAATCCCAGGCTACATAGCAACAAGGAAGAGTGTTACCTTAATGTTCTGATGATGTCTAGATATACATGTAATAAAATCTTATATAATGGGATTTAGGGAGTGTTGTACCACATCATTTTTCAATTGTTGTTTAGCTTCTAATATTAACTTGGTGCTTTTAGGTACATATATCATTACCAAAGTTCCACACTTCAACCTTTTCTGGGGCAATGAGATACTCATGAACCAGCATCAAGTGAAACGACACGTATGTATCGTTGCTACTAAGGATAAAACGATGGGTTCTATCTCTACATAGATAGATCTTGTCTATATCATGTCATCGTTCTTATTGAATTACTCCGTTTCTCCATGAACTTAGTACACTAGATGCATGCCGGATAGCGGTCGATGCGTGAAGTAATAGTAGTAGATGCAGGCAGGAGTCGGTCTACTAATCTTGGACGTGATGCCTATATATTGATCATTGCCTGGATATCGTCATAATTATTCGAGGTTCTATCAATTGCCCAATAGTAATTTGCTTACCCACCATTTGCTACTTAATTGCAATTTAACATAACATCAGAAAGAGTCTATGTCAGAGCTTAAAAGCAAGTCCACATACTCAACTATCATTTAGTCCTTCATAATTGCTAACACTCACGCAATACTTGTGGTTACGGAGTTTTAATCGGACATAGAGAAAGATAGGGGCTTATAGTTTTGCCCCACAACCTTTTACCTCAAGGGTAATGTCAACAATAATGGTTCATGCTCCCCTACATCCAATTAGATATATATATATATATATATATATATATATATATCATGTTCTTTCCAACATGCTGAGCTTGCCAAAGGATAAAATGAAAAAGAAAAGGTGAAGATCACCATGACTCTAGCATAAGGTAGAAGATAATAATAAAAGATAGGCCCTTCGCAGAGGGAAGCAGAGGTTGCCATGCGCTTTTATAGTTGGATGCACAAAATCTCAATGCGAAAGAACGTCACTTTATATTGCCCCTTGTGATATGAACCTTTATTATGCAGTCCGTTGCTTTTATTACTTCCACATCACAAGATTGTATAAAGCTTATTTCTCCCACACCAATCAATCATACATATTTAGAGCAATTTTTATTGCTTTGCGCCGATGACAACTTACTTGAAGGATCTTACTCAATCCATAGGTAGATATGGTGGACTCTCATGGCAAAACTGGTTTAAGGGTATTTGGAAGCACAAGTAGTATTTCTACTTGGTGCTGAGAATTTGGCTAGAATGAGGGGGAAAGGCAAGCTCAACAAGTTAGAGGATCCATGACAACATACTTTATCTCAGATATAAGAAAGACATAACTCATTACATTGTCTTCCTTGTCCAACATCTACTCTTTAGCATGTCATATTTTAATGAGTGCTCCCAATCATAAAAGATGTCAATGATAATATATCTATATGTGAAAACCTCTCTTTCCTTATTACTTCCTATTAATTGCAACAATGACCAAAGCTATGTCTGCCAACTCCCAACAACTTTTAATCATCATACTCTTTCTATGTGAAGTCATTACTCTCAATAAGATCAATATGAACTTTTTGTTTCTTTTTATTCTTTTTCTCTTTTCTTTTATTCACCCAAGATCATGGCAAAATAATCAAGCCCTTGACTCAACACTAATCTTTATTGTATAACTCACGGACTCGATTATATAGAGAGATCAAAAAGCAAAACTCAAAACTAGATCATGCCATAAACTTTATTCTACTAGATCAAGATACTACTAATAGGATCGAACTAAGAAAAACGATAAAGATAGGAGTTGTGATGGTGATACGATACCGGGGCACCTCCCCCAAGCTTGGCAGTTGCCAAGGGGAGTGCCCATACCCATGTGATTATATCTCCTTTGTGGGTGAAGAAGGTGGAGGTGACGGATAATCGCACATCGAGCGTAAGAGGTCCTCCAGCTTGCGAATAATGCCCTTGAGTGCGACAATATGCTCCTTCAACAAAATATTTTCTTGTGTGAGATACTTGTTTTGTATACGAGCTAACTCAATCATCTTGAAAGCTTCGATCTCAGTTGGGGTAAGAAGGTTATGATCAAGTTGAAGGATGCCTTTTGCTGCCAGAGCTTGATCCTCCGTGGCCTTCTTGATCCTTTCATCCTTGTTGACCCTCGTGGGTTCTTCCCTCTTCAGATCTATCTTCATTAGCCAAGCATCGTTGTCACCATTGTTGGAGGAGGGAGACGACATGATGCCTAGCCTGGAAAACCCTGACAGAAAATAGCTCAAAACAAGAAGAGAGGAGGTTTGTGTGATACAGGAGTCAAAACCTTCGGGAGGTTATATAATGAATTTTTCTATTTCTATAAATACTACAAAACGGAGAAATATTTCCTTAAAAATTGTTTTGGAGTCGGTTTTCTTACCGTACCACATACCTATTCCTTTTCGGAGTCTGAAACGTTCCGGAAAGTGTCTCTTATGTATTCCTCCGGGGTTACGGTTTCAATAATATTGGTTTCAACATTTATGGGATTACCTAAGATATAATGTTTGATTCTTTGACCGTTTACCACCTTCAGATTTGTGCCCTCGAAGTTGTTGATCTTTATGGCACCAGAATGATAGACCTCTTCGATAACATAGGGGCCTTCCCATTTAGAGAGAAGTTTTCCTGCAAAAAATCTTAAACGAGAGTTGTATAGCAATACATAATCACCTACATTAAACTCACGCCTTTGTATCCTTTTGTCATGCCATCTTTTAACTTTTTCTTTAAACAACTTGGCATTTTCATAAGCTTGGGTTCTCCATTCATCAAGTGAGCTAATATCAAATAACCTCTTCTCACCGGCAAGTTTAAAATCATAGTTGAGCTCTTTAATAGCCCAATATGCCTTATGTTCTAGTTCGAGAGGTAAGTGACATGCTTTTCCATAAACCATTTTATACGGAGACATACCCATAGGATTTTTGTATGAAGTTCTATAAGCCCACAATGCATCATCAAGTTTTTTGGGCCAATTCTTTCTAGACCTATTAACAGTCTTTTGCAAAATTAATTTGAGCTCTCTATTGCTCAACAGTACTTGAACACTAGACTGAGGGTGATAAGGAGATGCAATTCTATGATTAACATCATATTTAGCAAGCATTTTACGGAAAGCACCATGAATTAAGTGTGAACCACCATCAGTCATTAAATATCTAGGGACTCCAAACCTCAGGAAAATAACTTCCTTAAGCATTTTAATAGAAGTGTTATGATCAGCACTACTAGTTGGAATAGCTTCTACCCACTTAGTAATGTAATCAACAGCAACTAAAATATGTGTGTATCCATTAGAGGCAGGAAAAGGTCCCATATAATCAAAGTCCCAAACATCAAACAGTTCAATAACAAGAGAATAATTCATAGGCATTTCTTGACGTCTACTAATATTACCAATTCTTTGACATTCATCACAAGACAAGACAAACTTACGGGCATCCTTGAAGAGAGTAGGCCAATAAAAACCATATTGCAATACCTTATGTGCAGTTCTATCTCCAGCGTGGTGTCCTCCATAAGCCTCGGAATGACACTTGCGTAGGATCTGTTCCTGTTCATGCTCAGGTACACAACGTCTAATAACACCATCTACTCCTTCTTTATAAAGATGTGGGTCATCCCAAAAGTAATGTCTCAAGTCATAGAAAAACTTTTTCTTTTGCTGGTATGTGAAGCTAGGTGGTATAAACTTAGCAACAATATAATTAGCATAATCAGCATACCGTGGAGTACTACGAGAAGTACTTATAACATTTAATTGTTCATCAGGAAAGCTATCATTAATAGGTAGTGGGTCATCAAAAACATTCTCTAACCTAGACAAGTTGTCTGCAACGGGATTCTCAGCTCCCTTTCTATCAACAATATGCAAATCAAATTCTTGTAGCAAGAGAACCCATCTAATAAGTCTAGGTTTAGCATCTTTCTTTTCCATAAGGTATTTAATAGCAGCATGATCAGTGTGAATAGTTACTTTAGAATCAACAATATAAGGTCTGAACTTATCACAAGAAAATACAACTGCTAAAAGCTCTATTTCAGTAGTAGCATAATTTCTTTGAGCATTGTCTAGAGTCTTACTAGCATAAAAAATAACATTTAATTTCTTATCAACTCTTTGCCCTAGAATAGCACCTACAGCATAATCACTAGCATCACGCATAATTCCAAAGGGTAAATTCCAATCAGGTGGCTCAACAACAGGTGCCGAGACTAATGATTTCTTAAGTATTTCAAATGCTTCTACACAATAATCATCAAATACAAATGGTATATATTTTTGCAATAAATTAGTCAGAGGTCGAGAAATTTTTGAGAAGTCCTTAATGAACCTCCTATAAAATCCGGCGTGACCAAGGAAACTTCTTATACCTTTGATGTCCTTGGGACATGGCATCTTTTCAATAGCATCGACCTTGGCTTTATCAACTTCAATACCTCTTTCAGAAACTTTAAGCCCCAAGACAATACCTTCATTAACCATAAAGTGGCACTTTTCCCAATTCAAGACAAGATTAGTTTCTTCACATCTCTGCAAAACTCGATCAAGATTGCTCAAGCAATCATGAAAAGAGGAACCATAGACAGAAAAATCGTCCATGAAAACCTCACAAATATTTTCACAAAAGTCATACAATATAGCCATCATGCATCTTTGAAAGGTAGCATGTGCATTACATAAACCAAAAGGCATACGTCTATAAGAAAAAGTACCAAAAAGGCATGTAAAAGTAGTCTTTGATTGATCTCTAGCCGACACAAGTATTTGAGAGAAACCAAAATAACCATCTAGAAAGCAATAGTGTGTATGTTTGCATAATCTTTCTAGCATTTGATCAATAAAAGGTAAGGGGTAATGATCTTTCTTAGTAGCCTTATTTAATTTACGGAAATCAATTACCATCCTATAACCTGTAATAATTCTTTGTGGAATCAATTCATAGGGACACAATGGACAGGACTTACCCACTGACTATCAGCAACGGGATAAATTATACCTGCCTCCAGAAGCTTGAGTATTTCTTTTCTTACCACTTCTTTCATTTTAGGATTCAAATGTCGTTGAGGATCACAAACTGGTTTGGCATCTGCTTCCAAATTTATTTTATGTTGACATAGAGTGGGACTAATACCCTTAAGATCATCAAGAGTATATCCAATAGCAGCACGGTGCTTCTTTAGAGTTTTCAATAATCTTTCTTCTTCATGCTCTGAAAGGTTAGCACTAATAATAACAGGATATATCTTCTTTTCATCAAGATAAGCATATTTAAAATTATCAGGCAACGGTTTAAGCTCAAATACGGGATCACCCTTGGGTGGAGGAGGATCCCCTAAAATTTCAACAGGCAAATTGTGTTGCAGAATAGGTTCCTGTTTAAAGAATACTTCATCTATTTCCCTTCTTTCATTCATGAACATATCATTTTCATGGTCTAGCAAATAGTGTTCTAAAGGATCACTAGGAGGTACGACAATAGAAGCAAGACTAATAATCTCATCCTTACTAGGTAATTCTTCCTCACGATGTTGTTTACTAAATTTAGAGAAATTAAACTCATGAACCATATCATCCAAGACAATAGTAACAACATTCTTTTCGCAATCTATCCTAGCATTAACAGTGTTCAAGAAGGGTCTATCAAATATAATGGGACAAAAGCTATCTTGCGGAGAAGTAAGAACAAGAAAATCAGCAGGATATTTAGTTTTCCCACACAAGACTTCAACATCTCTAACAATTCCAATTGGTGAAATAGTATCTCTTTTGGCAAGTTTAATTATGACATCAAGACCTTCTAACTCAGCAGGTGCAATTTCATTCTTAATTTCTTCGTATAAAGTATGCGGTATAACACTAGCACTCACACCCGTATCACATAAGCCATGATAACAATGATCTCCTATTTTAACAAAAATAACAGGCACGCCTACCACAGGTCTATGTTTATCTTTAGCACAAGGTTTAGCAATTCTAGCAGTTTCACCTTCGAACTGAATAACATTCCCATCAATATTATCAGACAAGAGATCTTTAACAATAGCAATATTAGGTTCTACTTTAACTTGCTCAGGAGGTGTATAAGTTCTAATATTGCTTTTACAAACAACAGTTGAAGCTTTAGCATGATCCTTTATTCTAACAGGGAAAGGAGGTTTTTCAACATAAGAAGTAGGAACAATAGGATCATTATAAGTGACAGTCTTTTCTTCAACTTTAATAGGTGCAGCTACTTTTACTTCTATGGGAGGATGATATTTAAACAACTTCTCCTTAGGGAGATCAACATAAGTAGCAAAAGATTCACAGAAAGAAGCTACTATCTCAGAGTCAAGTCCATATTTAGTGCTAAACTTACGGAAAATATCGGTATCCATAAAAGATTTAACACAATCAAACTTAGGTGTCATACCCGACTCCTTACCTTTGTCGAGGTCCCAATCTTCAGAGTTGTGTTTAATTCTATCCAATAAATTCCATCTGAATTCAATAGTCCGCATCATAAAAGAGCCAGCACAAGAAGTATCGAGCATGGTTTGATTATTATGAGAAAGCCGAGCATAAAAACTTTGCATAATTATTTCTCTCGGGAGCTCATGATTGGGGCATGAATATAACATTGATTTAAGCCTCCCCCAAGCTTGAGCGATGCTTTCTCCTTCGCGAGGCCAGAAATTATATATATAATTGCGGTCACGATGAACAAGATGCATAGGGTAATACTTTTGATGAAATTCCAATTTCAATCTTTTATAGTTCCATGATCTCATATCATCACATAGCCTATACCATATCAATGCGTCTCCCTTCAAAGATAAAGGGAAGACCTTCTTCTTAGCAACATCATCGGGTATACCTGCAAGCTTAAATAATCCACAAACTTCATCCACATATATTAAGTGCTCATCAGGATGCTTTGTTCCATCTCCTGTAAAAGGGTTAGCTAGCAGTTTTTCCATCATACCCGAAGGAAATTCAAAAGGAGTTTCATTTTCAATAGGTTCAGTAGGTTGAGGAGAAACTCTTTGCTCTACTGGACGGGGTGAAGATACCCCGAACAAGCCCCTCAGAGAATTACTTTCCGTAGTAGCAAGTGACAGTAAATTTCAGCACACTATATAAATTTTTCCTTACCAAATTCCACCTATCAAAGGCGCTACACTCCCCGGCAACGGTGCCAGAAAAGAGTCTTGATGACCCAAGTATAGGGGATCTATCGTAGTCCTTTCGATAAGTAAGAGTGTCGAACCCAACGAGGAGCAGAAGGAAATGATAAGCGGTTTTCAGCAAGGTATTCTCTGCAAGTACTGAAATAAGTGGTAACAAATAGTTTTGTGACAAGATAAATTGTAACGAGCAACAAGTAACAAAAGTAAATAAAGTGCGGCAAGGTGGCCCAATCCTTTTTAGAGCAAAGGAAAAGCCGGAACAAACTCTTATAATAGGAGAAGCGCTCCCGAGGACACATGGGAATATCGTCAAGCTAGTTTTCATCACGTTCATATGATTCGCGTTCGATACTTTGATAATTTGATATGTGGGTAGACCGGTGCTTGGGTGTTGTTCTTACTTGAACAAGCATCCCACTTATGATTAACCTCTATTGCAAGCATCCGCAACTACAACAAAAGTATTAAGGTAAACCTAACCATAACATGAAACATGTGGATCCAAATCAGCCCCTTACGAAGCAACGCATAAACTAGGGTTTAAGCTTCTGTCACTCTAGCAACCCATCATCTACTTATTACTTCCCAATGCCTTCCTCTAGGCCCAAATAATGCTGAAGTGTTATGTAGTCGACGTTCACATAACACCACTAGAGGCTAGACAACATACATCTTATCAAAATATCAAATGAATACCAAATTCACATGACTACTAATAGCAGGACTTCTCCCTTGTCCTCAGGAACAAACGCAATTACTCACAAAACATATTCATGTTCATAATCAGAGGGGTAATAATATGCATATAGGATCTGAACATATGATCTTCCACCAAATAAACCAACTAGCATCAACTACAAGGAGTAATCAACACTACTAGCAACCTACTAGAACCAATCCCGGACTTTGAGACAAGAATTGGATACAAGAGATGAACTAGGGTTTGGAGATGAGATGGTGCTGGTGAAGATGTTGATGGAGATTGCCCTCTCCTGATGAGAGGAGCGTTGGTGATGACGATGATGATGATTTCCCCCTCCCGGAGGGAAGTAACCCCGGCAGAACAGCTCTGCCGGAGCTCTAGATTGGTTCCACCAAGGTTCCGCCTCGTGGCGGCGGAGTCTCGTCCCAAAAAGTTCCCTCTAATTTTTTTTCTCATCGAATGACTTCAGATAGAGGAAGATGGACGTCGGAGACCCACCAGGGGGCCCACGAGGTAGGGGGGCGCCCCCACCCTCGTGAGCAGGGTGTGGGCCCCCTGGCCTTCATCTTTGGCGAGGATTTTTCTTTATTTATTTTAAGATGTTTCGTGGAGTTTCAGGACTTTTGGAGTTGCGCAGAATAGGTCTCTAATATTTGCTCCTTTTCCAGCCCAGAATTCTAGCTGCCGGCATTCTCCCTCCTTATGTAAACCTTGTAAAATAAGAGAGAATAGCCATCAGTATCATGATATAAAGTGAAATAACAGTCCATAATGCAATAAATATCGATATAAAAGCATGATGCAAAATGGACGTATCAGTGGTGTAGCAAGACTTCTTATGAACTATCATGTCTTGCTGTTTATGTCAGTAGTAGTCACTCCTCAGTGTTTGAATGTTGTATATATCGTTGTTTCGAACTGTTTATTGTCTCGAACTACTGGTGGGCTAAATGAGGGCATCACCATTCTCCAGTGTTCAGAGTATATCTCCTTTTTTCAAGTTATATAATTGAGCTTAGTGTCTTTTAGATGATGTACACTTGTTTGGGCCAGTGAGGTGTCGTTGAATATGGGCCGAGTAGTAACGCAATGCCAAACAGGTCAATTATGACTCTCAGGTCGGGCTCTCAAAAGATCCTGAAAAAAAAGGTTGGGCTCTCCAAAAAAGAAAGAATACGGACTCTTAGGCCGACATGTGGGCACCACCGGTGTTTTCTTCCGCTTGCGCGCCAAGACCATATTTGCGCGTCGAAATCTGTCCGCCACCGGCTGATTTCTTCATCAGGTTCCGGACAACTTTCGACTACAGTCGTGTGTTCGAATCTTCCCGGTGTTTCTTCTACGATGGCACGCTGGTGAGCTTTGGTCGGTGGCACCCAGGATGGGGCTTGGTGCCCTCTGAGCTTGAGTTTTTAACAAAGCTTACCTTCCATGGCATGCCTCGACATGCTTGGAATAGCGAGTCCATGAACAAGCTTATCAACGACCTTGGAGGTGAGCTCGTAAGTATGTTTGTTCCTCCAGACAGCTGGGCTCTGACGGTTATGGCATGGATGAAGAAGCCATCCACCATACCGAAGGTGATTGGTGTTGAGATACCGGTGCAGGAACCGGGGTTGTACTATTCGTCACCACCAAGGCCGCCGCGGACCACGTTAGGGATGTACCTGTATCGAGTGTTCGTGCATGTCAAAGAAGTGGTCAATCCATCAATCGAAGTCCTGCCGCCACCGCTGGTGCCAGGGTCCGTCGACGACGTCCATTACAGGAGTCAACGTCAGACTTTCCCCGTGTTGCTCGGAATGATGGATGGCACAGGGCCTACTCCATCGCGCGACTGAGGCCACTGCTTCTTTGGGAGAAGAGGTAGGGCTGGCTGCCTGGATGTGCTCTAATTTGAGGGGTCCCGAACTATGCGGATCTCGGGTAGGGGTCCCGAACTATGTGTCTAGGCCGGATGGTAACAGGAGGCAAGGGACACGAAGTTTTACCCAGGTTCGGGCCCTCTCGATGGAGGTAAAACCCTACGTCCTGCTTGATTAATATTGATGATATGGGTAGTACAAGAGTAGATCTACCATGAGATCAGAGAGGCTAAACCCTAGAAGCTAGCCTATGGTATGATTGTTGATGTGTATGTTGTCCTACGGACTAAAACCCTCTGGTTTATATAGACACCGGATAGGGTTAGGGTTACATAGAGTTGGTTACAATGGTAGGAGATCTGAACATTCGTATCGCCAAGCTTGCCTTCCACGCCAAGGAAAGTCCCTTTCGGACACGGGACGGAGTCTTCAATCTTGTATCTTCATAGTCCAGGAGTCCGGCTGAAGGTATAGTTCGGCTATCCGAACACCCCCTAATCCAGGACTCCCTCAGTAGCCCCTGAACCTGGCTTCAATGACGACGAGCCCGGCGCGTAGATTGTCTTTGACATTGCAAGGCGGGTTCCTCCTCCAAGTACTTCATAGAAGATTTTGAATACAAAGATAGTGTCCGGCTCTGTAAAATAAGTTTCCACATATTGCCATAGAGAGAATAATATTTACACAAATCTAATCTGCTGACGTATTCCGTAGTGTGACATCACACCACGGCCAAGCTTTTATTCGAACCGTTTTACTGTCCCATCTTAGCACGTTATGCGAGGCAGTTTCCTTGGCACGTCTTGTTAAAACAGAGATTGTGTCCCCTTATTCCGGGATTCTCATCAATACGAGCGTGGGTAACCCAACCGCTTCCAGGACTCCTAGATCATAGGCAAGTCCAAACGGACATGGGGAGGACGCTCGATACCCACCCTCTTTATAAAGGGACAAGGCCTTTTATTTTTCCCTCCCGTGCTCAATCGAATCCTTCCCCCACCTCAAGCTCAAACGCCCAAAGTTCAGGTCAGGTGCTCCGAACCTTCAGTCATGTCCGGATCTAGCCTTCAAGGCCGATGGGTGCCTTCTTCCATCACGGAAGAAGACGTCAAAAAGTTGAGGGAGGCCAGATATCTGACCGTCGAGATTCTGCATCGGCTGCCTCCCCGGGGGCAGACCGTCCCCTCCCCCGAACCCAACGAGAGCGTCGTGTTCGTCTCCCACTTCCTCCGAGGTCTAGGCCTTGCATTGGATCCTTTTGTCAGGGGCTTGATGTTTTACTACGGGCTAGATTTCCATGATCTAGCTTCGGAGTCCTTTCTTCATATCACGACATTTATTGTTGTGTGCGAGGCCTTCCTCCGGGTTACCCCTCACTTTGGCCTATGGATCAAGACCTTTGAAGTAAAACCGAAGATGATCGAGGGGCAACATGTGGAGTGTGGAGGTGCCTCAATACGCAAGATGACGGGAGCTGCATGGCCCAAAGGTTCCATTCCAGAGGTGTCTGAATTGTGGCAACAGGAGTGGTTCTACATCACGGCTCCTAGAAGTGCCAAGTGGGCGGCCGCCCTTGTCTTCCGCCCGGGCCCTCCACCACAACTGATGTCATGGATTAGCAGAGGATTGAGCTGGGGTCCAGCCAAGGACGTGCCTATACTGCAGAGCCGCATTCAAGATCTCTTTAATGGAGATTTCAGTTTGGTTGCGGTAGCACAAGTTATGCTGGTTTGCCATGTCCAGCCTTGCAAACACCGGCCTCTTCGCTTGTGGGAGTTTAATCCCGAGGGACCGCGCGCCATTCAAAATTTCCTCGGCCTGACGCACGAGGAGATGTACAAGTCGTTCTTCGGACCTCAGGTGGAGTGTCCAGAAATCACCGAGGACGCGGGCCTGAGTAGCAACCGCGCCGCCGAACAGGTAAGGCATCTTCCGGCTGAACATACTATCTCTCCTTTGTTACGAAGTTATTTCTGAGAGTTTGCTTTTTGACCAGGACTGGCTAACAAAGGCGAAGTTGATTCGGTGTTCGGCCCCCCTCCCTGAGGGTTTGGAAAATCCGGTATTGGAGAAGATGCTCCAGACCGCACCCTGCCCGGAGCCTTTAAAGGAAAATACTATGGATGGTAATGCAGGCGGACGCGGGCCCTCAACGCTGCCCATTCTAGCCGAGGGAGCGAGCATCTCCATGAAGGAAGACGACCAGAAGAGGAAAAGAACTGCGCCCGGGGATTCGGATGCCGAAACTTCCAAACGAGGGAAGAAGTCTCCCATAGAGGGTCCTACCTCGGGGGGCGCCGTTGCCGCACAAAGTCCGCGAGGGGATCAATTCTCCCACGAGTCGTAAGTGACCCAAAATACCTTAATAGTACAGATATGTCGTGTTTTCTTCTGAGAAGATAACCGCTACATGTATCTTTGTAGTTCGGGCCTTAGCCCCTCTCAAATGAGCTCGTCTTCGGGGGATCTTCTTCCAGAGATGATGGTGAGCAAAACGCCCCCTCCGGACTCCTCCGCTCGGGAAGCGGGCGACCCTGAAGTGTCATCGCAGAGGGCCTCTCCGAGTCCGGCGAGGCCAGAAGATAATCCTGTCGACCCCCGAAGTTCCCAGTGTCCGGCTCCCGAAGAGAGCAGACAAACGAGTCCGGCACCGTCTAGTGTGCGGTCGGATGTTCTGAGGGAGTTGGTGGGGCGAGCGGCCATCTCAGATGAACACCGTGTGCTGATGAATACGGTGATGGAGAGAATCTCGTCCGCCGAAAGCAGATTGCATAAAGCTTTTATGAGTCTACTGACAGGGTTTGAGGTACGTAAAATAATGTATGATAGTCCTACACATACTAGGTGTGCCCTGTGTAGATAGTAGCCCTTGAGACTCTGGTTGTCGTCGGAAACGATGACAAACAGAGGATCATATTCCCAGGTAATAACCATACTGCCTCGATGTGCAGGTGATGGAAGCTCCGGTGGCTAGCCGGACTAGCGACTTTGCCCATTTAGAACGGCAGTTGGATGCGGCAGACGCCGACATCGAGCTTGTTAACAAATGGCTTGACGAGGCACATGGTAAGTGTCATTATCTGGTGAACGTCACATAGGAAGAGTAGCATGATGCCAGTATCTTTAATATGTTGTGACTGCAGATGGGGCTGCCAATGTTGAAGCCTTGCGGGCAGAACTTGCCCGAGCCAAGGAACAAGCGAGGTTGGGTAATGCGGCTGCTTTAAAGGCGGCCGAAGAGTTGCAAGCCAAGAAGGCCGCACATGGCGAGAGCCGAGACAAGATGGCCAAGATGGCCATAGAATTAAAAGCCGCCGCCGACCGTTGCTGGGTTCTTGAAAAGGAAAACCAGGTGAAGGCATCGGACCTTGAGAAGGCTGCTGCGACGAGAAAGGACCTCCGCTCTGCTATGAGGGCAAAGAAGGAGGAGCTGCGGGAAGCCGAGGATATTGTAGCTGGGAAATCCTTTATGTTGCGGAGGAAGTTCGGAGATCCACGGTATGCCCCCCTAGATCGGCTATGGAGCTCGGAGGATGTGTATATGGATTTGGCGGCGAGCGCTGCCGATGCGGCCAAGTACTTCCAGGGTCAGATGGACCGTGGAGTAGACCAGCTGTTTTGGAGATAATTCCATACTCCCGAGCATCCACTTTCATTGACTGACCAATTAGCCGAATGGGCCGAACTAAATAGGTTGTCCGGACTCTCCATGAGGTCTGTTGTGGATCAGTTATGGCCGTAAGGGTCAAAACCGAATAGCTATTTCAGCTTGGTGCAGCAGTTACTCGATGTGATGTCGCGCATTGATGTGATGAAGAGGTCGGCGTGCATAGAGGGCGCACGGATGGCCTTTGCCCGTGTCAAGGCATACTGGGCGGAGATGGATGCTACCAATGTTGCAGCGCGGGATTCGGCCATAGGTCGAAAGGCTGCTGAGCACTACTTTGAAGAAGTTCTTGAGGGTGCCCGTTTGGTAGAGACCCAATGCTCAAAAAATATTATGTTTGAGTGATATGTAATCTCATTCTAAGCAAAATGCTTTTATAGAGTTTTATAAGGCTATTTTTATACTTTTGCCTGAAAGTAATATGATGCCTCCTGGGCGGCCGTTTTTGTACACATGTGTATAACCTGAAAGATTGCAGTCGTCGGCTTCAACCCCCATGCATATAATGCGGAGGTGCTAGCAAAAACACACGTTCACACTTAACCCAACGTCTTGGTCCTATTAAGGAGGTGATAGCGGAGCGAGCGAGGCAACCGGACTATAATGCTTTAACACTTTCACTTAGCCATAGGAGTTTGACAGTGGGGCTACTAGATAGCCCCTGGTGGCTCCGCACTCTCCCGATCTCGGGGTGCGTATATGCCTGGCCGAAAAATGTCCCTTCGTTAAGGCGGAGGAATTCTAACATTCCCACAGGTCATCGAGTGGTTGACCAGTCTCACGCTATATCATGACAGTCAGTTTTCAGCTTTCTCTACTGAGGTGCTCATCCGGATGAACCAGGGCACAATCGCAGTAGTTCTCCTGGCGCTACCTTAGCCGGTAAAGCGGAACGTAAGGCACCAAAACACAGGAGCCGGGCAAAGCCAACATTTGACCAAAGACAATGATTCGGAGCTGATGCATATAGGGCCAAACTCGCGACGCGGAACACTCCCTAAGGTATTCGGTCTTTGTGGTATAAACCGGGCCTAAATAATAGCCTTTGTAAGAAGCCCCTTGTGTCCAGGTACGTGCATTGTTCTGGCATGGCCACATGCCAAGACGTCAGCACCCTTCACAACGGTGGATATGTATCAACAAGAGACAGTAAAAAAGGTTTACGCAGGGTCTTAATCTAAAAAGAATCCTTTGAGCGGGTCCCTGCTGCACGTCTGCGCCTGTGTCTCCGTTGTGCCGTATCCTGGACGGGTGTAGCACGATGATCGTCTGTAAAAGAGAGGAAGTTAAGTGAAAGAGTTGTCGTGCAAAAAGATAGTTTTTAAAGAAACCATGTATAATTGAAGATGATAAGAAATTGCCACTTGTCTGCGCGCGTTGAGCCCCTTGTATTGACGAATAGGGGTGTGATCACTTATTCGGTGTAAATAGCGGTGCCGGACTCGATCGCTGGTCCGTACGTCTTTAATGTTCGGCTGCCAAGGCAGCCTCACTCCCTTTGGCGCGCAGAGAGCGCTTGATATCTCCGTGCACTATAATGATGCCACGTGGACCGAGCATCTTGAGTGTGAGGGAGGCGTAGTGTGGTATTGCATTAAAGCGAGCGAAAGCTTCGCGTCCTAGCAGTGCTTGATAGCCACTTTGAAACGGAGCGATGTGGAAAGTTAAATGCTCGCGACGGAAGTTATCGGGTGACCCGAATATAACTTGTAGTAGGAGGGAGCCCGTACAACGAGCCCCTGGGCCTGGCATTACTCCTTTAAAGGTAGTATTGTTATGGCGAATTTGTGTTGGGTCTAACCCCATCCCGCAGATTGTATCCTGGTATATTAGGTTTAGGCTGCTGCCGCCGTCCATCAAGACTCGTGTGAAGTGATATCCGCCAATTAATGGGTCTAATACCAAGGCAGCCCATCCTGCGTGTTGGATACTTGCTGAGTAATCACGATGGTCGAAAGTGATCGGTTGAGACGACCATTGGCAGGACTTCGAGGTGACAGGCACTTGGGTATATTTTCCTGGGGGTGCCGCATTGTTTTTTCCCTTGATCATGTGTAGTACGTTTACTGTTTTGACTTTTGGTGGGAATTTCTTTTGTTCCCCCGTGTCTTGCTTGGGGGGCTTGTCCTCGTCTTCACTTGGTGTGTCCTCCCCCTTGTGTACGGCGTTGAGCCTGCCGGACTGCTTGAAGACCCAACATTCTCTGTGGGTATGATTAGCAGGTTTACCCGGGGTACTGTGGATCTGACATACTTGGTCCAGAATTTTGTTGAGGCTGGACAATTCATCCCTGGTGCCTTTAGTGGGCGGCTTTTGACCTGGCCGAGAGCTTTTGAATCCAGCGTTTACTGTTGTGCCCTTCGTGCTGTCTTCTTTATTCCGGCATTTGTTATTGTTGTTGCGCCGTGATTTCGCGTTTCCATCTCTAACTTCCGATGTACTGGGGTCGCTGGTGCTGCATCTGGCTAGCCAGCTATCCTCACCCACGCAAAAGCGGGTCATGAGGTTTGTTAATGCGGCCATCGTTCTCGGCTTATTTTGGCCGAGGTGTCTGGCGAGCCATTCGTCACGGACGCTATGCTTGAAAGCCGCTAAGGCTTCGGCGTCCGGACAGTCGACAATCTGGTTCTTTTTAGTAAGAAACCTATTCCAAAGCTTTCGGGCTGACTCTCCGGGCTGCTGAGTTATATGGCTCAGATCATTCGCATCCGGAGGTCGGACATAAGTCCCTTGAAAATTTGCCCGAAAGGCGTCTTCGAGCTCTTCCCAACTTCCAATGGAGCTTTCGGGGAGGCCTTTGAGCCAGTGACGAGCTGGCCCTTTGAGCTTGAGGGGTAAGTATTTGATTGCATGGAGATCATCTCCTCGAGCCATATGGATATGAAGGATATAGTCCTCAATCCAAACCCCAGGGTCTGTTGTTCCGTCGTATGCCTCTATGTTTACGGGTTTGAATCCCTCTAGAAATTCATGGTCCAGCACCTCATCAGTGAAACACAGGGGGTGTGCGGCACCCCTGTAGCTGGGTGTGCCGCATTGTTCGGATACTTGTTGTGTTGCATTGTATGCTGGGGGGCGCTTGCGTGGTCCATAGATGGATCTTGTTGCGCCGTCCTTTGGGTACGAACCCTCGCCTGGGTCGCGTGTTGTATTGTGAGCGGCGTTGTATGCCGCTCTGTGCTGGTAGAGGGGTCGTCTATCCGACCAGGTGGCTGCTTTGATATTTGGTTGTGGGGGGTCTGCGGCCTCCTCATCGAATTCGGGTAGCAGCTTCCGCTTTGGGTAGCTCTTGGAGGGGCGATTATCGCTGTACCTCGCTGTTGTGTTGAGTATTTTGCTCCATCTAATGTGGAGTGTGTCTTGCACAGCCTTGAGCCTTTTCTTCTGTTTTTTCAGACTCCTCGCGGTGGCAACAAGCCTTTTACGGGCAGCCTGCTGCTCGGGTGTCTGTCCGGCGTTATGTCATCCGAACCATTATCCTTCATAGGATTTGTTTGTTCGGTTTGATTATCCGGATTGCCGTTGTCCGGCAGCGGTTCGCCCTGCTCCAATGCTAGGTCTGTGTGATCGCTATTTCTATCGAGGCGGGATTTGGGGCGGCGCTTGCGTCGCCGCTTTGACTGCTTTTCGAGGGAACAAGCCTTCGGTGCGTCCTTCCGCTCCTCGTCGTCATCTTTTGGTGCGTCCACCATGTATACGTCATATGACGAGGTGGCGTTCTAGGGCCCAATAGGCGCTGGTTCTTCACCGTCTCCTTCATCGGCGTCCATACCGTCGATGTCTTCTGAGCCAAAGTCGAGCATGTCGGTTAAATCATCGATAGTGGCTACAAAGTGGGTGGTGGGTGGGCTTTGAATTTCTTCATTGTCCGAATCCCCTCCTTGCTGGCCGCAATTCGGTCGGGGCTCTCCTGATAAAGAAAGAGACTTCAGTGACTTCAGAATATCGCCAAAAGGCGAGTGCTGAAAGATGTCTGCGGCAGTAAACTCCATGATCGGCGTCGAATCGGATTTGATTGGCCGGGGCACGGAGGGATCGGAGTCCGGAAAGGGGTCCGGCTCCTTGGAGTCATGAGTCTCGCGGAGTGCGGGGCTGGTGTTCGGCTCAATCGCCGTTGAGATCACAGCCCCCGAGGCGGCGTCCAACCGCCCATCCTCGATCGGCACAGTTGGCTCCGAAGGATCGGAGCCGATGCGGGTGCGGCCTCCAGGGCACTGTTCGGCGGCAGAGCTAGATCATGCTCGTCGGGACAGTGTGGCGCGCTCGGCAGTGGCTCGAATCCGTCGAGGATCAAGTCCCTGTGAATGTCAGCCGTGTAGTTTAAACTTCCAAATCTGACCTGACGGCCAGGGGCGTAGCTTTCGATCTGCTCCAGGTGGCCAAGTGAATTGGCCCGCAGTGCGAAGCCGCCGAAGACGAAGATCTGTCCGAGAAGGAAGGTCTCACCCTGGACTGCATCGCTATCGATGATCGTAGGAGCCATCGAGCCTGACGGCGACGACACAGAGGAACTCTCAATGAAAGCACCAATGTCGGTGTCAAAACCGGCGGATCTCGGGTAGGGGGTCCCGAACTGTGCGTCTAGGCCGGATGGTAACAGGAGGCAAGGGACACGAAGTTTTACCCAGGTTCGGGCCCTCTCGATGGAGGTAAAACCCTACGTCCTGCTTGATTAATATTGATGATATGGGTAGTACAAGAGTAGATCTACCACGAGATCAGAGAGGCTAAACCCTAGAAGCTAGCCTATGGTATGATTGTTGATGTGTATGTTGTCCTACGGACTAAAACCCTCCGGTTTATATAGATACCGGATAGGGTTGGGGTTACATAGAGTCGGTTACAATGGTAGGAGATATGAACATCCGTATCGCCAAGCTTGCCTTCCACGCCCAAGGAAAGTCCCTTCCGGACATGGGACGGAGTCTTCAATCTTGTATCTTCATAGTCCAGGAGTCCGGCTGAAGGTATAGTTCGGCTATCCGAACACCCCCTAATCCAGGACTCCCTCACACAGGGCCTACTCCATCGCGCGACGGAGGCCGCTGCTTCTTTGGGAGAAGAGGCAGGGCTGGCTGCCTGGATGTGCTCTAATTTGAGGTAACAACCGAATCTTGTCAGATACTAGTTAAATCTGAGCTATGGGTGTGAAGCACTGATATGCCAGTACATTTGATTGTGACATGTTCTAATTTTGTACCTGAACTTTTTTAGAAAGGGCTGTACGTCAACTTAATGTGCCAGCAGAACTTTGTGTTGTCTGTTTGTTTTCTTTGCACAACATTCTAGATATTTCCCCATCATTGATAAAGACGATGAACCGTTATGTACGACTTCGTTGGTTTCAACATAGCCCTTCCTGTAGCAATCCACTGCTTCCATCCTGATTGTGCCGCCTGCGTGAAATTTTTGTATGCAAGTTCAGTGTGCTATGATATTCTATATGATTGTGTCAACTATATAAGTTTTTACTGAGCATCAGCAATGCATATGGCTGAAAGATGTATTTATGAGCATCGGCCGATGGGTCTCTCTCTCACACACACACACACGCGCGCGCACACGCACAAGTGGGACCCGTTGAATTATTTATTTGCTCGTGACAGGTTTTAATTAGGTTCCACTGTGATCTAACTTTTTTCTTCAGTTATTAATTGAGCTCAGTGACTTCAAAAAGTTGTACAGAAGCCTTGTTTGGGCCTTTCCGGCGTCGCTGAATGTGGGCTGAGTAACCATGTTAGGTTGTACTGTACTACACAGGCCTTTTTTCAACATCAACAATGCAACTGGGCCGATAGTTGTACACAATATCCGGGTCAACTTGTTATCCTCCGCCCCGCTGGGCTGCAAACTTTCCTAGGAGGTATGCATTAGGCTTAACAAGAAAATGGACTTTAAGAAATAATAAATGGGATGTAATTATAATAACTGGACAGTTACTATGCACCAAACACGTAATTAGTTTGAAAAATACATTATTTTTGGAATTTGAAAATTTTAATTTCATTACTTGTTGCGCGCGCAATACTTTGTTGGATTTTAACATAATACAACTTCATTTTGAAATTATATTTAACCTGACCAGAAATTTCGGATAAAAATATTTTGGATCCCATCAAAATGTGGGATTTTTTTCATTCTGTTTTGAGCGGTTGTTTGAAATTATTAATCATTGTCCTAGCTAGAACTTGGGCTATACTTTTAACAAACTGTAAATGGGCTGCAGTAAATTCCATTAGAATTAAAAAATGGGCTATACATTCTTACAAACCGCAAATGGGCTATATGTTCTCTGCCAAATCCGAGCTGTGGGCCTACTAAGTTGATGTGTACCGAGGGCTTTGTCAACTTAGTCAATATAAACGATTCTAGCTATAGTGATCGTACGATGTCCATCCAACGGCCGTAGTGCTTCTTCAACCTCTGGTCTTCTTGCTCCAGCCGCCCAAAGCAGCGCCGGTCGTGTCGCGTGCTCCTGCCTCCCGTGGCCGGTTGTGATGTCATGGAGGACTCACCGCCCTGTACTACTCCCACCGCTGGCCAGGCCATCCCTCTACTCACCCACACCCCTTGTTATTCTGCGGCGACGGCAGCCTCACACCGCAGCCAAATCAATGAACCCTCGTACTCCTCTCCGCGCGGACTTCCACTGCTGCGTCTTCCCCGGCTCCGTGTCGTCCCCTTCCTAGGCCTCGCCGTTGTCTAGACCACCGCCCTGGTGCTCTCGGCGTGGCGTGGTCAATGTGGTCAACGACCGACTCCCATCGGAAGAGTACTGTACGTGGAGAGGCTGACAGCTGGGTCCAGGCGGCCGCAAGGAAGTGCCTCCTTATTACGCGCAAAATAATTATTCCTCCACCTGACAGCAGGGACCCACCGGACGGGCCACCTTATTTTGTGAAAAAAACGTTTCCCCCTAACTGCTGGGACCCACCAGACGGGCCAGCGTATTTCACGAAAAAACGTTCCCCCGCTATCAGCTCGGACCCACCGGAAGTGCCTCCTTATTACGCATAAAAAAATGAATACTCCCCCTGCTAGCTGGGACCCACCATGGTGGGAGGCTGACTTGTGGGCCTACTAAGTTGACTGGGACGGGGGCCTTTGTCAACTTTAGTCAATATGAACGATTCTAGCTCCAGTGACCGTACAATGTCCATCCAACGGCTGTAGTGCTTCTTCAACCTCTGGTCTTCTTGCTCCAGCCGCCCAAAGCAACACCGGTCGTGCCGCATGCTCCTGCCTCCCGTGGCCGGCTGTGCTGCCGCGGAGGCCTCACCGCCCCCTACTATTCCAACCGCTGGCCAGGCCCTGCGGTGACGGCAGCCTCACACCGCAGCCGAACCAGTGAACCCTCGTACTCCTCTCTGCGCGGGCTTCCACTGCCGCGTCTTCCCCGGCTCCCTGTCGTCCCCTTCCTAGGCCTCGCCGTCGTCCATTACCCTGGTGCTCTCGGCGCGGCGTGGTCAACGTGGTCAAGGAACGACTTCCATCGGACATGGACTATACGTGGAGAGGCTGACAGCTAGGTCCACGGCCGCAGCAAGGAAGTGCCTCCTTATTACGCAGAAAATAATGATTCCTCCACCTGATCGCTGGGACCCACCGGACGGGTCACTGTATTTCACGAAAAAAATGTTTCCCCCTGACTGCTGGGACCCACCAGCTACATCTTCGCACGCAAGGAAGTGCGTCCAAGGAAAAAAATTGATTCACCCCCCTGACTATTGGGACCCACCAGCTACATCTTTGCAGGCAAGGAAGTGCCTGACAGTCGGGACCCACCTGGTCGAAGCGTACGTAGCGTTGTCATTCTGGTCGCGAATGTGTACGTACATATATATTGGTGGATGTAGAGGCGCGCACGTGTCATAGTAGAGGCGCGTACATGTCGTAGTAGAGGCACGCACGTAGCATGTACACAAACGTACAGCGGCCAGGGTGCAAGAAAGAAAATACGGCCATGTATGTGTACATACGGGCGGGGTCTCGAACGCCTACTTGCGCATACGTATAGCCAGGGCTCGTGTACATGGCTGGGTCGGAACGGAGAAACAGCATCGTCGTCGTGTTCATGGGGAGGCAACGGAATGCGTCGTGTTCATGGGGAGGCAACGGAATGCGTCGTGTTCATCGGGAGGCAACGGAACACGTGGGAGCCAACCGGCTGTGTCAGAATGGAATGCGTGGTCGTGTTCATCGGGAGGGATTGGACGGAATAGGCGATGGAAACGAGGCCTGGCGTACCGCACAATGGAGGAAATAGACCTTCTACGTTCGGAATGGGGTCCTGTTGATCGGGAGGGGTCTAGCGTACCGCAAAACGAAGGAAACGGACCTCCTACAGTCGAAACGGGGGTCCTGTTGATCGGGAGGGTTGTGGCGTATCGCAAAACGGACAAAACGGACCTCCTACAGTCGAAACATGGGTCCTGTTGATCGGGAGGGGTGTGGCGTACCGCAAAACGGACGAAACGGACTTGTGTTGGAGAGCTACGGTCGAAACGGGGCTCCTGTTCATCGGGAGGGGTGTGGCGTACCACAAAACGGGACTCCACGGGATACTGTTCATCTCCACCATCGACCTCCTCCAGCCTCCACGGGCTACTGTCGACCTCCTCCAGCCTCCACGGGCTCCTGTTCATCCAGCCTCCACCGCGCGCTACTCCACCGGCTACTGTTCAACCACCCCTCCACAGGCACCCCTCCACCGTCTACTGTTCATCCAGCCCTCCACACCACGGGGTCCTGTTCAACCACCCCTCCATGGGCACCCCTCCACCATCTACTGTTCATCCAGCCCTCCACCACACCACAGGGTCATGTTCATCCAGAGGCAACGCCACCGCTCACTATTCATCCAACCCCCCTGTCGGTGTCAAAACCGGCGGATCTTGGGTAGGGGGTCCCGAACTGTGCGTCTAGGCCGGATGGTAACAGGAGGCAGGGGACACGAAGTTTTACCCAGGTTCGGGCCCTCTCGATGGAGGTAAAACCCTACGTCCTGCTTGATTAATATCAATGGTATGGGTATTACAAGAGTTGATCTACCACGAGATCAGAGAAGCTAAACCCTAGAAGCTAGCCTATGGTATGATTGTTGATGTGTATGTTGTCCTACGGACTAGGACCCTCCGGTTTATATAGACACGAATACGGTTAGGGTTACATAGAGTCGGTTACAATGGTAGGAGATCTGAACATCCGTATCGCCAAGCTTGCCTTCCACGCCAAGGAAAGTCCCTTCCGGACACGGGACGGAGTCTTCAATCTTGTATCTTCATAGTCCAGGAGTCCGGCTGAAGGTATAGTTCCGCTATCCGAACACCCCCTAATCCAGGACTCCCTCAGTAGCCCCCAAACCAGGCTTCAATGACGATGAATCCGGCGCGCAGATTGTCTTCGGCATTGCAAGGCGGTTTCTCCTCCAAATTCCGTGCACCTGTCTGAATAAAGTCCGGTTTCTTGTAGATGTTGCGCTTCTTGGCTTCTACGCCCAATAATGCCCGCTTTCCACGTGCCAAACGAATATGAAAAGTCTGAGTGTTTTTGCGTTCACACCCCTCGCCGTGTAAATAAGTTGCCCTTTTTAAGGGGATGGGGATTTAGATCCAATCCACACCTTCTCCCCTCCACGAGTGTTCATCAGAGCGCATCCGTCAAAGGTCCATTCCACCATGGCCAGCCGCCGCAACTCCTCCTCTCGTCCTTCTAGCCCTAAGCCTGGATATTGGGAGAGATGTTCTACTCCGCATAGCGAGCTAGTGACGCTTTAGACCAAGGGATTTCTCCCCCCGGCTGATATGGTCCCGGTCCGAGCCGGTCTTGCCGTCTACAACGGCGGAGAGCAAGCAGAGAATGCCCCTAATCCATCCAACGGCGAGCGGGTGTGCCTCGTTCCTTACTTAATAAGGGGGCTCAGATTTCCCATCCACCCGTTTCTTTGGGGGTTGCTGGAGTTCTACGGCCTCCAGCTACATCATCTCACGCCTGCCTCAGTATTGCACATCGCGGGCTTTGTAGCCCTCTGCGAGCTGTTCTTGGGTATTGAAGCTCATTTCGGACTGTGGAAGGAGCTCTTTTGCCTCGTGCCCCGTTCCAAGAAAGGGTCAATGTATCAAGTGGGCGGAGCTGAAGTATGGCGCATTGCCGGGACCGGATATTTGTCCAGAATCCCAAAGAAGGTGTCCGAAGACTGGCCCTCGGAATGGTTCTATATAGAAGACGTCCCGCTGCCGGATCCTATCCGGATCGGCCTCCCAGAGTTCGACAGTGCCCCTTTAAAGAAGCGCCTAAGATGGCGTCCACGGAGCCCTCAAAGGGAAAGTGACAGGGACATCGTTTATCTCATGGGCCGAATAAGATTGCTGGCCCATTCCGGACTAACCATGATCGGAGTTATGGCCGAATGCATCATGCGGGGGGTGCAGCCGCTTCAGTACAGAAGCCACCCCATGTGGGATTTCAACGGGGAGGACGACGCCACCCGCTACGGCCGCAAAGGGCCAGATTCAGTTGCCGCTCTATTAAAGATCTTGTCCACTTCGTACAAGGGAGAATAGGAGGAATTTCTCCGCGTCAACCCACAGGGCGGATTCTCTATGCACAATCCCCCAAGCTGGGTAAGTGGTCGCACTTACTTGCTCATCCGTTTAGTGTTCCCATTGTTAAATACTTAGTCTGATGATTTCAACACAGGAACTGCACCGGGCCGTTAAGGACATAAGCAGCCCACCTCCACAACCCGAGGATTCAGGACAGTCTCTCGACCCGGCCTCTCAAGAGGATCCGGACATTCTGGGGAGCTGATCGATGGAGTGTTCCATCAATTGAGCGAGGACAACGCCCTGGTGGCCATTATGGCTGATTATCCAGGGCTAATCCGAACACCCCAGGTACCTGAGACAGAAGTCCCTGTACCCTGGACAGGGGTTCGTCCACGCGTGTTTAATTTCCTGATTGCAACCGAACTTTGCAGGGGAGGTTTTTACGGCAGAAGGCCGAACCTGCGGCGACAAACCAACCAGGGGCCGCAGGGCCCCACGGGCAAAAAAGAGGTGCAGTCCGGACTGAGGCATCAGCGTGAAGGTATGGTGCGCCCCTTTATCCCAGTTGTTATACCTTCAAGGCACACTTGACACTTGTGCCCTTTTCAGGACAAAGAGACCTCACCGAACTATATCCGGAGAGGCTGTTAATCGCGCCTCCACCAGCCAGGCTCCAAAGCCTGGTCCGGGGGCGGAGGCGAACGCGAGGCGTGTGCCAGACGTTCCTCCGATGGAGGATGCGGACGGGTTATCTGCCACCAACTCAGAGGTGGAAAGTGCCATGAACCACAGGCGTCGCCGGACAATTCTTCGCGACGCTTGCTTCTCCCAAGAGGCATTAGATGCCTTCAATTCGGGAGATGCGCACCTCCGTGCCGCTCAAAATGGTCTAGCCAGAGCCACGGAGCAATATGTAAAAGACATACGGGTAAGAAAATTTTGGTAAATATATATATAGCAGTAGCCCCCGAGACTGAAAACAGTTAGAATAACTGGTTTAAGGATCATTTGAAATGCAGGTTCTTACAGAAAAGAATTCCCTACTGACCCAGGAGCTGGAAGAGTGCAAAACCCAACTGGAGGCCGCACTAGCTGCGGCAGGGGAGCCTAAGGAGACCCCCTCTGGTAATATACATTTCGAAAGATAAGTATGTGGCAAAGCACGGCTTTTGTGCGAATCTGACAAATAAAATTGCAGATGGCGCTGGATTGAATCTGGAAAGGCAACACCTCGAATGCCAACTAAAGACTGG
This sequence comes from Triticum urartu, assembly GCF_056163025.1. Classification (NCBI taxonomy): domain Eukaryota; kingdom Viridiplantae; phylum Streptophyta; class Magnoliopsida; order Poales; family Poaceae; genus Triticum; species Triticum urartu. Next base: position 358,160,881 of record NC_141873.1, on the reverse strand, counting down.
TGAGAGGGTGATGTTAAAGGTGATGGGGGAGAAGAACGTTCTCCAAGATGCCAACACCCGGCTGGGCGTCGAGCTAAAAGATGTTCGTGCCTAGCTGTCAGACTCCGTGAAGGAGAATCAGCGGCTTCGGCGCGGCATATTTAGTAAGTGCTTGAACGAACCTTTTAAAATAAAGTTCGGCGGTGCCGTTGATTAATAGAGCAATGTCCGTAGGTATGTTAACAGGTCGTCCTGCAGAGGAGATGCCCGGTTCTACGGGTGACCTTCTTCCCGAGCTCTTGCAATTGCTCGATCGAGTTCGGCAGGCGATGCGAGGCGTCGCCCAGGTCCTGTGGCCATCCGTCTCGACACCCGAAGGTCTTGGAGAGCTTGCAGAGAAGCTGAGGGGAGCGCGGCGGTGCTTCAAGTTGTGCAAGATATCAGCCTGCCGTCAAGGCTCTAGGGAGGCCTGGGCCATGGTGAAGACGCGGTATTCACAGGCCGACCCCAACCACATGGCCGAGGTTGGTCCTGTAGGCCCCGATGGGAAGGAGATCCCTGTGAGCTTAGTATACGGCCAAGTAGAGTTGGCCGCAAAGTATTCCCAGCAGGACTGTAAATTAGACAGCCTGTTAGAAGGTATTGAAGAGGAGTACAGTCAATCAAAATGACTATGTAATTTAATTGACATTTATAATGCCTTCTAGCCGGATTGTAGATCGTTTGTCATGGCCAACCTTTTCGCTTCAGCCTTGGGACCTGACGGTCCGGAGTGTGTCCGAATTCCCGTGCGGTTATATAGGAACCGGGGAATGCGTGGAGACCAGGCGTAGGGGTCATTATGGCGTGAACAGACAAGTGCCCGACTAGTTATGTTATATTACATGGTTAGTAAGAAACATCTTCCAGGGAGAATAGTTCCGTTACGGGTTCCTTTCCCTGGGAGGCATGCCCTAAAGTGCATGTCCTTGCTGCTAAAAGAAACGCAGGAAAAACATCTGGGGGCATATAGATAAAATAAAAAAGATCATCTTTAGTTCGCCGACCGTATGTTCCCTTAAGAACGCTAGCTTTTGGCTTCACCCAGTCTGAGGTACACGTCCGGCTGACCCGGCAGTAACAATCGCAGAGGTGCTCCCTTTACCACCTAGCCGAACAATTGGGAACATAGGGGTAAGCACAGGAGCCAGGAAACCCAGCTTGGCCAAAACTTAAGTCATATCGATGCATATAATGGTGAATAAAGGTACATGCGGAAGTGTGACACATGTGTTGGGCATGAAGCCCATATAAATAAGCTTCTGTTTAAAGAAGCCCCCAGGTCTGATGAGCGTGGATAGCGCGTCACTTTATGAGCTTTTAAAGGCTATAAGAGATTGAGAGAGAAGAAGAGGAATGTAAGACAGAAACTATATAAAAAATGGGCAGAGGAAGGAGACGAACACAGAGTCCGGCGCTAGGCATAGAATCTTCGAAGACGGGCTGTGTTCCATGGGTTCGGCTCGAGTCGGTTATCCGTTGCATTTCGCAGGTGGTACGCTCCACCAGTCAGAACTTGGTCAATTATGAAGGGACCTTCCCACTTGGGCTTGAGTTTGTCCTTTTTCTTGTCTGGAAGGCGTAGAACTAATTCGCCAACGTTGTAATTTTTGGCCCATACTTCTCTGCTTTGGTATCGTCGAGCCTGCTGTTGATAGAATCGGAACGGGCTTTTGCCATGTCACGCTCTCCCTCCAATGCATCCAAACTATCCTGCCGATCAAGCTCGGCTTCTCTTTCTTCTTACATGCGCACTCGAGGTGAGTCATGAATTATGTCGCAAGGCAAAACTGCCTCTGCGCCGTACACCATAAAGAATGGTGTGTATCCAGTGGTGCGATTCGGCGTGGTCCGCAGCCCCCAGAGTACGGAGTCGAGCTCCTCTACCCAGTGCGTGTTGGATTCCATGAGGGACCGCACTAATCTGGGTTTAATGCCGCTCATGATAAGACCATTTGCATGTTCGACCTGGCCGTTAGTTTGTGGGTGATAGATGGAAGCATAATCGAGCTTGATGCCCATGTTTTTGCACCAGTGTTTTACCTCGTTGGCCGTGAAGTTTGTGCCGTTATCAGTGTTGATGCTGTGGGGGACGCCATAACGGTGTACAACCCCGGATATAAAGTCTATCACAGGTCCAGATTCGGCCGTCTTAACAGGCTTGGCTTCTATCCATTGGGTGAACTTATCCACCATGACCAGTAAGTATTTGTGCTTGTGGGTTCCGCCTTTAAGCGGTCCAACCATGTCAAGCCTCCAGACCACGAACGGCCAAGTGATGGGGATGGTTTGGAGGGAAGTAGGTGGCATATGGCTTTGGTTTGCAAAGAGCTGGCAACCGGTGCATTTTTGGACTAAGTCCTGGGCGTGTGCCCGAGCCGTCGGCCAATAAAAGCCTATACGGAAGGCCTTGCTTACAAGGGACCGAGCTCTAGCGTGATGGCCACCGAGTCCGGCATGAATTTCAGCCAAGAGGTTCCGTCCTTCCTCTTCGGAGATGCACCTTTGAAGGACTTCGGTAGTGCTTTTCTTATAAAGCTCTTCTTCGTGGACTTTGTAGGCTTTGGATCGCCGCACTATGCAGTGTGCCTCATTTTGGTCCTCGGGGAGTTCCTGCCTAGTAAGGTAGGCGAGGAATGGTTCTGTCCACGGGGCGATGCCGGCCATTATTGCGTGGGCTGAGGGTGTTATTTCATTGGTAGAGCCGCCGATTGTGTCAGAATGTTCGATGTCGGGTGGTGCGGTTGGGTCCGGGCTGTTGTTGTGCGGCTCCCCTTCCCATACTATGGATGGCTTGAACAACCTTTCCAAGAAGATGTTGGGGGGATTACATCGCGTTTTGCGCCGATGCGTGCCAGGACATCTGCCGCCTGATTATTTTCCCGGGTATGTGGTGAAATTCAAGCCCTTCGAACCGAGCTGACATTTTTAGGATGGCGTTACGGTAAGCTGCCATCTTTGGATCTTTGGCGTCGAAGTCTCCATTTATTTGGGATATTGCGAGGTTCGAGTCCCCGCGCACCTCTAGGCGTTGGATGCCCATGGATACTGCCATCCGGAGACCATGTAAAGGGCCTCATATTCGGCTGCATTGTTGGAGTCCGTGTACAGAATCTGTAGTACGTATTGAACTGTGTCTCCTGTGGGGGGCATCAAAACGACGCCAGCCCCCAGTCCGGCCAACATTTTGGAGCCGTCGAAATGCATGATCCAATGTGAATATGTGCCGTACTCTCTAGGGAGTTCGGCCTCCGTCCATTCTGCGACGAAGTCGGCCAAAACTTGTGACTTGATGGCTCGCCGTGGCTTATAAGTTATGTCGAACGGGAGGAGCTCGATGGCCCATTTCGCAATCCGGCCCGTTGCGTCACGGTTGTTTATAATGTCGTTAAGTGGTACTTCCGAGGCTACTGTTATTGAACACTCTTGGAAGTAGTGTCGTAGCTTCCGGGATGCCATGAATACCGCGTATGCAATCTTTTGATAATGCGGGTACCGTGATTTGCAAGGAGTGAGGATAGTGGACACATAATAGACCGGCCTTTGAAGGGGGAATTTATGTCCGTCCGCTTCTTGTTCGATGACGAGCACTGCGCTTACCACCTGATGTGTTGCTGCGATGTATAATAGCATTGGTTCGCCGGTGTTTGGCGCGGCTAGGACTGGGTTTGTTGCCAGTATGGCTTTTATTTCGTCGAGTCCGGCCGTGGCTGCGTCCGTCCATTTGAAGTGTTCGGTGCGCCGAAGGAGGCGGTAAAGGGGAAGGGCCTTTTCTCCTAAACGGGAGATAAAGCGGCTTAGAGACGCCATGCATCCGGTTAACTTTTGTATTTGTTTGAGGTCCTTTGGGATATCCAGTTGCGATAGAGCTCGGATCTTGGCTGGATTTGCTTCAATTCCTCTGCTGGATACAATGAAGCCCAAGAGCTTTCCAGCTGGAACGCCGAAAACGCATTTTTCCGGGTTGAGCTTGATGTTGTATGTTCGGAGATTGTCAAATGTGAGTCTCAAGTCGTCTACTAGAGATTCAACATGTCTTGTTTTGACGACCACATCATCTACATATGCCTCCACTGTTTTACCGATCTGGCTTGCCAAACATGTCTGAATCATGCGCTGATATGTTGCAGCTTTTGAGCCCGAAGGGCATCGTGTTGAAGCAGAATGGCCCGTATGGTGTGATAAATGCCGTTGCGGCTTGGTCTGGTTCTGCCATCTTGATTTGATGGTAGCCAGAATATGCGTTGAGGAAACACAACGAATTGTGTCCTGCGGTCGCATCGATAATTTGATCAATGCGGGGGAGGGGGAAGGGATCCTTTGGGCAAGCCTTGTTAAGGTCTTTAAAATCAACACACAGGCGCCAGGATTTTTCCTTCTTTGGTACCATCACCAGGTTTGCTAGCCAGTCTGGATGTTTTATATCTCTGATGAAACCGGCCTCTAATAGCTTTGCTAGCTCCTCTCCCATAGCCTGTCTCTTAGGTTCAAAAAAATGCCGGAGAGCCTGTTTGACAGGTTTAAACCCTGTTTGGATATTTAAGCTGTGCTCGGCCAGCCTGCGTGGGATTCCTGTCATGTCTAAAGGGTGCTAGGCGAAAATGTCCCAGTTCTCTCGTAGGAACTCTCGCAATGCGACGTCTACATCAGGGTTTAACTGTGCCCCGATGGAAGCTGTTTTATTGGGGTCCGTTGGATGGACTTGGAATTTGACTATTTCGTCCGCTAGTTTAAAGGAGGTGGATTTGGATCTTTTGTCGAGTACCACATCATCCCTATTCACCGTAAAGCGCAGCGCAGTCAGCTCCTCAGCCGCTAGGGCTTCGGATAGTGCCTCGAGGGCCAGTGCGGCTGTCTTGTTTTTGGCGCAGAGTGCTACATCCAGTTAGGCCCGGGCATCTTGAGCTTCATGTACCCGTAATGGGGTATTGCTTGGAAGATTGTGAATGCTTCCCGCCCTAGCAAAGCGTGATAACCACTGCTGAACGGGGCCACGTGGAACGTGACTTCTTTGGACCTATAATTGTCCGGTGTGCCGAACACCACATCTAGTGTGATTTTTCCTGTATAGCGCGCTTCCTGACTGGGGATTATTCCTCTAAAGGTTGTGCTGCTTCGCATGATGCGGTTCCAGTCTATATCCATTTTTTGGAGAGTTTCCTCGTAGATGAGGTTCAATCCGCCGCCACCGTCCATGAGTACCTTGGTGAGACGAAAGCCGTCCACTATTGGACTGAGGACCAATGCGGCTGGTGCTCGGGCTGTTCAGAATTTAGGTTCATCACCGGCGTTGAAGGTAATGGCCATGTCACTTCACAGGTTTACTGTTGCTACTTGGTAGACTTCGGCAAGGCTGCGGAGTGTCCTTTTTCGCATATTATTTGATGCGAAGGTCTCGAAGACTGTTAGTACTGTATTGGTGTCTCTGGGGTGGCTTTCCGTGGTCTCCGGGATTAGGAGGTTCTCACCGATCTTGGCCACCTGCCGGAGTATCCAACATGCTCTAAGGCTGTGAGTTGGTGTGGCATCCTCTGTGCTATGAATTTTACAGGGTCCATTAAGCCATCCTTCCAGTACGGTTCCATGCCCTGTAGAGGGTTTTTGCTTTTTGGTGTTTGACCTGGGTGTCTGGCGATGATGCACCCTTTTGTTTCGGACTGGGCTTGCATTAAGGGCCGGATTGTCCCAAAATTTTGTTTTAGTTTTCCGGGCGCTTTCCATCGCACAGTACTTTCATACTATGGATGCTAAGTCAACGAAGCGTGTAATATCACGGCGACTTATGGCGTTGAGTATTCCCTTGTCCGTGCAATTATTGCAGAAGGATAGAATTGCGTCTTCCTCGCGGCAGCCCTTTATCCTGTGCATAACCAGGAGGAATCTGGCCCAGTGGTGATGTACTATTTTGTTGGGCTCTTGCCTGATTTGGGATAGATCGATAATGTTTGGGTGGGTGGGTGGAATTAAATCCGCAGCCTTACCCCTTCTGAGGCTCAGAGGCCGAGGAATTTCCGAACTCGAAAATTTGGATTCCTGGATGTCGTCCAATGAATCCAGTCCGTCGCCTGATTCTAGGTTCAGGTCTTGAGTGATATCCTCCCCTCCGCGGACATCCGGCTTGGAGGGATCGGGAATCCAGACGTAGCGAGTCCTTAGGATAGATGAAGGGTCGCCGCACTGTCCCTCTACCACGGCAACGTGGTGGGTGGCTTGGGGAGAGTTAATCTCTCTCAGATCGGTTTTAGGCCCAATCTGGTCGTAATCCGTAGCGACTCCCAGGGCGGCGAAGCGATCCAAGAGCTCGTTTATGGAGGAAAGCTCTATTGGATCTAACTGCTCGGCAAGTTCCGAGTTGACATGAAGATTGTTTTCGATGGCTCGAGAGGTCATCATCGGCGTAGAAGCCGAACAGGTGGTCATAAGAAAACCACCTAGCCGGAGGGTTTGGCCGACAGCCAAAGCTCCCTTAGCAACGGTGCCGTCTTTAAAGACGGGGCGAGGCATCCTTCCTGATGGCGATGACACAGAGGAACTCTCAATGAAAGCACCAATGTCGGTGTTAAAACCGGCGGATCTCGGGTAGGGGGTCCCGAACTGTGCGTCTAGGCCGGATGGTAACAGGAGGCAGGGGACATGAAGTTTTACCCAGGTTCGGGCCCTCTCAATGGAGGTAAAACCCTACGTCCTGCTTGATTAATATCGATTGTATGGGTATTACAGGAGTTGATCTACTACGAGATCAGAGAGGCTAAACCCTAGAAGCTAGCCTATGGTATGATTGTTGATGTGTATGTTGTCCTACGGACTAGAACCCTCCGGTTTATATAGACACCGGATAGGGTTAGGGTTACATAGAGTCGGTTACAATGGTAGGAGATCTGAACATCCGTATCGCCAAGCTTGCCTTCCACGCCAAGGAAAGTCCCTTCCGGACACGGGACGGAGTCTTCAATCTTGTATCTTCATAGTACAGGAGTCCGGCTGAAGGTATAGTTCGGCTATCCGAACACCCCCTAATCCAGGACTCCCTCACCCCCCCCCCCCCCCCGCAATGCTCACTGTTCATCCAATCGATCGGCTTCAGTTAGTAGCAGTAGCGAAGGAATCCCTCGATCGGGTTCAGTTAACAGCCATCGATCGATCGCTCGGGTTCAGTAACGCGTAGCCTGCAGTGCAATCGCTCAGGTTCAGTTAGAGCCCAACGCCTCGCTCGGGTTCAGTTAGAGCAGACGCCTAGCACACACGCGCGTACGTGTACGAGAGAAACGCGCATCCCTCGGCTCCAGACCTTCCACCGTAACCGGGAACTCCCCGAAATTTTCCTCCCCCTCGCTTCTACCACGGTTTTTTCCGTCATGGACGGCCCAAAGAATGTCATGCAGCTGCGTCTCCGGCCCGCCCAGGACGAAAAGCCCATTTTCTGTCATGATTTTTTGTCATAGAAGTAGGAGCCCACCACATCTATGATGATACCGGGTTTTGTCACAATTATCATCATAGAAGTGTCATATGTATGACAGAAAAAAATTCGTTCAGTCCAAAATGTCACGGATGTGTCTTTTTTGTAGTGTAGGGGAGTCCTACTCCCTCCGGGAGTAGGATTCCCCCCCCCCTTCCTAGTAGGAGTAGGAGAGGAAAGAAGGAGGAGAGAGGGAGGAATGAAAGGGGGGCCAGCCCCTTCCCAATTCAGATTGGGCTTGGGGGCGCGCCTCCCTCTTTTCCCTTCCCTCTCCTCTATTCCACTAAGGCCCAATAAGGCCCATATACTCCCCAGGGGGTTCCGGTAACCTCCCGGTATTCCGGAAAAATGCCTGAACCACTTGAAACCATTCTGATGTCCAAACATAGGCTTCCAATATATCGATCTTTACGTATCGACCAATCCGGGAATCCGAACTACCTTCGATACATCAAAAACACAAAAACTCATAATACCGATCGTCACTGAACGTTAAGCGTGCGGACCCTATGGGTTCGAGAACTATGTAGACATGACCAAGACTCACTTCTGGTCAATAACTAATAGCGGAACCTGGATGCTCATATTGGTTCCTACATATTCTGCGAAGATCTTTATCGGTCAAACCGCATAACGGTATATGTTGTTCCCTTTGTCATCGGTATGTTACTTGCCCGAGATTCGATCGTCGGTATCTCAATACCTAGTTCAATCTCATTACCGGCAAGTCTCTTTACTCGTTCTGTAATGCTACATCCCGTAACTAACTCATTAGCTACATTGCTTGCAAGGCTTATAGTGATGTACATTACCGAGAGGGCGCAGGGATACCTCTCCGACAATCAGAGTGACAAATCCTAATCTCGATCTATGCCAACTCAACAAGTACCATCGGAGACACCTGTAGAGCACCTTTATAATCACCCAGTTACGTTGTGACATTTGGTAGCACACAAAGTGTTCCTCCGGTATTCGGGAGTTGCGTGATCTCATAGTCATAGGAACATGTATAGTTATGGAGAAAGCAATAGCAACAAACTAAACGATCACGTGCTAAGCTAATGGATGGGTCAAGTCAATCACATCATTCTCTAATGACGTGATCCCGTTAATCAAATGACAACTCATGTCTATGGTTAGGAAACATAACCATCATTGATTCAACGAGCTAGTCAAGTAGAGGCAAACTAGTGACACTCTGTTTGTCTATGTATTCACACATGTACTAAGTTTCCGGTTAATACAATTCTAGCATGAATAGTAATAAACAGTTATCATGATATAAGGAAATATAAATAACAACTTTATTATTGCCTCTAGGGCATATTTCCTTCAGTCTCCCACTTGCACTACAGTCAATAATCTAGATTACATTGTAATGATTCTAACACCCATGGAATCTTGGTGCTGATCATGTTTTCCTCGTGAGAGAGGCTTAGTAAACGGGTCTGCAACATTTAGATCCATATGTATCTTGCAAATCTCCATGTCTCCCTCCTTGACTTGATCGTGGATGGAATCAAAGCGTCTCTTGATGTGCTTGGTTCTCTTGTGAAATTTGGATTCCTTTGCCAAGGCAATTGCTCCAGTATTGTCACAACAGATTTTCATTGGACCCGATGCACTAGGTATGACACCTAGATTGGATATGAACTCCTTCATCCAGACTCCTTCATTTGCTGCTTCCGAAGTAGCTATCTATTCCGCTTCACACATAGATCCCGCCATGACGCTCTGCTTGGAACTGCACCAACTGACAGCTCCACCATTTAATAAAAACATGTATCCGGTTTGTGACTTAGAGTCATCCGGATTAGTGTCAAAGCTTTCATCGACGTAACCATTTACGGTGAGCTCTTTGTCACCTCCATATACGAGAAACATATCCTTAGTCCTTTTTAGGTATTTCAAAATGTTCTTGACTGCTGTCCAGTGATCCACTCCTGGATTACTTTGGTACCTCCCTGCTAAACTTATAGCAAGGCACACATCAGGTCTGGTACACAGCATTGCATACATGATAGAGCCTATGGCTGAAGCATAGGGAACACCTTTCATTTTCTCTCTATCTTCTGAAGTGGTCGGGCATTGAGTCTGACTCAACTTCACACCTTGTAACACAGGTAAGAACCCTTTCTTTGCCTGATCCATTTTGAACTTCTTCAAAACTTTATCAAGGTATGTGCTTTGTGAAAGTCCAATCAAGCGTCTTGATCTATCTCTATAGATATTGAAGCCCAATATATAAGCAGCTTCACCGAGGTCTTTCATTGAAAAATTCTTATTCAAGTATCCTTTTATGCTATTCAGAAATTCAGTATCATTTCCGATCAACAATATGTCATCTACATATAATATCAGAAATGCTACGGAGCTCCCACTCACTTTCTTGTAAATACAGGCTTCTCCGAAAGTCTGTATAAAACCATATGCTTTGATCACACTATCAAAGCGTATATTCCAACTCCGAGAGGCTTGCACCAGTCCATAAATGGATCGCTGGAGCTTGCACACTTTGTTAGTACCTTTTGGATCGACAAAACCTTCTAGTTGCATCATATACAACTCTTCTTTAAGATATCCATTAAGGAATGCAGTTTTGACATCCATTTGCCAAATTTCATAATCATAAATTGCGGCAATTGCTGCTACCTCTTGAGCACTGCTATGGTTTTCCCTTGAAGAGGAAAGGTTGGTGCAGTAAAGCAGCGTAAGTATTTCCCTCAGTTTTTGAGAACCAAGGTATCAATCCAGTAGGAGACCACATGCGAGTCACCTTGTACCTACACAAACAAATAAGAACCTCGCAACCAATGCGATAAAGGGGTTGTCAATCCCTTCACGACCACTTGCAAGAGTGAGATCTGATAGAGATGATAATAATATGATAAGTATTTTTTGGTATTTTTATGATATAGATTGAAAGTAAATATTGCAAAATAATATAGATTGGAAACTTGTATGATGGAAAATAGACCCGGGGGCCATAGGTTTCACTAGTGGCTTCTCTCAAGATAGCATAAGTATTATAGCGGGTGAACAAATTACTGTCGAGCAATTGATAGAAAAGTGAATAATTATGAGAATATCTAGGCATGATCATGTATATAGGCATCACGTCTGCGACAAGTAGACCGACTCCTGCCTGCATCTACTACTATTACTCCACACATCAACCGTTATCTAGCATGCATCTAGAGTATTAAGTTCATAAGAACAGAGTAACGCCTTAAGCAAGATGACATGATGTAGAGGGATAAACTCATGAAATATGATGTAAACCCCATCTTTTTATCCTCGATGGCAACAATACAATACGTGTCATTTCCCTTTCTGTCACTGGGATCGAGCACTGCAAGATTGAACCCAAAGCTAAGCAATTCTCCCATTGCAAGAAATATCAATCTAGTAGGCCAAAACAAACTGACAATTCGAAGAGACTTGCAAAGATAAACCAATCATACATAAAATAATTCAGAGAAGATTAAAATATTGTTCATAGATAAACTTGATCATAAACCCACAATTCATCGGATCTCGACAAACACACCGCAAAAGAAGATTACATCGAACAGATCTCCAAGAGAATCGAGGAGAACTTTGTGTTGAGATACAAAGAGAGAGAAGAAGCCATCTCGCTACTAGCTATGGACCCGAAGGTCTGAAGTAAACTACTCACACATCATCAGAGGGGCCATGGAGTTGATGTAGAGGCCCTCCATGATCAATGCCCCCTCCGGCGGAGCTCCAGAAAAGGCCCCAAGATGGGATCTCTTGGGTACAGAAGGTTGCGGTGGTGGAAATAGGGTTTCGTGGTGCTCCTGGATGTTTGCGGGGTATGTGAACATATATAGCAGGAAGAAGTAGGTCGGTGGAGCTACGAGGTGCCCACGAGGGGGGAGGGCACACCCAGGGGGGTAGGTGCGCCCCCTGCCTCGTGGCCACCTCATTGATTGCTTGACGTCCACTCCAAGTTCTCTGGATGACGTTTGTTCCAAAAATCATGTTCCCAAAGGTTTCAGTCCATTTGGACTCCGTTTGATATTCCTTTTCAATGAAACACTGAAATAGGCAAAAAAACAGCAATTTGGGCTGGGCCTTCGGTTAATAGGTTAGTCCCAAAAATAATATAAAAGTGTAAAATAAAGCCCATTAACATCCAAAACAGATAATATAATATCATGGAACAATAAAAAATTATAGATATGTTGGAGACGTATCAGCATCCCCAAGCTTAATTCCTGCTCGTCCTCGAGTAGGTAAATGATAAAAACAGAATTTTTTATGTCGAATGCTTTCTAGAATATTCTTCAATGTATTTTTCTCTATTGTGGCATGAATGTTCAGATCCAAAAGATTCAAGATAAAATTTTATTGTTGACATAAAAATAGTAATACTCCAAGTATGCTAATCAAGCAATTATGTCTTATCAAAATACCATAGCCAAAGAAAACTTATCCCTAAAAAGTCATATAGTTTGGCCATGCTTCATTTTCGTCACACAAAATGCTCTCATCATGCACAACCCCGATGACAAGCCAAGCAATTGTTTCATACTACTCTTTCAACTTTTACGCAATATATGAGCGCAAGCCATGGACATAGCACTATGGGTGGAATAGAATATGATGATTGAGGTTGTGTGAGAAGATAAAAAGGGAGAAAGTCTCACATTGACGTGGATAATCAATGGGATATGGAGATGCCCACCGATTGATGTCAATGCAAGGAGTAGGGATTGCCATGCAACAGATGCACTAGAGCTATAAATATATGAAAGCTCATCAAAGAAACTAAGTGGGTGTGCATACAACTCACTTGCTCACGAAGACCTAAGGCATTTGAGGAAGCCCATCATTGGAATATACAAGCCAAGTTCTATAATGAAAAATTCCCACTAGTATATGAAAGTGAAAAAATAAGAGACTCTCTATCATGAAGATCATGTTGCTACTTTGAAGCACAAGTGTGGAAAAAGGATAGTAACATTGTCCCTTCTCTATTTTTTTCCCATTTATTATTATTATTATTATTATTATTATTATTTGGGCCTTCTTTCTCTTTTTGGCCTCTTTTCTTTCCTTTCTTTTTCTTTTTTTTCGTCCGGAGTCTCATCCTGACTTGTGGGGGAATCATAGTCTTCATCATCCTTTCCTCACATGGGACAATTCTCTAATGATGGTCATCACACTTTTATTTTCTTACAACTCAAGAATTACAATTCGATACTTAGAACAAAATATGACTCTATGTGAATGCCTCCGGCGGTGTACCGGGATTGCAATGAATCAAGAGTGACATGTATGAAAAAATTATGAACGGTGGCTTTGCCACAAATACAATGTCAACTACATGATCATGCAAAGCAATATGACAATGATGATGTGTGTCATAATAAATGGAACGGTGGAAAGTTGCATGGCAATATATCTCGGAATGGCTATGGAAATGCCATAATAGGTAGGTATGGTGGCTGTTTTGAGGAAGATATAAGGAGGCTTATGTGTGATAGAGCGTATCATGTCACGGGGTTTGGATGCACCGGCGAAGTTTGCACCAACTCTCAAGGTGAGAAAGGGCAATGCACGGTACCGAAGAGGCTAGCAATGGTGGAAGCGTGAGAGTGCGTATAATCCATGGACTCAACATTATTCATAAAGAACTCACATACTTATTACAAAAATCTACGAGTAATCAAAACCAAGCACTACGCGCATGCTCCTAGGGGGATAGATTGGTAGGAAATGACCATCGCTCGTCCCCGACCGCCACTCATAAGGAAAGCAATCAAAGAACACCCCATGCTTCAAATTTGTTACATAACGTTCACCATACGTGCATGCTACGGGACTTGCCAACTTCAACACAAGTATTCATCAATTTCACAATTACTCAACTAGCACACTTCTAATATTACCACCTTTATATCTCAAAACCATCTATCAAGCATCCAACTTCACTTAGCATTTAAAATTTATAACCAAAGTGAATTACCATGATGTTATAAGGACTCTCAAAATGATATAAGTGAAGAATGGGAGATCAATTATTTCTATAAAATAGAACCACTGCCGTGCTCTAAAATATATAAGCGAAGCACTAGAGCAAAAATTATCCAACTCAAAAGATATAAGTAAAGCACATAGAGTATTCTAATAAATTCCAATTCATGTGTGTCTCTCCCAAAAGGTGTGTACATCAATTATGATTGTGGTAAACTAGAAATCAAAGACTCAAATCATACAAGACGCTCCAAGAAAAACACATATCATGTGGCGAATAAAAATATAGCTCCAAGTAAAGTTATCGATAGACGAAGACGAAAGAGGGGATGCCTTCCGGGGCATCCCCAAGCTTAGGCTTTTTGGTGTCCTTGGATTTTACCTTGGGGTACCTTGGGCATCCCCAAGCTTAGGCTCTTGCCACTCCTTGTTCCATAATCCTTCAAATCCTTACCCAAAACTTGAAAACTTCACAACACAAAACTTAAAAGAAAATCTTCGTGAGCTCCATTAGTAAAAGAAAACAAACCACCACTTCAAGGTACTGTAATGAACTCATTATTGATTTATATTGATGTTAAACCTACTGTATTCCAACTTTTCTATGTTTCATAAACTCTATTACTAGCCATAGATTCATCAAAATAAGCAAACAACACACGAAAAACAGAATCTGTCAAAAACAGAACAGTCAGTGGTAATCTGTAGGTTTCGACCACTTCTGGAACCCCAAAAATTCTAAAATAAATTTCTGGACGTGAGTAATTTATCTATTAATCATATTCAAAAAGAATTAACTAAATATCACTCTCCAGTAAAAAAGGCAGTAATTCTCTTGAGCACTAAAGTTTCTGTTTTTTACAGCAAGATCAAAAAGACTTTCCCCAAGTCTTCCCAACGGTTCTACTTGGCACAAATACTAATTAAAAGCACAAAACCACATATGAAAAGAGTATAGATTAATTATTTATTACTAAACAGAATCAAAAATCAAGAAACAAAAATAAAATTGGGTTGCCTCCCAACAAGCGCTATCGTTTAACGCCCCTAGCTAGGCATTGATAATTTCAATGATGCACACATGAAAGACAAGAATTGAAGCACAAAGAGAGCATCATGAAAAACGTGAAAAACACATCTAAGTCTAACATACTTCCTATGAATAGGCATCTTAAAGGCAAACAAATTATCATAGCAAGCAAAAACTAGCATATGCAAGGAAGCGGAAAGAAACAATAGCAATCTCAACATAACAAGAGGTAATTTAGTAACATGAAAATTTATACAATCATAGTTTCCTCTCTCATAATAATTACATGTGGTATCATAAGAAAATTCAACAAAATAGCTATCACAAAACATATTCTTAACATTATCCACATGTATGCAAAGTTGACACTCTTCCGAAATAGTGGGATTAACATTAACTAAAGTCATGACCTATCCAAACCCACTTTCAATATTATTGCAAACATTATAATCAATCTCATATTTATCATGGGGCTTAAATAAATTTTCAAGTTCATAAGAAGAATCACCCTTATCATGATCATTGCAACAAATAGTAGTCATAGCAAAACTAGCATCCCCAAGCTTGAGGTTTTGCATATCATTAACACAATTGTCAGTAAGAAAATTTATGATAACATCATTGCAAACATGCTTTTCATCGAAGGAACTATCAAGTATGGGTGCAATAGCAACGATCTCATGTTTAACATAAGGAACTATAGCAAATCCATCTTCATAAATATTGGCATCATGGCCACAAGAATAGCAGGCATCATGTTCATCAAGGGATATTTCAATCAAATCATCGAAATCATAATTATCTATAGATTCATGCATATCATTATTTTCTTCCGAGGCAACGGTCATTCTTTCAATAAATTCTTTGACATAGACATTATGAGCATAGTTTTCATAGCAATATTTAAGTATGTCAAAATTTTCAGATTCCTAGAGAGTAATATCATACTTTTCAATCAAAGAAGCAACTTCATAAGCACCCTTAAAAGCAACAAATTCTTCAATTTGTTCAATATCGTAGTAACTATAAACACCCTTTGCATAAGAAGATAAGATTTCATTATTATTAAACTCACATAGGTAGGGGAGGTGTTTTTTAGGGTTCTTAGAGCAACAAGTAAGATCACAAATTTCACAAAGATTCCAAGCATAACATAGCAATCTATTTATTTGATCCTATAAGAGTCTCCCTTTTTCAGACAAACACTGACACACAAAATGAGCATGCTCATCTAAAGATTTCCCATCAACTAGGCTAGTTGGGGTTTCAGCACGAGCGCATAAGGATCGAAGATGATCCAACTAGAACACTTTAAGTGGATCCATATCAATAGTTTTTTAGCAAGCAAAGATGCAAGAAAATAGAAGGCACATGGAAACACAAAGAAAGATACATACGGGAAGAAGGCGAACGGAAAATAGGGCGAATAAAACGGCAAGGGTGAAGTGGGGGAGAGGAAAACGAGAGGCAAATGGCAAATAATTTAATGCGAAGGATAAGAGTTGTGATGGGTACTTTGTATGTCTTGACTTGGCGTAGATCTCCCCGGCAACGGCGCCAGAAATCCTTCTTGCTACCTCCTGAGCACTGTGTTAGTTTTCCCTTGAAGAGGAAAGGGTGGTGCAGTAAAGCAGCGTAAGTATTTCCCTCAGTTTTTGAGAACCAAGGTATCAATCCAGTAGGAGACCACACGCTAGTCACCTCGTACCTACATAAACAAATAAGAACCTCGCAACCAACGCGATAAAGGCGTTGTCAATCCCTTCACGGCCACTTGCAAGAGTGAGATTTGATAGGGATGATAATAATAAGATAAGTATTTTTGGTATTTTTATGATATAGATTGAAAGTAAAGATTGCAAAATAAAATAGATTGGAAACTTGTATGATGGAAAATAGACCCGGGGGCCATAGGTTTCACTAGTGGCTTCTCTCAAGATAGCATAAGTATTACGACAGGTGAACAAATTACTCTCGAGCAATTGATAGAAAAGCGAATAATTATGAGAATATCTAGGCATGATCATGTATATAGGCATCACGTCCGCGACAAGTAGACCAACTCCTCCTGCATCTACTACTATTACTCCACACATCGACCGCTATCCAGCATGCATCTAGAGTATTAAGTTCATAAGAATAGAGTAACGCATTAAGCAAGACGACATGATCTAGAGGGATAAACTCATGCAATATGATGTAAACCCCATCTTTTTATCCTCGATGGCAACAATACAATACGTGTCGTTTCCCTTTCTGTCACTGGGGTTGAGCACCGCAAGATTGAACCCAAAGCTAAGCACTTCTCCCATTGCAAGAAAGATCCATCTAGTAGGCCAAACCAAACTGATAATTCAAAGAGACTTGCAAATATAATCCAATCATGCATAAAATAATTCAAAGAAGATTCAAATATTGTTCATAGATAAACTTGATCATAAACCCACGATTCATCGGATCTCGATAAACACACCGCAAAAGAAGATTACATCGAATAGATCTCCAAGAGAATCGAGGAGAACTTCGTATTGAGATCCAAAGAGAGAGAAGAAGCCATCTAGCTACTAGCTATGGACCCGAAGGTCTGAAGTAAACTACTCACACATCATCGGAGGGGCCATGGAGTTGATGTAGAGGCCCTCCGTGATCAATGCCCCCTCCGGCGGAGCTCCGGAAAAGGCCCCAAGATGGGATCTCTTGGGTACAGAAGGTTGCGGCGGTGGAAATAGGGTTTCATGGCGCTCCTGGATGTTTGCGGGGTATGTGAACATATATAGGAGGAAGAAGTAGGTCGGTGGAGCTACAAGGGGCCCACGAGGGGGGAGGGCGCGCCCAGGGGGTAGGCGCGCCCCCATGCCTCGTGGCCGCCTCGTTGACTACTTGATGTCTACTCCAAGTCCTCTGGATCATGTTTGTTCCAAAAATCATGTTCCCGAAGGTGTCATTCCGTTTGGACTCCGTTTGATATTCCTTTTCTACGAAACACTGAAATAGGAAAAAAAACAGCAATTTGGGCTGGGCCTCCGGTTAATAGGTTAGTCCCAAAAATAATATAAAAGTGTAAAATTGTAACATCCCAAAATTCTAAATTTTGGAATGTTATAATAAATAGATAGATTTGATTGATTGTCTGAAAGTGAGTGAATTCGAAACTTTTGAAAGTTAAATGAGAGGGAATAAAAGGACTTTCCCAAACTTTCATATTTGCTTTTTGATCTCCGTGAATTCAAATTCTTTTCAAATACAAAACCCTTGAGTGAAGATGATATGACTTCTTCCATTTAAAAATGAAAAGGGTGTTTGAAAAATATTCGAATTCCATTGGGAAATATTTTCCACTTCAGAAACTTTATGCAACTGAATGATTTTCACGAGAGAAGATAAAATGACTTCTTCAAATTATGAAATATGAGTTGGGAGTTTCAAAGGACCAATTTCAAGTCCTTTTGGAATTAAATTTCAATTTGGATTTATTTGAGTTTTATTCAAATTATTTTTCTCCAAAAATAAAATATATGGAAATTAGGGTAACATGATTCCCTACATTAGAAAATTGGAGAAAAAAATAAATTTGAAATCATTTTGGTATTTTTAAATGATTTTTGTTGGATTTTAATAGACCAGTAGGACTCTTTGAATTATCTGAATTTGTGTGAATTTTATTTAATTCTAGGAAAATGTTCATGTCGTAGAAAATCTTTTTCTGAAAATTTTGATATATTATATGCCTATATAATATATTTTTTATTTATTTTGTTTTTAGTATTTTAGTTCTCTGAAAAAAAAATGTTTTAAAAAAAAACTTCTCCCCGACTGGGCCGGCCCAGCTAGCCAGCCAGGGCCAGCCCAGCCGCGCCGCCTTCCACCTCCATCGCCGACCGGGACTCTCCCCGGAGTCCGGCGCCGCCCCGCCTCCCTTGCCCCTTCCCCACGCCTCCCGAGGCCACCCCTCCTCCTTAAATACCGGGCCATCCCGGCCCCCTCTCCCTTCTCTCTCCTCGCCGCTGCCGCATCTCGCCGCAACTGCCGCGCCGCCGCCGCAGCTCCCGCCGCCACCACTGCTCCTCCCGCACCGCTGCCCTGCACCGCCCGCGACGCCTCCCGTCGCTGCCGCCTTGCCCCGCCGCCTGCAGCGCCGCCCGTGCCGCACCTCGCCATCTGCCGCCGCCTGCTACTCGCCGGAGCCGCCGACGCCCGTGGCCGGACTCGCCGGAGATGCCCGCCCCATCGCCGGAGTTGACCGAACCGGTATAGACCGCCCGGTTCATCGGGTTTTTCTTTTAGTTTAGTTTATGGTTTCTTTTTGGTTTTTTTATAAACCGGTTTTGTTTTGGTTAGATTATTTTGCGAGCGTTCACCAGTTAGGCCCCTGTAGTGAATGGTTTCCTCCGCATATGCCTCTGTAGCGAACGTTCATTAGATAGGTTTTTTTTTCTTTTTAATTTCAGTCCAAGGACCCATCCGTGATTATTTTCTTCACAGTTTAGCCCCTGGTTTTCAAACGACTATAACTTTTACACCGTTTGTCCAAATTCAACGAAACCAACGCTCACGTCTTCGTTACGATCTCCTCTATCCGGATAAACAACTTAAACATGTTTTTAAAAAGTTTAAAATTTGAATTAGATCATATTTGAATTCAAACTTCGTTTGATCATATCTTTTTATCCGTAAATCCGTTTGAGTTGATTCTTTTTGCAAATCGAAGCTCTTGACCTAAACATTCTAATAAGGCCAAATTCACATAATTTTGCTACTGTTAGAAATTATTTTATGTTGCAAGAGTTATTTGCTTGGTTTTGAAGTTCTCCGAATCGTCTTCTTCGTTCTTTCTGATTTTTTTGAGTGATTTCTTATGTGTGGTTACTATTGCTTGCTTACGGTAGATTGACCGGAGTGTGACGAGTAGATCTATCAAGAGTTTTGAGTGCGAATCATCTTCATCAACATTGCAGGCAAGTTCACACTTTGATCATACCTTTTCTACAACCCATGTTTTATTGCATTAGATCAATCCTCTCACATTGCATGATTAGGATCTAATTAAATTGTGGGATGGGAAGTAGATGAGGTAGTACCTATCACGTGTATTATTATGAAACCTTTGGGAGTTACTTCTATGTTTGCTTATTATGCCATGCTATGCTAGTAGACGTGGATTGGGTGAGTGAAATCCATGACAGATGTGAGATTGTTAATTTATGGTTTATCTAAGGTGGCAACTTAAACACACATCTGGGTGGATTGAGGCACCTGATGTCTATCAGGACTTGCCTGTTTTTTTTCGGACCGCCACCCAGGCTCAAAGGGATCATAAGATAATTCATGCTAGTAACTTCTGTGTGCAGCCACATGCTACTATGGGCTCTGGCATAGTTGACTAAGTTGTGCGAACTCTTATGGGCTGGACTAGCAGATGTAGGGGTTGTAGGTGGTACGGTCTACCCCACATGTAAGGTGCTAGCGCTTCTGAAAGACTATGTCTCGGTCATCCGTTTCTCAAACACCATGTAGTGCGAGAAAACAAACGGAGGCGATCGAGTCATGTGGGGAAAAGTGCGCAAACCTCTGCAGAGTGTACAAACTAATCATGATTAGCCGTGTCCCCGGTTATGGACATCTTGAGTATCTAGTTCCTGGATTATCCTGTTGATCTCATCATGTTACTTTAATGAATATTGTTGGGTTTTAATGATGTTACTTAATTGGGATTGAGAATGTTGTCAACCATTCTCAATGTTCAACAACCACCATGATAGTTAATTAAAATGTATTCCTTTGTAGTAGGGAAAAATTGGCTTTACGCAAAAACCTTATAACCATAGAGCTTTTCCACGAGCCAAATATGCATGTAGTGATAGCCATTGTTCATCATTCTCTATGGTGTGAATTTGCCAGTACATTCAATGTACTGACCCGTTTCGGGCTGCAACGTCTCATGTTGTAGGTATCTTACGACCAGTAAGTGATACGTTAGGGTTACGATTTCTACACTCAACTTTGCCGTTGGTGTTGATGGGAATCCACAACCTTGTTGCTTCCGCTATATGGATTGAGGTAATAGTATTTACGTTACTTTATACATGTGATTTACCTCTGTTATAAATCCTTCGAGTACTGTGTGTGTCAGCATACCGATCCAGGGATGACACTTAAGCACAGAGACTTGATCCATTCGGGTCAGGTCGCTACAAAAATAAAGCCCATTAACATCCAAAACTGATAATATAATAGCATGGAACAATCAAAAATTATAGATACGTTGGAGACGTATCAATTGCTAACATGATTCGGACGAACTTAAGCATCGCTACGGGTGAGAAAGTCTCATCGTAGTCAAATCCTTGAACTTGTCGAAAACCTTTCGCAACAAGTCGAGCTTTGTAGACAGTAACATTACCGTTGGTGTCAGTCTTGTTCTTGAAGATCCATTTATTCTCTATGGCTTGCCGATCATCGGGCAAGTCAACCAAAGTCCACACTTTGTTCTCATACATGGATCCCATCTCAGATTTCATGGCTTCAAGCCATTTTGTGGAATCTGGGCTCATAATTGTTTCCTAATAATTCGTAGGCTCGTCATGGTCAAGTAAAATGACTTCCAGAACAGGATTACCGTACCACTCTGGTGCGGATCTTACTCTGCTTGACCTACAAGGTTCGGTAGTAACTTGATCAAAAGTTTCATGATCATCATCATTAGCTTCCTCACTTACTGGTGTAGAAATCACTAGAACTGATTACAGTGATGAACTACTTTCCAATAAGGGAGAAGGTACAATTACCTCGTCAAGTTCTACTTTCCTCCCACTCACTTCTTTCGAGAGAAACTCCTTCTCTAGAAAGGATCCATTCTTAGCAACGAATACCTTGCCTTCGGATCTATGATAGAAGGTGTACCCAACAGTCTCCTTTGGGTATCCTATGAAGACACATTTCTCTGATTTGGGTTCGAGCTTATCAGGTTGAAGCTTTTTCACATAAGCATCGCAGACCCAAACTTTAAGAAACGGCAACTTGGGTTTCTTGCCAAACCACAGTTCATAAGGTGTCGTCTCGACAGATTTAGATGGTGCCATATTTAACGTGAATGCAACTGTCTCTAAAGCGTAACCCCAAAACGATAGCGGTAAATCAGTGAGAGACATCATAGATCGCACCATATCTAGTTGACCTACAAGGTTCGGTAGTAACTTGATCGGAAGTTTCATGATCATCATCATTAACTTCCTCACTAATTGGTGTAGGAATCACTGGAACTGATTTCTGTGATGAACTACTTTCCAAAAAGGGAGAAGCTATAGTTACCTCATCAAGTTCTACTTTCCTCCCACTCACTTCTTTCGAGAGAAACTCCTTCTCTAGAAAGGATCCATTCTTAGCAACGAATATCTTGCCTTCAGATCTTTGATAGAAGGTGTACCCAACAGTTTCCTTTGGGTATCCTATGAAGACACATTTCTCCGATTTGGGTTCGAGCTTATCAGGTTGACGCTTTTTCACATAACCATCGCAGCCCCAAACTTTAAGAAACGACAACTTGGGTTTCTTGCCAAACCACAGTTGATATAGTGTCGTCTCAACGGATTTCGATGGTGCCCTATTTAACGTGAATGCAGCCGTCTCTAAAGCATAACCCCAAAACGATGGCGGTAAATCAGTAAGTGACATCATAGATTGCACCATATCTAATAAAGTATGATTACGATGTTCGGACACACCATTATGCTATGGTGTTCCACGAGGCGTGAGTTGCGAAATTATTCTGCATTGTTTCAAATGAAGTCCAAACTCATAACTCAAATATTCGCCTCCATGATCAGATCGTAGAAACTTGATTTTCTTGTTACGATGATTTTCCACTTCACTCTGAAATTCTTTGAACTTTTCAAATGTTTCAGACTTATATTTCATTAAGTAGATATACCCACATCTACTTAAATCATCTGTGAAGGTGAGAAAATAACGATATCCGTTGCGAGCTTCAATGTTCATTGGACCACATACATCAGTATGTATGATTTCCAATAACTCTATTGCTCGCTCCATTGTTCCAGAGAATGGAGTTTTAATCATCTTGCCCATGAGGCATGGTTCGCAAGTACCAAGTAATTCATAATCAAGTGATTCCAGAAGTCCATCAGAATGGAGTTTCTTCATGCGCTTTACACCAATATGACCTAAATGGCAGTGCCACAAATAAGTTTCACTATCATTATCAACTCTGCATCTTTTGGCTTCAATACTATGAACATGTGTATCACTACTATCAAGATTTAGTAAAAACAGACCACTCATCAGGGGTGCATGACCACAAAAGATATTACTCATATAAATAGAACAACCATTATTCTCTGATTTAAATGAATAACCGTCTCGCATCAAACAAGATCCAGATATAATGTTCATGCTCAACGCTGGCACCAAATAATTATTATTTAGGTCTAATACTAATCCGGAAGGTAGATGTAGAGGTAGCGTGCCAACGGCGATAACATCGACTTTGGAACCATTTCCCACGCGCATCGTCACCTCGTCCTTAGCCAATCTTTGCTTAATCTGTAGCCCCTGTTTCGAGTTGCAAATGTTAGCAACTGAACCAGTATCAAATACCCAGGCACTACTGCGAGCATTAGTAAGGTACACATTAATAACATGTATATCAAATATACCTTTCACTTTGCCATCCTTCTTCTCCGCCAAATACTTGGGGCAGTTCCACTTCCAGTGACCAGTTCCTTTGCAGTAGAAGCACCAGTCTCAGGCTTAGGTCCAAACTTGGGTTTCTTCACTTGAGCAGCAACTGGCTTGCTATTCTTCTTGAAGTTCCCCTTCTTCCCTTTACCCTTTTTCTTGAAACTGGTGGTCTTGTTGACCATCAACACTTGATGCTCCTTCTTGATTTCTACCTCCACAGCCTTTAGCATTGCGAAGAGCTCGGGAATCGTCTTATCCATCCCTTGCATATTATAGTTCATCATGAAACTCTTGTAGCTTGGTGGTAGTGATTGAAGAACTCTGTCAATGACACTATCATCAGGAATATTAACTCCCAATTGAGTCAAGTGGTTGTGCTACCCAGACATTCTGAGTATATGTTCACTGACAGAACTATTCTCTTCCATCTTCTAGTTGTAGAACTTATTGGAGACTTCATATCTCTCAATCTGGGCATTTGCTTGAAATATTAACTTCAACTCCTGGAACATCTCATATGCTCCATGACGTTCAAAACGTCGTTGAAGTCCCGGTTCTAAGCCGTAAAGCATGGCACACTGAACTATCGAGTAGTCATCAGCTTTGCTCTGCCAGGTGTTCATAACATCTGGCGTTGATCCTGCAGCAGGTTTGTCACCTAGCGGTGCTTCTAGGATGTAACTTTTCTGTGCAGCAATGAGGATAATCCTCAAGTTACGGACCCAGTCCGTGTAGTTGCTACCATCATCTTTCAACTTAGCTTTCTCTAGGAACGCATTAAAATTCAACGGAACAACGGCACAGGCCATCTATCTACAACAACATAGACATGCAAAATACTATCAGGTACTAAGTTCATGATAAATTAAAGTTCAATTAATCAAATTACTAAAGAACTCCCACTTAGATAGACATCTCTCTAATCATCTAAGAGATCACGTGATCCATATCAACTAAACCATGTCCGGTCATCACGTGAGATGGAGTAGTTTTCAATGGTGAACATCACTATGTTGATCATATCTGCTATATGATTCACGCTCGACCTTTCGGTCTCCAGTGTTCTGAGGCCATATCTGCATATGCTAGGCTCGTCAAGTTTAACCAGAGTATTCTGCATGTGCAAAACTAGCTTGCACCCGTTGTATGTTAACGTAGAGCTTATCACACCCGATCATCACGTGGTGTCTCGGCACGACGAACTGTAGCAACGGTGCATACTCAGGGAGAACACTTATACCTTGAAATTTAGTGAGAGATCATCTTATAATGCTACCGCCGAACTAAGCAAAATAAGATGCATAAAGGATAAACATCACATGCAATCAATATTAGTGATATGATATGGTCATCATCATCTTGTGCCTTTGATCTCGATCTCCAAAGCATTGTCATGATCACCATCGTCACCGGCTTGACACCTTGATCTCCATCAAAGCATCATTGTCGTCTCGCCAACTATTGATTCTACGACTATCGCTACCGCTTAGTGATAAAGTAAAGCAATTACATGGCGATTTCATTTCATACAATAAAGCGACAACCATATGGCTCCTGCCAGTTGCCGATAACTGTGTTACAAAACATGATCATCTCATACAATAAAATTTAGCATCATGTCTTGACCATATCACATCACAACATGCCTTGCAAAAACAAGTTAGACGTCATCTACTTTGTTGTTGCAAGTTTTACGTGGTGCTACGGGCTGAGCAAGAACCGTTCTTACCTACGCAACAAAAACCACAATGCGGTATAGTGATTGCTTTTTGATCTTCAGAAAGAACCCTATTCATTGAATCCGATTCAACTAAAGCTGGAGAAACAGACACCCACTAGCCACCTGTGTGTGAAGCACGTCGGTAGAACCAGTCTCGTGTAAGCGTATGCATAATGTCGGTCTTGGCCGCTTCATCCAACAATGCCGCTGAATCAAGAATCAACTAGTGATGGCAAGCAATATGTATATACCCACGCCCACAACTCCTTTGTGTTCTACTCATGCATATAACATCTATGTGTAAACCTGGCTCAGATGCCACTGTTGGGAAACATAGTAATTTAAAAAAAAAACCTACGCACAAGCAAGATCATGGCGATGCATAGCAGCGAGAGGGAAGAGTGTCGTCCACATACCCTCGTAGACCGTAAGCGGAAGCGTTATGACAACATGGTTGATGTAGTCGTACGTCTTCACGATCGACCGATCCTAGTACCGAACGTATGGTACCTCTGCGATCTGCACACGTTCAGCTCGGTGACATCCCACGACCTCACGATCCAGAAGAGATTCTGTAGGATCGAAAGTATGTCCAGAGGGGGGTGATTAGACTACTTGACCAAATAAAAATCTAGCCTTTCCCAATTTTAGTTCTTGGCAGATTTTAGCAACTTTAGACAAGTCAAGCAATCTTAACACAATTCAAGCAAGCATGCATAGAGTATATGAGCAGCGAAAAGTAAAGCATGCAACTTGCAAGAATGTAAAGGGAAGGGCTTGGAGGATTCAAACGCAATTGGAGACACGGATGTTTTTGTCATGGTTCTGATAGGTGGTGCTATCGTACATCCACGTTGATGGAGACTTCAACCCACGAAGGGTAACGGTTGCGCGAGTCCACGGAGGGCTCCACCCACGAAGGGTCCATGAAGAAGCAACCTTGTCTATCCCACCATGGCCATCGCCCACGAAGGACTTGCCTCACTAGCGGTTGATCTTCATGAAGTAGGCGATCTCCTTGCCCTTACAAACTCCTTGGTTCAACTCCACAATCTTGTCGGAGGCTCCCAAGTGACACCTAGCCAATCTAGGAGACACCACTCTCCAAGAAGTAACAAATGGTGTGTTGATGATGAACTCCTTGCTCTTGTGCTTCAAATGATAGTCTCCCCAACACTCAACTCTCTCTCACAGGATATGGATTTGGTGGAAAGAAGATTTGAGTGGAAAACAACTTGGGAAGGCTAGATATCAAGATTCATATGGTAGGAATGGAATATCTTGGTCTCAACATGTGACGCCCGGATATTTAAGCTACAGTAACCCTCTGCTAATGAAGCCAAGTCACCTCCGTTACTGTTGCTAATCCCGCGTTAGTCCAAAAAAGTTCAAATTCAAATTTGAATTAAAGTAAAAAGAATCAAATTTGTCAATCATGGAAACTAAAATGTTCGAAAGGTTACAATTATGCACTAACTATTTAACAGACGGCAACCAATAATTTATAAAGTGTTTAAGTGCTTTGAAATAATTAAAACTAGGACCAAATCAATATTTTAAATGCTTTTTAAATTATAAGAAATTCTAAGATATTTTATTTGAGTGCCAACCTTATTGTGGCAGTGGCTTAGTATATATCACAAATTGTGGTGCAAGTTTTATATTTCACAAAACTAAAATCATTTGAAAAGAATTAGAAAACATAACTAAAAAATAAAAGGAAACAAGAGTAATATAAACAAAAAGAGGCAAAACCTGGCACTTTGCACTTGAGGCCCAAGTACACAGCACCAGGCCCAACCCACCTCCACCTCTCCTTCCTCCTACAGGAGACAAGGGATCGTGGATGGCATCCAACCGGCCATGGCCGCGCCATGGCGCGTGTCGGCCATCCCGCGCCCCCTCGTCCCCTACATCTACAAGGCGCCCTCGAACCCCCCTGTGAACCCTAGCCGCCCCTCTCCTCTCCTGCTTGCTCCCCTTCCTCTGTCCTGCGTGCAACAGAGCCGCCACTGACCTCCCCGTCCCCGTGCCCACCATCACCGTCTTCGCGTGGGAAGACGTCCAGAAGACCCGCCTCCGTCGTCTTCGTCCATCCTGAGCACCGAATCAAGCTGGGATGGCCCGTACGCTCGCCATCGCCGTCGTCTTCAGCACGTACATCGCCGGCGACCGTCATCGATTGCCATCGTTCCGGTCCACCTCGACCCTCCCCGAGCACGCCACCGGACTCGCGGTGAGCTCCTCCTCCGAACCCCCTTCACCGCGGCCTCGATCCATCGTCGTAGGCGCGTACCCGTGCTATGCATCGGTTGCCATGGACGGGAACTCGGCTCCCTCACCGCACCCCCGGCCGCATCCCTGTGCTGCCTACGCGCGCATGCGCCGTGCCCAGGCCTCCCTGACATGCGCCCGCGCCGCCCATGCTCTAGCCGCGTCTGCCTCCAGCCGCTGCCGCAGCCTCCCGACGCCAGCTGCGTACCACTCATTCTCCTGCGCTGCTTGCTGCTGCTTATTGAACTGCTGCTGTCCGCCCTGCCTTCTGCTGCTGCTTCTCTGTCGCTGCTACCCTCGCCGAAGCCTGACCGCCCCGCTCGCGAGGCCCTCTCTCGTGCCACGCCCATGCACCCCTGCTGCCGGTTGCGCAGCTCGTGGACGCCGTCTCTGGGAGCCCAGCCGGCAGGGTCTCTGCTAGATAGCCCCCCCTCCCATTAGAAATAAAACCCCCTGGGTTAATTATCCTAACCCCATGTTAGTAGAAAACCCCATAGAAGAAAGATAAACTAAACCTAGTGTAATATAAAAATATAAATAAAAAAGGAAAGATATGTGCCAATGACATGTGGGTCTCCCACACCCTGTTGACCAGTCAAATTTTGACTGGTCAAACAATCAACTACCAACTAGACCCACCTGTAAGCCTTTGCTGGGTACACTTCTATGTACCCGTAGCAATTTAACCATTTAATTTCAAATTAATAATAACTCTAGAAATTGTTTAAAACTTTGAAAATTCATATAAAATAAATCGTACATCAGATGAAAATACTTTGTACATGAAAGTTGCTCAGAACGACGAGACGAACCCGGATACGCAGCCCGTTCGTCCGCCACGCATCCCTAGCATAGAAAACACACAACTTTCGCCCTCCGGCTCCTCTGCCCGAAAACGCGAAACACCGGGGATACTTTCCCGGATGTCTTCCCCCTTCAACGGTACCACCTCGTACCGCGTTAGGGCACACCTAGCATCACACTTTGTCATGTCATGCATCGTCATGCATTTGTTTGCATTATATTTATTGTTTCTTCCCCCTCTTCTCTCGCTAGACACCGAGACCGACGCCACTGCTACCCAGTACGACTACGGTGTTGACGACCCCTCTCTCTTGCCAGAGCAACCAGGCAAGCCCCCCCTTGATCACCAGATATCGCCTACTCTCCTCTATACTGCTTGCATTAGAGTAGTGTAGCATGTTACTACTTTCCGTTAATCCTATCCTGATGCATAGCCTGTCCTTGCTACTACTGTTGTTACCTTTACCTGCCATCCTAATGCTTAGTATAGGATGCTAGTTTATCATCAGTGGCCCTACATTCTTGTCCGTCTTGCATGCTATACTATCGGGTCGTGATCACTCAGGAGGTGATCACAGGTATATACTACATACTTTATACATGATACATGGGATGACTAAAAGACGGGTCGGCTCGTAGGAGTACCCGCGAGTGGATCTTTATGGCGAAGCGACAGGGCAGGTTGAGACCACCTAGCAGAGAGGTGGGCCTGGCCCTGGTCGGCGTTCGCGGTTATTTCAAGATAACACGTTTAACGAGATCTTGGTATTTGATCTGAGTCTGGCCACTGGCCTATACGCACTAACCATCTACGCGGGGACAGTTATGGGCACTCGACGTCATGGTATCAGCCGAAGCCTTCGTGACGTCAGCGACTGAGCGGCGCGCGCCGGATTGGAACGTAAGCCTGCTCTTGTATTAAGGGGGCTAGTTCTGCTTCCGGCCGCCCTCGCAACGTGTAGGTGTGCAATGGGCGATGTGCCCAGATCCCTGCGCCATAGGATTTAGACCGGTGTGCTGACCTCTCTGTTGTGCCTAGGTAGGGCTATGACATGTTGATCTTCCAAGGCCGGGCATGACCCAGGAAAGTGTGTTCGGCCAAATGGGATCGAGTGTGTTGGGTTATGTGGTGCACCCCTGCAGGGAAGTTAATCTATTCGAATAGTCGTGATCTTCGGTAACAGGACGACTTGGAGTTGTACCTTGACCTTATGACTACTAGAACCGGACACTTAATAAAACACACCCTTCCAAGTGCCAGATACAATCGGTGGTCGCTCTCTAACAGGGCGACGAGGAGAGGATCGCCGGTTAGGATTATGCTACACGGTGCTACTTGGTGAACTTACCATCTACTCTCTTCTCCTGCTGCAAGATGGAGGTTACCAGAAGCGTAGTCTTCGATAGGACTAGGTATCCCCCTCTTATTCCGGCATTCTGCAGTTCAGTCCACATATGATACCCTTAATCCTTTTGATACCAATGCATACATATGTAGTGTAGCTCCTTGCTTGCGAGTACTTTGGATGAGTACTCACGGTTGCTTTTCTCCCCCTTTTCCCCCTTCCTATATCCGATTGCTGTGACCAGATGTTGGAGCCCAGGAGCCAGTCGCCACCGTCGACGACGACTACTACTACACTGGAGGTGCCTACTACTACATGCAGCCCGCTGACGGCGACCAGGAGTAGTTTAGGAGGATCCCAGGCAGGAGGCCTGCACCTCTTTCAATCTGTATCCCAGTTTGTGCTAGCCTTCTTAAGGCAAACTTGTTTAACTTATGTCTGTACTCAGATATTGTTGCTTCCGCTGACTCGTCTATGATCAAGCTCTTGTATTCGAGCCCTCGAGGCCCCTGGCTTGTAATATGATGCTTGTATGACTTATTTTATTTGTAGAGTTGTGTTGTGATATCTTCCCGTGAGTCCCTGATCTTGATCGTACACGTTTGCATGTATGATTAGTGTACGGTCAAATCGGGGGCGTCACAAGTTGGTATCAGAGCCGACTGCCTGTAGGAATCTCCCTTCCACACTTCTTGGCCAAAGTCGAGTCTAGTCATTGAAAAACTTTTACTAACATGGTTGTGTGGCTTACGAGCCCACGTCGCCATTGGGTGGTATTAGAATCTTTTACTCCTTGTCTATACTCTGGGACTCTGATCTCTTTTCTATTCGGGTTAAATGAATTTTCCTAAATCTAACATTAGGATCTCATTATCACTTTCACCCGGAGAGCCCCTTATTACTGATGATCGTCTGCTGCACGTGGAGACCCAAAAGATACTCTCCGTTGTTAACCCGAAAACTTGTGTTCATCGCGTTTGCAATTCCCCTTCCACCGTCAACCCTTATGGATAACTACTTGCAGTTGTTATTCTTACATTCATCCCCAGTTGGTCTTGTTATTACAAGATACCCCGAATTACTCGTCGTTGTTTCGATAATCCTTTAAGCTTACCGCCTTGCTATTCTTTGTCATCGAATACCCCTACGAATAATTGCTCGCACTTACCAATTATCTGCTCATCCCCAGTTGTTTAGGTGTTTCGCAAAATTGTTTGAAATGCCATTGGCTCTTTCGGAATCCTCAGTAGCCTATTGCTCTTGATCTTCTTTACCTGCTTGGATAATGGTTACTTCCATATGTCTAGCAATATTCGTTAAAATACTTTGTGATCGACATTCTGATCTTGTTGATTCAACATGTGTGTGAATGCACACATTCATTAGTTCTTCCCTGAAAATTATCCTTCCAGCTCAGACGTCATTTTGAACATGAGCTTGTTCTCGACCAATCTGTTTGCCGTCAATTGTACCCTTAGGTCTATTGAACTTATCCACCCTTGATCAGAGTGTCTGCTTCTGATCCTTCTATTTGGAAATCATAATTCCTTTGATATCTAAGCATCGAATCATTCAGGTGTTCTATAATCTGATGCCCTTGCATCCTTTCTTCAACTGATTGTGTGCCGATGCTCACATCAGCTCCGCTATGGACCGTCAGATCCTTTATTGGATTATTATTCGACAGTGTCCTCCGTATTCAATAACCTTGTGAGCTTTTCCTCGGATACATAATGCTTTTGGTAAATTGTATCCTCTGTTTTCTCAACCATGCTCTGTTTTCGAGCTGGTGGTATTTGCGATTAAAGCTTGTGGTATATGTTTCCACAATACCCTGATGGGTTGAACCTATGCCTTTCCTAATCTGTGTGAACCCAAAAGTTTTCATGGGTCATACTCCTCTGGTAATTCACCAGGTAGGTTTTGACACTGAAATCATTTTTTCTAGAGCAGTGAATGAAAGGTTATGCATTGAAGAAGTGGGAGTCGACCTTGAACTTTGTGTTCATGCCCATGGACACGATGTAGATCTTATCATTAAAGCTTCTATTAAATTAATTTTTCCCTTGGTATAAGTTCTTATATCTGGGATCCGGCCTTTTGCAATCGTGGTTTCGACCATATGTTCTTCTTTGACCCCATTTCACGGGCAAGTTTAAGCACTTGTCTTCTGTGGATCAATACACCAGTCCAACCTTTACTTTGATCTTCCGTCGAGTATTACACCATGGTACCTCGATAATATCAAGTACTACATAACCTCTTATGAGTTCTTCATCAAGTACTACATTCTCACTGATTCCAATTTTTCACGGGCTCTAAGTTATTAAACACTCAAAAACCGATAACTGAACCGAGTCCACAGTATGGTTCAACAACTAATATAAATCTTCTTTGCTTATGAGTTTGTACCCAATCACATCCTTCCTACCCTATTTGGCTATATCATTACTGTGATGATTTTAACTGTGCTACCTGGTCCTTATTCCCGGAGCACAACTTTCGGCGATGAGCTAAGCTTACGTCGATCTTCCTCTTCATACCATTTTGCCTTAAACTACGAGCTTGGTTTCGAGTTTGTGTCATACCCTTGGGTTCAATAACCTTTCGCTTCATCATTCCTTTGGCTTGATGTCATCACCGACCGATTACATCTTCATGAAATCTCTCACAATTGTGTCGTGATCTCATCGGCATTCTGAGCTCTTCCAGGATGTCAATTGAGTTCATTATGAGAAATACCATCCTTGCCCTTGATGATCTGTGTTATCATCGACCACCTTATTGACTTCCCTCCAACACAAACTTATTCATGTTTTGTGTTATACCTTGAGATCCTTGCTATCCACCATTTGTTCTTCTTTGCCTTGGAGTATTACCATCTTTTATGTCAAGGATGTCGTGAGAATTTCACCACCTCTTAATAATTCTTGATGTAGTGATGCTTCTCTCCATCACCATTCTTTCTTTCCCCCCGTGTTGAGTGAACTCTATTGTGAGAATTTAATATCTCTAGCAACCCTATTGTTTCAAAGTGAATGGCCGATAGTTTCGTTATTGAGTCACCATTCTAACATTGATCGTGCAACCCAGCCCATATTTCGGGTGCACCTTTCAACCAATGTTTAACTATGTATGTTTTCCTCGAGCATACCTCTTCATATCATTTGATCTGACAAATGATATCTCCTTGTTCACATAAGAGTGGAAATCCATCTGTTGAGAATCTCAATGAATTGTCGCTGAGTCAATAAGCCACCTCCTCACCTCTCCTTGATTTAATGATGAACTCTTGTTTCGGAACTCGCTCCCGCAGTTCAACTCCCGAGGATCTTACAATGTCATCTTTACAACTTGGTTGCACCTCTCTTCTCATGCATCCCAAGTTTGTGGTACCCTGACGCCAATCAGAACTGGATCTTGGTCAGATATAATGGTTGGAACATATTTCCAAGAGTTATAACATGGTCTTTATATGACCCAGTAAGATGATGTCATGCCTAACACACCTGGCCGGAGAACCTATTGTTATAGTTTCCTTTTCAGTAAGGTTATCCGTGCTTCCATGAGGAAATTGTGAGACTTATTCTATAAGTTTTTCCTGATGGATCCTTTGTGTATCCAAGGTCTTACCTTAGCTTGAAGACCTTGTCAATGCTATCTCGAAACATGTATGTGGTACTCCGAACTTCAAAAAGAACATTTGAAGCACCATGCTGCATTTTCTTCATCAATTATCCTAACACCGTTGTATGGGTAATGTCATGAAAGTTCTCCCCCTTTCCTAAAGTGTTTTCTACATTATATCCCGTCATGGATATCATGCCCTATTTGCCCTTGGGAAGGATATACCCCTGAAATATGTGTTTAAACACATTTTTCCTCTCAATTGTTCTGTTTAATCTGATAATCATATTTTCCTTTCCATTGCTTGGTTTAACCTTTCTTGAGGTCTATATGATCTAAGCAGTAATATTCTCTTGCTTATGTAAACACCTCGGTGTACAATTTTGTCAGTGAGACCCTGTTTCTACTGTTGATAACTTTCCGATAACCGCCGATGGACGAGAACTTTGCCTACTGGTCCGCCTCGTTCAACGAGCAGGAAAATGGTTCTCCTTGTCCCTCGCCCTTGGTACCGACGTTGTTGCCGACATAACTGACAGGCTACCCTCTGACATGCCTTGCTATCATGACCGTGCAAGATGTCACCGCTCCTCCTACTTTTAACCCACAAGGGTGGCCCATAACCCAAAGTTCCACAAGATCAAAACCTGAATCTCCTATACACCCTGTTGTAAAAGATATTCCTCGCGCTTGACTTCATATGTAATTCATGGGCCACCTGCCTAGTGATCTATTCTGGTATCAGACGCAATACTTATACCCGTTGCTCTGGACCCCTTTCGCATGTTGTTTCATACATCGAACGATTGCCTATCCGTTTGAAACTTCTCATGGTACCTTCTTACTTTGCTCTCGATGTGTTTCATTTGTTCAACTCGAGAGATACTCTTATGATCATTCTTGGGATACCCCCCCAGATGATTTTCCCTTATAAGATTCAATTGTTGTAAAGATGCCCCTTGCCTATTCGTAAGTACGATGGAATTCCCGAAGAAAGGAGGACATCTTCATCATGATGACCTGAAACAGCGAAATGAAGACGTCAATGTAATGGAGCAACCTCTTCGAGAAGAACAACCAAGACCAAGAACACTCCCTAGAATTTCGTAACCCGAACCTTCCCCCTTTACTTCCCTCTTAAATCTCGGGACGAGATTTCTTGTAGTGGAGGAGAATTGTGACGCCCAGATATTTAAGCTACAGTAACCCTCTGCTAATGAAGCCACGTCACCTCCGTTACTGTTGCTAATCCCGCGTTAGTCCAAAACAGTTCAAATTCAAATTTGAATTAAAGTAAAAAAAAATCAAATTTGTCAAACATGGAAACTAAAATGTTCAAAAGGTTACAATTATGCACCAACTATTTAACAGACAGCAACCAATAATTTATAAAGTGTTTAAGTGCTCTGAAATAATTAAAACTAGGACCAAATCAATATTTTAAATGCTTTTTAAATTATAAGAAATTCTAAGATATTTTATTTGAGTGCCAACCTTATTGTGGCAGTGGCTTAGTATATATCACAAATTGTGGTGCAAGTTTTATATTTCACAAAACTAAAATCATTTGAAAAGAATTAGAAAACATAACTAAAAAATAAAAGGAAACAAGAGTAATATAAACAAAAAGAGGCAAAACCTGGCACTGTGCACTTGAGGCCCAAGTACACAGCACCAGGCCCAACCCACCTCCACCTCTCCTTCCTCCTACAGGAGACAATGGATCGTGGAGGGCATCCAACCGGCCATGGCCGCGCCATGGCGCGTGTCGGCCATCCCGCGCCCCCTCGTCCCCTACATCTACAAGGCACCCTCGAACCCCCCTGTGAACCCTAGCCGCCCCTCTCCTCTCTCGCTTGGTCCCCTTCCTCTCTCCCGCGTGCAACAGAGCCGCCACCGCCACTGACCTCCCCGTCCCCGTGCCCACCGTCATCGTCTTCGTGTGGGAAGACGTCCAGAAGACCCGCCTCCGTCGTCTTCGTCCATCCCAAGCACCGAATCAAGCTGGGATGGCCCGTACGCTCGCCATCGCCGTCGTCTTCAGCGCGTACATCGCCAGCGACCGTCATCGATTGCCATCGTTCCGGTCCACCTCGATCCTCCCCGCGCACGCCACCGGACTCGCGGTGAGATCCTCCTCCGAACCCCCTTCACCGCGGCCTCGATCCATCGCTGTAGGCCCATACCCGCGCTATGCATCGGTCGCCATGGACGGGAACTCGGCTCCCTCACCGCGCCCCCGTTCGCATCCCTGTGCTGCCTACGCGCGCATGCGCCGTGCCCCGACCTCCCTGACATGCGCCCGCGCCGCCCACGCTCTAGTCGCGTCTGCCTCTGGCCGCTGCCGCAGCCTCCCAACGCCAGCTGCGTACCGCTCCTTCTCCTGCGCTGCTTGCTGCTGCTTACTGAACTGCCACTGTCCGCCCTGCCTTCTGCTGCTGCTTCTCTGTCACTACTACCCTCGCCGAAGCCTGACCGCCCCGCTCGCGAGGCCCTCTCTCGTGCCACGCCCACGGACCCCTGCTGCCGGTTGCGCATCTCGTGGCCTCCGTCTCTGCGAGCCCAACCGGCAGGGTCTCTGCTAGATAGGCCGGCCCTGTTAGATCGTGGGCTAACCCCCCCCCCCCATTAGCAATAAAACCCCCTGGGTTAATTATCCTAACCCCATGTTAGTAGAAAACCCCATAGAAGAAAGATAAACTAAACCTGGTGTAATATAAAAATATAAATAAAAAAGGAAAGATATGTGCCAATGACATGTGGGTCTCCCACACCCTGTTGACCAGTCAAATTTTGACTGGTCAAACAATCAACTACCCACTGGACCCACCTGTAAGCCTTTGCTGGGTACACTTCTGTGTACTCGTAGCAATTTAACCATTTAATTTCAAATTAATAATAACTCTAGAAATTGTTTAAAACTTTGAAAATTCATATAAAATAAATTGTACATTAGATGAAAATACTTTGTACAAGAAAGTTGCTCAGAACGACGAGACGAACCCGGATACGTAGCCCGTTCGTCCACCACGCATCCCTAGCATAGCAAACATGCAACTTTCCCCCTCTGGCTCCTCTGCCTGAAAACGCGAAACACCGGGGATACTTTCCCGGATGTTTTCCCCCTTCACCGGTACCACCTCGTACCGCTTTAGGGCACACCTAGCATCACGCTTTGTCATGTCATGCATCGTCATGCATTTGTTTGCATTATATTTATTGTTTCTTCCCCCTCTTCTCTCGCTAGACACCGAGACCGACGCCGCTGCTACCTAGTACGACTACGGTGTTGACGACCCCTCTCTCTTGCCAGAGCAACCAGGCAAGCCCCCCCTTGATCACCAGACATCGCCTACTCTCCTCTATACTTCTTGCATTAGAGTAGTGTAGCATGTTACTACTTTCCGTTAATCCTATCCTGATGCATAGCCTGTCCTTGATACTACTGTTGTTACCTTTACCTGCCATCCTAATGCTTAGTATAGGATGCTAGTTTATCATCAGCGGCCTTACATTCTTTTCCGTCTGGCATGCTATACTATCGGGCTGTGATCACTCGGGAGGTGATCACGGGTATATACTATATACTTTATACATGATACATGGGATGACTAAAAGACGGGTCGGCTCGTAGGAGTACCCGCGAGTGGATCTTTGTGGCGAAGCGACAGGGCAGGTTGAGACCACCTAGGAGAGAGGTGGGCCTGGCCTGGTCGGCGTTCGCGGTTATTTCAAGATAACACGTTTAACGAGATATTGGTATTTGATCTGAGTCTGGCCACTAGCCTATACGCACTAACCATCTATGCGGGGATAGTTATGGGCACTCGACGTCGTGGTATCAGCCGAAGCCTTCGTGACGTTAGCGACTGAGCGGCGCGCGCCGGATTGGAACGTAAGCCTGCTCTTGTATTAAGGGGGCTAGTTCTGCTTCCGGCCGCCCTCGCAATGTGCAGGTCTGCAATGGGCGATGGGCCCAGACCCCTGTGCCATAGGATTTAGACCGGCGTGCTGACCTCTTTGTTGTGCCTAGGTAGGGCTGCGACATGTTGATCTTTTGAGGCCGGGCATGACCCAGGAAAGTGTGTCCGGCCAAATGGGATCGAGCGTGTTGGGTTATTTGGTGCACCCCTGCAGGGAAGTTAATCTATTCGAATAGTCGTGATCTTCGGTAACAGGACGACTTGGAGTTGTACCTTGACCTTATGACAACTAGAACCGGATACTTAATTAAATACACCCTTCCAAGTGCCAGATACAACCGGTGGTCGCTCTCTAACAGGGCGACGAGGAGAGGATCGCCGGTTAGGATTATGCTACACGGTGCTACTTGGTGAACTTACCATCTACTCTCTTCTCCTGCTGCAGTTCAGTCCACATATGATACCCTTAATCCTTTTGATACCAATACATACATATGTAGTGTATCTCCTTGCTTGTGAGTACTTTGGATGAGTACTCACGGTTTCTTTTCTCCCCCTTTTCCCCCTTCCTATATCCGATTGCTGTGACCAGATGTTGGAGCCCAGGAGCCAGTCGCCACCGTCGACGACTACTACTACTACACTGGAGGTGCCTACTACTATGTGCAGCCCGTTGACGGTGACCAGGAGTAGTTTAGGAGGATCCCAGGCAGGAGGCCTGCACCTCTTTCGATCTGTATCCCAGTTTGTGCTAGCCTTCTTAAGGCAAACTTGTTTAACTTATGTCTGTACTCAGATATTGTTGCTTCCGCTGACTCGTCTATGATCGAGCTCCTGTATTCGAGCCCTCGAGGCCCCTGGCTTGTAATATGATGCTTGTATGACTTATTTTATTTGTAGAGTTGTGTTGTGATATCTTCCCGTGAGTCCCTGATCTTGATCGTACACGTTTGCGTGTATGATTAGTGTGCGGTCAAATCGGGGGCGTCACACAACAGAAGTGTAGGTGGTTATCTCTCAGAAAATATAGGTTGGAAGGTAGGTTTGTTCTAATGGCTCTCTCCACGAATGAAGAGGAGGTGGAGGGGTATATATAGCCTCCACACAAAATCTAACCGTTACACATAACTTTCCAAACTCGGTGCGACCGAATGTTTAAACTCGGTCTGATCGATTTAGCAAAGCTAGTGACCGTTAGAGTTTTCGATGGGACCGACATGCAACTCAGTAGGACCGATATGATTAGGGTTAGGGCATAACGTAATCTCGGTGAGACCGATTACACAAACTCGGTGAGACCGATTTTGGTAATAAGCTAACCAGAGAGTTGGTCAGGTAAACTCGGTGGGACCGATCGCTCATTTCGGTGAGACCGAAACGTTACGAAGGGAAAACAGAGAGTTTACATTGCAATCTCGGCGGGACCGATCGCTCATCTCGGTGAGACCGAAATGTTACGAAGGGAAACAGATAGATTACAACCCCATCTCGGTGAGACCGAGATCCCTATCGGTGAGACCGATTTGCCTAGGGTTTGTGGCAGTGGCTATGACATTTGAAACTCGGTGGCGCCGGATAGAAAGAATCGGTGGGGCTGAGTTTGACTTTTGGTTTAGGTCATATGTGGATGTGAGAAAGTAGTTGAGGGCTTTGGAGCATATCACTAAGCATTTTGAGCAAGAACCTCATTAAGCAACACCTCATCCCACCTTGATAGTATTGGCTTTTCCTATAGACTCAATGTGATCTTGGATCACTAAAATAGAAAATGTAGAGTCTTGAGCTTTGAGCTTGAGCCAATCATTTGTCCTTAGCATTTTGAGGGGTCCACTTTTCTCATCCATGCCATGCCAATCATTGAGCTTTCCTGAGATATTAATCTTGAAATAGCATTAGCTCAATGAGCTATATGTTGTTAGGAATTACCAAAACCACCTAGGGATAGTTGCACTTTCAGATTCGAGGGAGAGTTTCGTCAGCACGACGGCGTGATGACAGTGATGATGATGTTACCGGAACAGGGCTTCGCCTAAGCACCGCTACGATATAACCGAGGTGAATTATGATGGAGAGGGGCACCGCACACGGCTAAAAAATCAATGATCAATTTCTGTGTCCGTGGGGTGCCCCCCTCCCTCGTATATAAAGGAGTGGAGGAGGGGGAGGGTCGGCCCTCTCTATGGCGCGCCCTAGGGGAGTCCTACTCCCTCCGGGAGTAGGATTCCCCCCTTCCAAGTAGGAGTAGGAGAGGAAGGAAGGAGGAGAGAGGGAGGAAGGAAAGGGGGGCCGGCCCCTTCCCAATTTGGATTGGGCTTGGGGGCGCGCCTCCCTCTTTTCCCTTCCCTCTCCTCTATTCCACTAAGGCCCAATAAGGCCCATATACTCCCCGGGGGGTTCCGGTAACCTCCCGGTATTCTGGAAAAATGCCCGAACCACTCGAAACCATTCTGATGTCCAAACATAGGCTTCCAATATATCGATCTTTATGTCTCGACCATTCCGAGACTCCTCGTCATGCCCGTGATCAAATCCGGGACTCCGAACTACCTTCGATACATAAAAAACACAAAAACTCATAATACCGATCGTCACCGAATGTTAAGCGTGTGGACCCTACGGTTTCGAGAACTATGTAGACATGACTGAGACTCACTTCCGGTCAATAACCAATAGCGGAACCTAGATGCTCATATTGGTTCCTACATATTCTACGAAGATCTTTATCAGTCAAATCGCATAACGGTATACGTTGTTCCCTTTGTCATCGGCATGTTACTTGCCCGAGATTCGATTGTCGGTATCTCAATACCTAGTTCAATCTCGTTACCGTCAAGTCTCTTTACTCGTTTCGTAATGCTACATCCCGTAACTAACTCATTAGTTACATTTCTTGCAAGGCTTATAGTGAGTACATTACCGAGAGGTCCTAGAGATACCTCTCCGACAATCGGAGTGACAAATCCTAATCTCGATCTATGCCAACTCAACAAGTACCATCGGAGACACCTGTAGAGCACCTTTATAAACACCCAGTTACGTTGTGACGTTTGGTAGCACACAAAGTGTTCCTCCGGTATTCGGGAGTTGCATGATCTCATAGTCATAGGAACATGTGTAGTTATGGAGAAAGCAATAGTAACAAACTAAACAAACATCGTGCTAAGCTAACGGATGGGTCAAGTCA
The DNA here is from genome assembly GCF_056163025.1 of Triticum urartu. Classification (NCBI taxonomy): domain Eukaryota; kingdom Viridiplantae; phylum Streptophyta; class Magnoliopsida; order Poales; family Poaceae; genus Triticum; species Triticum urartu. The sequence goes on along the minus strand of NC_141873.1, from coordinate 358,120,796 downwards.
ATCACATCATTCTCTAATGATGTGATCCCGTTAATCAAATGACAACTCATGTCTATGGTTAGGAAACATAACCATCATTGATTCAACGAGCTAGTCAAGTAGAGGCAAACTAGTGACACTATGTTTGTCTCTGTATTCACACATGTACTAAGTTTCCGGTTAATACAATTCTAGCATGAATAATAAACATTTATCATGATATAAGGAAATATAAATAACAACTTTATTATTGCCGCTAGGGCATATTTCCTTCATGAAGCCCTAGCGGCCTTCAAACATAGCATCCGCAACGAATGGCTCGCCCGACAACTCGGCCAAGAAAAGCGAAGTCCATGGTAGCCCTTACAGCACTAATGACCCGCTTCTGTGCGGGCGAGGATAGCTGGCTAGCCCATAGCCGTAACAATACCAGCGACCCTGGCACTTCCGAAGCCCGAAACGGCAATGGAAGACCCTGACGCAACAAACATAAGCGTCGGAGCAACAATGATGATATAGAGAATACGACAGTCAACGCCGGATTCAGTGGCTCCAAATCCGGTCAATGGAAGAAGCCATTCAAACGAAACAAAAACGGTTCATCAAGCCTGGACCGAATACTTGATCGACCCTGCCAGATCCACGGCACTCCTGATAAGCCTGCCAACCACACCAACAGAAACTGTTGGGTCTTCAAACAGGCCGACAAGTTAAATGCCGAACATAAGGAGAAAGGGTCGCCTAGTGAGGATGACGACGAGGAACCTCGCGCACCAAAAATAGGGGGACAGAAGAAATTTCCCCCTGAAGTGAAAACGGTGAACATGATATACATCACCCATATCCCCAAGAGGGAGTGCAAGCGCGCGCTAAGGGACGTCTATGCGATAGAGCCAGTCGCCACAAAATTCAACCCATGGTTGGCCTGTTCGATCACCTTCGATCGCAGGGACCATCCGGCCAGTATCCGTCACGGAGGTTCGGCCGCATTAGTCCTCAATTCAATCATCGACGGATTCCACCTTACGCAAGTCCTCATGGACGGCGGCAGCAGCCTTAACCTGCTCTATCAGGACACAGTCCGCAAGATGGGTATTGATCCATCAAGAATCAAGCCCACTAAAACTACCTTTAAAGGAGTGATACCCGGTGTAGAGGCCCACTGCATGGGCTCAATAACATTGGAAGTGGTCTTCGGTTCGCCGAACAACTTCTGCAGCAAAGACTTGATCTTCGATATCGTCCCCTTCCGCAGTGGCTACCATGCACTGCTCGGACGAACCGCATTCACTCACTTTAATGCAGCCCCGCACTACGCCTACCTCAAATTCAAGATGCCCGGACCACACAGAGTTATAATAGTGAATGGAAACATGGACCGCTCCCTCCGCACCAAGGAGCACACCATGGCCCTGGCAGCGGAAGTACAAGGTGGCCTCATCAAGCCAACTATTACGTCAGCGGCCAAGTCCTCGTACACTATCAAACGAGTCCGGATACCCCAGTGTACGACAGTCCAGCTCATCAGGAGCTCGATTAGCAATTCAGCCACCATCTCATCCCCTACCAAATTGTGGCATATGTACCACGCGTACATAATTACGCACTAAAAATACCATGGGAAAGGATGGAGGCATAATAAGGACAATGTATGCAATACGGCTAGACCCTATCAGGACACTCACATTTCCCCTTTTCTTTTCTTTTTATTTTTCCAGGTTCCTTACAACCCACACCACCCTTTCGACGGTACCAAGGCCTCTTTTTGTGGCCTATTACACCGGTCAATGTCCTCTTGAAGGACAATATACCAAGGAGAAAAGAAGCATAGACTCATGCTGGAGTACCTAAAGGATCCTTAAATATCACCTCGTCCGCTTTCAGGACGCATGCACAGCTTCCCCTTGTGTTCGGCATGTAAAATAGCCTTGTTGCTTATTGCACTATTTGTATCAATATGTTTCAACGTATCAATCAGACTACAATGGAAACAATTTTTAGCCCAAACCTACGTGGCGTTGGCTTATCTCTTAACATATGCTTCCCTGTTTTTGTCTGATTATCATGTACACCTTGGTATGACCTAAATCGCCAGGGGCTTTATTAAGTCGCGTACATCTTTCAAATACTAAAACAAAGTCTGAACACTTTAACAAGTGCAATTCGGTGTCCCTAATATAGCATTATATGCATTGGCTCTGAATCATGTCTTTGGTCAATAGTTGGGTTGCTCGGCTCCTGTGCTTGCTACCTTACGTTCCGTCTGATTGGATAGGGTAGTAAAGGGAGAACTACTATGATTGTGTTTCTGGTTTACCCGGACAAACACCTCAGTAGAGAAAGCCGAAAACTGTCTGTCATGATGCGGCGAGAGCTGGTCAGCTATTCGGTGACTAAGTATAAATCTCTAGCGATTTTTTCCGCATTATGCGATAGGCTGGCCTCCACCTGGCCGGGCATCCACATCACCCAAGTTCAGATAATCGAACAATACTAGGGGTTGCGCCCGCACTCCCATTATAAAACTCCTATGGCTAAGTGAGGGCGATAAAGCCACATAGTCCGATTGCCTGGTTCACCATACTAACACCTTCACGGACCAGTACGTTGGGTCAAGCGTGTCTAAGTGTTATCCCGAACACCCTCGTACTACCTACGTGGGGGCTGAAGCCGATGACTGGTCAACTCTCAGATGTCATAAGCAGCCACATAGGAGGAGATATTTTGAAGTAAAATAAGCAACATATCATACATAAGCCTTGTTTCATGATGCATGATTGGACAACATAGATGCATTCATTCAAAAATGATGTCCTTCGAACATTGGCCCTCTACAATGTGGGATCCTTTTAGGACATCATCAAGGTACCGCTCTGGCGTGCGGTGCTCTTTGCTAGCGGGCGGTCCCTCGGTTGCAAGCTTGACGACATCCATCTTCGCCCACTGCACCTTGACACAGGCGAAGGCCATCTGCGTACCTTCAATATAGATCGACCGCTTCACGGCATCAAGCCGAGGGCAGATGCTGACCAACCGCTTCACGAGACCGAAGTAGCTACTGGGCATGGGTTCGGCGGTCCAAAGATGGATTATCTAATTCCTCATGGCCAATTTAGCCACCCTATGCAGTTTGGTCCATTGCTTTAGCTGATCGCTGAGGGGCACCGGATGCTCTGGCGCAAGGTACTGCGACCAGAACAGTTTCTCTGTTGAGCTCCCTGACGGTGTCCTGCACTAGGGGTACTCACCACGTCGTCTTCCGACCAGTGGGTCGGGCCAAGGACCCCCATGGCGGTTCACTATTAGGCCAGTTCGGACAGCCCATGCCGCATACAAAGGAGATCTCACAAGACTTGGCGCCCAAGACGAGGACTCTCCTAAACCCTAGGCCTCTGGTGTATTATATAAACCGAGGCCAGGCTAGTCAATAGACAGCTAATATTGATTAGAACAATCTCGTGGTAGATACATATACTCTGTACTACACCTCATATGAATACAATCAAAAGCAGGACGTAGGGTTTTACCTCCATCAAGAGGGCCCGAACCTATGTAAAATCTCGTGTCTGTGTTACCCTCGCTCCAAGACGCCTAGGTTAGGACCCCTACTACGAGATACGCCGGATATAGAACTGACATTGGTGTTTTCATTGAGAGCCTGCTAGGCGATCGTCACGGTTCGATGGGTCGTCTTCATCCGCATTGGCGACACGAATCAGGTGTTGTTTTTCTAAAAATTAGATATATTTCTCACAGTTTAATCTGCATGAGAATGTTTTCTGTAGGTCCGCCGTGCTATTTCCTGTTCGCAGGTCCATCCGGAATCAATCTTATACAACCGATCTGATTTGATCTGTGGCGGCGGCCGCCGTACGTCTGCTGTCCACATGAAGACCGCAGATGATTAGATCGATCGAGCTACTACCATCAAAAGTTGTCTTATGCGCGTACGCGTTTGCTGCTGCTCTAGGCGAGAAGAGCCGGGATATGCTAGCACTCCAGGTCTCGAGGTGGACCGATAGGGGAGCACCCTAAGCCGCTGACCACCACTTGGATTACGCATTAGTACTAGTGCTGACAACTAGTAGTACTACTTCACGTGGAGCGCCGAGCACATGGCCTAGTTTTCTTCCCTCTAAAATCACTATGGGCACTAGGAGATTACCAGGGAGATTTAACTTCTCTCTCTCTTTCTACCTTATTTAATCGTATCTCTTCCTTATTAGATTATAAGCCTTGAGTAAATAGACTACTTAAATAAGCAATTTGTCTTTGGATACGTACTTATCAAAGAACGCATGATACTAACCATTTCCTAATTTTTTAGGTCGAACCATTGTGCGAGCTTGCCTGGATAAGTTTGGCTCATCGTTAAGAGAGCTCCTTCGCGCTGCTCCAACCTGGCTATCTTCTCGACAGCCTAGTTTGTCATGCGCCGACCGACAGACACCTCGTCAAGATCAATGATAAAAAAGGAGCAATCCAAACGGCGGTGAACCAGCCGAGGAGATGATGCAGTACTGTACGCAACATGCATGTGATGCCGACAATAGTTCGGCTCAGCGCAGTCACAGGGAGATCCGATCATTGTTTCTCTTTCCTTCATTATTTAATTGCGAGGAAATCTATGCTTTTCGCTAATCATCTTCTTTTTATGCACTTTCCACACGTAAGTACGCCTAGTATTACTAGGACTGTGTGTGAGGGAGTCCTGGATTAGGGGGTCTCCGGACAGCCGGACTATATCCTTTGGCCGGACTATTGGACTATGAAGATATAAGATTGAAGACTTCGTCCCGTGTCCGGATGGGACTCTACTTGGCGTGGAAGGCATGCTAGGCAATACGGATATGTATATCTCCTCCTTTGTAACCAATTTTGTGTAACCCTAGCCCCCTCCGATGTCTATATAAATCGAGGGCTTTAGTCTGTAGGACAACATACAATCATACCATAGGCTAGCTTCTAGGGTTTAGCCTCTCCGATCTCGTGGTAGATCAACTCTTGTACTACTCATATTATCAAGAATAAATCAAGAAGGACGTAGGGTTTTACCTCCATCAAGAGGGCCCGAACCTGGGTAAAACATCGTGTCCCCTGCCTCCTGTTACCAACTGCCTTAGACGCACAGTTCGGGACCCCCTACCCGAGATCTGCCGGTTTTGACACCGACATTGGTGCTTTCATTGAGAGTTCCTCTGTGCCGTTGCCATTAGGCTTGATGGCTCCTTCGATCATCGATAGCGATGCGGTCTAGGGTGAGACTTTTCTCCCCGGACAGATGTTCGTATTCGGCGGCTTCGCTCTGCGGGCCAACTCGCTTGGCCATCTGGAGCAGATCGAAAGTTACGCCCCTGGCCACCAGGTCAGGTTTGGAAGCTTAAATTACACGGCCGATATCCGCGGAGACTTGATCTTCGACGGATTCGAGCCCCTGCCTTGTGCACCACACGGTCGCGACGAGTATGATTTAGCTCTACCATCAGACAGTGTTCAGGAGATCGCACCGGCAACCGCTCTGACCCTCAATTTGGAACCAGTTGCGCCATCCATGGACGGGTGGATAGACCCCGCCATGGAGGTCGTATCCTCAGCGGCGATCGAGCCGAATATTGACCTTACCCTTCATGAGAGCCGTGTTGCCAAACTGCCTGATCCTTCTCCGACCACGGACTCCGAACCGCCTGCGCCCGTGTCTATCGAATCCGATTGGGCGCCGATCATGGAGTTTACCTCCGCGGATATTTTTCAGCACTCGCCCTTCGGCGACATACTGAACTCATTAAGGTCTCTCTCCTTGTCAGGAGAATCCTGGCCGAACTATGTTCGGCAGGATTGGGATGCGGATGACGAAGAAATTCGCTGCCCACCCACCACCCACTTAATAGCCACTGTCGACGACCGACATGCTCGAATTCAACTCCGAAGACATGGAGGACGATGCGGGAGACGAAGAGGAACCACTGCCCACAGGGCATTGGACAGCCACCTCATCGTATGATATATACATGGTGGACACACCCAAAGAAGACAATGGCTATGAGACAGCGGAGGATGACCCCTCCAAGAAGCAACCCAAGCGCCGACGTCAGTGGCGCCGCTCTAAGTCTCGCCAAAGTAAAAGCGGTGACACCGGCACAGGAGATAATATCACTCTGGATGGTGTCGAAGACGACAACAATCCCCTCCAGCAAGATTTAGGGCGGGAGGATGGAGAAGCCAACCCTCCTGAGAGAGCGGCAGATGGAGAGGCGGAGGATGATAATTACATACCTCCCTCTGAAGACGAGGCAAGCCTCGACGGTGACGAATTCGTCGTGCCTGAGGATCCCGTCAAACAAGAGCGCTTCAAGCGCCGGCTTATAGCCACGGCAAATAGCCTTAAGAAAAAGCAACAGCAGCTTCAAGCTGATCAAGATTTGCTAGCTCACATATGGACTGAAGTCCTTGCGGCCGAGGAATATAAACTTGAACGCCCCTCCAAGAGTTACCCAAAGCGTAGGTTGCTACCCCGACTGGAGGAGGAAGCACCCAAACCTACATCTCCTGCACATGATGCAGCTGATCGGCCACCTCGTGGCCACGACAGAGAGGCATTTCAGCCAAAAGCTCAGCCCGCACTCCGACGCCACTCAAATAAAAATGTCAAGACATGGGGAAATACGCCAGACCTACGAGACGTATTGGAGGACAAAGAAAAACACGCAAGATCGATCTACGGATCACGAGGGCGCGCCGCTATGTGAGACGATAATCGTCACGCCGGATACAGTAAAAGTCAGTCCGGCCAGGCCGAACACAGCGGGCAAGACTCATTTGAGCTGCGTCGCGATATAGCCCAGCACAGAGGCGCCGCACACCCCCTATGCTTCACAGACGAAGTAATGGATCATCAAATGCCAGAGGGTTTCAAACCCGTAAATATAGAATCATACGACGGCACAACAGATCCTGCAGTATGGATCGAGGATTTCCTCCTGCACATCCACATGGCCCGCGGTGATGATCTACACACCATCAAATACCTCCCACTCAAGCTCAAAGGACTAGCTCGGCATTGGCTCAATAGCCTGCCAGCAGAATCCATCGGCTGTTGGGAAGATCTGGAAGCCGCATTCCTTGACAACTTCCAGGGCACTTATGTGCGACCACCAGATGCCGATGACTTGAGCCACATAATTCAGCAGCCATAGGAATCGGCCAGGCAATTCTGGACATGGTTCCTAACAAAGAAAAATCAAATCGTTGACTGTCCGGATGCGGAGGCCCTAGCAGCTTTCAAACACAACATCCATGACGAATGGCTCTCCTGACACCTCGGCCAGGAAAAGCCGAAATCTATGGCAGCCCTCATGACACTATTGACCCGCTTTTGTGCGAGAGAGAATAGCTGGCTGACTCGCAGCAATAACATATCAAAGAACCATGGTACTTCGGTTACCAAGGACGGCAATGGCAGGTCACATCGCAACAAACATAAGCGCCGCATTAACAACGACAATACTAAGGATACGGCGGTCAATGCCAGATTCAAAGGCTCTAAACCCGGTCAGCGGAAAAAGCCATTCAAAAGAAGCACTCCGGGCCCGTCCAGTTTGGACCGTATACTCGATCACTTGTGTCAAATACACGGCACCCCCGACAAGCCAGCCAACCACACCAACAGGGATTGTTGGGTATTCAAACAGGCCGGCAAGTTAAATGCCGAAAACAAAGATAAGGGGTCACATAGCGATGACGAGGAGGAACCCCGGCAGCCGAACACCGGAGGACAGAAGAGGTTCCCCCCATAAGTGCAGACGGCGAACATGATATACACAACCCACATCCCCAAGAGGGAGCGGAAGCGTGCGCTCAGGGACGTATATGCGTTGGAGCCAGTCGCCCCAAAGTTCAACCCATGGTCCTCCTGTCCGATCACCTTCGATCGCAGGGACCACCCCACTAGTATCCATCATGGCGGATTTGCTGCACTGGTCCTAGACCCAATCATCGATGGATTTCACCTCACTCGAGTCCTTATGGATGGCGACAGCAGCCTGAACCTGCTTTATTAGGACACAGTGCGCAAGATGGGTATAGACCCCTCAAGGATCAAACCCAGAAAAAAAACCTTCAAAGGCGTCATACCAGGTGTAGAGGCCCATTGCACAGGCTCAGTCACACTGGAAGTGGTCTTCGGATCCCCGGATAACTTCTGAAGTGAAGAGTTAATCTTTGATATAGTCCCGTTCCGCAGTGGCTATCATGCACTGCTCGGGCGAACCGCATTTGCGAGATTCAATGCGATACCGCATTCTGCATACCTCAAGCTCAAGATGCCAGGACCTCGGGGGGTCATCACAGTTAATGGAAACACAGAGCGCTCTCTCCGCACGGAGGAGCACACTGCGGCCCTCGCAGCAGAAGCGCAAAGCAGCCTCTTAAGGCAATCCACTAGTTCGGCGATTAAGGACCCGGGCACCTTCAAGCGCGCCTGGAGTAAACGGCAATAGGACCGCCTGGCACATTCCGAGCTTGCATAGCAATGTGGCCCCCACCCCGGTCTGAGCCAAACGGCGAAATCCATGCCACGCGTACATAATTACTCATTAAAAATACCATGGGCACAGGTGGGGAAGGGGGCATGACTTCGGCACGCCCCAAGACGCGGCTCAACCGCACTAGGGGCTTCCCGCTTTGTTATTTTTCTCTTTCAGGACTTTAATCTCTGGAAACCCTGTCCGGCAGCATGATTGCCGGATACATGATGCAGCAACCAAGGAGGCAGAAAAGCTACGTCGCACCATGGAACTCCAAGGTGGATTACGATAACGAGTGAAATACTTGCTTTAATACCATTCATTAGCTCGCCCTTGGAGGGGACATGTCAAATAGTCCTACTTTTGCTTATCGCACTACTTGTATCATTCTGCTTTAATGCACCTTTTTGAATAAACAATGCATAGCACTAAGACTATTATTGCATTCTTCCTTTTTTATATATATGTTCATTCATGACATTCAGCATCCGTACACTCTGGTACGGCCAATACGCTAGGGGCTTAAGCATACCCCATAATACGGCGTGAGAAGTCCGAACACTTTTGACAGTGCGGCGCCCCGAACTTATAGCATTATATGCATCAGCTCCGAATCATGTCTTGGGTCAATAGTTGGGTTTGCCCGGCTCCCATGTTTTGGTACCTTACGTTCCGCTATATCGGCTAAGGTAGCACTGGGAGAACTACTGCGATTGTGCCCCGGTTCTGCTGGGTTAAGCACCTCAGTATAGAAACCTAAAACCGACTGTCATGATAAGGCGAGAGACTGGTCGCTGTTCGAGAGGTTTCGAGTCCCTAAAGGCTTATGCCACTTAGAGCGAGGAGTCGGCTTTGTCTGGCTTAAGGCATGTATAGCGCCCCGAATTCGGCCTTCCGAATACCAGGGGCTTTGCCGAAACTTAAAATTATAGAATTCTATGGCTAAGTGAGAGTGATAAAGCATTATAGTCCGATTGCCTTGTTCGTTGCGCTGAGCACCTCCCTCGAAGGACCGAAAAATGGGAACAAGAGTGCTCAGGTTTATCCCGAACAGCCCAACACTCGTGGCATGGGGGTAGAAGCCGACGACTAGCCAACTCTCAGATTTGATAAACAGCCGAACAGAAGGTAATATTTTAAATTCAAACAAGCGTTGCATAGCGCATATGAACAAGTTTTCATCATACAGGATCACACGAGCAAGTTCATTCAAATATTACATCTTTCGCACACTCGTCCGCTACAAGACGGGCACCCTTCAGGACACCCTCATAATACATCTCGGGGTGGCGATGCTCCTTGCCCTGCGGCGGCCCCTCCTTCCCCAGCATCATGGCGTCCATCTTGGCCCAGTGCACCTTCGCACGGGCGAAAGCCCGGCGGGCACCTTCGATGCAGACGGACCACTTAATGACTTCCAGCCGTGGGCAGTGATGAAGCTACGTACCTAGGGTACGGGCACGGACCTGTCCAAAGAGCCCTACCCAAGGACGTCCCTAGAGGAAGTCACCTTTCAATTGACTTGAAGGTATCCCACTCGACGGATTCAAGACACTCGACCAAGAAGCTATCACTCGACCACGAAGCCAACCACTCGACTGCCAGAAGACCTAAAGTCACTCCGTAGGCAAACGGTCGGCTATTGAGTAGTCTTTATGGTCATTGTAGCACTTTATTAGGGGCGTTACCAGTAACGCCCAACCTTAAATGTACCTTAAACCCTGCATTACTGAGGGCAGGAGGGGGCCGGCGAACTCTATATAAGCCACCCCCCTCCTCAGTATGAAGGGTTCGCACCCCTGTTATTCACACGCTAGTAATCCAGTCGACCGCCTCCGGGCACCGAGACGTAGGGCTGTTACTTCCTCCGCAAAGGGCCTGAACTCGTACATCTTGGTGTGTTTACAACTTCCCAATAGCTGAGATCTAGCCTCTCCATACATACCGCCCTACATCACTGTCAGAGTTAGAACCACGACAGTTGGCGCCCACCGTGGGGCAGGAATCTTAGCGCCTGGTTGGAGAAGTTGTGATTTTTCTGATCCCTTTGATCATGGTTTCGTGCGGAGTTTTGGTGGAGGGCCGCGAGATCCGCCTCGGCGCGCTCACGTTCATCGCCGACGACTCCGCCTGGCTTCAGGAGGCGCCACTCGACATCGACGCGCTCCCCGTCCGCGGTGCGACGCATTTCCACGCATGCGTTCCTGGCATCCTCCTGCGGCAGCCGTCGACCCAGTATCGGTCGGCCCCCGTATCGTCTCCCCGCTCTGTCTCCCACCGGCGCAAGCGCTCTGGTCGGTCGAGACTTCAGAGGTGGGTGAGGCATGCCGTGGCTCGCCAGTCGGCTGCCTCGCAAGTCGCGGCAATCGAGCCCGACGAATCCCTCTGCGGCCTGTTCGACTGGCTCCGCGGAGACCGCATCCGAGTGCGACAGCAGCGATCCAGCGGCTGAGATTCTGGCGGTCGATGGAACGCACAGTCCTCCCGGTTTCCCTCGCGCTGATGGAGGCGCGGGTGGGGGCGACCCATCGCATCCCCACGATGAGTATCTCCCCGAACCTCTCACGTCATTACAGCGGGAGGAGCTTTGCCGCCGGAACATGGATGCACTCCGCACTCCTATCGTCGGAGAGACCCCCGAGGCCCGGGCCTTGGAGGACGCGCGCTTGGCTAACTTGGCCGAGCGCACTCGACTGGAGAATCTCCAGCGAGCACTCGACGAGCAAGCGCGTCAGCGGGCTCCCGAGTCTACTCGACGCCAGCTCTTCCTGCCGACGCAAGTATATCGAACCCCAGTTCAGAATTTGGCCGCCGCGGCCCGTATAGCAGAATCGATTCAGCCCTCCCAGTCGGAGGCTGGCAGGGGCTTGTTGCAGATCAGAGCGTTGCTCCGGGCGGCGGGAAACCAGAATTCCGCTGTTTCTCAGTCGCGGAACAGGATCCACAGTCGATCCGTTGCGACAGATACAGTCCAGTCAGCACACAGCCCGAGGTCGCCCCCGAGGCGTGAGGGACGTGGTGACCGGCATGATCAGTACAGAAGGAATGAGCAGTATGATCACCGATCCGATCATGATGATCGACGTCGAGTGCCAACCCCTCCCCCGAGGAGTGGGTCATATGCGCCTCGACATCGAGATGACATGCGCCCTCATAGCGTTGGGCAGAGGATTCCAGTCGACCCCAGGGACCCAGGCTTTGACGCGAGATCTGTCCTCGTTCAAGGCTTGGTTGACAGGAATAGGGCTCATCGAGAAGGCCAGAACAGAGATGCGCTCGCCAGCAGCAGAGTACGTGTTTCAGGGCCAGAGTGTTTCAGTCGAGCCATCAGGGCCGCGGTGATTCCTCCCAACTTTCGGTTGGCGACTGGAGTCAGCAAGTTCACCGGTGAGTCTAAGCCTGACACTTGGCTCGAGGATTACTGAGTGGCTGTACAGATTGGCGGTGGCAATGATGAGGTCGCCATGAAGCATTTGCCTCTCCTGTTAGAGGGCTCGTCCAGAGCATGGTTGAATCAGTTAGCACCCAGCAGCATCTACACTTGGGAGGATCTCTCTCGAGTGTTTGTCACAACCTTTGAGGGAACATGCAAGCGACCCGCAGGCCTTACAGAATTGTGGTCTTGCGTGTAGAAGCCGAGTGAAACTCTGAGGGATTACATCCAGAGGTGGATCACTTTGCATCACACAGTCGAGAACGTACCGGATCACCAAGCAGTTTGTGCCTTTAAAGAAGGCATCAAGAACAGAGAGTTGAACCTGAAGTTTGGTCGGACCGGAGAAATGTCCCTGAATCAGATGATGGAAATTGCCACCAAATACGCTAACGGAGAAGATGAAGATCGACTCCGGAGTGGCAAGCAGAAAGTAGTCGCCCAGGAAATGGGAGGCAATTCCAGTCGGAAGCAGAAGCGGAAGGCCGAGCCAGCCGCCCCTGGGGAGGCCCTGGCCGCAACCCAAGGAAATTTCAAGGGAAAACCCAAAGGCCCCTGGAAGCCCAAGAAAGTCAAGGATCAAGATGGAAATGATGTTTTGGATCTGCCATGTCACATCCACACCAAGAAAGATGAAGAGGGTAATTTCATTTACCCAAAGCATACCACTCGACAGTGCCGGCTCCTGATCCAGCAGTTTCAGGGCAAACAGCCCAAAGATAAGGAAAAAGAGTCGGACAGACTCGAGGACAAGGAAGATAGCGACGACGGATACCCCCAAATCAATTCCACCCTGATGATTTTTGCTGATGTCGAAAGCAAAAGTCGACTGAAAGTCATTAACCGTGAGGTGAATATGGTTGCTCCGGCGACACCCAGTTATCTGAAGTGGTCTCAGACTGCCATCACATTCGACCAGTCCGATCACCCTACGCACATTGCCACCCCTGGGAGGCAAGCTTTGGTGGTCGACCCAGTTGTCGAAGGCACTCGACTGACCAAAGTCCTGATGGATGGTGGCAGTGGCCTGAACATATTGTATGCTGAAACATTGAAAGGGATGGGCATTCCAATGTCCAGGCTCAGCGCCAGCAACATGAGCTTCCATGGAGTCATTCCTGGAAAGAAAGCCGAGTCACTCGGCCAGATTGCTCTCGACGTGGTTTTCGGTGATTCAAAGAATTACCGCAAGGAAAAGTTGACATTTGAGGTTGTGGACTTCCAAAGTGCTTATCATGCTATTCTGGGCCGGCCAGCTTATGCACGCTTCATGGCTCGACCGTGCTACGTGTATCTCAAGTTGAAGATGCCCGGCCCCAGAGGTGTGATCACCGTTACTGGCAATCGGAAGAAAGCAGAGGAGTGTTTTCAGAAAGGATAGAAGATTGCTGACGCTCAGATGGCAGTTGTTGAGCTACAAGAATACCAGAAGACTGCTGATCCGAGTGAATTGCTACGAGCCAAGAAGCCTGCTTCAGAATCTGCTTTTCAGTCGTCCGGTGAAACTAAGACAGCTCACATTCACCCGACCAACCCCGACGCTGCTTCGACTCACATCTCGACGACGCTCGACTCCAAATAGGAAGAAGCGCTCATCCAGTTCCTCCGTGAGAACTAGGACGTCTTCGCATGGAAGCCTTCTGACATGCCTGGAGTTCCCAGGGGGCTGGCTGAGCACCGTCTACGAGTCGACCCGAAGTTCAAGCCTGTGAAAGAACATCTTCGACGGTCCACCGTCCAGAAGAGGAAAGCTATTGGCGAGGAGGTGGCTCGGCTCTTAGCAGCGGAGTTCATCCGAGAGATTTACCACTCCGAGTGGCTCGCCAACGTTGTCATGGTCCCCAAGAAGGACAAGTCACTTTGCATGTGCATTCACTTCAAACACATCAATCGGGCCTGCCCGAAAGATCATTTCCCTCTCCCCCGCATCGACCAGGTAGTGGACTCGATCGCGGGGTGTGAGCGTTTGTCTTTTCTAGATGCTTATTCAGGGTACCATCAGATCCGTCTGTATGGACCCGACGAGATCAAAACGGCTTTCATCACCCCATTTGGGTGCTTCTGTTATGTCACCATGCCCTTCGGCCTCAAGAATGCTGGAGCCACGTTCATGAGGATGATTCAGAAGTGTTTGCTCACTCAAATCAGTCGGAACATACAAGCATACATGGATGATATTGTGGTTAAGTCACGGAAAGGTTCCGACCTACTGACTTACCTTTCCGAAACCTTTGCTAACCTCAGGAGATATGATATCAAGCTCAATCCATCAAAGTGCACATTCGGAGTTCCAGGTGGAAAGTTACTCGGTTTTCTCGTTTCCGAACGAGGAATCGACGCCAATCCCGAGAAAGTTGGCACCATACTCCGGATGAAGCGCCTTGTGCGTGTACACGATGTCCAGAAGCTTACAGGTTGCTTGGCCGCTCTAAGTCGATTCATTTCTCGTCTCGATGAAAAGGCGTTGCCTCTTTATCGACTGATGAAGAAGTCTGACAAGTTCGAGTGGACTCCAGAAGCTGACGCAGCGTTTGCAGAGCTCAAAGCTATGCTCTCCACCCAGCTGGTGCTTGCTGCCCCAATCAGTAAAGAGCCTCTGCTGCTGTACATCACGGCCACGGGACAAGTTGTCAGTACAGTACTCACGGTCGAGCGGGAAGAAGAAGGAAAGGCCTTCAGAGTTCAGTGCCCAGTCTATTATGTGTCTGAAGTTTTGACCCCTTCGAAGCAAAGATATCCCCACTACCAGAAGCTTGTATATGGGATCTACATGACCACGAAGAAGGTTGCACACTACTTCTCTGACCATTCCATTACAGTCGTCAGCGACGCTCCACTTTCAGAGATCTTGCACAATAGAGATGCAACTGGTCGAGTGGCTAACTGGGTGATTGAACTCCTTCCCCTAGATATCAAGTTCGAAGCAAAGAAGGCTATCAAGTCCCAAGCAATCGCAGATTTCGTCGCCGAGTGGATTGAACAGCAACTTCCAACTCAAGTTCACTCGGAGCACTGGACCATGTTCTTCGATGGATCTAAGATGCTGAATGGTTCCGGTGCTGGGGTAGTATTGGTCTCCCCCCGAGGAGATAAGCTCAGATACGTCCTCCAGATTCACTTCGATTCCTCCAACAATGAAGCAGAATATGAAGCACTCTTGTACGGGTTGCGCATGGCCATTTCACTCGGCGTCCGGCGCCTCATGGTCTACGGCAACTCAGATTTGGTGGTCAATCAGGTGATGAAGGAGTGGGACGTCAGAAGCCCAGCTATGACTAGCTATTGCAACGCAGTAAGAAAGCTAGAAAAGAAATTCGAGGGGTTAGAGCTTCATCACATCCCCCGACTGAAAAATCAAGCAGCAGATGATCTGGCAAAGATAGGCTCCAAGAGAGAAGCCATCCCCAGCAATGTGTTTTTGGAGCACATCCGCTCGCCGTCAGTCCAGGAGGATCCTTTCACAGAAGAAGCCCCGCAACCGAAAAGTGCCACAGATCCGACTGAAGTCGAAATTCCTGCTGTGGTCGACCTAGTCATGGAGGTCTTGGCTATCACTCTCGACTGGACGGTACCATACATCACGTATATCTTGAGGAAAGAACTCCCGGAGGACGAGGAAGAGGCTCGACAGATCGTCCGCCGATCCAAGGCCTTCACAGTCATAAAGGGATAGTTGTATAGGGAGAGCGCGACTGGAATCGGTCAGAAATGCATAACACCAGAAGAGAGTCAGATGATCCTTAATGATATCCACTCGGGGACCTGTGGTCACCATGCGTCTTCTCGGACCATTGTGGCTAAAGCATACCGAGCAGGGTTTTACTGGCCAAGAGCAAATGAGATGGCAAAAGAGATAGTCGACAAGTGTGGAGGTTGCCAGTTCTACTCCAACATGTCACACAAGCCTGCATCAGCCCTGAAGACCATTCCACTCGTCTGGCCCTTTGCTGTCTGGGGACTGGACATGGTCGGTCCACTGAGGACAGGAAGGAGCGGATTCACGCATGTGCTTGTTGCAGTCGACAAGTTCACCAAATGGATTGAAGCCAAGCCTATCAAGAATCTCGATGCTTGCACTGCTATCAGTTTCGTCAGAGGGCTAACGTTCAGATATGGGGTCCCGCATAGCATCATCACCGACAATGGGTCAAACTTCGATTCAGACAAGTTCAGAGCTTTTTGCGCCTCTCAAGGCACACGAGTCGACTACGCGTCGGTCGCGCATCCTCAGTCGAATGGACAAGCTGAAAGAGCAAATGGTCTGATTCTCAAAGGATTGAAGCCTCGATTGATGCGTGATCTCAAGCACGCAGCAGGCGCTTGGGTCGACGAACTTCCGTCGGTTTTGTGGGGGCTGAGGACCACCCCGAACCGGTCGACCGGAAGAACGCCATTTTTTCTGGTTTACGGAGCCGAAGCCGTCCTGCCGAGTGATCTACTTCACAACGCCCCCAGAGTCGAGCTTTATAACGAAGACGAAGCCGAGCAAGCCCGGCAAGACGCAGTCGACCTCCTAGAGGAGGAGAGGGAAATGGCTATGATCAGATCGACCATCTATCAGCAAGACTTGCGTCGATTCCATGCCAGAAATGTGAAGAGCCGAGCCTTCCAGGAAGGAGATTTGGTCCTCCGAGTGGATCAACAGAAACCACACAAACTTGCTCCTACTTGGGAAGGCCCCTTCATTGTCACCAGAGTCCTCCACAATGGAGCATATCACCTCTACAATGTTGATCACCAGATCGACGAGCCACGAGCTTGGAATGCGGAACTGCTCCGCCCCTTTTACACTTGAGTTCTCCCTTGGACGAGATGTAATATGAAAAAATTTCTGCAGTTCATTTTTACCAAAGACAAGAGTGTCCCAATAACTGCTGTCACTCTTGTTTGCATACGAAATCCCCCAGTGGGTGACTTGGCTGCGAATCCGTTTCGCCTAAGTTTGAAAAAAATCCTACCGAGTGGAGAGAAATCCTCCCACTCGGGGGCTTAGCTGCAGTCCAGTACTCGCCTAAGTTCTCCCACTTAGAGACTTAGCTGCAGTCAGGCACTCGCCTAAGTTTGAAAAAATCCTACCGAGTGGAGAGCAATCCTCCCACTCGGGGGCTTAGCTGCAGTCCAGTACTCACCTAAGTTCTCCCACTTAGAGACTTAGCTGCAGTCAGGCACTCGCCTAAGTATTTGAAAATCCTACCGAGTGGAGAGCAAACCTCCCACTCGGAGGCTTAGCTGCAGCCCAGCGCTCGCCTAAGTGATTAGAAATCTTACCGAGTGGCGAGCCAGACTCCCACTTGGGGGCTTAGTTGCAGCCCAGTGCTCGCCTAAGTGTTTAAAAATCCTACCGAGTGAAGAGCAAACCTCCCACTCGGGGGCTTAGCTGCAGCCCAGTGCTCGCCTAAGTGTTTAAAAATCCCACCAAGTGGAGAGCAAACCTCCCACTCGGGGGCTTAGCTGCGGCCCAGCGCTCGCCTAAGTGTTTAAAAATCCCACCGAGTGGAGAGCAAACCTCCCACTCGGGGGCTTAGCTGCAGCCCAGTGCTCGCCTAAGTGTTTAAAAATCCTACCGAGTGGAGAGCAAACCTCCCACTCGGGGGCTTAGCTGCAGCCCAGTGCTCGCCTAAGTGTTTAAAAATCCCACCGAGTGGAGAGCAAACCTCCCACTCGGGGGCTTAGCTGCGGCCCAGCGCTCGCCTAAGTGTTTAAAAATCCCACCGAGTGGAGAGCAAACCTCCCACTCGGGGGCTTAGCTACAGCCCAGCGCTCGCCTAAGTGTTTGGAAATCCTACCGAGTGGCGAGCCAGACTCCCACTCGGGGGCTTAGCTGCAGCCCAGTGCTCGCCTAAGTGTTTAAAAAATCCTACCGAGTGGAGAGCAAACCTCCCACTCGAGGGCTTAGCTGCAGCCCAGCGCTCGCCTAAGTACAGGACACAACCCAATCCGCGAGTCGACTGCTACCTTCTCCTTCGGAGATGCGCCGCAAATACAAGGTTATTCCGAATGAAGATCAAGTTCCACTTGATGAATCAAACCATGAAGATACTCAACGAGAAATCAAGATCGGATAAAGCCTAAAAGGTCCCAGACCTCAGATCAAAGTACTCGAGCCCTCGGCTCGGCGGAGTTTAATGGTTACAAATCCACTCGGCATTCCAAGGCAAATTTAAAGTGAAGCATAAAAGTTTTTCATTCCTCAGGAGGAGGACTGGAAGGGGCGACGAACTCGTCCAAGTCGATCCCGTCTGCAATATGAGTGGCAGCAGCAATAAAAGTCTCCATGAAGTCCTGAAAGTTGTGCTTCCTAGTATTGGCTACTTGGATGGCGGCCAGCTTTTCTTCTCGCGCCTCCTTGCAATGGACGCGGACCAGAGACAGAGCGACATCAGCACCACATCTAGCAAAAGATTTCTTCCATTCCGCCACTCGACCCGGGACTTCATTCAGTCGGACCATCAGGGACTCGAGGTCGTTCTGAAGTGTCGTTCCGGGCCAGAGTGATGTGTCGATCCGCGACATCGCAACCTTCAGCCAAGCAAGATAATCAACAACGTTGGTAACACGTGACTCCAGTCGGAGCACGTTCATAGCAGCCTCGTCCTTCACGAGAGAATTGGCGGGATCCAAGCCTGGCTCCACTCGAATGGTTTCCTCTTCGAAGCTCTGGCAGAATTCTGCAAACACGATTCAAGAATAAGACAGTGGCCGTACGCGGGCTCGGCAACTACAAGACAGCCGGGTTGGAATAATTACCTTTGAGCATGACGAATAGCTTCTTGGCGAGTCCACCGAGATAAGCCTCCAGATCTTTTACCTTCCCCGCCAGCTCACCCGCCCTGTCGTGCAAAGCCATCTTTTCTTTCTTCAGTCGACTGGCATCTCGATTAGCTGTCTCGAGAGCAATTTTCAGTCTGGAGTTCTCCTGTTCAAGAGTTCCGACCGAAGCCAGTTTCTCTTCTGCGAGCTTCGTTTTGCTCGAGGCCTCCTTCTGTGCCTCTGCAAGGTCTTGATCCTTCTTCTTCAGAGCTTCCTCCAGTTTATCTGCGGTGCGTCGAGTGGAAAACATCAAGAATGGACAAGAAAGAAAAGCCACCCGTTAAGAATGGAGAACCTCACCAGCCATACCTTTTTCTTCTTCTTGCGCCTTCCTCAAATTCTCCTGAGCAAGCTTCAAGTTAAGGTTGAGCTGGATCTGCTGATTCTCCAACTCAGTATAGCGAGCTACAAGTTCACAAGATTTCTGTAAAAAGAAAAATCAGTCGACAGACGTCCAAGACAAGTTGCTTCCGAGCAACCAATAGACAATGATGACGTTTCTAAGACTACAGCCGAATCAAGAACATTCGACAGTAGTCTCGGGGACTACACCCAGTGGGTGCACTCAGCGTGCCCCCACTGTAAAAAAAAGGAGAAGAAGTCGACTGCCCACAGTCGACCGGATACAGTCCCATTCGACATGGCCTGACCAGACCGAATGAAGAAATACAGCTACAGCAACACAATATAAAGACTACCGTCGACTGCCCGCAGTCCACCGTAGTCTCGGGGACTACACCCAGTGGGTGCACTTAGCGTGCCCCCACTCGTCCAAGAATTGGCAGACACACCCAGTGGGTGTACAGATACAAAGATCTTTGGAAAAGAGATTCTTCAAATAGCATATCATAACAGACCAAATGTTGAGTCGACTGACCTGGACGTTGCTCTGAAGGGCCGAGCTCGCGTCATAAGCTGCTTGGCTGGCCTCCCGAGCCAACTTCACTTGCTCCATCATGATCCCCGCCTGACGTATAGCCTCTTTTGCAGTAGCCACTTGGTCCTCAGGGACGGGGTATGCGGCAAAAAGCGAAGACGGATCCGCAGTCGACGACGAGGGCCGCGCACTCGCCAGAGGAACGGCGAAGGTCACAAAAGCCCGAGTGGTGTCACCACCACCCCGAGCCACGGCCTCGGATGCCGGAGCGGATTGGGGGGTCTTGTCAACCGACGCCCTCTTGTGCCTCCTCACTCTCAACGGACCGTCGTCGTCGTCATCCGGGAGGTCGATAACATGAGGAGGGGCTACAAAGGAAACGATCAATC
Organism: Triticum urartu; assembly: GCF_056163025.1. NCBI lineage: Eukaryota > Viridiplantae > Streptophyta > Magnoliopsida > Poales > Poaceae > Triticum > Triticum urartu. The sequence goes on along the minus strand of NC_141873.1, from coordinate 358,100,786 downwards.
GACCAAGGTTGCAATAAATGTTTAGTCGACTCGAAGCGGAACGTCAGTAATCGTACCAGGGTTGGAGGTAACAGCATCCTCCATCTCTTGGTCGTCGTCCTTGGCGGAGATCTCAGAAGTAGCAGCACTGCAAGCCTCGAAAGTCAGTCGGTTGGCTCAATGGATCGACCAAGGATCCGTCCACGGTCAATAAAGGAAAACAAGTTTTATTATTACCCAGAAATGGTGGGGACGGCCATCTTCATCTTGGGCAGGGCCTTGGGCGGCTTGGACACCGCTGCGCGCGGGTGCTTGGGAACCTTTCCAGTCGGCGTAGGAGAAGAGGTCCGGGGGCGTTTCGACGACTGCCCAACAGGAGCAGTCGCACTACCACGCTCCCGCGCTGGATCGTGTGTGAGATTGGATCGCCACTCCGGGCGGGTGGGTTCAACCTCCTCCTCCTCCTCTTCGCTGGAGTCGACGTCGTCGCCTCCCTCTCCTTCACCGTCGGACTCCCACTCGCCTTGATCGTCCCCGCTCTCACCTCCACTCGCCTCCCCTTCCTCAGTTGGCCCCTGTGCCCCATTGGGCGTCGAGTACATCTCAGTAGTCGCCTGAAAAACAACAGATAAGACAAAGGTCAATCGACCAACTCAAAGAAGACCAATGAAGAAAAACAAGATCTCAGTCAGGAGCATAGAGACATACCTGGTCCACGTCGTACGAGTTGTCGAGTGGAATTACCCTCCTAGCTCCTCGAGGGTTGTCCTTGTTTCCTGTGATGCTCGACAGCTACCCCTCTAGCATCTCATCAGTGACCTCCTCCGGGTGGATCCGAGTGGTGTCGTCAAGACCCGAGTACAGCCACATCGGGTGGTCACGAGCCTGGAGCGGTTGGATGCGCCTTTGCAGGAAGACCTCCAGCAAATCCATGCCCGTCACACCCTCACGGACAAGCTCAACCACTCGACCGGCCAGCACTTTGACTTGGGCCCTTTCCTCCGGCGCCACTTTTAGAGAAGCAGGTTTTTCAGCTCGGTCGAGGGAGAAAGGAGGAAGACCAGTCGACTGTCCTGGGGTCGCCTGGTCCTGACAGTGGAACCAGGTCGCCTGCCAGCCACGGACCGACTCCGGGAAAGTAATGGATGGAAAACAGCTCTTCCCCCTCGTCTGGATCGCCAAGCCCCCGCACAACTAGATCATCTGCGTCCTCTCGTCACTTGACTTGGCCTTCTTGACCGATTGAGAACGGCAGGTAAAGATGTGCTTGAAAAGTCCCCAATGGGGGCAGCAACCCAAGAAAGCCTCACACATGGAAATGAAAGCGGCAAGGTATACAATGGAGTTGGGAGTAAAGTGGTGGAGCTGCGCTCCGAAGAAGTTCAAGAAGCTCCGGAAAAAAGGATGGGGCGGCAGAGAAAACCCTCGGTCGATGTGGGTGGCTAGGAGCACGCACTCACCATCGCGGGGATGAGGTTCTATCTCTCTCCCCGGAAGACGCGCAGCCTCGTGGGGAATGACTCCCCCCTCGACCATGTCGTCGAGATCCTCTTGCCGGATCACTGGCGGCATCCAATCGCCCTGGATCCAGCCCTTGGGCAGAGCAGACCTTGAGGAGGATCCGCCCTGAGCAGATCTTTTCCCCTTCCCCTGCGCCGCCGCCTTCTTCGCGCGCTCCAGAGCGGAGGTCTTGCCCTTCGTCATCGTCGCCGGCGAAGTCTCGCATGGGCCTGCTGCGCTGGGGCGAGAACGGAGGTGGTGGAAGGACTTGCGAAGGGAGAGAGGAAGAAGAAAGGAGGAGAAGAGAGCGCACTGCTTGGAAACCCCGAGCCAGCGATTTATAAGGGGCCGCTCCCGAGTGGCTGACTGGTAGGCCCAAACTATCCAGTCAAATCCCGCAGCGGACGCGCGCGCAGTACATGGTGAAAAAGGCGACGCGGGGATTGAGGAGCTTCCGCTTTATCGCTTCCGATTACTGCGGCCGCTCCCGTCCCGCGCGCTTCCCAAAATCCGAAATCCCACGACATCCGCGGGCTGCAGAACAACTTGTCAAAACGGAAGACCCCGCCCGTGCCAATGCTCGGTATGTCACAAATAAAGAAATTCACTCGACAAAAGGCCTGGAATGGATCAAGGCGACTGAAAAAGGTTGGCAACGTCATCCGTGATGATTGACCCAAAACGAGGCACTCACGTAGCCCAAAGAGCCAGTCGGAAAGTTCTCCAACCCTTTCCCCACTCAAAACCTCGATCCATTCGGGGGCTAATGATGAAGCTACGTACCTAGGGTAGGGGCATAGACCTGTCCAAAGAGCCCTACCCAAGGACGTCCCTAGAGGAAGTCACCTTTCAATCGACTTGAAGGTATCCCACTCGACGGATTCAAGACACTCGACCAAGAAGCTATCACTCGACCACGAAGCCAACCACTCGACTGCCAGAAGACCTAAAGTCACTCCGTAGGCAAACGGTCGGCTATTGAGTAGTCTTTATGGTCATTTTAGCACTTTATTAGGGGCGTTACCAGTAACGCCCAACCTTAAATGTACCTTAAACCCTGCATTACTGAGGGCAGGAGGGGGCCGGCGAACTCTATATAAGCCACCCCCCTCCTCAGTATGAAGGGTTCGCACCCCTGTTATTCACACGCTAGTAATCCAGTCGACCGCCTCCGGGCACCGAGACGTAGGGCTGTTACTTCCTCCGCGAAGGGCCTGAACTCGTACATCTTGGTGTGTTTACAACTTCCCAATAGCTGAGATCTAGCCTCTCCATACATACCCCCCTACATCACTGTCAGAGTTAGAACCACGACAGGCAGGCATCCACAAGCCGCCTCACCAGGACGAAGTAGCTGTTGGGAAGGGCGTCGCCAGGCCACATCCGGACTATAAAGCCCTTCATGGCCTGTTCGACCGCCTTGTGTAGCTCGACCAGCTGCTTCAGCTGGTCGCTCATAGGCACTGGGTGTTCGGTCCCAGTATACTAGGACCAGAACAACTTCTCCGTCAAGCTTCCCTCCTCGGCCTAGTAAAATTTTGCGGCATCCGACACGCTGCGGGGCAAATCTGCGAATGCTCCTGGAGAGCTCCGGACTCGGGTAAGTAACAAGTAATTTACTTTCACATGCTTGCTCTACATAAAGAATGCCTTACCCGCCGCTATCTTCTTCGTCGCCTCAATCTCCTGAAGGGCCTTTTGGGCTTCATCCTTGGCATTCTTTGCACTCTCAAGGGCCGCGGCAAGCTCAGACTCTCGCGTCTTCGAGTCAAGCTCCAAAGCCTCGTGCTTCGTCACGAGAGCTTGGAGCTCTTGCTGCACCTCGCCCACCCGTGCCTCTTGCTTTTCCCACTCGGTGCGCTCCTGGGCCGCTTTGTTTTCGGCCTCGGACAGCGCTTGCTTCAGGGTTGCCACTTCGGTCATGGCCCCTGGCAAAGTCATGATGATCCTATCGTTTCGCAATCGCATCTTTTATATATATAGACATATATATATATAGACCAGGTATTACTTACCTTTGTTCTCCTCGAGCTGCCTCTTGGCAAGGCCGAGCTCTTTCTCGGACCCCTCGAGGTCCTACTTCAGTGCGGCGACCTTCGCAGTCAGTGCGGCAGAGGTCAGCAACGAAGCCTGTGTACGCATATAGACATACTTATATTAGACTCCTGCATATATTATTCGATCCTCTATTCAGCTTTTCTTTGTGAACACCAAATAGAGCATCAGGGGCTACTGTCTATGGGGTAATATTTTTCCTATATTTTAAATACTTACCTCAAAGCCTGTTAGAAGGCTGGCACAGGCTTCAGTCGGTCCGCTCTTGGCGGACTGAACCTTCTTGATCACCGCACTCATAATAGTGCGGTGCTCTTCGTCGATGGAAGTGCTGCGAAGCGCTCCCAATAGGTTGTCCGGCGCCTCTAGATGGACAGAGGTCACCGGCACGGGCGTCTTACCCCTTTTGGAAGGGGTCCACCTGCCCGAGTCTGGAACCACCGGAGGTTCCGGCATGGTGTCCGGCTGAGTGCCGAACTTGGAGCCCTCGCGAGCCTTGCTCCCCTTGATCCTGGGGTCCGGAAGGTCGCCTTGAGGCGCCTCCGGGACTGTCTCTCCCCGGCTCGGTGCCCCTTGAGACAATACCTCGGCATTGTCCGTTGGGCAAGGGGAGGAGGCGGTCGGAAGTGGATCTCTATCCATATCCGATGAATGCAAGGAGCCGTCCGACGAGGATATGTCGATATGGGCTTGGGGCGGTCTGCATAATCATATTCGGCATTAGGAGAAGGAGTGCGACAACGGTATGCTATGAGTTACTCTGGTATCTGAATACTTACGACTTCGCCAGGGGCTTGGCCCTGAGCAGCCACTCGTCTTCGCCTTCGGCGGTGGTGGTGGAGCAGTCCGGAAGGAGAGTCCTTCCTTTCTTGGACCCTTCGGCCTCCCCGGTTGGGGCGGCCTTCCTTTTCTTGTCTCCCCCGGCTGGAGGGGGAGCATCTTCATCTTCCTCCTTGTCTTCGTGGGAGGAGTGCGTCGCGGAGTTATCGGACGATGAGTCCAATACCACCTAGCACCGAGAGCTCTTTCGGTTCCCATGGCCTTCTTCCTGGTCTTCTCCGGCACCTTATAAGGAGCCGGAGTCGGCATCTCCGTCAGGAGAGCATCCGCAGTGTCTTCGGGCAGAGGGGCCGGATAGTTAATCTGCTCTGATGCCTCCACCCAGCCCTGTCAAAGGCATGGGGGCTCAGACCCCGCACGTGGTTAAGCTATTGGAAGTAAATATCCTACCAGATGTACAGAACTTACCGGATTCGCATGGCGCTTAGCCTGCGGTCCTCGGTGAGAGAGGGAGGGACCTCGGCGCCCTTAAACAGCACCCTCCAGACGTCTTTGTGCCTCGTGTCGAAGAGCTCGCTTAGAGTCTAGTGCCGGGCCGGGTCGAACTCCCATAGATTGAAATCCAGTTGTTGACACGGGAGGATCCGGCGGAAGAGCATGACCTGGACTATGTTGACAAGCTTAAGTTTCTTGCTTGTCATGTTTCGGATACACTTCTGGAGTCCGTCCAGCTCCACCGATGAACCCTAGGACATGCCCTTCTCCTTCCAGGAAGTGAGCCACGTGGGGATTCCGGATCGAAACTCGGGGGCCGCCACCCAGTTGGTGTCGCGGGGCTCGTTGATGTAGAACCACCCCGATTGCCACCCCTTTACTGTCTCCACGAAGGAGCCCTCGAGCCATGCAATGTTGGGCATTTTGCCACCATGGCTTCACCGCATTCCGCTTGTTGGCCGCCCACCACCTTCGGCTTGATGTTGAAGGTCTTTAGCCACAGGCCGAAGTGGGGCCGGTTGCGGAGGAAGGCCTCGCACACGACGATGAACGCCGAGATGTTGAGGATGAAGTTCGGGGCCAGATCATGAAAGTCCATCCCATAATAGAACATGAGGCCACGGACAAATGGATGAAGGGGAAACCCCAGTCCGCAGACGAAGTGGGGGAGGAAGACCACCCTCTCGTGAGGTTCTGGGGTAGGGATGACCTGCCCCGCGGCTGGCAGCCGGTGCGCGATGTCCGCGTCTAAATATCCGGCTCCACGCAACTTTTTGATGTGCCCCTCCATGACGGAGGAGGCCATCCAATTGCCTCCCGCTCCGGACATGTTTAGGAGAGAGTTGAGGAGGAGGAGGAGGACTTGGGTGCTGGAGCTCGAGTGCACGAGATTGGATGAGCAAGGAGGAAGAAGGCGTGGGTAGGAAAAGGTGAGATCTTATCCCTTTATAAGAGCGGGCTAAATTATGCGCCCCACTTGCCTGGTAAAACTCGCTTATCCCCCAAGCGTCGTAATTGATGGCACGGTTGGGTTACCCATGTCCGTATTGATGAGAATCCCGTGATAAGGGGAACACGATCTCTGCTTTGACAAGACGTGTCAAGAAACCGCCTCGCGTTATGTGCGGGGCTGGTTAAGGAAAAACGGTTCGAATGATTATCGGGCTAGGGCATGATGTCATGCTGCCGAAACGTGTCAGCAGATTATATTTGTGGTAATATTATTCTATCTACGGTGGTATGTGGAACTTATTTTGCAGGGTCGGACACTATCCTTATATTCAAACTCTTCTGTGGTGTATTCGGAGGAGGAACCCGCCTTGCAATGCCGAAGACAACACTGCGCGGCGGACTCATCGTCATTGAAGCCTGGTTCAGGGGCTACTGAGGGAGTCCTGGATTAGGGGGTCTCCGGACAGCCGGACTATATCCTTTGGCCGGACTGTTGGACTATGAAGATATAAGATTGAAGACTTCATCCCGTGTCCGGATGGGACTCTACTTGGCGTGGAAGGCAAGCTAGGCAATACGGATATGTATATCTCCTCCTTTGTAACTGACTTTATGTAACCCTAGCCCCCTCCGGTGTCTCTATAAATCGGAGGGTTTTAGTCCGTAGGACAACATACAATCATATCATAGGCTAGCTTCTAGGGTTTAGCCTCTCCGATCTCGTGGTAGATCAACTCTTGTACTACTCATATTATCAAGAATAAATCAAGCAGGACGTAGGCTTTTACCTCCATCAAGAGGGCCCGAACCTGGGTAAAATATCGTGTCCCCTGCCTCCTGTTACCATCCGCCTTAGACGCACAGTTTGGGACCCCCTACCCGAGATCCGCCAGTTTTGACACCGACAGCTTGTGTCCACGTAATAGGAGTGGCACATGTTTTTCTTGGTATTGCCATAGCAATGACGTGGAGATTATGACCTCGAGCATACAATAGGGAGATTCGCTTATTTTCCTTTTTTAATTCAACTAGACAATTTCCCGTGCGTTGCAACGGGAGTATAAACATTCTAGTAGATTAGCCCCTGACTGCACGTCTATTATTGTACTATATTATTGTTTTTGAAAATCCATGTATATTATTATATTGATACGCTAAAATTTTACCAAATGTTTGTATGCAATCGCCATGATTTCTCTGCCATTTTATTGTTAAGCACTTATTTGATAAGAATTTAATGACTTGCCAACAAAATATATGTTTATTTTGGTTAGTTAATAAACATGAGACAATTAAATGGATGGGAGAACAATTAAATATGGGAGAAAAAATCAAAGAGGATAAGGAAAAAGTGGGATGCATATATGGAAGGTTGGACGAAAGAGAGGTGAAATGGGAACCTTACGTTCTTTTTAAGTAGTAGAGATTCTTGGTATTGCCATAGCAACGACGTGGAGATTATGACCTCGAGCATACAACAGGGAGATTCGCTTATTTTCCTTTTTTAATTCAACTAGACAATTGCCCGTGCGTTGCAACGGGAGTATAAACATTCTAGTAGATTAGCCCCTGACTGCACGTCTATTATTGTACTATATTATTGTTTTTGATAATCCATGTATATTATTATATTGATACACTAAAATCTTACCAAATGTTTGTATGCAATCGCCATGATTTCTCTGCCATTTTATTGTTAAGCACTTATTTGATAAGAATTTAATGACTTGCCAACAAAATATGTGTTTATTTTGGTTAGTTAATAAACATGAGACAATTAAATGGATGGGAGAACAATCAAATATGGGAGAAAAAATCAAAGAGGATAAGGAAAAAGTGGGACACATATATGGAAGGTTGGACGAAAGATAGGTGAAATGGGAACCTTACGTTCTTTTTAAGTAGTAGAGATACCTACGTAGTCGACCACTGGTTCTCTTCTACTTTTTTCTGACAAATACGTAGAATAAAAGTGCTACTAAGCATATTGAGGACCGGCTTCGCAGCATGTTCGGCCCGGATAAGGTCGTCTGTTTGCTTCGGTCTACTACAGTCGTCGCTGCTGGCGTTCAGGTTTTATTTTTCCAAATTATTCATTTAGCACTATTATACACAGAATATTTTCTGTTGGCATGTACTACATCATTTTGGCACAGAAATTCTACCGACGTTGTACCTAGCGTTGGTACGACCAACTCCTTGCTGTCACCTGGGCAGGCCGACCTTCGTCGACATCGCCGTGCCACAAACGCCATCGCGCCGTCGAGCTAGCCTCAGCATTCATGCCATATTTACCAAACTTTTCCAATTTGCATAAATTAATTATGCACCTTTTTTTCTTTCATTACTATTATTTCTTGGTTACACTACTTTGTTTGTGTAGGCAATCTATTTAGGTAGGGCCGCGCTAACACCTCGGCAAGCTGAAGTCGTCATCCCGCCTGTGTCGACCAAGTCGTGGTGTCGCTTCGACGTGCATCCCTGTGTCGGCTTTTCCACGTTGCCGCTCCGGCGGGCTGACCTTGTCGCCCAGGCCATATTTATTCATTTTTTTTACTTCACTTAAAATGAATTTAATAGAAGATTTTTTTTTGTTATTACTTTTGGCTTGCACTATTCTATGTGTGCAGGTAATCGATTTCGATTGCGTCACGCGGTCACTTCGGCAAGCCGACATTGTCGTCCTAATCGGCATAAATCGGATCGCATGATCACCTTATTGGTCAAACTGCCATACCGACATGTTCAGTTGCCTCAGGTACTTTGGCATCGCTGAGAGAGCTCTACCACATCGAGTGTTGGGCACACGGGCCATATTTCTTTTATTACTCACTTTGCATAAATTATTTGTTATGCTATGATTTTTTTAATTTATTATTATTACTATTATCTTCGGCTTGCACTATTTTCTATGCATAGGCAAATGATCTGGGTTGGGCAGCGATGTCACCACGACATACCGACATACCACGTCACCTCGGCTGGACCAGGGGCTTCATCATCACTCCATTAACCCACGCCGAGGACTTCGGCATCATACTGCCGGCCTGCTCCATCGCCTCAGTGGGATTGGGGGTTACACCTCATTACATTGGTCGCGCTATGTCGCCACTTCGGAGTGCCGAGCTCTTCACTCCGCCACCTCGGGACCGGCCTGGGGGCTGGGACCTTGTCCCGCATCAAGCTCGAACCACGTCATTAATGTCGAACACATTAACCAGCTAAGTCGCTTTCATGCTCAAAGCTTTAATTTTTTTAATTTGTGTTCGGTTCGACCATGCTCACAAACGTTGTTTCATTAAAAACACTTCATTTCCCCTGTTAACTGGGGGCTCTTAAATTTATGTGAGCTGTTTTATAATAAGTGTTCTTCTTCTTCATTGCAAAGTCTTTTTCTATCACTCCTTTTTTTGACGTGAGTGTGTGGTCAATAGCCGGGTAGCTTAATTTCTCTCTCAAAGCCGCTAGAGTTTAGTTTGCTAAACTGGCCTAATGAGAAGTACTCCGCCTTCGGGATAGGAGGTTGAAGCCGTAGGCTGACCCACTTGAAGTCTTGAGATAGGATGTGTCATGTTAAAGCATGATAGAAGCACATTTTTTTCTAAGACCAATTTTTGGATTGGCACCGAACACCTGGTCTAGTTCGGACGTCAAGTTTTTACTGAAGTTTTTTGGTTTTCCAAACCTATGGCACTTTTAATCTATTGTGTGTTTCCAGCATAAGTCTCGCAGTGCAACGCCGGACACCTTTAGAGATTCGGCAAACACTCTCGGATATTGCTATATATGCATCGGTTTCGAATTGTGTCTTCGGTCAATAGTTGGGTTGCCCGGTGTCGGTGTCAAAACCGGCGGATCTCGGGTAGGGGGTCCCGAACTGTGCTCTAAGGCAGATGGTAACAGGAGGCAGGGGACACGATGTTTTACCCAGGTTCGAGCCCTCTTGATGGAGGTAAAACCCTATGTCCTGCTTGATTATTCTTGATAATATGAGTAGTACAAGAGTTGATCTACCACGAGATCGGAGAGGCTAAACCGTAGAAGCTAGCCAATGGTATGATTGTATGTTTTTTATCTATCGACTAGCCTGGCCTCGGTTTATATAATGCACCAGAGGCCTAGGATAACAAGAGTCCTAGCCGAATACGCCGGTGGGGAGGAGTCCTTGTCTTGATCACCAAGTCTTGTGGAATCTTCCATGTATGCGGCAGCTGTCCGAACTGGCCCATGAGTATACGGCCACGGGGGTCCTCGGCCCAATCTAACAGATCAAGAGACGACGTGGTGAGTACCCCCTAGTCCAGGACACCGTCAGTAGCCCCCCTGAACCGGTCTTCAAGTTAGGGACGCTCCTCGATTCTTCCGAACTGTTCTTCATCTTTGGTTGTCGGTCTTGAAAACTGGTTCAACAAATCTTCTCATCTTCGATCTTGAGGATCACAGAAATGCATTCGACGAGTTTACACATAGGGTATCTGAGGAGCCCCTTTAAGTTTCCGGCCTTTATCAATGCCTTGTTATTTTTATGCCACACCTCGGGTTTGAAGTTGTTCCCGAGAGGCAGTGTCCTCTTGCGTCCGAGCTCTAACGCCGGACTGCATTCGAGGTATCTTTTGCAGCCGAGCACCAATGCCGGACTGCTTCCGAGTTCCAACGCCGAAATGTATCCGAGCTCCAACGCCGGACTGTGTCCAGGCTCCAACGCCGAACTATATCCAAGAAGTCATAGATCATCTTGGTCCAAAAAGAGGGTTTAGCCGAGCTTAATGCTGGAAATGCCCTCCATGGAGCCAGCCACTAGCGCCCGAGCTTTATGCCGGACTGCTTCCAAGGTGGTGCACCACCCCGACCGCGAGCTGATTTATTGTGAATATTTTTAACTGGTGCAGTTTATTCTCTACCAATGTATATCCAGTAGCCCTCAAGGCGTGTATCAGTCTAAAACCCGAGATGCACCTGAAGGCAAGCATAAAACCATTGTTCCTAGTAGCCACTGAGACTCAGGTCGATACGCAAAATTGGCCTGAGGATCAACTCCTAGCTCGGCAGCATACATAGGAATAAAAACGCAGTGTAATATATTAGAGATAATAGCGATTGGCGAACGGGCCCCTAAGAGAGGGTCGTGAGAAGTCGCCGTGATATATAGCTTGATGTCAGATAGGTCCAGATGGTACTTATTGCTGTCCGAAGACGTGCTTCCCATAGTTCAATCAAGCCGAACACTAAGCCCTTTGAATTTTCTACATTGAATAGGCAATGCAGTAGTCCCCGAGACACTGGTCGGGTGGCAACACCAAATCAGGGGATCAATGTGCCCCTTTAATATTTATAAATAATGAGCACGAAGCCCAGTAGCCCCCGAGCCTTAATGTGGGCACGGGTGGCCAAATTAAGGATCGATATCCAGAGTAAAATCACAGATTATGTGTAATGATTCTATGTGTCCAAGAACTTTACATCATTATTTTGACTCCATTGCGACCGTTTTATCAGCTGAAAGTGGCCCATCATCGGCTTCTACCCCTTGGTAGATACTATGCAGGGCGTTTCCGCAATAACAAAACAACCCTTAGCCGACGTCTCGGTGCCCGAAGGCGGTTGTGTTAGCGGAAACGAGGCAATCAGATATGCGGGTTTTATAACTTTCGCTTAGTCATGGGAGCTTTAAACTGGGGAAGCTAGCTTTAAGCCCCCAGTTAGTGGTCGGCGACATCCGAGGTCAAGCCGTAAACACTTCGGCCAATGTTATGAACGGCCCGTCATTTAACATAGTCATCGTATCGTTGACCAGTTTACGCCTATTGTGACAGTCAGTTTTCGGCTTTCTCCACTGAGGTGCTTAACCATGCGAGCTGGAAGCACAATCGCAGTGTTTCTCCCTTTGCACACCTAGCCGAACAAAGCGGAACGTAGGAAGTAAGCACAGGAGCCGGGCAACCCAACTATTGACCGAAGACATAATTCGAAACCGATGCATATATAGCAATATTCGAGAATGTTTTTGCCGAATCCCTAAAGGTGTCCGGCGTTGCACTGCGAGACTAATGCTGGAAACGCACAAATAGTTTAAAAGTGCCATAGGCTCGAAAAGCCAAAAAAACTTGTTCAAAAGTTTAATGTCCGAACTAGATCAAGTGTTCGGTGCCAATCCAAAAATTGGACTTTACAAAGAAAAAAAGGTGCTTCTGCCGTGCTTTAACATGACACATCCTATCTCAAGACTTCAAGCAGGTCAGCCTACGGCTTCAACCTCCTATCCCGAAGGCGGAGTACTTCTCATTAGGCCAGTTTAGCAAACTAAAACTCGAGAGGCTTGAGAGAGAAATTAGGCTCCTCGGCTAGTGACCACACACTCGTGTCGAAAAAAGGAGTGATAAATAGTAATAAAACTTTGCAACGACTAAGAAGAAAAACACTTATTATAAAACGGCTCATATAAATTTTAGAGCCCCCAAGTGACTTGGGTAAAAGAATTTTATGTATAATGATTGTATGTACCAAAGTACTTATATCATATCTGTGTTCACCCGAACTTTATACGCGTCTTAACCGACCGTCGGCTTCTCCCTCTTCGGTCAAGGACCGAAAAGTGTTATGTACTCCACCTATCGAGAATATCGACGGTGTTTCTGATAACCAGGCAATCAGGCCATAAGGCTGTAACAGACAAAACGCGCTCAAGGAACTTATGCTATATTACTGATGAAGTGTAAGAAGCATCTTCTAAGAAAATAGTACCCCCACCGATACCTTTCTTCGGTGCTCATTGTTACTATGAGACTTGTGCAATAGATTTTTTGTACTCATGAGTTCCGGTGTGTGCCGACCATAATTGATGTTAGAGTTGTGTCGAATATAGTGTACAAGGTAGGTTACAGTTGGACTTCTGAGTTGTATTGTGTTTAGACAGGATATGGAGTCGTGTCCTAGTAGGACACTTGTATCCTAGGCCTCTCTTATATAGCGGGGGTAGACACACGATGTAACCTAGGCCAACATAATAGCACCGGAACGCAGGGGAAGCCGGCGGCATGTGCCGGTGTCCAGGGCGATCGGGTGCGGTATTGTAGCGGTGTCGTGGGGAGGAGCGCCCATAGTCAGGCCCCGGGGATGTAGCAATATCGGTGAACCTCATTAACAAATCTCGGTGTCGTGCTCATGTGATTGTTTGGTCCTCGGATGATCTAGGTATGCCTCGGATTTATTCTAACAAGTGGTATCATGAGCTAGGTTGTTCATAGGCTGCGGATCGTCTTGGTGTGGAGAAAAGTCGAAGTAAATCGCAAAAGAGATCAGTTTGATATGTGCTATGCAGAGCGATCGCGAGCAACGAAGCTCGGAAAAGATCGGAGTTGCCGAAAAGCATGGAATCGACGGGAACTCGGAAGTGTGTCGACTAGAAGAAGCATTCGGGAGTGGAGTCGGCGAGATCGACGGCATATCACGGAAGTTGCGGTGCGGCGCCTGGAAGCGGCCTGTTGGGGTGCGCGTTGGCGTAGCATTGTAAAGCCAGCTGAGCAGCGGCCTGGCAGGAGGTGCCTAGAGCACGTGAGCCCGAGGCCCATGTGTGTCGCGCAAGAGAGCTGCCTGGGCCAAGAGTGCCTTGATGCGTTGCGCCGAAAATCAGCCGTGAGATTTGTTTTGAGAAAAAAAAGGAAAGGAGGACCGAGTCCTCCTGTGATACAGAGAGGCAAAAGGCAGATCCAATCGGGAAGAGAAAATCCATTGATAGTGGCAATCCATCGGAATTAGCACAGGCTAGGAAAAGCAAGTTGCACCAGCATTGGAGATTGAGCCAGGAGCAGAACACGTGAAGACCGGAAGGAATTTTTGGTTGGTTTTGCTATTGGTACGCGGAGGTTATGTTCGTGTACTTGGGGTATCGTGTGCAAAGCTCGGATAATTTTTCACGGGGTCAGCTGTACAAAGAACCATGGCGCCATCGGGTACCAGGTTTGAGGTGGAGAAGTTCAATGGAACTGGAAGCTTTGGGTTATGGCAGACAAGGGTGAAAGATTTGTTGGCGCAATAGAGATGCTTGAAGGCATTGCACGAAGTCATGTCAGCTAAGATGGAATTATCAGGTGATGGATGGAGATTCGTGGAAGACGATTTGGGAGTCTCGAGTGTGTCATGTAGTCGGATAAGTTCGGCTAGGTCAGACTTGGACAGTCTGACGGATCGACGCAAGTCGGTTGGTACAGAAGACGGTGGTGGGATCGATGGCGACGGCATAGGAGCGTGATGCTGATGGTGACCGACTTCTGGGGCGTGGAAACACGCGGCACGGGCCTGAGTGCTTGTGTGGCTTTGACAAGACTATGGCGTGGGGTTGATTCAAGACAGTGCACATGAGAGCTTGGAGTCGACGGGGCGTGGGGGGTGGCTCGTACAACCACCATGGAGTCATGTTGAAGGTGGAGTTGGAGTCTGGAATACATCACTCGGTGCTGATTGAGGGGCTATGACGTAAGTGCACAGAGAGTCGAAGCCTATTCAGTGGGGAAAAAGCGAGTGGCATGCAGTTCGGACTGGAGCCCAATGGTCTGATGGAAGCTTGAAACTCGTCATCGGCCGGTGATGATCGATGGTACTCTGCAGTGGAGGTTGAGTGGTGTGGTTTCGTGACCCTTGAGGCTCGACGCGGTAATAGCGGCGAGGCGTGCGGTATGCATGGGACATGGAGACGGGCCAGGGCTCTGGTGGTCATACATGTGGTGAGACAACTACGAATTTGACTCGGGATGACTACAAGCAATGGTGAAATTTCTTCAAGTTTCAGACAGGCTGTCAAGAAAGGAGCGGTGATGTTGAGTTCAAGTAACTCTTATGTGTGACATCCAATATGTGAGTTGTTCACTTTCACGCAGGTCAGTGATCAATGTGTGATGGCATTGGACGAATACTCTGGAAGTTGGGAGCGCAAACTAGAGTAATGTGGAACTTAATTTCGTTCGAGTGTTGACTCTCGTCAAGAAAAGAAGGGACTACAAGTTGCAGGTGGAGTCATATGGAGTCTTTGGAGTAGCAGCGGTACTCATGGGACAAGCTCAAGTCCAATGTACATGGAAGTTTGACACATGGACGAATTCAAGGTGGTGAAGAATATTCGCCAAGGTGGAGTTTGTTAGAGTTGTGTCGAATATAGTGTACAAGGTAGGTTACAGTTGGACTTCTGAGTTGTATTGTGTTTAGACAGGATATGGAGTCGTGTCCTAGTAGGACACTTGTATCCTAGGCCTCTCTTATATAGCGGGGGTAGACACACGATGTAACCTATGCCAACATAATAGCACCGGAACGCAGGGGAAGCCGGCGGCATGTGCCGGTGTCCAGGGCGACCGGGTGCGGTATTGTAGCGGTGTCATGGGGAGGAGCGCCCATAGTCAGGCCCCGGGGTTGTAGCCATATCGGTGAACCTCGTTAACAAATCTCGGTGTCATGCTCGTGTGATTGTTTGGTCCTCGGATGATCTAGGTATGACTCGGATTTATTCTAACAATTGAAAACAATAAGAGCGCTAGCTTTCGGCTTCACCCAGTCTGAGGTCCGGCTCGGATGACCCGATCGTGACAATCGCAGAGGTGCTCCCTTTACTCCCTAGCCGAACAATCGGGAACGTAGGGGTAAGCACAAGAGCCAGGCAACCCAGCTTACAAATCGCTTAAGTCAACATGGTGCATATTGTGGCGTAATACACGAACAAGGAACGAAGCCGTACAAGTATAATCGTATGCAAGAAGAAAAGCTTCATAAAGGAAGCCCCCAAGCGTGTGTCACAAACAAAGTTTGGACAAGGAAATTTTTTACATGCGACTTTTTTCCAAAAAAGTATAATGCTTGGTCGAACCGAACACAAGTTAAAAATTTAAAACTTGGGGCATGAAGGCAACTTAGCTGGTTAATGTGTTCGGTATTGACGACGTGGTCCGAGCTTGATACGGGACAAGGTTCCATCCCCCAAGCCTGTCCCGAGGTGGCGGAGCAAAGAGCTCGGCACGCCGAAGTGGTGACGTAGCACGGCCAATGCAAGCCGGCAGAGTGATACCGAAGTCCCCGACATGGGGTAATGAAGTGTTGACGAAGCCCCCCGTCCAGCCGAGGTGACGTGGTATGTCAGTATGCCGAGTTGTCGATACTGCCCGACCTGGATTGTTTTCCTATGCACAAAAAATAGTGCAGACCGGAGAAAATAGTAATGATAATAATAATAAAAAAAATCGTTGCATAATCAATAATTTATGCAAAGTGAGTAATAAAAGAAATATGGCCTCACGCCGAAGTCAATGTCGATGCAGGGTGTCGGCGTGATGCAGTAAAGGCATGGCAAAGTCTGAATTCACAGGTCGGTCCGAGTTCTGGATGCGGCGTTCTCCGGACCATGTACGGAAACTGACCAAACCACCATGCGACCGTCGTTAATGCGGCTATCATTTGATAGACCTGTGTACATATGATGAACAAACCAGAGTAATGATTCCTTGGGAAAAATGAACCCGAACAAGCAAAAAACACTAGGATTAATAGCACCTGGTTTATTTGTTATAGCAATTCGAAGAAAGGTGATTCCAAAAATTGGGACTCGATCCGCACACCCATTGCCTGATGGGCGATAAAGCGATGGTATGGCGATGTTGGCAAAGGTTGGCTCGACGAGGCAAAGCCCTCGGTCCAGCTAACGTGACGGAGCTGGTCGGCTAGTGACGCCGACGTCTTTGGAGTAGGTTGATGAAGAGATGGTGAAGCCCCCGGTCTAGCCGAGATGTCGAAGTAGGTCGGCGTGATGGACACCAGCTTGAAGAAGCAATAGTGCGGCCCCGCCGATGCAGGTCGTGACGTGGTCGACGCCGGCTTGATGAAGTGACCGTGCGGCGATGCCGGTATGCCTGCTTCGTGTAATCCGTGAGGCGGCGATGTTGGTGATGATTTATCCTTCGTGATGCCGGACTCTTGTTCGGCTTGCCGAGATGATGATCCAAAGATGTTGAGCTCGGCTCAACAAAGTGACGACGTGTCTAGCGCAGGTCGGCAGCCATAGAGCAACGTTGTCGGGCTGGTTTGACACCAGCGCGATGGTGAAGATCTTATTGGAAAAGACATCAAAATTAGCAGGATGTGTTTGGGAACAAAACACAATACCCAACACAAAACTTCCTTCAAAAAGGATGTCGGAAATCCCGTTCATAAAAAAGATGAGTTCAGGTCAGATTTGTTCTCGCGCAGAAAACAGATCCGAAAAATGATGCACTAATCGGAAGGTTCCCGGAGTTTGGACGGTCGGATCGAGCTGAAATTTTGGGAGGTGGTGGATATATTAATTACGCAGCTGATCAATGGTCGGATCTTCTAAAGGACATCCGAGATAGAAGCTGGACACCACGCCCTAAACTCGCCTAGATTCTCGTCCAGATTTGACAGGGCTCCGGTATATCGCGGATTGCTAGAGATTCCTCCATTGGAACTCGACGAAATTTTCCAGGGTTGTTGTAGACTTAATTCCGCACGGTTACACCGAAGCAATCGTTAAAACGACACTTGAGGAGGCGGTGGCGGTGGATACAAGTTCGTTGTCCGGAAAAACAGCACGGTCGCCTGAGGGCAATGTTGACGTTGAGCCCCGGGCTCCCTAGATGATTCCTCCATGATCTTGATAGAGATCGGAGTTGATGTTGATGAAGGCCCTCATCCGAACATGATGATCGGAGGTAGGGCGCAGTCCTTGGTCGAACCAAGGTGACCGGTCGAGCTGGTGATGAAGATGCCGAAGTTGCAGTTGATCTGCAGGCGAGCCATCGGTGTCAAAATCGGCGAATCTCGGGTAGGGGGTCCCGAACTGTGTGTCTAAGGCAGATGGTAATAAGAGGCAGGGGACACGATGTTTTACCCAGGTTCGGGCCTTCTTGATGGAGGTAAAACCTTACGTCCTACTTGATTATTCTTGATAATATGAGTAGTACAAGAGTTGATCTACCACGAGATCGGAGAGGCTAAACCCTAGAAGCTAGCCTATGGTATGATTGTATGTTTTTTATCTATCGACTAGCCTGGCCTCGGTTTATATAATGCACCAGAGGCCTAGGATAACAAGAGTCCTAGCCGAATACGCCGGTGGGGAGGAGTCCTTGTCTTGATCACCAAGTCTTGTGGAATCTTTCATGTATGCGGCAGCTGTCCGAACTGGCCCATGAGTATACGGCCACGGGGGTCCTCGGCCTAATCTAACAGATCGGGAGACGACGTGGTGAGTACCCCCTAGTCCAGGACACCATCACCCGGCTCCTGTGCTTGCCTCCTACGTTCCGCTTTGTTCGGCTAGGTGTGCAAAGGGGGAACCACTGCGATTGTGCTTCCAGCTCGCATGGTTAAGCGCCTCAGTGGAGAAAGCCGAAAACTGACTGTCACAATAAGCGTAAACTAGTCAGTGATCCGATGACTATATTAACCTATAAGATCGATAGAGGTCACCCCATGTTAAATCACGGGCCGATCATAATATTGGCCAAAGTGTTTACGGCTTGACCTCGGCTATCACCGAACACTAACCGGGGGCTCGTAACTAGCCTCCCCAATTTAAAGCTCCTATGACTACGTGAAAGTTATAAAGCCCGCATATCTGATTGCCTCGTTTCCGCTAACACAACCGCCTTCGGGCATCGAGATGTCGGCTAAGGGTTGTTTTGTTATTGCGAAAACACCCTGCATAGCATCTACAAGGGGGTGGAAGCCGACGATGGGCCACTTTCAACTGATAAACGGCCGCAACGGAGTCAAAATAAACATATCATTGACGTTTGTATTTAATATACGAGGGCTTCCTTCCATAAGTATCATTATAAAGCCATAAATATGCATCAATTTGACTTAAGATTTTGGCCAAGCTGGGTTGTCAGGCTCCTGTGCTTACCCCTACGTTCCCGATTGTTCTGCTAGGCGGTAAAGGGAGCACCTCTGCGATTGCTACTACCGGGTCATCCGAGTTAGTACCTCAGACTGGGTGAAGCCGAAAGCTAGCAATCTTAAAGGATATAATTGGTCGGCAATGACAGAAGTGAAAATTTTGGTTCATTAATACTTTAGAGTTCGGGAACTTTCCCCGGACTAAATCCTCAATATTTTCCTCCTACATTGATCGGAGGTGAGGTTTTATGATCATGATCAGCATGACAACCCAAAGAAAGGAACCGATAGCGGGACTATTTTCTTCGGAAGATGTTTCTTATGTTAAAATGTAATATAACATATCTCTCAGTGTACCTTTGTTTATAAAACCATATGGCCGGATTGCCTTGTTTGTCGTAAATCTTTGCCCTTATAAAGGCTTTATAAAGTAGGGTAAACACTCCCCGGCTACTGGCCGAGGAGGTTGAAGTCGATGGTCGGTCAACAAAGTTTTGTACAATGCGGATCCGAGCATTAATGATGTAGAGTACTTGGATACATAGAATCATTACACATAATTTGTGATTTTACTCCGAATATCGATCCTTAATTCGGCCACCCGTGCCCACATTAAGGCTCGGGGGCTACTGGGCTTCAGGCTTATCATTTACTAATATTAAAGGGGCACATCGATCCCCTGATCTGGTGTTGCCACCCGACCAGTGGCTCGCGGGCTACTGCATTGCCTATTCAATGCAACAAATTCAAAGTGCTCAGTGTTCGGCTTGACCGAGCTATAAGCAAACACGTCTTCGGACAATAATAGGTACCATCTTGGGCCTATTCGGCATAAATCTTAGATACAAATGGTTGGCTCCATAGAGAGCATTTCTGGCATTAAGCTCGGCTAAACTACTTCAACTTTTTTGAGCCAAGATGATCTATGACACTTCGGATATAGTCTGGAGTTGGAGCTCGGATACTC
The DNA here is from genome assembly GCF_056163025.1 of Triticum urartu. Lineage (NCBI taxonomy): Eukaryota > Viridiplantae > Streptophyta > Magnoliopsida > Poales > Poaceae > Triticum > Triticum urartu. The sequence goes on along the minus strand of NC_141873.1, from coordinate 358,081,159 downwards.
TCTGGCATTGGAGCTTGGATGTAGTCCGGCGTTGGAGCTTGGGTACAGTCCGGCGTTGGAGCTTGGATATAGTCCGGCGTTGGAGTGGTACGTCCATTTTGCATCATGCTTTTATATCGATATTTATTGCATTATGGATTGTTATTTCACTTTATGTCACAATACTTATGGCTATTCTCTTTTATTTTACAAGGTTTACATAAGGAGGGAGAATGCCGGTAGCTGGAATTCTGGGCTGGAAAAGGAGCAAATATTAGAGACCTATTCTGCGCAACTCCAAAAGTCATGAAACTCCACGGAACATTTTTAAATAAATAAATAAAAATCCTCGCCAAAGATGAAGGTCAGGGGGCCCACACACTGCTCACGAGGGTGGGGGGCGCGCCCCCCTCCTAGGGCGCGCCCCCTACCTCGTGGGCCCCCTGGTGGCTCTCCGACGCCCATCTTATCCTATATGAGGTCTTTCGATGAGAAAAAAATAAGAAGGAACTTTTCGAGACGAGACTCCACCGCCACGAGGCAGAACCTTGGCGGATCCAATCTAGAGCTCCGGTAGAGCTGTTCTGCCGGGGAAACTTCCCTCCGGGAGGGGGAAATCATCACCATCGTCATCACCAACGCTCCTCTCATCAGGAGATGGCAATATCCATCAACATCTTCACCAGCACCATCTCATCTCCAAACCCTAGTTCATCTATTGTATCCAATTCTTGTCTCAATGTCCGGGATTGGTGCTAGTAGGTTGCTAGTAGGTGTTGATTACTCCTTGTAGTTGATGCTAGTTGGTTTATTTGGTGGAACATCATATGTTTAGATCCTATATGCATATTATTACCCCTCTGATTATGAACATGAATATGGTTTGTGAGTAATTACGTTTCTTCCTGAGGACAAGGGAGAAATCTTGCTATTAGTAGTCATGTGAATTTGGTATTCGTTTGATATTTTGATAAGATGTATGTTGTCTAGCCTCTAGTGGTGTTATGTGAACGTCGACTACATAACACTTCACCATTATTTGGGCCTAGAGGAAGGCATTGGGAAGTAATAAATAGATGATGGGTTGCTAGAGTGACAGAAGCTTAAACCCTAGTTTATGTGTTGCTTCGAAAGGGGCTGATTTGGATCCATATGTTTCATGCTATGGTTAGGTTTATCTTAATACTTTTGTTGTAGTTGCGGATGCTTGCAATAGAGGTTAATCATAAGTGGGATGCTTGTTCAAGCAAGAAGAACACCCAAGCACCGGTCCACCCACATATCAAATTATCAAAGTATCGAACGCGAATCATATGAACGTGATGAAAACTAGCTTGACGATATTCCCATGTGCCCTCGGGAGCGCTTTTCCTTATATAAGAGTTTGTTCCGGCTTGTCCTTTGCTACAAAAAGGATTGGGCCACCTTGCTGCACTTTATTTACTTTTGTTACTTGTTGCTCGTTACAATTTATCTTATCACAAAACTATCTATTACCACTTATTTCAGTACTTGCAAAGAATACCTTGCTGAAAACCGCTTATCATTTCCTTCTGCTCCTCGTTGGGTTCGACACTCTTACTTATCGGAAGGACTACGATAGATCCCCTATACTTGTGGGTCATCAAGACTCTTTTCTTGCGCCGTTGCCGGGAAGTGTAGCGCCTTTGGTAGGTGGAATTTGGTAAGGAAAAATTTATATAGTGTGCTGAAATTTACTGTCACTTGCTACTATGGAAAGTAATTCTCTGAGGGGCTTGTTCGGGGTATCTTCACCCTGTCCAGTAGAGCAAAGAGTTGCTCCTCAACCTACTGAACCTATTGAAAATGAAACTCCTTTTGAATTTCCTTCGGGTATGATGGAAAAACTGCTAGCTAACTCTTTTACAAGAGATGGAACAAAGCATCCTGATGAGCACTTAATATATGTGGATGAAGTTTGTGTATTATTTAAGCTTGCAGGTGTACCCAATGATGTTGCTAAGAAGAAGGTCTTCCCTTTATCTTTGAAGGGAGACGCACTGATATGGTATAGGCTATGTGATGATATGAGATCATGGAACTATAAAAGATTGAAATTGGAATTTCATCAAAAGTATTACCCTATGCATCTTGTTCATCGTGATCGCAATTATATATATAATTGCTGGCCTCGCGAAGGAGAAAGCATCGCTCAAGCTTGGGGGAGGCTTAAATCAATGTTATATTCATGCCCCAATCATGAGCTCTCGACAGAAATAATTATGCAAAGTTTTTATGCTCGGCTTTATCATAATAATCAAACCATGCTCGATACTTCTTGTGCTGGATCTTTTATGATGAAGACTATTGAATTCATATGGAATTTATTGGATAGAATTAAACACAACTCTGAAGATTGGGATCTCGACGAAGGTAAAGAGTCAGGTATGACACCTAAGTTTGATTGTGTTAAATCTTTTATGGATACCGATATTTTCCTTAAGTTTAGCACTAAATATGGACTTGACTCTGAGATAGTAGCTTCTTTCTGTGAATCTTTTGCTACTTATGTTGATCTCCCTAAGGAGAAGTGGTTTAAATATCATCCTCCCATAGAAGTAAAAGTAGCTGCACCTATTAAAGTTGAAGAAAAGACTGTCACTTATAATGATCCTATTGCTCCTACTTCTTATGTTGAGAAACCACCTTTCCCTGTTAGAGTAAAGGATCATGCTAAAGCTTCAACTGTTGTTCGTAAAAGCAATATTAGAACTTATACACCTCCTGAGCAAGTTAAAGTAGAACCTAATATTGCTATTGTTAAAGATCTCTTGTCTGATAATATTGATGGCCATGTTATTCAGTTCGAAGGTGAAACTGCTAGAATTGCTAAACCTTGTGCTAAAGATAAACATAGACCTGTGGTAGGCGTGCCTGTTATTTCTGTTAAAATAGGAGATCATTGTTATCATGGCTTATGTGATATGGGTGCTAGTGCTAGTGTTATACCTTATGACTTGTATAAAGAAATCAAGCGTGAAATTGCACCTGCTGAATTAGAAGATATTGATGTCACAATTAAACTTGCCAATAGAGATACTATTTCAGCGATGGGAATTGTTAGAGATGTTGAAGTCTTGTGTGGGAAAACTAAATATCCTGCTGATTTTCTTGTTCTTACTTCTCCGCAAGATAGCTTTTGTCCCATTATATTTGGTAGACCCTTCTTGAACACTGTTAATGCTAGGATAGATTGCGAAAAGAATTCTTACTATTGGCTTGGATGATATGGTTCATGAGTTTAATTTTTCTAAATTTAGTAAACAACATCGTGAGGAAGAATTACCTAGTAAGGGTGAAATTATTGGTCTTGCTTCTATTGTCGTACCTCCTAGTGATCCTTTAGAACACTATTTGCTAGACCATGAAAATGATATGTTCATGAATGAAAGAAGGGAAATAGATGAAGTATTCTTTAAACAGGAACCTATTCTGCAACACAATTTGCCTGTTGAAATTATAGGGGATCCTCCTCCACCCAAGGATGATCCCGTGTTTGAGCTTAAACCATTGCCTGATAATCTTAAATATGCTTATCTTGATGAAAAGAAGATATATCATGTTATTATTAGTGCTAACCTTTCAGAGCATGAAGAAGAAAGATTATTGAAAACTCTGAGGAAGCATCGTGCTGCTATTGGATATACTCTTGATGATCTTAAGGGCATTAGTCCGACTCTATGTCAACATAAAATAAATTTGGAAGCAGATGCCAAACCAGTTCGTGATCCTCAACGACGTCTGAATCCTAAAATGAAAGAAGTGGTAAGAAAAGAAATACTCAAGCTTCTGGAGGCAGGTATAATTTATCCCGTTGCTGATAGTCAGTGGGTAAGTCTTGTCCATTGTGTCCCTAAGAAGGGAGGTATTACTGTTGTTCCTAATGATAAAGATGAATTGATTCCACAAAGAATTATTACAGGTTATAGGATGGTAATTGATTTCCGTAAATTAAATAAGGCTACTAAGAAAGATCATTACCCCTTACCTTTTATTGATCAAATGCTAGAAAGATTATGCAAACATACACATTACTGCTTTCTAGATGGTTATTCTGGTTTCTCTCAAATACCTATGTCGGCTAGAGATCAATCAAAGACTACTTTTACATGCCCTTTTGGTACTTTTGCTTATAGACGTATGCCTTTTGGTTTATGTAATGCACCTGCTACCTTTCAAAGATGCATGATGGCTATATTCTCTGACTTTTGTGAAAATATTTGTGAGGTTTTCATGGACGATTTTTCTGTCTATGGTTCCTCTTTTGATGATTGCTTGAGCAATCTTGATCGAGTTTTGCAGATATGTGAAGAAACTAATCTTGTCTTGAATTGGGAAAAGTGCCACTTTATGGTTAATGAAGGTATTGTCTTGGGACATAAAGTTTCTGAAAGAGGTATTGAAGTTGATAAAGCCAAGGTCGATGCTATTGAAAAGATGCCATGTCCCAAGGACATCAAAGGTATAAGAAGTTTCCTTGGTCACGCTGGATTTTATAGCAGGTTCATTAAGGACTTCTCAAAAATTTCTCGGCCTCTGACTAATTTATTGCAAAAAGATATACCATTTGTCTTTGATGATGATTGTGTAGAAGCATTTGAAATACTTAAGAAAGCATTAGTCTCTGCACCTATTGTTCATCCACCTCATTGGAATTTACCCTTTGAAATTATGTGTGATGCTAGTGATTATGTTGTAGGTGCTGTTCTAGGGCAAAGAGTTGATAAGAAATTAAATGTTATTCATTATGCTAGTAAGACTCTAGACAATGCTCAAAGAAATTATGCTACTACTGAAAAAGAGCTTTTAGCAGTTGTATTTGCTTGTGATAAGTTCAGACCTTATATTGTTGATTCTAAAGTAACTATTCACACTGATCATGCTGCTATTAAATACCTTATGGAAAAGAAAGATGCTAAACCTAGACTTATTAGATGGGTTCTCTTGCTACAAGAATTTGATTTGCATATTGTTGATAGAAAGGGAGCTGAGAACCCCATTGCAGACAACTTGTTTAGGTTAGAGAATGTTCTTGATGACCCACTACCTATTAATGATAGCTTTCCTGATGAACAATTAAATGTTATAAGTACTTCTCGTAGTACTCCATGGTATGCTGATTATGCTAATTATATTGTTGCTAAGTTTATACCACCTAGCTTCACATACCAGCAAAAGAAAAAGTTTTTCTATGACTTGAGACATTACTTTTGGGATGACCCATATCTTTATAAAGGAGTAGATGGTGTTATTAGACGTTGTGTACCTGAGCATGAACAAGAACAGATCCTATGCAAGTGTCATTCCGAGGCTTATGGAGGACACCACGCTAGAGATAGAACTGCACATAAGGTATTGCAATCTGGTTTTTATTAGCCTACTCTCTTCAAGGATGCCCGTAAGTTTGTCTTGTCTTGTGATCAATGTCAAAGAATTGGTAATATTAGTAGACGTCAAGAAATGCCTATGAATTATTCACTTGTTATTGAACCATTTGATGTTTGGGGCTTTGATTATATGGGACCTTTTCCTGCCTCTAATGGATACACACATATTCTAGTTGCGGTTGATTACGTTACTAAGTGGGTAGAAGCTATTCCAACTAGTAGTGCTGATCATAACACTTCTATTAAAATGCTTAAGGAAGTTATTTTCCCGAGGTTTGGAGTCCCTAGATATTTAATGACTGATGGTGGTTCACACTTTATTCATGGTGCTTTCCGTAAAATGCTTGCTAAATATGATGTTAATCATAGAATTGCATCTCCTTATCACCCACAGTCTAGTGGTCAAGTAGAGTTGAGCAATAGAGAGCTCAAATTAATTTTGCAAAAGATTGTTAATAGGTCTAGAAAGAATTGGTCTAATAAACTTGATGATGCATTATGAGCATGTAGAACTGCATACAAAAATCCTATGGGTATGTCTCCGTATAAAATGGTTTATGGAAAAGCATGTCACTTACCTCTCGAACTAGAACATAAGGCATATTGGGCTATTAAAGAGCTTAACTATGATTTCAAACTTGCCGGTGAGAAGAGGTTATATGATATTAGCTCACTTGATGAATGGAGAACCCAAGCTTATGAAAATGCCAAGTTGTTTAAAGAAAAAGTTAAAAGATGGCATGACAAAAGGATACAAAAGCGTGAGTTTAATGTAGGTGATTATGTATTGCTATACAACTCTCATTTAAGATTTTTTGCAGGAAAACTTCTCTCTAAATGGGAAGGCCCCTATGTTATCGAAGAGGTCTATCGTTCCGGTGCCATAAAGATCAACAACTTCGAAGGCACAAATCCGAAGGTGGTAAACGGTCAAAGAATCAAACATTATATCTCAGGTAATCCCATAAATGTTGAAACCAATATTATTGAAACCGTAACCCCGGAGGAATATATAAGGGACACTTTCCGGAATGTTTCAGACTCCGAAAAGGAATAGGTATGTGGTACGGTAAGTAAACCGACTCCAAAACAATTTTAAGGCAATATTTTCCGTCTTGGAATATTTAGAAAAATAGAAAAATAAGTAGCAGTCCGGGAAGGACACGAGGGCCCCACGAGGGTGGTGGGCGCGCCCTACCCCTCTGGGCGCCCCCCCCTACCTCGTGAGCACCTCGTGTGCCTTCCGGACTTCTTTTTCTTGCACGATACGTATTTTGGTCGGTAAAAATTCATTATATAACCTCCCGAAGGTTTTGACTCCCGCATCATCTACAACACCTCCACCTTCTTCACCGACAAAGGAGATACAATCACATGGGTATGGGCACTCCCCTTGGCAACTGCCAAGCTTGGGGGAGGTGCCCCGGTATCGTATCACCATCACAACTCCTATCTTTATCGTTTTTCTTAGTTCGATCCTATTAGTAGTATCTTGATCTAGTAGAATAAAGTTTATGGCATGATCTAGTTTTGAGTTTTGCTTTATGATCTCTCTTTGTAATCAAGTCCGTGAGCTATATATAATAAAGATTAGTGTTGAGTCAAGGGCTTGATTATTTTGCCATGATCTTGGGTGAATAAAATAAAGAAGAAAAGAATAAAAAGAAATAAAAAGTTCATATTGATCTTATTGAGAGTAATGACTTCACATAGAAAGAGTATGATGATTAAAAGTTGTTGGGAGTTGGCAGACATAGCTTTGGTCATTGTTGCAATTAATAGGAAGTAATAAGGAAAGAGAGGTTTTCACATATAGATATATTATCATTGACATCTTTTATGATTGGGAGCACTCATTAAAATATGACATGTTAAAGGGTTGATGTTGGACAAGGAAGACAACGTAATGAGTTATGTCTTTCTTATATCTGAGATAAGGTATGTTGTCATGGATCCTCTAACTTGTTGAGCTTGCCTTCCCCCCTCATGCTAGCCAAATTCTCAGCACCAAGTAGAAATACTACTTGTGCTTCCAAATACCCTTAAATCAGTTTTGCCATGAGAGTCCACCATATCTACCTATGGATTGAGTAAGATCCTTCAAGTAAGTTGTCATCGGTGCAAAGCAATAAAACTTGCTCTAAATATGTATGATTGATTGGTGTGGGAGAAATAAGCTCTATACGATCTTGTGATGTGGAAGTAATAAAAGCAACGGACTGCATAATAAAGGTCCATATCACAAGGGGCAATATAAAGTGACGTTCTTTCACATTGAGATTTTGTGCACCCAACCACAAAAGCGCATGGCAACCTCTGCTTCCCTCTACGAAGGGCCTATCTTTTATTATTATCTTCTACCTTATGCAAGAGTCACGGTGATCTTCACCTTTCATTTTTCATTTTATCCTTTGGCAAGCTCAGCATGTTGGAAAGAACATGATATATATATATATATATATATATATATATATCTAATTGGATATGGGGGAGCATGAATTATTATTGTTGACATTACCCTTGAGGTAAAAGGTTATGGGGCAAAACTATAAGCCCCTATCTTTCTCTGTGTCCGATTAAAACTTCATAACCACAAGTATTGCGTGAGTGTTAGCAATTATGAAGGACTAAATGATAGTTGAGTATGTGGACTAGCTTTTTAGCTCTGACATAGACTCTTTCCGATGTTATGATAAATTGCAATTGCTTCAATGACTGAGATTATAGTTTGTCGGAGCCCAATAAGGTTTATGGTTTATACTTTTGCATTGTGAATAGATCATCACTTGAACATAAGTAATCATATGACAAAATCTATATATGTTGTTGTTATGAGAATAATCATGATGCCTTCATGTCCGTATTTTATTTTTATCGACGCCTCTACCTCTAAACATGAGGACATATTTATTGTTATCGGCTTTTCGCTTGAGGACAAACGACGTCTAAGCTTGGGGGAGTTGATACGTCCACTTTGCATCATGCTTTTATATCGATATTTATTGCATTATGGACTATTATTTCACTTTATGTCACAATACTTATGGCTATTCTCTCTTATTTTACAAGGTTTACATAAGGAGGGAGAACGCCGGCAGCTGGAATTCTGGGCTAGAAAAGGAGCAAATATTAGAGACCTATTCTGCGCAACTCCAAAACTCCTGAAACTCCACGGAACATCTTAAAATAAATAAAGAAAAATCCTCGCAAAAGATGAAGGCCAGGGGGGCCACACCCTTCTCACGAGGGTGGGGGCACGCCCCCCTCCTAGGGCGCGCCCCCCTACCTCGTGGGCCCCCTAGTGGCTCTCCGACGCCCATCTTCTCCTATATGAAGTCTTTCGATGAGAAAAAAATAAGAAGGAACTTTTCGGTATTAGACTCCGCCGCACGAGGCGGAACCTTGGCGGAACCAATCTAGAGCTCCGGCAGAGCTGTTCTACCGGGGATACTTCCCTCCGGGAGGGGGAAATCATCACCATCGTCATCACCAATGCTCCTCTCATCGGGAGAGGGCAATCTCCATCAACATCTTCACCAGCACCATCTCATCTCCAAACCCTAGTTCATCTCTTGTATCCAATTCTTATGTCAAAGTCCGGGATTGGTGCTAGTAGTGTTGATTACTCCTTGTAGTTGATGCTAGTTGGTTTATTTTGTGGAAGATCATATGTTCAGATCCTATATGCATATTATTACCCCTCTGACTATGAACAAGAATATACTTTGTGAGTAATTGCGTTTGTTCCTGAGGACAAGGGAGAAGTCTTGCTATTAGTAGTCATGTGAATTTGGTATTCGTTTGATATTTTGATAAGATGTATGTTGTCTAGCCTCTAGTGGTGTTATGTGAACGTCGACTACATAACACTTCACTATTATTTGGGCCTAGAGGAAGGCATTGGGAAGTAATAAATAGATGATGGGTTGCTAGAGTGACAGAAGCTTAAACCCTAGTTTATGCGTTGCTTCGTAAGGGGATGATTCGGATCCATATGTTTCATGCTATGGTTAGGTTTACCTTAATACTTTTGTTGTAGTTGCGGATGCTTGCAATAGAGGTTAATCATAAGTGGGATGCTTGTTCAAGTAAGAACAGCACCCAAGCACCGGTCCACCCACATATCAAATTATCGAATTATCGAATGCGAATCATATGAACGTGATGAAAACTAGCTTGACGATATTCCCATGTGTCCTCGGGAGCGCTTTTCCTTATATAAGAGTTCGTTCCGGCTTGTACTTTGCTACAAAAAGGACTGGGCCACCTTGCTACACTTTATTTACTTTTGTTACTTGTTGCTCGTTGCAATTTATCTTATCACAAAACTATCTGTTACCACTTATTTCAGTACTTGCAGAGAATACCTTGCTAAAAACCGCTTATCATTTCCTTCTGCTCCTCATTGGGTTCGACACTCTTACTTATCGAAAGGACTATGATAGATACCCTATACTTGTGGGTCATCATGGAGCTCGAATGCATACCAGCGTTGGAGCTTGGCTGCAAAAAGACACCTCGAATGCAGTCTGGCGTTAGATCTTGGATAGAGTCCAGCCTTGGAGCTCGGACGCAAGAGAACACCGCTACATGGGAACAACTTCAAAACTGAGGTATGGCGTAAAGAATAATAAGGCATTGATAAAGGCTGAAAACTTAAAGGTCTCCTCGGATGCCCGACGTGTGCACTCTTCGGATTCAGCTCGGCGATCCTCAATCAAAGATGGGAAAGATTTGTTGAACCAGTTTTCAAGACCGGCGTCCAAAGATGAAGAACAGTTCGGAAGAACTGAGGAGCGTCCCCAACTTGAAGACCGGTTTAGGGGCTACTGACGATGTCCTGGACTAGGGGGTACTCACCACGTCGTCTCCTGACTAGTGGGTTGGGCCGAGGACCCCATGGCGGTTCACTATTGGGCCAGTTCAGACAGCCCATGCCGCATACAAGGGAGATCCCACAAGACTTGGCGCCCAAGACGAGGACTCTTCTAAACCCTAGGCCTCTGGTGTGTTATATAAACCGAGGCCAGGCTAGTCAATAGACACCTAATATTGATTAGAACAATCCCGTGGTAGATAGATGTACTTTGTACTACACCTCATATGAATACAATCAAAAGCAGGACGTAGGGTTTTACCTCCATCAAGAGGGCCCGGGCCTGGGTAAAATCCCGTGTCCATGTTACCCTCACTCCAAGACGCCTAGGTTAGGACCCCTACTACGAGATACGCCGGATATAGAACCGACACTCCCCTCTTTGGCCCGGAAGAACTCCACGGCATCAGCAACACTCTGGGGCAGGTCCGCAAACACTCCTGGAGAACTCCAAATCCGGGTTAGAAACATATACCTTTTCTTCACAAAATTGCTCTGCATGTTAAAGGCCTTACCCGCTGCAATTTACCTTGCCTCTTGGATCTCCTGGATAGCGATTTGGGCTTCGTCCCGGGCTTCTTGTGCACTTTGGAGTGCCTTGGCAAGTTCGGAATTTTGCTCCGAACTCTTGCACTCTAAGGACTCGCATTTGCCTATGGCATCCTTGAGCTCTTGATGGAATTCTCACTCGTGATTCATGTTTAAGGCGGGAGGCTCGCTCCTCCTCCACCTCCTTCTTGGCCTCGGCCGCACTCTTGAGGGCCTCGACCTCAGACATGTCAGCTGCAAACGTAATTATGAAACTCATTGAGATACCACATCATAGGTTACATCGTTTCAGACATGCTTCAATATTACATACCTTGCTTTTCTTCTAACTTCCACCTTAGCTCGGACGCTTCAGCGGCATGGGCAGCTGACGCCTGTTTAGCAGCATGTTTGTTCAACGGATATGTACGTTAACCTCCTGCACGGGTTATTAGATCTTTGTTTGGTTTTTCTTTCCGAACACCGAACAAAATCTCAGGGGCTACTATCTATACATAGGCATTCTTTTTGTACAACTAAAAGATACTGCAAAGCACATGCCTCAAAGCCTCTTAAAAGGCTAGTGTAGGCTTCGCTCAATCCGCTTTTCGCGGACTAAACCTTTTCAATCACCATACCCATAAGGGTACGATGTTCTTCCATAATGGTGGTGCTCTGAAGCGCTCTCACCAAAGTGTCCGGCACCTCCGCATTGACAGAGGTCCCCGGTGTAGTAGGCGCGCCCCCTTCTCGCGAAGAGGGTTGCTCATCTGTTTTCGGAACCGTGTGGGTTTCCGAAATGACATTTGGTTGGGGGCCAAACTGGACATGGCCCCCGTCTCCAGTCTCCATGGGGGTCGGTTCCCCCATGTTCTTGACAGCCGAAGTGTCACCCTTTGGCACCGTCTTGGCAGCCTCCGGCACCTATCCCTGTTCCGGAAGGGTCCTTTAGGATGACACCTCGGTGTTATCCACAGCAGTGGGGGAGGAAGCTGGTGGAGGCGATTCGCTCTCCATCATGTTTGGACCCAGCGAATTCCCGGAAGAGGAGGATCACTAGGGGAGGACCTTAACCGGATTGCAGCATACAATTTAAATGCATTACAACTATAAGCCAGAAAAGTCGTACATATATATACCTTTGAGTACTTACAATCCGTCGAAGAGCTTTGACAACCCACAAGTATAGGGGATCGCAATAGTTTTCTAGGGTAGAGTATTCAACCCAAATTTATTGATTCGACACAAGGGGAGCCAAAGAATACTCTCAAGTATTAACAATTGAGTTGTCAATTCAACCGCACCTGAAAGACTTAATATCTACAGCAAAGTATTTAGTAGCAAAGTAGTATGGAGGTAACGGTAACGATGGCAAAAGTAACAGTAGCAGTTTTGTAGCAACTGTAATAGTGGCAACGGAAAAGTAACTAAGCAAAGATCAATATGTGAAAAGCTCATAGGCAATGGACCAATGATGGGGAGGGAGTCCTGGATTAGGGGGTCTCCGGACAGCCGGACTATATCCTTTGGCCGGACTATTAGACTATGAAGGTACAAGATTGAAGACTTCGTCCCGTGTCTGGATGGGACTCGACTTGGCATGGAAGGAAAGCTAGGCAATACGGATATGTATATCTCCACCTTTGTAACCGACCTTGTGTAACCCTAGCCCCCTCCGGTGTCTATATAAACTGGAGGGTTTTAGTCCGTAGGACAAGATACAATCATACCATAGGCTAGCTTCTACGGTTTAGCCTCTTTGATCTCGTGGTAGATCAACTCTTGTAATACACATATCATCAAGAACAATCAAGCAGGACGTAGGGTATTACCTCCATCAAGAGGGCCCGAACCTGGGTAAACATCGTGTCCCCTGCCTCCTGTTACCATCCGCCTTAGACGCACTGTTCGGGAACCCCTACCCGAGATCCGCCGGTTTTGACACCGACATTGGTGCTTTCATTGAGAGTTCCACTGTGTCGTCACCGCAAGGCTTGATGGCTCCTTCGATCATCACTAGCGATGCGGTCCAGGGTGAGGCTTTCCTCCCCGGACAGATCTTCGTATTCGGCGGCTTCACTCTGCGGGCCAATTCGCTTGGCCATCTAGAGCAGATCGAAAGCTATGCCCCTGGCCATCAGGTCAGATTTGGAAACTTGAACTACATGGCCGACATCCGCGGAGACTTGATCTTCGACGGATTCGAGCCCATGTCGGACGCGCCGCACAGTCGCGACGAGCATGACGTAACTCTGCCGTCGGACGATGTCCGGGAGATCGCATCCGCAACCACTCCGGCCTTCAATCCAGAGCAAGTCGCGCCATCCGAGAGCGGAGGGATGGACCCCGCCATGGAGGCCGCACTCTCAGTGGCAATAGAGACGGATACTGAGTTCATCCCTTACGAGAGCCGTGTCGCCGAACCACTAGATTCATCTCCGGCCACGGACTCCGAGCTGCTCACATCCGTGCCCGTCGAGTCCAACTGGGCGCCGATCATGGAGTTCACCTCCGCGGATATCTTTCAGCACTCACCTTTCGGAGATGTGCTAAATTCATTAAGGTCTCTCTCCCTGTCAGGAGAACCTTGGCCGAACTATGTCCGGCTAGAATGGGATGCAGATGACGAAGAAATTCGTTGCCCACCCACCACCCACTTAGTAGCCACTGTCGACGACTTAACCGACATGCTCGACTTCAACTCCGAAGACTTCGACGGTATGGATGACGAAGCCAGAGACGAACAGGAACCGCCGCCCTCAGGGCGCTGGACCGCCACCTCATCATATGATATATACATGATAGACGCCCCCAAAGAAGGCAATGGCGACGAGACAGCGGAGGTTGACCCCGCCAAGAAGCAACCCAAGCACCGACGACAGCGACGCCGCTCTAAGTCCCGCCATAGCAAGAGCAGTGATACCGGCACAGGAGATGATAACACTCCGGATAGCGCCGAAGACAACAACAATCCCCTCCAGCACGGTGTAGAGCTAGAGGACAAACAAGCTAGCTCTCCAGAGCAGACAGCAGATGGAGAACCAGAGGAGGACAATTACATGCCTCCCTCCGAAGACGAGGCGAGCCTCGGTGATGACAAGTTTATCGTGCCTGAGGACCCCGTCGAGCAAGAGTGCTTCAAGCCACGGCAAATAGCCTTAAGAAAAACAGCAACAGGTTCAAACTGATCAAGACCTGCTAGCAGACAGGTGGACCGAAGTCCTCCCGGCCGAGGAGCATGAACTCGAGCGCCCGTCCAAGAGTTACCCAAAACGCAGGTTGCTACCTCACCTCGAGGAGGAAGCATTGAAACCTCATTCACTAGTGTACGATGCGGCTGACCGGCCACTACGCGGCCGAGCCAGAGAGGCGTTTCAGCCTAAAGTTCAGCCCGCACCCTGTCGCCACTCGGTCAAAAATACTAAGGCCCGGGGCAACACAGAGGACATGCGAGCATATTGGACAGCAAGACAAAAATCGCAAGGTCAATATATGGGACACGGGCACGTGTGCCCACACGGGACGATGATCATCGCGCCAGATACACCAAGAGTAAATCCGGCCGGGCCAAATACAACAAACAAGACTCATACGAACTACATCGGGATATAGCCCGGCACAGAGGTGCCGCACACCCCCTATGCTTCACTGATGAAGTTATGAATCATGAATTCCCAGAGGGTTTCAAACCCGTAAATATCGAATCATATGATGGCACAACAGATCCCGTTGTATGGATTTAGGATTTCCTCCTTCACATCCACATGGCTCGCGGTGATGATCTACATGCCATCAAGTACCTCCCACTAAAACTCAAAGGACCAGCTCGGCATTGGCTGAATAGCTTGCCAGCAGATTCCGTCGGCAGTTGGGAGGATCTGGAAGACGCATTTCTTGACAACTTACAGGGCACTTATGTGCGGCCACCGGATGCTGATGACTTGAGCCACATAACCCAGCAGCCAGGGGAATCGACCAGACAATTCTAGACACGGTTCCTTACTAAGAAAAATCAAATTGTAGACTGTCCGGATGCAGAGGCCCTAGCGCCATTCAAGCATAACATCTGCGACGAATGGCTCGCCCGCCACCTCGGCCAGGAGAAGCCACAATCTATGGAAGCCCTCACAACACTCATGACCCGCTTTTGCGCGGGCAAGGACAGCTGGCTGGCTCGCAGCAACAACACATCAAAGAATCTGAATACCTCGGATACCAAAGATGTTAATGGTAGGCAGCGTCGTAATAGACCAAAGCGCCGCAATAACGGTGATAACAACAAAGATACAACAGTCAATGCCGGATTCAGAGGCTCTAGATCCGGTCAGCGGAAAAAGCCATTCAAAAGAAATACTCCGGCTCTGTCTAGTCTGGATCACATACTGGATCGCTCGTGTCAAATCCACGGCACCCCCGACAAGCCAGCCAATTACACCAACAGAGAATGCTGGGTGTTCAAGCAGGCCGGCAAGTTAAATGCCAAAAACAAGGACAAGGGGCTGCATAGCGATGATGAGGAGGAGCCCCGGCCGCCGATCACAGGAGGACAGAAGGGGTTTCCCCGACAACTGAAGACGGTGAACATGATATACGCAGCCCACATCCCCAAGAGGGAGCGGAAGCGTGCACTAAGGGACGTCTATGTGATGGATCCCGTTGCCCCAAAGTTCAACCCATGGTCTACTTGCCCGATCACCTTCGATCGCAGGGATCACCCCACTAGCATCCTTCATGGCGGATCCGCCGCACTGGTCCTAGACCCCATCATTGATGGATTTCACCTCACTTGAGTCCTTATGGGCGGCGGCAGCAGCCTGAACCTGCTTTATCAAGATACAGTGCGAAAAATGGGCATCGATCCCTCGAGGATCAAACCCAGCAAAACCACCTTCAAAGGCGTCATCCCAGGTGTAGAGGCCCATTGCACAGGCTCAATCACACTGGAAGTGGTATTCGGATCACCGGATAACTTCCGAAGCAAAGAGTTAATCTTCGACATCGTCCCTTTTCGCAGTGGCTATCATGCACTGCTCGGACGGACATCATTTGCAAAATTCAATGTAGTGCCGCATTACGCATACCTCAAGCTCAAGATGCCAGGACCTCGTGGGGTCATAACAGTAAATGGAAACACAGAACGCTTGCTCCGTACGGAAGAGCACACTGTGGCCCTTGCAGCAGAGGCACAAAGCAGCCTGTTCAGGCAGACCACTCATTTGGCGTCACGGCCCCCGGACACCTTCAAGCGAGTCCGAAACAAGCTACAACAGGATCGCCTGGCACGATCAGAGCTCGCCTAGCAATCGTCCCCCGTCCCAGTCCTAGTGAAGCAACAAAATTTGTGCTGCGCGTACATAACTACGCATTAAAAATACCATGGACATAGGCGGGGGCACGATCAGGACACGCCCCGCATTGTGGCTTAACCACACTATGGTTGTATACCTTCGACATTCCTTTTCTCTTTCAGGGCCTAACTCTTTGGAAGCCCTTCCCGGTAGTACGATTGTTGGACACATTCCGGAAGCAACAACCAAGGCGGCAAGAAGCTAAGATGAACACGGGAACCGCCAGGTGGTCTCTAGTAATACTTGATATACCCTCTTTTCACTATTTATGTGTAGCTTGCCCTGGGATAGGACATTTCGAATTGTCCTACTTTATGCTTATTGCATTACTTCTACCAGCACGCTTCGACGTATTATTCAAATAACAATGCATATCATTAATCTGTCATTGCATTATTTAAGTCTTTCTCTTTCTCTTATATGTCAATTTACGACAATCCGCACCCGCACGTGCGGGTACAGTCAGTTCACTAGGGGTCCTCGTTTACCCCATAATACGGCGCAAGAAGTATGAACACTTTCGACAGTGCGGCACCCCGAACTTATAGCATTATATGCATCAACTCCGAATCATGTCTTTGGTCAAATGTTGGGTTGCCCGGCTCCCACGCTTTGGTACCTTACGTTCCACTATATCGGCTAAGGTAGCAGTGGGAGAACTACTGCGATTGTGTCCCGGTTCTTCCGGACGAGCACCTCAGTAGAGAAAGCCAAAAACCGACTGTCATGATAAGGCGAGAGACTGGTCGCTGTTCAAGAGGTCTCAAGTCCTTAAAGACTTTTTCCGCTTTAGGCAAGGAGTCGGCCTTGTCTGGCTTAGGCATGTATAGCGCCCCAAATTTGGCCCTCCGAATACCAGGGGCTTCGCCAAAAATTTAAAATCATAGACTTCTATGGCTAAGTGAGAGTGATAAAGCATTATAGTCTGATTGCCTGGTTCGTTGCGCTGAACACCTCCCTTGAAGGACCCAAAATTGGAGTAAAGAGTGTTCAGATTTATCCCAACACCCCAGTACTAGTTACATGGGGGTAGAAGCCGACGACTGGCCAACTCTCAGGTTTTATAAACGGCCACATAGAAGGTAATATTTTAAATTAAGAAAGCATCGCATGGCGCAAACAAACTCGTTTAATATTACAGGATCACATGGGCATGTTCATTCAAAAATTACATCCTTGGCACATTCATCTGCCACTAAGCAGGAACCCTTCAGGACACTTTCATAATAATTCTCGGGGCAGCGATGCTCCTTGCCCTCCGGTGGCCCCTCCTTCACCAGCTTCACGGCGTCCAGCTTCACCTAGTGCACCTTCGCCCGGGCAAAAACCCTGCGTGCACCTCAATGCAGAAGGACCGCTTGATGACTTCAAGCCGTGGGAAGGCTTCCACAAGCCGCCTCACCAGACCGAAGTAGCTGCTGGAGAAGGGCTCGCCAGGCCACATCCGGACTATAAGGACCCTCATGGCCTGTTCGGCCGCCTTGTGAAGCTCGACCAACTGCTTCAGTTGGTCGCTCAAGGACACGGGGTGTTCGGTCCCGGTGTATTGAGACCAGAACAACTTCTCCGTTGAGCTTCCCTCCTCAGCCCGGTAAAACTCCGCGGCATCTAGCACACTGCGGGGAAGATCTTCAAATGCTCCTCGAGAGCTCCGAACTCGGGTAAGAAAAGGGAAAATCTCCTTCACATGCTTGCTTTGCATATTAAATGCCTTACCCACTGCTATCTTCTTCGCCGCGTCAATCTCCTGGAGGGCCTTGTGGGCTTCGGCCTTGGCGCTCCGGACGCTTTCAAGCGCCTGCGCGAGCTCGGACTCTCGCGTCTTGGAGTCAAGCTCCAAGGACTTGTGCTTTTTGGCGAGAGCCTCAAGCTCTTGTTGCACCTCGCCCACTCGGGCCTCTTGTTTCTCCCGTTCAATGTTCGGCCTCGGACAACGCCTTCCTTAGGGTCTCCACCTCGGTCGTGGCCCCTGACAAATTCATGATGATCCTATTAATTTACACCCGAACTTCTTTTTAACTATATAGACAGGGGTATATCTTACCTTTGCTCTCTTCGAGCTGCCTCTTGCTAAGGCCGAGCTCGTCCTCGGACCGCTTCAGGGCCTGCTTCAGCGTAGAGACCTCCGCAGTACGTGCGGCAGCGGCCAGCAGTGAAGCCTGCACATACACATAGACATACTCTAATTAGACTCCTGATTTGTCATTTGATCCTCTATTCGGCTTTTCTTCACGAACACCGAACAGAGCATCAGGAGCTACTATCTATGCGGTAATATTTTCTTATATTTTGATTGCTTACCTCAAAGCCTGTTAGGAGGCTGGAGCAAGCTTCGGTCACTCCGTTTTTGGCAGACTGAACCTTCTCGACCACCGCACTCATAATAGTGCGGTGCTCTTCATCGATGGAAGCGCTTCCAGCAAGTTGTCCGCAGCCTCTGGTTGGACAGAGGACACCGACACGGATGGTTGGCCCTCTAAATGGGGGACCGCCTGCCGGAGTCCGGAACCATCGAAGGTTCCGGTGCAGTGTCCGGCTGGGGCCCGAACTCGAAGCCCGTAGGAGCCTCGCTCCCTTGGTACCCAGGTTCCGGGAGGTCGCCGTGAGGCGCCCCCAGGATCACCTCCCCTTGGCTCGATGCCTTTTGAGACAACACCTCGGCGTTGTCCGCAGGGTGAGGGGTGGAAGCGGTCAGAGGAGAACCGATGTTCATATCCGACGAGCCCAAAGAGCCGCTCGACGAAGGTACGTCAAGATGAGCTCGGGCCGTACTACATAATCATGTTCGGCATGAGGGCATGCAGTACAATAAAACATACCATGAAGTACTACGGTGTCCGGACACTTCCGATTTCGCCAGGAGCTTGACCCTGGGTAGCCACTCGTCGCCACAGTCGGCGGCCGTCGTGGCGCAGTCCGGAGGGAGGGCCCTTCCCTTCTTGGACCCTTCGGCCTCCCCGGATGGGTCGGCCTTCCTTTTCTTGTCCCCCCCCCCCCGGCTGAGGGGGAGAACTTTTCTCCTCCTCCTCGTTTCCATGGGAGGAGTGCACGTCGGAGTCATCATCCGATGACTCCGATACAACCTTGCGCCGGAGACCTTTTCGGGTCCCCGCGGTCTTCTTCTTGGTCTTCTTTTCCGGCACCTCGTAGGGTGCCGGAGTCAGCATCTTCGTCAGAAGAGCGTCTGCAGGATCTTTGGGCAGCGGGGCTGGGCTATCAAGCTGCTCTGCCGTCTCTATCCAGTCCTGTTAATGACATGGAAGTTCAGATCTTGCACACAACTAAACCGGGGCAAATAAATACCCTGGGAGATATAAAAACCTACCGGATTGGCGCGGCGCATTGCGCTGAGTCCGCGGTCCTCGATGAGGGAGGGAGGCATCTCGGCGCTCTTGAACAGCACCCTCCAGACATCCTCGTACGTCGTGTCATAGAGCTCTCGCAGCGTCTGGTGCTTGGCCGAGTTGAACTCCCACAAATTGAATGCCCATCTTTGGCACGGAAGGATCCGGCGGAAGATCATAACCTGGACCACATTGACAAGCTTGATTTTTCTGCTCGTCATGTTCTGGATGCAGGTCTGGAGTCCGGTCAGCTCTACCGAGGAACCCCAGGACAGGCCCTTCTTTTTCCAGGAGGTGAGCCGCGTGGGGATTCCGGATCGAAATTTGGGGGCGGCCACCCAGTTGGAGTCACGCGGCTCGGTGATGTAGAACCACCCCGATTGCCACCCCTTTATGGTATCCACATAGGTGGCCTCAAGCCAGGTGACATTAGGCATCTTGCCCACCATGGCGCCTCCGCACTCTTCTTGCTGGCCTCCCACCACCTTCGGTTTGACATTGAAGGTTTTTAGCCATAGGCCGAAGTGGGGCCTGCTGCGGAGGAAGGCCTCGCACACGACGATAAACGCTGAGATGTTGAGGATGAAATTGGGGGCCAGATCATGAAAATCCAGCCCGTAGTAGAACATGAGCCCGCGGACAAACGGGTGGAGAGGGAATCCCAGTCCGTGGATGAAATGGGTAAGAAAAACTACCCTCTCATGGGGTTCGGGCGTTGGGACGATCTGCCCTACATTCGGCAGCCGGTACGCGATATCCGCAGCCAGGTATCCGGCTTCCCGTAACTCTTTGATGTTATCCTCCGTGACGGAGGAGACCATCCACTTGCCTCCTGCTCCAGTCATGCTTGGAGTGGTTCGAGAAGAAGAACGCGAGCTTGGGCGCTAGAGCTCGAGTATGCGGGAATGGGTAAGCAAGGAGGAAGAAGGCGTGGGTGAAAAAAGTAAATCTTTGTCCCTTTTATAAGGGCGGAAGAGGCGATGTGCCTCCCCACTTTCCTAGCAAAACCGCTTATTCCCCAGGCGCCGTAATTGATGGCGCGGTTGGGTTGCCCATGCCCGTATTGATGAGAATCCCGTGATAAGGGGAACACGATCTCTGCTTTTACAAGACATGTCAAGAAAACCGCCTTGCGATATGTGCGGAGGTAGTTAAGAAAAGCGGTTCGAATAAAAACCGGGCCATGACATGATGTCATGCTATCAAAACGTGTCAACAGATTAGATTCGTGGAAATATTATTCTCTCTACGGTGGTATGTAGAACTTATTTTGCAGGGTCGGACACTATCCTTGTATTCAAAATTGTATTCGGAGGAGGAACCCGCCTTGCAATGCCGAAGACAACACTGCGCGCCGGACTCATCGTCATTGAAGCCTGGTTCAGGGGCTACTGAGGGAGTCCTGGATTAGGGGGTCTCCGGACAGCCGGACTATATCCTTTGGCCGGACTATTGGACTATGAAGGTACAAGATTGAAGACTTCGTCCCGTGTCCGGATGGGACTCTACTTGGCGTGGAAGGCAAGCTAGGCAATACAGATATGTATATCTCCACCTTTGTAACCGACCTTGTGTAACCCTAGCCCCCTACGGTGTCTATATAAACCGGAGGGTTTTAGTCCGTAGGACAAGATACAATCATACCATAGGCTAGCTTCTAGGGTTTAGCCTCTTTGATCTCGTGGTAGATCAACTCTTGTAATACTCATATCATCAAGAACAATCAAGCAGGACGTAGGGTATTACCTCCATCAAGAGGACCCAAACCTGGGTAAACATCGTGTCCCCTACCTCCTGTTACCATCCGCCTTAGACGCACAGTTCGGGACCCCCTACCCGAGATCCGCCGGTTTTGACACCGACAGATGGATAATTATGTCGGATATGGTTCCTCATGCAACAGTTATAACATAAGGTGACACAGAACTAGCTCCAGTTCATCAATGTAATGTAGGCATGTATTCCGAATATAGTCATACGTGCTTATGGAAAAGAACTTGCATGACATATTTTGTCCTACCGTCCCGTGGCAGCGGGGTCCTATTGGAAACTAAGGGATATTAAGGCTTCCTTTTAATAGAGTATCAAACCAAAGCATTAACACTTAGTGAATGCATGAACTCCTCAAACTACGGTCATCACCGGGAGTGGTCCCGATTATTGTCACTTTGGGGTTACCGGATCATGACACATAGTAGGTGACTAGTGACTTGCAAAATAGGATCAAGAACTCACATATATTCATGAAAACATAATAGGTTCAGATCTGAAATCATGGCACTCGGGCCCTAGTGACAAGCATTAAGCATAGCAAAGTCATAGCAACATCAATCTTAGAACATAATGATCAAACCCTAACAAAACTAACTCGATTACATGATAAATCTCATCCAACCCATCACCGTCCAGCAAGCCTACGATGGAATTACTCACGCACGGCGGTGAGCATCATGAAATTGGTGATGGAGGAAGGTTGATGATGACGATGGCGATGGATGCCCCTCTCCGGAGCCCCGAACGGTTTCCCAGATCAGCCCTCACGATGAAGATTAGGGCTCGGCGGCGGCTCCATATCGTAAAACGCTATGAATCCTTCTGTCTGTTTTTTTCTCCCCAAACGTGAATATAAAGAGTTGGAGTTGACGTCGGTGGAGCCTCAGGGGGGCCACGACGCAGGGGGCGCGCCCCGAGGGGGCGCCCTGCACCCTCGTGGATAGGGTGTGGCCCCCCTTACGCTAATTCTTTTGCCTGTATTTTTTATAAATTCCAAAATGTGTCTTCGTAAATTTTCAGGTCATTCCGAGAACTTTTATTTCTACACAAAAACAACACCATGGCAATTCTGCTGAAAACAGCGTCAGTCCGGGTTAGTTCCATTCAAATCATGCAAGTTAGAGTCCAAAACAAGGGCAAAAGTGTTTGGAAAAGTAGATACGTTGGAGACGTATCAACTCCCCAAAGCTTAAACCTTTGCTTGTCCTCAAGCAATTCAGTTGACAAACTGAAAGTGATAAAGAAAAACTTTTACAAACTCTTTTTGCCCTTGTTGTTGCAAATATGTAAAGCCAGCATTCAAGTTTTCAGCAAAGATTATGAACTAACCATATTCATAATAACATTTAGGTCTCATGTTTACTCATATCAATGGCATAATCAACTAGCGAGCAATAATAATAAATCTCGGATGACAACACTTTCTCAAAACAATCATAATATGATATAACAAGATGGTATCTCGCTCTAGCCCTTTCTGAGACCGCAAAACATAAATGCAGAGCATCCCTAAAGATCAAGGACTGACTAGACATTGTAATGCATGGTAAAAGAGATCCAGTCACAGTCATACTCAATGTAAATTAATAGCAATGCATGCAAATGACAGCGATACTCTCCAACTGGTGCTTTTTTATAAGAGGATGGTGACTCAACATAAAGGTAAATAGATAGGCCCTTCACATAGGGAAGCAGGGATTTGCATAGGTGCCAGAGCTCAAGTTTTGAAACAGAGATAAATAATATTTTGAGTGGTATACTTTCATTATCAACATAACAACCAAGAGATCTTGATATCTTCCATGCTACACACATTATATGCAGTTCCCAAACAGAATGGTAAAGTTTATACTCCCCCACCACCAACAAATATCAATCCATGGCTTGTCTGAAACAACGGGTGCCTCCAACTAACAACAATCCTGGGGGAGTTTTGTTTGTAATTATTTTGATTTGAGCATGGGACTGGGCATCCCGGTTACCAACCATTTTCTCATGAATGATGAGCGGAGTCCACTCATCTTGAGAATAACCCACCTAGCATGGAAGATATAGACAACCCTAGTTGATACATGAGCTATTCGAGCATACAAAACAGAATTTCATTTGAAGGTTTAGAGTTCGGCACATACAAATTTACTTGGAACGGCAGGTAGATAACGCTTATAGGAAGGTATGATGTACTCATGTGGAATAACTTTGGGGTTTATGGAAGTGGATGCACAAGCAGTATTCCCGCTTAGTACAAGTGAAGGCTAGAAAGAGACCGGGAAGCGACCAACTAGAGAGCGACAATAGTCATGAACATGCATTAAGATTAATCAACAATGAGTGCAAGCATGAGTAGGATATAAATCACCATGAACATAAGTATCATGGAGGCTATGTTGATTTTGTTTCAACTACATGCGTGAACATATGCCAAGTCAAGCCACTCGAATCGTTCAAAGGAGGATACTACCCTATCATACCACATCACAACCATTTTAATAGCATGTTGGCACGCAAGGTAAACCATTATAAACTCCTAGCTAATTAAGCATGGCATGGGCAACTATAATCTCTAATTGTCATTGCAAACATGTTTCATTCATAATAGGCTGAATCAGGAATGATGAACTAATCATATTTACAAAAACAAGATCGGTCGAGTTCATACCAGCTTCTCTCATCTCAATCAGTCCATCATATATCATTATTATTGCCTTTCACTTGCACGACCGAACGGTGCGGATAATAATAATAGTGCACATGCATTGGACTAAGCTGGAATCTGCAAGCATTTAATACAAGGGAGAAGACAAGGTAACATGGGCTCTTAGTTAAACCAACAGTAATGCATATGAGAGCCACTCAAAATTTTCATCATGGTCTTCTCCTCTCAACCCCCAAAGAACAAGAAAAGAAATAAAACTATTTACACGGGAAAGCTCCCAACAAGCAAAAGAAGAACGAGAAATCTTTTTGGGTTTTCTTTTAATTACTACTACTGCAGGCATGGAAAATAAACTAGCTACAACTAATTTTTTTGGTTTTTCTCAAGGTTTTTCAAACAGACAAGAAGAATGCTAGAAAAGAAAATGAACTAGCATGGATAGTACAATGAAAAAGTATGAGCACCGACAACTGGCATGAGTGTGTGAACATGAATGTAATGTCGGTGAGAAATACGTACTCCCCCAAGCTTAGGCTTTTGGCCTAAGTTGGTCTATGCCCATGGATCGAAGCTACTCCCTTCGGTGTACTGAGGAGGGTCCTCAGGGTGCCACTGGTTGGCGATCTCCTCCGAATCCCACTGATAAACAGACTGACGATAAGGGTCAAGTGGTGGCTCAGGCTCAGGCTCTGGGACTTGTGTCAGCCTCCAGTATGCATAAATGGCATCTGGAAAGATGAGGTACGTGCCTGAAAGTATGCTAAACAAAGAGGGTGCAGGCAAGGTAATAATCTCACAGTGAGTTTTATCAAATATCAAATTATACTTAAGCATCTTCTTCTTATCTTTAACAATAAAATCAGGTGCTACCATACTCTTATAATCTAGAAAAATAGAAGGCAACAACTTTTTCTCTTTCACATAATGCCAAATAGGTATCCCCAAATGTTCAGCAAGGCGTGAAGCAAAGATGCCTCCAAAAATGGGGCGCTTTGCATGGTTCAGATTCAATCGTTTAGCAACAATAGCACCTAAGCTGAAAGTGGTATCACGAAACAAAGCATGGCGCAATATGACAATATCATGAGCACTAAGATTTCCACTGTTCCCGTGACCAATTAAGCATCTACTAGCAAATATCGCAAAGTAACGTAGAACAGGAAAATGTATACTGGTAATTCTTGCATCGGAAACTTTCCTTGTTTCTCCTATGACAATTCTATCAATAAACCCATCCACATCACTACGGTGTGGTTCCTCGATGCTGCCCTCAAAGGGTATCTTGTAGACTCGACAAAAATCATGGAGTGACATCTCCTTAACCTCATCATATAAGTGAAACTCCACTGAAGGTGGTGATTTCTTGGCATGGAAATAAAAATTTTGCACGAAAATATTAGTGAGTAGGAGATACTGTTCGCGCTGGTCGTGGAGGAAGTCGGTGAGGCCTGCATTCTCGGCCAAGTAATAAAAGTCATCATGAATTCCAGCGGCTCTCAAGAACTCATCACATGGCCATTCGCACGGCCGAACCTCCGCAGTGCGAGGAAGATTGTATTTGGGATTTTTTTTTATTCTCCTCATTCTTCTTATCCTTCGAGCTTCGGCTCGAAGAGCCTCTAAACAATCTCTTCAAAATTTTCTCCCTCTAAAAATTTCTGAAATTTTTAGTGACCCAAAATAAAAGTGAACCAAACTCAACAAAATTGATAGCAACTACTCCCACAAGTGCCTAGAGGCTATATCATGCATTAAAACTACTTTGGACCATATAAATTTGACATGCAAGCTCAAGAACAGGGTCACCTAAGTAGCAAAAATTTTCAATAAATAAAGCACTAGAACAAAAACTAATTGGACCATTGGAGGAGTCACATACCGAAGAACAATCCCCCAAAGCAGTTTTGTGAATGGAGCTTTGAGCAAGAAGATCGAAAATGGTAGCAAGATGAGCTAGAACATGGGTTTGAGCTACGGGATGATTTTTTCTGGAGGAAGACGAAGTGTGTGGGTGCTGGAAAAAGTGGAGGGGGTCCACGTGGGGTCCATGAGGCAGGGACGCGCCCTGCGCCCTCGTGGCCAAGTGATGGGGCCCCTGGTGTGTTCTCAGTGCCAGTAATTCTAAAATATTCTACAAAAAATCATATATCATTTTTAGGACATTTGGAGAACTTTTATTTTTGGGGTATTTTTTATCGCAAGGATAATTCAGAAAATAGACAGAAAATACTATTTTTGCTTTATTTAATCTAAATAACAGAAAGTAAAAGGAGGGTACAGAGAGTTGTGCTTTCTAATTTCATCCATCTCATGCTCATCAAAAGGAATCCACTAACAAGGTTGATCAAGTCTTGTTAACAAACTCTTTCCGAATAACATGAAACCGGAGAATTTTTTAAAAACACTAGGTTACCTCAACGGGGATGTGTATGTACCCAACAATAAGAATATCATATTTCCTCTTGACAGTAGGGAGAGGGAATTCAAAACATCCAATAGTGTTCTTGAGGGAAATTTTCTACTGTCCTACAAACCTCTGCACTTGGAGGCCCAACAACGTCTACAAGAAGAAGGTTGTGTAGTAGACATCACCTGCATCTACTACTATTACTCCACTCATCGACTGCTATCCAGCATGCATCTATAGTATTAAGTTAAAAACAGAGTAACGCCTTAAGCAAGATGACATGATGTAGAGGGATAAACTCATGCAATATGATGAAAACCCCATCTTGTTATTCTCGATGGCAACAATACAATACGTGCCTTGCTGCCCCTACTGTCACTGGGAAAGGACACCGCAAGATTGAACCCAAAGCTAAGCACTTCTCCCATTGCAAGAAAGATCAATCTAGTAGGCCAAACCAAACTGATAATTCGAAGAGACTTGCAAAGATAACCAATCATACATAAAAGAATTCAGAGAAGATTCAAATATTGTTCATAGATAAACTTGATCATAAACCCACAATTCATCGGTCTCAACAAACACATCGCATAAGATGATTACATCGAATAGATCTCCACAAGAGAGGGGGAGAACTTTGTATTGAGATTCAAAAAGAGAGAAGAAGCCATCTAGCTAATAACTATGGACCCGAAGGTCTGAAGTAAACTACTCACACTTCATCGGAGAGGCTATGGTGTTGATGTAGAAGCCCTCCGTGATCGATGCCCCCTCTGGCGGAGCTCCGGAAAAGGCCCAAGATGGGATCTCACGGATACAGAAAGTGACGGCATTGGAATTAGGGTTTTGGCTCCGTATCTGGTAGTTTGGGGGTACGTAGGTATATATAAGAGGAAGAAGTACGTCGGTGGAGCAACGTGGGCCCCACGAGGGTGGAGGGTGTGCCTGGGGGGTAGGCGCGCCCCCTACCTCTTGCCCTCCTGCTTGCTTTCTTGACGTAGGGTCCAAGTCCTTTGGATCATGTTCATTCCGAAAATCACGTTCCCGAAGGTTCCATTCCGTTTGGACTCCGTTTGATATTCTTTTTCCGAGAAACTCTGAAATGGGCAAAAAACAGCAATTCTGGGCTGGGCCTCCGGTTAATAGGTTGGTCCCAAAAATAATATAAAAGTGTATAATAAAGCCCAATAATGTCCAAAACAGGATACAATATAGCATGGAACAATAAAAAATTATAGGTACGTTGGAGACATATCAAACATCCCCAAGCTTAATTCATGCTCGTCCTCAAGTAGGTAAATGATAAAAGCAGAATTTTTTATGTGGAATGCTACTTGGCATAATTTCAATGTAATTCTCTTAATTGTGGTATGAATATTCAGATCCAAAAGATTCAAGACAAAAGTTCAATATTGACATAGAAATAATAATACTTCAAGCATACTAACTAAGCAATTATGTCTCTTCAAAATAACATGGCCAAAGAAAGTTATCCCTACAAAATCATATAGTCTGGCTATGTTCCATCTTCACCACACAAAGTATTTAAATCATGCACAACCCCGATGAGAAGCCAAGCAATTGTTTCATACTTTTGATGTTCTCAAACTTTTTCAATCTTCACGCAATACATGAGCATGAGCCATGGACATAGCACTATATATGGAATAGAATGGTGGTTGTGGGGAAGACAAAAAGGGAGAAGATAGTCTCACATCAACTAGGCGTATCAACGGGCTATGGAGATGCCCATTAATAGATATCAATGTGAGTGAGTAGGGATTGCCATGCAATGGATGCACTAGAGCTATAAGTATATGAAAGCTCAACAAAAAGAACTAAGTGGGTGTGCATCCAACTCGCTTACTCATGAAGACCTAGGGCATTTTGAGGAAGCCCATCATTGGAATATACAAGCCAAGTTCTATAATCAAAAAATTCCCACTAGGATATGAAAGTGATAACATAGGAGACTCTCTATCATGAAGATCATGGTGCTACTTTGAAGCACAAGTGTGGAAAAAGGATAGTAGCATTGTCCCTACTCCCTTTTTCTCTCGTTTTTTATTTGGGCCTTTTCTCTTTTTTATGGCCTCTTTTTTTAGTCTGGAGTCTCATCCCGACTTGTGGGGGAATCATAGTCTCCATCATCCTTTCCTCACTTGGGATAATGCTCTAAAAATGATGATCATCACACTTTTATTTACTTACAACTCAACAATTACAACTCAATACTTAGAACAAAATATGACTCTATGTGAATGCCTCCTGCGGTGTACCGGGATATGCAATGAATCAAGAGTGACATGTATGAAAGAATTATGAACAGTGGCTTTGCCACAAATACAATGTCAACTACATGATCATGCAAAGCAATATGACAATGATGGAGCGTGTCATAATAAAAGGAACGGTGGAAAGTTGCATGGCAATATATCTCGGAACGGCTATGGGGATGCCATGATAGGTAGGTATGGTGGCTATTTTGAGGAAGGTATATGGTGGGTGTATGATACCGGTGAAAGGTGTGCGGTATTAGAGAGGCTAGCAATGGTGGAAGGGTGAGAGTGCGTATAATCCATGGACTCAACATTAGTCATAAAGAACTCACATACTTATTGCAAAAATCTATTAGTTATCAAAACAAAGTATTACGCGCATGCTCCTATGGGGATAGATTGGTAGGAAAAGACCATCGCTCGTCCCCGACCGCCACTCATAAGGAAGACAATCAATAAATAAATCATGCTCCGACTTCATCACATAACGGTTCACCATACGTGCATGCTATGGGAATCACAAACTTCAACACAAGAATTTCTCAAATTCGCAACTACTCAACTAACACGACTCTAATATCACCATCTCCATATCTCAAAACAATTATCAAGTATCAAACTTCTCATAGTATTCAACACACTCATTAGAAAAAAATATTAATCTTGAATGCCTAACATAATTAAAGCAAATTACCACGCTGTTTTGTAGCACTCTCAGAATAATCTAAGTGAAGCATGAGAGAAAAATAGTTTCTATAAAACAAATCCACCACCATGCCCTAAAAGATATAAGTGAAGCACTAGAGCAAAAACTATATAACTCAAAAGATATAAGTGAAGCACATAGAGTATTCTAACAATTTCTTAATCATGTGTGTCTCTCTCAAAAGGTGTGTACAGCAAAGATTATTGTGGAAAACTAACAAATAAAGACTCGAATAATACAAGACGCTCCAAGCAAAACACATATCATGTGGTGAATAAAAATATAGCTCCAAGTAAAGTTACCGATGGAAGTAGACGAAAGAGGGGATGCCTTCCGGTGCATCCCCAAGCTTGGTCTTTTAGGTGTCCTTAGATTATCTTGGGGTGCCATGGGCATCCCCAAGCTTAGGCTCTTTCCACTCCTTGTTCCATAATCCATCAAATCTTTCACCCAAAACATGAAAACTTCACAACACAAAACTTAAAGTAGAAAATCTCGTGAGCTCCGTTAGTGAAAGAAAACAAAACACCACTTCAAGGTACTGTAATGAACTCATTCTTTATTTATATTGATGTTAAACATACAGTATTACAACTTATCTATGGTTTATAAACTATCTTACTAGCCATATATTCATCAAAATAAGCAAACAACACACGAAAAACAGAATCTGTCAAAAACAGAATAGTCTGTAGTAATCTGTAGCTAACGCAAGTTCTGGAACCCCAAAAATTCCAAAATAAATTGCTGGACGTGAGTAATTTATCTATTAATAATCTGCAAAAATAATTAACTAAATAGCACTTTCCAAATTAAAATGGAAGCAATTCTCGTGAGCACTAAATTTTCTGTTTTTTACAGCAAGATTAAAAAGACTTTCCCCATGTCTTCCCAACGGTTCTAGTTGGCACAAACACTAATTAAACACAAAAAAACAACCAAAACAGAGGCTAGATAAATTATTTATTACTAAACAGGAGAAAAAAGCAAGGAATAAAAATAAAATTGGGTTGTCTCCCAACAAGCGCTATCGTTTAACGCCCCTAGCTAGGCATAAAAGCAAGGGTAGATCTAGGTATTGTCATCTTTGGTAGGCAATCATAAGTGGCTCTCATAATAGATTCATATGGTAATTTAATTTTCTTTCTAGGGAAGTGTTCCATGCCTTTCCTTAACGGAAAGTGGAATCTAATATTCCCTTCCTTCATATCAATAATTGCACCAATCGATCTAAGGAAAGGTCTACCAAGAATAATAGGACATGAAGGATTGCAATCTGTGTCAAGAACAATAAAATATACGGGCACATAATTCCTATTTGCAACAATAAGAACATCATTAATTCTTCACATAGGTTTCTTAATAGTGGAATCCGCAAGGTGCAAGTTTAAAGAGCAATCATCAAAATCACGGAAACCTAGCAAATCACACAAAGTCTTTGGAATCGTGGAAACACTAGCACCCATATCACACAAAGCATAGCATTCATGATCTTTAATTTTAATTTTAATAGTAGGTTCCCACTCATCATAAAGTTTTCTAGGGATAGAAACTTCCAACTCAAGTTTTTCTTCATAAGATTGCATCAAAGCATCAATGATATGTTTGGTAAAGGCTTTATTTTAACTATAAGCATGAGAATTTAGCACGGATTGCAACAAGGAAATACAATCTATCAAAGAGAAATTATCATAATTAAATTCCTTGAAATCCAAAATAGTGGGTTCATTGATATTTAAAGTTTTGACCTCTTCAATCCCACTTTTAACAATTTTAGCATCAAGATCTAAATACTCCAAATTTTTGGAGCGCCTTCTAGGTAAAGGTGGATCATATTCAGTCCCATCATTATCAAGATTCATATTGCAAAACAAATATTTAATAGGGGACACATCAATAACTTCTAGATCTTCATCTTTATTATCATGGAAACTAGAAGAACACGCTTTTATAAAGCAATCTTTCTTAGCACGCATCCTAGCGGTTCTTTCTTTGCACTCATCAATGGAAATTCTCATGGCTTTGAGAGATTCATTGATATCATGCTTAGGTGGAATAGATCTAAGTTTCAAAGAATCAACATCAAGAGAAATTCTATCAACGTTCCTAGCCAACTCATCAATCTTAAGCAATTTTTCTTCAATCAAAGCATTGAAATTCTTTTGCGAAGTAATAAATTCTTTAATATTAGATTCAAAATCAGAGGGTATCTTATTAAAATTTTCATAAGAATTGTTGTTGGAATTACCATAATTATTAGAGGAATTACTAGGATATGGCCTAAGATTAAAGTTTCATCTATACGCGTTGTTACCAAATGTAACATCCCAAATTTTCAATGTGGAATGTTATACATTATATCATCATTGCATATCATATTTTATTGCATTTTGGTTGATCCAAGAAATTCTACGCAACTCAAGGACCCACGGAGAGAGTTGGGGATTTCATTATTTTCATATTCGAGTTTTCTCGAAATTTGAAAAGAGGATCGTTTGATTTTAAGTATTTTCTCTTCGAATATTTCTTTTATAAAAATAAAAGAGAGAGGATAAAATGACTTCCTCAAAATAAAGAAATATCGGAGATTTAATATTAAAATCAAATAAGATTTTTATTCGGAGTTTTATCACTATTTTATTTGAATTAGGAAAAATGTGCATTTTTCAAAATTGCATTTTAGGCCCAAATAAATGTTCACCTTGTCAGGCCTATTTTTAGAGGATGGGGAAAATTTATTTCGGGATTTTTGAAGTCCGTTTAGTACTTCTTTTCTTTCTTTTTCTGCATGTCAGAATTATTTAAAAAAAGAAAAAAAAGAGAGAGAAACCGACTTCGGGCCGTACCCAGCCAGGAGACCTCGGGTCGGCCCTTTATAAGCCGTTGCCCCTCACCCGTCAGCCCTAGCTGCCGCCGCCTCCGCCGCCTACCGTCGCCGCCCACCGCCGCGCCGCCGTCTGCCGCCGCCGCTACCGTGCCGGATCTCGCCGTTGACCGGTCGGTTTTCTACGGATAACCCCGGTTTTTTTATTTTCTTCGGTTTATTTTTGATAGATCGGTTTTTCCAACGGTTTATTTATTTAGCGAACGCCCGCCCGTTCGTTCGCTTTAACGAACGGTTTTCACCGTTTAGCCACAGACAACAAACGTTCGTTCGTTAGCCTGTTCGTCAGTTTTTCTTTTTTCTCGTATTTTCCGCGATTATTTACAATCGTGATTTCTGATCCGATTTTCGTTTTAGTTTAACTTTTCGCTCGATTATCGGAATCAGGCGTTTCAAGCGCCTAGAGTTTCATATCGAATCCCTCTTTCTGTTTAACCAACTTAAACAAGATTTTGCTACTGTAAAATTTGACTTTAGACCAGATTAGTAAACGAAGCTTGTTTCTTTCGCCGTTTGAGTTTTGTTGCTTCGTTTGATTTGATTCTTTTTGCAAACCGGAGTTCTTAAGTTGAACTTTCTGGTTAGATCTCTTATTTGAGTTTTACCCGTGCCCTTGCTTGATTGCTCATTGTATGCTTGTTTGTTTGCGATAGAGTACCCGGAGTGCGAAGCATGCTACTACGAGTCTCTAAGTTTCGCGGATCATCAGCAAGGCAAGTAACACTTTGATCATACCTCTTATTACCTAGTTTTTATGCATTAGTTTCAACCCTCAAACATTGCATGAGTAGGATTGATAACATGTGGGTATTGGGAAGTAGATGATGAGGTAGAACCTATCACTTGTTTTATTATCAAACCTTTGGGAGTTAATTCTACGTTGCTTATACTGCTATGCTATGCTCATAGACGTGGATTGGGTTTGAGTGTATTCATGACAGTTTTGAGTATTGTTAATTAATGGTTAACTTAAGGTGGCAACTTTAATACACATCTGGGTGGATTGAGGCACCTCGGGAATTCTAGTGATTGCCTGTATTTTTGGAAATCCCGGGGTACCGTGTGATTCTCCTATGGACTGCCACCCAGGCTCAAAGGGATCATGAGATTATTCATGCTAGAAACTTCCGTGTGCAGCCACAAGTCATTATGGGCTCTGGCATAGTTGATTAAGTCGTGTGAACTCTTACAGTGGTAGACTAGCAGATGTAGGGGATGTAGGGGGATGTAGGTGGTACTGTCTACCCATAGTAAGGTGCTAACGCTTCTGAAAGACTGTGTCTCGGTTATCCGTTTCTCAAACACCATGTAGTGCGAGAAATCCAACGGAGGAGATAGAGTCTTGTGGGGAATCATGTGCAAACCTCTGCAGAGTGTACAAACCAATCATGGTTAGCCGTGTCCCCGGTTATGGACATCTTGAGTATCTGATTCTTGGATTATCATGTGGATCTCATCACTCTTAATTATTAAAATTTGATTGGGCTGTTAATGATTACTTCTAATTTGGATTGAGAGGGGGTTTACCTTCTCAATGTTTTCAACAAACTTGATAGTTAAATAAAATATATTCCTTTTGTTGTAGGGAAAAATTGGCTTTTCGCAAAACATATTAACCATACAGCCTCCACCACCCATATATGCATATAGTGATAGCATTGTTCTGTTCAATTACTCTCTTGTGTTACATTGCCAGCATATTCCATGTGCTGGCCCGTTTTCGGGCTGCAACGTATCATGTTGTAGACTTTTCAGACGACGAGTATGGAGCCTTAGGTCGTGGTCTTTTACTCAGTGATGTCATTGGAGTTGATGGACTCACTTTATCTTCCAAGCCTTCCGATGTTATCATGTTAGATGGCCTTAAGCCATATTTATTGGAATAAGTTCTCTTTTGAGACATTCGTTGTAATAAGTGTGTGATTGCTACTTTGTTATAAATCCTTCAAGTACTATGCGTGTCAGCATTACCGATCCAGGGATGACACTTATGCATAGAGATTAGACTGGTTGAGGTCTGGTCGCTACAAGATGGTATCAGAGCACACGCTGACTGTAGGACACGACCACTAAGCTAAAGCCCTAGATCACTACTCTCTTCTCATTTCTGACTCCTCTCCATTTTCTACTCTTTAGGATGGCGGATGCATGGATCAAGTTCACGCAACCAGATGAAGACACCCCTTTTGGACGCCACTTGAAGGAAGTTACTAGGTACCTGAACATTGGAATACTAAGTTTCACCGAGACATACAACGCCACTTTAGCAGAAGAGGAGCGATGGGTGATTCAAGTTCAAGTTCCAGGAAGGACATTCACGCCAGTCACTAAGCCCATGGAGTTTTCGTTTAATGCACCAACCTGGAGTCTAGGAAAGAGTATGGCAGCCCACATCACCATGGGACGCATTGGAGAAGTTTACCATAAGGAGCTTAAGGATACTATCTACCAGATTTGTGGGCGCCGAGATAAGCAATGGGAGATGATCAGTACCATGAAGGATAGATCCATTGCAGCTTTTATCCAGGAGTTAAACCAGCATATTCGCCGCCAGGAGAATCAGATGTGCGCAGGCATGATAGATCTGAAGAAGGCAATGACCAGGATCACAGAACTGGAGGAAGAACTCAAGTCTACACGCGATGGATATGAGGAGGAAATGATGATACTAGTGGAGATGAATGACGACCTGACAAAGAAGCTAGGAGTTTTCATGGGAGACCCCGCGCCGGGAGGAGAAGACGATGAACCCCAGGAGATTCGTTCCGAAGACTACATCATCATCGATGATACTGACTCGGACCCTGGCGATGGCGATGATGACTATGTTGATGAAGCTGGAGCAGATATCATGGAGTCTTCGACCGATCAATATTTCTAGTAGACCACCATATTAGTAGTAGTATTCCACCATGTGTATAGTATAGTCCAAGCACTTTTGTAACGATAGTTCTAGACCGATTGTATGCCCTTGTTTGATTTGGTTGAGTGATATGATTGTGTTTGTCTCATGTGCATATGGGTAGTGTTTTCCCCCTAGACCTCATTCTACTCTGTTTTCTCATCTTTTCTAAACCCAGCAGATGCCTCCGAGACGTGACCCCGGATTTACCTTTCCACCGGAGCTCACTCAGTTGATCCAGCAGCAGAATGCCCTGATGCAGTTATTAGTTCAGAACCAAGGAAACAACAACAACAACAACAACCCACCACCACCCTCAATTGACAACTTAGCCCGTTTTCTGAGGTTGCAGCCGCCGGTGTTCTCCAGTAGCACCGAACCGATAGTAGCAGATGATTGGCTCCGCATGATTGGAAGGGAGTTAACCACTGCAGGATGCACGGATGCTGAGATAGTGCGTTTTGCCGCGCACCAATTGGATGGACTAGCAGCCTCATGGTGGGAGAATTACACTGTCACCTATCCTATAGCCACTGTTCCATGGGAGCAGTTCCAGCAGGCTTTTCACACTGCCCACGTTTCCACGGGAGCTATGGCCATGAAGAAGCGTGAGTTTCACAACTTACGCCAAGGAGGACGCACAGTTGGCCAGTATGTGGATGACTTTAGTAAGCTAGCACGTTATGCCCCTGATGATGTCGCTACAGATGCAGCTAAGAAGGAGAAGTTTTTGGAAGGACTGAATGATGAGCTGAGCATGCAGTTGATGGTGGCAAATTTCAATAACTACCAAGAGTTGGTGGATAGAGCTCTCATGCTTGAAGGGAAGCAGCAGCAGATTGACAGCCGCAAGAGGAAGTATGGAGAAGGGAAGTATAATTCTGGAGCTCAGCAGAGACCCCGTTTCACCCCGAACTCGGGAGGACTTGTTCATAACCATGGAAGCCACTCTCATAATGGAGGAAGTTCACACAATTATAGTGGCCCCAAGAATGGGAATGGTAATGGAGGAAGTAGCAGACAGAACCGTTCCAACCCGGCAACACCCGCCAAGAAAGATTTCAGCCACGTTACTTGCTACAAGTGTCAGAAGACCGGACATTACACCAATGAATTTCCTGAAGCTAAGAATGGAAACGGCAATGGAAGCTCTGGGAAGAAGCCCAACCCTTTCAACAGGGGACAAGTGAACCACGTTAACGTGGAGGAGGTTGAAGCCCAGCCAGATGCAGTAATAGGTAAGTTTTTAGTTAAGTCATTTACGGCAGTCGTACTTTTGATACTGGTGCATCGCATTCATACATATCAAGGGGATTTGTGGATAAGTTTAAACTGCCAACCCAAGCCCTTAGGTCACCCATGTTAGTAACCTCGCCAGGAGCAGAGTATATGGCTAGCCTATGGTGTGATCGGTTACCATTAAGGATTGGTAACTACCTGTTCCCCTCAGACCTAATCGTATTGGAGTCACAAGGATTGGATGTGATATTAGGCATGGATTGGTTATCAAAGTATGGAGGGAACATTGACTGCGCCAGTAAGTCAATTTTGCTCACCACCCTAGAAGGAAGAAGGATCAAGTATGTATCCCGGCATATGCCGAATAGGACTCAAGTAAATTACTTATTAGGAGTTGTATAGGAGGAAGTACTAGTGGTGAAGGATTTTCCAGATGTATTTCCAGAAGAGTTTCCAGGCATGCCACCGGAGAGAGACATTGAATTTTTTATTGAGCTTTTGCCAGGCACAGGGCCAATATCTAAGAGGCCGTACAAAATGCCCGCAAAGGATTTGGAGGAAATTAAGAAGCAGATTAAGGAGTTACTAGATAAAGGTTATATCCGCCCAAGTTCGTCACCTTGGGGATCCCCAGTACTTCTAGTGGAAAAGAAGGATGGATCGTTGAGGATGGTTGTTGATTATCGAGGATTGAATGAGGTGACAATCAAGAACAAGTACCCACTGCCGATGATCAATGATTTGTTTGACCAGCTGCAAGGAGCTAAGGTGTTTTCCAAGATCGATCTGCGGTCAGGATACCACCAGCTGAAGATTCAAGAGCAGGATATACCTAAGACAGCTTTTACCACGAGATATGGGCTATATGAGTATACTGTTATGTCATTTGGCCTGACTAACGCACCTGCCTATTTTATGAACATGATGAACAAAGTGTTTATGGAGTTTTTGGATAAGTTCGTCGTGGTGTTCATTGATGACATTCTGGTCTACTCAAAGAATGAAGAAGAACATAAAGAGCATTTGCGTTTGGTACTTGGGAAGCTCAGAGAACGGCAGTTATACGCCAAGTTCAGCAAGTGTGAGTTTTGGTTGAAGGAAGTTGGATTTCTTGGACATGTTATATTCAGAGAAGGAATAGCAGTAGACTCCACCAAGGTTGTCACTGTGACAAATTGGGAGTCACCCACGTCAGTTGGAGAAATCCGGAGTTTTCTTGGACTCGTAGGATACTACCGGAGATTCATTGAAAATTTCTCAAAGATTGCAAAGCCTATGACGGAGTTGTTAAAGAAGGACACCAAATCAAATGGACTGAGGAATGTGAGGCCAGTTTTCAGGAGT
Organism: Triticum urartu; assembly: GCF_056163025.1. NCBI lineage: Eukaryota > Viridiplantae > Streptophyta > Magnoliopsida > Poales > Poaceae > Triticum > Triticum urartu. Next base: position 358,043,486 of record NC_141873.1, on the reverse strand, counting down.
TGAAGAGACGATTGGTTACATCGCCAGTGTTGATTCTGCTAGATCAACGCAAGGATTATGAAGTGTATTGTGACGCTTCTCGTCGAGGACTTGGAGCCGTACTTATGCAAGAGAGAAGAGTTGTTTCATATACCTCACGACACCTTAAACCCCATGAGTTAAATTATGCTACGCATGATTTGGAATTAGTAGCCGTAGTACATGCGTTGAAGACATGGAGACATTTTCTCATCGAAAACCATTGTGAGGTATACACGGATCACAAGAGTTTGAAGTATATCTTCACATAGAAGGAGTTGAATCTCAGGCAAAGGAGATGGTTGGAACTCATTAAGGATTATGATATGAGATTGCATTATCATCCTGAAAGGCTAACGTAGTAGCCGATGCGTTGAGCCGAAAAAGTCATGTCAATACACTCATGACCCGAGAATTACCCAAGGAGTTGGCAGAAGACCTTCGCGAGCTATGTTTGGAGATAGTTCCGAGAGGTTATGTAGCAGCTTTGGAGATTCAGTCTACTTTGATGGATAAAATCAGAGAAGCTCAGAAGATGGACAAGGAGGTTGCCGAGATAAAGGAAAGAATGAGCAAAGGAAGAGCTAAAGGATTTCGTGAGGATGAGCACGATACCTTATGCTTTGAGGACCGTGTATATGTGCCAAATGATCAGGAGATCAGGAAGTTGATTCTGCAAGAGGCCCATGATTCGCCATATTCGATTCACCCAGGAAATACCAAGATGTATCTGGATTTGAAGGATAGTTTCTGGTGGACCGGAATGAAGAAGGATATTGCAGAGTATGTAGCAGTTTGTGATGTATGTTAGAGAGTGAAGGCAGAGCATCAGAAGCCAGCAGGATTGCTACAATGATTGCCGATACCCGAATGGAAGTGGGATAAGCTAGGCATGGACTTTATTACGGGATTACCCAGGACTCATTCGGGCTATGACTCGATATGGGTTGTAGTCGATCGTTTGACGAAAGTAGCTCATTTCATCCCAGTGAAGACCACTTACACCAGTGCTAAGTTGGCAAAGATATACATGACCAGGATCATATGTCTGCATGGAGTTCCGAGGACCATTGTATCAGATAGAGGAACCTAGTTTACTGATACGTCCATTTTGCATCATGCTTTTATATCGATATTTATTGCAATGTGGGCTGTTATTTCACGTTATGTCACAATATTTATGGCTATTCTCTCTTATTTTACAAGGTTTACATAAAGAGGGAGAATGCCGGCAGCTGGAATTCTCGGGCTGGAAAAGGAGCAAATATTAGAGACCTATTTTGTGCAACTCCAAAAGTCCTGAAACTCCACGGAATATCTTAAAATAAATAAAGAAAAATCCTCGCCAAAGATGAAGTCCAGGGGGCCCACACCCTGCTCACGAGTGTGGGGGGCGCCCCCCCCTACCAGGGCGTGCCCCCTACCTCGTGGGGCCCCTGGTGGGTCTCCGACGTCCATATTCTCCTATATGAAGTCTTTCGATGAGAAAAAAGAGGAAGCAACCTTTCGGGACGGGACTCCGCCGCCACGAGGCAGAACCGAGGCGGAACCAATCTAGAGCTCCGGCAGAGCTGTTCTGCCGAGGAAACTTCCCTCCGGGAGGGGAAATCATCACCATCGCCATCACCAACGCTCCTCTCATCGGGAGAGGGCAATCTCCATCAACATCTTCACCAGCACCATCTCATCTCCAAACCCTAGTTCATCTCTTGCATCCAATTCTTGTCTCAAAGTCCGGGATTGGTGCTAGTAGGTTGCTAGTAGTGTTGATTACTCCTTGTAGTTGATGCTAGTTGGTTTATTTGGTGGAAGATCATATGTTCAGATCCTTTATGCATATTATTACCCCTCTGATTATGAACATGAATATGCTTTGTGAGTAATTACGTTCGTTCCTGAGGACAAGGGAGAAGTCTTGCTATTAGTAGTCATGTGAATTTGGTATTCGTTTGATATTTTGATAAGATATATGTTGTCTAGCCTCTAGTGGTGTTATGTGAACGTCGACTACATAACACTTCACCATTATTTGGGCCTAGAGGAAGGCATTAGGAAGTAATAAGTAGATGATGGGTTGCTAGAGTGACAGAAGCTTAAACCCTAGTTTATGCGTTGCTTCGTAAGGGGCTGATTTGGATCCATATGTTTCATGCTATGGTTAGGTTTACCTTAATACTTTTGTTGTAGTTGTGGATGCTTGCAATAGAGGTTAATCATAGGTGGGATGCTTGTTCAAGTAAGAACAGCACCCAAGCACCGGTCCACCCACATATCAAATTATCAAAGTATCGAACGCGAATCATATGAACGTGATGAAAAGTAGCTTGACGATATTCCCATGTGTCCTCGGGAGCGCTTTTCCTATTATAAGAGTTTGTTCCCGCTTGTCCTTTGCTACAAAAAGGATTGGGCCACCTTGTTGCACCTTATTTACTTTTGTTACTTGTTGCTCGTTACAATTTACCTTATTAAAAAACTATCTGTTGCCACTTATTTCAGTACTTGCAGAGAATACCTTGCTGAAAACCGCTTATCATTTCCTTCTGCTCCTCATTGGGTTCGACACTCTTACTTATCGAAAGGACTACGATAGATCCCCTATACTTGTGGGTCATCATTTACCTCAAAGTTTTGGAATCAATTGCATGAAACTTTGGGAACCAGGCTAGAGTTCAGTACAGCTTTTCACCCATAGACAGATGGACAGACTGGGAGAGTCAATCAGATTCTGGAGGACATGTTGAGAGCTTGTGCACTAGATTATGGATCTAGTTGCGATGATAATTTGCCGTATGCGGAGTTCTCTTATAACAATAGTTATCAAGCCAGTTTGAAGATGGCCCCTTTCGGAGCATTGTATGGAAGAAGGTGCAGAACACCGTTGTTGTGGGACGAAGTTGGATACCGACAGTTATTTGGACCAGATTTGATTAAAGAGTCTGAAGAGAAGGTTAAGCTGATTCGCGGTAGACTCAAGGTATCCCAATCCAGGCAGAAGAGTTATGCGAATTCAAAACGCAAGGAGACAGTTTACGAAGTCAGAGACAGAGTGCATCTTCGTGTATCCCCACTTCGAGGAGTGAAGCGCTTTGGAGTTAAGGGAAAGTTAGCGCCACATTTTGTGGGACCATACAAAGTTTTCGAACGTATGGGAGAAGTTGCTTACAAGTTGGAATTACCCGAAGGATTGTCTGGAGTTCACGATGTGTTCCACGTTTCTCAGTTGAAGAAGTGTCACACAGAGATGGTTGATATTCCTCTGAGAGATATAGTACCGCTGGAAGGGATACAGTTAGATAGCGATTTGACCTACGAGGAGAAGCCAATTAAGATTCTTGATTTTGCCAGCCAAGTCACACGCAACAAAGTAATCAAGTTCTGCAAGGTTCATGGAGTCACCATACTGAAGATGAAGCCACCTGGGAATGAGAGGAAGATCTACGGAAGGATCACTCTCACCTATTTCCTAGCCAACCCGAATCTCGAGGGCGAGATTCATCTTAAGGGGGGTAGGTTTGTAACATCCCAAATTTTCAGTTTGGAATGTTATACATTAGATCATCATTGCATATCATATTTTTATCGCATTTTGGTTGATCCGAGAAATTCTACGCAACTCAAGGACCCACGAAGAGAGTTGGGGATTTCATTATTTTCATATTCGAGTTTTCTCGAATTTTGAAAAGAGGATCGTTTGATTTTAAGTATTTTCTCTTTGAATATTTATTTTATAAAAATAAAAGAGAGAGGATAAAATGACTTCCTCAAAATAAAGAAATATCGGAGATTTAATATTAAAATCAAATAAGATTTTTATTCAGAGTTTTATCGCTATTTTATTTGAATTAGGAAAAATGTGCGTTTTTCAAAATTGCATTTTAGGCCCAAATAAATGTTCACCTTGTCCGGCCTATTTTTAGAGGATGGGGAAAATTTATTTCGCGAATTTTAGAGTCCATTTAGTACTTTTTTTCTTTCTTTTTTTGCACGTCGGAATTATTTAAAAAAAAAGAGAACCCGACTTCAGGCCGTACCCGGCCAGGAGACCTCGGGCCGGTTCTTTATAAGCCGCCGCCCCGCACCCCGCAGCCCGCCCAGCCGCCGCGCCCCCGCTGCCGTCGCCGCGCGCCGCCGCCGCCGCCCGCCGCCGTGCCGGATCTCGCCGTTGACCGCCGTTGACCGGTCGGTTTTCTACGGATAACCCCGGGTTTTTTATTTTCTTCGGTTTATTTTCGATAGATCGGTTTTTCCGACGGTTTATTTATTTAGCGAACGCCCGCTCGTTCATTCGTTTTAACGAACGGTTTTCACCGTTTAGCCGCAGACAGCGAACATTCATTCGTTAGCCTGTTCGTCAGTTTTTCTTTTTTCTCGGATTTTCCGCGATTATTTACGATCGCGATTTCTGATCCGATTTTCGTTTTAGTTTAAGTTTTCGCTCGTTTACAGAATCAGGCGATTCAAGTGTCTAGAGTTTTGTCTCGAAGCCCTCTTTCTGTTTAACCAACTTAAACAAGATTTTGTTACTGTAAAATTTGACTTTAGACCAGATTAGTAAACGAAGCTTGTTTCTTTCGCCGTTTGAGTTTTGTTGCTTCGTTTGATTTGATTCTTTTTGCAAACTGGAGTTCTTAAGTTGAACTTTCTGGTTAGATCTCTTATTTGAGTTTTACCTGTGCCCTTGCTTGATTGCTCATTGTATGCTTGTTTGTTTGCGATAGAGTACCCGGAGTGCGAAGCATGCTACTACGAGTCTCTAGGTTTCGCGGATCATCGGCAAGGCAAATAACACTTTGATCATACCTCTTATTACCCAGTTTTTATGCATTAATTTCAACCCTCAAACATTGCATGAGTAGGATTGATAACATGTGTGTCGTGCTTTTGTCACGGCAGATGTCCTCGTGAAAGGACTTAGTCATGGAGCCATCGCTACGGGTTTTTATACTAGTTCGGCCCCTTCAATGAAGGTAAAAGACTACGTCTAGTTGTGTTGGTATTGCTAGGGTTTCGATGACCAGGGAGCGAATCCGCTTTGCCTGGCTCTCGAGTTGTTGTGTGTTGTCCCTAAACCGCTGCCAGTCGTCCCTTTATATACATAGGTTGACGCCCGTCAGTTTACAGAGTCCCGAAGCCGGATCATAAACGTGTCCGGCTCGGTTTCTATTCCTTCTAACTTATAATACAAGTTACATGAGAGAGTCGGTTTACATCTACAGACCTTAACCCACCTTTGGGCCTTGGGCCTTTGTAAAGCGCCATTATCCTTACGTCTTCATGGGCTTCTAATCTTCATAGAGTTAATCCGGTTATTCCTGGCCGGTTTACGTCCAATAGTAATATCCCCAACATTAGGCCCCAGATTGATTTGAACTTGTTCATGTCAATCTTCGAAGCTTAGAAAAATTCCTCCTTTGCATCTTCACCTTGATCTTGTAAACCACCGTGACGTCATACTCCAGGATCATGATAAATCGCCATGACATCACTTTCTTATTTAAAAATGATACATCTCCCTTTCAGTTAATGAGCCTTTGACAATCGAGGCGACTGCTCCTGTTAGGTATCCAATATTCATGCTCCTCGATTCTCGCGCCTATCACCTCCCCCTTTACCTTATAAATAGGGCCAAGGGTCATTTCCTTTTTTCCCCTTCGTCTCTTCGCTTCTTCTTCCTCCTCGCGATGCCCCTGCCTCCGAGCGCCGCCACCGCCGTCGAACTTTGCCTTTGCATCACCAACGGCCGCTGCATCGACCTAGTCGCACCAGATAAACGTGGCGCACCTCCGCTTCCTCAACAGCTACTGTAAGCCCTTCCTTTTCCCTTTATAGATCCATTAGGGTTCATGTGGGTTCATGTTGCTCTCTTCGTGTTCTTCGTCAGCTCATAGATAACAAAGCTTGATCTCAACGTGTTCTGCACCGCAGCTATAGCACTCCTTACCTTGGTCGTTTAAACCAAACCTAAAATCTTGATCTGAACCTTGTGTGAACTGCTTCGGGACCAAACCTTCTCAACATTTTTCCTTTTCCCAACTTACGGTAGATCTAAAATTTCAATGCAATCTTGTGGAACCTATTTTACCTTACTTAGTCGCTCTTGCCATAGATATGTACCTTCTTTATCACATAGGCGGTTTACCTTTGTAGAAAGCAATCTATCACATACCATTAGTCCCCTTGTAAACCGGCAATCCCTTTATCTCCCTCGTCATACTCCGGTTTAATAATATGTGTTTATCTCTTTTTCCACTTATCACCTTGTCATTCATAATTGTATCATCCTCCGGTTTACCAATTTCACATGTTTGGATTCCTTTGTCCCGTTGCACCTTATGCATCACTATGAATGAATTGTAAACCGGCATTTCTTTTCCAGCTTTTCACTTGCAATGGCCAAGCAGTTTTATTCCTGCAACTAGGCTCCCTCCCGGGTTACAGAGGAGCAACTGAATGGAATGGTCAAGATCGGCACTTTACCAAAGAAGAATGAGATCCGATGGTGAGTTCCTGGGCCGGAAAATCCTCCCACCCCTAAGCAGGGTGAGGTAGTGGTGTTTGTTGATCACATAGGCCATGGTTTCAAACCGCCCGGATCAAAGTTTTTCCGGGATGTGCTTGCCAGCTTTCAACTCCACCCTCATCATATTAGACCCAACTCGGTATCCAATATATGCAACTTTCAAGTTTTCTGTGAAGTGTACCTACAAGAAGAGCCAACTGTTGAGCTATTCCGGGATTTCTTCCATCTGAACCGGCACACTGAATTTGTAGACGGACCCAATACTGAACTTGGTGGCGTCTCCATTCAGAAAAGAAAAGAAGTCAAATTTCCTCATGCCAAGCTGCACAGTCACCCCAAAGAGTGGAATCAAACTTGGTTCTACTGTAAAGACACCTCCCCTGAAGATGAGAATCCTCTGTCGGGTTACCGTGCCCACCAGCTTGCCAATACTCATCCACTTCCACAACGACTAACTGCCTAGGAATGGGCCCCATACGCACCTCAACTCATCAAGCTGAGAGCCTTCTTGGCCAACGGTTTAACAGGTGTAGACTTCGTCCGTTGCTGGATATCCTGGAGTATCTTGCCGTTAAGTCGCCGCTCTGGCTTAATGTGCGAGTATACTGATGAAGTAGAAGACTACCAACGTCATATCAATATTCAGCTAACAGATGAAGAAGTCACTGAAGCTGTCAAGAAAATATTGAACGAATCAGAAGTTGTCTGTCGCCAAACCGGATTAGACCCTTTTTACACACAAAACAAATCGCCTGCTATAAGCATTGTTCTTCCGTTTTACACTTGATATCTTTAGACTATCCAATCTTTGAATACCCTTCTGCTTATTTTTAAATAGGGTGATGATCCGTTCTGGAAGAATAAACCTCAAGAGAAAGCGGCAAAGGCTTCCCGTCCTAAAACAAAAGTTGTCAAGAAAACCACAAAGCGGAAGGCACCTGAACGCATCAGTATGAAACTGGATGACGACCCGGACGAACCGGAAGTTGAGGTAGAACTTGATTCACTTGGTTCACTTTTCATGCATCTCATTGGCAATGATACTTATCAAGAGGACATTGAGGGAAGCCAAGCTGACGATGCAGAAGTAATTATCCTTTCCTCCGGTTCAGACTCTTTGCCAACACAAAAAATCCATCAAGCGGTCCGGAAAGTAAGCTTTTCTCATCCTCTTGCTCACTTGGATCCAACATTTATTTTGAAGAAGCAGCAGCACGAGGCTCGCCGCACAACCCGGCACAGCGGCCAAAAGGTCACATCGACCGGTTTACCAGACACCCCAGTTCAAAAGCGTCGATCTGAGGTCTCACCCACTTCTGACACTTCTTATCCCAAGGCAGGCTATTTCCGACAATCTCTTAATCCGTCCGATTCGAATTATCAGGTGACACCTCCTTCATCTTCTGGCGAGTCAATATCAACGCAACTCCCTCCTCTCATAACCGTGGCTGGGTAAGTATTTCAATACAATCTTTTGATGTTTCACACTCTATATGCTATATTAACTTTTGTAGCTTGTTCTGTTTAGAGCCAAAGCCAGACCTAATAAGAAGGCTCGGGTGAATAACCCGCCCGAAAATCATGTGGTTGTTGGACCAGAGCAGACTGCAGAACCGGAGGGTCCAAATACTGAAGCAACATTTGATGAACCGCCCCCTCCAGATCATAATGTTGATGAACCAGTAGAAGTTGAAACTGCTGTACCAGATGGTGAACCGGCAAGTCCAATCCGGGCTGCTGACAGACCTTCAAGTACAGTAAGGACTACTGACATTCCATCAACTCCAGAAAAGGCTACTGGAGACAAACAAGGCGAGGTTATCATTACCAGTATGAGCCACACCTCTCCTGGCCATCCTGTTATATTTGCGAAACATAGTGCCAAGGAAGAGCGTGCTTCCATGGAAAAAGGCAAATGGAGCACCAACTTGTCAAGCTACACCCATCTCAGCGCTCAAGAACTCCACTCTGGTTTTCTAAACCGTCTGCACTCAAACCGTGAATATGAAGCCGGTTTGGTGAACCTGATGAAGGAGCGCTATGAGGTATTTTCATCACTTTTTCTTTCTTAAATCCAATGTACAAGTACCAACTCAAGTAGCCCCCAAGGGCCGGTTTATGATGGCAATCATAAACTGGGACTTTGTAATACCTTAACTCTTACAAACTTGTCCTCCATATACCAACTAATCTTTTGAAGTAAATCAGACGTGATCATTGTATTCCTGTAGTTTTCACCTGTGTAGTCCCCAAGGGCCGGTTTATCTTTCCAAGGTGAACCGGGTCTTTAATCCATGCCTCCATTTGAACAGATATACATTAGCCCCCAAGTGTCAAGGATAATGCTTGCATTGTACTTTAGACTTGCAAATAAAATTTTGATGATAGAGCAAATAGGCATTAGCCCCCAAGTTTCTGACCTTGAATCATGATCATCTCCAAAAGCCACCTCTAGGGCTATCTTGCCCACTGGATACGCAGACTTACCAGGCACCACACCATGAAAAATGGTGTTCGGCGGTTTAAGATTCTTATCTGTCAATCCCATACGGAGGAAGGTATCATAGTAAAGGATATTGATACTACTTCCTCCATCCATAAGCACCTTGGTGAACTTATACCCCCCAACTTGAGGTGCGACCACTAAGGCCAGATGACCTGGATTATCAACCCGGGGTGGGTGATCCTCTCGACTCCATAAAATTGGTTGTTCAGACCAGCGCAAATATTGAGGCATTGCCGGTTCAACAGAGTTCACGGCCCTCTTGTGAAGCTTCTGATCACGCTTACACAAGCTAGTGGTGAAGACATGATACTGCCCACTATTCAATTGCTTCGGATTACTCTGATAACCTGGCTGCTGTTGTTGCTGATTCCCCTGATGGTTATAACCTTCCTGATTGCCCTGATTACCTTGATTACCATGTCCGGTCTGATGGCCTTGGAATCCCGAACTGGAGCTGCCGCCTCCATAACCCGGCCCATGAAAACCGCCTCCTGAACCGCCGGGCGGGCCATTGTCATATTGAAACCTATTGGAATTTTTGAACTCTCTCATGATGTAACAATCCTTCCAAAGATGCGAAGCTGGCTTCTCCTTCGATCCGTGCTTTGGACAAGGTTGATTTAACAGGCGCTCCAGATTGGGGCCTGACCCTCCGCCCCTCTGAGGCAGTTTGCCCTTACGACGCTGACCGTTGTCTTGGGCGTTGGTGTTAGCCACAAAGTCCAGGCTATTATCTGCTTTGCGCTTACCATTATTCCCATGACCTGTCAGATTGTGCTGCTGCCCCTTGGCATTGCCGTTCTTTTTCCCCTTCCCCGTTTTGTCATCCTCCGACTCAGGGTCTTTGGTGCTATCTGAATCGGCATATTTCACCAAAGCAGCCATAAGGGTTGACATGTCATTGCAGTGGCGTTTGAGCCTCCCTAGCTTCAGTTTTAATGGCATAAACCGGTAATTGCCCTCCAACGTCAAAACTGTTGTATCTACGTTGATGCGGTCCGACGAATGCAGAATAGCTGAGACTCGCTTCACCCAAGGGGTTGTAGACTCCCCATCCTCTTGAACACAAGCGGCCAGGTCCACAATCGACATAGGCTGCTTACAAGTATCTTTAAAATTCTGGATAAACCGGTGTTTTAACTCAGCCCATGACCGACGGAGTTAACTGGTAAGCTCTTTAACCAAGTACGAGTTGTCCCCTCCAACATCATGGTGAAGTACTTAGCACATACCGCCTCATCCACATCCAGCATCTCCATCGCCATCTCATAACTCTCAACCCATGACTTAGGGGGTAAATCGGTAGTGTAATTGGGCACCTTACAATGGCCTTCAAAATCCTTGGGCAGTCGTACATTACGCAAAGCGGGGGTGAGGCACGGCGCCCCTAAAGAACTGAAGACCACACCTGGCTCCACTGAAGCGGTAGGACGAACCGGAGTAAGCTGACGAGCCGCATGCTGTGCTGCTAACTCGGCTTCTCGACGTGCACGACCATGATCCACCACATCCTGTGCATTAGCACCACCACCCGCCGGGTTATGCCCTCGCGGCGAGTTACGGTGATGTGCACTGCTTGACATGACCGGTTCATCCTCAACGTGCATGTTGTAGCTCCGACTCGGATGGGGGGTGGAATGAATACTCTCGCGACTATGTGAATAAGCCTGCTGCTGGTTTAAAGCTGATGTGACCATCTGTGCCAAAACTACAGTTATTTGTCTAAAAAATATTCAAGTTGCACCTGCGCATGAGAAGTTGACAGTGACACTACCAAAGGGAAAAGAAGCTGGTATTTTAGGCATTTTTCCATGTGCTATACAGATTGGTTTTATGATACTCCAGGTTCCTCCACAGCTGGAAGAAGTCAGACCAAATTTTAGAACTCCGCGAGAAAAAGTCTTGATCCGATCGGCCAGGAAGAAACGAGCAAGTTTAGGGCTCAGAGCTGCTATGTGACATTGCATCGTGATAAGCGTACACAATGCATGATGTTTTTTTTATTGGTCAAGTACTACTTACGTGAGGAATTCAAGTCTAGATAGAGTCCGAGGTAATCAACGGTGCCGAATAATTAATTAGTTAAATCCTTGATTAGTTTCGTTAGGAGAGTCCTAGTCTGCTACGTTTACATAATGCGTGTCTCAAGTCTTTGTGTTGCCTATAAAAAGGGCTGGCTGCGGCCGTTGTGAGGGAGTTAGTTTTGCATTCGATAAAATACTAGAAAAGCCTCATGTCGAGGGGCACCAAAGTTTTCTATTCCTACGCTGATCTGTGATAGCACGTTGCCGTGCGGAAGAGTTGATCTGCATCGTCTCTTACGCGAGTCCTCAACCCTAGTTCTTGCATCTTGCTTGGTCTTTGGGTGTCTACATCTTTTCTACATCTATTGTTGTTTTCATCGAGTATCGTGAAAGATCGGACCGGCAGTACGCATGAATTAGCGTCTCACTAGTTTGTGCCTTATCAAGTGGTATTCAGAGCTAAGGTTTTTCATGGTACTGTGTTGATCAAGATGTCAACCTCGGTCAACAAGGATGATGAGGTTGATGCTGATTCTGAGGAAATTGTACGTCCAGTGTACGCAGATGATATTCCTCAAAATATCTGGGATGGTTTTGACCACACATGCAACAACATCAAGCAATGTCATGACGCGCTCGGCAAAAGGATAGATATTCTGATCACTCGGTTCGATGGTTTGGCAGACATCATCAATATGCCGGCGACGAATTTTACCCCACCATAGACTGCTCCGGTTGCTCCACTTTATTATGCACCACCGGCTCGCGATGGATATGCCGACGTGCATGATCACTGTTTAGCGGCACAATCTCATGCTGGAGATGATGGTCTCGATGACGGTGTTGACCAGGCGGGGTATGCGCCGCGATCACGACACTATGAGCCTCGTCCTGAAACTTCCGTTCGTGGTGGAGTGCATGACCGAGTTGGTCAAGCTATGTGTGTGCCTTTGGATGATGGAATTGGGCGCATAAAGTTTTCAATCCCTTCGTTCTCCGGCAAGTGCGAACCAAAAGGCTATTTGGAGTGGGAGATGCGTGTTGATCAATTTTTTGATGCCCATCATTATAGCAAGGAGAAGAAATTCAACTTGCTGGAATTGAGTTCACCGGTTACGCGCTAATTTGGTGGAATCAAATTTGTCGTTCAAGACATCGCCCGACGACTTGGCGAGGTATGAAAGAATTCATGAGGCGTTGTTTTGTTCCTGAGCACTATAAAAGAGATATGTACAACAAGTTGCAGCGGCTCTCTCAAGGTAATATGAGCGTTGATGAATATTACAAGGAGATGGAATTGCTTATGATACGTATAGGGACAACGGAGGATCCGGAGGCGACCATGGCACATTTCTTTAACGGGCTAAATATCG